>NC_059343.1:50171739-51574239 GCF_018350155.1 Leopardus geoffroyi
TAAAACCAGATAAAGACATTACCAAAAACGTGATCTATAGTCCAATACCCCTACACCTTTAGAACATAGATGCAAAAAATTGTCAAAAGAATGTTAGGAGATCATATCCAGCACAATATTATAAATAATGATACACTATGACCAAGAGAAATATAGGCTGTTTCAATGTTTGGAAATTAATCAGTGTAATCCATCATATTAACAAATTAAAGAAGCAAAAACACACGATTATCACAATAGATGTGGGAAAAGCATTTGACAAAGTGCAACATGCATTCATGATTAAAATTCTCATCAAAGTAGGAATTGAAGTATACTTCCTCGAACACATAAAACACATTTACAAAAAAAAAACATGCAGCTAACATTATACTTAATGTTAAATTACTGAATTACTGAATGCATTTTCCCTGAGATCAGAGGCAAGGTAAAGAAGTTCCAAAATTGCACTGAAAGTCTGAGTCAATGGAATAAGGCAAGACAAGGAAATAAAAATGCATACAGTTTGGAAAGGAAGATGTAAAATGATTCTTACTCACAGTCAATATGATGGTCTACATAGAGAATAAAAAAGAATCTGCAAAAGAACTTCTAAAACCGATAAGGCAGTTTAACAAGGTGGCAGGATACAAGGTCAACACACCAAAATCAAACTTACTTCTATACCCTAGAAACGCCCAATTTTATGCAAAAAAAATGAACCTCACATGAATCTGACATGCAGAAATGAACTCAAAGTGTATCAAAGTTATAAACGTAAAACTATGAAACTTTTAGAATAAAACAGAATAAACCATAATAAATTAGGATTAGGCAAGGACTTCTTAGATGTGGTATCAAAATAATGATGTGTAAATGAAATCATTGAGAAATTGGGCAACTTTGAGATTGAAAACTTTTGTTCTACTTAAGACACTATTAAAGCAGGAAAGAATAAGCTTCAGCCTAGAAGAAAATATTTGCAAACCAAATATCTGCAACAGGATTTGTATACAGAATATGTAAGGGAATCTCAAACCTCCTCAATAAGTAAACAAACAACCTAGTCTGCTGTAAAGCGAGCAACAGACACGGTAATTTCAACCAAGATGATATAAGGATGGCACATAAGCACATGAATAGTGTTCAACATCATTAACTATTAAGAACATGCAAACAAAATTGGTCAACCCACACCTAGTTGGATGACTAAAACCTCACACACACACACACACACACACACACACACACACACACGTATATCATTCTCAAAGTGACAAAATTATACTAATGGAGAATACATCAGTGGTTGCTGGGGGTTGGGCCCAAGGTGGTGGTGATGGAACAGTTGTGTATCCTCGTTGTGGTGACGGTTACACTAATCTATACATTTGTTAAAATTCATAAGCCAAAAGGAAAATAAAACAAATTTTACAGTGTGATAATTTATAAAACTGAAACTTAAAAACCTGTGCGCGCGCGCGCGCACACACACACACACACACACACACACGATATACCAGTACACACCAATTAGAATGGCTATAGTTAAATGTGCTGATTTTATCAAGTGCCGGTAGGGATGTAGAACCTGAATACACCACTGGCATAAAATGTAAAATGTTACAACTACATTGGAAAACGTGTTTGGCAGTGTTTTAATCAATTTAAGCTGCCACAACAAAATACCACAGACTGAGTGGCTTATAGGCAACAGGAATGCAGTTGTTAAAGTTCTGAAGGCTAGGCTGTCCAACATCAAGGAGCCAGCATGGTCACCTTTTGGCAAGAGCCTTCTTCCTGGTTTGTGCCGGGTGCCTTCTCACTGTATTCTCACTTGGTGAAAGGGGTGAGCTAGTTCTCTGGAGCCTCTTTGACAAGGACATTAGTGCCATTTTTGAGGGCTCTACCATCATGACCGAGTTACCACCTAAAAGTGCCCCCCCCAAATACCACCACCTTGGGCATTAGGATTTCAACATGTGAATATCGGGGGGACACAAACATTCAGACAGGCAGTTTCTTAAAATATTACACATACACTTGTCATATGATCTGGTCATTCTAGACCTAAGAAGTTGCCCATGTGAAAGGAAAGCATATGTATATGAGTGTCCATATACATGAGCTTTATTTGGAAAAAAAAAAAAAAAACAATGAAACATTCCTAATGTCCATCAACACATGAATTGATGGAAATTAAAAAAAGAAAAAGAAAAGTGGTATTTCCATATAATGGAATGCTCCTAGCAATAAAAGGAAATTAACTATTGATACACACTACAACACCAATGGATTTCAACATGGTGAGTGTAAGAAGCCAGAAAAAAAATGAGTATATACATTATTATTCAATTTATTTAAAATTCCAGAAAATGCAAACTAATGTATATTCACAAAAAGCAGATCAGTGGCTGCCTGGGGACTGGAAAGAGTGAGGAGAGGCAGGAGCCAGGGATTATAAAGGAGAAGGAGCAGGAAATTCATCACATGGAAATGTCACATCGAAATGTACCCCTTGGTGTGTGTGTGTGTGTGTGTGTGTGTGTGTGTGTAAGGAAAAGGCAATAAATAGGATTACATGGAGTGCCTCCAAGTTGCTGGCAAGATCCTAGTCCTTAAGGAGGGCAGTGATCACACATTCTGCCATACTAATGTACAAATGAGAAAAATAAATTAGTTTTATATATGCTTCTATATTTGTGAGACATTTAAGAAAATGTATGTAAACGCCGTAATAAAGGCCACTGTCCAAGTTCCTCTCTGCTTCTCCCTGTGAGTGACCTCATGTGGCCCTGTGTGGTGTGCCATGCCTTCCATCCTCTGAGGGACTAGGAGTAATAAACTCTTCTTTAAAAGGCAGTTCCCTCCCTTTCTGTCATTTTACCATACCTGATTAAAGCTAATCCTGGGTACATGTTAAAACAGAAGGCTGGCAGTATGAGGGGAAAATTAGAGAACTAAGTGACACACTAAAAAGAAATAATATACGCCTAATTGGTATCCCAGAGGAGGAAGAGAGAGGGAAAGGTGCTGAAGGGGTACTTGAAGAAATTATAGCTGAGAACTTCCCTGAACTGGGGAAGGAAAAAGGCATTGAAATCCAAGAGGCACAGAGAACTCCCTTCAGACGTAACTTGAATCGATCTTCTGCACGACATATCATAGTGAAACTGGCAAAATACAAGGATAAAGAGAAAATTCTGAAAGCAGCAAGGGATAAACGTGCCCTCACATATAAAGGGAGACCTATAAGACTCGTGACTGATCTCTCTTTTGAAACTTGGCAGGCCAGAAAGAATTGGCACGAGATTTTCAGTGTGCTAAACAGGAAAAATATGCAGCCAAGAATCCTTTATCCAGCAAGTCTGTCATTTAGAATAGGAGGAGAGATAAAGGTCTTCCCAAATAAACAAAAACTGAAGGAATTTGTCACCACTAAACCAGCCCTACAAGAGATCCTAAGGGGGATCCTGTGAGACAAAGTACCAGAGACATCACTACAAGCATAAAACATAGAGACATCACAATGACTCTAAACCCGTATCTTTCTATAATAACACTGAATGTAAATGGATTAAATGCGCCAACCTAAAGACATAGGGTATCAGAATGGATAAAAGAACAAGACCCATCTATTTGCTGTCTACAAGAGACTCATTTTAGACCTGAGGACACCTTTAGATTGAGAGTGAGGGGATGGAGAACTATTTATCATGCTACTGGAAGCCAAAAGAAAGCTGGAGTAGCCATACTTATATCAGACAAACTAGACTTTAAATTAAAGGCTGTAACAAGATGTGAGGAAGGGCATTATATAATAATTACAGGGTCTATCCATCAGGAAGAGCTAACAATTATAAATGTCTATGCGCCGAATACCGGAGCCCCCAAAATATATAAAACAATTACTCATAAACATAAGCAACCTTATTGATAAGAATGTGGTAATTGCAGGGGACTTTAACACCCCACTTACAGAAATGGATAGATCATCTAGACACACGGTCAATAAAGAAACAAGGGCCCTGAATGAGACATTGGATCAGATGGACTTGACAGATATATTTAGAACTCTGCATCCCAAAGCAGCAGAATATACTTTCTTCTCGAGTGCACATGGAACATTCTCCAAGATAGATCATATACTGGGTCACAAAACAGCCCTTCATAAGTTTACAAGAATTGAAATTATACCATGCATACTTTCAGACCACAATGCTATGAAGCTTGAAATCAACCACAGGAAAAAGTCTGGAAAACCTCCAAAAGCATGGAGGTTAAAGAACACCCTACTAACGAATGAGTGGGTCAACCAGGCAATTAGAGAAGAAATTAAAAAATATATGGAAACAAACGAAAATGAAAATACAACAATCCAAACGCTTTGGGACGCAGCGAAGGCAGTCCTGAGAGGAAAATACATTGCAATCCAGGCCTATCTCAAGAAACAAGAGAAATCCCAAATACAAAATCTAACAGCACACCTAAAGGAAATAGAAGCAGAACAGCAAAGGCAGCCTAAACCCAGCAGAAGAAGAGAAATAATAAAGATCAGAGCAGAAATAAACAATATAGAATCTACAAAAACTGTAGAGCAGATCAACGAAACCAAGAGTTGTTTTTTGAAAAAAATAAACAAAATTGACAAACCTCTAGCCAGGCTTCTCAAAAAGAAAAGGGAGATGACCCAACTAGATAAAATCATGAATGAAAATGGAATTATTACAACCAATGCCTCAGAGATACAAGCAATTATCAGGGAATACTATGAAAAATTATATGCCAACAAATTGGACAACCTGGAAGAAATGGACAAATTCCTAAACACCCACACTCTTCCAAAACTCAATCAGGAGGAAATAGAAACCTTGAACAGACCCATAACCAGCGAAGAAATTGAATCGGTTATCAAAAATCCCCCAACAAATAAGAGTCCAGGACCAGATGGCTTCCCAGGGGAGTTCTACCAGACGTTTAAAGCCGAGATAATACCTATCCTTCTCAAGCTATTCCAAGAAATAGAAAGGGAAGGAAAACTTCCAGACTCATTCTATGAAGCCAGTATTACTTTGATCCTAAACCAGACAGAGACCCAGTAAAAAAAGAGAACTACCGGCCAATATCCCTGATGAATATGGATGCAAAAATTCTCAGTAAGATACTAGCAAATCGAATTCAATGGCATATAAAAAGAATTATTCACCATGATCAAGTGGGATTCATTCCTGGGATGCAGGGCTGGTTCAACATTCGCAAATCAATCAACGTGATACATCACATTAACAAAAAAAAAAAAAAAAAAAAAGAGAAGAACCATATGATCCTGTCTATCGATGCAGAAAAGGCCTTTGACAAAATCCAGCACCCTTTCTTAATAAAAACGCTTGAGAACGTCGGGATAGAAGGAACATACTTAAAGATCATAAAAGCCATTTATGAAAAGCCCACAGCTAACATCATCCTCAACGGGGAAAAACTGAGAGCTTTTTCCCTGAGATCAGGAACACGACAGGGATGCCCACTCTCACCGCTGTTGTTTAACATAGTGCTGGAAGTGCTAGCATCAGCAATCAGACAACAAAAGGAAATCAAAGGCATCAAAATTGGCAAAGATGAAGTCAAGCTTTCGCTTTTTGCAGATGACATGATATTATACATGGAAAATCCGATAGACTCCACCAAAAGTCTGCTAGAACTGATACATGAATTAAGCAAAGTTGCAGGATACAAAATCAATGTACAGAAATCAGTTGCATTCTTATACACTAACAATGAAGCAACAGAAAGACAAATAAAGAAACTGATCCCATTCACAATTGCACCAAGAAGCATAAGATACCTAGGAATAAATCTAACCAAAGATGTAAAAGATCTGTATGCTGAAAACTATAGAAAGCTTATGAAGGTAATTGAAGAAGATATAAAGAAATGGAAAGACAGTCCCTGCTCATGGATTGGAAGAATAAATATTGTCAAAATGTCAATACTACCCAAAGCTATCTACACATTCAATGCAATCCCAATCAAAATTGCACCAGCATTCTTCTCGAAACTAGAACAAGCAATCCTAAAATTCATATGGAACCACAAAAGGCCCCGAATAGCCAAAGGAATTTTGAAGAAGAAGACCAAAGCAGGAGGCATCACAATCCCAGACTTTAGCCTCTACTACAAAGCTGTCATCATCAAGACAGCATGGTATTGGCACAAAAACGGACACATAGACCAATGGAATAGAATAGAAACCCCAGAACTAGACCCACAAACGTATGGCCAACTCATCTTTGAAAAAGCAGGAAAGAACATCCAATGGAAGAAAAGACAGTCTCTTTAACAAATGGTGCTGGGAGAACTGGACATCAACATGCGGAAGTTTGAAACTAGACCACTTTCTCACACCATTCACAAAAATAAACTCAAAATGGATAAAGGACCTGAATGTGAGACAGGAAACCATCAAAACCTTAGAGGAGAAAGCAGGAAAAGACCTCTCTGACCTCAGCCGTAGCAATCTCTTACTCGACACATCCCCAAAGGCAAGGGAATTAAAAGCAAAAGTGAATTACTGGGACCTTAGGAGGATCAAAAGCTTCTGCACAGCAAAGGAAACAACCAACAAAACTAAAAGGCAACCAACGGAATGGGAAAAGATCTTTGCAAATGACATATCGGACAAAAGGCTAGTATCCAAAATCTAGAAAGAGCTCACCAAACTCCACACCCGAAAAACAAATAACCCAGTGAAGAAATGGGCAGAAAACATGAAAAGACAGTTCTCTAAAGAAGACATCCGGATGGCCAACAGGCACATGAAAAGATGTTCAACGTCGCTCCTTATCAGGGAAATACAAATCGCAACCACACTCAGATATCACCTCACGCCAGTCAGAGTGGCCAAAATGAACAAATCAGGAGACTATAGATGCTGGCGAGGATGTGGAGAAACGGGAACCCTCTTGCACTGTTGGTGGGAATGCAAATTGGTGCAGCCGCTCTGGAAAGCAGTGTGGAGGTTCCTCAGAAAATTAAAAATAGACCTACCCTATGACCCAGCAATAGCACTACTAGGAATTTATCCAAGGGATACAGGAGTGCTGATGCATAGGGGCACTTGTACCCCAATGTTTATAGCAGCACTCTCAACAATAGCCAAATGATGGAAAGAGCCTAAATGTCCATCAACTGATGAATGGATAAAGAAATTGTGGTTTATATACACAATGGAATACTACGTGGCAATGAGAAAGAATGAACTATGGCCTTTTGTAGCAACGTGGATGGAACTGGAGAGTGTGATGCTAAGTGAAATAAGCCGTACAGAGAAAGATAGATACCATATGGTTTCACTATTATGTGGATCCTGAGAAACTTAACAGAAACCCATGGGGGAAGGGAAGGAAAAAAAAAAAAAAGAGGTTAGAGTGGGAGAGAGCCAAAACATAAGAGACTGTTAAAAACTGAGAACAAACTGAGGGTTGATAGAGGGTGGGAGGGAGGGGAGAGTGGGTGATGGGTATTGAGGAGGGCACCTTTTGGGATGAGCACTGGGTGTTGTATGCAAACCAATTTGACAATAAATTTCATATATCAAAAAAAAATTAAGTTAAAAATTAAAAAAACAAAAAAAAACAAAAAAAAACCAGAAGGCTGGCAAGTCCAAAACCTGTAGGGTGGGCTGTCAGGCTGGAGACCAAGGGAGAGCTGATGCTGCAGAATCCCTCCTGATCAGGGGGAGGTCTGTTCAGGCCTTCAGCTAATTACATGATACCCATATGTATTAAGGGGGACAATATGATTCACTCAAAGTCCACCTATTTAAATGTTAAATCTCATTCAGAATACCTTCATAGAAACATCCAGAACATAGTTTGACCACATATGTGGACACAGTGGCCCAACCAAGTTGACACATAAAATTAACCATCACAAGTCCACCTCTGGTCATCTTGGTACCCATATGCATCCCCTTAAACTGTACTTAATCTTCAAATAAAGACAGTCACAAGGTCATACTTCTCCCTATCATGATACAATTATCCTGCGTACAAACAAAAACACACTATCCCTTTCACCACAAGAGGATGCAAAGTCATTAAGAGATGTTTACTCTCTCTCTGATATCCTCTAACTTAACTACTATGATGCAAATTTGACAATGCTTAAATTATATATCAGTTCAATGTATCTTATGTCATAAAATAAGAGGATAACGGAAGAAAAAGTTATTAGACAGGTATAAATGCAGGAACATATTTCTAACAAAACAAGGAAGAAATACTCATAACAATTAATGTTTCCCTTTCTGTAACTAGTCACGTGGCCATAGCTGGTATTCATAACTACCTTCTTTTACTACTCATTCCACATTTCCTTTGTCCTCAGCAAGCACCTCAGCTGGCCATGGTTCTTTATCTGGTAGGGTATCCCAGGCCTTCATTCCTGAAGGACCTGGACCATTAGTAGTCCTTCCTGAATTTGGTTGTTGTAGTTTTCCATTGAGCTTAATTACAGGGTATGTTATTACTAAGGGAGGCCTTAAGGGGCCTCCTGTATTCTAGACATACTCTTCCATGCCTCTCTTGTGGAGTGACAGTCCAATTTCCACTTGGTGGTCAGGATCAATAACTTCAGTCAGCACACTAATTCCCTTCTTTGCCTGCTGATTGAGGGGCGTGAAGAGCCTAAAGTGGCTGGGTGGCAGTCTTATTTTCCAATTCAGTGCAATCATTATTGTGTCTCTTGGTGGAGGTGTTCCTCCCTTTGGAACAAAGACCTCTATCCAGGCCAGTGGAGCATAAGGTCATGGGGACAGGAAGCCAACTTTGTGCTAGTGGATCACTAGGGTGTGACAATGAGTGGTCCAACTCCCATTTACACCCTTTGATTCTTGGACCTGTGAACCCTGGCTATGGCAGAAATAGCACCATACGTTGGATGGTGAATCAGAGCATATACAGCCTCCTGGAGAGCCTTGCCCCAGCCCTGCAAGGTGTCGCCACCTAGCTGGTGCTGTAACTGGGTCTTCAAAAGTCCTTTCTTAAGAGGACATGACCTCCCCTATATTCAAGAGGTTCTGTGTCTATAAACTGGCTCAAGTCTGGGAATTAGTTGAGGGGATGTGACTATTTTTATTTCCAAGTTAGACTTTTGTTCATTTGACCTAGAATTTTTGTGGCTATACAGATCAAAGTAAGTATTTAGTAGGCTTCCTAAATGTTTCTCTTCTAGGAACATCATGATCAACTAGCCAATGCTATAGGCCCCTGGAAGCCAGACTATTCTAATTCCTGCTTTGACTATGCTTTCCATTATGGTAATCATGTCCACCTTACCTTTGGAGGTTGAGTGATGCCACTTGGCCCTTGCCACCCAGGAATAAAATTACTCCCATTGCCTTTAGGTTCCTCTACTCAGTAGCAGCGATTCTCACTGTAAGTTCTGGTCTACAGATAAGAGTGATGTCCCAGCAGGCCCCTAAAGGTGAGGTAAAAAGTGTAACCCACGAGAAGGTGTGCTCTTCAAGGGTGGAGTTCTTCAAGGGGAGCTGGGGCTCCCCTCAAAAATACATTTCTCACAGTCGTGGTGAAGGGTGTGCCCTGCAGACCCTCCCAGGGTAGGTGAGTAGGTCTTAAATGACAAATCTACTCCAACATTCAAACATCCCTAAGACTTTAAATCCTTTCTTCTACAGTAAACCAAGGGCAGGGCTTGCATTTCTAGCTCACTTACTGCAGACTACACTTTGGATCACGTGTTAACCAACCAAAGTTTCAGAGCCCTTTCTAACTTTCTGTGCTGCAACATTAAATGAAGCATCTCTGCTTAGTGGGCCCATGTCAATAAATTCACCCTAATCCAAGGATATGTTCCTTACACCATTACCCCACATCCTTAATATCCATTCCCCCACACATGTCTCCCTATTTCTGTCTGTACGAATTAGAAAAAATCTAGTAGCTCTTTTGGAGTGCAGTACACCTTCTCATGGGCTACACGTTTTACCTCACCTTTAGGGGCCTGTTGGGACTTGAGTCTTGTTATAGTTGTAGAAGCAGAGAGAGGTGGTCGGTGGGAGGGTCCTCAGGGGCATCATCAGTGTCTTTCAAGGAAACGTCCTCAGGCATTATGTTTTCCATTATACTTTCTTCAGGCAATGCAGGGCTAATCTCTCCTCACTGGGGATGGAGAGGCGGCTTCTACTAGTAACGATGACTCATGATGTTAAGGACTCAATGTTCCCAGTTTCATTACTGGTCTTCCCCCATGTTCCCAATCCCATCTTTAGGATCCCATTGCTTCCCAATTGATGCCTACACTTTAATGGTGGATGTGCAGTGAGGTTTGGAATTCAAGTTCCATTGTAATTCAGCCATTGGATGAGACTCTCATCTCAGCCCTGTGGCTCCAGGAGATAAGGGGTCTCTTTCAGGGTAGATATAGAAACTTTCAGGCCAGACATAGAAGCTTTCAGGTCATTTATGAAGCGTTTGAGTGAGGAATTTGAATCTCTGAGCTCATTCTTTTCTTTTTCCCACTTTGTCCAGTGACATTAGGAACAACCAACAATTCCCATTGTACTCCTTAGTTTCACAAAAAATATTTTAACGTATCATGTACATGCCCTCTCAGATCCTTGCCTTGTATGAGTATTTGATTAGGAGTATGCAATAGTGATATTTTGTGTATTTCTATTGCCACATCAGGCCATAGACTATGAGTGTGCTCTTTACTGTTGGAAATAGAGTTATTAGTGTCTTTAAATATAATCAAATTAGAGAACCAACTCCAGAACCCCACAACCAATTCAGAAAACTCATCCTTAACATTCTGTTCTTTAGAAAAAGAGAAAGAGAGAGAGAGAGAGAGAGAGAGAGAGAGAGAGAGAGAGAGAGAGATTCTGTTCTTTAGAGCCAGTTCTGGTATCAAAATCTGCATGAGTCAGGGTTCTGCAGAGAAAAAGAACCAATAGGATGCAGTGTGTGTGCGTGTGTGTGTGTGTGTGTGTGTGTGTGTGTGTGTGTGTGTAGAGACAGACAGACAGAGATACAGAGAGAAACAGAGACAGAGAGACAGAGAAATTTATTTCAAGGAACTGGCTCGTGATTACGGAGACTGGTAAATCCAAAGCCTGCAGGATTGGCTGACAAACTAGAGACCCACATAAGAACCAATGTTGCAGCTCAAGTCTAAAGGCCATCTGCTGCAGAACTGCCTCTTGCTCAGGAGAGGTCAGTCTTTTTCTCTGTTCAGGCCTTCACCTGATTGGATGAGGCCCACCCACATTATAGAGGGCAATTTGCTTTGCTCAAAATTCATGGATTTAAAAGTTATTCTCATCCAAAAAACACTCTCACAGAATCATCCATAATAATGTTTGACCACATATCTGGGCACCATGACCCAGCCAAACTGGGTCACATAAAATTAACCATTATGCTTTATCATTTCTGTCCTTCTTTCACTCTCTCTTCCTTTATTTTTAACACATGGCAAAATGTTCACAGCTGTTGGTTTACACATATTTTTTTTCACATTTTAGGCATTTATATTTCCTTCTTACATGCCAGAAGACTGCATTTCAGAGAAGTGAGGTGATTTTCTCAAGGCTAAACAGTCAATATTTGGCCATCCCAGGAATCAAACCCAGATCTTCTGACTTAAGATTCCTGGCTCTTTCTAATGATTTTAGTTCCCAAAACCTCAGCTGAGAGTGCACTGAAAATTGCGACACTGCCCATATTTTAAACCACTTATTGACATCCATAGTATCTCTGGAGTCACCTTGGTTTCTGTGATGTACCATTTGCAGGATGTGGGGCAAGGGTGGGCATTCTCAGTGCCATACTCTAGATTACTTTTTATTATTTCTGGATGTATTATATTACCTTTATGTTGCCTTGGACAGATAGCAGCACTCAAGAGACAGTGGAGTTGATGGTGTGGTTCTGGAAGGAGTAAGATGGATAGGGTTCTCTTTTCCATTTAGCCCATTTACCTTTTGAACAGGAAGTGCCAGTGAGTCAGTCCAGTAATGGCTGGGGCATTATTATTAAGCCTCCGCTCCTTAGGCTGCCACCTTATTTATTCTTCACAGTAGATAATGTTATCACCTTTTACAATGGGCCTGGATGGACTCTGCTGTCTCAGGTTCAGCACCATTTTGTGGCTGAAACAGCAAACAAAGTTTTTTATTTTTATTTTTTTAAAAGATTGTATTTTTAGATGATAAGCCTCTTAAATGTTAATGAATCAGATGGTATACCTTAAGCCTGAATTACCCTCTATTTCATTGAGAGCTTTTTAATAATAGGAATTAAATTATATGCTTCACAGGATGGGTGGAGACAGGTGCAGAATAAATAGACAGAACCTTGGGAATTCAAGCTGGTGCAGCCACTCTGGAGAACAGTATGGAGGTTCCTCAAAAAACTAAAAATAGAACTACCCTATGACCCAGCAATTGCACTACTAGGCATTTATCCACGGGATACAGGTGTGCTGTTTCAAAGGGACACATGCACCCCCATGTTTCTAGCAGCACTATCAACAATAGCCAAAGTATGGAAAGAGCCCAAATGTCCACCAATGGATGAATGGATAAAGATGGCGTGATATATGGATAGATAGATAGATAGATAGATAGATAGATAGATAGATAGATATAGATAGATAGATAGATATAGATATATATATTTACATATATATATCTATATATATCTATATATATACACACACACACACACACACACACACACACACATATATTGGAGTATTACTCGGCAATCAAAAACAATGAAATCTTGTCATTTGCAACTACGTGGATGGAACTGGAGGGTATTATGCTAAGTGAAATTAGTCAGTCAGAGAAAGACAAAAATCACATGACTTCACTCATATGAGGACTTTAAGAGACAAAACGGGTGAACATAAGGGAAGGGAAACAAGAATAATATAAAAACAGGGAGGGGACAAAACAGAAGAGACTCATAAATATGGAGAAGAAACTGAGGGTTTCTGGAGGGGTTGTGGGAGGGGGGATGGGCTAAATGGGCAAGGGGCATCAAGGAATCTACTCCTGAAATCATTGTTTCACTATATGCTAACTAATTTGGATGTAAATTTTAAAAAATAAAAAATAAAATTAAAAAAAATAGAACCTGATGATTTCAATGAAAATAATACAATGGTCTCAACAAATTAAACCTTAAAGTTGAATTAATTAATTCATACCATATTAATTTGTTTTTTTACAAAACCTTTATTCTTGCATAAAATACCTACAAACCAGGAAAGTTTAATAGAGTTCCATGATGGCTCCAAGGCACTATCCTGTATATCATGATAACAACAACAGGAGATTCAAGAGGGCATACTCAGTTCGAGCCAGTGAATCTCATTGGCATCTTTGTGCCTGGCGCTGTGCTAGTGACTGTAAGGAATTCAAGGATGTAACCACTTTGAGGCAGGGGGGAGGGGGAAGGTATAAATTTAATCCACAAGCACACATTTCGGGTGGCCCTTTAGGCAGCCAGTGTTGTTCCAGGCACCATGGTACTCAGAGAAGAAATTTAAAGTGTTCACTCTTTAGTGAGATTTAGTGAGCTTAGAATCTAGTTGGGAATAATAGTGAGACATAAAGCCTTATGCATCAGGGAAGAAGTAGAGTAGCCATTAATCGTTGGGCTGTAAGTGCAACTAGGTTTCCAAGAACGATATTGAGGTGGACTGGTGCATTTGGAAAGGGGGTGGGAGAGGATTGCAAAATGGAGGCTCAGAGGGCAGATAGGATTTGTACAGGCAGAGGAGAGGAGAGAAGGTATTCCTAGGAGAATGAGGAGAAAAGTGAACATGGGCACAGAGATGGGAATGAGCATGGCAAATGTGGGAAAGAGCAAGAAGAGCTCTCAGGACATGAAAGGAAGAAATGTTGGCAATATCATAGAACTGGCTTCATGGAGCCATGGAGTGCACAGTGGACTAAGAACCGGAGGGCCTGAATTCCCAAAGGTATTATCCTGGTTCTGTACTTACTACATGGGTGGCCTTGGTTAGGTCAGGTAGATGTTTTGTGCCCTGGTGCCCTTATTTACTCATGGTCACATGAGGATACTGACAGTAGCCTGCTGCTCTCTCATGCTTGTTGCAAAAACCACAAGAGATGATGCCTGAAGAAGTGTTTTTTAAATAGAAAAATTAAAATGAGGACCCCTTCTTCCACTTTATATTACACCAGCATGGTGAAGAAACGGCTCCTGAGTCTGCAGTAGGGTTTGTTTTCTAGTCAGCTTCAGGCAGAAGGTTACTGCATGTGGGGACAGGGGATGCTTCTTAGTTGACATGAAGGCAATTTTTGCCCCTGTAGAGGGCCAGGCCTGGAAGCCTCAACCCAGGGGAGACAGATCATCCATGCAAGAGGTGTTTCTTGGGTTCTCTGCTGGGTTGTATGACCTCTCTGAAAGAGGTCCCTGTTCTCTGACATCAGTTGAAGGAAGTCACAAAACTGTACACAAAGGCCAGTGAGGTGTGGTGGAAAAAGACCTGGACCTGGAATGAAATCTGTTTGCCCCATACTAAACATGTGAACTTAAGCAAGCAGCTTGCTATCTCTGGGCCCTGGTTCCCTCATCCGTCAAATTGAAGTAAAAACAACACTGCTCCACTTCCTTATAGAGTGGGTTATTGCAGGGGTCAAATGCGCAACACAGAGGTTTCTGTAAACTCTAAAGTGGTAGGCCAACTTGGCTTATTTTTATTTTTCTCATTAATGAATGTAAACAGTTTTCTGACCAGTTGCTATCTACTATTTTGGCCTGCTCTATCATCACATCTGAAAGGTTATACTTCAGACAGCTAGTTGTACCTTACCACAGTATTAGCACTGCAGTTAGGCTGAATTCTTAGGGTTCCTGTATAATTAAACCAGAACTCCAACTTAGGATACAGATCACAGAGTCATAAACCATTTGAGGGTGGGGGAAAGTTTGGATCTGCAGTTAAAATACAAGGGCAAATTCACTCAGCTCTATTTTACTCCACATGACCATTTGCTTTATGTGGGCAAGAACACAGAGCTCAACAGGGTTTTCAGAATATTCTAGTTAACAAAAGTGTTCCCACTCACCTTCACTACTCTACAACCCTAACACTAGTCTGGATAAACCTGCACTAGTTTAGTGTCCTCTCAGTACTAGCATTCTAGCGCTGGCAGGCTTCCCCTATCTCTCCGCAGGAAAACAAAGAAAAGAAAAGAAAACAAACAACCCACAGTGGGCTTCTTTGATTGGGTCTTAATTTCATGTGGTTGCCATTTTGTCTCACCTTTACACAAAATGCCTCACCCACATATAGAGCACACAAGGAGTTGGAAGAGGACCAGGGTTTTGTGGGAGCATTTGGAGAGTGCCCTTAAGAAGGCTGGGAATATCTCCAACCAAGGGAGAGAGATGGAAAGTGGGTCATCTCTTCACATCCACTCAAGCAAGCAAGAGGGTCTTCAAGAAGACCATTGCCTAGAGCTTCAAATGAGCCCCCTCTCCATGAGGGACCAAGAGGCACCTGGAGCACAAGGCAGAGCACATCTGCCCCGCCCCCCAGCCCAAGCGCCTTCTCCTAAGTGGGTGACCCCCATTGAGACGTCACCGCCCGCGGCAGCCACTGTTTGGTCCGCGTCCTGTTGCCCCAGGAGACGACGCGGGCCTTTCCAAGAGTCTCAGAGCGAAGCCAGAGAGTCCTTGGCCCCGACCGACCGACCCTTCCAAAGTGAGGCTCCTGCCTCCAGACCTAGCCCCTCCCCACCCCACCCCACCCCCAATCGCCGAGGACCAGATTTCCCTCAAGTTCTCAGAGAAAGGAGAGCAAGGACGGCATCATGAGTGAGGTGGGAGAGGTCACCCGCACAGAGGTGACCGCCTCAGTACCCCCTCAAGCCGCGCAGAAACTCCTGGTTTCCTTGGGAGGTGGAGATCTTCCCCGGGCCCCAGTGGCTGGCAACCTCGGCAGAGACGCGATCCCCAAGACCACCGCGGCAGGAGGCGCCAAGGGAAAGGTGCCCAAAAAGGTCATCGCCAAGAGGGTGCGAGGCTCCGTCAAGTGGTTTAACGTGAAGAACGGGTACGGTTTCATCAGCAGGCATGATACCCAAGAAGATGTGTTCGTTCACCAGACGGCCATCACCCGGAACAACCCTCACAAGTACCAACGCAGCGTGGGCGACGGCGAGATGGTCGAGTTTGATGTGGTGCAGGGCGAGCGGGGCACCGAGGCCGCTAACGTGACCGGGCCAGCGGGTGCCCCAGTGCAGGGCAGTCGCTACGCTGCCAACCGCCCCCGCTTCTGCAAGGGCTTCTACATCCGCCGCCGCGGGCCACCCCTGCACGGTCCCAGGGGCGCTGAGGACGACGTCGACGAAGGTGAGGCCAGTGGCGAAGGCTTCACCAAGGCCCAGGGCCAGAGGCGCCGCCTGCCCGGCGGACCCCAAGACCAAAGGCTGCAGTGCTTTCCGCCCTTCCGCAGGGCCTGGGCCCTGTCTCGCGGCCCTTCGATCCTCGCTCCCACCAGCGGCCCGCGGCCTGCCCACCTGCCCGCGTCTGCCCCAGCCTCAAGGCCCGAGTGCGCCCCTCGGCGGGGGCCCGGCCCCAGCTACCTGCTGAGTCGCCCTAGGGCTCGAGGCATCACTCCTGGTCCAAGACCCTCAGCAGGCATTTCTGAGGAGCTGGAGGCGGAAGACAAGGAAAGCGGGCATGACGACGGAGGGCCGAAGCAGAAGCCCCCACCACGCTACGGATCCCGCCGCCCCAACAACCCACGCCACCGCCCGCAGCAGGTGCGCGGTGCCCAGGGCCAGGTCAACGTGGGAGGAGAAGGCAAGACCGGGAAGGGCCCTGCGGAAACACCCGCTTCGGTTGCTGTGGCCAAGAAGAACAGCGCCGCTGAGGAGGAGGACACCTTGGTCACTGATGTCCCCTCTGCCACCCAGGCCAAGTAACAACAGCCTGGCTCCCTCCCCGGGGACTCCCTGGCCTGGGCTGCAGGGGATTCCCCCTTGAGGAGATGATGTCCTTTAAAGTAACACAACCCAAACATCCACCTTGACTGTTAGATTTGTGCCCTTTTGAGAAAAATACACGCCTCTTCCCCAAGGTTTGAGGATAAGCTACAAGATCTATATATTTCTGAATTCCCTTTTATCATCTGTGTTGGTAATTTCTGTACACACACACACACACACCATGTCATACTCATGCACACACCTCTGAATTTATTCTTTTAAAAGATCTGACCAGGACCACAGCTATTATTCTGTGTCACCAGGGGAATTAGTTGATGGACTAACAAAAATTACTTTTATTTTTAATACAAAAACAAAGATGATCTGATATTGAATATTATCTTACATCGCTGTGTGATATTGCCTGAATGGTCATTTTTTCAATAAATCATTTCATGTTGCTTTTATCTATTATTGCTGTTGTCTGATTTAAAACAAAACACTCGTCAGCACAGAATTGTATTGAACCACTCCTTTCAGTGCTTTTTCAGAACCAGTTTTAGCAAACATCATACCTGTTGTTCGTTCTTTTTACAAGTCATGAATTTAAGGCTAATTGTGGACTTGTGGGAGGCGAGGGTTGAACATCTCAAGGATGTTCTAAAAGATTAGAATACACAGACAGGGAAGAAGTGTCCCCATCACATCCTCTTCCTCTGCCATTTGAGCAATAAATCTGGAGGGTGGGCCCAACTACCCACATTTACTGCTTAGGTGTTTATTCTATGACGCAAAACTCAAAGAGCTGGACAAAACACCAAAAAAAAAAAAAAAAAAAAAAAAAAAGAGGCTCTCTGGAAGCACAATTTGCCTCTATTTTTCAATGGATTCGATCTAATACCATTTTCACGAGGGGCTAGGGGTGTGTGGTGGAAATGGAAAGATACTGGTCAAAGAGTAAAATCTTTCAGTTATAAGATGACTAAGTTCTGGGGACCTAATGCACAACATGATGACTATAGTTAACAGTACTGTGTTGTATACCTGAAAGTTGCTGAGAGTAGAGCTTTAATGTTCTCACCATGACAGCAACAAAAGGATAATTATGTGAAGTGAATAACGTGTTAATTAACCTTATTGTTGTAAATGTTTCACGATATATGCATGCATCAAATTATCCCATTGTACGACTTAATGTATACAATATTATATGTCAACTACATGTCAATAAAGCTAGGAAAAAAACTGAAGAAAATTAAAAAAGAAAACAGGGATG
The DNA here is from genome assembly GCF_018350155.1 of Leopardus geoffroyi. Lineage (NCBI taxonomy): Eukaryota > Metazoa > Chordata > Mammalia > Carnivora > Felidae > Leopardus > Leopardus geoffroyi. The sequence continues at coordinate 50,189,985 of NC_059343.1, forward strand.
GAAGCAGGTTTAATTTTTGTCATGCATACTTCTGGAACTGAAGAGAAACATGTAGTCCATGTTTTCCATGTGTGCTTCCTGATTTGAGTCCATCCAGGGGGGCTGTGCAAGATTCCTGGGAGGCTGGGCAGGTAAAGCTCAGCCTGCATCAGCCACTTTCCCATCAGATAGAGAGGCTCCAACCGGGAGTGTCATCCCTATCCTGGTTTTCCTTTGAATATATAGTGGGATTGGTGGGTGGGTAGGAGGCAGGGTTGGGGGAGGGGTGTGGGCAATTAATAAATTTGAAACTAATATGATAGGGAAAAGATAGGATAAAATAGGCAGAGAGGGAAAGGCTAGGACCTGAGGTCCCTGGGTGGGGAAAAACACATATTTTGACACAACACTAGGAGCGTTTGACTACAGCAAACCCCTCGGGCATAAGGCTCCTCTTAAGAATGTAACAGACACCACCTACTCCCCCTCAGGTTCCCCTTAGGAATTTGACAATCAAAATACCTAACTGAAATAAGTAAACCATAACACTTATGTCATACGAGGGACAGTATGACCATAGTCTAACTCCTCACACAGTGGAATCCAGACAATCAGGAATGGACAACCCAGCACCAAGAGTTATCAAGCCAATAAGGGTAGGACATAAGAAGGAACAAGGGGGAGGGGATGGAGGACGGGTGGGCAACAGAACCTTATGAAACAAAGGCCCTTGCCTATAGTCAGGGCATTCACTTTCAAATCCCCCCTCTCTGCAAAGAAAGCTTTCATACTCCTCTTACTTTCTAATCTTATACTCTAATAAACGTTTGCCTGCTGCTCATTTTCTTTGGTGTTCACCTCTTCATTCTTCGAAGCGGAGAGATGACAAACCACGGGTATTGAGGTAAAGAATCCTACAACATTTCTTGGGGGCTCACCCGGGATACCCAACGTCTTCTAACCTTAAGCAAAGAGCAGCCACGGCTCCCTTTTTTTTTTTTTTTTTTTTCTTTCTATCCTAAATAAAACTCTCAAACCAAACAATGGTCACTGGTCAGCCAGTTAAGAGCAAATAGTGTGGCTGCCATTCCCAAGTCTCGGGTGACAGGCTCCTTTGGTCTCCTCCCAGCTGATCTCTCAAAGTAGTTGGGAGCATCGGTGTGGTGGAGCCCCAGTTTCCTTCCGAGATGAACCCCCAGATGCACAGGACCCAGGGGAGGCTGAATAGCAACGGATGGGTCCTGACCAAGGCTACTCTTTGGTGGACGCCTAAAGGCTATCTGCAAAACCTGATCCCTGACTTCCCGTTTGGGTATCTGGTAGAATTCTCCTCTTTCTGTCTTGGTCAGCCTCTCCCTTCGGGAAATGAGTGGAAAAGCCCAGGACTGATCCCTCGTATATCCTCCTAGGAGTGATCTGGGTGACTTCCAAGGGGTCCTACTCACAGGTTTCCCAACTGCAGTAGAAGGTGGCTCTCTACTTGCTTCCATATCTGACACTCTGGTGTGGCTCACCTCCCAGGACCTCCCCCCCCCCCCACTTTTTTTTAACCTTTCAATTTCAAACGTCTTTTGTGGAGTGGAGAGCAGGACTTACTTCAACAACTTCTGGGTTCACCACCCTCCTCCTGCCCCTGATGCCCAGGTGGGGGGCGGGCGGGAGGGGGGATTGGAGAGAAGACACATGGCAAGCTCCCACAAGATGCAGATGATAATTAGAACCAACTGTCTTCGGTTGGTGTCCCTTGGGACAGGGACTTTAAGGAATATTCCCAAGCAGCTGCCAAAACTCCTTTTCTTTTGGGGAACTTCCCTATCTTCTCTGGCCAGATGTGGACTTCCCACTTCCACTTGTTGGTGGAAAAAAAAAAAAAATCTGCATCTGCTTGTCTGTCAGAGATGACAGGATTTAGGATTTTAGGACCCAGAGACCTTTTTCTCTGCCCTCTGGTCTTTTATTGGCCTCCAGGCTTCTAGGCCACACCTCACCTCTTATGCCTTCCCCTCCCACCTCCTGTTTTTCTGCACCACATTGGGTGTGGACTGCATACCTGGCTCCTATACCTTCTGGGTGCCTCCAGCACCATGAGCTCCTCTTCCTCTCCTTTTTGTAAAGGAGCAAAGAGTACCCCCTTAGACTTACACTGCTTACTTCAGATTTCCTCACTGGTGCCCCAGATAAAAATGGACAATGGTGAACAAATTGATTGACTTTTAAATGGACACAGATGGAACATATTCAGTATTTAAACTAATTTAAGTGTGTTGGTTTAATTAAGATAGACATATCTTTAGAGTTATCAGCATTAAATATAAAACTTTTTTCTACCTAGGTTTACTGAGGTCAAATAAGCTTGTGTTATCTCTGTGGCAATTTGTCAGCAAAAAGGTGACTTAAAATGATGGTTACTTTTGTCTGTCTCAAAGTTTTCATGGGTAATTGTTAGGATAGTTTTCAGGGTCTTTGATAGCCTGAAACTTTAAAGTTTTTCTTGGATGATAAACTGGATTAAATTCATTGGACACTCAGGCCTTTTCCAAATCGGATGGAATGCTGAAGCATTACTTACTAAATATAGGTGTGTGCTTTTGACTTATTGCAGAGAAACTAAGGATAGTTGGGTCTGTTGGAAAACAGGCTTTGTGCTTAATTAATTCCTAAGTTTGCCATCTAAGGAATTCTGATGTGACAGACAAATCACAATTGGTTAGTACTTACTTTTCACTGGAGACTAAGGTTTCTAAGAGTTAAAATTCTGCTAAATGTAGTTAAAACTGATGTAAATAAGAAAAGTGACTCTGTATAGAAAAGTAGATGTTGTAAGAAGGATGTAAGAAAAGAAGTGGAATTACTTTTTTGTTGAAGATATATATATATTTGTCCTAAATGAGACTGTTTTGTTTTTGTTTTTGTTTTTGTTTTTTTGTTTTTGTTTTTGTTTTTTGTTTTTTTGTTTTTTTTTGTTTTTTTTGTTTTTTTTTGAGAGAAACGGCTTGGGACAAAATCTGAATGCAAAGAAAAGTTATAGAAAATTTGTTAAGGGAAGTCTTTGAAAAGCAATTTTATGTGTGGTCAGGATGGACTAAGGTTAAACTGAATGTATTTTAAAAGTATACTGGTATAATATTAAAATTCTGCTTTTACTCTCTCTTAAAAAGACAAAGTTATCTTGGATTGGTGGTCTGCTTTGGATTGAAAAAAAAGGGGGCGGGAAACAAAGATTTTTTCCCCCTCTTTTGTCTGCCTCAAAATATGGAAAGAACTATAATTTTAACCAAAAGGACAGGACAGCACGCCATTTTGCATTGTTTTGCTCAAGCCTTCGTTGAAATTGCCCCCCCCCCCACCTTGGGGTGCCTGGGTGGCTCAGTTGGTTAAGCTTACAACTTCAGCTTAGGTCATGATCTCACGGTTTGTGAGTTCGAGCCCCACGTTGGACTCTGTGCTGACAGCTCAGAGCCTGGAGCCTGCTTTGGATTCTGTGTCTCCCTTTTTCTCTGTTCTTCCCTGCTCATTCTCTGTTTCTGTCTCTCTCCCTCAAAAATAAATAAGCATTAAAAACATTTTTTTTTTTAAGAAAGAAATTGCCCCTCTTTTGATCCAAAGGCTGGGGAGATGGTGGCAACGTCCTTGATGCCAGCCTCCAAATGCTCCACATTTGTATTGTTTCTGCAGGGAAGAGGAATGGATGCCTGTACCATATGAGGGATGGACCACCAAGACATATGAAGGGCTTTTACCAGGATACACGGGAACAATTTTGCTACATTTAGCCTAATGTATGCCGATTTGTAACAACCTAGAGACTTTGAAATGGACACCCACATGGCTGGAACATATTTATATGGGCATTGCTGGAAAAGGCAGAGGAATAGACTGTGACTTTGGCCCTTTCAGCCACCCTCAAGGGCCGATGATCAATATGTAAATTACTGTCCAGCCAAAGTAAAGCTAGTGCATCCCTCCACAACCAAGGGAGTCTGGCTTGGTCACAGTGCATACCCCCAAAGTCCCTCCGGTGGGAAACGGAGGGGTAGGAGAAATCAGGGAAGACAAGGTCAGCTCTCGGAGGTAAGGTCAAGCCTGGGTAAGAGCAGCTACTCCCAGCGATGAAAGGGAGCTTTGCAAAGTGAAAGTTGAAGTGGGGTTCCTGAGCAAACAGCTAGGAAGGAGTTCTTCAGATGTCTTTGGTGCAAAAAGGTGATTTTATTAAAGCACACGGACAGGACCCGTGGGCAGAAAGAGCTGCACTGGGGTTGTGAGGAGCAACTGATTATATACTTTTAGGTTGGAGGGAAGTTAGAGATATAGTTAGTTTTTAAGGAATTTCTGTATGCTGAAAGCAAGGTCTCACAGGACCCTGAAGAGTTAGCTATTGTCAAGATAAGGTTGCTTTTAGTTTTTAAGGAAGTGTAAACATTAAGACATCAAGGCAGCCATAAAGGTCTTGGGGAGTGTTACACAATGCAGGTGTCTGACATCTATCAATGGGCTGCGGGCTGTAAGGGAATTTAATTTAAACTACCTTTTTCTTGCCTTTGTTTCCCTCATCATTTTCCCCCCTGAACAACTTTGACCCTTAAACCTTTAAGGTTGCTGAAGGCAGAAGGTCTCATCCTCTGTAGTTTCTTCCTGCTAAATAGGGTCATAGAGATGTCCCTACCTATGGGTCAGGGATGCTCAGTTTGAGAATTTAATAGGAGTTAGGAAAGGCTAAGGCCGCTGTATCTAAAGTTGATAACATATGGGAGTTTTCTTGAGTAGAAAGGATCATCCTTTGGCTCGAAGTTATCGCAGTGAAGGAGTCTTGGCACTAGGTGGAGAGACATGGGAGAAAACAGCCAAACATGTTAAAATAAGAAAAAGAAAAAGAAGCCCAAGCAAGTCCTTTGATAGTTGACAAAAATCTTCCTCTAGTCCAGGAATTTAACCAATTATTGAAGGAAAGGGAGGGATCATTTAAAGCACCAATCTGAGTATTTGTCAGGTAGAAACTCAGAAATATTTTTGTGGTAATCTGGAATGTATATACAGCATTTTGTTTTTACGAGAGCACAAGTTCCACTTTGTGCAGCAGTTATAACAACTAATGCCATTTTGTTTTGTAGAACTGTTTAGTGCATTTGAGTTATTTTAGTGTTTAATAATATAATGTTATTTTGAGAGTCATTTAAGGCCTTGATTGTGTATTAGGTGGTGTTAACCATCATATAGACTCTATTTTGTTTAGTAAGCAGTCAGGTAATTAAAAAGAGGCACTTTTATAGAAACAAGAAACATACACGTTGATGATTAGAGCAAATTACAAACCCAGTGTCTGCCAGTGCTGGAAGTGAGAAGACTTTTAGATGTCAAGCTTGAAGCACCCTCAGATAGACTGGGAACAGGCAGTAAGAATCAGATGGGTTTTTCTGGTTTGTAATTCAAATATCTGTGGTGATCCTTTTGAATGGCCCATAGAGCAACAGGCACAAAGATTGTCTATACATGAGTTGTGACAATTTCTCTGAGGTTTACCTCAAGTTGTCTAGTGTAGGCAAACAATAAACATTTAAAGACAATTAGAACTACAACTTAACATCCATAAGGGTGCGTTATTGAAACATATTTTTTCCCTAATAACCCTCACAGCCAAGTGAAAACTAATTCATTTGTAGAACAATGTGGGAGATGCAGGTGAGAAGCATCAAAGGAAAAGACTTCAAAAGGGAAGGGCTGGAGAAGGTGCAAGGCCTTAGGACATGTTTACACAGCTGAACTCGGCTGCCACTCATAAGGAACACCTAGAGCCATCAACTTACATTGTCCAGGGCCGGATCCTCCTTCACACCTGACCCTTCCTAGTGTTATAGATACCAATTAACTCGAAATTCAACCTTGGAAAGCCAAACCATTAGATTGATTAACACACTTGCTTAGCTGACTTTATGCACGTAGTCTTTAGCAATTATCCTAATAAAAAGAAGCTTCATTCTGGAGTCAGTCGGGGCCTCATTCTGACTCGAGTATGAGGACCTTCACTTAACTGCACTTTGTTTGTGGACTCATCTTTTGCGACTCTGGCCATACTCCCTGCAACAGAACAAGTCCAGTTTAAACAAACTCGGCCTAATTACTTACATAAGCTCAGCAAGAACAGTGATTGGTGATAATAAAGTTTTTAAATTTTGCATTGCTGGAACTTTTGATAAGGAATCTCTAGACTGAACTTTTAGTAGCCTCCCCAGGTCAGAAGCCAAGCCAAGTACTTGCCATCCGACATGCCTGCAATACCTGTAGATTTGGGCGAATTCCTTTCCAGGAGGCCCCAAAGATATCCTGAGGTTCCTGCACCTGCCACGAAGTAACATTCTTTACTCACCTGTAAGCAAGGTATCAGGCCAACATTTCTAAGGGGGCTTTATTGGCCTCATGCTTTATAAAGTCAACCTTAGTTCCTTAAAACTGGTCATATCTGAGTCTATGCATGTTGCTCTCAAATATGACGTTGCAGTCAAAGCCTTGGTAAAATAACCAGTATTTCCAATGGTGTCCTATTACAAAGAGAACAGATTCTTATGGAACTTATGCAAATAATTATGATTGCCATGGAAGAATGAATACTTACTGAGAGTTTTTGAATTTCAGAGGGTTCAGGTAGAGAGAAAAGGTAATCATTTCGGTTGGTTCACAAAGGAATATTTTATCACATTTCTGCAAGTCATAGGCATCTTAAGAGAAAGTTTCCTTAATTTGGAAGAGCAAACATTAGAAAACCAGCAATGTTTCAAACAAGAGTCACAAAATTATACTCATCTTTTCCAGTTTATTTAGTCCCACGTTACTGATTCCTGTTCAGTTGGAATGCAGCCCTTTTGTTAGTTTTAGGATTTTTTTTTTTTTACCTATTTCAGTTTTATGATTTTAAAGACATCAAAAACCTGTGTTTGTTTAAAAAATCATTTCTATGGATCTTCTTGAAGATGAAACTTATTTTGTAAATGAGAAAAGACTATAATGCAATTGACAAGGAAATTCAGTTATTTCTGTGACACAGAACACTTTAATAATCAGAATATCAAGTGATGACCTTATATCAAAACATCACGTATACATAATATTTACCCAAGCAATACAACCTAAGGTTCACCATTATTTGTTTGGCAGGGATTTCCAAGTAACGTACCAAATAAAAAGGCCCAATTGGTCAAACAAGATGTCATTTACAATTTAAATCCTGGGAAGTTTGTTAAAACTTTAGAAAGTTAAAAAGCACATGCCTAGATAGGATTACTCATCATTATAAAACTCAAAACTTATTTATTTAAAGAAGGTAGCAAAAGAGATTCTAAGGGCAAATATGTAGGGTTATATAGTTGTTAGCACAACCTAGCTCCTTTAACATTGAGAAGTGTTAACTAAGTAATCAAAGACCTGATAAAGACAAAACACAAAGCTTTGGTTTTCTGGGCAGACATAAGAAAAAAAAAAAAAAAAAGCAAACAAGAACAAACAAACAAAAGAAAACACTGTTTACATTTTCCTATCAAGAGCAGACCAACAATCCTAGAAAATTTTGTCTTTTAACAGAGAGAAAAGAAGAATGTTAATTCTATACCCAGGAAATAAATGAGGGAGAGCCCTCCTCCCCCATATAGCTAGAGTAACCTGAGTCTTTTATGAAGGAGGAACAGTGAGAGAGAGTGTCAGAGTCCCCTTCATTAGGGATGGACTTTGTTTCCTCCAGTAACCTGGGTTTATTTGGAGGAGGCTGTTTAGACAATCATCCAATATATCAGGAGGCAGTTTATTAACCTGGCTGGTGGTTAGACACATTCTGCAAGAGGCCCTCAGGTCTGGATCCTGGTTTAGAGCCATGAACTCCTGGACATAGGGTACCACAGTCCATTTTCCCTGTTTCTTGTAGAAGAGATCTGATAGAATGTATTAAAATTTAATGTCCCATTAATGGGCCATTTTTCCTCATCTCCTAAGGTGTATTGAGGCCAGGCAATATTACAAAAGAAGATCAGGTTGTTGTTGTTTTTTTTTTTTGTTTTCTTAGTTCTTGCAATATGAATTGATTCCAGTGGGTAAAAAGGCATCCCAAGGGAGAGTCAATGGGGACTGAATAAGATCCCATAGTGCCAGAAAAGTAGAGAAGGTACATTACCAAAAACCCTCCTCCGCCCTCAACCCCTGGGTGGCATCCCACTCAGATTTGTCAGAGGTTCCTGGTGTCAAAGCAACCGGAGGCGTCCCTGAAACAAAAATCACTATGATCACTGACCAGCTGCTAAGGGTCCCTGGAGAAGGGAAGTGTCCCCTCACTTCCCTATTGCATCCCAGGCCACAAATGGGTGCCTGGACTATGGACCAAAACACCGTGCCATGCCGTGCCTTGAAAGCCGTGATGTAAAAGGCCGTGCCTTAGTTTACCTTGTCTCGAAGAGCATTCTGTGAAGGTGATGGCTTAGTTCCCTTGAAGGCTGTGCCATTTTTAACCCATGTAAAACATTAGAAAAGTTGTACAAGGAGGAATTACCCAACTCTGTAATTTAAGTAATTAGTAGAGGATATTGACAGAAAACAATAAAGATGGAAATCCAACAATATTTAAGTGACATTACAACACATATAGTCCTTACAGCCAAATTCCTTAGGATAAGATCCCCGGTTAGATTTTAATTCAGTCAGATACTGGTTTCAGCCAGCTCTCAGTGGAGGTCTCTCAGCCAGAAGTGGCTAGACCAGGAATGTGGGAGGGGATCACATTAGACCAATAAGGAGGAAAACTCACAGTGCAGTCTTTAAGATCCGCAGCTGTGCTAGTCACTTAGGTGGCTGTCCCGTGCTCAAGACAGACAAATTTGTATAAGGACAGGAATAAAGAGAGGGCATCAAGTTTCTGGGTCTTATTATCATTCTAGCCAGGGTACTAGCTTCCAGCCAAAAGGCAGGCTTTCTCCTCCCTGTAGAATAGCCATGGGCTAGAGGATTACAGCCTGAGCAATCAGCATGAAAGTATACCAATAAGACCATACTCCTTGGAAAGCCCCTGAAATGAGAGTAAAGGAAGAAAAGAGAAGGTACTTACCAAGTTTGCACCAAGGCTCAGAGTCCAGAGAAGACTCAATGCCCCGCATTCAGGTGCCAGATGATGAAATTTGAAATGGGGTTCACGAGCAAATGGCTAAGATTCTTCAGACGTCTTTAGTGCAAAAAGGTGATTTTATTAAAGCACGCAGACAGGACCCGTGGGTAGAAAGAGCTGCACTGGGGTTGTGAGGAGCAACTGATTATATACTTTTAGGTTGGGGGGTAGAGATATAGTCAGTTTTTAAGGAATTTCTGTATGCTGAAATCAGCGTCTCACAGGACCCTGAAGAGTTAGCTATTGTCAAGATAAGGTTGCTTTTAGTTTTTAAGGAAGTGTAAACATTAAGGCATCAAGGCAGCCACAAATGTTTTGGGGAGTGTTACACACTGTAGGTGTCTGACATCTATCAGTGGGCTGCAGGCTGTAAGGGAATTTAATTTAAACTACATTTTTCTTGCCTTTGTTTCCCTCATCACCAGCACCCCTCCAGACTGACAGGGCTCTTTGCTGCCAGTGCCATAGCCAGCCAAAGCTCAGGACCAGGAGATGAGGCTTCTCCTGTCCAGCTATAGGAAACTGAGATAAGGGATGCCTCTTCCTCCTTTCCTATAGATAGGCAATTCCCCAACCAAGGCCAATACTCCTTTGGGATGCATTTTGAAAAACTGAAATGATTTTGATCCATAAACCCTGAAGCAACTCATTTTCTTTTGCACCGAGGCTTGGCCCCAATACAAACTGGAGGAGGAAAACCTGGTTGCCAGAGGCAAATAGCAACTATAATACAAGCCTATAATTGGACTTATTTTGCAAACATCAGGGAAAATGGGGAGAAGTCCCCTATGTTCAGCGTTTTTGGGCCTTAAGAAGAAAAGTAAGATATGTGTAAGCAATGTAAAGTCGATCGTGACTTACTGGCAACCCTTTCCAAAGTCCAGCAATCAGGAGGGGAAATAATTAAGGGCTCCCTGCCCATACCCAAAGCAGACCCAGAGAGGGAGGAAGGGAAATCTTCCACCTCCACCTCCACCTCCTCCTTCTTGGGTCCTGGATCTATATATCCAGAATTAAAAACGTGCACTTCTGCTCCCTGCTGCCCACCTTATCCAGGCCCTCCCCGTAATGTTAACAGTCATGTTTCCCCTACCAGAAGCTAGAGTACAGGGAGGAGAGACACAGAGAGGCATCACTATGATAAGATTACAAGTACCTTTTTCATTACAAGATTTAAGACAGATAAAAGGAGATCTAGGTAAATTTCCTGACGTTCTGGATAAGTATATAGAGGTTTTTCAGAATATTACGTATGTTTTTGAATTGACCTAAAAAGATATAATGCTTTTGTTAAATCAGACTCTTAATGAGACAGAGAAGCATGGGGTTCTGGCAGCAGCTAAAAGATATGGGAATGAGAAACTCCTTAATTATCATGGGACTGGAGGTCCTGTAGGGAAATTCTAATTCCCTACTGGAGCTCAGGCAGTTCTACCCCAAGATGCTAATTGGGATTATAATAATCCCATTGGGGAATGGTATCACCACTACTTCCAAGATTGTGCTTTGACAAAATTAAGGAGGTCCAAAGTTAAGCTTTTAAATTATGCTAAATTAGCCACTAATTTACAGATATAGGATGAGAGCCTGGTGGCCTTCCTGGAAAGGTTAAGGGAAGCTCTCATTAAATACAAGGCTATCTCCCCTGGTACCCACTGAGGCTGAGATGATTCTAAAGGACAAATTTGTCATTCAATCAGCCCCGGATATTCAGAGAAACCTGAAAAAAATTGGCAGTTGGTACAGAAGGGACCCTGGAAGAGCTCTTAGGAGCTGCCAATTAGGTATATTACAACTGAGATCAAGAGGAGAATAAGGAACAGGAAGGGAAGCTTGAAAAAAAATCTGAGGCCATAGTTGTGGCCTTATGCACTATGTCAGACAACAGTTCCTGAGGTCCTGGCACCAAGTGCCACTTATGTGGCCATTTAGGACACTGGAAACAAGAATGTCCTCAGAGGGGACAACCAAAGTCGAAACCCTGTAAGTGCCCCTTGTGTGGAGACCATCACTGGAAATATGAATGTCCTCTGGGACTACTATCTGTGAGGGCTCAGAGAGCCAATGTCCCTGAAAGGGACTGATGGGGCCTGGGGTTCTTCACCATGGCTCCCCTGAACCAACTGTCTATTGGAAACCCAGAGCATTGGGTAACTCTGGAAATAGAGAAGGAAAACCAGTTGATTACCTTCTTGACACTGGAGACACCTATTCTGTCTTCCTTTCCACTCCTGGCCAACTATCCAAATGTAGCATAATGATTAGAGGAGTCTCTGCAAAACTTAAAACTAAATTTTTCTCTCAGCCACTGTGATGCATACAGGGAGACTTGATTTTTTTCACATTATTTTTTGATAATGCCAGAAAGCCCCACTCCCTTGCTAGGAAGAGACATTATGACTGAATTAGGGGCTATAGTGCTACTAGCTCCTGGACAGATAAGCAATTGCCTAAACTTATTGTAATCTAAATATCAAAGATCGGTCCTTCCTTGAGGTAAAATTAAATACACCTCATAGAGTTCCTATGGAAACTGGATGGCCAGAGGAAGAACTGAGGATTGAGGACCATAAACTAGTTCAGGTGCTTAATTATTCTAATCAACAGTATCACAAGATCCAAATAAATATGGAAGAGGAAGGAAAACCTAGAGTTAAATTGATTTAAAAAATATGACCAGACATGCTAGGGATTTTTTGGATGACTACAATGCCAGACGCTCTGCCAGGCACCTGGAATTACATCATGGTGAAGAGGATAGCTCCTTCTATCATGGAGCCCACAGTCTAGTGAAGAGAGAGACAAAACTGCCAATGACTACCCAGTGGAGTGAGTACTCCATTGGAATTAGCACAGGATGTCAGAGGAAACACAGGTAGCTTAGGTGCTAGAGGGGTTGGTTCTAGGCTAAAGGAATCCAAAGAATATATCTAGCAATCACTGCAAACAGAGCTCAGTTTTGATAAATTTATGTCAACATGCAGCTAGAAGTTGTTACTCCAGACTCCAGCCATGGAGTTTTCACTTTGGGAAATAGAGGTCATTAAAAGTCAGTATAAGGAAGATGAATTTCCCAGCTCACATATGTTCGTGACAGGGTCCATTAGGAGGAGTTGGCCTGGTTGGTGGAGAAGTGGGTCGGTTGAAGGTTACTTAGCTGAATACTGCCTTCCTCAATCCCACTATTCACAATACTCAGACTGATACACACAAAACAAAAACAAAAACAAAATAATAAAATTTTCAAACCAGAATAATAGCATAAGAGCAGATGGCTCCAAATGCCAAAGAGAAATTATAATTTGATTTGGCACCTGTGATTGTGTACCACCTCACATATTGAGAATCCATTAATTTTTAAGAGCTTCTACAAAGTGTCATTTTCTTGAACTGCAATTGAAAGGAGATAATGGACTGCTGTTGGTGTTTCTGGTTCAGACACATTACCCATAATTTCCTCATCATCTTGAATTATTACTTAATTATAAGACGGCACTAGGTATTATGGGAATTTTATATCTGGGCAAAACTAAGGTTGAAATGAATGGATTTTAAAAGCACGCTGGTATAGGATTAACATTCTTCTTTTCTCTCTGTTAAAAGACAAAATTTTCTAGGATTGTTGGTCTGCTCTTGATAGGAAAATGTAAACAGTGTTTTCTTTTGTTTGTTTGTTCTTGTTTGCTTTTTTTTTTTTTTTTCTTATGTCTGCCCAGAAAACCAAAGCTTTGTGTTTTGTCTTTATCAGGTCTTTGATTACTTAGTTAACACTTCTCAATGTTAAAGGAGCTAGGTTTTGCTAACAACTATATAACCCTACATATTTGCCCTTAGAATCTCTTTTGCTACCTTCTTTAAATAAATAACTAAGTTTTGAGTTTTATAATGATGAGTAATCCTATCTAGGCATGTGCTTTTTAACTTTCTAAAGTTTTAACAAACTTCCCAGGATTTAAATTATAAATGACATCTTGTTTGACCAATTGGGCCTTTTTATTTGGTACGTTACTTGGAAATCCCTGCCAAACAAATAATGGTGAACCTTAGGTTGTATTGCTTGGGTAAATATTATGTATACGTGATGTTTTGATATAAGGTCATCACTTGATATTCTGATTATTAAAGTGTTCTGTGTCACAGAAATAACTGAATTTCCTTGTCAATTGCATTATAGTCTTTTCTCATTTACAAAATAAGTTTCGTCTTCAAGAAGATCCATAGAAATGATTTTTTAAACAAACACAGGTTTTTGATGTCTTTAAAATCATAAAACTGAAATAGGTAAAAAAAAAAAAAATCCTAAAACTAACAAAAGGGCTGCATTCCAACTGAACAGGAATCAGTAACGTGGGACTAAATAAACTGGAAAAGATGAGTATAATTTTGTGACTCTTGTTTGAAACATTGCTGGTTTTCTAATGTTTGCTCTTCCAAATTAAGGAAACTTTCTCTTAAGATGCCTATGACTTGCAGAAATGTGATAAAATATTCCTTTGTGAACCAACCGAAATGATTACCTTTTCTCTCTACCTGAACCCTCTGAAATTCAAAAACTCTCAGTAAGTATTCATTCTTCCATGGCAATCATAATTATTTGCATAAGTTCCATAAGAATCTGTTCTCTTTGTAATAGGACACCATTGGAAATACTGGTTATTTTACCAAGGCTTTGACTGCAACGTCATATTTGAGAGCAACATGCATAGACTCAGATATGACCAGTTTTAAGGAACTAAGGTTGACTTTATAAAGCATGAGGCCAATAAAGCCCCCTTAGAAATGTTGGCCTGATACCTTGCTTACAGGTGAGTAAAGAATGTTACTTCGTGGCAGGTGCAGGAACCTCAGGATATCTTTGGGGCCTCCTGGAAAGGAATTCGCCCAAATCTACAGGTATTGCAGGCATGTCGGATGGCAAGTACTTGGCTTGGCTTCTGACCTGGGGAGGCTACTAAAAGTTCAGTCTAGAGATTCCTTATCAAAAGTTCCAGCAATGCAAAATTTAAAAACTTTATTATCACCAATCACTGTTCTTGCTGAGCTTATGTAAGTAATTAGGCCGAGTTTGTTTAAACTGGACTTGTTCTGTTGCAGGGAGTATGGCCAGAGTCGCAAAAGATGAGTCCACAAACAAAGTGCAGTTAAGTGAAGGTCCTCATACTCGAGTCAGAATGAGGCCCCGACTGACTCCAGAATGAAGCTTCTTTTTATTAGGATAATTGCTAAAGACTACGTGCATAAAGTCAGCTAAGCAAGTGTGTTAATCAATCTAATGGTTTGGCTTTCCAAGGTTGAATTTCGAGTTAATTGGTATCTATAACACTAGGAAGGGTCAGGTGTGAAGGAGGATCCGGCCCTGGACAATGTAAGTTGATGGCTCTAGGTGTTCCTTATGAGTGGCAGCCGAGTTCAGCTGTGTAAACATGTCCTAAGGCCTTGCACCTTCTCCAGCCCTTCCCTTTTGAAGTCTTTTCCTTTGATGCTTCTCACCTGCATCTCCCACATTGTTCTACAAATGAATTAGTTTTCACTTGGCTGTGAGGGTTATTAGGGAAAAAATATGTTTCAATAACGCACCCTTATGGATGTTAAGTTGTAGTTCTAATTGTCTTTAAATGTTTATTGTTTGCCTACACTAGACAACTTGAGGTAAACCTCAGAGAAATTGTCACAACTCATGTATAGACAATCTTTGTGCCTGTTGCTCTATGGGCCATTCAAAAGGATCACCACAGATATTTGAATTACAAACCAGAAAAACCCATCTGATTCTTACTGCCTGTTCCCAGTCTATCTGAGGGTGCTTCAAGCTTGACATCTAAAAGTCTTCTCACTTCCAGCACTGGCAGACACTGGGTTTGTAATTTGCTCTAATCATCAACGTGTATGTTTCTTGTTTCTATAAAAGTGCCTCTTTTTAATTACCTGACTGCTTACTAAACAAAATAGAGTCTATATGATGGTTAACACCACCTAATACACAATCAAGGCCTTAAATGACTCTCAAAATAACATTATATTATTAAACACTAAAATAACTCAAATGCACTAAACAGTTCTACAAAACAAAATGGCATTAGTTGTTATAACTGCTGCACAAAGTGGAACTTGTGCTCTCGTAAAAACAAAATGCTGTATATACATTCCAGATTACCACAAAAATATTTCTGAGTTTCTACCTGACAAATACTCAGATTGGTGCTTTAAATGATCCCTCCCTTTCCTTCAATAATTGGTTAAATTCCTGGACTAGAGGAAGATTTTTGTCAACTATCAAAGGACTTGCTTGGGCTTCTTTTTCTTTTTCTTATTTTAACATGTTTGGCTGTTTTCTCCCATGTCTCTCCACCTAGTGCCAAGACTCCTTCACTGCGATAACTTCGAGCCAAAGGATGATCCTTTCTACTCAAGAAAACTCCCATATGTTATCAACTTTAGATACAGCGGCCTTAGCCTTTCCTAACTCCTATTAAATTCTCAAACTGAGCATCCCTGACCCATAGGTAGGGACATCTCTATGACCCTATTTAGCAGGAAGAAACTACAGAGGATGAGACCTTCTGCCTTCAGCAACCTTAAAGGTTTAAGGGTCAAAGTTGTTCAGGGGGGAAAATGATGAGGGAAACAAAGGCAAGAAAAAGGTAGTTTAAATTAAATTCCCTTACAGCCCGCAGCCCATTGATAGATGTCAGACACCTGCATTGTGTAACACTCCCCAAGACCTTTATGGCTGCCTTGATGTCTTAATGTTTACACTTCCTTAAAAACTAAAAGCAACCTTATCTTGACAATAGCTAACTCTTCAGGGTCCTGTGAGACCTTGCTTTCAGCATACAGAAATTCCTTAAAAACTAACTATATCTCTAACTTCCCTCCAACCTAAAAGTATATAATCAGTTGCTCCTCACAACCCCAGTGCAGCTCTTTCTGCCCACGGGTCCTGTCCGTGTGCTTTAATAAAATCACCTTTTTGCACCAAAGACATCTGAAGAACTCCTTCCTAGCTGTTTGCTCAGGAACCCCACTTCAACTTTCACTTTGCAAAGCTCCCTTTCATCGCTGGGAGT
This sequence comes from Leopardus geoffroyi, assembly GCF_018350155.1. Taxonomy (NCBI): domain Eukaryota; kingdom Metazoa; phylum Chordata; class Mammalia; order Carnivora; family Felidae; genus Leopardus; species Leopardus geoffroyi. The sequence goes on from NC_059343.1 coordinate 50,206,164, forward strand.
AGCTGCTCTTACCCAGGCTTGACCTTACCTCCGAGAGCTGACCTTGTCTTCCCTGATTTCTCCTACCCCTCCGTTTCCCACCGGAGGGACTTTGGGGGTATGCACTGTGACCAAGCCAGACTCCCTTGGTTGTGGAGGGATGCACTAGCTTTACTTTGGCTGGACAGTAATTTACATATTGATCATCGGCCCTTGAGGGTGGCTGAAAGGGCCAAAGTCACAGTCTATTCCTCTGCCTTTTCCAGCAATGCCCATATAAATATGTTCCAGCCATGTGGGTGTCCATTTCAAAGTCTCTAGGTTGTTACAAATCGGCATACATTAGGCTAAATGTAGCAAAATTGTTCCCGTGTATCCTGGTAAAAGCCCTTCATATGTCTTGGTGGTCCATCCCTCATATGGTACAGGCATCCATTCCTCTTCCCTGCAGAAACAATACAAATGTGGAGCATTTGGAGGCTGGCATCAAGGACGTTGCCACCATCTCCCCAGCCTTTGGATCAAAAGAGGGGCAATTTCTTTCTTAAAAAAAAAAATGTTTTTAATGCTTATTTATTTTTGAGGGAGAGAGACAGAAACAGAGAATGAGCAGGGAAGAACAGAGAAAAAGGGAGACACAGAATCCAAAGCAGGCTCCAGGCTCTGAGCTGTCAGCACAGAGTCCAACGTGGGGCTCGAACTCACAAACCGTGAGATCATGACCTAAGCTGAAGTTGTAAGCTTAACCAACTGAGCCACCCAGGCACCCCAAGGTGGGGGGGGGGGGCAATTTCAACGAAGGCTTGAGCAAAACAATGCAAAATGGCGTGCTGTCCTGTCCTTTTGGTTAAAATTATAGTTCTTTCCATATTTTGAGGCAGACAAAAGAGGGGGAAAAAATCTTTGTTTCCCGCCCCCTTTTTTTTCAATCCAAAGCAGACCACCAATCCAAGATAACTTTGTCTTTTTAAGAGAGAGTAAAAGCAGAATTTTAATATTATACCAGTATACTTTTAAAATACATTCAGTTTAACCTTAGTCCATCCTGACCACACATAAAATTGCTTTTCAAAGACTTCCCTTAACAAATTTTCTATAACTTTTCTTTGCATTCAGATTTTGTCCCAAGCCGTTTCTCTCAAAAAAAAACAAAAAAAACAAAAAAAAACAAAAAAAACAAAAAACAAAAACAAAAACAAAAAAACAAAAACAAAAACAAAAACAAAACAGTCTCATTTAGGACAAATATATATATATCTTCAACAAAAAAGTAATTCCACTTCTTTTCTTACATCCTTCTTACAACATCTACTTTTCTATACAGAGTCACTTTTCTTATTTACATCAGTTTTAACTACATTTAGCAGAATTTTAACTCTTAGAAACCTTAGTCTCCAGTGAAAAGTAAGTACTAACCAATTGTGATTTGTCTGTCACATCAGAATTCCTTAGATGGCAAACTTAGGAATTAATTAAGCACAAAGCCTGTTTTCCAACAGACCCAACTATCCTTAGTTTCTCTGCAATAAGTCAAAAGCACACACCTATATTTAGTAAGTAATGCTTCAGCATTCCATCCGATTTGGAAAAGGCCTGAGTGTCCAATGAATTTAATCCAGTTTATCATCCAAGAAAAACTTTAAAGTTTCAGGCTATCAAAGACCCTGAAAACTATCCTAACAATTACCCATGAAAACTTTGAGACAGACAAAAGTAACCATCATTTTAAGTCACCTTTTTGCTGACAAATTGCCACAGAGATAACACAAGCTTATTTGACCTCAGTAAACCTAGGTAGAAAAAAGTTTTATATTTAATGCTGATAACTCTAAAGATATGTCTATCTTAATTAAACCAACACACTTAAATTAGTTTAAATACTGAATATGTTCCATCTGTGTCCATTTAAAAGTCAATCAATTTGTTCACCATTGTCCATTTTTATCTGGGGCACCAGTGAGGAAATCTGAAGTAAGCAGTGTAAGTCTAAGGGGGTACTCTTTGCTCCTTTACAAAAAGGAGAGGAAGAGGAGCTCATGGTGCTGGAGGCACCCAGAAGGTATAGGAGCCAGGTATGCAGTCCACACCCAATGTGGTGCAGAAAAACAGGAGGTGGGAGGGGAAGGCATAAGAGGTGAGGTGTGGCCTAGAAGCCTGGAGGCCAATAAAAGACCAGAGGGCAGAGAAAAAGGTCTCTGGGTCCTAAAATCCTAAATCCTGTCATCTCTGACAGACAAGCAGATGCAGATTTTTTTTTTTTTCCACCAACAAGTGGAAGTGGGAAGTCCACATCTGGCCAGAGAAGATAGGGAAGTTCCCCAAAAGAAAAGGAGTTTTGGCAGCTGCTTGGGAATATTCCTTAAAGTCCCTGTCCCAAGGGACACCAACCGAAGACAGTTGGTTCTAATTATCATCTGCATCTTGTGGGAGCTTGCCATGTGTCTTCTCTCCAATCCCCCCTCCCGCCCGCCCCCCACCTGGGCATCAGGGGCAGGAGGAGGGTGGTGAACCCAGAAGTTGTTGAAGTAAGTCCTGCTCTCCACTCCACAAAAGACGTTTGAAATTGAAAGGTTAAAAAAAAGTGGGGGGGGGGGGGAGGTCCTGGGAGGTGAGCCACACCAGAGTGTCAGATATGGAAGCAAGTAGAGAGCCACCTTCTACTGCAGTTGGGAAACCTGTGAGTAGGACCCCTTGGAAGTCACCCAGATCACTCCTAGGAGGATATACGAGGGATCAGTCCTGGGCTTTTCCACTCATTTCCCGAAGGGAGAGGCTGACCAAGACAGAAAGAGGAGAATTCTACCAGATACCCAAACGGGAAGTCAGGGATCAGGTTTTGCAGATAGCCTTTAGGCGTCCACCAAAGAGTAGCCTTGGTCAGGACCCATCCGTTGCTATTCAGCCTCCCCTGGGTCCTGTGCATCTGGGGGTTCATCTCGGAAGGAAACTGGGGCTCCACCACACCGATGCTCCCAACTACTTTGAGAGATCAGCTGGGAGGAGACCAAAGGAGCCTGTCACCCGAGACTTGGGAATGGCAGCCACACTATTTGCTCTTAACTGGCTGACCAGTGACCATTGTTTGGTTTGAGAGTTTTATTTAGGATAGAAAGAAAAAAAAAAAAAAAAAAAAGGGAGCCGTGGCTGCTCTTTGCTTAAGGTTAGAAGACGTTGGGTATCCCGGGTGAGCCCCCAAGAAATGTTGTAGGATTCTTTACCTCAATACCCGTGGTTTGTCATCTCTCCGCTTCGAAGAATGAAGAGGTGAACACCAAAGAAAATGAGCAGCAGGCAAACGTTTATTAGAGTATAAGATTAGAAAGTAAGAGGAGTATGAAAGCTTTCTTTGCAGAGAGGGGGGATTTGAAAGTGAATGCCCTGACTATAGGCAAGGGCCTTTGTTTCATAAGGTTCTGTTGCCCACCCGTCCTCCATCCCCTCCCCCTTGTTCCTTCTTATGTCCTACCCTTATTGGCTTGATAACTCTTGGTGCTGGGTTGTCCATTCCTGATTGTCTGGATTCCACTGTGTGAGGAGTTAGACTATGGTCATACTGTCCCTCGTATGACATAAGTGTTATGGTTTACTTATTTCAGTTAGGTATTTTGATTGTCAAATTCCTAAGGGGAACCTGAGGGGGAGTAGGTGGTGTCTGTTACATTCTTAAGAGGAGCCTTATGCCCGAGGGGTTTGCTGTAGTCAAACGCTCCTAGTGTTGTGTCAAAATATGTGTTTTTCCCCACCCAGGGACCTCAGGTCCTAGCCTTTCCCTCTCTGCCTATTTTATCCTATCTTTTCCCTATCATATTAGTTTCAAATTTATTAATTGCCCACACCCCTCCCCCAACCCTGCCTCCTACCCACCCACCAATCCCACTATATATTCAAAGGAAAACCAGGATAGGGATGACACTCCCGGTTGGAGCCTCTCTATCTGATGGGAAAGTGGCTGATGCAGGCTGAGCTTTACCTGCCCAGCCTCCCAGGAATCTTGCACAGCCCCCCTGGATGGACTCAAATCAGGAAGCACACATGGAAAACATGGACTACATGTTTCTCTTCAGTTCCAGAAGTATGCATGACAAAAATTAAACCTGCTTCCATCCCTGTTTTCTTTTTTAATTTTCTTCAGTTTTTTTCCTAGCTTTATTGACATGTAGTTGACATATAATATTGTATACATTAAGTCGTACAATGGGATAATTTGATGCATGCATATATCGTGAAACATTTACAACAATAAGGTTAATTAACACGTTATTCACTTCACATAATTATCCTTTTGTTGCTGTCATGGTGAGAACATTAAAGCTCTACTCTCAGCAACTTTCAGGTATACAACACAGTACTGTTAACTATAGTCATCATGTTGTGCATTAGGTCCCCAGAACTTAGTCATCTTATAACTGAAAGATTTTACTCTTTGACCAGTATCTTTCCATTTCCACCACACACCCCTAGCCCCTCGTGAAAATGGTATTAGATCGAATCCATTGAAAAATAGAGGCAAATTGTGCTTCCAGAGAGCCTCTTTTTTTTTTTTTTTTTTTTTTTTTTTTGGTGTTTTGTCCAGCTCTTTGAGTTTTGCGTCATAGAATAAACACCTAAGCAGTAAATGTGGGTAGTTGGGCCCACCCTCCAGATTTATTGCTCAAATGGCAGAGGAAGAGGATGTGATGGGGACACTTCTTCCCTGTCTGTGTATTCTAATCTTTTAGAACATCCTTGAGATGTTCAACCCTCGCCTCCCACAAGTCCACAATTAGCCTTAAATTCATGACTTGTAAAAAGAACGAACAACAGGTATGATGTTTGCTAAAACTGGTTCTGAAAAAGCACTGAAAGGAGTGGTTCAATACAATTCTGTGCTGACGAGTGTTTTGTTTTAAATCAGACAACAGCAATAATAGATAAAAGCAACATGAAATGATTTATTGAAAAAATGACCATTCAGGCAATATCACACAGCGATGTAAGATAATATTCAATATCAGATCATCTTTGTTTTTGTATTAAAAATAAAAGTAATTTTTGTTAGTCCATCAACTAATTCCCCTGGTGACACAGAATAATAGCTGTGGTCCTGGTCAGATCTTTTAAAAGAATAAATTCAGAGGTGTGTGCATGAGTATGACATGGTGTGTGTGTGTGTGTGTACAGAAATTACCAACACAGATGATAAAAGGGAATTCAGAAATATATAGATCTTGTAGCTTATCCTCAAACCTTGGGGAAGAGGCGTGTATTTTTCTCAAAAGGGCACAAATCTAACAGTCAAGGTGGATGTTTGGGTTGTGTTACTTTAAAGGACATCATCTCCTCAAGGGGGAATCCCCTGCAGCCCAGGCCAGGGAGTCCCCGGGGAGGGAGCCAGGCTGTTGTTACTTGGCCTGGGTGGCAGAGGGGACATCAGTGACCAAGGTGTCCTCCTCCTCAGCGGCGCTGTTCTTCTTGGCCACAGCAACCGAAGCGGGTGTTTCCGCAGGGCCCTTCCCGGTCTTGCCTTCTCCTCCCACGTTGACCTGGCCCTGGGCACCGCGCACCTGCTGCGGGCGGTGGCGTGGGTTGTTGGGGCGGCGGGATCCGTAGCGTGGTGGGGGCTTCTGCTTCGGCCCTCCGTCGTCATGCCCGCTTTCCTTGTCTTCCGCCTCCAGCTCCTCAGAAATGCCTGCTGAGGGTCTTGGACCAGGAGTGATGCCTCGAGCCCTAGGGCGACTCAGCAGGTAGCTGGGGCCGGGCCCCCGCCGAGGGGCGCACTCGGGCCTTGAGGCTGGGGCAGACGCGGGCAGGTGGGCAGGCCGCGGGCCGCTGGTGGGAGCGAGGATCGAAGGGCCGCGAGACAGGGCCCAGGCCCTGCGGAAGGGCGGAAAGCACTGCAGCCTTTGGTCTTGGGGTCCGCCGGGCAGGCGGCGCCTCTGGCCCTGGGCCTTGGTGAAGCCTTCGCCACTGGCCTCACCTTCGTCGACGTCGTCCTCAGCGCCCCTGGGACCGTGCAGGGGTGGCCCGCGGCGGCGGATGTAGAAGCCCTTGCAGAAGCGGGGGCGGTTGGCAGCGTAGCGACTGCCCTGCACTGGGGCACCCGCTGGCCCGGTCACGTTAGCGGCCTCGGTGCCCCGCTCGCCCTGCACCACATCAAACTCGACCATCTCGCCGTCGCCCACGCTGCGTTGGTACTTGTGAGGGTTGTTCCGGGTGATGGCCGTCTGGTGAACGAACACATCTTCTTGGGTATCATGCCTGCTGATGAAACCGTACCCGTTCTTCACGTTAAACCACTTGACGGAGCCTCGCACCCTCTTGGCGATGACCTTTTTGGGCACCTTTCCCTTGGCGCCTCCTGCCGCGGTGGTCTTGGGGATCGCGTCTCTGCCGAGGTTGCCAGCCACTGGGGCCCGGGGAAGATCTCCACCTCCCAAGGAAACCAGGAGTTTCTGCGCGGCTTGAGGGGGTACTGAGGCGGTCACCTCTGTGCGGGTGACCTCTCCCACCTCACTCATGATGCCGTCCTTGCTCTCCTTTCTCTGAGAACTTGAGGGAAATCTGGTCCTCGGCGATTGGGGGTGGGGTGGGGTGGGGAGGGGCTAGGTCTGGAGGCAGGAGCCTCACTTTGGAAGGGTCGGTCGGTCGGGGCCAAGGACTCTCTGGCTTCGCTCTGAGACTCTTGGAAAGGCCCGCGTCGTCTCCTGGGGCAACAGGACGCGGACCAAACAGTGGCTGCCGCGGGCGGTGACGTCTCAATGGGGGTCACCCACTTAGGAGAAGGCGCTTGGGCTGGGGGGCGGGGCAGATGTGCTCTGCCTTGTGCTCCAGGTGCCTCTTGGTCCCTCATGGAGAGGGGGCTCATTTGAAGCTCTAGGCAATGGTCTTCTTGAAGACCCTCTTGCTTGCTTGAGTGGATGTGAAGAGATGACCCACTTTCCATCTCTCTCCCTTGGTTGGAGATATTCCCAGCCTTCTTAAGGGCACTCTCCAAATGCTCCCACAAAACCCTGGTCCTCTTCCAACTCCTTGTGTGCTCTATATGTGGGTGAGGCATTTTGTGTAAAGGTGAGACAAAATGGCAACCACATGAAATTAAGACCCAATCAAAGAAGCCCACTGTGGGTTGTTTGTTTTCTTTTCTTTTCTTTGTTTTCCTGCGGAGAGATAGGGGAAGCCTGCCAGCGCTAGAATGCTAGTACTGAGAGGACACTAAACTAGTGCAGGTTTATCCAGACTAGTGTTAGGGTTGTAGAGTAGTGAAGGTGAGTGGGAACACTTTTGTTAACTAGAATATTCTGAAAACCCTGTTGAGCTCTGTGTTCTTGCCCACATAAAGCAAATGGTCATGTGGAGTAAAATAGAGCTGAGTGAATTTGCCCTTGTATTTTAACTGCAGATCCAAACTTTCCCCCACCCTCAAATGGTTTATGACTCTGTGATCTGTATCCTAAGTTGGAGTTCTGGTTTAATTATACAGGAACCCTAAGAATTCAGCCTAACTGCAGTGCTAATACTGTGGTAAGGTACAACTAGCTGTCTGAAGTATAACCTTTCAGATGTGATGATAGAGCAGGCCAAAATAGTAGATAGCAACTGGTCAGAAAACTGTTTACATTCATTAATGAGAAAAATAAAAATAAGCCAAGTTGGCCTACCACTTTAGAGTTTACAGAAACCTCTGTGTTGCGCATTTGACCCCTGCAATAACCCACTCTATAAGGAAGTGGAGCAGTGTTGTTTTTACTTCAATTTGACGGATGAGGGAACCAGGGCCCAGAGATAGCAAGCTGCTTGCTTAAGTTCACATGTTTAGTATGGGGCAAACAGATTTCATTCCAGGTCCAGGTCTTTTTCCACCACACCTCACTGGCCTTTGTGTACAGTTTTGTGACTTCCTTCAACTGATGTCAGAGAACAGGGACCTCTTTCAGAGAGGTCATACAACCCAGCAGAGAACCCAAGAAACACCTCTTGCATGGATGATCTGTCTCCCCTGGGTTGAGGCTTCCAGGCCTGGCCCTCTACAGGGGCAAAAATTGCCTTCATGTCAACTAAGAAGCATCCCCTGTCCCCACATGCAGTAACCTTCTGCCTGAAGCTGACTAGAAAACAAACCCTACTGCAGACTCAGGAGCCGTTTCTTCACCATGCTGGTGTAATATAAAGTGGAAGAAGGGGTCCTCATTTTAATTTTTCTATTTAAAAAACACTTCTTCAGGCATCATCTCTTGTGGTTTTTGCAACAAGCATGAGAGAGCAGCAGGCTACTGTCAGTATCCTCATGTGACCATGAGTAAATAAGGGCACCAGGGCACAAAACATCTACCTGACCTAACCAAGGCCACCCATGTAGTAAGTACAGAACCAGGATAATACCTTTGGGAATTCAGGCCCTCCGGTTCTTAGTCCACTGTGCACTCCATGGCTCCATGAAGCCAGTTCTATGATATTGCCAACATTTCTTCCTTTCATGTCCTGAGAGCTCTTCTTGCTCTTTCCCACATTTGCCATGCTCATTCCCATCTCTGTGCCCATGTTCACTTTTCTCCTCATTCTCCTAGGAATACCTTCTCTCCTCTCCTCTGCCTGTACAAATCCTATCTGCCCTCTGAGCCTCCATTTTGCAATCCTCTCCCACCCCCTTTCCAAATGCACCAGTCCACCTCAATATCGTTCTTGGAAACCTAGTTGCACTTACAGCCCAACGATTAATGGCTACTCTACTTCTTCCCTGATGCATAAGGCTTTATGTCTCACTATTATTCCCAACTAGATTCTAAGCTCACTAAATCTCACTAAAGAGTGAACACTTTAAATTTCTTCTCTGAGTACCATGGTGCCTGGAACAACACTGGCTGCCTAAAGGGCCACCCGAAATGTGTGCTTGTGGATTAAATTTATACCTTCCCCCTCCCCCCTGCCTCAAAGTGGTTACATCCTTGAATTCCTTACAGTCACTAGCACAGCGCCAGGCACAAAGATGCCAATGAGATTCACTGGCTCGAACTGAGTATGCCCTCTTGAATCTCCTGTTGTTGTTATCATGATATACAGGATAGTGCCTTGGAGCCATCATGGAACTCTATTAAACTTTCCTGGTTTGTAGGTATTTTATGCAAGAATAAAGGTTTTGTAAAAAAACAAATTAATATGGTATGAATTAATTAATTCAACTTTAAGGTTTAATTTGTTGAGACCATTGTATTATTTTCATTGAAATCATCAGGTTCTATTTTTTTTAATTTTATTTTTTATTTTTTAAAATTTACATCCAAATTAGTTAGCATATAGTGAAACAATGATTTCAGGAGTAGATTCCTTGATGCCCCTTGCCCATTTAGCCCATCCCCCCTCCCACAACCCCTCCAGAAACCCTCAGTTTCTTCTCCATATTTATGAGTCTCTTCTGTTTTGTCCCCTCCCTGTTTTTATATTATTCTTGTTTCCCTTCCCTTATGTTCACCCGTTTTGTCTCTTAAAGTCCTCATATGAGTGAAGTCATGTGATTTTTGTCTTTCTCTGACTGACTAATTTCACTTAGCATAATACCCTCCAGTTCCATCCACGTAGTTGCAAATGACAAGATTTCATTGTTTTTGATTGCCGAGTAATACTCCAATATATGTGTGTGTGTGTGTGTGTGTGTGTGTGTGTGTGTATATATAGATATATATAGATATATATATGTAAATATATATATCTATATCTATCTATCTATCTATATCTATCTATCTATCTATCTATCTATCTATCTATCTATCCATATATCACGCCATCTTTATCCATTCATCCATTGGTGGACATTTGGGCTCTTTCCATACTTTGGCTATTGTTGATAGTGCTGCTAGAAACATGGGGGTGCATGTGTCCCTTTGAAACAGCACACCTGTATCCCGTGGATAAATGCCTAGTAGTGCAATTGCTGGGTCATAGGGTAGTTCTATTTTTAGTTTTTTGAGGAACCTCCATACTGTTCTCCAGAGTGGCTGCACCAGCTTGAATTCCCAAGGTTCTGTCTATTTATTCTGCACCTGTCTCCACCCATCCTGTGAAGCATATAATTTAATTCCTATTATTAAAAAGCTCTCAATGAAATAGAGGGTAATTCAGGCTTAAGGTATACCATCTGATTCATTAACATTTAAGAGGCTTATCATCTAAAAATACAATCTTTTAAAAAAATAAAAATAAAAAACTTTGTTTGCTGTTTCAGCCACAAAATGGTGCTGAACCTGAGACAGCAGAGTCCATCCAGGCCCATTGTAAAAGGTGATAACATTATCTACTGTGAAGAATAAATAAGGTGGCAGCCTAAGGAGCGGAGGCTTAATAATAATGCCCCAGCCATTACTGGACTGACTCACTGGCACTTCCTGTTCAAAAGGTAAATGGGCTAAATGGAAAAGAGAACCCTATCCATCTTACTCCTTCCAGAACCACACCATCAACTCCACTGTCTCTTGAGTGCTGCTATCTGTCCAAGGCAACATAAAGGTAATATAATACATCCAGAAATAATAAAAAGTAATCTAGAGTATGGCACTGAGAATGCCCACCCTTGCCCCACATCCTGCAAATGGTACATCACAGAAACCAAGGTGACTCCAGAGATACTATGGATGTCAATAAGTGGTTTAAAATATGGGCAGTGTCGCAATTTTCAGTGCACTCTCAGCTGAGGTTTTGGGAACTAAAATCATTAGAAAGAGCCAGGAATCTTAAGTCAGAAGATCTGGGTTTGATTCCTGGGATGGCCAAATATTGACTGTTTAGCCTTGAGAAAATCACCTCACTTCTCTGAAATGCAGTCTTCTGGCATGTAAGAAGGAAATATAAATGCCTAAAATGTGAAAAAAAATATGTGTAAACCAACAGCTGTGAACATTTTGCCATGTGTTAAAAATAAAGGAAGAGAGAGTGAAAGAAGGACAGAAATGATAAAGCATAATGGTTAATTTTATGTGACCCAGTTTGGCTGGGTCATGGTGCCCAGATATGTGGTCAAACATTATTATGGATGATTCTGTGAGAGTGTTTTTTGGATGAGAATAACTTTTAAATCCATGAATTTTGAGCAAAGCAAATTGCCCTCTATAATGTGGGTGGGCCTCATCCAATCAGGTGAAGGCCTGAACAGAGAAAAAGACTGACCTCTCCTGAGCAAGAGGCAGTTCTGCAGCAGATGGCCTTTAGACTTGAGCTGCAACATTGGTTCTTATGTGGGTCTCTAGTTTGTCAGCCAATCCTGCAGGCTTTGGATTTACCAGTCTCCGTAATCACGAGCCAGTTCCTTGAAATAAATTTCTCTGTCTCTCTGTCTCTGTTTCTCTCTGTATCTCTGTCTGTCTGTCTCTACACACACACACACACACACACACACACACACACACACACGCACACACACTGCATCCTATTGGTTCTTTTTCTCTGCAGAACCCTGACTCATGCAGATTTTGATACCAGAACTGGCTCTAAAGAACAGAATCTCTCTCTCTCTCTCTCTCTCTCTCTCTCTCTCTCTCTCTCTCTCTTTCTCTTTTTCTAAAGAACAGAATGTTAAGGATGAGTTTTCTGAATTGGTTGTGGGGTTCTGGAGTTGGTTCTCTAATTTGATTATATTTAAAGACACTAATAACTCTATTTCCAACAGTAAAGAGCACACTCATAGTCTATGGCCTGATGTGGCAATAGAAATACACAAAATATCACTATTGCATACTCCTAATCAAATACTCATACAAGGCAAGGATCTGAGAGGGCATGTACATGATACGTTAAAATATTTTTTGTGAAACTAAGGAGTACAATGGGAATTGTTGGTTGTTCCTAATGTCACTGGACAAAGTGGGAAAAAGAAAAGAATGAGCTCAGAGATTCAAATTCCTCACTCAAACGCTTCATAAATGACCTGAAAGCTTCTATGTCTGGCCTGAAAGTTTCTATATCTACCCTGAAAGAGACCCCTTATCTCCTGGAGCCACAGGGCTGAGATGAGAGTCTCATCCAATGGCTGAATTACAATGGAACTTGAATTCCAAACCTCACTGCACATCCACCATTAAAGTGTAGGCATCAATTGGGAAGCAATGGGATCCTAAAGATGGGATTGGGAACATGGGGGAAGACCAGTAATGAAACTGGGAACATTGAGTCCTTAACATCATGAGTCATCGTTACTAGTAGAAGCCGCCTCTCCATCCCCAGTGAGGAGAGATTAGCCCTGCATTGCCTGAAGAAAGTATAATGGAAAACATAATGCCTGAGGACGTTTCCTTGAAAGACACTGATGATGCCCCTGAGGACCCTCCCACCGACCACCTCTCTCTGCTTCTACAACTATAACAAGACTCAAGTCCCAACAGGCCCCTAAAGGTGAGGTAAAACGTGTAGCCCATGAGAAGGTGTACTGCACTCCAAAAGAGCTACTAGATTTTTTCTAATTCGTACAGACAGAAATAGGGAGACATGTGTGGGGGAATGGATATTAAGGATGTGGGGTAATGGTGTAAGGAACATATCCTTGGATTAGGGTGAATTTATTGACATGGGCCCACTAAGCAGAGATGCTTCATTTAATGTTGCAGCACAGAAAGTTAGAAAGGGCTCTGAAACTTTGGTTGGTTAACACGTGATCCAAAGTGTAGTCTGCAGTAAGTGAGCTAGAAATGCAAGCCCTGCCCTTGGTTTACTGTAGAAGAAAGGATTTAAAGTCTTAGGGATGTTTGAATGTTGGAGTAGATTTGTCATTTAAGACCTACTCACCTACCCTGGGAGGGTCTGCAGGGCACACCCTTCACCACGACTGTGAGAAATGTATTTTTGAGGGGAGCCCCAGCTCCCCTTGAAGAACTCCACCCTTGAAGAGCACACCTTCTCGTGGGTTACACTTTTTACCTCACCTTTAGGGGCCTGCTGGGACATCACTCTTATCTGTAGACCAGAACTTACAGTGAGAATCGCTGCTACTGAGTAGAGGAACCTAAAGGCAATGGGAGTAATTTTATTCCTGGGTGGCAAGGGCCAAGTGGCATCACTCAACCTCCAAAGGTAAGGTGGACATGATTACCATAATGGAAAGCATAGTCAAAGCAGGAATTAGAATAGTCTGGCTTCCAGGGGCCTATAGCATTGGCTAGTTGATCATGATGTTCCTAGAAGAGAAACATTTAGGAAGCCTACTAAATACTTACTTTGATCTGTATAGCCACAAAAATTCTAGGTCAAATGAACAAAAGTCTAACTTGGAAATAAAAATAGTCACATCCCCTCAACTAATTCCCAGACTTGAGCCAGTTTATAGACACAGAACCTCTTGAATATAGGGGAGGTCATGTCCTCTTAAGAAAGGACTTTTGAAGACCCAGTTACAGCACCAGCTAGGTGGCGACACCTTGCAGGGCTGGGGCAAGGCTCTCCAGGAGGCTGTATATGCTCTGATTCACCATCCAACGTATGGTGCTATTTCTGCCATAGCCAGGGTTCACAGGTCCAAGAATCAAAGGGTGTAAATGGGAGTTGGACCACTCATTGTCACACCCTAGTGATCCACTAGCACAAAGTTGGCTTCCTGTCCCCATGACCTTATGCTCCACTGGCCTGGATAGAGGTCTTTGTTCCAAAGGGAGGAACACCTCCACCAAGAGACACAATAATGATTGCACTGAATTGGAAAATAAGACTGCCACCCAGCCACTTTAGGCTCTTCACGCCCCTCAATCAGCAGGCAAAGAAGGGAATTAGTGTGCTGACTGAAGTTATTGATCCTGACCACCAAGTGGAAATTGGACTGTCACTCCACAAGAGAGGCATGGAAGAGTATGTCTAGAATACAGGAGGCCCCTTAAGGCCTCCCTTAGTAATAACATACCCTGTAATTAAGCTCAATGGAAAACTACAACAACCAAATTCAGGAAGGACTACTAATGGTCCAGGTCCTTCAGGAATGAAGGCCTGGGATACCCTACCAGATAAAGAACCATGGCCAGCTGAGGTGCTTGCTGAGGACAAAGGAAATGTGGAATGAGTAGTAAAAGAAGGTAGTTATGAATACCAGCTATGGCCACGTGACTAGTTACAGAAAGGGAAACATTAATTGTTATGAGTATTTCTTCCTTGTTTTGTTAGAAATATGTTCCTGCATTTATACCTGTCTAATAACTTTTTCTTCCGTTATCCTCTTATTTTATGACATAAGATACATTGAACTGATATATAATTTAAGCATTGTCAAATTTGCATCATAGTAGTTAAGTTAGAGGATATCAGAGAGAGAGTAAACATCTCTTAATGACTTTGCATCCTCTTGTGGTGAAAGGGATAGTGTGTTTTTGTTTGTACGCAGGATAATTGTATCATGATAGGGAGAAGTATGACCTTGTGACTGTCTTTATTTGAAGATTAAGTACAGTTTAAGGGGATGCATATGGGTACCAAGATGACCAGAGGTGGACTTGTGATGGTTAATTTTATGTGTCAACTTGGTTGGGCCACTGTGTCCACATATGTGGTCAAACTATGTTCTGGATGTTTCTATGAAGGTATTCTGAATGAGATTTAACATTTAAATAGGTGGACTTTGAGTGAATCATATTGTCCCCCTTAATACATATGGGTATCATGTAATTAGCTGAAGGCCTGAACAGACCTCCCCCTGATCAGGAGGGATTCTGCAGCATCAGCTCTCCCTTGGTCTCCAGCCTGACAGCCCACCCTACAGGTTTTGGACTTGCCAGCCTTCTGGTTTTTTTTTGTTTTTTTTTGTTTTTTTAATTTTTAACTTAATTTTTTTTTGATATATGAAATTTATTGTCAAATTGGTTTGCATACAACACCCAGTGCTCATCCCAAAAGGTGCCCTCCTCAATACCCATCACCCACTCTCCCCTCCCTCCCACCCTCTATCAACCCTCAGTTTGTTCTCAGTTTTTAACAGTCTCTTATGTTTTGGCTCTCTCCCACTCTAACCTCTTTTTTTTTTTTTTCCTTCCCTTCCCCCATGGGTTTCTGTTAAGTTTCTCAGGATCCACATAATAGTGAAACCATATGGTATCTATCTTTCTCTGTACGGCTTATTTCACTTAGCATCACACTCTCCAGTTCCATCCACGTTGCTACAAAAGGCCATAGTTCATTCTTTCTCATTGCCACGTAGTATTCCATTGTGTATATAAACCACAATTTCTTTATCCATTCATCAGTTGATGGACATTTAGGCTCTTTCCATCATTTGGCTATTGTTGAGAGTGCTGCTATAAACATTGGGGTACAAGTGCCCCTATGCATCAGCACTCCTGTATCCCTTGGATAAATTCCTAGTAGTGCTATTGCTGGGTCATAGGGTAGGTCTATTTTTAATTTTCTGAGGAACCTCCACACTGCTTTCCAGAGCGGCTGCACCAATTTGCATTCCCACCAACAGTGCAAGAGGGTTCCCGTTTCTCCACATCCTCGCCAGCATCTATAGTCTCCTGATTTGTTCATTTTGGCCACTCTGACTGGCGTGAGGTGATATCTGAGTGTGGTTGCGATTTGTATTTCCCTGATAAGGAGCGACGTTGAACATCTTTTCATGTGCCTGTTGGCCATCCGGATGTCTTCTTTAGAGAACTGTCTTTTCATGTTTTCTGCCCATTTCTTCACTGGGTTATTTGTTTTTCGGGTGTGGAGTTTGGTGAGCTCTTTCTAGATTTTGGATACTAGCCTTTTGTCCGATATGTCATTTGCAAAGATCTTTTCCCATTCCGTTGGTTGCCTTTTAGTTTTGTTGGTTGTTTCCTTTGCTGTGCAGAAGCTTTTGATCCTCCTAAGGTCCCAGTAATTCACTTTTGCTTTTAATTCCCTTGCCTTTGGGGATGTGTCGAGTAAGAGATTGCTACGGCTGAGGTCAGAGAGGTCTTTTCCTGCTTTCTCCTCTAAGGTTTTGATGGTTTCCTGTCTCACATTCAGGTCCTTTATCCATTTTGAGTTTATTTTTGTGAATGGTGTGAGAAAGTGGTCTAGTTTCAAACTTCCGCATGTTGATGTCCAGTTCTCCCAGCACCATTTGTTAAAGAGACTGTCTTTTCTTCCATTGGATGTTCTTTCCTGCTTTTTCAAAGATGAGTTGGCCATACGTTTGTGGGTCTAGTTCTGGGGTTTCTATTCTATTCCATTGGTCTATGTGTCCGTTTTTGTGCCAATACCATGCTGTCTTGATGATGACAGCTTTGTAGTAGAGGCTAAAGTCTGGGATTGTGATGCCTCCTGCTTTGGTCTTCTTCTTCAAAATTCCTTTGGCTATTCGGGGCCTTTTGTGGTTCCATATGAATTTTAGGATTGCTTGTTCTAGTTTCGAGAAGAATGCTGGTGCAATTTTGATTGGGATTGCATTGAATGTGTAGATAGCTTTGGGTAGTATTGACATTTTGACAATATTTATTCTTCCAATCCATGAGCAGGGACTGTCTTTCCATTTCTTTATATCTTCTTCAATTACCTTCATAAGCTTTCTATAGTTTTCAGCATACAGATCTTTTACATCTTTGGTTAGATTTATTCCTAGGTATCTTATGCTTCTTGGTGCAATTGTGAATGGGATCAGTTTCTTTATTTGTCTTTCTGTTGCTTCATTGTTAGTGTATAAGAATGCAACTGATTTCTGTACATTGATTTTGTATCCTGCAACTTTGCTTAATTCATGTATCAGTTCTAGCAGACTTTTGGTGGAGTCTATCGGATTTTCCATGTATAATATCATGTCATCTGCAAAAAGCGAAAGCTTGACTTCATCTTTGCCAATTTTGATGCCTTTGATTTCCTTTTGTTGTCTGATTGCTGATGCTAGCACTTCCAGCACTATGTTAAACAACAGCGGTGAGAGTGGGCATCCCTGTCGTGTTCCTGATCTCAGGGAAAAAGCTCTCAGTTTTTCCCCGTTGAGGATGATGTTAGCTGTGGGCTTTTCATAAATGGCTTTTATGATCTTTAAGTATGTTCCTTCTATCCCGACGTTCTCAAGCGTTTTTATTAAGAAAGGGTGCTGGATTTTGTCAAAGGCCTTTTCTGCATCGATAGACAGGATCATATGGTTCTTCTCTTTTTTTTTTTTTTTTTTTTTGTTAATGTGATGTATCACGTTGATTGATTTGCGAATGTTGAACCAGCCCTGCATCCCAGGAATGAATCCCACTTGATCATGGTGAATAATTCTTTTTATATGCCATTGAATTCGATTTGCTAGTATCTTACTGAGAATTTTTGCATCCATATTCATCAGGGATATTGGCCGGTAGTTCTCTTTTTTTACTGGGTCTCTGTCTGGTTTAGGATCAAAGTAATACTGGCTTCATAGAATGAGTCTGGAAGTTTTCCTTCCCTTTCTATTTCTTGGAATAGCTTGAGAAGGATAGGTATTATCTCGGCTTTAAACGTCTGGTAGAACTCCCCTGGGAAGCCATCTGGTCCTGGACTCTTATTTGTTGGGGGATTTTTGATAACCGATTCAATTTCTTCGCTGGTTATGGGTCTGTTCAAGGTTTCTATTTCCTCCTGATTGAGTTTTGGAAGAGTGTGGGTGTTTAGGAATTTGTCCATTTCTTCCAGGTTGTCCAATTTGTTGGCATATAATTTTTCATAGTATTCCCTGATAATTGCTTGTATCTCTGAGGCATTGGTTGTAATAATTCCATTTTCATTCATGATTTTATCTAGTTGGGTCATCTCCCTTTTCTTTTTGAGAAGCCTGGCTAGAGGTTTGTCAATTTTGTTTATTTTTTTCAAAAAACAACTCTTGGTTTCGTTGATCTGCTCTACAGTTTTTGTAGATTCTATATTGTTTATTTCTGCTCTGATCTTTATTATTTCTCTTCTTCTGCTGGGTTTAGGCTGCCTTTGCTGTTCTGCTTCTATTTCCTTTAGGTGTGCTGTTAGATTTTGTATTTGGGATTTCTCTTGTTTCTTGAGATAGGCCTGGATTGCAATGTATTTTCCTCTCAGGACTGCCTTCGCTGCGTCCCAAAGCGTTTGGATTGTTGTATTTTCATTTTCGTTTGTTTCCATATATTTTTTAATTTCTTCTCTAATTGCCTGGTTGACCCACTCATTCGTTAGTAGGGTGTTCTTTAACCTCCATGCTTTTGGAGGTTTTCCAGACTTTTTCCTGTGGTTGATTTCAAGCTTCATAGCATTGTGGTCTGAAAGTATGCATGGTATAATTTCAATTCTTGTAAACTTATGAAGGGCTGTTTTGTGACCCAGTATATGATCTATCTTGGAGAATGTTCCATGTGCACTCGAGAAGAAAGTATATTCTGCTGCTTTGGGATGCAGAGTTCTAAATATATCTGTCAAGTCCATCTGATCCAATGTCTCATTCAGGGCCCTTGTTTCTTTATTGACCGTGTGTCTAGATGATCTATCCATTTCTGTAAGTGGGGTGTTAAAGTCCCCTGCAATTACCACATTCTTATCAATAAGGTTGCTTATGTTTATGAGTAATTGTTTTATATATTTTGGGGGCTCCGGTATTCGGCGCATAGACATTTATAATTGTTAGCTCTTCCTGATGGATAGACCCTGTAATTATTATATAATGCCCTTCCTCACATCTTGTTACAGCCTTTAATTTAAAGTCTAGTTTGTCTGATATAAGTATGGCTACTCCAGCTTTCTTTTGGCTTCCAGTAGCATGATAAATAGTTCTCCATCCCCTCACTCTCAATCTAAAGGTGTCCTCAGGTCTAAAATGAGTCTCTTGTAGACAGCAAATAGATGGGTCTTGTTCTTTTATCCATTCTGATACCCTATGTCTTTAGGTTGGCGCATTTAATCCATTTACATTCAGTGTTATTATAGAAAGATACGGGTTTAGAGTCATTGTGATGTCTCTATGTTTTATGCTTGTAGTGATGTCTCTGGTACTTTGTCTCACAGGATCCCCCTTAGGATCTCTTGTAGGGCTGGTTTAGTGGTGACAAATTCCTTCAGTTTTTGTTTATTTGGGAAGACCTTTATCTCTCCTCCTATTCTAAATGACAGACTTGCTGGATAAAGGATTCTTGGCTGCATATTTTTCCTGTTTAGCACACTGAAAATCTCGTGCCAATTCTTTCTGGCCTGCCAAGTTTCAAAAGAGAGATCAGTCACGAGTCTTATAGGTCTCCCTTTATATGTGAGGGCACGTTTATCCCTTGCTGCTTTCAGAATTTTCTCTTTATCCTTGTATTTTGCCAGTTTCACTATGATATGTCGTGCAGAAGATCGATTCAAGTTACGTCTGAAGGGAGTTCTCTGTGCCTCTTGGATTTCAATGCCTTTTTCCTTCCCCAGTTCAGGGAAGTTCTCAGCTATAATTTCTTCAAGTACCCCTTCAGCACCTTTCCCTCTCTCTTCCTCCTCTGGGATACCAATTAGGCGTATATTATTTCTTTTTAGTGTGTCACTTAGTTCTCTAATTTTCCCCTCATACTGCCAGCCTTCTGTTTTAACATGTACCCAGGATTAGCTTTAATCAGGTATGGTAAAATGACAGAAAGGGAGGGAACTGCCTTTTAAAGAAGAGTTTATTACTCCTAGTCCCTCAGAGGATGGAAGGCATGGCACACCACACAGGGCCACATGAGGTCACTCACAGGGAGAAGCAGAGAGGAACTTGGACAGTGGCCTTTATTACGGCGTTTACATACATTTTCTTAAATGTCTCACAAATATAGAAGCATATATAAAACTAATTTATTTTCTCATTTGTACATTAGTATGGCAGAATGTGTGATCACTGCCCTCCTTAAGGACTAGGATCTTGCCAGCAACTTGGAGGCACTCCATGTAATCCTATTTATTGCCTTTTCCTTACACACACACACACACACACACACACACACACACCAAGGGGTACATTTCGATGTGACATTTCCATGTGATGAATTTCCTGCTCCTTCTCCTTTATAATCCCTGGCTCCTGCCTCTCCTCACTCTTTCCAGTCCCCAGGCAGCCACTGATCTGCTTTTTGTGAATATACATTAGTTTGCATTTTCTGGAATTTTAAATAAATTGAATAATAATGTATATACTCATTTTTTTTCTGGCTTCTTACACTCACCATGTTGAAATCCATTGGTGTTGTAGTGTGTATCAATAGTTAATTTCCTTTTATTGCTAGGAGCATTCCATTATATGGAAATACCACTTTTCTTTTTCTTTTTTTTAATTTCCATCAATTCATGTGTTGATGGACATTAGGAATGTTTCATTGTTTTTTTTTTTTTTTTCCAAATAAAGCTCATGTATATGGACACTCATATACATATGCTTTCCTTTCACATGGGCAACTTCTTAGGTCTAGAATGACCAGATCATATGACAAGTGTATGTGTAATATTTTAAGAAACTGCCTGTCTGAATGTTTGTGTCCCCCCGATATTCACATGTTGAAATCCTAATGCCCAAGGTGGTGGTATTTGGGGGGGGCACTTTTAGGTGGTAACTCGGTCATGATGGTAGAGCCCTCAAAAATGGCACTAATGTCCTTGTCAAAGAGGCTCCAGAGAACTAGCTCACCCCTTTCACCAAGTGAGAATACAGTGAGAAGGCACCCGGCACAAACCAGGAAGAAGGCTCTTGCCAAAAGGTGACCATGCTGGCTCCTTGATGTTGGACAGCCTAGCCTTCAGAACTTTAACAACTGCATTCCTGTTGCCTATAAGCCACTCAGTCTGTGGTATTTTGTTGTGGCAGCTTAAATTGATTAAAACACTGCCAAACACGTTTTCCAATGTAGTTGTAACATTTTACATTTTATGCCAGTGGTGTATTCAGGTTCTACATCCCTACCGGCACTTGATAAAATCAGCACATTTAACTATAGCCATTCTAATTGGTGTGTACTGGTATATCGTGTGTGTGTGTGTGTGTGTGTGTGTGCGCGCGCGCGCGCACAGGTTTTTAAGTTTCAGTTTTATAAATTATCACACTGTAAAATTTGTTTTATTTTCCTTTTGGCTTATGAATTTTAACAAATGTATAGATTAGTGTAACCGTCACCACAACGAGGATACACAACTGTTCCATCACCACCACCTTGGGCCCAACCCCCAGCAACCACTGATGTATTCTCCATTAGTATAATTTTGTCACTTTGAGAATGATATACGTGTGTGTGTGTGTGTGTGTGTGTGTGTGTGTGTGTGAGGTTTTAGTCATCCAACTAGGTGTGGGTTGACCAATTTTGTTTGCATGTTCTTAATAGTTAATGATGTTGAACACTATTCATGTGCTTATGTGCCATCCTTATATCATCTTGGTTGAAATTACCGTGTCTGTTGCTCGCTTTACAGCAGACTAGGTTGTTTGTTTACTTATTGAGGAGGTTTGAGATTCCCTTACATATTCTGTATACAAATCCTGTTGCAGATATTTGGTTTGCAAATATTTTCTTCTAGGCTGAAGCTTATTCTTTCCTGCTTTAATAGTGTCTTAAGTAGAACAAAAGTTTTCAATCTCAAAGTTGCCCAATTTCTCAATGATTTCATTTACACATCATTATTTTGATACCACATCTAAGAAGTCCTTGCCTAATCCTAATTTATTATGGTTTATTCTGTTTTATTCTAAAAGTTTCATAGTTTTACGTTTATAACTTTGATACACTTTGAGTTCATTTCTGCATGTCAGATTCATGTGAGGTTCATTTTTTTTGCATAAAATTGGGCGTTTCTAGGGTATAGAAGTAAGTTTGATTTTGGTGTGTTGACCTTGTATCCTGCCACCTTGTTAAACTGCCTTATCGGTTTTAGAAGTTCTTTTGCAGATTCTTTTTTATTCTCTATGTAGACCATCATATTGACTGTGAGTAAGAATCATTTTACATCTTCCTTTCCAAACTGTATGCATTTTTATTTCCTTGTCTTGCCTTATTCCATTGACTCAGACTTTCAGTGCAATTTTGGAACTTCTTTACCTTGCCTCTGATCTCAGGGAAAATGCATTCAGTAATTCAGTAATTTAACATTAAGTATAATGTTAGCTGCATGTTTTTTTTTTGTAAATGTGTTTTATGTGTTCGAGGAAGTATACTTCAATTCCTACTTTGATGAGAATTTTAATCATGAATGCATGTTGCACTTTGTCAAATGCTTTTCCCACATCTATTGTGATAATCGTGTGTTTTTGCTTCTTTAATTTGTTAATATGATGGATTACACTGATTAATTTCCAAACATTGAAACAGCCTATATTTCTCTTGGTCATAGTGTATCATTATTTATAATATTGTGCTGGATATGATCTCCTAACATTCTTTTGACAATTTTTTGCATCTATGTTCTAAAGGTGTAGGGGTATTGGACTATAGATCACGTTTTTGGTAATGTCTTTATCTGGTTTTAGTACCCGGGTAACTTCAGCCTCTCAAAATAAGTTGTGCAGTTTTGAAGCATTCCTTCCCCTTCAATTTTTTGCACGTTTGTATATGGTAGGTATTATTTCTTTAACTGTTTGGACGTTTCTCCCAATGAAATCATGAGTACCAAGAGATTTCCTTTTCAGAATGTATTTGACTACAAGTTCAAATTATTTAACAGTTATAGGGATATTCGTGTTATCTATTTGATCTTGGGGGCATTTTAGTAGTTTTTGTTCTTTGAGGAATTAGTGCGTCTTTACCTAAATTGTCCAGTTTTCAACATCGAGTTGTTTGCAATATCCTGTTTTAATGTTTCCAAGTCTGTAGCAACATCTCCTTTTTCATTCTTTATATTGATATTTATATCTTCACACCTTTTATGTTGGTCATTCTTGTGAGAGGTTACCAATTGACTAATATTTTCCAAGTCAAGTATAAGTTTTTGTTTGTTGTTTCATAGATTTTCTCTATTGGTTTTCTGTCTCAGTCACATTGATTTTGGCTTCTGTCTTATTTTCTTCTTTCTGCTTGATTTGATTTCACTTTGCTCCTCTTTTTATCCTTTCCCAGGAGTGAATCTTAGGTTACTAACTTGAGTCCTTTCTTCTTTTCTAACTTAAGCATTTAAATCTACAATTTTCTCTGTAAACACTGCCTTAGCTGCATCCCACAAACTTTGATATTTTGTATTTTAATTATTGTTCAGTTTAAACTAGTTTCTAATTTCAATTGAGACTGCCTTTTTGACCCACAGGTTACTTAGAGGTGTGCTGTTTAATTCCAAGTGTTACTAGATTTTTCTGTTTATTAATTTCTACTTTAATTTCAACGTAGTCTGAGAACATACTTTTTTTTTTTTTTGAATTCCCATTGTTTTAAGTCTAGTAAGGCTTGTTTCATGAACCAAGATATGATTTAATTTGGTGAATGTTCCATATGCTCTTAAATATAATTTGTATTCTCCTTTCTATGGATGAGATATTCTATAAATGTCAATATGTTTCATGTGATTGACGGCCTTGCTCAGTTCTACCTCATTGCTGATTTTCTTTCCATTGTTCTATGACTGGGAGAGGACTGTTGAAATCTCCAACGATAACTGTGGATTTTATTAGTTCTCCTTGTAACCTCATTAGTTTTTTGTTTGTTTCTTTGTTTCTTGTATGCTGAAACTCTGTTAGATGCAGAAATGTCCAGGAGTTTTATGTCTTCTTGATGAATTTGACCTGAGGTCTGTTTTGTCTGAGATTAATATAGCTGCTCCAGGTTCATTTAGACGTTTATTTATTTATTTTGAGAGAGAGAGAGAGAGAGAGAGAGAAGGGGCAGAGAAAGAAAGAGGGAGAGAGAGAATCCCAAGCAGGCTCTGCACTGTCAGCACAGAACCCGATTTGGGGCTTGATCTCAAGAACCATGAGATCATGACCTGAGCAGAAATCAAGACTCAGACGCTTAACTGACTGAGCCACCCAGGCACCCCCAGGTTCTTTTTGATTACCGTTAGTGTATTATATGTAATATATATAATATAATTTTACATTTAAATTTATTTTTTTTTAATTTTTTTAACGTTTATTTATTTTTGAGACAGAGAGAGACAGAGGATGAACAGGGGAGGGGCAGAGAGAGAGGGAGACACAGAATCTGAAACAGGTTCCAGGCTCTGAGCGGTCAGCACAGAGCCCGACACGGGGCTCGAACTCAGGGACCGTGAGATCATGACCTGAGCCAAAGTCAGACGCTTAACCGACCAAGCCACCCAGGCGCCCCAAAATTTAAACTGTGTCTTCATATTTACACTATGTTTACTTTAGTCGGCACATCGTTTGATCATTTCCTATCCTTCCAATCTTTGCTTTGTTACCATTTCCCTCTTTTTTAAACTTATTTTGGAATAATTGAACATTTTTTTAATGATTTCAAATTTCTCTCTTCTTGGCATACTAGCTAAAACTATTTTAGTGGTTCCTTCAGGGTTTATAATACACAGTCTTGCTTTATCATGGTCTCCCTTCAAGGGGCATCATACCACTTCACAAGTACTGTTAAAAATTCATAGTAGTAAGCTTCCATTTCTCCCCATGTGCTCTTTATGTTATGTTGCCATATATATTACTGCCACATATTTTATAAACTCCACAGCACATTGTTATAATTTTGCTTAAAAGAGGCAGTTATGCTTTATTTTAACTGTGGCAAATATATATATATATATATATATATATATATATATATATATATAGTAAAATTTACCATATTAACCACTTTTAAATGTAAAGTTCAGTGGGATTAAGTACACTCACATTGTTGTGCGACCATCACTACTATCCACCTCCAGAACTTTTTATGATCCCATACTGAAACTCGGTACCCATTAAACAGCAAATCTCCATTCTCCCCTACTCCCAATCCCTGGTAACCACTGTACTACTTTCTGTCTCTCTATATTTGACTATAGTATGTACTTCATGTAAGTGGAATCATACAGTATTTGTCCTTTTGTAGCTGGTATATGTCAATTAGCATAATGTCTTCAAGGTTCATCCACATTGCAGCATGTATCAGAATTTTATTCCTTTGTAAGGCAGAATAGCACTCCATTGTATGTTACATACTACAGTTTTTAAATTGTGGTACAAACATTTAACATTTTGTCTACCCTCATAACACATTTTTAAGTGTGTGATGCAGTATTATTAACCATAGGCACGATGTCATGCAGCAGATTTCTGGGGTCTACTAATCTTGTACAACTGTTGACGTTATACCCATTAGACACCAATCCACCTCTCGTCTTCCTTCCAGCTCTTGCCAACCACCATTTTTATCTCTGTTTCTCTAAAGCTATTTTAGGTAGCTCTTACAAGCGGAATCATGCAGTACGTGTCCTTCTGTGACTGGCTTATTTCACTCAGCATAATGTCCTCCAGGCACATCCCTGTTGTCATATATGACAGGATTTCCTCCTGTTTTTAAGGCTGAATAGTATTCCGTTGTGTGTATATACCAAATTTTCTTTATGAAGGTATCTGTTGATAAACATGTAGTTTGTTTTCATATCTTGAGTATTGTGAATAATGCTGCAATGATTTATGGGAGTGCAGATATCTTTTTGACATTCTGATTCAGAAGTGGGACTGCAGAATCATATGTTAGTTATATATTTAATTTTCTGAAAAACCTACATATTATTTTCCATAGCAGCTGCAGTATTTTGTATTCCCACCAATAGTGTACAAGGGTTCAAATTGCTTCATAACCTCACCAACAAATCTTATCATTTTTTTTTTAATAACAACCATCCTAACAGGTATTAGGTGACATCTTATTATGGTTTTGATTTGTATTTCTCCGGTGATTAGTGATTCCAAGCATCCTTTCATATACTGTTTGACCATTTGTACATATTCTTGGAGAAGTGCCTAGTCAGATCCTTAGCCCATTTTTTCATTGGGTTATTTGTGGTGTTTGTTTGATTGGTAGGAGTTTCCAATATATTTTGGATATTCACCCCCTTTTGGCTATATGGTTTCCAAATATTTTCTCCCATTCCATAGGTTGCCTTTTCACATTGTTCATTGTTTTCTTTGACATGCAGATATTTTTTGGTTTGATGTATTCCCACGTGTCTATTTTTACTTTTGTCGTTGTGCTTTGGTGTCATGTCCAAGGAATCGTTGCCTAGACCAATGTCATGGAGCTTTTTCCCTAAGTGTTCTTCTAGGACATTTACAGATTCAGGTCTTACATTTAAATCTTTAATTCATTTTGAGTAGATTTTTTGGTATGGTGAAATATAAGGGTCTATTTTTATTCTTTTTGATGTGGATATCCATTTTTCTCCAGCACCATTTGTTGGAGAGACCATCCTTTCCCCATTGTGTATTATTGGAACCCTTGTCAAAAATCAGTTGGCCGTTTCTGGGATTTCTATTCTGTTCCATTGGTCTATATGTCTGTTTTTATGCCAATACCATGCTGTTTTAATTAAGCTTGTTTTGTAATGTATTTTGAATTCAAGAAGTGCAATGACTCCATGCATGTTATCCTTTCTCAAGTTGTTTTGGCTATTTGGGGTTCGGTATTTAGTGGTTCCATATAAATGTTAGGATTGTGTTTTGGTTATTCCTGTGAACAATGTCATTGGTATTTTGCTGGGACCGCTTTGAATCTGTAGATCATTTTGTGTAGTACAGACGTTTTAACAATATTACGTTTCTAATTTATGAACGTGGGATATCTTTCCACTTACTTGTGTCTTCTTTAAATTGTTTCATCAGTATTTTGTAGTTTTCAGTGTATGTCTTTCACCACCTTAGTTAACTTTATTCCTAAACATTTTATTCCTTAATTTTCTATTGAAAGTGGTGGTGTTTTCTTAATTTAATCTTCAGACAGTTTCCTGCTAGTGTATAGAGACCAACTGATTTTCCTATCTTGATTTTGTTACCTGGTACTTTACCAAGCTCATTAATCAGTTCTAACAGCGTTTTTGGATTCCCTGGGGGTTTTTCTACATATAAGATCATGTCATCTGAAAACAGGTAATTTTACTTCTGTCTTTGTGACTTGGATGCCTTTCTTTTCTGTTTTCTTGCCTAAATACTGTGACTAGGTGATATCCCATTGTGGTTTTGATTTGCATTTTTCTGATGATTCATGATATGGAGCATCTTTTCATGTGTCTGTTGGCGATCTGTATGTCCTTTGGAAAAAAAAAATCTATTCAGGTCCACTGTCCCTTTTCAATCAGACTGTTTGCTGTTGATGTTTGCTGTTCAGCTGTATAAGTTTTTATACAGTTTGGATATTAACCCCTTATTGGATAAATAATTTTCAAATAGATTCTCCCATTCAGTAGGTTTCTTTTCGTTTTGTTGATGGCTCCCTTTGCTGTGCAAAAGCTTTTAATTTTGCTGTAGTCCCAATATTTTTTTCTAATTATTAATTTTATTTATTTATTTGTTTATTTATTTATTTATTTTTAAATTTACATCCAAATTAGTTGGCATATAGTGCAACAATGATTTCAGGAGTAGATTCCTTAGTGCCCTTACCCATTTAGCCCATCCCCCCTCCCACAACCCCTTTCTGTAACCCTCAGTTTGTTCTCCATATTTATGAGTCTCTTCCGTTTTGTCCCCCTCCCTGTTTTTACGTTATTCTTGTTTCCCTTCCCTTATGTTCATCTCTTGTGTCTCTTAAACTCCTCATATGAGTGAATTCATATGATATTTCTCTTTCTCTGACTGACTAATTTCACTTAGCATAATACCTTCCAGTTCCATCCACAAAGTTGCAAATGGCAAGATTTCGTTGTTTTTGCTTGCCGGGTAATACTCCATTCTTCCTTATCCATTCATCCATCGATGGACATTTGGGCTCTTTCCATACTTTGGCTATTGTTGATAGTGCTGCTAGAAACATGGGGGTGCATGTGTGCCTTCGAAACACCACACCTGTATCCCTTGGATAAATGCCTAGTAGTGCAATTGCTGGGTCGTAGGGTAGTTCTATTTTTAGTTTTTTGGGGAACCTCCATACTGTTTTCCAGAGTGGATGCACCAGCTTTCATTCCCACCAACAACGCAAAAGAGATCCTCTTTCTCCGCATCCTCACCAACATCTGTTGTTGCCTGAGTTGTTAATGTTAGCCATTCTGACAGGTGTAGGTGATATCTCATGGTGGTTTTGATTTGTGTTTCCCTGATGATGAGTGAAGTTGAGCATTTTTTCACGTGTCGGTTGGCCATCTGGATGTCTTCTTTGGAAAAGTGTCTGTTCATGTCTTTTGCCCATTTCTTCACTGGATTCTTTGTTTTTTGGGTGTTGGGTTTGATAAGTTCTTTATAGATTTTGGATACTAACACTTTATCTGATATGTCGTGTACAAATATCTTCTCCCATTCTGTCAGTTGCCTTTTAGTTTTACTGATTGTTTCCTTTGCTGTGCAGAAGCTTTTTATTTTGATGAAGTCCCAGTAGTTCATTTTTGCTTTTGTTTCCCTTGCCTCCAGAGACGTGTTGAGTGAGAAGTTGCTCCGGCCAAGATCAAAGAGGTTTTTGCCTGCTTTCTCCTCGAGGATTTTGATGGCTTCCTGTCTTCCATTGAGGTCTTTCATCCATTTCGAGTTTATTTTTGTGTATGGTGTAAGAAAGTGGTCCAGGCTCATTCTTCTGCATGTCCCTGTCTAGTTTTCCCAGCACCACTTGCTGAAGAGACTGTCTTTATTCCACTGGATATTTTTTTCCTGCTTTGTCAAAGATTAGTTGGCCATACGTTTGTGGGTCCATTTCTGGTTTATCTATTCTGTTCCATTGACCTGAGTGTCTGTTCCTGTGCCAGTACCATACTGTCCTGATGATTACAGCTTTGTAGTATAGCTTGAAGTCCGGGATTGTGATGCCTCCTGCTTTGGTTTTCTTTTTCAAGATTGCTTTGGCTATTCGGGGTCTTTTCTGGTTCCATACAAATTTTAGGATTATTTGTTCTAGCTCTGTGAAGAATGCTGGTGTTACTTTGATAGGGATTGCATTGAATATGCAGATTGCTTTGGGTAGTATCAACATTTTAACAATATTTGTTCTTCCTATCCAGGAGCATGGAATCTTTTTCCATTTTTTTTTTGGTGTCTTCTTCAATTTCGTTCA
This sequence comes from Leopardus geoffroyi, assembly GCF_018350155.1. NCBI lineage: Eukaryota > Metazoa > Chordata > Mammalia > Carnivora > Felidae > Leopardus > Leopardus geoffroyi. The sequence goes on from NC_059343.1 coordinate 50,235,152, forward strand.
TAAGCTCTCTATAGTTTCCAGCATATAGATTTTTCACCTCTGTGGTTACATTTATTCCCAGGTATTTTATAGTTTTTGTTGCAATTGTAAATGGGATCGATTCCTTGATTTCTCTTTCTGTTGCTTCATTGTTGGTGTGCAGAAATGCAACCAATTTCTGTGCATTGATATTGTATCCTGCAACTTTGCTGAAGTCATGAATCAGTTCTAGCAGTTTTTCGGTGGAATCTTTTGGGTTTTCCATATAGAGTATCATGTCATCTGCGAAGAACGAAAGTTTGACATCCTCCTGGCCGATTTGGATGCCTTTTATTTCTTTGTGTTGTCTGGTTGCAGAGGCTAAGACTTCCAATACTCTGTTGAATAACAGTGACGAGAGTGGACATCCCTGTCTTGTTCCTGACCTTAGTGGGAAAGCTGTCAGTTTTTCCCCACTGAAGATGATATTAGCGTTGGGTTGTTCATATATGGCTTTTATGATCTCGAGGTATGATCCTTCTGTCCCTACTTTCTTGAGGGTTTTTATCAAGAACGGATGCTGTATTTTGTCAAATGCTTTATCTGCATCTATTGAGAAGATCATATAGTTCTTGTACTTTCTTTGGTTGATGTGTTAATTGTTTTGTGTATATTGAACCAGCCCTGCATCCCAGGTATAAATCCCACTTGGTCGTGGTGAATATATTTTTTAATGTATTATTGGAGCCGGTTGGCTAATATCTTGTTGAGGATTTTTGCATCCATGTTCATCAGGGAAACTGGTCTATAGTTCTCCTTTTTATTGGGGTCTCTCTGGTTTTGAAATCAAGGTAATGCTGGCTTCATAGAAAGAGTTTGGAAGTTCTCCTTCAGTTTCTATTTTTTTGGAACAGCTAAAAGAGAATAGGTGTTAACTCTTGCTTAAATGTTTGGTAGATTTCCCCTGGAAAGCCACCTGGCCCTGGACTCTTGTTTTTTTGGAGATTTTTAATTACTAATTCGATTTCCTTACTGGTTATGGGTCTGTTCAAATTTTCTATTTCTTCCTGTTTCAGTTTTGGTAGTGTACGTGTAGTTACCATTTAAAAGACTACCATATGACATTGATGGACCCTGGGTTATTTTCCCTTCATGAGCCCCTTCTTTTTTTTTTCTTTATTAACAGCCTTAATGAAATATTCCCATGTCCTATAATTCACCCATTTAAAGTAAACATTTCAATAATTTTTGGTGTATACACATTGTTGTGAAACCATCCTTACAATTCAAAACTATTTTGTTTAACTCAAAAAGTAACTCCATACCTGTTAGTAGTCACGCTCATTCCCAATTCATACCCCATACCCCCAGCCCTAGTTTTCCATTATTGACTTACTTTCTCTTGAAATTCCATACAAAAGAAATCCCAAAATATGTGGTCTTTTGTGACTGGCACATTTCACTTAGCATAATTTTTTTTAGGTTTTACCCATTTTGAAGAAATTCAATGTTTTACAACACACTTGAAATATTTTATATTTCCACCAGCATGATATGTATATTCCTCACTATCACCAATACTTGCTACTTTTTCTTAGATTATATTTATTCTAGTAGATACAAAGTTTCATTGTAATTTACAATTTTCTAATGACTCATGTTGATCACACATTCATGCATTTATTACATTTTTGAGACGTTTCTATACAGATAATTGGCCTGTGTTGTAACTGAATTATTTGTATTTTTACTCTTCATTTATAATTTTTTTTCTTATTTATATATTATGGATATTAGCATCATTTCAGATATATCATTTGAAACATTTTTTCTTGTCTTCTGGTTTGCCCTTTTTCTTTATAGATGTTGTTTTTCTTTTTGTAGCACAAAAGTTTTCCATTTTGATTTATTAGATTTTAACTTATTCTTCCTTTGATGTCATCTACTTTGAGTTAATATTAGTATATGGTATGAGGTAGAGCTTCAACTTCATACTTTTGCATGTGGATATCCTACTTTTCATCTGTATTTGTTGAAAGGGCTATTTGCTCCTATTGAATTGTCTTCAACACTGTCAAATATCAATTGATAAGCATAAATGTATAGGTTTATTCTGGACTTCTCAACTTTGTTTTTCTTTTCAAGGATTGTTTTGGCTACTCTGAGTCCACATAAATTTTAAGATTATGTTGTTAATCTTGCAAAAATGGAGTGTAGGATTTTCATAGAGATTGTGCTGAACCTGCAGTTATTTTCTGCAACATTACCAGCCTGTATTAGTTTCCTACTTTAATAACCACATTGATGTTTAGAGTGAATACTGAAATATATGAATTTATTGCCATTTGGTGCTTGTAGAGATGGAGTTTATGGTGGTGTTCTCTGGTCCTTTCTACTCTTTGTTGTTTTTGGAATTTATGTATGTATGTATGTATGTATTTATATTTTCATCTTTTCTCCCCTCAGAGAGTCCCCCTTAAAATTTCTTGTAGGGCTGGTTCAGTAATCACCAACTCCTTTAACTTTTGTTTTTCTGGTTAACTTTTTATCTCTTCTTCTATTTTGAATGACAGCCTTTCTGGACAAAGAATTCTTGCACGCAAATTTTTCTGATTCAGCACATTGAATATATCGTGCCACTCTTTTCTGGCTTGCCATGTTCCTGTTGATAGGTCTGTTGCAAACCTAATATATCTTCCCTTGTAGGTTAGGGACTTTTATTTTCCCTTGATGCTTTCATGATTCACTCTTTGCCTGAGTTTTTCGTGGGTATGTCTATGATATACCTTGTTGATGATTGGATTTTGTTGAATCTGATGGGGTTCCTCTGTGCTTACAGGATTTTGATGTCTGTGTCTGTCCCCAGGTTAGGAAAGTTTTCCGCTATGATTTGCTCCCATAACCCTTCTACCCTTATCTCTCTTTCTTCCTCTTCTGGGACACCTATGATTCTGATGTTGTTCATTTTTAATTAGTCACTGATTTCTCTAATTCTTAATTTGTGTTCTTTTGCCTTATCTCTATCATTTTTTTCTGCTTCATTATTCTCAAGTTTCTCCTCTATATCACTGATTCTCCGTTCTGCCTCGTCCATCCTTGCCACTGCACCATCCTTCCATGATTGCAGCTCAGTTATAGCTTTTTTTAAATTTCATCCTGACTAGTTTTTATTCTTTATCTCCGCAGAAAAGGATTCTAATTTTTTTCGACTCCAGCTAGTTTTCTTAATATCATGATTCTAAATTCTGGTTCAGATATCTTGCTTGTATCTGTATTAGTTAAGTCCCTAGTTGTCGTTTATTCGTGCTCTTTCTTTTGGGGTGAATTCTTTCATTTCATCATTTTGAAGGGAGAAAAGGAATTAATGAGGTAGAAAATTCAAAATAAAAAAAATTAAAAAAAATATTAAAATGGGAGAAATAGCAGAAGATGGCAGCATAGGAGGACGCTGGGCTCACTGCGTCCTTCTGATCTCTTAGATTCCACCCACGTCTGCCCAAATAACCCAGAAAACCACCAGAAGACTAGCAGAACAGAATATCTGGAGCCAAGCATAGACAAGAGGCCCACAGAAGAGAGTAGGAAGGGTGGAGAGGTGGTGCACGCTACACGAACTGGCGGGAGGGAGCCTGGGCAGTGGAGGGGCAGCCCGCTTGGCAAGGCAGAGCCCCCACATCTGGCTTACAAAGGCGGAAGGGCTGGACAGAGTGAGTTCTGACAGCCAGCGGAACTTAACATCTGGAATGTTATAAGTCAACAGCTCTGCTTGGAGAGCGAGAGGGCTAGAGGCAACGGGAGGGAGAGTTGTTGAGCCCCAGAAGACAGAGCTCAGCTCAGTGGGGAACAAGGGCACTGGCCAGTGCCATCTACCTCGCCCATCCCCCAGCCAGAATCCCAAAGGGAACCAGTTCCTGCCACCAAACTTGCTTGCACCACACAAACACCCAACGCTGTGCTTCTGTGGATCCATCCCTCTGACAGGTCTGCCTCCTTCGTGGTGCCGCAGGTCCCTTCCTGTAGAGGACCACTGAAGGAAAAGCGAGCTGAGCCTGCCCCTCTTGCCCCTGTACACCTTGTGGATCCACCCTGGCTAATATGTCAATTACATCGAAGGAGAACCACAAGCCTGGCAGCGTGCAACTAGCCCAGACAGGGGCCACACCACTCCACAGTGAGTCCTGCCCCTGGTAGAGGGGAATATAAGGTACACCCCAGTCTGACTGTGGCCCCAGCAGTGGACTGGGGGCAGACATCTGGTCTGACTGTGGCCCCGCCCACCAACACAAGTCCCTCCAAACAACACAGGGGAAGTGCCCTGCAGTTCCGCGCCACTCCAGGGAATATCCTAAATGACGAAAGGGAAGAATCCTCCTCAAAAGAAACTCCAGGAAATAGAGACAACTAACGAATTGAGCAAAAGCGATTTAAGCAATATAACGGACCATGAATTTAAAATAATAGTCATAAAATTAATCGCTGGGCTTGAAAAAAGTATAGACAACAGCAGAGAATGGATTGCTACAGAGATCAAGGGACTAAGAAACAGTCAGGAGGAGCTAAAAAATGCTCTAAATGAGGTGAAAAATAAAATGGAGGCGACCACAGCTTGGATTGAAGGGGCAGAGGAGAGAATAGGTGATTTAGGAGATAAAATTATGGAAAAAGAAGAAGCTGAGAAAAAGAGAGATAAAAAAATCAAGGAGTATGAGGTGAGAATTAGAGAACTAAGTGATGCAATGAAACGTAATAATGTACGTATAATAGGGATACCAGAGGAGGAAGAGAGAGAGAAAGGGGCTGAAGGTGTACTCGAACAAATCATAGCTGAGAACTTCCCTGATCTGTGGAAGGAAACAGGCATTGAAATCCAAGAGGCACAGAGAACTCCCTTCAGATGTAACTTGAATTGATCTGCACGACATATCATAGTGAAATTGGCTAAAGACAAGGATAAAGAGAAATTTCTGAAAGCAGGTAGGGATAAACACACTCTAACATATAAAGGGAGGCCGATAAGACGCGTGATGGATTTATCTGCTGAAACTTGGCAAGCCAGAAAGGAATGACAGGAAATCTTCAATGTGATGAACAGAAAAAATATGCAGCTGAGAATCCTCAATCCAATAAGTCTGTCACTCAGAATAGAAGGAGAGATAAAGGTCTTCCCAAACAAACAAAAACTGAAGGAATTCATCACCACTAAACCAGCCCTACAAGGGATCCTAAGGGGTATCCTGTGAGACAAAGTACCAGAGACATCACTACAAGCATGAAACTTACAGACATCACAATGACTCTAAACCCATATCTTTCTATAATAACATTGAACGTAAATGGACTAAATGCTCCAACCAAAAGACATAGGGTATCAGAATGGGGAAAAAAAACAAAAACAAAAACAAAAACAAAAACAAAAACAAAAAAAAACAAGACCCATCTATTTGCTGTCTACAAGAGACTCATTTTAGACCTGAGAGTGAGGGGATGGAGAACTATTTATCATGCTACTGGAAGTCAATAGAAAGCTGGAGTAGCCATACTTATATATTATATATGTCTATGCACCAAATACGGGAGCCCCCAAATATATAAAACAATTACTCACAAACATAAGCAAACTTACTGATGAGAATGTGGTAATTGCAGGGGACTTTCATACTCCACTTACAACAATGATCATCTAGACACAGGATCAATAAAAAAACAAGAGCCCTGAATGATACATTGGATCAGATGGACTTGACAGATCTATTTAGTACTCTGCATCCCAAAGCAGCAGAATATACTTTCTTCTTGAGTGCACATGGAACATTCTCCAAGATAGGTCACATATTGGGTCACAAAACAGCCCTTCATAAGTATACAAGAATTGAAATCATACCATGTATACTTTCAGACCACAATGTTATGAAGCTTGAAATCGACCACAGGAAAAAGTCCGGAAAACCTCCAAAAGGGTGGAGGTTAAAGAACACCCTACTAAAGAAGGAATGGGTCGACCAGGCAATTAGAGAAGAAATTTAAAAATATATGGAAACAAATGAAAATGAAAATACAACAATCCAAACACTTTGGGATTCAACGAAGGCAGTCCTGAGAGGAAAAAACATTGTAATCCAGGCCTATCTCAAGAGACAAGAAAAATCCCATATACAAAATCTAACAGCACACCTAAAGTAAATAGAAGCAGAACAGCAAAGACACCCTAAACCCAGGAGAAGAAGAGACATAATAAATATCATAGCAGAAGTAAACAATATAGAATCTAAAAAAAAAAAAAAAGTAAAGCAGATCAATGAAACCAAGAGTTGTTTTTTTGAAAAAGTAAACAAAATTGATAAACCTCTAGCCAGGCTTCTCAAAAAGAAAAGGGAGAGGACCCAAATAGATAAAATCATGAATGAAAATGGAATTATTACAACCAATTCCTGAAAAACACAAACAATTATCGGGGAATACTATGAAAAATTATATGCCAAGAAACTGAACAACTTGGAAGAAATGGACAATTCCTAAGCACCCACACACTTCCAAACCTCAAACAGGAAGAAATAGAACACTTGAACAGACCCATAACCAGCAAAGAAATTGAATCGGTTATCAAAAATCTCCCAACAAATAAGAGTCCAGGACCAGACGGCTTCCAAGGGGAATTCTACCAGACATTTAAAGCAGAGATAATACCTATCCTTATCAAGTTGTTCAAAAAAATAGAAGGGAAAGGAAAACGTTCAGATTCATTCTTTGAAGCCAGCATTACTTTGATTCTTAAACCAGAGACCCAGTAAAAAAAAGAGAAGAACAGGCCAATATCCCTGATGAATATGGATGCAAAAATTCTCAATAAGATACTAGCAAATCGAATTCAACAGCATATAAAAAGAATTATACATCATGATCCAGTGAGATTCAGACCTGTGATGCAGGGCTGGTTCGACATTCGCAAATCAATCAATGGGATACATCGCATTAATACAAGAAAAGAAAAGAACCATATGCTCCTGACAAACGATGCAGAACAAGCATTTGACAAAATTCAGCATCGTTTCTTACTAAAAACCCTCGAGAAAGTCAGGATAGAAGGAACATACTTAAACATCATAAAAGCCATTTATGAAAAGCCCACAGCTAATATCATCCTCAATGGGGAAAAACTGAGAGCTTTCTCCCTGAGATCAGGAACACGACAGGGATATCCCTTCTCACCGCTGTTGTTTCACATAGTGTTGGAGGTTCTAGCATCAGCAATCAGGCAACCAAAGGAAATCAAAGGCATCCAAGTTGGCAAAGATGAAGTCAAGCTTTCCCTTTTTCCAGATGACATGATATTATACATGGAAAATCAGATAGACTCCACCAAATGTCTGCTAGAAATGATGCACGAATTCAGCAAAGTCACAGGATACAAAATCAATGTACAGAAATCAGTTGCATTCTTATACACTAATAATGAAGCAACAGAAAGACAAATAAAGAAACTTATCCCATTCACAATTGCACCAAGAAGCCTAAAATACCTAGGAATATACCTAGCCAAAGATGTAAAAGATCTGTATGCTGAAAACTATAGAAAACCTATGAAGGAAATTGAAGAAGATATAAAGAAATGGAAAAAATATTCCATGCTCATGTATTGGAAGAATGAATGTCAATACTACCCAAAATGTCAATACTACCCAAAGCTATCTACACATTCAATGCAATCCCAATCAAAATTGCACCAGCATTCTTCTCGAAGCTAGAACAAGCAATCCTAAAATTTGTATGGAACCACAAAAGGCCCCGAATAGCCAAAGTAATTTTGTAGAAGAAGACCAAAGCAGGAGGCATCACAATCCCAGACTTTAGCCTCTACTACAAAGCTGTACTCATCAAGACAGCATGGTATTGGCACAAAAACAGACACATAGAACAACGTAATATAATAGAAACCCCAGAACTAAACCCACAAAGTATGGCCAACTAATCTTTGGCAAAGCAGGAAAGAATATCCAATGGAAAAAGACAGTCTCTGTAAGAAATGGTGCTGGGAGAACTGGACAGCAACATGCAGAAGGATGAAACTAGACCACTTTCTTACACCACTCACAGAAACAAACTCAAAATGTATAAAGGCCCTGAATGTGAGACAGGATACCATCAAATTCCTAGAGGAGAAAGCAGGAAAAAAACCTCTCTGACCTCAGCTGCAGCAGTTTATTACTTGACACATCCCCAAAGGCAAGAGAATTAAAAGCAAAAATAAACTATTGTGACCTCATGAAGATAAAAAGCTTCTGCACAGCAAAGGAAACAATCAACAAAACTAAAAGGCAATAGATGGAATGGGCAAAGATCTTTGCAAATGACATATCGGACAAAGGGCTAGTATCCAAAATCTATAAAGAGCTCACCAAACTCCACACCCGAAAAACAAATAATCCTGTGAAGAAATGAGCAGAAAACAGGAGTAGACACTTCTCTAGAGAACACATCCAGATGGCAAACAGGCACATGAAAAGATGCTCAATGTCACTCCTCATCAGGGAAATACAAATCAAAACCACACTCAGATACCACCTCACGACAGTCAGAGTGGCTAAAATGAACAAATCAGGAGACTATAGATGCTGGCGTGGGTGTGGAGAGACAGGAACCCTCTTGCACTGTTGGTGGGAATGCAAACTGGTGCAGCCGCTCTGGAAAACAGTGTGGAGGTTCCTCAAAAAATTAAAAATAGACCTACCCTATGACCCAGCAGTAGCACTGCTAGGAATTTACCCAAGGGATACAGGAGTCCTGATGCACAGGGGCACTTGTACCCCAATGTTTATAGCAGCACTCTCAACAATAGCCAAATTATGTAAAGAGCCTAAATGTCCATCAACTGATGAATGGATAAAGAAATTGTGGTTTATATACACAATAGAGTACTACGTGGCAATGAGAAAGAATGAAATACGGCCTTTTGTAGCAACATGGTTGGAACTGGAGAGTGTTATGCTAAGTGAAATAAGTCATACAGAGAGGGACAGATACCATATGTTTTCAATCTTATGTGGATCCTGAGAAACTTAACAGAAGTCCATGGCGGAGGGGAAGCAGAAAAAAAAAAAAAAAGAAAGAGGTTAGAGAGGGAGGGAGCCAAAGCATAAGAGCCTCTTAAAAACTGAGAACAGGGGAGCCTGGGTGGCGCAGTCAGTTGGGCGTCCGACTTCAGCCAGGTCACGATCTCGCGGTCCATGAGTTCGAGCCCCGCGTTGGGCTCTGGGCTGATGGCTCGGAGCCTGGAGCCTGTTTCCGATTCTGTGTCTCCCTCTCTCTCTGCCCCTCCCCCGTTCATGCTCTGTCTCTCTCTGTTCCAAAAATAAATAAACGTTGAAAAAAAAAAAACAACTGAGAACAAACTTAGGGTTGATGGGGAGTGGGAGGGAAGGGAAGGTGGGTGATGGGTATTGAGGAGGGTACCTTTTGGGATGAGCACTGGGTGTTGTACAGAAACCAATTTGACAATAAATTTCATATTGAAAAAAAGATTAAAAAATATTAAAATTAAAAAATTAAAACACACACAAAAAACAAATCTAATAAATGATGCTTGATCTTAGGTGTGTTTTGGTCTGGGTGTTGAAAGTAGTTGAATAATTAGAGAAAAAAGTGGGGAGGGGAAGGAAATCATTTGAGAATTTGAAAAAATGAATACACTGAAGTAGACTAAAATGAAATGTTGGGCATAAACTAGAATTTGAAAAAAATTTACACAAAAGTAAACAATATAGTAGAAAAAATTAAAGAAAATAATTTCAATAAAAATTAAAAATGAAAATGAATTTTTTCTCTTTCTCTTCAAGAAGATGAAAAGAAACAAAAAGAGAAAATATTTTTAAAAAAGAAAAAAAAGGAAATTATTTGAAAATTTGAAAAGGTGAATAAACTGAAGTAGACCAAATAAACTGATGGAAGTAAATACAATTTGAAAAATTTTACACAAAAGTAAAAAATATAGTAAAAGAAAAATAGTTTTAATAAACATTGAAAATAAAAATGAATTTTTTCTCTCTTTGTATTCAAGAAAAAGAAAGTATTGGAAAAGAGACTAAAAAGGAAATTAAATAGATGGACCTGGTAACAGTTTGAAATACAACTGAAATTGCTTCGTTTTTTCCTGGAAGTCAGACTATGAAGCGCTTTATAGTCCATAAACTAAGCAGGCGATGAGACTTGTGTTCTTGAAGAGAGAATGGCCCAGTTGGGCGGGGCTTAGTGTAACAGCCCCGTTCTCCACTAGATGGCGCTGCTAGCTTACTGGAATGGAATGTTGTGGCCCTCCTAGTTGCATATGTTCATGCGTGGGAGCGGTGAAAATGTCGTCAGCCAGCTACCCATTCTCTAGTATTGGAACTCTGCTCTCCCCGATCAGCAATCACGCACCCGTCCTCTCTCCTCAGCTTTCCTCTACCTCCCGCTTTCTCACTGTCCGTGACCAAGCCCCAGGCAGTACCTCTCTCCTGAGTTTTGTCTCAGATGTGGCTGTTTTCCCAGGCCCCTTGCTTCTGAAGGACTGTGGCTTTGACCCATTACACCCCTCTGTGAGAGGGTCTCACTAAGCAATGGCCGAATGTTGGCTTCACCCAGGAACGCTTCCTGGACCCTGCTGCTGCTGGTGCCCCGAGACTATGGCCAGGTTCCAGCCCACCCCAGAAAAAGTTCGTGAGATAGTGTAGCAGCAGCTTTTCATGGATTATGGAAAATCACAACACACATCTGGCACCAGACTTCACCCTTAACAACCTTGTTCCAGCACCAGTGAATGTGGCCATTCTCTGGGGTCTCCTGGGACCAGGTGGCCTCAACAGTGTATACCAAATGTCCTTCCAGCAGTGGAACCGCTTTTCCCCGTGTGGCCCAAGAGCCTCCTAGATCCCACTTTGCTCCTGGGGATTCACCCTTCCCCCCAGAGCACTGCCAGGTATGGAGCTGTGGAGTTGCAGCCTTTGCATTCCCCTTATTTACAGTCTTAATGTAATTTAAACCCTCTCCTTACTCCTTTCTCCCTTTTTAGTTTAGTCCCTGCAGCTGTTTCCAATTTTCCACTTTCTCTCCAGCTGCTTTTGGGGAGGGGTGCTTTTCCTGAATTCTCCCACCTCCCCGCCCCCCACCATCTCTGTCCTCTCTCCACCCACAAAAGCGGCTCCCTGCCTGCTGAGGCTCCTCTCTCCCCAAGTTCACCTCTCCACGCCATTTACCTGCTGAATTCTATGGTTCAGGTTGTGCAGATTGTTATGTTAATCCTGAAATCAGTTTTTTTTTTATGTGTGCAGGATGTTTTAGTGTTGGTCTGGCTGTATTTCATGGATGCAAGACACACAAAAATCTTCCATGCTGTTCCACCATCTTGGCTCCCCAGTCCCAATAGTTTATTTTTGACTTTGTTTCCTTTGTCTGAAGAGTCATTTACATAAATATGTTGCTAAGGCCAGTGTTCAAGGGACTAAAGCTTATGTTTTCTTTTTAGAAGTTTTGTGGCTTCAAGGTCACCTCACACCAGTCAGAATGGCTAGTATCAAAATGACAAGAAATAGTATGTGTTGGTGAGGATGTAGAGAAAAGGGAACACTTGTGTACTGATGGTGGATATGTTAATAGATGCAGCCAGTGTGGAAAACAGAATGGGGGGATTCCTCAAAAAAATTAAAAATTGGAATATCATAATGATCCAGTAAGTTCGCTAAGTATTCACCCAAAGTAAAAGAAAACACGAGTACAAAAGGATATATTAATCCTTCTGTGTATGGCACCATTATTTACAATAGCCAAGGTATGGAAGAAATATAAGTGTCTATCAATAAATGAATAGATAAAGAAGAAGTGGGACATTCCCAGGTATCTTATTTTTGTTGTCGCAGTTGTAAATGCGATTGGTTCCTTAATTTCTCTTTCTGCTGCTTCATTATTGGTGTATAGAAATACAAGATTCATGTGCAACTTTACAGAATTTGGGCATAAGTTCTAGCAATTTTTGGGTGGAATTTTTTGGGTTTTCTATATAGAATATCAAATAGTGAAAGTTTGATTTCTTCCTTGCCAATTTGGCTGTCCTTTACTTTTTTGTTGTCTGCCTGGTGTGGCTAGGACTCCCTAACCAAAGAGTTGAAAGACGTGCACTCTGAAACTATAAAACACTGATGAGAAAAATTGAAGAGGATGCAAATAAATGGAAAGACATACCATGCTCATGTATTGGAAGAACAAATATTGTTAAAATGTCCATACTACTACCCAAAGCAATCTACACATTTAATGAAATCCCTATCAAAATACCATCAGCATTTTTCACAGAGTTAGAACAAACAATCCAAACATTTGTATGGAACCACAAAAGACCCTGAAAAGCCAAAGCAACCTTGGAAAACAAAAGCAACACTGGAGGCATCACAATTCCAGACCTCAAGTTATATTACAAACCTGTAGTGATCAAAATAGTATGTTACTGGCACAAAAATGGACAGACAGTTCAGTGGAACAGCATAGCAAACCGAAACTACTGCTTCGTGTAGTAGTATGGACATTTTAATATTTAATTGAATTCTTCACTTTTGGGGTGTAGAGATTCACAAGTTCTTTATATATTTTGGATACTAACCCTTTATCAGATATGTCATTTACAACACAGTGTGCAGAACACATGACTAGACATTTTTCCAGAGAAGAAATCCAGATGGCCCACAGATACGTGAAAAGATGCTCATCACTAGTCATTGGGGAAATAAAAATCACAACTACCGTGGCATATCACCTCACACCTGTCAGAATGGCTAAAATCAACAACACAAGAAACGACAGGTGTCGGCAAGGATGTGGCAAAAGGAGAAGTGTCTTGCACTGTTGGTGGGAATGCCAACTGGTGTGGCCACTCTGGAAGACAGCTTTTTTATTTTGATATGGTCCCAATTGTTTATCTTTGCTTTCATTTCCCTTGCCTCAGGAGACATAGCTAGAAAAATGTTCGCCCAGTCGATGTCAAAGAAGTTACTGCCTGTGCTCTCTTCTAAGATTTTTATGCCTTAAAGTACCACATTTAAGTCTTTAGTCCATTTTGATTTATTTTTGTGTATGGTGTAAGAAAGTGGTCCTGTTTCATCCTTTTGTATGTAGCTGTCCAGTTTTCTCAACACCATTTGTTGAATGGTTTGTCCTTTCCCTTTGCATATACTTTCCTGCTTTGATGAAGACTAATTTAGCATAAAATTGTGGGTTTATGTCTGGATTTTCTATTCTTTTCCGTTGATATATGTGTCTATTTTTGTACTAGTGTATACTGTTTTGATTACCACACCTTTGTAGTATAACTTGAAGTCTGAAATTCAATACCAAAACTGGTATAACTCCAGTTTTGTTTTTCTTTTGCAAGATTGCTTTGGCTATTCAGGGTATGTTGTGGTTGCATATAAATTTGAGGATTGTTAAGAGGTTAGAGAGGGAGGGCGCCAAAACATAAGAGACTCTTCAAAACTGAGAACAAACAGGGTTGATGGGGGGTGGGAGAGAGGGGAGGGTGGTTGATGGGTATTGAGAAGGGCACCTGTTGGGATGAGCACTGGGTGTTGTATGGAAACCAATTTGACAATACATTTCATATTAAAAAAATAAAAATAAAAGGATTGTTTGTTTCAGTTGTGTGAAAAATGCTGTTGATATATTGATACTGATTGCATTAATCTGTCAATTGCTTTGGGTGGTATTGACATTTTAACAATATTTTTCTTCCATTATACGAGCATGGAATGTCTTCTCATTTCTTTGTGTCATCTTCAATTTCTTTCATCAGGGTACATGTCTTTCCTCTCTTTGATTATGTTTATTCCTAGGTATCTTATTATTTTTGGTGGAATTTTAAATGAGATTGTTTTCTTAATTTCTCTTTCTGCTGCTTCATTATTAGTGTATAGAAATGTCACAGATTTCAACAATAGCCAAATTATGGAAAGAGCCTAAATGTCCATCAACTGATGAATGGATAAAGAAATTGTGGTTTATATACACAATGGAATACTACGTGGCAATGAGAAAAAATGAAATATGGCCTTTTGTAGCAACATGGATGGAACTGGAGAGTGTGATGCTAAGTGAAATAAGCCATACAGAGAAAGACAGATACCATATGGTTTCACTCTTATGTGGATCCTGAGAAACTTAACAGGAACCCATGGGGGAGGGGGAGGAAAAAAGAAAAAAAAAAAAAGAGGTTAGAGTGGGAGAGAGCCAAAGCATAAGAGACTGTTAAAAACTGAGAACAAACTGAGGGTTGATGGAGGGTGGGAGGGAGGAGAGGGTGGGTGATGGGTATTGAGGAGGGCACCTTTTGGGATGAGCACTGGGTGTTGTATGGAAACCAATCTGACAATAAATTTCATAAAAAAAAAAAAGAAATGTCACAGATTTCTGTACATGTATTTTAAATCCTGAGACTTTACTTAATTAGTTATCACTTCTAGTACTGTTTTGGTGGAGTCTTCCTTGTTTTTTTAATATATAGTATCATGTCATCTGCAAATAATGAAAGATGTACTTCCTTCTTACCAATTTGGATGCCTTTTATTTCTCTTGTCTGGTTGCTGTGGCTAGTACTTCCAGTACTAAGTTCAATAGAAATGGTGAGGGTGGACATCCTTGTCTTGTTCCTGACCTTGGGGGAAAAGCTCTGTTTTTCCCCATTTAGTATTATTTTCACTGAGTTTTTCATATAAGTATTTTATTATGTTGAGGTCTATATTCCTTATAAGCCTACTTTGTTTAATGCTTTTGTCAGAATGGTGATTGTACTTTGTCAAATGCTTTTTTTTGTATCTATTGAAATGATCATATGCTTTTTATCCTTTCTTTTATTGATGTGATGTATCACATTGATTGATTTGCAAATATTGAACAATCCTTGCATACTAGGCATAAATCCCACTTGATCATAGTGATTTTTTTAAATATATTGTTGGACTTGGTTTGCTAGTATTTTGTTGAGGATTTTTGCATCAATGTTCTTCAGAAATATTGCCTGTAGTTCTCTTTTTTGGTGGTGTTTTTATCTGGTTTTGGTATCCGAATAATGCTGGTCTCATAGAATGAGTTTGGAAGTTTTCCTTCTTCATTTATTTTCTGGAATGGTTTGAGATGAATAAGTATTAACTGTCCTTTATGTGTTTGATAAAATTCCCCTTTGAAGCCCTCTGGTCGTAGGATTTTGGTTTTTGGGAATTTTTTAATTACTAATTCCATTTCCTTGCTAGTAATCAGTATGTTCAAATTTTCTATTTCTTCCTGATTCAGTTTTAAGATGTTATATGTTTCTAGGACTTTATCAACTTCTTCTAGGTTGTCTAATTTTTGGCATATAATTTCTTATAATATTCTCTTAATAATTGTTTGTGTTTCTGTGGTGTTGGTTATTAATTCTCCTCTCTCATTTGTGATGTGTTTGATTTAAGTTGTTTCTTTTTTTTCTTGATAAGTCTGGCTAGAGGTTTATCAATTTTATTGATGTTTTCGAAGACTCATCTTCTGGTTTCAATGATCTCTACTATTATTTTTTTAATTTATATATATCATTTATTTCTACTCTAATCTTTATTATTTTTTTTCTTTCTGATGGCTTACAGCTTTGTTTGTTCACCTATTTCTAGCTCTTTACATGTAGGGTTAGGTTGTTTATTTGAGAGTTTTCCTGCTTCTTAAGTTAAGCCTGTACTGCCATGAACCAGCTTTCCTTTGACTTCCATTTGCATGACAAATGTTTTCTCCATTGTGTCACTTTCAATCTGCAGGTATCTTTAAGTTTGAAATGAGTCTCTTACAGAAAGGATATAGATGGGTCTTGCTTTTTCTACATTCTGTAACCATATGTCTTTTGATTGGAACATTTAGTCCATTTGCATTCAAAGTAATTATTAATAAAAATGTATTTATTCCTATTTTGTTACTTGTTTGGTTGTTACTGTACGTTTTCTCTGATCTTTGTTCTCTTGCTCTCTTTCATGGTTTGCTTGTTTTCTTTAGCAATATACTTGGATTTCTCTATCTTTATTTTTTGCTTATCTATGACCTGTTTTTGATTTGTGGTTACCATTAATGTTGTATATAACATCTTCAGCATATAGTAGTCTACATTAAGTGGATGGTCACTTAACTTTTAACTGATTCTTTACTCCTCTCCCTGCCACATTTTACGTATATATTGTCATATTTTACATCCTTTCATTTTGTGAATCTCATGACTAATTTTTACAGATATACTTATTTTTCATACTCTCATTTATGGTATTTCCTTTCCAATCAAGGAGTCTCTTTTAGTATTTCCTGTAGGGCTGATTTAGCAGTCATAAACTACTTTAGTTTTTGTTGTCTGATAAACTCTATCACTCCTTCTATTCTGAATGATAGCATTGCTGGTTAGATGATTCTTGCCTACAGATTTCTCCTTTTTAGCACTTTGGATATATCATTCCACTACATTGCTGCTTATGAAGTTTCTGTTGAAAAATATGCCGGTAGCCTTGTGGAATTTCCCTTGTATATAATGTTATTTTCTCTTGCTGCTTTATTTTTTTTTTCTTTATCACTACTTTTTGCCATTTTATTATGTATCTTGCTGTGGATTTCTTTGGGTTGATTTTTGGGGGATATCTCTGTGCCTCCTAGATCTAGATGTCTGTTCCCTTCCCCAGATTATGGAAGTTTTTAGCTAGTATTTCCTCAAATAAATTTTCTACTCCTTTTTTTCTCTGTTCTTCTGGTATCCTTATAATGCAAATGTTATTACAATTGATGGAGTCACTGAGCTCCTTAAGACTATTCTCAGTTTGCATAATTCTTTCTCTCATCTGGCCAACTTGGTTACTTTCCATTACTCCATTTTCCAGGTCGTTAATTTGTTTTTCTGCTTTATCTATCTACCTTGCTCTTTTAGTCTATTTTAATTTCCTTTAGTTTTTTCTTCATACCTGATTGGTTCTTTTTATGTTTTCTCTCCCTTTGTTAAGGGTCTCACTGATGTCCTCCATTCTTTTCTCAAGCCCAGTGAATTCTCTATCAGGCATATTACTAAGGCTCACTAAGGTCTTCTGCTGTGATTTTGTCATGTTCTTTCGTTGGGGACATATTTCTCTGTCTTCTCATTTTATCTAACTCTGTGTCTGTTATCTGTGTTAGGAGAATCAGCTATGTTTTCTGTTCTTGAAGGTAATGGCCTTTTGAAGAAGTCCTGAAATGACCTGCAGTGCAGTGTGCCCTGTTCCTAGGACCTGGATCTTCAGGAAGTTACTCCTGTGTGCATTGTGTATGTTTTGTTGAGTTCTTGCAACCTTTCCCTTCAGTCTAGTGGCACTCTTTGCCTTTTGTGGGCAGTGTTTGATTCCCGGCAGGGGGTGGGGTGCATTTTAATAGGCACATGCTGGTCTGCTTGTTAAATAAGAACAGGAGCCATGGCTGTTGAAAATGGGTGGCCTAAACAGATCTGCAAAGTGCAAGTGGCTGGGTCATGCACTTTTAACAAGATGCACCTTAGGTTTCAGCAGTCCCTGCCTTTACTATTGCTGCCACTACTACTGCCACAGCTACTGCCACTGCCACCAGGACCAAAGCCCTGCAAAAAACTCAGGTCAGAAGAGGAGCTGCTGGGGAGGTTTGTGGTGTTCTTCTAGGAGAGGGTTCCCATAGCATCAGGACTGAGGCAATTGTGACTGCAAAGGGTAGATCCACAGAAGTATGAGTGTGGGAGGCACCAAGTTAGTGAGCGTTGGTGCTTTGCTGTCTCCTACAGGTGGCAGTGTGTTTATACTGGGGAGTGGAGGAGGTAAATGCTGCCTGCCCACTCCTTTGTTTCTGGAGGAGTCTCACTGAGGTCCCTATCTCCAGGACATCCTGTGTGTGATGAGTAAATCACTCTTCTTCTTGTGTGCCCCAGGCATTTTTCAAACTGTTGGTTCTATGCTGTATGTTCTCAAGCTGTTTGGCATGCTGCCACTTTAAGGGCAGGGTCTCAATTTCCTAATGCTCTCAGAGATTTTCCTAAGCCTGAGCTGGGGCCACTGATTTTTAGAGTTCCAAGCTTTAAGTCGCAAAGGTTGTTAAGAGTTCACAAAATTTGGCCCCTCTTGCTTTCAAAGTCAAATGTTATGGGGATTTGTCATTCCCATGTGGGATCTCCAGTATAATCGACTGTTTCTTACCCTCCCCCATGCTCCTGGAAACCTCTCATCTATGAAGAACCACAGTCTCTTTAGGTCTCAAATTGCATACCTGCCTTTCCTATATCTTTAATGTGGCTTCATCTCTACCTTTGGTTGTGGAGTTTGTTCTGTTTGTCTTCAGGGTGTTTTCTGAACTATTTAGGCTAATGTGAGTGTCACCTAGTTGTATCCATGGGAAAAAGTGTGCCTAATATCCTCCTACTTGACAATAACCCCTCTCCACAAGGTATTGCAGTTTTCTGTTGAAAAGCATCATGCCTGCTTTGTTAAATACATCAGTGGCTGATTCTGTTTTATGCTATTTAAAATGCAATCATATTCCTAACATTTTTTCTGATTCTTCATTTTTAATTTTCAGATATATAAGTATTTTTTTATTAATCTTTAATTCTACAACTTTTATGAATTATTTTATTATATCCAATGTTTATTTAGGGCACGGTTGAATATTCTCTGTATAAAATCATGATATTTGTGAATATATAAGGTTTTACTTCTTTCTTTTAAATTTGATGGAATTTTTTGTTTTGTTTGCATTTTTTTGCTTGCCTAACTGCTTTGAATAGATATTCCTGTATAATACTGAATAGCAGTGGCAAAATTGGGCATCTATGTCTCGCTTCTGATATTAAGGAGAAAGGTATCAGCCTTTCAGCATTGAGTATAAAGGTATGTGTGGATGTTTTTCTTTAAACTTTTTTTTATCATATTGAGGAAATTTCCATCTATTCCTAGTGTCTTGAAAATTTCTATTATAAAATGTATTTTCTTGGGGCGCCTGGGTGGCTCAGTCAGTTAAGTGTCTGAATTCAGCTCAGGTCATGATCTCATGGTTTGTGAGTTTGAGCCCCGCGTCAGGCTCTGTGCTGACAGCTCAGAGCCTGGAGCCTGGTTCTGATTCTGTGTCTCCCTTTCTCTCTATCCCTCCGTGACTAGTGTTCTGTCTCTCTCTTCTCTCAAAAGTAATGAGTGTAAACAAAAAATTAAAATGTATTTTCTCAAACGCTTTTTCTGTATAAGTTGAGATGAGTGTGTGTGTGTGTGTGTGTGTGCACACATGAGCCTATATTTTCTTTATTTCCTTAATGTGCTGCATTGCATTTTATTATTTTATTATTTTTTTAATTAAATATAATTCATATCAAGTTGCTTTCCATATAATACCCAGTGCTCATCCTAACAGGTGCCCTTCTCAAGGCCCATCACCCTTTTCCCCTCTCCTCCACCCCATCAATCTTCAGTTTGTTCAAAGTATTTAAGAGTCTCCTATGGTTTGCCTCCCTCCCTCTCTGTAACATTTTTTCCCCTTCACCTCCCCCATGGTCTTCTGTTAAGTTTCACAAAATCCACATATGAGTGAAAACATATGGTATCTGTCTTTCTCTGACTGACGTATTTCACTTAGCATAATACCTTCCAGTTCTATCCACATTGGTGCAAATGGCCAGATTTCATACTTTCTCATTGCCAGGTAATATTACATTTTATACATAATACACACTTTCTTTATCCATTTGTCAGTTGATGGACATTTAGGCTCTTTCCATAATGTGTCTATTGTTGAAAGTGCTGCTATAAACATTGGGGTACAAGTGCCCCTATGCTTCAGCACTCCTGTATCCCTTGGGTAAATTCCTAGCAGTGCTATTGCTGGGTCATAGGGTAGATATATTTTTAATTTTTTTGAGGAACCTCCACACTGTTTTCCAGAATGGCTGCACCAGTTTCCATTCCCACCAACAGTGCAAGAGAGTTCCCATTTCTCCACATCCTCTCCAGCATCTATAGTCTCCTGATTTGTTCATTTTAGCCACTCTGACTGGCGTGAGGTGGTATCTGAGTGTGGTTTTGATTTGTATTTCCTTGATGAGGAGCAACGTTGAGCATCGTTTCATGTGCCTGTTGGCCATCTGGATGTGTTCTTTAGAAAACTGTCTATTCATGTCTTCTGCCCATTTATTCACTGGATTAATTGCTTTTGGGGTGTGGAGTTTGGTGAGTTCTTTATAAATTTTGGATACTAGCCCTTTGTCTGATATGTCATTTGCAAATTTCTTTCTCATTCTGTTGGTTGCCTTTTAGTTTTGTTGATTGTTTCCTTTGCAGTGCAGAAGCTTTTTATCTTCATGAGGTCCCAATAGTTCATTTTTGCTTTTAATTCCCTTGCCCTTGGAGATGGGTCAAGTAAGAAATTGCTGTGGCTGAGGTCAAAGAGGTTTTTTCCTGCTTTCTCCTCTAGGGTTTTGATGGTTTCCTGTCTCACATTCAGGTCCTTCATCCATTTTGAGTTTATCTTTGTGAATTGTGTAAGAAAGCAGTCTAGTTTCGTTTTTCTTCATGTTGCTGTCCAGTTCTCCCAGCACCATTTGTTAAAGAGACTGTCTTTTTTCCATTGGATATTCTTTCCTACTTTGTCAAAGACTAGTTGGTCATACATTTGTGGGTCCAATTCTGGGCTCTCTATTCTATTCCATTGGTCTATGTGTCTGTTTTTGTGCCAATACCATACTCTCTTGATGATTACAGCTTCGTAGTAGAGGCTAAAGTCTGGGACTGTGATGCCTCCCGTTTTGGTCTACTTTTTTTCAATATTACTTTGGCTATTCGGGGCCTTTTCTGGTTCCATACAAATTTTAGGATTATTTGTTCTAGCTTTTAAAAGAATGCCTGTGCAATTTTGCTTGGGATTGCATTGAATGTGTAGATTGCTTCGGGTATTATCGACATTTTAACAATATTTATTCTTCCAATCCATGAGCATGGAAGGTTTTTTCCATTTCTTTGTACCTTCTTCAATTTCCTTCATAAGCTTCCTATAGTTTTCAGCATACAGATTTTTTACATCTTTGGTTAGGTTGGTTTCTAGGTATTATGATTCTTGGTGCAATTGTGAATAGGATAAGTTTATTTCAATTTCTGTTGTTTAATTATTGGTGTATAAAAATGAAACTGATTTCTGTACATTAATTTTGTACCCTGTGATACTGCTGAATTCATGTATCAGTTCTAGCAGAATTATGCTGGAGTCTGCCAGGTTTTCCATGTAGAGTATCATGTCTTCTGCAAAAAGTGAAAGTTTGACTTCATCTTTGCCAATTTTGATGCCTTTGATTTCATTTTGTTGCCTGATTGCGGATGCTAGGAATTACAGCACTATGTTAAACAGCAGTGGTGAGAGTGGACATCTCTGTCGTGTTCCTGATCTCAAGGGGAAAACCCTCAGTTTTTCCCCATTGAGTATGATATTAGCTGTGGGCTTTTCATAAATGGCTTTTATGATGTTTAAGTATGTTCCTTCTATCCCAACTTTCTTGAGGGTTTTTATTAATAAAGAATACTGTATTTTCTCAAAAGCTTTTTCTGCATCTATTGACAGGATCTTATCTTCTTTTCTTTTATTTGTGTGGTGTATCACATTGATTGATTTGTGAATATTGAATGAGCCCTGTAGCCCAGGAATGAATCCCACATGATCATGATGAATAATTCTTTTTATGTGCTGTTGAATTCGATTTCCTTGTATCTTGTTGAGAATTTTTGCATACATATTCATCAGGGATATTGGCCTGTAGTTCTCTTTCTTTACTGGGGCTCTGGTTTGGAAATCAAAGTAATGCTGGCTTCATTGAATGAGTCTGGGAGTTTTCCTTCCCTTTCTATTTATTGGAACAGCTTGAGAAGGAAATGTATTATCTCTGCTTTAAATGGGTCTAGTAGAATTCTCCAGGGAAGCTGTCTGGTCCTGGACTCTTATTTCTTGGAGATTTTTGATAACTGATTCAATTTCTTCACTGGTAATGGGTCTGTTCAAATTTTCTATTTCTTCCTGTTTGAGTTTTGGCAGTGTGTGGGTGCTTAGGACTTTGTCCATTTCTTCCACGTTGTCCAATTTGTTGGCATATAATTTTTCATAGTATTCCCTGATAATTGATTGTATTTCTGATGGATTGGTTGTAACAATTCCATTTTCATTCATGATTTTATCTATTCGGGTCCTCTCCCTTTTCTTTTTGAGAAGCCTGGCTGGAGGTTTATCAATTTTGTTTATTTTTTCAAAAAAAAAAAAAAAAAACAACTCTTGGTTTCATTGATCTGCTCTACAGTTTTTTTTTTAGATTCTATATTGTTTATTTCTGCTCTGATCTTTATTATCTCTCTTCTTCTGCTGGGTTTGGGGTGTCTTTGCTGTTCTGCTTCTATTTCTTTTTGGTGTGTTGTTAGATTTTGTATTTGGGATTTTTCTTGTTTCTTGAGATAGGCCTGGATTGCAATATATTTTCCTCTTAGGACTGCCTTTGCTGCACCCCAAAGTATTTGGATTATTGTATTTTCATTTTCATTTTCATTTGTTTCCATATATTTGTTTAATTTCTTCTCTAATTGTCTGGTTGACCCATTCCTTCTTTAGTAGGATATTCTTTAACTTCCATGCTTTTGGAGGTTTTCCAGAGTTTTTCATGTGGTTGATTTTATGTTTCATAGCATCGTGGTCTGAAAGAGTGCATGTTATGATCTCAATTCTTGTATACTTATGAAGGGTTGTTTTGTGACCCAGTATGTTATCTATCTTGGAGAATGTTCCATGTGGTCTCACGAAGAAAGTATATTCTGTTGCTTTGGGATGCAGAGCTCTAAATATATCTGTCAAGTTCATTTGGTACAATGCATCATTCAGAGTCACTGTTTCTTTACTGATTCTGTGTCTAGATGATCTATCCATTGTTGAAGTGGAGTATGAAAGTCCCCTGCAATTACCACATTCTCGTCAATAGGGTTGCTTATGTTTGTGATTAATTGTTTTATATATTTCGGTGCTCCCAAATTCAGTGCATAGACATTTATAACTATTAGCTCTTCCTGATGGATAAACCATGTAATTATTATATAATGCCCTTCTTCATCTCTTGTTACAGCCTTTATTTTAAAGTCTAGTTTGTCTGATATAAGAATGGCTACTCCAGCTTTCTTTTGGCTTCCAGTTGCATGATAGATAGTTTTCCATCCCTTCACTTTCAACCTGAAAGTGTCCTCAGGTCTGAAATGAGTCTATTGTAGAAAGAAAATAGATGGGTCTTGTTTTTTTATCCATTCTGTCACCCTATGTCTTTTGATTAGAACATTTAGTCAATTTACATTCAGTGTTATTATTTAAAGATATGGGTTTAGAGTCATTGTGTTATCTGTAGATTTCATACTTGTAGTGGTGTCTCTGGTACTTTGTGGTCCTTGCAACATTTCACACACAGAGTCCCACCTAGGGTCTCTTATAAGGCTGTTGTAGTGATTATGAATTCCTTGTTTTTGTTTATTTGGGAAAATGTTTATCTCTCCTTCTGTTTTGGATGACGGGATTGCTGGATAAAGGATTCTTGACTGCATATTTTTCCTGTTAATCACAGTGAAGATTTCCTGCCATTCTTCTCTGGACTGCCAAGTTTCAGTAGATAGGTCTGCTACTACCCTTATGTGTCTACCTTTGTATGTTAGGGTCCGTTTATCCCTAGTTGCTTTCAGAATTCTCTCTTTATCCTTGTATTTTTTCAGTTTCAATATGATATGTCATGCAGAAGATCGATTCAAGTTATGTCTGAAGAAAGTTATTTGTGTCTCTTGGATTTCAATGCCTGTTTCCTTCCCCAAATTGGGGAAGTTCTCAGATATGGTTTGTTCAAGTATACCTTCAGCCCCTTTCTGTCTCTATTCTTCTAGAATTCCTATGATGCAGATATTGCTCTGTTTGAATTCATCACTTAGTTCTCTGATTCTCCCCCTCGTAATATTGGATTTTTTTTTATCTCTCCTTTTCTCAGCTTCCTCTTTTCCCATAATTTTATCTTCCAATTCACCTATTCTCCCCTCCTCCTCTTCATTCCACACTGTAGCCACCTCCATTTTATTTTGCACCTTGTTTATAGAATTTTTTCATTCATCATAACTATTTTTTAGTTCCTTGATATATTTAGCAATAGATTCTCTGCTGTCCTCTATGATTTTTTCAAGCCAAGCATTTAATTTTATAACTATTATTCTAAATTCTTGTTCAGTTATATTGCTTAAATAGGTTTTGATCTATTCATTAGCTGTCACTACTTCCTGGAATTTCTTTTGAGGAGAATTCTTCTGTTTCATCATTTTTGGCTTTTCTGTCCCTTATGAGTTTTAGAACTTTGTTATGTACTCTGCACCTGAAAGCACTGCTATATTAAAGGAGAGATAATAGGCTTTCTTGGGCCTGGCCCTTCAGGAGGTTTTTTTGTTGTTGAGTGTCATTTGCTCTCTGTTGTTATGACTTTGGTTATTTTGTTTCCCTACTCGTAGTGATGTTTTTTACCCTCCACCAGGTGTGCTTTGATTTGTTCCCTGGAGTAGCCCTATAAAGGAAAACAAACAGACAAACAGGAGACAAAAACATGCAAACACACAAACAGATACAACAAACAAACAGATAAAAACAAAAAACTAAAAACTAAAAACAAACAAAAAAAACCAAAAACACCCACTACAAGTAAAGAATATGTGGAGACAGTGCTGATGGAAGAGTACATACAGAGAAAAATGACAGGACCGGGGGGAAAAAAATAAATAAACAGTGACTAGGCAGAAAGACTAAAAGTCTTAATCCATAGGTAGAGAAAGGAAAATAAAGAAGGAGGCTGGGAAAAAGAAACAAGATAAAGTTACCCAGAGAAACTGTATGGCTTGATTATTCAAGAGAGAGAAAGGAATGAAAAGAAGCAGGTGTAGAACATGTATCAAGAGAATGGATTAAATATGTCTATTTAGGCAAACCAATAACCAGAGTAACCAGTCTAGAAGAGGAAGAGATAAGGAGGAGAAATGGAGGGAAGAATATGTCTATATATCTAGAACTGACCTAGAATTAATCCATGCTGCAGAGCTGGTCTAGAGGAGCTTTCCATCTGGTTAAACAGGGTCTGTTTGGTTCCAGTCAATATGCAGTTACCAGGCATGGAGGGGCATGGTTTGGTGTAGGCTGGTCCCACCTCCACTATGGGCCCCAGGACTGATCCCTGAGGCCCCGCCTTGGTGGTAGTGGGGTGGGAAATGGCAATCTCCCATTTTCTTCTCCACGGACCTGGACCCGGTGGACTCCATTTGAGTCATCCTCACTGTGCCATGGACACAGATGGGGCGATCTTTCTCACTCAACCAACCCCCCTGACCATGTGCTTGGCTAGGATTCAAAGACCCGCTTGTGTTTTATGGCACTGGGGAAGCACCTCTCAGTGCAGCCCCATATGTGGTCCTGTCTGGATTTGTCTGTGCCACCACACTTCACGGAGGACCACCGTCTCCTATGGACTGTGCTGTCAACCTCGCTTCCGCTGCCAAGCCTTGGGGGTGGTGGATGCAGGCAGGCTTTGCTCTGTCCTACAGTATTTCAGGGAGGGGGCCACTTTCTCCTACTTTGGTCTGTGTCCCTGACCTACCCAGGGTTGGCTCCCCTTCTCCCCAGGTGCATTAACAGGGAGCCAGCCCCAGTCTGAAAAAAGCCCTGCAGTTAGAGATAAGATCCCTCTCAGTCCCAGTCTGAGGTCTTTCTCCTGCCCAGAAAAAGTCCTGCACTTCCTTAGCCGCTCTTTTTTTCTCTTTGCCTCTCTGCAGAAGGGGATCCCTCTCCACCGTGCCTACGAGGCCTGTTTTATCTCCCCCAGTTTGCTATCATCCACCTATGTTTTCTCAAGTTGTCTCGTGTTCTTTCCAGTACATTCAGTGTCTTTTCCTCCCAGACTCTTGGGGTTAAAAGTCTTTTGGCTTCAACCCTTCTTTGTTTGAGAGACATGGGAAATATGGATCCCTACCTTGCCATGTTGGCCCCAGCCTCCCCCTATATTTAATTTTAATGTGTTGAATAAACCATGTATTCTTGGCCTATATCTTGCCTTTGCATAATGTATAATCATTTTAATATGCTTCTGTATTTAGTTTACTAGTATTTATTTCATTAAAAACTTTTCATCTATATTAGTAGCAAGGTTTTACAAGCTTTTGATTACTATTTCATCTTTACTTGTTATAAGTTAGTTCAGATTTCTTACTTCTTTTTGAATCACCTTTAATATATTTGTTCTTAGATAATTTCCCATTTTATCTACTGAGGAATAATCAATTTACTGGTGTATAATTTTTATAGTATTTTTATCATACTTTTTATTACACACTATCTTGTTTACTACAGGTTTGTAGCATATATTGAAATTGAAAAGTGTATGTTCTCTAACTTTGTTTTTCTTTATAAAGATTGCTTTGAGAGAGTTCTCAAAATGGCAATATAGGTTGTTCTAACTTTAGTCCCCTTCACAAGAAAAGAAACTAGCAACTATACATATACAAGATATCATTGTCAAAATTCTTGAACATAGAGGTGAGGGTGAAGTGCACCTATGCATCACAGAGATCAAGAGGAACCAAATTAGAAGTGTAAGAGAAGCAACTATGTTTTGAGTACAAAACATCTTTTGCAAGGTAGTGTAGCATTGAACTGTGAAGGCCCCTCTGAGCTTATGGTTTCTCCAGTGGGAAAAAGAGATTGCAAAGTCAACATCCAGCTCACTCAGTGTTGTGGGTCACTTTCTGGGTGATTTTCTCAGGTCTTCTCACAAGGGTATCATGGGGGAGTTTATGGGAATTGACCACTGGTGATTAGATTGTGACAGATAAGGTTGGAAGGGCTTGCAGCAATCAGTACTGAGAACACCCAAGAAGTGAAATATAGCAGCATCCAAGTATATTTTTCAACCAGTTGCATTGCCAATCTGCAGAGCCAGTACATTTGCCCCATCTGCCCATGAAGCTCAAGGCACAGTTTTACCTGTTTTCAGACACTAAAAATGTGATTTGCTAGTCATGGAGACTGATTTGCTGATCTATCCAAGCAGGGGAAACAATTTATAGTCTGAACTACTAAGAATCGTCTTTGTCCCCACCTGACCAGGAAGCCTGTCCACAGCACCTAGAAAGTTGCATATCTCAGCAGCACTTGAGCACTCAGCACAGAGTCTGACCAGCAGCTCTGTAATTTAAAGAGGCCTCACCTGGAAAGGTAGATTGGTAATTTTTGCTTTAAAACTAGACTTATGAATTTAAATTTTAGTGTGATGTGTATTATTGCATCACTGCATATCTTATTCAGCACTTTTTGTTGTTGGGTGCAATTAAAATGGATGGAAACAGTTTGATCTTTTGGTGTACTTTTAGGCAATTAGGCACATCCTGAGCAGGGCTCAGTCTAGGTTTATTGCTCACTACTGACCTAATTGCTATATCCAATGCTCTCTGATCTAAGTTTTTCCAATGCACTGCTCTCAGTATAGTGAATGCGGGGCATTGTTACTTTTAATTCTTTCATTTGACTCTTTTCCTTTTCTCAAGTTATTAAAGATGAATACTCAATATCTCTGAAATCTCTCTCTAGACAACTTTCTTTTTGGTCTTTGTCCCATGAATTACTTCCACATTCATCTTAGGTGCTCAACTTCGTGTGCTCAACATACAAATTCTACTGACCTTTACCTGTGTTTCCCTTCTTTATGCTGTGACCTGCTATTGTGACTTTGTTAAATTAACGTTTTAGTAGATCCCTGTAGTGTTGGATGGTGAGCCTGAGTTCAACAACAACACAAAAGAATTGACATACAGAAGTGGTAACTTAGTAATTGGTAACAATATAAGTCCTGGAGGACCTAACACACTTTGAGGAACCACGCAGGAATGCAGGGTGCAGGCAGAGAATGCAAGGGGAAACCTGGAGCACATGCGTGTGTTATTCAAGCCAAAAATAACAAGGTATTATCTAAGGGATACACGAGAAGAATGTGCTATGAGACAAATAATGCTTATCACAAGGACAGCTGGGGGAGTTAGAAGCTGACATTTGCTTGTGATTCTGTGGGTTCTTATCTAAGGCATACGCATTCAAAAGAGGTTAGGGTAAGCTCAAAGCCCCTGCAGCTCAGGCCACTTGACCATGTAAAATGGATGCTGAGATCTCACATTTATATATCTAATCTATTTGGAGTTTATTTTTGGGTATGGTGTAAGAA
Source organism: Leopardus geoffroyi (assembly GCF_018350155.1). Taxonomy (NCBI): domain Eukaryota; kingdom Metazoa; phylum Chordata; class Mammalia; order Carnivora; family Felidae; genus Leopardus; species Leopardus geoffroyi. The sequence continues at coordinate 50,263,392 of NC_059343.1, forward strand.
AATGGTCCAGTTTCATTCTTTTGCATGTAGCTGTCTAATTTTCTCAGCACCATTTGTTGAACAGATTGCATCTTTCCCATTGAATATACTTGCCTCCTTTGTTACAAATTAATTGAGGATATAATTATGGGTTTTTATTCGGTTTTCTATTCTCTTCCATTGATCTGTGTGTCTATTTTTGTGCTAGTAGCATATTATTTTGAATACTATGTAATAGAATTCAGTACTATTCAACAGAATAGTAATACTATACTATTTTGAATACTATTTGACTTTGTAGTGTATCTTGAATCTGGGTTTGTGATACCTCCAGTCTTCATCTTTTTCGAGAGTACTTTGGCTATTTGTGGTCTTTGGTTTTATACAAATTTTAGGATTATTTGTTCTAGTTCGGTGTAAAATGTTGTTGGTATTTTGGTATGGATTGCATTAAATCTGTAGATTGTTTGGGTAGTATGGACATTTTAACAATATTGGTGTTCCAAATCCATGAACATGGAATATCTTTCCATTTCTTTGTATCATATTTAATTTCTTTTATAAATATTTTACAGTTTTCAGAGTGCAGATTTTTCACCTCTTTGGTTAAATTTATTTCTAGGTGTTTTAATATTCTTGGTGCAATTTCAAATGGAATTTTTCCTTAATTTCTCTTTATGCCACTTTATTATTAGTGTATAGAAATGCAACATCTTTATTGCTGCACTATTTACAATAGCCATGATATGAAAGCAATCCAAATGTCCATTTGTAAATAAATGGATAATTAAAAGCAGTACACACACCAACACACACTCACACACACACACAAACACACACACACACTGGAATATTGCTCAGCCATATGAATAAAATCTTGCTATTTGCAACAACATGGATTGATCTAGAAAGTATAATGCTAAATGAAATAAGTCAATCACAGAAAGATAAATAGCATGTGATTTCACTTAGGTGTGGAATTTAAGAAGCAAAACAAAGAAACAAAGGAAAAAATAGAGGAACAAAGAACAGATTCTTAAATACAGAGAAGGAACTGGTTGTTGTCATTGGGGAAAGGGGGAAGGGGGAAGTAGGTGAAGGGGATTAAAAACACATTTACCATGATAAACACTGAGTAATGTACAGAATGTGGAATCACTATACTGTACACCTGAAACTAATATAATACTGTATGCTAATTATACTGGAGTTTAAACAAAAAATAAAAATTTAAAATTGGATACTGAGGTAGCAATATTGTGGAGTATTTTAACTAAACCTATAATACCTGCAAATGCTCACAGCAGTAGACTGGGAAATCAAAGTTCTGACCTTTTTATTTATTTGTTTATTTTTACTATTTTTCAGGTATGAATGTAGTTTAGTGTCATATGTCCTGTGTATTGAAAGCTGTTTGTTTCTGTATTTTGTCTTTTTTTTTTTTTTTATTTCAAACTCAGGAGAATATGTTCAGTCTTTGTTAATCCACCTTTTCTAGAAGGACAACTATCATCAATTTTTTAAAGATAATAAGATATTCCCATTGTTCAAAATAAATTTCTAAAGCATTAGAAACAACTGATCAGAAAGATTTTAATTGCTACAATATATGTGTTTTCCAATATGAAAAAAATAATCTGGTATACAATTCCCTTTACAATGGGTTACTTTATCCTGAGAACATAAACATGGGTTAAATTTAAGGGAATATTGGTTTTATTAATAGTTAATGAAAATTATTTATATAAATTTTGTCTATAGAGAAAAATAAATGAACAATATAATAATTAAGTTGAACCTAAGTATAATATTTATACATGTGACTTTCACCATATCCAGAAGAGGGAATCATATTGAGAAGGTCAGTCTCAGGGGAGAGAGAAGTTGGCAGAGTAATAAGTGGACCCTATGCTTTCCTCATCCCTGGAACACAGCTAGATAAATAAATAATTCTGAACACCCAAGAAATCAATTTGAGGATTGAGAGAACAAACTGCACAACTAAAGGGAGAAAAGAGGTCACATTGTGGAAGATAAGAGTTGCAGAGATGTGATTTGAGGTAGAAAAAAATTGCAGGTGCTGTGAAGGGGATGAAACCCTGACCACAGAGAGAGAAAGAGACAGAGAAGAGAGAGAGCACATGTGCAGGAGATTGCATAAGAAAAACACTTCTTCAAAACCATTGACCAGGAGCATGAGAGAGGCTGATTATTGCAAGTATTTATAAGCAGCATAACTCGTCTGACATTTTAGAAGTCCATGCCATTGCCAGAGTACAGCCTGACAGAAATAGTGGTACTCCTGTGGAGAATGATGGTGGGGACTCAGGAAAAAACAGCATAGCTTGAGAATCTGCTGGGTCACACTGGGAGACACAATTCCCCTTCTTGGAGTGCATTTGGGAGAGGTAGCACTGCCTCTCTGGGGACAAAAGAGCTGGTGGATGACATTGAGCTGTTCTGCTCATTATCATAGGTGCAGAGGCACCTGCTGAGGGTAGCTAACCTGGATGCCAGTTTTTGCTCTGCTTTTCCATAAATTCCATACCCTGTGCATTCATGCAACTACCCTTCTGGACAAACTGGTACAAGGCCCAGCATGGTGAGACCCTCTCCCAGAGAATCAGTGCAGTTCCATGCTGTGCTGGATCCCTAAAATTTGGAGTTCTGAAAAACAGACAGTGAACCTGAGATAAAACACAGGAGCATTGCATTGCCAGATGAGCAGATGGCTCAGACACAGGGTAAAAGCAGGCACCTGAGGGATGCCTGGGACAAATGAGAGCAGATGGTTCAATCTTTTGTGAGGGCTTCCGAACAAAGGAAGGCAAGAACTCCTCTGTCTGAGAAAGAGAGAACCAGGTTAGGCCATTTTTATCTTGGCCCATCAGCAGGGACGAACCTCAGGGAGCAGCACAGTGCCCACAGTGCAGGCTTGACTGGCTTACACCAAGCCTACCCCCCACCCCGTGTTCTACTGGTGCTTTTTTCTTAGGTCAAGTGTGCCTGAGAGCCAGAGCATCAGCAAGGCCCTTCCCCCAGAAGACCAGCAAATCCCCCCCACACACCAAGTCTACTGACCAGAATGCTACAAAACCTCAGCTTTAGTGGAAATTGGATCATGACATTTTTAACAAGTAGACCAAAACATACCTAGTGAAAACTTACCACACACTGGACAAAGTCCATACACTACCCATTGCAGGCAAGGTGAAACTCTGCAGAGAACTGACCTGAGGGAAGAGTGCTTAAAAACAAGAGTTCACAAACCTGTACCAGAAACACTCTTTGAAGTGCAGGCACTAGTCATTATATGACATCTTTTTAATATAGCCATTACTCCCAAGAGCAGAAAATATAACAGGTTTTCACAAAGAAAATAGACGCTTGGGCAAAATGCCAGGAAGGAGGAATTCACCCCCCCAAAAAAAGAACAAGAAAAATTCATGACCAGAGATATAATTGAAACAGATGTAGATAATATGCTTGAACCAGAATTAAAAACAACCATGATAAGGATACTAGCGGGGCTTGAGAAAAAGCATGAAAGACATCAGAGAGACACCACAGAGATAAAAGAGCTAAAATCCTATCAAGCCAAAATGAAAAATGCAATAAATGAACAAGATTTGAAACAAACTGGAAGTAATTGCTACAAGGATAGAAGAAGCAAAAGAACATAACAGATATAGAAGATGAATTATGGAAAATAATGAGGTGCACAGAAGAGAGGAAGAAAAATCTTGGATCGTGAATGTAGACTTAGAGAATTCAGATACTCCATAAAGAGTAATAAAATTAATATCTTAGGAATATCAGTTAAAAAAAAGAAAGAAAAAAGAGGGCAGAAAGTTTATTTGAGGAAATTATAGCTGAAAACATCCCTAATATGGGAAAGGAAAGAGACAGAGAAACCCAGGAGGCACAGAGAAATCCCATGAAGATCAACAAAAACAGGCCTACACCAAGACATATCATAGTATAATTTGCAGAATCCAGAGACAAGGAAAACATTTTGAGAGCAATGAGGGAAAAGAAATCCCTAATTTATAAGGGAAGACAAATCAGGCTAGCAGTAGACTTATCAACAGAAACTTGGCAGGCCAGAAGAAAATGAAATGACATATTCAACATATTGAAAGAGAAAGATATGGAGCCAAGAATACTTTATCCAGCAAGGCGGCATTCAGAATAGAAAGAGAGACAAAGAGGGGCGCCTGGGTGGCGCAGTCGGTTAAGCGTCCGACTTCAGCCAGGTCACGATCTCGCGGTCCGGGAGTTCGAGCCCCGCGTCGGGCTCTGTTCTGGCAGCTCAGAGCCTGGAGCCTGCTTCCGATTCTGTGTCTCCCTCTCTCTGACCCTCCCCCGTTCATGCTCTATCTCTCTCTGTCCCAAAAATAAATAAACGTTGAAAAAAAAAAATTAAAAAAAAAAAAAAAAAAAGAAAGAGAGACAAAGAATTTTATAAACAAAAACTAAAGGAATTCATGATCACTAAACCATACCTGCAAGAAATATTAAAGGAAACTCTTTGAGTGGGAAAGAAGGACCAAAAACACCAAATCCTAGAAAGGAACCAACAAAATCTCCAGAAACAATGACTTTAGAGGTAATACGCTAGCACTAAATTCATATCTATCAATAATCTGAATGTAAATGGACTACATGCTCCAATGAAGAGGCATCGGGTATCAGAATGGATAAAAACAAGACCCATCTATATTCTGCCTTTGAGAGACTCACATTAGACCTAAAGACACTGACAGACTAAAAGTGAAGGGATAGAGAAATATTTATCAGGGTAATGGATGTCAAAAGAAAGCTGGAGTAGTCATACTTATATCAGACAAACTAGATTATAAGCCAAACACTGTAGCAAGAGATGAAGAAGGGCACTATACCATAATAAAAGGGTCTATCCAAAATGAAGATCTAACAATTGTAAATAATTATGACCCAACTTGAAAGCACCCAAATATATAAATCAATTGATAACAGACAAAAGAAACTCATAGATACAGAGAGGGAGGGAGGCAAACCATAAGAGACTCTTAAGGACTGAGAACAAACTAAGGGTAGATGGGGGTGGGGGAGAGGGGAAAGTGGGTGATGGGCAGGGAAGAGGGCACTTGTTGGGATTAGTGTTGTATGGAAACCAATTTGACAATAAATTATATTTAAAACAAAAACAAAAACAACTCCTAAAAAAAAGAAAGAAATGAATATACTAATATGATAATAGTAGAGGACTTTCATACCCCACTTACAACAATGGACTGATCATCTAAGCTGAAAATCAATGAGGAACAATGGCTTTTAGTGGTGCACTGGAACAGATGGACTTATATTCAGAACATTTTATCCTAAAGCAGCAGAATACATATTCTTTTCGAGTGCACATGAGAAATTCTCCAGAATAGTATTCTCCAGAATACTTGGTTGAAAATCAGACTTCAACAAATACAGAAAGATTGAGATCATATCATTCATATTTTCTGACCATAATGTTATGAAATTTAAAGTCAACCACAAGAAGAAAAATTAGAAAGACCGCAAATACATGGAAGTTTATGAACATCCTACTGAAGAATAAGTGGGTTAACCAGGAAATTATAAAAGAAATAAAAACATGCATGGAAACAAATGAAAGTGAGAATATGACCATCCAAACCCTTTGGGATGCAACACAAGCAGTCATGGGGAGGAAGAATATAGTAATATAGGTATACATCAAGAAGCAAGAAAAATCTCAAATAAACCTTACAGACAAAGAAGCAAGAAAAGGAGCAGCAAATGAAGTCTAAGGCCAGAAGAAGGGAAATAATAGAGATTAGAGCAGAAATAAATGATACAAAAAGAACAACAAAAACCCCTAGAACAGATAAATTAAAAAAACGGAGCTGGTTCTCTGAAACAATTAATAAAATTGATAAACCCTTAGCCAGACACATAAAAAAGAAAAAAGAAAGAACCCCAAAAATAAAATCATGAATGAAAGAAGAGAGATCACAACCAACACAAGAGAAATACAAACAATTATAAGAGAATACTATAAAAATTGTATGCCAACAGATTGGACAATCTGGAAGAAAGGGATAAATTCCTAGAAACATATGAACTACCAAAACTGAAACATGATGAAAGAGAAAATTTTATCAGACCCATAACCAGCAAATAAATTGAATCAGTAATAAGAAATCTCCCAACCAACAAAAGTCTAAGGTCAGATGGTTCCCAAGGGGAATTCTCACAAACATTTTTTAAAGCGTTAATACCTATTCTACTCAAACTGTTCTGAAAAAATAGAAATGGAAAGAAAACTTCCAAACTCATTCTAAGAGGCCAGCATCACCTTGATTCCAAAACTAGACAAAACCCCACTTGAGAGGAGAATTACAAGCCAATATTCCTGATGAACATGAATTAAAACATTCTCAAAATGATACTAGCAAATCGAATTCAACAGTATATTAAAAGAATTACTCACCACAACAAAATGCTATTTATTCCTGAGCTGCAAGGGAGGTTCAATATTCACAAATCAATCAATATGATACACCACATTAATAAAACAAAAGAACCATATGATCCAGTCAGTAGATGTAGAAAAAAAAAAAACATTTGACAAAATAAAACATCCATTCTTGATAAAAATCCCCAATAAAGGAGGGATAAAAGAAACATACCTCAATGTCATAAAGACCATATACAAAAGACCCACAGCTAATATAATCCTCAATTGGGAATAACTGAGAGATTTTCCTCTTCAGTCTGGAACAAAACAAGGATGTACATTCTCACCACTTTTATTTAACATACTACTGGAAGTGCCAGTCATAGTAGTCAGACAAGACAAAGAAATAAAAGTCACTAGATTGACAAAAAAGAACTCAAACTTTTGCTATTCACAGACAACATGATAGTCTAAGTAGAAACCCTGAAAAATTCCACTAAAAATTTCTAGAACTGTTACACGAATTCAGTGAAGTTGCAGGATATTCAATCAATGGGCGGAAAGTTGTTACATTTCTATACACCAATATTGAAACAGCAGAGAGAGAAATCAAGGCATATGTCCCATTTATAATTGCACCAAAAAAACGTAAGATACCTAGAAATAAACCTAACCAGAAAGGTAAAAGATCTGTACTTTGAAGAGTATAGAACACTTATCAAAAATTGAAGAATACACAAAGAAATGGAAAAAAATATTCTAAGCTCTTGGATTGGAAGAACAGATATTGTTAACATATCTATACTACCCAAAGCAATCTACATATTGAATGTAATCCCTATAAAAATACTACCAACATTTTTCACAGATCTAGAATAATCCTAGTATTTGTATTGAGCCACAAAACTCCTGGATAGACAAAGTAATCTTGAAAAAGACAAAGCAAAACTGGAGGCATCACAATTCCAGATTCAAAGCTATATTACAAAGTTGTAGTAATTATGAAAGTATGGTAGTGGTAAAAAAAAAAAAAAAAAAAAAAACAGACACATAGATCAATGGAACAGAATAAAAAACCCAGAAATGGACCCACCACTATATGGTCAACTAATTTTCGACAAAGCAAAAAAGAATATCCAATGGAAAAAAAAAAAGACAGTCTTTTCCACAAATGGTGTTGGGAAAACTGGACAAGGACATTCAAATGAATGAACTGGACCATTTTTTTATACCATACACAAAAATAAATTCAAAATGGATGCAAGACCTAAATGGGAGACAGAGAACCATCAAAATTGTAGAGAACAGAGGCAGAGACTTCTTTGATATTGGCCACAGCAACTTCTTACTAGGCACGTCTCCACAGGCAAGGGAAACAAAAGCAAAAATTAACTATTGGGACTTTTTCAAAATAAAAACTTCTGCACAATGAAGGAACCAATCAACAAAACTAAAAGACAAAGTACTGAATAGAGAAGATATTTGCAAATGTCATATTGGATTAAGGGTTAGTATCCAAAATCTATAACGAACTTAGCAAACTAAACACCCAAAAAACAAAAAAATCCAGTTAAGTAATAAGCAGAAGACATGAATAAACATTTTTTTCCCAAAGAAGACATACATTTGGCTAACAGACACATGAAAAGATGCTCAACATCACTTATCATCAGGGAAATACAAATCAAAACCATCCTGAGGTATCAACTCACATCTATCAGAATGGGTAAACTTACCAACACAAAAAAGAACAGATGTTGGTGAGGATGGGGAGAAAGGGGTACCCTCTTACACTTTTGGAGGGAATGAAAACAGTTGCAGCCACTGTGGAAAACAGTATGGAAGTTCCTCAGAAAGTTAACAATAGAGCTATCCTACAATCCAGCTATTGCACTACTAGGTATTTACCCAAAGGATACAATATTATTCATTTAAAGGGATATTTTCACTTCTATGATTATAACAGCATTATCAACTATTGACAAAATATGGAAAGAGCCCAAATGTCCATCTTCTTACTAGAAATGTCTCAGGAAGCAAGGGAAACAAGAGTACAAATGAACTATGGGACTTTATCAGGATAAAAAACATGTGCACAAGAGAGCCTGGGTGGCTCAATCGGTTAGGCATCCAGCTCTTGATTTTGGCTTAGGTCATGATTTCACGTTGGTGAGATTGAGCCCTGCATGGGATTACTTGCTGACATTTCGAGCCTACATGGGATTCTCCCTCTCCCCCTCTCTGTCTCTGTTAATTCCTTGCTTGTTCATGTGCTCTCTCTCTCAAAAAAAAAAAATTAAAAATCATCTGCACTGTGAAGGAAACAATCAACAAAACTAAAAGGCAACCTAAAGAATGGAAGAAGATATTTGCAAATGGCATATCAGATAAAGGGTTGGTATCTAAAATCTATAAATAACTTATCAAACTCAACCCCCCCAAAAGAAATAATCCAGCTAAGAAGTGGGAACTAATCATGAACAGACATTTCTCCAAAGAAGACATACAAGTGGATAAAAGACACATGAAAAAATGCTCAACATTACTCACCATCAGGGAAATACAAATCAAAACCACAATGTGATACCACCTCACACCTGTTACAATGGCTAAAATTAATAAGTCAGGAAAGAGCAGATGTTGGCAAGGATAAGGAGAAAGGGCAAGAAACACTCTTACACTGTTGATACGAATGCAAACTGGTGAAGCCACTCTGGAAAACCGTGTGGAGGTTTGTCAAAAAGGTAAAAATAGAACTACCCTATGACCCAGCAATTGCACTACAAGGTATGTATCCAAAGGGTACAAAAATACTGATTTGAAGGTGTGCATGGACCTCAATGTTTATAGTAGCACTATCAACAATAGGCAAATTATAGAAAGACCCCAAGTGTCCACAAATGTCCATCAACTTATGAATACATAAAGAAGATGTGGTGTGTGTGTGTGTGTGTGTGTGTTGGAATATTACTCAGCCATAAAAATGAATAAAATCTTGCCATTTGCAAAGATGTGTTAGGAACTAAAGTATATTATGCTAAGTGAGATAAGTCAGAGAAAGATATTATATGAAAATTATATGATTTCACTCATATGTGGAATTTAAGAAATAAAAGAGATGAACATAGAGCAAAAGAGGAGAAAATAAAATAAAAACAGAGAGGGAGGAAAACCAAGGAACTCTTAAATACAGAGAACAAACTGAGGGTTGCAGGACCAAAGGTAGGGGAATGGGCTAAATGGGTGAGGGGCATTACGGTGGTCACTTGTGATGAGCACTGAGTGTTATATGTAAGTGAGGAATCACTAAATACTACTCCTGAAACCCATACTACACCATATATTAACTAACTTGAATTTAAAGAAAATCCTGGAAAGAAAAAACCCACAACCAACCAAACAAAAATCTCCCAACAAACAAATCTCCAAGGTCGTATGGCTTCTAGGGGAATTTCCCCAAACATTTAGAACAGAGTTAATACCTATTCTTCTCAACTGTTCCAAAAAATAGAAATGGAAGGAAAACTTCCATACTCACTCAACTAGGCCAGCCATACCTTAATTCCAAAACCCAAAAGGACCCCACTGAAAAGGGTAATTACAGGTCAATATCCCTGACAAACAGATATAAAAATTATCAACAAAATACTAGCAAATCGAATCCAATGGTACATTAAAAGAGTAATTCATCACAGTCAAGTGGGATTAATTCCTGGGCTGCAAGAGTGGTGGGCTTCAAGAATATTCACAAATCAATCAATGTGATACACAATATTAATAAAAAAGAATAAGAACCATGTGATCCTCTAAATACATTAAGAGAAAGCATTTTACACAGTATAACATCCATTCATTATGAGAGCCCTCAACAAAGTAAGGATAGAGGGAACAAAGATCAGGTACGAAAGACATGCTTATATCATCTTCAGGCCAAAGGCCACGTACGTAGATAGCTTATACCAGCCTAGAGTGGAAAAATAGAGCTTTTCTTCTGTGGTCAGGAACAAAACAAAGATGTCCATTCCCACTATTATTTAACATAGTAGGGGAAGTCCTAGCCTTAGCAATCAGACCACAAAAAGAAATGAAAGGCATCCAAATCGGCAAAGAAGTCAAACTTCCACTATTCACAGATGACATGATACTCTATGTAAAAAACCTGAAAGATTCCACCAAAAAATTGTTTAGAACAGACACAGGATATCAGTATAATCTCTGGACAGAAAGTGAACATACATAAATCTGTTGTGTTTCTATACACCAATAATGAAGAAGCAGAAACACAAATCAAGGAATAAATCCCATTTACAATTGCACCAAAAAACATCAGATACTTAGGAATAAACCTAACAGAAAGGTAAAATATCTATATTCTTAAAACTATAGAACATTTATGAAAGAATTTAAACAGGATACAAAGAAATGCAAGTAGAGTCCATTCTTATAGATTTGAACAAAAATTTAACATGTCTATACTACCCAAAACAATCTACACATTTAATGCAATTCATATCAATATACCACCAGCATTTTTCACAGAGCTAGAACAAAGAAGCCTAAAATCTGTATCGAAACACAAAAGAACTCAGATAGCCAAAGTATCTTGAAAAGCAAAAGCAAAGATGGAGGCACCACAATTCTTGACTTTAACTTATATTACAAAACTGTACTCCTCAAGACAGTATAGTACTGGCACAAAAACATACACATATCCCAACGGAACAGAATAGAAAACCCAGAAATCAACCCACCACTATATGGCCAACTAATCTTCTACCAACCAGGAAAGAATATCCAATGGAAAAAAGACAGTCTTTTCAAGAAATCCTTTTTGGACAACTGGACAATGACATGAATAAGAATGAAACTGGACTACATTCTTACACCCTACACAAGAATAAATTCAAAATGGATGAAATACCTAAATGGGACACAGGACACCATCAAAATCCTAGAAGGGAACATAGGCAGCAGCCTCTTGGTCCTTGGCCAGAGAAAATTCTTACTAGACACATTTCCTGAGGCAAGGAAAACAAAAGCAAATATGAACTATTGGGGCTTCATCAAGATAAAAGCCTTCTGCTACAGCAACAATCAACAAAACTAAAAGGCAACCTATGGAGTGGGAGAAGATATTTGCAAATGACATATCTGTTCAAGGGTTATGGAATTCAACACACACACACACACACACACACACACACACAAATCCAGTGAAGAAATGGGCTGCAGTCATGAATAGAAATTTTTCCGAAGAAGACATACAGATGGATAACAGACACATAAAAGGGTGCCCAACATTACTCAACATCAGGGAAATTCAAATCAAAAGTATGATGAGATACCACCTGACACCTGTTAGAATGGCTAAAATTAACAACACAGGAAACAACATATGTTGGCAAGGATGGGGAAAAAGGGGCATCCTCTTCCACTATTGGTGGAAATGAAAAAAGGTGCAGCCTCTGTGGAAAAAAGTACAGTGGTTCTTCAACACGTTAAAAATAGAAGTACCATATGCTCCAGTAAGTGCACTGCTAGGTATTAACACAAAGGATACAAAAATACTGATTTACAGGGACACATGCACCCCGGTGTTTATAGCAACAATGACAACAATAGCCAAATTATGAAGAGAGCCCAACTGTCCATCAACTGATAAATGGATAAAAAAGGTGTGGTGTATATGTAAACAATGGGGCATTACTCAGCCATTGAAAAGAATGAAATCTTGACATTTGGAAACACGTGGATGGAGCTAGAGTGTATTATGCTGAGTAAAACAAGTCAGTCAGAGGGGCAGAGGGGTGGGTGGCTCAAGTGGTTGAGCGTCTGACTCTTGATTTCAGCTCAGGTCATGATCTCAAGGTTCATGGGTTTGAGTCCCACATTGGGCTCTGCACTTAGAGGGTGATGCCTGCTTGGGATTCTATCTCTCCTCTCTCTCTCCTCCTCTTCCCACTCACACTTTCAGCCTCTCTCTCTCTTTCTCTCTCTCTCTCTCAAAATAAATAAATAAACATTAAAAAAAAAACAAAGAAATAAGCCAGTCAGAGAAAGTAAAATACTATATGATTTCACTTGTATGTGGAATTTAAGAAACAAAACAAATGAAAATAAGGGAAGGAAATAAAATAGAGAGAAGGAATCAAACCAAGAAACAGACTGTTAACTATAGAGAACAAACTGAGGGTTGCTGGGGGGGAGGTGAGTAGGGGGGTAGGCTAAATGGGTGAAGGGTATTAAGGAGGGTGATTGTTGTGATGAGCACTGGGTGTTATATGTTAGTGGTGGATCACTAAATTCTACTGCTGAAAGAAATATTACACTATATGTTAAGTAATAAGAATTTAAATAATGAATCATGAAAAAATATATTTTGAAGCTACATTAATGAAGGGAGTATAGTACTGGCATAAGGCTGGTATATGTACCAATGGAAGTGAATAAAGAGTCCTAAATAAATCCATGCATATATGGTCCATTAATCTTTGACAGGGGTGCCAAGAGCTCACAATGGGAAAATGGCAATCTTTTCAACAAATAGTCTTGGGAAAACTGGATATCCACCATATAGAAGGAATGAAACTTGGTACTTATCATATACACAAATGTCAACTCAAAATAGATTAAAAACTTAAATATAATACCTGAAACTGCAAAACTCCTAGGAGAAATCATAGGAAATATAGAGGAAAACAATCGTGATATTGGCATTGGCAATGATTTGATGGATAGGACACCAAAAGCACAGGCAACAAAACGCAGAACGAACAAGTGGGGCTATATCAAACTAATAATCTTCTGCATGGGAAGGGAGTGAACATACAGAGTGAACATACAAAACTACAGATTGGGTGAAAATGTTTTAAAATCGTAGATTTGATAAGATATTGATTTCATAAATGTGTAAGGAATTCATACTACTCAATAACAAAAAATCTAGGAACCCAATTTGAAAATGGGCCAAGTACTTTTTTAGGCATTTATCCAAAGAAGACTTGCAAATGACCAACAGATATATGGGGGAAAAGTGCTCATTGTCACTAATCATCAGGGAAATGGAAATGAAAACCTCAATAGGATATCACCAACTCCCTGTCCAGATGACTATTATCAGCAAAACAAAGCAAAAGACTGCAAGTGTTGGTAAGAATGTGGAGAAGGTGGAGTCTTTTACACACGATGGGTAGGAATACAAAATGGTGCAGCCACTATGGAAAATAGTATGGAGGCTCCTCAAAAAATAAAAATAGAACTACCATATGATCCAACAACCATACAACATATACTTCTAGGTACTTATGCAACAAGATTGAAATCAGGATGTCAAAACGATATCTGGACTCAAATGTTCATTGCAGCACTATTCATAATGACCAAGACGTGGAAACAGCCTTAATTTCTAGTGACAGATGAATGGATTAAGAAAATGTGGCATATGGGGAGGAGGGAAGATGGCGGCGTAGGAGGACGCTGGGCTCACTGCGCATCCTGCTGATCACTTAGATTCCACCTACACCTGCCTAAATAACCCAGAAAACCACCAGAGGATTAGCAGAACGGAGTCGCCGGAGCCACGCGCAGACGAGAGGCCCACGGAAGAGGGTAGGAAGGGCGGCAAGGCGGTGCGCGCTCCACGGACTGGCAGGAGGGAACCGGGGCGGAGGGGTGGCTCGCCGGCCAAGCAGAGCCCCCGAGTCTGGCGGGCAAAAGCGGAGGGGCCTGACGGACTGTGTTCCGACAGCAAGCGCGACTTAGCGTCTGGGAGGTCTTAAGTTAACAGCTCTGCTCAGAAAGCGGGAAGGCTGGAAGACAAAGGGAGGGAGAGCTGCTGAGCCCCCGGACGACAGAGCTCAGTTTGGTGGGGAACAAAGGCGCTCGCCAGCGCCATCTCCCCCGCCCATCCCCCAGCCAAAATCCCAAAGAGAACCAGTTCCTGCCAGGGAACTTCCTCGCTCCGCGCAAACACCCAACTCTGCTTCTGTGGAGGAGCCAAACCTCCGGCAGCGGATCTGACTCCCTCCCGCTGCCACAGGGCCCCTCCTGAAGTGGATCACCTAAGGAGAAGCGAGCTAAGCCTGCCCCTCCTGCCCCTGTGCACCTTGCCTACCCCCCCAGCTAATACGCCAGATCCCCAGCATCACAAGCCTGGCAGTGTGCAAGTAGCCCAGACGGGCCACGCCACCCCACAGTGAATCCCGCCCCTAGGAGAGGGGAAGAGAAGGCACACACCAGTCTGACTGTGGCCCCAGCGGTGGGCCGGGGGGCAGACATCAGTTCTGACTGCGACTCCGCCCACCAACTCCAGTTATACACCACAGAACAGGGGAAGTGCCCTGCAGGACCTCACCACGCCAGGGACTATCCAAAATGACCAAGCGGAAGAATTCCCCTCAGAAGAATCTCCAGGAAGTAACAACAGCTAATGAGCTGATCAAAAAGGATTTAAATAATATAACAGAAAGTGAATTTAGAATAATAGTCATAAAATTAATCACTGGGCTTGAAAACAGTATAGAGGACAGCAGAGAATCTCTTGCTACAGAGATCAAGGGACTAAGGAACAGTCACGAGGAGCTGAAAAATGCTTTAAATGAAATGCAAAACAAAATGGAAACCACCACGGCTGGGATTGAAGAGGCAGAGGAGAGAATAGGTGAACTAGAAGATAAAGTTATGGAACAAGAGGAAGCTGAGAAAAAGAGAGATAAAAAAATCCAGGAGTATGAGGGGAAAATTAGAGAACTAAGTGATACACTAAAAAGAAATAATATACGCATAATTGGTATCCCAGAGGAGGAAGAGAGAGGGAAAGGTGCTGAAGGGATACTTGAAGAAATAATAGCTGAGAACTTCCCTGAACTGGGGAAGGAAAAAGGCATTGAAATCCAAGAGGCACAGAGAACTCCCTTCAGACGTAACTTGAATCGATCTTCTGCACGACATATCATAGTGAAACTGGCAAAATACAAGGATAAAGAGAAAATTCTGAAAGCAGCAAGGGGTAAACGTGCCCTCACATATAAAGGGAGACCTATAAGACTCGTGACTGATCTCTCTTTTGAAACTTGGCAGGCCAGAAAGAATTGGCATGAGATTTTCAGTGTGCTAGACAGAAAAAATATGCAGCCGAGAATCCTTTATCCAGCAAGTCTGTCATTTAGAATAGAAGGAGAGATAAAGGTCTTCCCAAACAAACAAAAACTGAAGGAATTTGTCACCACTAAACCAGCCCTACAAGAGATCCTAAGGGGGACCCTGTGAGACAAAGTACCAGAGGCAACACTACAAGCATAACACAGGTAACTCCAGGAACAGGCAATTTCACTGGTAAGTTTTTCAAAACAGTTAAAGAGGAATTGACACCAATCCTTCTCAAACTCTTTTAAAAATTAAAGGGCAGGCAACACTAGGAAGAAAACTACAAAATTCAAAAATCAGGAAAATGCAAATAAAAATTACAGTGAGGCACCTTTTAGGATGGTTACTATTAAAAAAACCAGACAACAAATGTCGACGAGGTTGTGGAGATACTGGGCCTCTGTACATTGCAGGTAGGAATGCAAAATGGTACAGCAGCTATGGAAAACAGTATGGAGGTTCTTCAAAAAATTAAAAAAAAATGAACTACCATATGATCCAGCAACCCCAGTTCTGGGTATTTATCCAAAATAATTAAAAACAGCATGTTGAAAAGATATTAGCACTTTTTTTTTTTCATTGCAGCACTATTCGCACTAGCCAAAATATGGGAAACAACCTATACATCCATTGGAGAGATGAACGAGAAAAAAATGTGGTATAAACATACATAGAGTATGATGCAGCCTTATAAAAAGGAAATCTTGCAATATGCATTAACAGGGATGAAACTGGAGGACATTATACTAAGTGAAATAAATTATTCACAAGAGGGCAAATACACATGATTGCTCTATATGCAATGTTAAAAAAAATCAAACCAATGAAAGTAAAGAATAGTATTACCATGGGCTAGGGAGAGAGAGAAATGGAGAGTTGTTAATCCACAGGTATAAAATTTCAATTATACAAGATGAATAACTTCTAGAAATCTGCTGTTACAGCATCATGCCTATAGATAATAATACTGCACTGTGCACTTAAAAGTCTGTTAAGGCAGATCTCATGTCAAGTGTCCTTAACACAGTAAAATATAAAATTATATGTATAAGATCTATAGGAGGAGAACTACAAAACTCTGAAACATGAAATAAAAATAGAGATCTAACAAAATTGGGAGACATTCTGTGTTCATGGTTTTGATGATAAAGTTAACGTGTCAGTTCCCCCAACTTGATTTGTAAAATTCAACAAAATCCCAATCAAGTTTCCAGCAAGTTATATTGTTGATATTGACAAAAAGATTCTAAAATTCATAGGGAAAGGCCAAAGATCAAGAATAGCCAACTTTGGGGCGCCTGGGTGATTCAAGTGGTTAAGTGACCAGGACTTGGCTCAGGTCGTGATCTCGCGGTTTGTGAGTTTGAGTCCCATGTTGGGCTATGTGCTGGCAGGGTGGAGCCTGCTTCGATTCTCTGTCTCCCTCTCTCTCTTCCCCTCCCATGCTAGCAATCTCTCTCTCTCTCTCTGTATTTCTCTCACTCTCGCTCACTCAAAAAATAAGTAAAATAAACATTAACAAAAAAATAGCCAACACAAGGGGTGCCAGGGGCTTCAGTCAGTTGAGCATTTGACTTTTGATTTCTGCAGGTCATGATCTCAGTGTTTTTGAGATAGAGCTCGGAGTCAGGCTTTGCACTGACAGTGCAGAGCCTGCTTGGGATTCTCTCTCTCTGCCACTGCCCCACTTCCCTGCTTGCAATCTCTCTCTCTCTCTCTCTCTCTCTCTCTCTCTCTCTGTCTCTCCCCCCCATCTCTTTCTCTCAATAAATTAACACTTAAAAAAAAGAGTAGCCAAAATAATACTGAAGAGAAAAATTTTCAAGATTCATACTGCCCAATTTCAAGACTTGATTGTAAAGCTATATAGTACTGGAGACAGTGTGGTATTGCTGTAGAGATAGAGATACAAATGGATAGAACAGAATATAGATCCCATAAGTAAAGGCACAAAAATAGAGTCAACTGATGTTTGACAAAGTCACAATGGTAATAAAACAGAGAAAATATATACTTTTTAACATATGGTGCTAAAAAATGGATATCCTTAAACAGAACAAAAATATAGAAAGGAAAGAAGGAAGGAAAGAAGGAAGGAAGGAAGGACAGAAGGAAGGAAGGAAGAAGAAAGGAAGGAAGGAGGAAGGAAGGAAGGAAGGAAGAAGAGAGGGTGGGAGGGAAGGAAGGACGGAGGGAAGGAGGGAAGGAGACAACAAGGGAGGGAGGGAAGAAGAGAAAGAATAGAAAGAACAAGATAAAGAGAAAAAGAAAGAACAAACCTAGACATACAACTTACAACTTATCCCCAAATTAACTCAAAATTATAAACCTAAATCCAAAATCCAAAAACAAAAAATAAACCAAAAGAAACAACTAAAAAAATTCTAGAAGAAACAGACGATATCTACATTACCATAGATATGGTGATGAGTTTTCCATACAATATAAAAAATATGATATGCAAAGAGATAAAGAAAGAAACAAAACCATAGAATTTGACCTTTATTCAAAACAATTAGGCTTACAATGTATGATAGGCAAAATTAGCTAGCACTCACTTAACTCTCAAATAGGGAAACCACAGACTACAAGAGACTGAAATGCATCTGTTTCTATTTCCAACAGTTGCAGGTTCAACTTTTGCTTGCCCAAAGCATAACAAAACAAAACAAAACAAAAATCTGGAAAAATGTAATTAATCTATTTTTAAGTGAATATAATACTTTTCACAAGAAAAAGAATATTTAGTAACAGGGATAGGACAATCTGCAATGGTAGTGGCAGCATCAGGAGAATAAATTTAATTTAGTCGATTTTCTGTGGTTGTTAATTGTTTGCCAGTCTCATGGTGATGGAAACTGCATAGCCGTTTTTTAAAGGGACTGAGAAACTACTGGAGAGTTGGTTCTCAGGGTGATATCTTGGAGCAAACCAAGCATCTGGGGATCTTAAAATTTTTTTTTCAACGTTTATTTATTTTTGGGACAGAGAGAGACAGAGCATGAACGGGGGAGGGGCAGAGATAGAGGGAGACACAGAATCGGAAACAGGCTCCAGGCCCTGAGCCATCAGCCCAGAGCCCGACACGGGGCTCGAACTCACGGACCGCGAGATCGTGACCTGGCTGAAGTCGGACGCTTAACCGACTGCGCCACCCAGGCGCCCCTGGGGATCTTTACAACATCCCAAGATCTAAGTGAGACATATTTTTGAAGAATGTACAACATGCAATCATCAATGTGACAAATAACTGGAAAGTAGGAAGCTTATGTATTCAGAGAGGATAGTGAGGTTGCCTACAGATGTTCCATTTTGGGCACCTGTGGTACCACCCTCTCCACTGAAAGCAGAGGTTTCCCTGTTGAAGCATGTAGGGATTACAGTGGATTTGACTGAATTAAAAACTTCTTTTATTCTTGTAAGAATTTCTCACCGAGGGTGCCCATACCAGAACTTCCAGAAAGAAATAGTGTTTCTTCACTATATTGCACACCTTAAAGTAGCATTACACTGTATATTAACTAACTGGAACTTAAGTAAAGACTGAAAACACAGTGTTTCTCAATGCAATTTTCCCTCGTAGAGCAGCATATTGCATGAGATATCTGAATTTTGACTGCTGGTACTTGTATATTCTGGATTTCCCAGAGAGTCAGGTAATGTGTCAGTGAGATCAAACCTTAGAAATTCTGATGACTAAACTGGACCCAGTATTGATGGACCAGCTGTACAGGAAAGACGGTTTTACTATAAAGGATGACACTGGTAAGAATGGACTTTGTGACTTAATACCAGGCTCTGTAATTGTTGCCATACTGTACAATCTTTGTGAGTATTTAATGAATAGAATGGAATCAGAGGGAACTTAGTGGAATATTCACATCAGTCCACAACCAGAATTTTCTTATGGTAGCTTTGAAACAAACTTCAGTCATCTCTTATAATGTCCTGATTGGGAAAGTTGTGGGAATCTTCATGCCAGAAAAATTTGTGACTACCTTGTTTGTAAATCAGAGTTCCAAATGTCACAAAATGTTTTCTTCACCCACAGAAGACTGACATTTTAAACCTCTTGGTTGCCAGAGTGCTATGTTCAACAGATAATACAACTTTGTCTTGACCAGTTTTGGTAAGCAGCAGCAACAGCAGAGTTAAGAAAAATAAAGAAAATAAAAAATACATTCACACACACACACACACACACACACACACACACACGCACACATAGAAGAATGTGGTGACTGCTTTCTAGATGTTGGTAAGGGGGGGGGGGTGCTGTGCTTTCTAAATCCACCATCATGTAGTGGCAGAGAACCCTGGATATAATCATAGTGTAATAATTTTGAATTATATGCATTATTATATCAAGGAATTAGATATCTGGCAGGAATGTTCTTTTCTGTATTTAGGTATTCTCTTGCCACTCTTGCTGTGAAATCAATGTGCATGTAGAAAAATTCCTCTACTGTATAAAACTTTATAACATTTATAAAAGCAATTCAATTTGGTCTATGTGTAGTGTAATACTTCTACAGGGATTGCTCAAAATTTATCACAGACAAGGTTTTTGTCCTCATTAGGTGTTGGCTTCAGCCTAACAATCTAGAATTGTTCTATTAAATTGCTGCCAGGATTTTGCATCCTGTTACAACCACTTTATACAATGTATTTTCTACTACTGCTAATTTTCTACTAATGCCAATTTCTACTTCATACAGATTATTTTCTGCAGTATCAATCGATGTTTCTCTTACACACACACACACAGATTAAATTAAATTAAACTTATAAAGCTCTGCTCTATGAAAAATACAGTTAAATGAATGAAAAGACAAGACACTGGAAGAAAAAATTCAAAACATATCAGATAATGGACTTGCATCAACAATATACACAAAACTCTTAAAAGTCAACAATAAAAATATTCATCCTGATTTTAAAATGGGCAGAAAATCTGAACAGTAACCTCACCAAAGAAGATAGATAGTTGGCAAATATGCATATGGAAAGATAATCAGAATTATTTGTCATTAGGGAAATTTAAATTTAAATAAAAATGACATACCACTGCACACATATTAGAATGGTTAAACTTTGAAACCAAATGAATGAGGTTTGTGAGTGGGTAGCATCCTTGTCCACTTGTTGCCCAAACCAGAAACCAAGAAGCCATCATTAATACTTACTATTTTCTTCTTCACCTCCTATAACTGTCTAATTCTTTTTATGAGGGCGGGGGCCTGAGGGGGAGGGAGAGAGGGAATCTTAAACAGGCTCAATGCCCAACCCAATGCAGGGCTTGATCTCACGACCATGAGATCATGATCTGACCCAAAATCAGGAGTCAGACACTTAACCAACTGAGCCACCCAGGTGCCTCTAACTGTCCAATCCTTCTCAGTTCTACCTCCTAGACTGTCTGAACTCCACTCCCTTCTCTTGATCTCCACTAGCAACAATCTGGCCCAAGCCTCCAGACTCATAACTCATATTATTACATTCAGTGGCATATTTTACATAATGAAGATGGCTATGTCATAATCTATTTTCAAAAATCTTCAAATATTTCCCTTTATTTTCAGAACAGGTATTGCCCTGGACTAAACGGTTCAAGGATGGGCTTCAGAAGGTCCATGAACTTCTTAATACTTTATGCATATTTCCTGTGATTTTTGCTGACATTATTTTCTGGGGAGAGGGTCATAGCTTCCATCAAGTTTTCAGTAGGCATCCCTTCCCCAAAACAGGTTTAGGAAGTATGCTTAGATAAAACCCCAAATCCTTCCATTACCACTCAAATGTCATTACTTTGTTAGCTTTTGGTAACTGTCTTTCCCCCAACCCTCCCCAACATGCCCACGGCATGTTGATGTTCTCCTTGTTTTACACTCTTGCATACACCTGGATTTTACTCCAGAGTGTGTATTATAATTTGTAATTATATGATTCTATCTGTGACAATCCAGGTATGGTTTATCACCTCAACTGCACTTTCACTTCCATGATGATAGGGTCTGTGTCAATTTCATTTACCTGTGTATCTCCATAGCACAGCTCCTACCACTTAAGTCCCCAGTAAGTATCTTTAATAAGTGAACAAATGAATGAATGCCACCTGTCATGTAAGTGTGCATTTAACAGTGGCATGCGATAGATAATATTGTTTATAAAATTATATGGGTGGATTTCTGGCCATGTTTAGTTGGTTAGAAGGTTCATATAGATGGATAATAACATGGTGTATTCAGCCAGTATTTTTAAGTGAAATCAGCTGAGATTCCTGACAGAATTGAGTAAGCCTTTGGATACCCTAGTAACAAAGTATTCCAATAAAGGGCAACCTTTTGTGTTTAGAGCTAAAGTGTAAGGTAGAAAACCACTGGATTTATGGCAGGAGGGGAAAAGTGCATTGGATGAAATGTTTAGATTTGATAACCTTAATTAAATTAGGTAACATAATTAGGAAGAAGGAAAGTTTTCTTGTAGTTTGGGAAGTTGACATTATTAAGAATTACACCAAGACTCTTAAAGTATTAAAACACGGACCTCCACTTTGGAAAGTGGAAGTCTTTACCTTCTGTGGTAAGGAAACAGGCATCTGGGAGCCTGTATCAAACTGCATGAATGAGCATACTAATGGCGCTGAAGCTAGTGTCCTACACTGACTGTGTGAGAGAACAAAACCTTTTATCATGCTGACACACCAGGACTGGCACATGGTGATGACAAACTTCTAGCTGAGTCTTCAAGTACTGAGGACCTCTGAAAAAATAATGTGAGAGAAGTGAACATACACATAAAGTTAGGAATATATATGAGCATTGGACTTCCAAAAATGTTTTTCATATGGGAAAACTCATTTTAAGTTCTGAATCCTCTGGACCTTTGTATGACAAAGCCAAATATGTACTGAAGACCCTAGTGTCAAACTTGGTGACAGTAGGTGACTACTGGCCAGGAACTTATGCATAAGTGAAAGAAGGAGGAGGACTAAGGCATCTAGAAAACAGGTAGGTCTCACCTCACTGAGCCCAAGTTAACATGAAGCTACTTAGTCTGTAGAGTGTTTATTAAGCTTGTCCCTTGACATCAAATTGCAGAAAGTTGGTATGTGGCTGCTCAAAATTTGGGAGGAGTCTTGCAAAGTAAATGGAAACATTCAATTTACTTTGAGGGTTCTTATATATAACTCTGAGAGGAACCTCTCCCATTATGGAAGACGTTCATCACAATATAGAATAGGGTCTGGAAACTGTAGTGGAGATTATTCCCTCAATAAAAGTCACCAAAGATTTTGGAATTGTGGGGCTGGAAGATGCATTTTCTTAGGTCACTTATTGTGCATAAACCAGATTTACTATTGAATAAAATCGACCATTAAATCTCAAACATCAAAGATTCTCAGTTTCAAATTTGTAGAAACCTATAGGAGTCAGTGATACTATATAGAAAATTATCTTTTTGGGGGGTCGGATTATATCACTGGACTAAGGGTAGAACTAGATGTGTTGGAAGTGTCAAGGGTTTATGATCACACTTTTATCAACAACCTTGTCCCATGCCTCAGAAACCCACTTTTCCATTCCCTATTCACACTGAAATGAAATTTCTTTTTTTTTTTTAACTATTTTATTTTATTTTATTTTATTTTAGAGAAGGAGCGATTGCACTAACTAGACAGAGGGGAGAGTGAAAGAGAGAGAGAGAGAGAGGGAGAATCTTAAGCAGGCTCCATGCTCAGTGTGGAGCCTGATGCAGAGCTCGATCCCACGACCTGGGAATCATGACCTGACCCAAAATCAAGAGTCAGACACTCAACCAACTGAGCCACCCAGATGCCCCTAAAATGAGATTTTTAAAATTAGTTCTCACTAGAATAGTGGGATTATAATGTCCTGGTGTCGTGTAAAAGATGGCACAATCCCAGTATCTCCAAGAGAAGACACTCTTCCTAAAGAGAGAAACCCAAAGATTAAGCATGCAAAAGGTGCTATCTGAAATCTCCCATTCATTGAATACCTTTCTGTTTTTGTCACCATGTCAGTGCACAGGAAGACAAAAGAGGGATTTCCACATTAAATAAACTAAGGAAAAACTTGAGAGGATATATAACCTGCAGGTAACTTTACTTGGGAATACGTATAGCACATGCATTCTGAATTTGTTGGCATTCCCTAGTAATGGTGACAGATTTGCTTGATTCAGCTGTTCACCAATAGGTTGAAGAGACTAGTCACCTAAAGTAGCCCCTTTTTTGTCAGTCTGCCTAGGTGGAGGAAGAAGTTCTACTACAATTATATGCACTGCTGGATTTCCCCCCTTCTAGGACTGGGCAGATTTTTCTTACTGACTTTGCGATGGCTATTTGTCACCTTCTTCATGTTTGTGGCTCTTTCACTTGATGTGTCCAGGCTTTGGATGGTCGGAATGTTCTTTCATTTCTCCTTTTTGGCAGATCTTATAATATAAGGTATATATAATAAATAAATTAATTTTATGTATTACAGAGAGGGAAAGCTAAGATGGTGGCATAGTAGGAGGACTTTAGGTTTGCCTCGTCCCTCAAACACAGCTAGATCATTATCAAATCATTCTGAATACTAAGGGAATCTACCTGAGGACAGACAGAACGAGCTGCACAACTAGAGGGAGAGAAGAGACCACATAGAGGAAGGTAGGAAGTGTGAAGATGTAGTTTGGAGGAGAAATGAATCACGGGTCCTCTGGAGGGAAGGGAGGCCTAGTCATGTAGAAAAGTGAGAGAGAGAGAGAGAGAGAGAGAGAGAGAGAGGAGCACACAGGGATTGCACAAAGAGAACACTTCCCCAAAGCCATTGGCTGGGAAAATAAGAGGGGCTGAATTTTGTGAGTTTTTGCAACCAGCGGGCCTCAAAGACTGGAGTTGTAGAGGTCTGCGGTGTGGCTGGGATAGAGCCCTGAGGTTGCTTCCCTACTCCCGGAGAGAAGACAGGCAGAGAACCCGTGGGCATGATCTGAGAATTGCCTAAGAGCCTTGGGGAGAGACTGTTCTTTCTTCTTGGAGTGAATCTTTGAGAGGGGCATTGCCTCTCTAGGGCCAAAAGAACCAGGGGGTGCAATTTCCCTCCCCTGACCCTCAGGGGGAGCCACAGCAATCTTGAAAAAGAAAAGCACAGCCGAAGGCAGCAAAATTCTGGACTTCAAGTTATATCACAAAACTGTAGTGATCAAGACAGTATGGTCCTGGCACATAAACAGACACATAGACACTTAGATCAATGGAACACAGTAGAAAATCCAGAAATGAACCCACAACTATATGCTCCACTAAGCTTCAACAAAGTAGGAAAGAATATCCAATGGGGGGGGGGGAACATATTCTCTTCAACAAATGGCGCTGGGAAAAGTGGATAGCAACATGCAAAAGAATGAAACTGGACCACTTTCTTGCATCACACACAAAAACAAATACACAATGGATTAAAACCCTAAATATGAGACAGGAAGCCATTGAAATCCTACAGGAGAACACAAAGAGGCAGCAACCTCTTCCTCTTTGACATAGCAACTTCTTACCAGAAATGTCTCCAGAGGTGCAGGAAACAAAAGCAAAGAAAAACTATTGAGAGAGAAAAAAAAAACAAAAACAAAAAAAAAACAAAAAACAAAACAAACAAACAAACAAACAAACAAACTTCTCCACAGTGAAGAAAACAATCCAGAAAACTAAAAGGCAGCCAATGGAGTGGGAGAAGATATTTGCAAATGACCTATCTGATAAAGGGTTAGTATCCAAAATATGTAAAGGACTTATCAAATTCAATACCTAAAAAAGAAATAATCCAGTATAAAAATGGACGGAAGACATAGACATTTTTCCAAAGAAGACATCTAGATGGCTAGCAGACACATGAGAAGTTGCTCAACTCATCATCAGGGAAATACAAATCAAAACTGCAATGAGATATCACCTCACACCAGTCAGAATCCTAAAGTGAACAACACATGAAACAACAGATTTTTTCAAGGATGCAGAGAAAGGGGAATGTTCTTACACTGTTGGTGAGAATGCAACATGGTGCAGTCACTTTGGAAAACAGTATGGAGGTTCCACAAAAAGTAAAAAGAAAACTACCCAACAGTCCAAGAATTCCATTATTAGGTTTGGATACAAAAATAGTGATCCAAAGGGATACATGCACCCCAATGTTAATAGCAACATTATCAACAGTAGCCAAAATATTGAAAGACCCCAAATACTAATATATTGATGAATTGATAAAGAAGATATTATATATATATAATATATGTAATATATATATAATATATATACGTGTGTGTGTTTGTGTGTGTGTGTGTGTGTATACACACATACAGTGGACTATTACTCAGCTGTAAAAAAAAAACAGAATGAAATCTTACCATTTGCAAGGACATGAATGGAGGTAGAGAGTATTATGCTGAGTGAAATAAGTCAGTCATAGAAAGATACCATATGATCTCACTCGTTTGTGGAATTTAAGAAACAAAACAGATGAACATAGGAGTAAAAGAAGAGATAGGCAATCCAGATAATGACTCTTAACTATAGGGAACAAATTGAGGGTTGCAAGATGGGAGGTAGGCAGAGGGATGGGTTAAATGTGTGATGGTTATTAAGGAGGGTACTTGTTATTATGAGCACTGGGTGTTGTATGTAAGTGATGAATCACTAAATCTTACATCTGAAACCAATATTACACTGTATGATGACTCACTGGAATTTAAATAAAAACTTGAAAAAAATAAAATATATATATATATATAATATGTTTTAAATATGATATGTTTATACACACATATGTAAAACATACATATACATGATTACATGATTATGTATATATGTGTATATATATGTATATATGTGTGTATATATATGTATATATATATATATGATTTACATATTATCTATCTAGATAGACATGATTTAAAAGGTCTAATAAATAGATCAATAGATAGATAGATAGATAGACAGATATGATTTAAAAGGTGTAGCTTCAGTATGGGAGGGGCAGTCCACCATGAGCCCTGCACCATTCACTGTGTATTCTTGTTGCGAATGCAAAGAATGAAAGAGCCCTGTCTGCTCTTTATAAAAGGCACTTCTGGGCAATATGATTTCAACAAGCAACCTGGAGTGGTGAGGTAACATCTCTCACCCCACAGAAGAGGAATATTTCTGCTTGTTGTAAAAGTGGTGAATCCTCTAAATTGCTGTTCTTCACCTTCACAGTCCACAGCATATGCAGGTATCCATCATGGGCTCTTTGCCACTTCCCCCAGCTCCTGTGGGACTTGGGGACCATGCAGAATGCAGAAGAACATTAACTGTGAATACTTCCCTTTTCATATGCAAGTAATGAAACTCTCTGTCTCTGTTCCAAGAGTTTCATGTCTCCACTTGTATCAATCAAACAGTAATAGGTCAGTTTATGAACTTGTAAGTACGATAAAATCATAGACCCTGAACAGTTCCTGATAGTGCAAAAATTGATGAATATTTATGTGTAATAGAAGACTTTGCTTTTCACATGGTATTGGGTCCAGAATGAAAGCATCATAAAATATGACAGGTGGTGGACTCCATAAACAAGTATGTAGAAATATACTTCTACATAGGAAATATGAGTGACTTAATGACAGAAAATTCTTCAAATAATGGAACAGGCATTCTTAGAAAGTTGAACTTTACATTGTGTCTTTTGAATTTATTCCTATTTTAACAGCAATCTGCAGATGGCAGAGTGGGAAAAAGTGATGAGAGAAGCCACACTACTTGGGATGAAGGCAATCACCATTTGGCTATTGGCTACTGGCTATTGCCCTGTCTTTGAAAAATTATGATGCAGTCAATGAATTGTTATAAGATCTATTGAAAGTTACAATAGCAGTGGGCATACAGATCAAAAGGAAAAGAACATTAAGTATAGTAATCAACTGCTTCCACTCTGGAAACTGATTACCAGCAATTGCACCCACAAACAAATGAGAATTTTTATTTTGTAGACGATGGGAATTCACTTTGATAAAACTTTGAAAGGCATCACCTAAATCAGTATCTAATCACATATAAACAACATACTTTAAACAAAATAAATAGAGCTCAACTCCCAATATAAGTAAAGGTGTAGAAAGACACTCATAGTGGTATCTTGGGGTAGGGGTGGAAGAGACAACAACTTTTTCTTAAGCATGTTTGTTGAAGATTAAACCACCACGTGTTTGTGTTTTAGAAAACAAAATTTTGTCTGAATAGGTTTTCTGAGCATTTCTTATGCTAGAGATTATATAAAAATACTGTGACCTGTCCAAATAAACTTGTTGTGAATTGTCACTTATGTGTCATATTATAATCTTCTGAACATAAACAGAGATTTTTCAAGACAGCCGAAGTATACATAGGAGCCTTACAGCAGCATGTTATACCACCCACCCAGATGGTCAATAATAGCTGTTTAGTATATGCGCAGTCTTTAGGAATGACTTGTTCTAAACATGCAGAAGAAAGTCTGTTTTAGGACTTGTACACATTTTCAGAAGGAAATTTTAGTAATCATTCATAAACCATGGTTTTACTCCATAATGCATCAAAATTGAAGCACTGGACATAGTTGAAGGTCTATAAAAGGGTACTATGCTGCAGTGTAGAGAAAGAAAATAATATGTGCCAATTTGTGTTAAGATGTGAGCGAAAAGCCCTTAATTCCCCCAGAAGAATTTGTCATTTAAATGGAAAAGGCACAGAAAGGAAAAGAAAACCATCTGATTCATTTGCTCTAGTCTATTTGAAATATAAAGGATCTTAGTAAGAATTGCACTTAAGTAAATAAGGTGGTTTTCACACAGGAAGAGGATATTTTGGGTAGGGACAAGTGGTCCTTCAGTAGTAGAAGCTGCCATGTCATGAAGTCTTCCTTCTGCAAAACTTTCCCTAAATAATTCTTATTTTTACTTCTACATCTGAATTTACTGGCAGTCTGCTATGTGTTATTATATATATAATATATATATATATATATAATATATATAATATATATATGTGTGTGTGTGTATTGAACTGATTTTGCTCTGAGAGTTGGAAAATGATGGCAGAGTAATAGCACCCTAGGCTCAACATGTCCTGTGAACACAACTGGATAACTATCAAATCATCCTAAATTCCCCGGAAAGTGACCTTAAGACTGACAGAGCAAACCGCACAACTAGAAAAAGAGAAGAGGCCATGTCAAGAAAGGCAGGAAGTGTAGAGACCTGACTTGGAGGGGGGAACAGGATATGGGTGCTGTGGAAGGGAAGGAGATGTGGTCATGGAGAAGGATTCAAGAGAGAGAGAAGCAAACAAGGGACCACACGGAGAGAATGGTGACCCAAAGCCATTGGCTTGGAAAATGAGAGGGGCTGAATTTCATGGGTTGTTGCAACCAGTGGGGCTTAAAGCCTGGAGTTTGAAAAGTCAGCGGGCTTGGCTGGAATAGAGCCCAGAGGACACTGTGCTCATCCTGGAGTGAAGGCAGGCAAAAAACCCAGGGGAAGACGGCATGGAAACAGTAATCTGAAGAGAGCCTGGGTACACAGTGGGGGAGATTATTCCCTCATTGTGGAGTGTGTCCCTGAGAGGCTGCATTCATGGGGACACCACACGTGGAAAGGAGCTGGCTGGTGCCATTTCCCTCTCTTGCCACTCATAATAAATACAGAAGCACCCACAGGAAGCAGCACAAAACTGACACTGGCCACCTAACTTGCTTACACTGAGCCCCACACTCCTGCACTCCAGTGTAACTGCCCTTTTCAGTCACACTTGCCTCAGTCCCAGCAGGGTGGGCTCCTCCTTCAGAAGACCAGCACAAACCCCTGCCCACACCCTGTCTTCCCACTACAGAGTTCTGCAAGACCTCAGTTCTGGTGGAGTTGGTGTCATGTCTCATTTCACAAGCATACCAGAGCACATCTAGTTAAAACTTGTCATTCAGGCCAGAGACCAAACACTGTCCACAGCAGGCAAGGAGAGCATCTACAGATGATTGGCCTGAAGGACAGAGTGGCCAAAACACAGCAGCAGAGGGCAACCAGCACACACCATGGACACTCCCTGAAGCATCAGGCCTTGGGCACTAGATCATGTTTTTTTCATAAGGCCATTACTTGTAAGAGTAGGGTATACAACTGTTTTTTCTAACACAGACAAGAAGGCAGAGACTTAGAGAAAATTCCAAGATGGAGGAAATTTTCCACAAAGAAATAACAAGATAAAGCCACATCCAGAGATCTAAGTGAAACAGATATAAGTAACATGCTTGATGGAGAATTTAAGGCAACAGTCATAAGGATACTCACTGGGCTTGATAAAAGAATAGAAGACATCACTGAGACCCTTACCACAGAGATAAAAGTTAAAAAACAATCAGAGATGAAGAGTGCAATAAATGAGAATGGAAAGTGGCTTGATACAATAACAGCAGGTTCAAAGAAGCACAGCAACAAATAAATGACCTGCAAGGAAAAATAATGGAAAATAACTAAGCTGAACAAAGACAGAAAAAATTATGTCACATGAGAAAGGACTTATGGAACCCAGTGATGCCATCAAATGTAATGACATTTTTATTATAGGAATCCCAGAAGAGGAAGAAGCAGAAGCAAAAAGAGGAGGAGGAGGAGGAGGAGGGAGAAAAGGGGGAAGAAAATTTATTTGAAAAAATAATAGCAGAAAACTTCCCTAATCTGAAGGAGGAAACAGACACCCAGATCCAGGAGACACAGAGAATTCCCATCAAAATCAATAAAGGCAGACCAACACCAAGACATATTGTAATTAAATTTGCATAATATAATGATAAAGAAAAAAAACCCTTAAAATCAGAAAGACAAAAGAAGTCCTTCACTTACAAGGGAAGACTTACAATCTGTTGGAGATTTCTCACCACAAACTTGGCAAGCCAGAAGGCATTGGCAGGATGTATTGAAAGTGCTGAAAGGGAAAAATCTGAAGCCAAGAATACTCTATCCAGCAAGGTTGCCATTCAGAATAGAAGGAGAGATAAAGAGTTTCCCAGACAAACAAAAACTAAAGGAGTTTGAGAACACTAAATCACCCCTGCAAGAAACATTAAAGGGGGCTCTTTGAGAGGAAAAGAGAGACCAAAAGTAACAAAGATGAAAAAGGATCAGAGAAAATATCCATAAACAAGAAAACAAGAAATAAAATGGCAATGAATACATATCTATCAATAATTACTTTGAATGTAAATGGACTAAACACTCCAATCAAAAGATGAGGGGTGTGTCAGAAAGGATACAAAAGCAAGACTCATCTGTATGTTGCCTACAAGAGATTCAGTTTAGACCTAAAGACACCGAAAGTCTGCAAGTGATGTGGATGGAGAAGCATTAATCAAGCAAATGGATGTCAAAAGAAAGGTGGAGTAGTAACACTTATATCAAACAAAATAAACATTAAAACAAAGACTGTAACAAGAGACAAAGGGCACTATGTAATAATAAATGGGTCATCCAACAAGAAGATATAACAATTGTAAATATTCATGCACCCAATATGAGAGCACCCAAATATATAAAACAATTAATAACAAGCATAAAGGAACTAACTGGTAATAATAGAATAATAGTAGGGGACTTTAACACCACACTTACATCAATGGACAGATCATCTAAACAGAAAACAAACAAGGAAAAAATGGCTTTGAATGACACGCTAGACCAGAAGGACTTAACAGATACATTCAGAACATTACATCCTAAAACAGCAGAATACACATTCTTTTCAAGTGCACCTGGAATATTCTCCAGAATAGATCACATATTAGGTCACAAAACAGACCTCAGCAAATACAATAAATATGGAAGTCTTAACCATGTACCTTTTCTGACCACAACACTATGAAACAAAAAGTCAACCACAAGAAAAAATATGGAGGACCACAAAGACATGGAAGTTAAACAACATGCTACTGAACAATGAATGGATCAACCAGGAAATCAAAGAAGAAGTTAAAAAAAATACATGAAACAAGTGAAAATGAAAACACAATGGTCAAAATCTTTGGGATGCAGCAACAGTGGCCCTAAGAGGGAAGTATAAAAGAACACAAGCCCATCTCCAAGAAGAAAGGAAACTCTCAAACAACCTAACCTTATAACTAAGGGAGCTAGAAAAAGAACAGCAAATGAAGCCTAAAGTCAGCAGAAGGACAGAAATAATAAACATTAGAGCAGAAGTAAATGATATAGAAACAAACAAAGAAACACATAAATGAAACCAGGAGTTGATTCTTTGGAAAAAATAATAAAATTGATAAACCTCTCTCCAGACTTATCAGAAAGGGAAGAGAAATGACCCAAATAAATGAAACCACAAATGAGATAGGAGGAATTAAAACTGACAGCAAATAAAAAACTTATAAGAGAATATTATGAAAAATGATGTGCCAGCAAACTGAACAATCTGGAAGGAATGGATAAATTCCTAAAGAAATGCAAATTACTGAAACAAGAAGAAATAGAAAACTAGAATATATTGACAACCAGCAATGAAATTGAATCAATAATCAAAAACTTCCCAATGAACAGAAGTCTGGGACCAACAGAGGATGGCTTCACAGGTGAATTCTACCAAATATTTATTTATTTTTATGTTTTTCAAATTCTACCAAACATTTAAAGAGGAGTTAATACCTAACCTTTCCAAAATATACCCCCCCCGCAAAAAAAAAAAAATAGAAATGAAAGGAAAACTTCCAAATTCATTCTATGAGTCCAGCATTACTCTGATACTAAAGCAAGATAAAGACACCACTAAAATAGAGAACTGCAGGAGAACATCCTTGATGAACATAGATGCAAAGCTTCTCAATAAAATACTAGCAAACCCAATCAAACAATACATTAAAATAATCATTCACCACAATAAAGTGAGATTTATTCCTGGGTTGCCAGGGTGTTTCAATATGCACATCACAATAATAAAATGAAGGTTAAGAATGATATCATTTCAATAAATGCAGAAAAAATCATTTGACAAAGTACAACATCCATTCATGATAAAAACCCTCAACAATGTAAGTTTAGAGGGAACATGTCTCAATATAATAAAGGCTGTCTATGGAAATCCCACAGCTAATATCATCCTAAATGGGGAAAAACTGGAAGGTTTTTCTCTATGATCAGCAGCAAACAAGGATGTCCACTTTCACCACTGTTACTTAACGCAATACTAAAAGTGCCAGTCACAGCAATCAGACAATAAAAAGAAAGAAAATGCATCCAAATGGGCAAGAAATAAAACTCACTATTTGCAGATTACATGATACAATATATAGAAAACCTGAAAGACTCCACCAAAAGATACTAGAACTGATGTGTGAATATCTATTTGGCTATTTCTAGTTATTAAAATTATTTACCGAAACAGGGTCTCCCAGAAGATGGCAGCATAAGAGGATGCTGGGCTCACCACGTCCTGCTGATCACTTAGATTCCACCCACATCTGCCTAATATACCCAGAAAACCACCAGAACACTAGCAGAATGGACTCTCCAGAGCCATGCATAGACAAGAGGCCCACAGAAG
This sequence comes from Leopardus geoffroyi, assembly GCF_018350155.1. Lineage (NCBI taxonomy): Eukaryota > Metazoa > Chordata > Mammalia > Carnivora > Felidae > Leopardus > Leopardus geoffroyi. The sequence goes on from NC_059343.1 coordinate 50,296,577, forward strand.
AGGATAGGAAGGATGGAGAGGTGGTGCGCACTACAGGGACTGGTGGGAGGGAGCCAGGACGGTGGAGGGGCAGCCCGCCCAGCAAGGCAGAGCCCCCAAGTCTGGCTTGAAAAAGCAGAGGGGCCAGATAGAGTGAGTTCTGACAGCCAGCGGGACTTAACATCTGGAATGTTATAAGTCAACAGCACAGCTTGGAGAGTGAGAGGGCTAGAGGACAATGGGAGGGAGAGTTGTTGAGCCCCGGAAGACAGAGCTCAGCTCAGTGGGGAAAAAAGGTGCTGACCAGCACCATCTCCCTCACCCATCCCCCAGCCAAAATCCCAAAGGGAAACACCTCTCTTCACGGAACTTGCTTGCACTGTGCAAACTCCTAATGCTGTGCTTCTGTGGATCCATCCCTCCAATGGGTCTGCCTCCCTCCCAGTGTCACAGGTCCCCTCCCGCAGTGGATCACTGAAGGCAAAGTGAGGTGAGCCTGCCCCTCCCACCCCTGTGCACCTGGCGGATCCACCCCGGCTAATACACCAGATCCCATCCAAGCAGCACCACAAGCCTGGCAGTGTGCAAGTAGCACAGAAAGGGGCCACACCACTCCACAGTGAGTCCTGACCCTGGGAGAGGGGAAGATAAAGCACACACCAGTCTGACTGTGGCCCCAACGGTGGACTGGGGGCAGACATTGGGTCTGACTGCGGCCCCGCCCACCAACACAAGTTACTCCAGACAGCACAGGGGAAGTGCCCTGCAGTTCTGCGCCACTCCAGGGACTATCCAAAATGAAGAAACGGAAGAATTCTCCTCAAGAGAAACTCCAGGAAGTAGCAACAGCTAACGAATTGATCAAAAACAATTTAAGCAATATAACAGAGCATGAATTTAAAATAATAGTCATAAAATTAATGGCTGGGCTTGAAAAACAGTATAGAGGACAGCAGAGAATCTCTTGCTACAGAGATCAAGGGACTAAGAAACAGTCAGGAGGAGCTAAAAAATGCTATAAATGAGGTGCAAAATAAAATGGAGGTGACTACACCTCAGATTGAAGAGGTGGAGGAGAGAATAGGTGAATTAGAAGATAAAATTATGGAAAAAGAGGAAGCTGAGAAAAAGAGAGATAAAAAAATCCAGGGGTATGAAGGGAGAATTAGAGAACTGAGTGATGCGTGGAAACAAAATATTATTCGTATAATAGGGATTCCAGAGGAGGAAGAGAGAGAGAAAGGGGCTGAAGGTGTACTTGAACAAATCATAGCTGGGAACTTCCCTGATCTGTGGAAGGAAACAGGCATTGAAATCCAAGAGGCACAGAGAACTCCCTTCAGACGTAACTTGAATTGAACTTCTGCATGACATATCATAGTGAAACTGGCAAAAGACAAGGATAAAGAGAAAATTCTGAAAGCAGCTAGGGATAAACATGCTCTAACATATAAAGGGAGACGGATAAGATTAGTGACAGATCTATCTAGTGAAACTTGACAGACCAGAAAGGAATGGCAGGAAATCTTCAATGTGATGAACAGAGAAAATATGCAGCTGAGAATCCTTTATCCAGGAAGTCTGTCATTTAGAATAGAAGGAGAGATAAAAGTCTTCCCAAACAAACGAAAACTGAAGGAATTCATCACCACTAAACCAGCCCTACAAGACACCCTAAGGGGGATCCTGTGACACAAAGTACCAGAGACATCACTACAAGCATGAAGCCTACAGACATCACAATGACTCTAAACCCATATCTTTCTAAAATAACACTGAATCTAAATGGGCTAAAAGCCCCAACCAAAAGACATTGGGTATCAGAATGGGTAAAAAAACAAGACCCATCTATTTGTTATCTACAAGAGATTCATTTTAGACCGGAGGACACCTTCAGATTGAAAGAGAGGGGATGGAGAAATATCTATCATGTTACTGGAAGTCAAAAGAAAGCTGGAGGAGCCATACTTATATCAGACAAACTAGACTTTAAATTAAAGGCTGTAACAAGAGGTGAAGAAGGGCATTATATAATAATTACAGGGTCTATCCATCAGGAAGAGCTAACAATTATAAATGTCTATGCGACGAATATGGGAAATCCCAAATATATAAAACAATCACAAACATAAGCAACATTATTGATAAGAGTGTGTGAATTGCAGGGGACTTTATTACTCCACTTACAACAATGGATAGATCGAGACACAGGATCAATAAAGAAACAAGGGCCCTGAATGATACATTGGATCAGATGGATTTGACAGATCTATTTAGAACTCTGCATCCCAAAGCAACAGAATATACTTTCTTCTCGAGTGCACATGGAACATTCTCCAAGATAGATCACATTCTGGGTCACAAAGAATACGTATACAAGAATTGAGATCATACCATGCATACTTTCAGATCACAATGCTATGAAGCTTGAAATCAACCACAGGAAAAAGTCTAGAAAACCTCCAAAAGCATGGAGGTTAAGGAACACCCTACTAAAGAAGGAATGGGTCACCAGGCAATTAGAGAAGAAATTAAAAAAATTTATATGGAAACAAATGAAAATGAAAATACAACAATCCAAACACTTTGGGATGCAGCAAAGGCAGTCCTGAGAGGAAAATACATTGCAATCCAGGCCTATCTCAAGAAACAAGAAAAATCCCAAATACAAACTCTAACAGCACAACTAAAGGAGCTAGAAGCAGAAGAGCAAAGACACCCCAAACCCAGCAGAAGAAGAGAAATAATAAAGATCAGAGCAGAAATAAACAATATGGAATCTAAAAAAAAAAAACGTAGAGCAGACCAATGAAACCAAGAGTTGTTTTTTTGAAAAAATAAACAAAATTGGTAAACCTCTAGCCAGGCTTCTCAAAAAGCAAAGGGAGATGACCCAAATAGATAAAATCATGAATGAAAATGGAATTATTACAACCAATCCCTCAGAAATACAAGCAATTATCAGGGAATACTATGAAAAATTATGTGACAAAAAACTGGACAACTTGGAAGAAATGGACAAAGTCCTAAGCACCCACACACTTCCAAAACTCAAACAGGAAGAAATAGAACATTTGAACAGACCCATAACCAGCGAAGAAATTGAATCAGTTATCAAAAATCTCCCAACAAATAAGAGTCCAGGACCAGATGGCTTCCCAGGGAAATTCTACCAGACATTTAAAGCAGAAATAATACCTATCCTTCTCAAGCTATTCCAAAAAATGGAAAGGGAAGAAAAACTTCCAGACTCATTCAATGAAGCCAGCATTAATTTGATTCCTAAACCAGACAGAGACCCAGTAAAGAAAAGAGAACAACAGACCAATATCCCTGATGAATATGGATGCAAAAATTCTCAATAAGATACCAGCAAATTGAATTCAACAGCATATAAAAAGAATTTTACACTATGATCCATTGGGATTCATTGCTGGGCTGCAGGGCTGGTTTAACATTTGCAAAACGATCAATGTGATACATCACATTAATAAAAGGAAAGAAAAGAAAAGAACCATATGATCCTGTCAATCGATGCAAAAAAAGCACTTGATAAAATTGAGCATCCTTTCTTAATAAAAACCCTTGGGAAAGTCAGGATAGAAGGAACATACTTAAACATCACAAAAGCCATTTATGAAAATCCCACAGCTAATATAATCTCAATGGGGAAAAACTGACAGTTTTTTCCCTGAGATCATGAACACAACAGGGATGTCCACTCTCACCGTTGTTGTTTAACATGGTGTTGGAAATTCTAGCATCAGCAATCAGGCAACAAAAAGAAATCAAAGGCATCAAAATTAGCAAAGATGAAGTTAAGCTTTCACTTTTTCTAGTTGACATGATATTATACATGGTAAATCCGATAGACTCCACCAAAAGTCTACTAGAACTCATACATGAATTCAGCAAAGTCGCAGGATACAAAATCAATGTACAGAAATCAGTTGCATTCTTATACACTAATAATGAAGCAACAGAAAGACAAATAAAGAAACTGATCCCATTCACAATTGCACCAAGAAGCATAAAATACCTAGGAATAAACCTGACCAAAGATGTAAAAGATCTGTATGCTGAAAACTATAGAAAGCTTATGAAGGAAATTGAAGAAGATATAAAGAAGTGGAAAAACATTCCGTGCTCATGGATTGATAGAATAAATATTGCTAAAATACCAATGCTACCCAAAGCTATCTACACATTCAATGCAATTCCAATCAAAATTGCATCAGCATTCTTCTCGAAGCTAGAACAAGCAATCCTAAAATTTGTATGGAACAACGAAAGGCCCTGAATACCCAAAGTAATTTTGAAGAAGACCAAAGCAGGAGGCATCACAATCCCAGACTTTAGCCTCTACTACAAAGCTGTAATCATCAAGACAGCATGGGATTGGCACAAAAACAGACACATAGACCAATGGAATAGAATAGAAACCCCAGAACTAGACCCACAAAAGTATGACCAACTAATCTTTGACAAAGCAGAAAGAATATCCAATGGAAAAAAGACAGTCTCTTTAACAAATGGTACTGGGAGAACTGGACAGGAGCATGCAGAAGAATGAAACTAGACCACTTTCTGACACCATTCACAAAAAGAAACTCAAAATGGATAAAGGACCTGAACGTGAGACAGGAAACCATCAAAACCCTAGAAGAGAAAGCAGGGAAAAACCTCTCTGACCTCAGCTGCAGCAGTTTCTTACTTGACACATCCCCAAAAGCAAGAGAATTAAAAGCAGAAATGAACTATTGGGACTTCATCAAGATAAAAACTTTTGCACTGCAAAGGAAACAATCAACAAAACTAAAAGGCAACCAACGGAATGGGAAAAAGATATTTGCAAATGACATATCGGCCAATGGGCTAGTATCCAAAATCTATAAAGAGCTCACCAAACTCCATACCCGAAAAACAAATAACCCAGTGAAGAAATGGGCAGAAAACATGAATAGACACTTCTCTAGAGAAGACATCCGGATGATCAGCAGGCACATGAAAAGATGCTCAACGTCGCTCCTCATCAGGGAAATACAAATCAAAACCACACTCAGATATCACCTCACGCCAATCAGAGTGACTAAAATGAACAAATCAGGAGACTATAGATGCTGGCATGGGTGTGGAGAGACAGGAACCCTCTTGCACTGTTGGTGGGAATGCAAACTGGTTTAGCCACTCTGGAAAACAGTGTGGAGGTTCCTCAGAAAATTAAAAAGAGATCTACCTTATGACCCAGCAATAGCACTGCTAGGAATTTACCCAAGGGATACAGGCGTGCTGATGTGTAGGGGCACTTGCACTGCAGTGTTTATAGTAGCACTTTCAACAATAGCCAAATTATGGAAAGAGCCTAAATGTCCATGAACTGATGAAAGGATAAAGAAATTGTGGTTCATATACACAATGGAATACTACGTGGCAATGAGAAGGAATGAAATATGGCCTTTTGTAGCAATGTGGATGGAACTGGAGAGTGTTATGCTAAGTGAAATAAGCCGTACAGAGAAAGACAGATACCATATGTTTTCACTCTTATGTGGATCTTGAGAAACTTAATAGATGTCCATGGGGGAGGGGAAGAGAAAAAAAAAGAGGTTAGAGAGGGAGGGAGCCAAAGCATAAGAGCCTCTTAAAAACTGAGAAGAAACTGAGTGTTTATGGGGGTGGGAGGGAGGGGAGAGTGGGTGATGGGTATTGAGGAGGGCACCTTTTGGGATGAGCACTGGGTGTTGTATGGAAACCAATTTGACAGTAAATTTCATATTAAAAAATAAAAAAAGAAAAAGAAAAAAGAAAAAAATATTTACCATTCTCTTGGGTAGAAACTAGCCTTTTTTTTATTACTCATTTACATTCTTTTGGCTCCCTGAGGCAATTTATTTTTTTCAAAACATCTCATTAAATGCCTCTTTGATATATATATCCTCACCGACACCCCACACACAAACACACATTTTATTTTATTGTTTCATAACCTTTTTAATAACCCTATAACAGTATATTGGATATGTCTTCTTGTCACATTTATTCCCACTACCTTGTTTTTGGAAAAGTTTTTCACTGTTATACAAGAATGGTACAAACAGCATCCTATTCATCATTTCTTTTGCAAAATCTTTAATATTATTAGAGTTATTTGTGGGAATAGAATTACTAGGTTCCAAGGAATAAGTAGCATTTTAAAACTTTTGACATATGTTGTTAAACTAACCTCCAGAAAGTTCGTACCATTTCACATTTTTGTCCACAGTACTTGCTTGTTTTTACAAACATGAGAATTGATATAGCAGGTAAGACAATGTAGGTTTTATGAGATATTCATCTGCTTTAAATATTACCTTCTAGAATTTTATCAGAGTAAATGCCCAACTTCTGGAAAATTGTGATTTTAAATGGCCTGAGAATTTATTTACTGACCATACATTTTTAACATGGTAGAGGATTTTGCAACACTTATGTCATATATTTTTTCATCTGTATGCCCTTGCCTGATGTAATTTTCAATAGTAACCCTGTTTTGGTTGTAAATATATATTCTTTTTTATCACTATAGAGCAATGACTAATTATCAAGTGGCTTCATCCTAAGTAGTGTGATGTCTTTGATCTGTTTTGAGTGCTCTGATGTTTGTAGATTAAGTCAGCTAGAAATAAAAAAAGACAATTATAAAACTTAACTTTATGGAATACATCATATTATTCTATGAGCTTTATATCATGAAGACATTGATTTTTATTGAAACAGGACTTTTCCATGTAAACTACACAATTATAAAACTAACAATCTTGTCTAAGTTTACCAGGGTTTATCTTGAACCTGGGCTGCGTCCCAGAAGTATTAACTTAGAATATTACAATGACATGTGAAAATTACCACAATATCAAGTGAAACATGCAAAATGCAAAACGGAACACACAGCATGAGCTATGCTTTAAGACAAAAGTCCCCACTATGTTCCAGCTTCTGAGCTAATGCTATCCTCACTACAGCCCTTTGGGAGTAGGCATACTGTTCATGTTGATCCCTAAGGACTGTGCACAACTTGTAGCAAGTGTGGCAGACAAGGGCAATAAGTTATAAAGCATGATGTCTGACAACAAAGCGGGTAGCAAAAGGTGACATCTATGTTCCTTTGCTAAATAACTTAAGTACCCAGGAGTTATTTAGCAAAGGGATAAAACAGACCCTCTACTCGCCCTTGGCTTTTGAAGCTTCCCTATTACTAATTCTGAAAAACTATTAAAGTTGGTGTTCTCCAGGATAATTTTGAGTCATTCACCTGGAGTGAAATTGTATTGGATTCCATCCACTGTTTGCAAGACAGGCAACAATTTAACTACAGAAGTCCAATATCGTAAAGAACTCCTTTTGCTCCTTAAAGTGGTTAAGATTCAGGTATATTAAAATAATGTGGAGTACTTCTTCTCTTGAACTCTGCTGATGAATGGGCATTACTTTAGTACTGAAGCAAATGTATTCATACAAACAAAAATGGCATAGGTAAAACGGAATGAAACAAAAGCATCACCTTTTAAAACAGACAGAGAGGCAGACAGACAGGCAAACACTGAAGTAGACCATTTAATTTTTCCTCACATGTCTTGGGTGCTCTGTCCCTTTTTGGTTTGTTCTGTTTTGGTTTTTTGGGTGTGTTGATGCACTTTTTTTTTCCTTTTTGAGTTTCAGTTAGGTAATTTCTGCCAGCCCATGTTCAAATTCTCTGATTCTTTCCCCAATTGTAACTCTAATGAACCCACTGCAATCATTCTTCATCTCTGTTACTAGGTTTTTCACTTCCAGCATTTCCCTTTGATATAGTTTCCATCTCTCTGCTGAAATTACCCATCTGAAATTCTGTTGCCCATCTTTTCTTATGAGGACTTTAACATGCAATTCTTTTCAATTCCCTGTTAGGTATTTCCAATATTTATGTAATATCCAAGGTTGATTCTGATTATTGCTTTGTCACTTGGCTGTGTGTCATTTTTACACGCCTTTTTTCATACCTTGAAATTTATGTTGTTGTCAAAGGCCAGACATTATGTGTAGAGCAGTAGAGATTAAGGTAAATAGATTTTATGTCTAAAAATGGGCCATGCCTTTTGTTCTGCTACACTTTGGTCTGGATGTTTGAAAATAATCTAGTCAGAGGGTGGAGGTGGGTTGGCTTTGTGGTTTATTTTTGTTATGTACACTCAGTACACCACAGGTCTTACATTAGTTTAGTGATGCCTTGTCTTTTGGGTGGCAGTGGTGTGTATGTATGGGGGGGGGGTGATTTACCAGAAGACTTCTCTTAATTCCTGCTCCACTCACAGCTTTAGAGCTTCTCTTCCTACTGTATCCTCCATTGAAGACTCCCTGTTCTTCCCTCATAGACTAGACAAAATTTTAAGATGTGACGAGCTCCGTGATAAAAGTTTTCTGATAGAATTTTGTACATTTTTTTTCTTCATTCTTTACCTTGAAGATGGATGTTCCTCCTAGTCTTTCTTCTTTCCTCACTCCATCCCTGTGTCCACTAATGATGGAATCAACCATAGAGAGACAGATGAGGAATGACAGCCAGAGAAACAGAGACAGGCAGGCAGAGTGACACAGACAGTGAGAGACAGACAGATAACCAGACTGACAGACTAACAAAGATGGACAGAGAGAAAGGGAGAGAAAGAAACAGATAGAGATAGAGATGCAGGCAAAGAGCAGGGCAAGCAGATGGATCAAGATCTAAAGGGAGGCAGAAACAGAAAAAGAAAAACACAGACCTACAGACAGAGACAAAAATAAACAGGGAGACTGAAAGATAGAAATTGACAGATACAAACAGGTAATAGAGACAGAAAGACAGGCAGAGAAAGGTAGACAGACACACAGAAAAAGGGATGTTTAGGCAGACCAGTAGAGGAAGAGCTGTTGACTGATGGACAAGCAGAGACAGATGAACCAAATGAGAGAGACAGGCAGAGACAGGAAGTCAGGGTAAGGCACAGAAATAGAGAAATGTAAAAAGACAGATAGGCAGAGAAAGATAGAGACTTACAGGGACATATTTGATTTGACAACCAATATAAAGACAACCAGAGAGACACAGACATATAGACAGAGGCTGACTGACAGACAGAGACATACTAAAGAAAAAGGGAGATGGACAGAGACAGGCAGAGTTGGACAGATAAATAGGCTAACAAAGAGTCAGATGGAGAGAAACAGATACAAATAAATAGAAAGGTAGATTGAGGATTGAGATAGAGATGCATTGGCAGAGACAGAAAGAGGCAAATTCAGGAAAAGACAGAGGCAGAGACAAAGACAGAAACGCAAAGACAGAGATAAAGAGAGGGAAAAAAAGATAGGTTTACACAGATGGTCTGAGATTAAAGGATAGAAGTGAGAAAGAGGAAGACAGACAGAGACAGACAGACCTACAACAAAAGGGAGATAAAACAGAGATGAAGACTTATAGGAAGAGAATGACAATAAAAAAAATCCAGAAAGACAGAGATGAATAAAAAATGAGCAATTGGGTGGAGGGATGGGTAAAATAGGTGATGGGAATTAAAGAACACACTTATGATGAGCACTGAGTAATGTACAGAATTGTTGAATCACTATATTGTACACCTGAATCTAACATAACACTGTATGTTAACTACACTGGAATAAAAATAAAAGCTTAATTTAAAAAAAACGGGCAATAGGTAGACAGAAACAGAGACAGATAGAGGAGATAGACACTAAGAGACAAGATGCACAAAGACAGATGAAACATAAAGACACTGGCAGACAAGCAGAGAAAAACAGAGTAAGCATAAAGAAAAAAGACAGAAGGAGAAAAAAATACATGGATACAGAGTCAGGGAGAGATAGTCTGAGACAAACAGAGTCATAGAGAAAGAGACAAAGAAGACAGGGCATAATCAGAGATAGATTCATTCAGAGAGGTAGAGACAGAGAGAAAAACAAAGAGTGATCCAGACACAGAAGGACAGACAGACAGAGTGGGACATACAGACATAAATAGACACATGGAGAAAGAAATCTAGGCAGAGAAAGACAGAAGAACAGACACTGGGAGATAGAGGCAAACAGAAATGCATACATAGAGACAAACAGGGCGAGACAAGCAGACAAGGTGAGAGACAGACTCAAAGACCTACGGAAACAGACTGAGACAGAAACAGAGTTGGGGCAGGTAGAGAAAGACAAAGATACACCACCATAAAGAGAGATAGATAGACAAACAGACAGACAGACTAAGAGAGACAGAGATTAGTGGGCATATAGACAGATGGCCAGAGATAGAGACTGACAGAAACTGATAGACAAAGATAGACAGAGAAAAATAGAGGCAAAAAGAGACAGAGCATTAGAGACAGAGAGACAGAAAATAACAGGCACTACACAGAGAAAAAAAAAGACACAGAGACAGATGGGCAGGGAGAAATAGACAGTGGAAACCACCCCTAGTGTAGGAGAGTCCTCTGTTGTAAACCTACACACCCTCCTTGTGGGTAGAAGACTTGAAAGCATTTGGTACATCAGAAGGTCTTTTTCAAAAGTTTTCTGAGATAACTTTGTACCACTTTATCTCTTCATCTTTTACCTTTTAGAGTGTATGCTTCTGCTGCTTCTGCTGTTCTCACTCTCTTCTAAGCTCTACTCCTGTATTTTCTGATACAAGGTGCTTGGGTGTCTATTGTATAAAACCAGGAAACAGATTTTTGCATTTGTTGGCAAATAAACTCTAGTATCATTTATATATTGGCATCCAGCCCAAGAATACATGTATTAAGTGGAGATAGTTGATTTTAAACCAGACTAAAGAGTTCATCCACCACTGACCTTTGGAAGTCCCTAATCTTCCTTCTCTTTTCATTCATAGGTATCTCCAGAAGAGGAGTAGATTGGTGGCTGAAATTAAGAGCTTGACTTGGGAATTCTTTGCAGCCTGCTCAGGGATGAAGGTGAGAAGATTTGGAGTCCTTCTCTAAGTACCAAGGAATAGGTCGTGGGAATATATTTCTAGGGAGGTCATAGCAGACCCATTCAGGGAGTCACAGAGGTATCTGCCCTTCTTGTGCAAATCCTCTCTCAATAGTGGGACAGAGATCACCTCATCCCCATTTTTATCCAGGAAAATCCCCAAGCCCTTTTGTCTCCCTCTGCTGGGGCTGCATGAGACACACCTCAATAAGATGTGAAGTAGTCTTGGGGTGCCTGGGTGGCTCAGTCGGTTAAGCCTCTGACTTCAGGTCAGGTCATTGTCTCGCAGTTCATGGGTTCGAGCCCTGCATTGGGCTCTGGGCTGACAGCTCAGAGCCTGGAGCCTGCTTCTGATTCTGTGTCTCCCTCTCTCTCTGTCCCTCCCCCACTCATACTCTGTCTCTCCCTATCTCTCAAAAATAAAGAAACATTTAAAAAATTAAGATATGAAGCAGTTTTGAAAGTCTGTCACTGCAATTCATGACAATGAAGAATGTAAGATATTGTCCCCACACAACCGCAGAAGAAGGTGAAAGCATTATTTATTCAGCAAGGCATTTTGCAATATGTTGACAAAGCCATAATGAGAAAGGGAGCTTGGCCTATCTTATTGCCTTGACTTTGGTATCTTATTACAGAAGTATTTGTCTCTATCACTTGTCACAGAAGTATGACAACTCAGCTGCTCCCTAGGTAAAAGTTGAAGAAATTAATGCAAGATAATTAGAGAAATGTCAGTGTGATTCATTTGCTATCAGGTATGTCTGCATTCTAGCTGTATCATCAGTTTTGCCAGTAAGTTGCTGAGTTTTTCCTCTCCTTGGGATGGGTTACATCTTAATTTTAGAGGACCATAGGGAAGTAAACTCAACAGTCCTTACTCTGAATCCTCTCCCTCCTAAGCAGACCCTAACCTGTCTCTGTTCCTATTAAGTGTCCCACTCACCAGAGTCAGTATAATGCTCCAAGTGTGGTCTGATGGGACAACACATTTCTTTTAAAGTAGGTTCAGTATCTGTTATTTCTGAGAGCTGTTACATCCCTCTGACGTTTCCTACTAGACTTCCTGTCAGCTGAAGGCCCCATAGCCTTTGCACACATAATGCTAATGTCTACTCATAAAAGGAAATGTGGAAGAAGTATATACTGACTCTTGGTGATCACCACATCTTTTCCTGAGTGTTCACAAGCCATTCTTCTATCTCATTCTAGAATCTTGGGGACACCAAGAGCTTTGGTCTATAGGTAAATTGAGATAGCCCCACTCTCCCCATTTTTGTTCCCCACCTGTAGTGCATTGCATAGTGTCCCCCCAAAATGCATGTCCATGTGGAGCCTCAGGATGTGAAATTATTTTGAAATAGGGCCTTTGCAGATGTACCTACTTAGGTTAAGATGACATCATATTGAATTAGGGTAGCAATTTGTTAAGACAACCCTGGGAAACTAATACACTACCTTTGCTTATCCCCAGACTTTCTGCATACCTCCCGGTACTCCCTCCTAAAAAGACATTAAGCCTTGCATCAGCAGTCACCCGTTCAGCATCTCCCAGTGCCCAGGGACATAACTTACCCAGGTTCTGAGATGCAAACTAGTTAGAAATTACCAGCTATTTACTTAGACCCTTCTCTCTTTCTTTCTATCCCTGGATTTGCTTCCTTATATTCAAAATTTGTTTTATTTCTTTCAAAAACAATTTTATTGGGGCGCCTGGGTGGCGCAGTCGGTTAAGCGTCCGACTTCAGCCAGGTCACGATCTCGCGGTCCGTGAGTTCGAGCCCCGCGTCGGGCTCTGGGCTGATGGCTCAGAGCCTGGAGCCTGTTTCCGATTCTGTGTCTCCCTCTCTCTCTGCCCCTCCCCCGTTCATGCTCTGTCTCTCTCTGTCCCAAAATAAATAAACGTTGAAAAAAAAATTAAAAAAAAAAAAAATTTTATTTTACTTGAAATAGATGGTAGAGGAAGAGAGATGGGAATTGAGGAGGTGTGTGTGTGTGTGTGTGTGTGTGTGTCTGCGTGCGTGTGTGTCTGCGTGCGTGTGTGTGTGCCTGTGTGTGTGTGTCTGCGTGCGTGTGTGTGTGCCTGTATGTGTGTGTACTTTTTGCTTGTATGTTTCTTTTAATTCCACATATCAATGGTTTTTCATCAGCTTCTAGTATCAGAGCTGATCCCACTCCCAGTTTTTTTTCCCTATTTTTTAACTTCTTTAAAGATCATTTGGTGCTATTAAAAACTATCAACAGGGGCGCCTGGGTGGCGCAGTCGGTTAAGCGTCCGACTTCAGCCAGGTCACGATCTCGCGGTCCGTGAGTTCAAGCCCCGCGTCGGGCTCTGGACTGATGCCTCAGAGCCTGGAGCCTGTTTCCGATTCTGTGTCTCCCTCTCTCTCTGCCCCTCCCCCGTTCATGCTCTGTCTCTCTCTGTCCCAAAAATAAATAAACGTTGAAAAAAAAAATTAAAAAAAAAAAACTATCAACAAACTAAAAGGGCAATTAAACCTCTCGGTACATCAATTGCTTTTCAAAGTGTCTTTTGGGCTTGTGGGGTTTCTAGTTCATTTTCAAAGGATCACCCTGTCATTATGACTGGCAGGAATTTGTTTTTAGAAAGTATTCCCTGGTGTGTTTGTGGTCACATTATAAATTTAGATTTCAGATTTCAGTGGTAAAGGGCAAGTTCCTTTTCCTACAGTGCCTTCCTCAGATGCCAATGCTGCCTGATTCATATGACTCTGAATTCCAGATTTTACTTTTTTTTATACTGAATCTAAGACCAAATTAATGTCACATGATATTTTTCATTTATTTAACTTATTTATTTTCATTTTGTTATGCTTGCTAATTGATGTGTCTTCTTTCCACTGAGTTCATATACTCAGGTGTGCATTTTCATGCTCAATTTACAGATTACAGAAAAAAAAAACTGAGGCTCAAATGGGATGAGGGATAGGGAAGGCAGGGAGCTAGTCAGCAGCAGATCTGGGATTCTAAGCCGTGTCTATGAGTCTACAAACCAGAAGCGCTTTACTATAGTATCTGCCTCTGAACTCTGAATACTTTGCTCGTTACCAATATAAGAATCCTCTAGTACAAAGGTGCATTGATACTAGAGGCAGTATCTCATGTTGCTCAGAGATTGGGCACTTGGAGTGTCCACTGGAAGAAAATAACAACAAAACATTGAATTAAGTTTATTACCTTTCCCACTCATCCTCCACTCAACTAATGTTCATTGAATACAATGCAATATATGCTATGGAGGGCATATGAACACAAGGAATTGTACAACTGATTTTTGATCACCTACTACTGGAGAGGAGAATCTCAGATAACGCTGAGCATCATTATTTGGATGTTAAATGGTGGATGGGGTGAAGTGAGCCAAACGTTATAGGAGTGCAATTCAAAGTGATAAGGATAAGAAGTGTTATCAGGTAAAGAAGGAGTACAGAGGAAGGAAGGACACATTCTGTTGGGGTCAGCTAAAGGTGGGGGAATTCTTGAGGATTTCAAGTAACAAAATGATGCTCATTTTTAGTTGAGATATAATTCACATAACAAAGAGAGTCCCCTTTTAAAATGTACATTTCAGTGTGGCTTAGTAGGCTGAGCATCCGACTTCGGCTCAGGTTATGATCTCGCGGTTTGTGAGTTCGAGTCCCGCATCCGGCTCTGTGCTGACAGCTCAGAGCCTGGAGCCTGCTTCTGATTCTGTGTCTCCCTCTTTCTCTGCCCCTCCCCTGCTCACACTCTGTCTCTCCCTCTCTCAAAAAAAAAATAAACATAAATTTTTTTAAATGTACAATTCAGTAGTTTTTAGTATAGTCACAAGGATGTTCAACAATCACCACTATCTAATTCCAGAACATTTTCATCAGTCCAGAAAGAAACTCCATACTAATTAGCAGTCAGTCCCCATCCTCCCTCCCCCTAGCACCTGGCAACCAATAATCTGTCTTCTGTCTCTATGGATTTGCCCATTCTGGACAGTTCATATGAGTGGAATAATACAATATGTGGCCTTTTCTGAGTGGATTCTTACACTTACTTAGCATAATTTTTTCAATGTCCATCTATGTTGTAGCATGTATCAGTACTTCCTTCCTTTTTATCGATGAATAAATAACACTTCATCACGTGGAGTGTACCGCAATGTATTTATCCATTGATGGGCATTTGGATAGTTTCCACTTTGGGGATATTACAGATAATGCTGCTATAGAAATACGTGTTTGAACCTTGTTTTCAATTTTCTTGGGTATACACCTACAAGTGGAATAACTGGGTCACGTGGTAAATATACATGTAATTTTTGAGGAAATATCAAACCGTTTTTCAAGGTGGCTGCACCGTTTTACATTCTCACCAGCAGTGTATGAGGGTTTTGACTTCTCCACGTGCTTTCCAGCACTTGTTATTTTCTGTTGATTTTATTATAACCATCCTAGTGTGTGTGAAGGAGTATCTCACTGCGGTTTTGATTTGCAGTTTCTAATGACTAATGAGGTTGATCATTTTTATCATGTGATTATTGGCCATTTACATATCTTTTGGGGGGATATCTATTCAAATCCTTTTCACACTTTTTAATTGAATGATTTATGTTTTAGGTGTTGTTAGAGTTGTTTATATATTCTGAATGAAAAATTCTTATCAGGTATATGACTTCACAAATTTTCTCATGTCTAGGGCTTGTCTTTTCATTTTCTTGTGAAATCACAAATGTTTTTTTTATTTAGGTGAAGTCCAACTTACCATTTTTCTGGTTGCTACTGCTCTTAGTGTCATTCCAAGAAAGCATTGCCTAGATAAATTCATAGAGTTACACCCAAGCAGTCTCCTAAGAGCTTTATAGATTTGATGCTTATATTTAGGTCTGATCCATATTATACATTAATTTTTATATATAGTGTTATGTAGGGACCCAATTTCATTCCTTTTGCATGTGGTACCCAGTTGTCTATGCACCGCTTGTTGAAAATACTATTATGGCTCCATTGAATTATCTTGGCACCTCACTGAAAATCAATTGAACACAAATTTATTGTCAATTTATTCCTGGACTCTCAGTTCTATTCCATCAGTCCGTATACTTGTCTTTCTGCCAGTGCCACGCTGTGTTCATTACTGTAGCTTTGTAGTAGATTTTGAAAATAGGAAGGGTGAGTCCTCTAACTTTGTTCTTTTATTTTTAGGCTGTTTTGACAATTCTGGTTTTCTTAAATTTCCATATGAATTTTAACATTAGTTTTTCAATATCAGCAGAAAAGCCAACTGGGATTTTGGCAGTGTTTGCATTTAATCTGTAGATACATTTGGGGAGTATTGCCATCTTAATAATACGAAGTCTTCTGTCTCCTGGCAGAGAATATCTTTTCACATAGATAAGGCTAATTTCCTTCAATGATGTTTTGTAGCTTTCAGTGTACAAATCTTTTTACCTCTATTATTAAATATAGTCCTAGGTATTTTGTGCTTTTAGATGCCACTGCAAATATGGAATTTTCTTCTTAAGTCCATGTTCAGTACTAGTGTATAGAAGTACACATGAATTGCCTTTACTGATCTTGTATCCTATAACCTTACCAAACTTGTGCATTGGCTTTTTTTTTCCTTTCTTTTGTATGATCCTTTTGGATTCACCACATACAAGATCATATCATCTGAGAACAAAAAATATTTCTTTCCAATATGGATGCCTATTGTTTATTTCTCTTTTCTAATTCTCCTGCCTAGAACCTTCAGTACCATATTGAATAGGAGTGGTGACAATAGACATTTTCTTTTTTCCTGATCTTAGGTGAAAAGCTATTTAGTCTATCACCACGAAGTATGGTATTAGCTTTGGGTTTTTCTTAGATGCCGTTTATTCAGGCTGATGAAGTTGCTTCTAAATTTTAGTTGTTTTCAGTGTGTTTTTCTGTTGTCATGAGATGGCATTGTGAAATGCTTTGTCTGTGTCTATTGAGATGATCCTGTTTTTGTTATTTACTTTATTGATATTGTGTAATAACCTGATAGATTTTGTTATGTTGAGGCAACTTTGGATTCTTGGAATAAGTCCCAATTGATCATGGTATTATAAACATTTTTACACTTGGTAGATTCAGACTGCTAGTATTTTCTTGAGGATTTCTGTCATGAGATATTGGTCAATAGCTTCCTTTTCTTCTGATGTTTTTGTCTGTTTTGGTATCATGGTAATATCGGTCTCATATACTGAAATAGTGTGAAGGGTTGGTGTTTATTCTTCTTCAAATGTTTGATAGAATTCATCAGTGAAGCCATCGGATCCTGGACTTTGAAAACTTTCTAATAAGAGCTATTTCCTTGTTTCATGTGGGTTACCAATTTATTCTTCCTGGCCACTTTTGATGCTTCGGGGCTCTTTAGGAATTTACCCGTTTTGTTTAGGTTATCTCATTTTTTTTTAAATTTTTTTAACATTTTTATTTATTTTTGAGACAGAGAGAGACAGAGCATGAACGGGGGAGGGGCAGAGAGAGAGGGAGACACAGAATCGGAAGCAGGCTCCAGGCTCTGAGCCATCAGCCCAGAGCCCGACGCGGGGCTCGAACTCACAGACTGTGAGATCGTGACCTCAGCTGAAGTCCGACGCTCAACCGACTGAGCCACCCAGGCACCCCTAGGTTATCTCATTTTTGACATACAACTTTTCCTAGTATTCTCTTACAATATTTCTATTTTTGTAAGGTTGGTAGTAGTGTCCCATCTTTCATTACTGATTTTAAGTATTTAAGTCTACTCTATTTTTTTTTCTTTTTTTTTTTTTCTTTTTGGCCAGATTAGTTAATGATTTGTCAATTTTGCTGATCTCTTCAAAGGAATAGTTATTGGTTATGATAATTTTTCTACTGATTTTTTAATTCCCTATTTGTCTCCACTCTAATAATTTTTGTTCTTTCTTCTTGCTTGCTTTGCATTTAGTTTAGTCCTCTTTTTCTAGTTTCTTAAGGTGAAAGTTTAAGTTATTGATTTAAGGTCTTTTTTTTATTATGTATGATTGCAGCTATAGATTTCTTCTAAACACTGCTTTGACTGCAACACTTCAGCTTTGATAGGTTGTGATTATGTTTTCATTGATCTCAAAGTATTTTCTGATTTCCCTTCTGGTTTCTTTTTTCCCTGTTGTCCCTTTAGGATTATGTTTTGATTTCCACATATTTGTGAATATCCCAAATTTCCTTGTATTATTTATTTCTAATTTCATTCATTTAGGTTGGAGAACATATTTGGTATAATTTTGACCATTTTAAATTAAAGAATACCCCTTTTATGAGCCAGTACATGATCTATCCTGGAGAATGTTTTATGTCCACTTGAAATTAATGTGTACTCAGCTATTTGTTGGGTAGAGTGTTCTATTGATATCTGTTGGGTCCAGTTTGTTCCTAATGTTGTTCAAATCTTCTATATATTTGTTCATCTTCTGTCTTGTTGTTCTATTCATTATTGAAAGTTAGGTAATAAAGTCTCCAACTATTACTGTTGAGTTGTCTGTAACTCTTATCACTTCTGTCAGTTTTTGCTTCACATATTTAGAGGTCTGTTGTATAGTGCATATAAGATGGTAAAGGTTATATCTCACCAATGGATTGGCCACTTTTATCATTATAAAATTCCCTTCCTTGTTTTTAGTGACAATTTTTGCTTTAAAGTCTATTTTCTGTCATATTAGCACAGCCACTCCAGTTCAATTCCACTGACCGTTCCCATGGCATATGTATTTTTCACTTTTTTTCTTTTAAAACTTCTTGTGTCTTTGAGCGTGTTTCTTGAAGATAGCAAAGAGTCAGCTTATTTTTCATTTTGACTCTTTCTGATTTATATTAAAAAGACATAAAACATGTTTTATGTTATTATTTATTTAAACTATTCTTTTCCCTTGTGCTTTTCTTTCGTATTTCTTTTATTTCTAGAAAGTGTCCCTAAAGAAATTAGAGAAATACCTACATTTTTCTAACTTCTTATCACTTGTTCTACCAAACTATTGAATCTTCCTGGAATTTCTTTATGGGCACAATAAGTGAATTGCTTCAGACTTATTTTTTGAAATATTGACAAAATTTACTAGCACCATATATTTGAAAAGCTGTTTTTGGTTTCTGGTTAATGAAGTAATCTCATCACATATCATAGCTTTATTGTTTTCAATTGATCTAACAATTCTCAAGTCAGTATCATACTGATTTGTTATTAGAGCTTTACAATTTGTTTTAATATTTTTGAGACTACTACCCCTTCAGAGCACCTAATTTTTTCTTTGTCACTTTTCTTCGTTTTTAAGTTTTTATTTTAATTCCGGTTAGTTAACATGCAGTGTTATGTTAGTTTCAGGTGTACAATACAGTGAGTGATTCAACAACTCCATACATCACCCAGTGCTCATCACAACATAGCACTCCTTAATCCCCATCACCTATTACACCCATCCTCCCATCCACCTGCCCTCCTGTAACCATCAGTTTTTTTCTCAATAGCTAAGAATGTGTTTCTTGGCTTCTCTCTCTCTCTCTCTCTCTTTCTTTATCTCTCTCTCTTTCCCATTTCCCCTTGTTCATTTGCTTTGCTTCTTAAATTCCACATGAGTGAACTCATATGGTATTTCTCATTCACTGACTGACATATTTCACTTAGCATTTTACACACTGGCTCTATCCTTGTCATGACAAATGGCAAGATTTCTTTCTTTTCTTATGGCTGAATAATATTACATTGTGTATATATATAGCACATCTTCTTTATGCATATATCAAAGAGCACAGGCTGCTTCCATAATTTGGTTATTGTAAATAATGCTGCTATAAACAATGGGGTGCATGTATCCCTTTGAATTCATGTTTTTGTATGTTTGGGTAAATACCCAGTAGTGCAATTCCTAGTAATTCTATATTTAACTTTTTTCCCCACTTATTTTTTATTTTATTTTTTCCTTTCTTTTTCTTCTTCTTCTTCTTCTTCTTCTTCTTCTTCTTCTTCTTCTAATTCACATCCAAATTAGTTAGCATATAGTGCAACAATGATTTCAGGAGTAGATTCCTTAATGCCCCTTACCCATTTTGTCCATTCCCCTTCCCACAACCCCTCCAGTAACCCTCTGTTTGTTCTCCCTATTTAAGAGTCTCTTGTGTTTTGTCGCCCTCCCTGTTTTTATACTATTTTTTCATCCCTTCATTTATGTTCATCTGTTCTGTGTCTTAAAGTTCTCATATGAGTGAAGTCATATGAAATTTGTCTTTCTCTGACTGATTAATGTCGCTTAGCATAATACCCTCTAGTTCCTTCCATGTAGTTGCAAATGGCAAGATTTCATTCTTTTGACTGCCGAGTAATAAACCATTGTGCGCACACACACACACACACACACCCCACATCTTTTTTATCCATTCATCCATCGATGGACATTTGGGCTCTTTCCATACTTTGGCTATTGTTTATAGTTCTGCTATAAACATTGGGCGCATATGCCCCTTCTAATCAGTATTTTTGCATCCTTTGGGTAAATACTTAATAGTGCAATCGCTGGATCATAGCGCAGTTCTCTTTTTAATTTTTTGAGGAACTTCCATACTGTTTTCCAGAATGGCTGCATCAGTTTGCATCCCTACCAACAGTGTAAGAGGGCTTCTTTTCTTTCTTTCTTTCTTTTTTTTTTTTTTTGTTATTGTTTCCTTCGCTGTGCAGAAGCTTTTTATTTTGATGTAGTCCCAATAGTTTATTTTTGCTTTTATTTCCCTTCCCTCAGGAGACATGTCTGGAAAGATGTTGCTTCATCCAGTGTCAGAGACCTTACTGCCTGTGTTCTCTTTTAGGATTTTTGCTTTCTTCTCTATATGTCTTATGATCTGTTGTTGCTCTATTCCTCAATCACTGCTTTGTTTCTATTTAAATGTATTTTTTTTCTAAAGTAACACTTCAATTTTCTTACCATTTATTTTATTATATTTTTTAGTTATTTTCTTAGTGGTTTCTATGGGGGTTACAATTTATATCTAAACTTATAACGATTTAATTTAGATTACTAGCAGCCCAATTTTAATGTTCAACATCAGCATTGCTCCTATATAGTTCTACCTTCTCCCCCCTCCTTTTATATGTTATTGCCACACAAATTATATCTTTATACCCCGTGCCCTTTCACACAGATTTATCATTATTTCTTTGTGCCAATGTCTTTTGAATCAGATGGTGGAAAACATGTTAAAGACAAAAATGTGTGCATATTAATATTTTTGTTGTATTTTGTTAAAGTTACCTCTTTTGATGTTATTCATCTATTCATGTGGATTCATTTTACCATCTACCCTTTTTCATTTCAGATTGATTGACTCCCTTTGCTCTTTCTCCCATGGCAGATTTACTACCAGTAAATTTTCTCAGTTTTTATTTTTCTGGGGATGGCTGAATTTTTCCATACGTCCTTTAAAGAATATTTTTCCTGGATGTAGAATTCTTGTTCAACAGTCTTTTTATTTCCATTCTTTGAATATTTCATTCCACTGCCTTCTGGTATCCATGGTTTCTGATGAGGAAACAGCTGACAATCTTACCGTGGGTACCCTTGTACATGATGAGCCACTTCTATATTGCCCCTTTCCATATTGTATCGTTGTCTTTGATTTGCAACAGTTTGATTATCATGTGCTTGTTTGAGTATATCCCACTTGAAGTTTGTTGAGTGTTTTGGATGCCTAGATTAATGTTTTCATCAAATTTAGGGAGTTTGTATCCATTATTTATTATTATTAATTACTAAACATGTAATATACCGCCAACATTAAGAGAACATTTTGAGTTGCTTTTTATTTTTTTTTAAGACTGCCATGATCCCATCCATAATACAACTACTTACAGTTTTGCAAATCCCCTTCTTAGGCCTAGTCCATCTTATGCATATTTTACATAGAGGCAATAACAATAATATAGAAGTGATTTAGTATTTTCATTTTTTCACTGTAAATTGTGACAAGAACTTTACTGCCAAATTTACTTACTTTCAAAATGCGGTGCAACCACCTCCTCTATCTAGTTTTAAATTTTTTTCATCCCTCTGAAAGAAAACCTCTACCCATTGAGCAACCAGTCTCCATTCTCACCCACCCTCAGACCCTAGCGGTGGTCTGCTAGGCAAGGATGTTAGTTAAATGACTCAAGATGAACTTTTGAGAAGAAGGCAGGACATAGATGAAGAAATAAGTATATGTGAGTATTCAAGGACTTTAGCACACTATTTGTGCATACACTTCTTATATCTGTATATGTGGTGATCACTGGAGACCATCTTTCTGTCTCTCTAAGAAAGCGCGAGTTCAATGCATAGCTGGTAAGGGTAGAACAAGTGTAATTTTTCCTTGTCTGCAAAAATCAATGGAGGATGGATTATCTGCAGCTGTGTGGCAGTGGCAGTTTTGAAGCAAAAACAAAACAAACAAACAACAACAACAACAAAAAAAAAACCTCACTTTGCTACGGTTGGATTTCTCTTATTATAGAACATGACTCAAGCCTCATAAGTTTAACTGTTCGGAGTGAGAGGCCACATGTGGCTACTGCTTATGTATCTACTTTTGAAGAAATGTGAAATAGTGGAAAGCCCCTGAAATTTATAGTCAGAGACCTAGATTTATATACTCACTCTAGGAATCACTAGCTATGCCATAAGGGAAAGATTACCTTACCTTTCTGACTCTCATTTTTCCCATTTCAAATGAGGATGTAAGAATGAATACCAGGTATGGTATTTGTGGAGATCAATTAAAAAATCATATAAAGTGCTTAGAATATTAAAGCTGTTCACTAAATATTAGCTCCCTGCTCTACCACAACCCTCCCACCTCCAACTCAATACAACTGCGTTTAAATCTTTGTAGTGATGTCCATTAAATTGTGTTGTGATCTTAAATGTTGCCCTAGGGAAACACTGGTTTATGGGTAGAGCAGTCCATGAACAAGTATTTACTCATGGCATCATAACTGACTCAGCAACTTTGGAGAGCATGTTAAAATGCCACAGCAGAACTTGACAAATTGAAATAGGATATATTACTTCCAAACCACTAGAGAGGTAGAAAACAACGCTTGGTCCATCCAATGGAAACTCAGCCAATCCAATAGAAAACAGAAAAATAGAATAATACACGAGAAGCATAGAAAAAAAAAAGTCATGATAAATAAGAAGCAGAAATAAGATGACAGAAACAGCTGCATAGTTAGTGATTACTAGGAAGAATTCAAAATAGAGCCATATGATCTAAACCATAAGTACACCGGAGGGTTAAAAATAAATAGCTATGAACATATTATTTTTTTAAATGATTTCAGTTTTTAAATGATTTAAAGTAGGGATTCAGGGTGTATGGATAGCATTTCTAGCTACTGTGTATATAATTCTGAATGCTCAAAATATACATATACCAAAAATTCACTAAATTGGCAAATTCACTAAGTGGGAACTTTTAGCATATCTCTCAGTAACTTATTGATTAAAAAACAATAAGTATTGGGGCGCCTGGGTGGCTCAGTCAGTTAATCCTCTGACTTCAGCTCAGGTCATGATCTCACCGTTTGTGGGTTCGAGCCCCACATTGAGCTCTGTGCTGACAGCTTGGAGCCTGGAGCCTGCTTTGGATTCTGTGTCTCCCTTTCTCTCTGCCCCTCCCCCACTCATGCTCTGTCTCTCTCTCAAAAACAAATAAACATTAAAAAAAACAATAAGTATTAGTAATTATAAGGAAGATCTGAAGAACTCTATTAAAATCTTAAGTTAATGAGTTTGTATAGAATGCTAGGTCCAGCAATTAGAGAATATGTATGATTTTGGAAGCATGGATGGAATATTTAGAAAAAACTGGTTATACACTAGGCCACAAATACATGTCAGTAATTATCAAAAAGAGCTGTGAAGGTGCAAACCAATTTTCCATATAAGGAAAAATATGGGAGATGCAAGAGAGAAGCATCAAAGGAAAAGACTTCAAAAGGGAAGGGCTGGAGAAAGTGCAAGGTCTTAGGACATGTTTACACAGCCGAACATGGCTGAGGCTCCTAAGGAACGCCTAGAGCCATTAACATTGTCCAGGGCTGGATCTTCCTTCACATCTGACCCTTCCTAGTGTTATAGAATCCAATTAACTTGAAATTCAGCCTTGAAAAGCCAAACCATTAGATCGGTTAACACACTTGCTTATCTGACTTTATGCACGTAGTCCTTAGCAATTATCCTAGTAAAAAGAAGCTTCATTCTGGAGTTGGGGCCTCATTCCGACTCAAGTATGAGGACCTTCACTTAACTGCGTTTTGTTCGCAGACTCATCTTTTGAGACTCTGGCCATACATACTCCCTGCAACATTTGCGTAGTAGGCAGGGTGCGGCGCGGCAGTCTTCAAGACTACTTTGGGTTTACAGTCGCAGAGGACCAAAAGGGAGCAGTAAGACACATAAGTCCCGGCTTTGGGATGGTGATGCATGGGAAATTCCCAATCTCATGATCATGAAGCTTACTCTAAATTACTTCGTACTTTATTAAGTTCAGGAGTAAAAGTGAAAAGGGGAACTTTTGATGAGCCCTGGTACTTACTTAGTTAAAAAACATTGCTTTTGGTTTACCCCTTCCAGAAAAAAATCTTTTAAACTTTAAACAATAGAGATTGAGTATGAAAGTGCTTAGAGGCGCTCATCAAAATGGAGATACCATTTCTTTAAAAGTTTGGTCTTTATGCTCTTTAATCGAGATGGCTTTACAGCCTTTACAGTCTGATTCAGAACAAGATATAGGTTCATCTAAATTAAAAACTCATCAGGAAGAAGGAGATGAGTCGGATTTTACTTCCAATAGTTTTGAGGATGAGTCTTCTTCTGAGGGAATCAAGGCTATAGCACCTAAGGAAAATATCAGAATGGCCTCCGCAGCCACCCACAAATGATGATTAGAGCCAAATGTCTCTGGCTACTCTACCACGGGATAGAGATTTTAAGGAATATTCCCAAGCAGCTGCCGAAACTCCTTTTGTTTTGGGGAACTTCCCTGTCTTCTCTGGCCCAACATAGACTGCCTAATTCCACTAATGGAAAACAAAAACAAAACAAAACATATAATACAAAACAAAACACAAATCTGTATCTGCTCATCTATCTGAGCTGACAGACTTTAGGACCATGTAAACTCTTTTCTCTGCCCTCTGTGCCTTCGTCTGCCTTCAGGCCTCTTGGCAGGGACACCTCACCTCTTCTGCCAGGTGAGGATGTATGCTGTCAAAAGACAAAAAAAAACCCACAAAAAAACACAAAAAAACACACACAAAAAAACAAAATGCCTCCTTAAGCTTTAAATTTCCTCACTGGTTCCACGGGGAAAAAAATAACAATGGTAAACTTTTAAGAAAACACAGATAAAATATTATTAAGATAGGCATGTCTTTTAAATTATAAAACTTTATTCTACTAAGGTTGAGATGAATGGAATTTTAAAAGTATACTGATATAAGGTTAAAATTCCACTTTTCTCTCTGCTCAAAAAGAAAAGCTTTCTTGGACTGTTATGCTCTTGATAAGACAATGTAAACAAAGGTTTTTTTTGTTGTTGTTTTGTTTCTGTTTTTTTTTTTCTTTCCCTTTGCCAAAACCCCAAAGCTTTAGGTTTCATCTTTATCAGGTTTTTGATTGCTTAGGTAAAACTTCTCAATGTTAAAGGAACTAGGTTTTGCTAATAACTAATAATGCTATACATTCATTCACCTTTAGGATCTTTTATTGCCACGTTGGTTAAATAAATAAAATTTTAAGATTTATAATGATGTGTAATCCTGTTTAGAATATGCTTTATAATAACTTCCTAAGGTTATAACAAACTTCCCAGGATTTAAATGGTAAATAAAACATATTTAATATTTAAACTAATTTAAGTTTGTTGGATCTGTCTTTAAAGTTATCAACATTAAGTATAAAACTTTATTCTACTAAGATGTACTAAAGGTTAAATAAACTCACATTATCTCTGTTTCAATCTGTTAACAAAATGATGACTTAAAGTATGGTTAACTTTGTTTGCCTCGGGGCGCCTGGGTGGCCCAGTTGGTTAAGCCTCCAACCTTAGCTCAGGTCCTGATCTCACAGTTCCTGAGTCTGAGCCCCATGGGCTCTGTGCTCACAGCTCAGAGCCTAGAACCTGCTTCATATTCTGTGTCTCCCTCTCTCTCTGCCCCATCCTCACTCATGCTCTGTCTCTCTCTCTGTCTTAAAAGTAAATAAAACATTAAAAAAAAAAAAAAAAAAAAACCTTTGTTTGCCTCAGAGTTTTCATGGGTAATTGTTAAGATAGCTTTCAAAGTCTTTGGTAACCTAAAAGGTTAAAGTTTTGCTTGCATGATAAATTAAAATTAAATTCATTGGATAGCTAAAGAGATAAAATCTAAAGCATTAATTACTAGATATGGGTCTATGCTTTTGACTTGTTTAAAAAAATTAAGGATATTTAGAACTGTTAGAAAACATGCTTTATGCTTACTGGATTCATAAGTCTACCACCTACAAAATTTTCTAATGTAACAGATAGTTCACAATTGGTAACTACTTAGTTTTCACTGGAGACTACAGTTTCTAAGAATTAAAAATTTTGCTACATGCAGTTAAAACTGATAAAAATAAGAAAAGCAACTCTATATGTAGAAAAATAGGAGATATAAAAGAAAGATATAAGAAATGGAAATATATTTTTATTAAAGTTAAAAAAAAAGTAATTTTGTCCTAAATAAGGCTGGTTATTTAGAGAGAAATGGCTTGGGATAAAATCTAAATGCAAACAAAAGTTATAGAAGTTTCATGAAGAAAGATCTTTAAAAAAATTTTTACATGCAGTCAAGAGGAAATAAAGTTAAAATAAATGGATTTTAAAAGTATACAAACTTAAGATTAAGATTCCTCCTCCTTTAATCCAAAGACTGGGGAAATGATGGCAATACCCTTGGTGCCCACCTCCAAATCCTCCACATTTGTGTTGTTCCTGTTTAGCAGAGGAATGGATGCCTATGCCATATGAAAGATGGATAATATATAAAGGGCTTTTACTAAGATACATGGGAGCCATTTTACTAAACTTAGCCCATTGCATGCCTCAAATGGGTATCCACATGGCTAAAACATATTTATATGGACATTACTGAAAAAGACAGGGGAATAGACCGTAACTTTAGCCCTTTAGCCCCCTTCCTCAAATGCCAATGATCAATATGTAAGTTACCGCTGAACAAAAATAAAATTAATACATCTTACGATAACCACAGAAGAAATACATTTTTATTAGTGATAATAAATAAATATATAAACAAGTAAATAAATAAATATAATTTTAACATAAAGGGTAAAACAACAAAACAACACGCCCTTTTAAGTTGTTTTACTTAAGTCTTGGTTGGAATTACCCATTCCTTATAATCCACAAGGCCAAACAATTATACAATGAGCATATATTATGCTCAAAAACATATTAAAAAACAAAAAGGGGGAGATATCCCTGGCTGTCTGCATTATACAATCTCAGCTCCTTCTTAATCGTACTATGATTATGCTTAACTTTTAAAATCTTAATCCTCAAGGACTAACTGCAGCTGAGTGACATTCTTCAAAATAAGATAAACCCTCTCACCCTATGGTGCTCTGCAAAACCCCTGAAAGGGGGCCCACAAGGACTGGGCCCATGAAACTTCTCACCTGGGGTTGAGGATATGCTTGTGTTCTATCATATTCCGGACTTGTGTGGATTCCCTCACTTTTGGTAAAGCCAAAACGTTGGTGGGGAAATCTGAAATCAGTGGTCTTCACTCCTCGACATCATCTAGGGTGGGAGGAGGAGCTGATGGTACCTGAGGCATTGAGGAGCCAGGTGGTGCAGAAACAGGAGGGGCGGGGGGAAGGGAAGGCAGAAGAGACAAGGTGCCAGCAGAAGGCAGAGAAAGAGAATTCCCAGTTTTAAATCTTGTCAGCTCAGACAGAGGAGCAGACTCCAGGTTTCTTTTGTTTTCTTTTGTTTTCCACCAGTGGAATTAGGCAGTCAATGTCAGTTCGGAGAAGACGGAATTCCCTCCAAAGTGAGTTTTGGCAGCTGCTTGGGAATATTCCTTAATGTTCACATTCTGAGGTAGAGTAACTAGAGACAGTTGGCTCTAATTATCATAGTCATTGACCCAGGAAATGAATGAGAGACAAGTCCCCACACACAGACACACAGCAACTTCAACCCATTGCCCTACATTCAGCACTTTAGAGTTGCGGCTTTGCTCCTCCTCCCTTGTGGAACTACTAGGGCAATTCTGGGAAGTGATCAGGCTCCCCTTCTTCCCCTTAGGGGTGGGTCTGGCAAAATGAACCCAGGTTCTTACTAGTCTGATGGGTGGTGCTCCCTGAGCTGTACCTGGGCCTCACGTGTTCCATTGGCGCACACAGAGTCCTCGCCGGCACACTGGGAGGGCTAGTCTGCTCATCAAGGGGTCCACTGGCTCCAGGTGAGACTGCCTCTCCCAGCACTCCAAGGTTCAAGTTTCGTATCCCCAGAGGCAAAAGAGGTGGAAACGCACCATCTCCGAATCCTGGACACGAGCCCCAAATAATGTAGCAGGATTCTCACCCAGAGAATCGTGACATAGAGGTTTTTCTTTCCAGGAAGCAACTTTATTCCCACCGGCACCACTCAGTTGGATTTGTACCCAAAGAACTGAGCCCCGAATGCCATGTGGTGTAGTTTTTCATATATTTTCTACTTCTTTGCTTCCCATATATGGTAATACACACAAGTGGTCTCATGTTACAAAGTCATGAGGGATGTTGTCACATTATGGTAGGGTCCCCTCCCTAAGGAAAGAAAAAAAAAAAAAACAACAAAAACCTCAAGGCAACCTGGCTATATGCCTAAGTGACAACATCCCTCATGACTTTGTAACGTGAGACCACTTAATCAGACTACATGTTTGTGTGTTACCATATATGGGAGACAAAGAAGTAAAACGTATATAAAAAAAACCAACTACACCATGAGGCATTTGGGGGCTCAGTTCTTTGGGTAGGAACCCAACAGAGCAGTCCTGGAAAGAAAAGCCTCAGTGTCATGACTATGTGTAAATCTTGCTACATTGCTTGGGGGCTTGTCCAGGATTCAGAGACAGTGTGTTTCCACCTCCTTTGCCACCAGGGATGCAAACCTCAAGGTACTGGGAGAGGCAGCCTAGCCTGTTGCCAGCAGACTGCTTGATCTGCAGGAGACTAGCCTTCCTGGAGTGCTGAGGCAAGGACCCCATGTGTGCTAATGGAGCCCATGAAGCCCAGGAACCAGATAAGGGAGTGCCTGTCAGACTGGTAAGAACCCGGGTTCGTTTTGGCAGACATGTCCATAAGAGGGAGAAGGGGAGCCTGATCATCTCCCAGAGTTGCACTAATAATTCCACAAGGGATGAGGAACGAAGCTGCAGCTCTAAGATGTTGGGCACTGGGTGCTAGATGGCAGGTTGGAGTCGCCGTATGACTGTGTATGGGGACTTGTCTCTTGTTCATTTCCTGGGTCAATGACTGTGACAATTAGAGCCAACTGTCTCTGGTTATTCTACCTCAGAATGGGGACTTTAAGGAATATTCCCAAGCAGCTGCCAAAATTCCTTTTGTTTCAGGGAAATTCCTTATCTTCTCTGGACTGACAAGGACTTCCTAATTCCACTGGTGGAAAACAAAATAAAACAAAAGAAACCTGGAATCTGCTCCTTTGTCTGAGCTGACAAGATTTAAAACTGGGAATTCTCTTTCTCTCCCTTCTGCTGGCACTTCATCTCTTCTGCCTTTCCTTCCCTCCCTCCTGTTCTGCACCTGCATAGCTGTCTCTTTAATGGCTCAGGCACCATCAGGTCCTCCTCCCACCCTAGATGTTGAGGAGCGAAGACCACCTACATCAGATTTCCCCACCAACTTTCCAGGTAAAAATTAATCATAGGGAACAAATTGTCTTACATGGATCCAGGTAAAACATATTCAATGTTTAAGCTAATTTAAGTTTGTTAGTTTGAGATAGACAATGTTTATCAACATTAAAAAACAAAAACAAAAACAGAGTTTATTCTACCTAGATTTGCTGAAGGTCAAATAAGCTCATGTTATCTCTGTTCTAATTTATTAACAAAAGGATGATTCAAAATGATGGCTAATTTTGTCTGTCTCAAAGTTTTAATGGGTAATTGTTAAGGATAGCTTTCAAAGTCTTTGGTAACCTATAACATTAAAGTTTTGCTTGCATGATAAATTGACGTTGAATTCATTGGATATCTAATGAGATAAGAAGCTAAAGCACTAATTACTAGATGTAGGTTTGTGCTTTTGACTTGTTGCAGAGAAACTAAGGATATTTGGATTTATGGGAAAACATGCTTTATACCTAATGGATTCATAAGTTTGCCATTTAAAAAATTCTGATGTAACATAGAGTTCACAGTTGGTTACTACTTAGTTTTCACTGGAGACTAAGGTTTCTAATAATTAAAATTCTACTAAATGTAATTAAAACTGATAAAAATAAAAAAAGAGCTCTGTATGTAGAAAAATAGGAGATATGAAAGAAAGATATAAGAAATGGAAATATATTCTTATTAAAGGTAAAAGAAAGTAATTTTGTCCTAAATGAGACTGGTTCTTTGGAGAAAAATGGCTTGGGACAAAATCTAAATGCAAAGAAAAGTTAGAGAAGGTTCGTGAAGGAAAATATTTAAACAGAAATTTTATGTGTGGTCAGGACAGACTAAGGTTAAAATAAATGGGTTTTAAAAGTACACTGGGTTAAGATTAAAATTTCTCCTCCTTTGATCCAAATGCTGGGAAAATGATGGCAATACCCTTGGGGCTGGCCTCCTAATCCTCCACATTTGTGATGTTCCTGTTTAGCAGAGGAATGGATGCCTCTGCCATGTGAGGGATGGATGATATATGAAGATGTTTTACTAAGATACTTGGGAGCCAAGTTTACTAAACTTGGCCCATTATACGCCAAAAATGGATATCCACATGGCTGAAACATATTCATATGGGCATTATTTAAAAGGCACGGTAATAGACCTTGACTTTGGCCCTTTAACCCCCTCCCTCAATGGCCAATGATCAATATGTAAGTTACTGTTGGGCCAAAATAAAATTAGTACATTCTACAACAACCAGGAAAGTCTTGCTTGGTCACAGTCCATACCCCCAAGGCCCTGAAGGTGGGAAACAGAAGGATAAGAAATAAAACAGGAAAGACCAGGCCAGCTCTTAGAGGTAGAGTCAAGCCTGGATAAGAATGACTACTCCCAGCACCTCAGGAGACTACAGGGTTTTGGCATAGCCAGATGAAATGAGAGGCCAGGAGATCGGGTTTCTCCTGGCTGGCTATACAAAACAACAGATTGAAATGTAAAAGACACGGACAAGTTAAAAGAGATGGGAAATAGATAAACCTTTTTAAAACAAGTATTTCCAAAATTGTTGAGGAAACTAATTTACATATCCAAGAATCTCAATGAACTCCAACATAAAGAGATCCACAACAATTCCTGGCAAGATAAAAGAGATCAAAGACAAGGATAAAGAGAAAATTTCAGTGCAGCAGCCAATAAAATAACTCACCATGTACAAGGGAGTCTAACCAGATAAACACTTAACTTTTCATAAAATACAATTAAGGACAGAAGACAGTGGGATGCAATACTGCTAAAAGTAAACTTTAAAGAAGATGAAATAGACATTTCCAAGGTAGGAAATAAATTTAGAAAAATTCTACCTAACAAACCAGACTTTCACAAAATAATAATGGCCTTTTTCCAAGCAGAAAGTTAATTGAAACTAATTATTTAGAACTAGTTAGAATGGTTAAATCTTAGTAAGAATAGTGAGATTTGGGCATTGGGCTTGTCCTATTTCTATGCTCTTTCCCCTGCTCTGTGATGGCCTTAAATAGCTAAGTTTACAGTCCCAGTGAAACTCAGAAGTTTAGAGGCTACCGTAGGATTGAGAAAAAGATTTAATTTCCTTTAATGTCCCAAACCAAAAGAATTGTCATTTGTGACCAGTCGGGTATTTCCCTGGAAGTCTCCACTTATAAGTCAGTCTTTATTTGATCTTACTCAGTTCTTGCTTCCCCCCCAAAAGTTTTTTTTTTTTTTTTTTTTGCCCTGGGATATTTTTCAAAAGTAATAAGAAAATATTATTTATTTCTCCTCTGTCTATAATGGTTTTTAAGAGTAATGGCGAACAGTAGGCTAATCAAAAAGATAAAAATGAAAAGCTGGAGAATGAGAACCCCATAGGACATATTTGAAAAGCAACAATAAAAATCTAGAAGGCTATGAACATGCATATAGCTCCTCACATGGTTTAGAGAAGTCCAAGAATGTCCAAAGTTCTCACCTTTGTTCGCCTTGTGTGTCTGTGGAAGCAGAGAATAAAGGATAAATGAGAGTTGAAAATGTGAGGCTGAATGTAGAATACATGAACCAACACACATAAACATACTTTAGCAAAAATATAGCCGATTTATTAATTCCAGGCATCTAAGAAAATGTATTATCATTAACTAATGACTAAGATAACTGAACATTGGCCACACACAACAAAGAGTACAGATTTTATAGAACAAATACAAAAAAAGTCAATAAACACAAAAAGCAACTACAACAAAAAAATCAACTACAATAAACTCTCTGGAAGAATTATAATCTTATTTCTTTTTAAAAAATTTTTTTTCAACGTTTATTTATTTTTGGGACAGAGAGACACAGAGCATGAACGGGGGAGGGGCAGAGAGAGAGGGAGACACAGAATCGGAAACAGGCTCCAGGCTCTGAGCCATCAGCCCAGAGCCTGACGCGGGGCTCGAACTCACGGACCGCGAGATCGTGACCTGGCTGAAGTCGGACGCTTAACCGACTGCGCCACCCAGGTGCCCCAATATAATCTTATTTCTAAAGTTGTCACATTATATGTAAACTGTATATATTATAAACTCATATATATAATAACAGTTTAAAATTGAGATATACAAAACAAGAAGGCATGGCTCATATAGCCAAAGCAATTAATTAAAACTCTGAGGAAACACATATGTTGTATTTACTGCACAAAGACTCATTTTAAATATGTTCAATGATATAAAGAAAATCATATAAAAAATTTAAACAAAGTATGCAAAAGATATTTTATCAGGTAGAGAATATCAGTAAAGAAATATAAATTATAAAAAGAGCCAAATAGATATTCTGAAGCTAAAATGTACAATAACTGAAATGAAATATTCACTACAGAAGCACAAAAGCAGATTTTCGTATGCAGAAAAAAGGTCAGCAAACCTGGATTTAAGTCAATTAAAATTATACAGTCTGAGAGACAGAAAAAAAAAAATGTGATAACAATGAGCAGAACTTCAGAATGAAAGCAGAATGAAATCGATCCTTTCTTAATGCCTTCAAAGAGAACATGTCTCTGCTGACACATCTATCTCAGAATTCTAGGCTTGATAACCATAAGGCAGGAGATTTATGTTGTATAAGCCATGCAGAAACCTTAGAAAACCAATAAAGAAGAGTAGACAAAGAAGCAGAAACAATATTTGAATAAATAATGCCAAAACTTCCCAACTTGATGATACACATTAATGTATACATTAAAGAAATTCAATG
The DNA here is from genome assembly GCF_018350155.1 of Leopardus geoffroyi. Taxonomy (NCBI): domain Eukaryota; kingdom Metazoa; phylum Chordata; class Mammalia; order Carnivora; family Felidae; genus Leopardus; species Leopardus geoffroyi. The sequence continues at coordinate 50,330,246 of NC_059343.1, forward strand.
AACTCCAAGGAGGATTAACTCAAAATATAAAATAAGGAGTAACTTAGAAACGTAGGAGGTGATGATCTGAAGGAAAATTTTTAATAAGAAGGTTGTGGAGGATTTACACTTTGCAGTAGTGACAAAATCAAGGATATAAACATGAAGTTCAATAGCTGGGTAAAGTGATGGACAAGATCACTAAAGAGAAAAATAAGAGATTGATAATAATAGTATTGGAAGCACTATTGAAATCATTACAAATTAAGAGGAGTAATACTGTCGAGAATAATAGTTAACAAAGAGCTAAAATATTCAAGGATAAAGTCTACTCAAAAGTGTCTATAAATGACCATAAGTACAGTAGTGGGTGGTATGTTACGATGCCATGAAAGTCAAGGTTGTGGGAAGTCAGGGCAGAGAGAGAGTGTACAAGATAGTAGCAATGAAGACAAAAGAGAGACTGCTCCACTTTCAAGTCCTTGTAATGAGAGATGTGATAGAAAACAGCCAACACTCAAGAGAGCTGCTGGGTAAATAGGATCTATAGGAGGAAGCAGGTTTTAATTAGCATAAGAAAGTAAAGTAAACATTTAGGGAGGATATACTCATGCAGGAAATTTTGATGATGATGATGATGTTGATGACAATGATGGTCTATTTGTTACAGAAGGCACAAGTGTTTTAGTCATTAGGAGGGTATGAGAAATGGAAACCAAATTGAAGATGGGGCTTAAGAAGGTTATAGTGTTGAAGATTAGGGAAGTTCTCAGAATCTAAACAATTTTGTAATGACTGAAATAAATATGCATAAAATGAATTAGATAAATTTTATATGTATGTACAACGGTCTGTGTTGGGGATCAAAAAATTAAAACTGGAGCACAAAAGGTTTTCTATATAATTTACAGAAGATTATGTTCAAATTTCACACACACACACACATATGTATATATGAGAATGATATTTTTCTGTCTTGTCTATGATAGATGAAAATCATATTTTTCCCATTTTGCAAAAGTAAATTATAAATCCCAGTCATTACAAGTCTTATTAATATACAGTGGCCTGTGCATAAAAACCTAGCAAGGAAAATAAAATGATAATTAAATTTAGCTGTATGTTATAAGAAAATCAATGATTCCAATGACCAGGTGACAGATATTTTTGCAAGTCAGGTAGTTTCCACTTGTTTGCTTGCAACATAACTGAACAAAGGACTAATCTGTCAACTGTTATTATATATAACTATGAATACTGGCACATAACTCAGAAGTTTACATAACTGAGTGACATTGATACAGTGAAATTTCTTTCATTCTGTCTACCTAATTATATAAACATACTTTCTCAGTACTTGATAGAAAAAATAAGAATAATTTTTTTATGAATTTCACCTCTAAATCAATAATAAAGGTACATCCTCAAATAGATAAAATAAATTATTTTCGTTTTATTTCATTATTCATTTTATTTAAGATAAAATTAAAAAATTTACATTTAGTAATCAACAAAATTGTAGCATAGTTTTTTTTAATTCAAATATATCTTGCTCAAATAATCCAGTTAAGAAATGAGCAGAAGTCATGAACAGACACCTTTACAAAAAGACATCCAGATGGCTAACAGACACATGAAAAATACTCAACATCACTCATAATCAGGTAAATACAAATCAAAACCAGATTAAGATATCACCTCACACCTGTCAGAATGGCTAAAATTAACAACACAAGAAACAACAGGGGTTGGCAAGGATGCGGAGAAAGGGGAACCCTCTTGCACTGTTCACAGGAATGTAAACTGGCACCGCCACTCTGGAGAACGCTATGGATGTTTCTCAAAAAATTAAAAATAGACCTACCCTATGATCCAGGAATTGCACTAGTAGGTGTTTACCCAAAGGATACAAAATAAAGATTTTAAAGGGTACATGCACCCCTATGTTTATAGCAGCATTATCAAGAATAGCCAAAGTATGGAGAGAGCACAAATGTCTATCCACTGATTAATGGATAAAGAAGATGTGGTATATTTACACACTGGAATATTAACCATCAAAAACAATGAAATCTTTCCATTTACAATGACGTGGATGAAGCTACAGTATATTATGCTAAGCATAATAACTTAGAGAAAGAAAAATACCATATAATTTCACTCATGTAGAATTTAAAAAACAAAACAGATGAACATACGGGGTGGGGGGGAGAGGGAAACAAACCATAAGAGACTGTGAGAGATAGAGAACAAACTGAGGGTTGATGGAGGGAGGTGGGTGGGAGATGGACTAGATGGGTGATGGGTGTTGAGAGCTCTTGTTATGATGAGCCCTGTGTGTTGTGTATAAGTGATGGATTGCTGAATTCTACTTCTGAAACCAATATTGTACTGTATGTTAACAAACTAGAATTTAAATAAAAACTTGAAAAGAAAAAAAAATGTGCTTTGTGGATATTTGCAATAGTAATTCAAATCAGAGGAAAATTCTTAACACTTATGATGAAAAACAGATATCTAAAAAGTAACTTCAGTTTATACACATTTATTAAAGCTTTTTGAACATTTTAGGTTCATAACAAAATTAAGACAAAGGTACAGAGATTTTCCATACAACTCCTGCTCCACACATGCGTAGCCTCCCTCATTATCAACATCCCCCACCACAGTAATACAATTGTTAGAATTGATAAACCTACACTGACACATCATAATCACCAAAAGTTTACCTTTGGGTTCACTCTTGTACATTCTATGAATTTTGACAAATGTATGCTAACATGTAACCAACATTATAGCATCATACAAAATATTTTACCTTCCTTAAATATCTTTTATTATTTGACTATTCATCTTACTTCCCATTCACCCCTTGGCAACCAGTGGCCTTTATACTATCTTCTCTATAGTTTTGCCATTTCCATAATAACATTTATGTTACTGAATATGAATCAATATTCATACTGATATTGAAACATGTGGTATAGAGATTTTTTATATTGATTTCTTTCACTTAGTAATAGGAATTTAAGATTCCTCCATAACTTTTAATGCTTTTATAGCTCATATCTTCTAAGAATGCATAACATTTCATTATCCAGATGTACAACAATTTATTTACATATTCACCTACTGAAAGGACACCTTGGTTGCTTTTATATTTTGGAAATTATGAATAAAGATTCTATAAAAACTCTTGTGTAGGTTTTTATGTGGAGATAATTTCTCAACTTTTTGGCAAATACCAGTGCTAAAATTCGTGGCATTGTATGGTAAGAATATGATTACTTAAAAAAAATGAAAAGCAAAACAAAACACAACAAAAAACAAAACAAAACCCCACCAAATTATCTTTCAAAGTGACTGTACCATTTTGCATTCCCACTAGCAATGTATGAGAGCTCCTGTTGCTCCACGTCCTTTCCAGCATTTGATATCTGTGTCATGAATTTTGCCCATTTTAATAGGTGTGCAGTGGTATCTAATTTTTTTTATTTAAAAATATTTATTTATTTTTGAAAGAAAAAGAGACAGAGCACGAGCAGGGGAGGGGCAGAGAGAGGAGACACAGAATCTGAAGCAGGCTCCAGTGTGTGAGCTGTCAGCACACAGCTCAATGTGGGGCTCAAACCCATGAAATGCGAGATCATGACCTGAGCCAAAGTTGGATGCTTAACCGAGCCACCCATGGATCTCTTTCATTGTTGTTTTAATTTGCATTCTGTTGATGAGATGTAACGTGGAATACCTTTCCATATGTTTATATGCCATGTGTATATCTTTTTTTGTACTTCTTGTTTGCAAATCTTCTATTTGCCATTTGCCATTTGCCATTTCATGTCTTCTGTTAAGTTCTAGATGCATTTTTTAAATTAGGATGTTTGTTTCCTTAGTATTGGATTTCAATGGTTCTATGCATATGTTGAACAAATCTCCTTTATCAGATGTGCCTTTTGAAAATGTTTACTCCAAGTCAGTGGCTTGTCTTCTCATTTTCTTGACATTGCTTATCACAATTTTTTTTCACTTTAATAAACGAGCTCAGCAATTATTGCTTTCATGAATCATGCTTTTGGTGCTGTATCTAGAAAGCTATCACTATACCCAAGTCATCTGGGTTTTCTTCTATTTTAATTTCTAGAAGTTGTATAAGTTTGCATTTTACACTTAGGTCTGTAATCCATTTTGAGTTAATTTTTTTGAAGAGTATAAATTTTATGTCTATATTAATTTTTTGCCTGTGGATGTGTAATTTTTTCAACATCATCTGTTAAAAGAGTATATTTGCGCTATTGTATTGTCTTTGCTCCTTTAGAGGGAAAACACTGCCAATATATGGGTCTCTTTCTTGACTATTTTTGCTGTTCTATTGATATACTTATCTATTGTTTTAGCAATTCCACACCACCCTGATTATCATAGCTGTATAGTGGGCCTTGAAGTTGAGTAGATCGTGCCACCAACTTTGTTTCTGTTTTTCAAATTATGCTGGCTATCCCTAGAGTTTTTATCTCAACTTTTAAGCTTCAGAATCAATTTGTCAATATACTCAAATAACTTGCCTTTATTTTCATAGGGATTACATTGAATCTATAGAATAAGTGGGAAAAACTGACATCTTGATAATATTAAATATTCCTATTCATAAACATGGAATATCTCTCTATTGATTTAGTTTATTAACCTCACTGGAATTTGGTAGTTTTGCTTATATAGATTTTCTATATTATTTTCTTAGATTTATACCTAATATTTTATTTTGTGGGGTGCTATAGTATTGTGTCTTTAATTTAAATTCCACTTCGCTGATATAATATATACACCTTGTATCCTGCAAACTTGCTGAAATCTCTTATTAGTTTCAGGAGATTATCTGTCAGTTATTTTAGATTATCTACATAGACAATCTTATCATCAGTAAACAACAATTGTTTTATTCCTTCTTGCCAAATCTTAACCCCTTTTGTTTCATTTTCTTGTCTTTTTGTATTAGCTAGAACATCTAGTATAAATATGTTGAAAATGAGTAATGAAAAGCAACATCCTTGCCTTGTACTTCATCTTAGTGGGGATGGTTCTAGTTTTTCACCATCCAATAAAATGTCAGCTTTAGGTTTTTTTATATTTTTTATCACATTGAGTAAGTTCCACTCTATTTCTAGTTTACTGAGAATTTTTATATGAATGGGTGTTGGATTTTGTCAAATCCTTTCTCTGCATCTATTGGGAAGATCATACAATTTTCCTTTTTTAACATCTTTATGTGATAGACTACACTAATTTATTTTCAAGTGTTGAAATAGTCCTGTATAACTGGGATAAATTCCACTTGGTTGTGGTGTATAACTATTTTCATACATTGTTGGATTCAATATGATATTTTATTAAGAATTTTTACATCTATGTTCATGAAAGAACACATTCTCTCTGTTTCTAAACTCTGAAAGAAGTATAGACATTGTATAATTTATTCCTTAAATGATTGGTAAGATCACTGTGAACTCAACTGAGCTTACTGTTGTTTGCTTTGGAAAGTTATAAATTATTGATTCCATTTAAAAATAGATGTAAGCTTCTTATTGGTTATTACTTTTCTGAGAATTTTGACAGCTTGAGTCTTTCAAAGACTTGGTCTATTTCATCTAAGTTTTCAAATTTGTGGGCATAGAGTTTTTCATAGTATTCCTTGATTATCCTTTATTTTTTATTAAAATACATTTGACATATTACATTTTGTAAGTTTAAGGTGTGAAACATGTTGATTTCATATATTTATATATTGTGATTAGATTTTCATTACATTGTCTAAACAACTATCATGACATAATTATCATTTCTTTTTTGTGATGGGAATAATTAAGATCTTGACTCTTGGCAAGTTTGATGTTTATAATAGAGTATTATTGTCTTTAATGACTACATTGTGCATTAGATCTTCAGATTTTATTCAGGATTTATTACTTGCAAGTTTGCATCCTTAAACAGTGTTTGTCTTATTCCTCATTCCCCAACCTTGGTAACCATTGTATTCAGTTTTCATGAGTATATATATTTTTATATTTCACATATAAGTGATAGTATAATTATTTTTCTTTGACTTATCTAACTTATCACAATGTCCTCAAGGTTCATCCATATTGTTGTAAATGGCAGGATTTACTTCCTTCTAAAGAATAAATAATGTTCCATTGTATATATCTATCAAAAGTTCTTTATCTAGGGGCACCAGGGTAGCTCAATCAGTTGAGCATCTGACTCTTGATTTGTCTCAGGTCATAATCTCAGGGTTGTGGGATCAAGCCCTGTGTCAGACTCTGCACTGCGTGTGGAGAATGCTTGGGATTTCTCTCTCTCTCCCTCTGCCCGTCTTCCCTAATTGTTCTCTCTCTTTCTCTCTGCCTCTCTGTCTCTCTCTCTCGTAAAAAAATCATTATCCATTCATCTATAAGCAGATCATTTCCATATTTTGTCTATTGTGAAAAGATAATGAAATAGCATGGACATGAATATACATTTCTTAAATAACCCACTTTAATTTTAAGTACATAGCCATAAGTGGAATTATGGTCCATTTGGTAGTTTTATTTTTAAAATTTTGAGAAACATCCATAGTACTCACCTGAATCAGTATACAATCTTGCCAAAAGTGCACAAGTGTTTCATTTGCTTCTTATCCTTGTCCACACATGTTATCTCTTGTCTTTATGATGTTAGCCATTCTAACAAGTGGGAAGTAGTAACTCATTGTGGGTTTTTAAAAAGTTTGAATTTAAATTCTAGTTAGTTAACATGATGTGTAATGTTAGTTTCAGGTGTACAATAATGTGATTCAACACTTGCATACTACACCCAGTGCTCATCACAAGAAGTGCACTCCTTAATCTGCATCACCTATTTAAAACATTCCCCCCACCCACGTCCCTTCTGATTAACCATCAGTTCATTCTCTATAGTTAAGAGTCCATTTCGGTTTGCTTTTTTTGTCCCTTTGCTCATTTGCTTTGTTTCTTATATTCCACATATGTATGAAATCATATGATACTTTCCCAAAGACTACAAAAATACTAATTCAAAGGGATACTTGAACCCTGATATTTATAGCAGTGTTATCAACAATAGGCAAACTATGGAAATAGCCCAAATGCCTATTCGCTGATGAATGGATAAGGAAGATGCGGTTTATACGTACAATAGAATATTAGCCATAAAAGAATGAAATCTTGCCATTTGCAATGACATGGATAGAGATAGAGAATATTATACCAAGTGAAATGTGTCTGTCATTATGGTTTGATTTGCATTTCCTTGATGATTAGTGATTAAGCATCTTTTTATGTATCTGTTTGTTATCTGTAGGTCTTATTTGGAAAAAAAATTCTATTCAGTTTCTCTGCTTTTTTCTTTGACTAAATTCTTTTATTTTTTGGTGTTGAATAATATAAATTATTTATATATTTTGAATATTAACTGTAAATTCTTTTCATATTTTGAATATTAACCTATTATTAACTATATCATCAAGAAAACCTTATCCCATTTAGTAAGTTGCCTTTTTGTTTTGTTAATAGTTCCCTTCTTGCATAAAAACTTTATTCTGGTGTAGTACCAATAGTTTACTTTTGCTTTTGTTTCCCTTGCCAAAGGAAAAAAGTCTAAAGAGGTGTTGCTAAAACTAATATCAAATAAATTTCTACCAATTTTTTCTTCTAGGAGTTTTATGTTTCATGTCTCACATTTAGGGCTTTTAACCATTTTGGGTTTATTTTTGTGTATGGTGTAAGGAAGTGGTCTATTCTCATTCTTTTGCATGGAGCTGTCCAGTTTTACCAGCACCATTTATTGAAGAGACAGTCTTTCCCTCATTGTATATTCTTGTATATTTTGTCATAGATTAATTGAACATGTATACATTGGTTCATTTATGGGCTGTCTATTCTGTTCCATTTATGTCTTATTTTTGTGCCAGAGCCATACTGTTTTGATTACTACAGCTTTGTAGTATATTCTGAAATCTAGAAATTTTATACTTCCAGCTGCATTCTTTCTCAAGATTAAGATGGTTATTTGAGGTGTTTTGAGATTCCATACAAATTTTAGTATTATTTGCTCTATTTATGTGAAAATTGTTCTTTGTATATAGATAGAGATTGCACGGAAGGTGTAGATTGCTTTGGATAGTATGGACATTTTAACAGTATTGGTTTTTCCAATTCATAAACATGGAGTATCTTTCCATTTGTTTGTGTTGTCTTCAATTTTTTTCATCAATGTTTTGTAGTTTTCAGAGGATAGGTATTTTACCTACTTGATAAATTATATTCCTAGGTAATTTATTATTTTTGGTACAATTGTAAATGGGAGTGTCTTTTAATTTATCTTTCTGCTACTTTGTTATTAGTGCATAAAACATAACTAATTCCTGTGTATTAATTGTGCATCCATCATCTTTCCTAAATTTATTTATTATTCTTTGGTGGAGTCTTTAGTGTTTTCTATGTATAGTATCATGTCACCAGCAAATAGTGAGATTTTCACTTCTTTCCTACATATTTGGAAGCCATTTATTTATTTATTTATTTAGATTGTTGTGGTTAGCCATTTCCTGCACTATGTTGAATTAAATTGGAAAGAATAGACATGCTTGCCTTGTTGCTGATGTTTGAGGATAAACACTCAGTTTTTCACCACTGAATATGACATTGGCTGAGTTTTTCATAAGTGACCCTTGTTATCTTAAGGTATTTTCCCTTTTAAGTTATTTTATTGGGAATTTTTATCATTAATGAATGTTAAATTTTGACAAATGCTTTTTCTGCATTTGAGATTGCTCTGAATTTTATCACTTTTTTTTGCTATGGTGTAATATGTTGGTTGATTTGAAAATATCGAACCTTTCTTGAATCTCTGAAATGCATCTCACTTGATCGCGGTGAATGATCTATTTAATGTATGGCTGGATTTGGTTTGCTAATATTTTCTGAGAAATTTTGCATCTGCATTCATCAGGAATATTGGCATGTAGGATTCTTTGTTTTGTAGTGTATATCTGGTTTTTGTATCAGAGTAATGCTCTCTTCGTAAAATATATTTGGAAGCTTTCATTCCTCTTCCATTTTTGGGGAATAGATTTAGGAGAATGGGTAGTAACTCTTTCAAAAGTTTGGTAAAATTTACTTGTGCAAATATAAATGGGATTGTACATAAGACCCTGTGAATCAGTATTTTTGCATTCTTTGGGGAAAAAAAAGCCTAGTAGTGTAATTTCTGGGTCATAGGGTAGTTCTATTTTTAATATTTTGAGGAATCTCCATACTATTTTCCACAAAAGCTGCACCAGCTTGCATTCCCACCAACAGTGCAGAAGTGTTCCCCTTTCTCCACTTCCCAGCATCCAACATCTGTTGTTTCCTGAGTTCATCGTAGCCATTCTGACAGGTGTGAGGTGATCTCTCACTGAAGTTTTGATTTATATTTCCCTGATGATGAATGATGTTGAGCATCTCTCCATGTGTCTGTTATCCACTTGGATGTCTTCTTTGGAAAAATGTCTATTCGTGTCTTCTGCTAATTTCCTCACTGGGTTATTTGTTTTTGGATGTTAAGTTTGATAAGCTCTTTATAGATTTTGGATGGTAACCCTTTATCTTCTCCCATTCAATTGGTTGCCTTTTAGTTTTGTTTATTGTTTCCTTCACTATGCAGTCTTATCCTGATGAGGTCTCAATAGTTCATTTTTTTTTCTTTTGATTCACCTGCCCCTGGGATGTAGCTAATGAAAAGTTGCTGTGGCTGAGGTCAAACAGGTTGCTGCCTATTTTCTCCTATAGTACTTTGTGTTTCCCTGTGTTACATTTAGGTGTTTCATCCATTTTGACATTATTTTTATGTATGGTGTAAGAAAGTGGTCCAGATTCATTATTCTGCATATCACTGTCCAGTTTTGCCAACACGATTAGGTGAAAAGACTGGTTTTGGTCCACTGGATATTCCTTCCTGCTTTGTTAAAGATTAGTTCACCATAAATTTATGAGTCCACCTCTGGGTTCTCTATTATATTTTATTGAATTATGTGTCTCTTTTTGTGCCAGTACCATACTATGTTGATGATTATAGCTGTGTAATACAGTTTCAAGTCCAGAATTGTGATACCTCCAGCTTTGTTTTTCTTTTCCAAAATAACATTGGGTATTTGGGGTCTTTTCTAGTTCCATACAGATTTTAGAATTCTTTGTTCTAGCTCTGTGAAGAACACTGGTGTTTTTTTCATACCACTCAATGTACACTGAATGTATAGAGTGTATAGAATGTATATATTGAATATATAGATTGCTTTGAGAAGCATAGACATTTTAACAATATTTTTTTTCCAATCCATGAGCATGGAATGTTTTTCCACTTATTTGTGCATTCTTAATTTTTTCATGAGGATTCTATAGGATCCAGCATACAAATTTTTACCTCTTCGTTTAGATTTATTCCTAGGTATCTTATGGTTTTGGTTGCAGTTGTAAATGGGATCAATTCCTTGATTTCCCTTTCTGCTGCTTCAGAAATGGTATATAAAAAGGCTACCAATATCTTTTTTTTCCTTTCTTAAATTTATTTTTTGAGTATTCCATTTAATTTTTTTTTAATTTACATCCAAGTTAGTTAGCATCTAATGCAACAATGATTTCAAAAGTAGATGCTGTAATGCCCCTTACCAATTTAGCCCATCCCTCCTCCCACAAACCCTCCAGTAACCCTCAGTTTGTTCTCCATATTTATGAGTCTCTTTTGTTTTGTCCCCCTCCTTGTTTTGATTATTTTTACTTCCCTTCTCTTATGTTCATCTGTTTTGTATCTTAAAGTCCTCATAGGAGTGAAGTCATATGATATTTGTCTTTCTCTGACTAATTTCGCTTAGTATAATACCCTCTAGTTCCATCCATGCACTTGAAAATGGCAAGATTTCATTCTTTTTGATTGCTGAGTAATACTCCATTGTATATATATACCACATCTTCTTTATCCATTCATCCATTGATGGACATTTGGGCTCTTTCCATACTTTGGCTATTGTTGATAGTGCTGCTATAAACAGTGGGGTGCATGTGTCCCTTCAAAACAGCATACCTTCAAAACAGCATACCTGTATCCCTTGGATAAATACCTGGTAGTGCAATTGCTGGGCCATAGTATAGTTCTATTTTTAATTTTTTGAGTGACCTCCATACGGTTTTCCACAGTGGCTGCACCAGCTTGCATTCCCACCAGGAATGCAAAAGAGATCCTCTTTCTCCACATCCTCATCAATATCTGTTGTTGCCTGAGTTGTTAATGTTAGCGATTCTGACACGTGTGCGGTGGTATCTCATGGTGGTTTTGATTTGTATTTCCCTGATGATGAGGGATGAGCATTTGTTCATGTGTTCGTTGGCCATCTGGATGTCTTCTTTGGAGAAGTGTCTATTCATGTCTTTTGCCCATTTCTTCACTGGATTCTTTGTTTTTTGCATGTTGAGTCTGATAAGTTCTTTATAGATTTTGGATACTGATCCTTTATCTGAAGTGTCGTTTGCAAATATCTTCTCCCATTCTATCGGTTGCCTTTTAGTTTTGTTGATTGTTTCCTTTGCTGTGCAGAAGCTTTTATTTTGATGAGGTCCCAATATTTCACTTTTGCTTTTGTTTCCCTTATCTCCAGACACACGTTGAGTAAGAAGTTGCTGCAGCCCAAAGGACCCAAATAAATAAAATCAATAATTAAAGAGGAGAGATCACAACCAGCACAGCAGAAATACAAACAATAATAAGAGCCATTATACACCAATAAATTGGGCAATCTGGAAGAAATGAACAAATTCCTAGAAACATATACACTGCCAAAACTGAAACAGGAAGAAATAGAAAATTTGAACAGACCCATAACCACTAAGGGAATCAAATTAGTAATCAAAAATCTGCCAAAAAACAAGAGTCCAAGGCCAGATGGCTTTCCAGGGGAATTCTACCAAACATTTAAGGAAGAGTGAACACCTATTCTCTTGAAGTTGTTCCAAAAAATAGAAATGAAGAAAAACTTCCAAACTCTTTTTATGAAGCCAGCACTACTTTAATTACAAAACCAGACAAAGACTCCACTAAAAAGGAGAACTATAGACCAATTTCCCTGATGAACATGGACGCAAAAATCCTCAACAAAATATTAGCCAACTGGATCCAACAATACATTAAAAAAATTATTCACCATGACCAAGTGGGATTTATACCTGGGATGCAGGGCTAGTTCAATATCTGGGAAACAATCAATGTGATTCATCACATCAATAAAAGAAAGAACAAGAACCATATGATCCTCTCAATAGATGCAGAGAAATCATTTTACAAAATACAGTGTCTTTTCTTGATAAAAACCCTCAAGAAAGTAGGGATAGAAGGATCATACCTCAAGGTCATAAAAACCATATATGAAAGACCCACTGTTAATATCATCCTCAATGGGGAAAACAGAGATTTCCCCCTAATTTCAGGAACAAGACAGGGATGTCCACTCTTACCACTGTTTTTCAAACCAGTATTGAAAGTCTTAGCCTCAGCAATCAGATAACACCTAGAAATAAAACGCATCCAAATTGGCCAGGAGGAGGTCAAACTTTCACTCTTCACAGATGACATGATACCCTACATGGAAAACGCAAACGATTCTACCAAAAAAAACCTTCTAGAACTGATCCATGAATTCAGCAAAGTTGCAGGATATAAAATCAATGCACAGAAATTGGATGCATTCTTGTACACCAATAGTGAAGCAACAGAAAGAGAAATCAAGGAATCTATTCCATTTACAATGGCACCAAAAACCATAAAATACCTAGGAATAAATCTAACCGAAGAGGTGAAAAATCTATACACTGAAAAAAACTATAGAAAGCTTATGAAAGAAATTGAAGAAGATACAAAAATGGAAACATATTCCATCCTCCTGGATAGGAAGAACAAATATTGTTAAAATGTTGATACTACCCAAAGCAATCTACATATTCTATGCAATCCCTAGCAAAATAACACCAGCATTCTTCACAGAGCTAGAACAAATAATCCTAAAATTTGTATGGAACCAGAAAAGACCCCGAATAGCCAAAGCAAACTTCAAAAGAAAACCAAAGCAGGAGGCATCACAATCCCAGACTTCAAGCTGTATTACAAAGCTGTAATCATCAAGACAGTATGGTACTGACACAAAAACAGTCACAGATCAATGGAAATAAATAGAGAACCCGGAAATGGACCCACAAAGATATGGCCAACTAATTTTTGACAAAGCAGGAAAAAATACCCAGTGGAAGAAACAGTCTCTTCAGCAAGTGGTGCTGGGAACACTGGACAGCAACACGCTGTCCAGAAAAATGAACCTGTACCACTTTCTTACACCAATTTTGTCATGTTGGTTTTACATACCACAACTTTGTTGAATTCATGTATCAGTTCTACAAGACTTTTGATTGAGTCTTTAGGGTTTTGCACATATCATATCATGACATGTGCAAAGTGAAAGTTTACTTCCTCACCAATTTGTATGCTTTTTATTTCTTTTTGTTGTCTTATTGCCAAGGCTAAAACTTCCAGTACTCTTTTTAACAACAGAGGTGAAAGGAGACATCTTTGTCGTGTTCCTGACCTTAGGGGGAAAACCTATTGATACCAATATCAACTGTGATTGTATCATACGTGGCCTTTATGATGTTGAGGTATATTCCTTCCATCTTTCCTTTCTTAAGGGTTTTTATCAATAAATGCTGCTGTATTTCGTCAGATGCTTTTTCTGCATCTATTGACAGGATTATGTGAATCTTAACCTTTCTTTTATTAATGCACTGCATCACATTGATTGATGTGTGAATATTGGACCAGCCCTGCAGCCCAGGAATAAATCCTATTTGATCATAGTGAATAATTCTTTTAAGGTACTGTTGAATTCAATTATCTTCTTGATAATTTTTTCCATCCAGGTTAATCAAGATATTGGCCTGTAACTCTCCTTTTTCTCCGCCTGTAATCCTCTCTTTTTCTGGTTTTGGAATCAAGGCAATGCTGGCTTCATAAATGAGTTTGGAAGTTTTCCTTCCATTTCTATTTTTGGAGAAGTTTGAAAAGAATAGGTATTAACTCTTTTTAAATGTCTGTAAGTACTCCCCTGGGAACTCTTGCACAGGATTTTCGTTTGTTGGGAGATTATTGATAACTGATTCAATTTTTTTTTCTGCTTATGGGTCTGTTCAAATTTTCTATTTTTTCCTAGTTCAGTTTTGGTACTTTCTATGTTTCTAGAAATTTGTCCATTTCTTCCAGATTTCCCAGTTTGTTGTCATGTAATTTTTCATAGTATTTCTTTTTAATTGTTTGTGTTTCTTTTTTTTTTTTGTATTTTTTTTTATTTTTTATAATATATGAAATTTATTGTCCAAATTGGTTTCCATAAAACACCCAGTGCTCATCCCAAAAGGTGCCCTCCTCAATAATTGTTTGTGTTTCTATGGTGTTGGTTGTAATCTTCACTCTTTCATTCATGATTTATCTTGTTGGTTCCTTTCTATTTTCTTTTTTATAAGTCTTGCTTGGGGGTTACCAATTTTCTTAGTTCTTTCAAAGAAGCAGCTCTTAGTTTTGTTGGTATGTTCTGTCTTTTTTTGTTTGTCTGTTTTTGTTTCCATATTGTTTATTTCTTCTCTAATCTTTATTATTTTTCTGCTGGGTTTAGATGTTATTTGCTCTTGTTTCTATCTCATCTAGGTGTAATGTTAGATTGTATATTTGGGACCTTTCTTACTTCTTGAGATAGGCCTGAATTGCAATAGACTTTCCTCTTAGGTCTGACTTTTCTGCATTCCAAAGGGTTTTGATTATTGTGTTTTAATTTTCACTTGTTTTCATGTATTTTTTTTATGTCTTCTTTAGTTTTTTCATTAACCTATTCATTCATTAGTAGGTTGTTCTTTAATGTCCATGTATTTGAGGGCTTTCTTGATTTTTTCTGGTGACTGAATTCACATTTCATAGATTTGTGATTTGAAAGTATGCATGGCATGATCTGGATTTTTTGTACCTTTTGAGGGTTGGTTTGTGACCAAGTATGTGATCAGTTCTGGAGAATGTTTCATGTGCACTCAAGAAGAATGTCTTCACCTGTTTTATAGGAGAATGCTTTGAATATATCTGTTAAATCCATCTGGTCACTGTGTCCTTCCCAGCAATTGTTTTCTTGTTGATTTTCTGCTTAGATGATCTGTCCATTGTACATGGTGTATTAAAGTTTCCTACCACTATCTTATTATTATCAATGAGTTTCTTTTTTGTGATTAATTTATTCACATATTTGGGTGTTTCAAGTTGGGGACATAAATATTTACAATTACTATATCTCCTTTATGAGTTGACATTTCTTCATTTTTTGTTGCTGCCTTTGTCTTTGAAATCACGTTTGGTACAACTATGGCTACTCCAGCTTTCTTTTGAACTTTATTAGCATGTTAGATGGTTCCCCATCCCCTCACTTTCATTGTGCAGGTGCCCTTAGGTATAAAATTACTCTTTTGTAGGCAGCATATAGATGGATCTTAGTTTTTTGTTTTTTTTTTTATCCACTCTGATACCTTATGTCTTTTGATTGGAGCATTTAGTCCATTAAATTCAGAGTGATTATTGAGAGATATGAATTTAGTGTCATTGTGTTGCCTGTAGAGTTCATGTTTCTGATAATGTTCTCTGGTTCTTTGAAGTGTTTGTTGTTTTGGTCTTTTTTTTTCTTCATTTAGAGAATCTTCCTTAAAATTTCTTGCAGGGCTGGATTAGTGGTCACAAAATCCTTTACTTTTTGTTTGTCTGGGAAAAACTTTATCTCTCCTTCTATTCTGAGTGACAGGCATGCTGGATAAATAATTCTTGGCTGCATATTTTTACCATTCACTATGTTGAATATGTCGTGCTACTCCTTTCTGGCCTGACAAGTTTCAGTGGAAAGGTCTGTTTCTGACCTTATGTGTCTACCTTGTAGTTTATGGACCTTTTGTCCCCAGCTACTTTCAAAATTCTCTCTTTATCCTTGTATTTTTCAAGTCTTACTATGATATGTCATGGTGTTGACCTATTTTTGTTGATTTTGAGGGGAATTCTCTGTGACTCTTGAACTAAAATACCTGTTTACTTGTCCAGATTAAAGAAATTCTCAACTATGATTTGTTCAAATAAACCTTCTGCCCCCTTTTCCCGCTCTTCTTTTATGACTCCTATCATACCGATATTGTCTGATTTTATGGATTGTGATTATGGAATCACTAAGTTCTCTAAGTCTGCCCTTTGATCTAATATTTTCCCTTTCCTCTTTTTTTCAGCTTCATTATTTTTCATAATTTTATTTCCTATATCACCTATTCTCTCCTCTGCTTCTTCAAACTTCATTGAGGCTGTATCCAGTTTTCCATCAAGTTATAGTATATTTTTCATCCTGCCAATTTTTGGGTCTCCAATATCTGCACCAAGGTTTTCTCTGGTGTTTTCTACATTTTTTTGAAGCATAGCTAGTAGTGTGTGCTTTGATTTGTTTGTTAGAATAAGTCTTGAAGAAAAAGGTGGGGGGAATGCTTGATCTCAAAAAAAAGAGAAAAGGAAAGGGAATGAAAAAATAACAAACAAACATAGAATCAAATAACTGTAAGACTTATTTCAAAGAAAAACAAAAAGGAAAAAAAATAAAATGAAAAGAAAGATTGAAGCCTGATTTAAAAAGAAGATAAAAGAAATGAAACAAACAAGAAATTATCAACCTGATTCTGAAAGCAAAAAAGAATAAGAAAGAAAATAAAGGAAAAGAAAAGTAAGCCTGGTCCTACTTCCACCAGAGCTACAGGTGTCATTTTGAAGCACTTGATTTTCAGTACACTTGGTGCATGGAGGGTGCTGCCTCAGCTGGTTTTCTTGAGGAGAGGCCTGTTTCATTGTTTCAGAGTCAGCCTTGCTCCACCAAATAAGCAGTTGCCAGGCACAAGGGGGAGGGTTTTGTGTGATCTGGTCCCACCTCCACTGGGGGGTCGCTGTGGTGCTCTTTGAAGTCTCACTGTTCTGGTGTGTGGAGGGGGGAATGGTGCCACCCAAATCTCTCAATATTGGACAGGGTATCTCACACCCCACACTCTTAAGGAAGCTCTGACAGAATAGCAAGAGTAGTCACCTCACCCTGTGGCAAAACTCTGCTGAAGTTTTTTTTTTTTTGGTGTGCAGCTTGGATTCAATACTCAAAGGCTTAAAGGAACCGGCACCTCAAGGACCCACCTCCCTCCTCCAGATTAGAGCCACTCCAGAGTATATCTGAAGTTCTTCCTCCCAGAAAAATAGCCCCACACTTATACACTGTGTGGAATCTATGGTGTGGCACCACTAAAAGTAGTAACAAGGTTATATTCTCTCTGGGTGTGCCTCTGTCCCTTGATGATGAAAGGCTTATTGCTGGTACCTACAGGGTCTATGTACTTTGAAAGACAACAAACCTTCTTCTAAAAGTATTCCAGGAAGGATAATATTCTCTACCAGTGTACTCTGAAGGTACCTAAACCACACTACACACTCCATGGTGAGCTCCCTCCTTCTTCCCAGAAGTGCCCTCCATAGAATTGCTCTGGAGAAACTTGTGCACTTCCAAAACGTCTAAATTTGAGCTCCATACACTGTTTGCAAAACAAAAAAAAAAAAAAAAAAAAAAAACAACAACCTGTGACACTCAGTATTTCTAGTTTCCCAGATGTGGTCCAGAGAGACTGTACTTATTTATTTAGTTAGTTAGTTAGTTGTTAAATTAAATTAAAGTTTCATAACACAAAGTGCTATCTTGGCTTCAGGAGAAGAACCCAGTGATTCACCTCTTACATATGACACACAGTGCTCATCCCAAAAACTGCCCTCCTTAATGCCCATAACTCATTTAACCCATCCCCCACCCACCTCCCTCCAGAAACCCTCAGTTCTCTGTATTTAAGAGTGTCTTATGGTTTGCCTCCCACTGTGTTTTTATCATCTTTTTCCTCCCTTCCCCCATGTTCATCTGTTGAGTTTCTC
The DNA here is from genome assembly GCF_018350155.1 of Leopardus geoffroyi. NCBI lineage: Eukaryota > Metazoa > Chordata > Mammalia > Carnivora > Felidae > Leopardus > Leopardus geoffroyi. Next base: position 50,348,312 of record NC_059343.1, read on the forward strand.
AAATACTACATGAGTGAAATCATGATATCTGTCTTTCTATGACTGACTTATTTCGCTTACCATAATACCCTCTAGTTCCATCCAGGTTGTTGCAAATGGCAAGATCTCATTACTTTCATTGCCGAGTAGTATTCCATTGTGTATGTAAACCACATCCTCTTTATCCATTCATTAGTTGATGGACATTTGGGCTCTCTCCCTAATTTGGCTATTGTTGACAGTGCTGCTATAGACATTGGGGTGCATGTGCCCTTTTGAATCAGAATATTTTAATCTTTCTGATAAATTCCTAGTAGTGCAATTGCTGGGTCATAAGGTAATTCTATTTTCAATTTTTTGAGGAACTTCCATACTGTTTTCCAGAGTGGCTACATCAGTTTGCATTCCCACAAACAGTGAAAAAGTGTTCCCCTTTCTCCACATCCTCTCCAACATCTGTTATTTCCTGAATTGTTCATTATAGCCATTCTGACAGGTGTGTGGCATTGTCTCAATGTAGTTTTGATTTGTATTTCCCTGATGATGAGTGACCTTGAGCATCTTTTCATGTGTCTGTTAGCCATCTAAATTTCTTCTTTTAAAGAGTGTCTATTCATGCCTTCTTCCCATTTCCTCACTGGAGTATTTGTTTTTTGTGGGTGTTGGGTTTGATACATTTTTTATCCATTTTTTCTCTGGTTGACTTCAAATATCACAGCATTGTGACTGAAAATATGCATGGCTTGATCGCGATCATTTTGTTCCTGTTGAAAACTGTTTTGTGACCCTTATGTGGTCTATTCCAGAGAGTGTTCAACGTGCACTTGAGGAGAATGTGTATTCTGCTGCTTTAGGATAAAATGTTCTGAATATATCTGTTGAATCCATCTGTTCCAATGCCTCATTCAGAGTCTTTGTTTCCTTGTTGATTTTCTGCTTAGATGATTTGTAAGAGGAGTAAGAAAGCCCCTTACAATGATAGCATTATCAACAAATTTGCTTATGTTTGTGATTTATTGATTTATATATTTAGGTTTTCCAAGTTAGGGACATAAATGTTTACAATTTTTAGCTCTTCTTTATGGATAGACCTCTCAATTATGATATAATTCCGTTTTCATCTCTTGTTAAAGTCTTTTTTTTTTTTATAAATCTAGTTCACTTGATGAATAGACACTTCTCTAAAGAAGACATCCAGATGGCCAACAGGCACATGAATAGATGCTCAACGTTGCTCCTCATCAGGGAAATACAAATCAAAGCCACACTCAGATACCACCTCATGTCAGTCAGAGTGGCTAAAATGAATAAATCAGGAGACTATAGATGCTGGCAAAGATGTGGAGAAATGGAAACCCTCTTACACTGTTGGTGGGAATGCAAACTGGTACAGCCACTCTGGAAAACAGTGTGGAGGTTCCTCAGAAAATTAAAAAGAGATCTACCCTATGACCCAGCAATAACACTGCTAGGAATTTACCCAAGGGATACAGGAGTGCTGATGCATAGGGGCACTTGTACCCCAATGTTTATAGCAGCACTCTCAACAATAGCCAAATGATGGAAAGAGCCTAAATGTCCACCAACTGATGAATGGATAAAGAAATTGTGGTTTATATACACAATGGAATACTACTTGGCAATGAGAAAGAATGAAATCTGGCCTTTGTAGCAACGTGGATGGAACTGGAGAGTGTTCTGCTAAGTGAAATAAGTCATACAGAGAAAGACAGATACCATGTTTTCACTCTTATGTGGATTCTGAGAAACTTAACAGAAGATCATGGGGGAGGGAAAGGAAAAAAAAAGTTAGAGAGGGAGGGAGCCAAAGCATAAGAGCCTCTTAAAAACTGAGAACAAACTGAGGGTTGATGGGGAGGTGGCAGGGAGGGGAGGGTGGGTGATGGGTATTGAGGAGGGCACCTTGTTGTGATGAGCACTGGGTATTGTATGGAAACCCATTTGACAATAAATTTCATATTTTAAAAAAATCTAGTTTGTTTGAAGTCCATTAGCTGATAGATGTTTTTCCATCCTCTTACTTTCAATCTGCAGGAGACTTTAGGTTTAAAATGAGTCTCTTGTAGGCAGCATACAAATGGATCTTGTTTTATTATCCACTCTGATGTTCTATGTCTTTTGATTGAGGCATATAGTCCATTTACATTTAGGGTGATTATTGAAATATATGAATTTATTGCCATTGTGTTATCTGTAGGTTTCATGTATATGGTGATGTTTTCTGGTCCTTTGTAGTTTTTGCTGCTTTCCACTCACCGAGTACCCCCTTAGGATCTCTTGCAGGTCTGGTTTAGTGGTCACAAACTCCTTTAGTTTTCTCTAGGAAAGTCTTTGTCTATCCTTCTATTCTGAATGACAGCCTTGCTGGATAAAGGATTCTTGGCTGCATATTTTTTCTACTCAACATATTGAATAGTTCATACCACTCCCTTCTGGCTTGCCAAGTTTCAGTGGACAAGTCTGCTACTAATCCTGTGTATCTACCTTTTTACATTAAGGACCTTTTGTACCTAGCTGCTTTCATAATTCTCTCTTTACCTTTGTATTTTTCCAGTTTCACATTGATATGTTATGTTGTTGACCTGTTTCTGTTAATTTTGAGGGCAGTTGTCTGTGCCTCTTGGACTTGGATACCTGTTTCCTTCCCCAGATTAGGGAAGTTCTCAGCTATAATTTGTTCAAATAAACCTTTTGCCCTTTTCTCTCACTTTTCTTCTTCTGGGATTCATATGATATGGATATTGTTTTGTTTCATGGAATCACTTAATACTCTAATTCTCCTCTTGAGATTTAGTAATTTCCTTTCCTCTTTTTTTCAACTTCAGTTTTTCATAATTTTATTTTCTATTTCAACATTCTCCTTTCTGCTTCTTTAATCCTCCCTCTCACTGTACCTAGTGTATTTTGTATCTCATTTATTACATTTTTAAATTCATCCTGAATAAGTATTGTTTTTTTATCTCTGAAGCAAGAGTTTCACTGGTATCTTGTATACTTTTTTCAAGCCCAGCTCTTATCCTTATGACTGTTATTCTAAGTTTTTGTTCAGATGTATTGTTTATACCTGTTTTGAGCAATTCTCTGGCTGTGATTTCTTTTTGATCTTTCTTTAAGGGAGTATTCCTTCATTTTGAGGCACCTGGATGGCTCAGTCAGTTAAGTGTCCAACTTTGGCTCAGGTCATGATCTCACACTTCTTGAGTTCAAGGCCCACATCAGGCTCTGTGCTAACAACTCAGAACCTGGAGTCTGCTTTAGATACTGTGTCTCTCTCTGTCTCTTCCCCTCCCTGCTCATGCTCTGTCTCTCTCTCTCAAAAATAAACATTAAAATGATAATAATAATAATAAATCCTCCATTTTGTCATTTTTTTGCATTTTTCTGTCTTTTGTATGTTTAAAAACTGTGTTATATGTCCTGCACCTGAGAATACCACTATATTAAAAAAAATTCATGAGCCTGTCCAGGGCCTGGCACCCAAGGAAGAGTTTCTGGTTTATGATGCATGCACTATGTTGTTGTTTTTTTTTTAGCTGCTTTGACCCACTGGTTAGTCTTCTTCAGAGCTCCTCCTTGCTTGTAGTGGTAGAGTGTTTGGACTTTAGCTAAGTTGTTTTGATTTATTTGTTGAAGTATCTGTGGAAAAAAGGTGGGGGGGAATCTTGAGCCCATGAAAAGAGAAAAAAGAAAAGGGAGAAAAGAAAACAAATAATAAAAAATCTATAAATTTAATTTTAGAAAAAGAGAAAGGAAAATAAAGAAGAAAGATAATAGATGGAAAATGAATAGAATAAAAATGCCTGATCAAACAGATATATAAATAAGATATATATTTATATATGTTTATTTTATATAAAATATTTATATATAATATACAATTTATATACACTATATATACTATATATAACTATATAGTATAAATTATATTATATAGAATTGACAAAAAACATAAAAACTATGAGCCTGATTCCAAAAGAAAGAAAGAATGGGAGTAAAAAAGAAAAATAATAAAGAAAAAAGAAAAAAAAAAGAAAGAGTTGTCTGTTGTGCCTAAGGCTGGTGGCTGTGCTGGTCTGGAAGAGAGGCAAGCTGATTGAATCAGCCAGTCTTGCTCCAGTAAATAAGCAGCTTCCAGGCACAGAGGGGCAGGGTTAGGTGTAACTGCGTCCCACCTCCACTGAGGGCCATTGTGCTTCTTTTTGAAGTCCCACCGTATTGGTGTTGGGGGGGATGGCATCACCTCAATCTCTTCTCCCCAGACTGGGTATCTCAACCCACATTGTTCAGGCAGCCATCACAGAATAGCGAGAGCAATCAGCTTGCCCTGCTGTGCAGTTCTCCTTTGCCTTTTTTGAGCTTTGCTGGCATGCTAAACCAGATGTCATTTTCTAAAATGTTTTGTAAATTTTATTTACTGTTTAGAGAGAGAGAGAGAGAGAAGAGAAAGAGAGAGAGAGAGCATGAACAGGGGAGGGGCAGAGAGGGAGAGAAACACAAAATCCCAAGCAGGCTCCAGGTTCTGAGCTGTCAACACAGAACCCGATGCAGGGCTTGAACTGACAAACCATGAGATCATGACCTGAGCCAAAGTCAATTGTTTAACAGAGCCACCCAGGCGCCACTCAGTCTGGTATCTTAAGGAACCCAGTATGGTGTGTCTTGTCCCCCCTGCTCTGGAGTAGAGTCTCTCCACCCTGCTGATAAAAGTACTTTGGCTGGCATCTACAAGGTCTTTTGTCTTTGAGGAGGCAATAAACCCTCTTCCAAATTACTCCAAGAACGGGAATATTATTTCCCTGTGTGCCCGTGAAATCACTACAGCATGCTATTTACTCTCAGGCTGGCTGTCTTCTTTGCAGTAACATGCACCATGGCTCTGCTCCAGAGAAAGTTATGCACATCCTAAACATCTAAATTGCAGCTCCAAAGGCTGTTTGCAATAAACAAACAAAACAAACAAAAAATGCTGACACTTTTCATACTTCTTGCTTCCCAGTCCATGGTCCAGAGAGGGTTTCCTCTTGTGCTAACTTGATGCTGCATTTTTACAATGTCTCTCTCTCTCTCTCTCTCTCTCTCTCTTTCTCTGTCCATTTTGTCCCTCTCCTTTGTTCTTATGCCATTTTTTCTCCTCTAATTCATATACATACACCGTTATCCTGCCAAGCTGTCTCCCTCCAACTGTGGCGGTGCTTCTGCCACTCCACAGATTGATTTCTTGGGTGTTCCAAGTGATATGATCTCAATACAACTGTGTTTGAAGGATGAGGAAAATACTGGTCCCCCTACTTCTCCACCATCTTAACTCAAGAGATTTCCCTTTTGTAACAACTCGATCCCTCACTCAACCCAACCCCTCTGTCTCTCTTTTGTCTCTCCACTGAAAGTGTTCCCTCCCCTCTGTGCCACTTAGCTTTCTCTCTCCCAGTCCACTTCCATGCACCTTGCTCCTGCCATGTTGTCTCCTTTCAATATTGGAGATCCTTCTGTCACTCTGAAGATTGATTTCCTGGGTGTTACAAGTGATTAGACCTCAATATGGATGTGTTTGAGGGATGAGGAAAGCCCAAGATCCCCCTGCATCTCTGACATCTCCTTCGCTCTCTTAGAACTTTTTATGCGGTGTCATAAATATTTTGGACCATTTTGTTTTTATTTTTTGTCTTCATATATTTACTTATTCTTTAATTTGTTTATGGACCCATTGTATGCTTTGTAGCATGTTGTTTGGTTTTCATGTGTGTTCTCCATTTTTTATTTTGTGATTGATTTTTAGTTTAATACTGTTGTAGTCTGAAAAGATACCTGGTATAATTTCTGTCCCCTTAAGTTTATTGAGACATTTTTTGTGGCCTAACATATAGTCTATTCTGGAGAACATTCCATGTGCACTAAAAAAAGAATAATAATCTTTTGTTTTTGGATGGAATGTTCTCTATGGATCTGTTAAGTCTATCTTGTCTATTGTATTGTTGAGAGATACTATTTTCCTATTGTTTTCCTGCCTGGATGATGGATGTACTGATGTAACTGGCATGTTATAGTCCACTACAATTGCATTACTGTCAATTTTTCCCTTTATGTCTGTTAATCATGTTGAGTACATTGATAATTACAATTCTTACATCATCTTGTTAGATTGATTTTTTTATCACTACACAATGACTTTCTTTGTCTTCTGTTACAGTATTTGTTTAAAGGTATAAGTCATAGGATATGAGTATTGATACCTTGGATTTTTATTTGTTTCCATTCACAAGGAGTATCATTTTCCATTATTTCACTTTCAGTCTGTATGTGTCTTTGGTCTGAAGTGAGTTTCTTGTGGGCAGCGTATCTAATAGTTTTGTTTGTTTTTCCATTCTGCCTGTCTTTGTCTTTTCACAAAACATTTAGAAACTGTACATTTAGAATAATTATTTATATATATGTACTTATTGCCATTTTATTAATTGCTTTCTGGTTAATTTGTAATTCTTTTATGTCTCTTTCTTCTTTTGCTTTCTTTCCTTGTGATGGATTTCTGTAGTATTATGCTTGCTTTGGTTCCTATTCTCTTTATTTTTGTGTGTCTACTATAGATTTGGGGCTGGTGATTACAATGGGGTTCATATATAACATCCTGAGTATATAGCATCTAACAATTAAGATGATGAACACTGAGTTTAAACACATTATAAAATAACTTAATTTTTATATTTTATGTGTATACTGTCATATCTTATATATTTTTATTCATAATTTTCTTACATCTAATTATGGACTTTCCCTATAAAGAAGTTTATTTAACATTTCTCATAGGGCTTGTTTAGTGGTGGTAAACTCAATAAAATATGTTTGTCTGTGAAATTCCTTCTTTTTTCCCATTATGAATGACTACCTTTCCAGGTACACCTGTTTTGGGTTGTAAGTTTTTGTTTTTGTTTTTTCAGATATTAAATATATCATACCACTACCTTCTGGCCTCCAAAGTTTTTGCTAAAAAAACAGCTTATAGAGAGAGGTGGGCCAACATGGCAGAGAAGTAGGGGTATCCATACTTCCCACATCTCTCAAAAAAGAAGGACTGAAGCCAAAGGACTTTGAACCCTGAGAGTCTGGGAAGAAAAGAGACTGAGTCCAAAAGAGAGACACCAGGACATCCTTGATGGGCTACAGGTGGGCAATTCTGAACTAAGGGAGATAAAATGGGCTGCATAGGCATGGAGGGGAGGAATCGCCTTCTGTGGAGAGACAAAGGGAAGAGAAAGAGTGCCTGGGGAAGTGTAGGACTGTATCTGGACAAGAGAAAAACCACAGACTGGGACTGAGAGGGACCCCATCTCTAACTGTGGGACTTGTTTCCTACTGGGGCTGGCTGCCCTTTTCACACGCTTGGGGAGGAGGGGAGCCACCCTCAGTTTCGGTGGCATGTCAAGGGTGCAGTCCACAGTAGGAGAAAGTGGTCCCTTCTCTGGAGTGCTGTGGGACGGGACAAAGCCTGCCTGTGTCTGCCATCCCTTAACTGGGTGGCAAGATCTGGGGTGTAGTCCACAGCAGAAGGCTGAAGTGCTGCGGCACAAAGCCAGCTGAGACCATATATCAGGCTGTACAGAGAGGTGCTTCCCCAGTGCCAGAGCGCATAGAGCAGGAGTTTGAATCCTAGCCAAGCGTTGGGTCAGGGGAGTCCACAGAGCAAGAAGGACAGCCCTGTCTGTGCCCACAGCACACTTGTACAGAGTGGGGATCCACACTTGTACAAGTGAGGATCACTTGTACAGAGACCACCAGGTCATGGAGAAGAGACTAGGGGATCGCCATTTCTCCCTGCCCCCCAACACCAAGGTGGGGCCTCAGGGATTGGTTCTTGGGACACACAGTGGAGGTGGGACCAGCCTACACCAAACCATGCCCCTCCATGCCAGGTAACTGCCTAGCTACTGGAGTGAGATAGATGCTGGGGAACCAGACAGCTCCATCCTCCAGAGCAGCGCTGCTGCATTGCCTGGATTAATTCCCAGACAATTCTTGTTATATAGATATATCCTCCCTTCCTTTTCTCCTCCTTATCTCTTCCCTCCTCTAGACTGCTTACTCTGGTTGTTGGTTTGTTTAAGCAGACATATTGAATCCACTCTCTTGATACATGTTCTACACCTCCTGTGTACTTTCCTTTCTCTTTTTCTGGAATAACCAGGCCATATAGTTTCTCTGTCTGGGTAACTGTATCTTCATTTCTTTTTCCCCACCTTCTTCTTTATTTTCCTTTCTCTCTCTCTGGATTTAGCCAGTCTCTCTGCCTGCTCGATGTTTATTTTCTCTTTGTCCCCACTCCTGTCATTTCTCTCTTTCTATGTGCTCTTCCCTAAGCACTGCCTCCACCCTGTTCTATACTTGTAGTTGGTATTTCTGTTTTTTTGCTTGTGGATTGTTTTTGTTCACGCGCATGTGTGTGTGTATGTATGTGTGTGTGTGTGTGTTTTGTCTGTTTGTTTTATTTCTCTCTGTGTTTGTGTGTTTTTGTTTCCTGTTTGTTTCCTTGTTTTCTTTTCCAGGGCTACTTCTAGTAACAAATCAAAGAACACCTTGTAGAAGGTATAAAACATCACTATGAGTAGAGAAATAAAATAACCAAAGCCACAACAAATGAGAGAAAGTAACACTATCCAAAAAACACCTCCTGAAGGTCTAGGCCTTGGACAGTGTATGACCCTCCTTTAAGATAGCAGTGCTCGCAGGTGCAGAGCATGTAACAAGATTTTTAAAAGAAGGGACAGAAAACTAGCCAAGGTGATGAAACAGAAGAATCCTCAAAAGAAATTCCAGGAAGAAGTGACAGCTAAATAATTGATCAAAACAGATATAAGCAATATAACTGAACAAGAATTTAGAATAATAGTCATAAGAGTAATTGCTGGGCTTGAAAAAAAACAGAAGACAACAGAGCATCTATTTTTATAGAGATCAAGGAACAAGAAAATAGTAATGATTAATTTAAAAATGTTATAACTGAGGTAAAAAATGAAGTGGAGGTGGCAACAGTGTGGATTGAAGAGGCAGAAGGGAGAATGGAGGAATTAGAAGATAAAATTGTGGGAAAAAAGAAGCTGAGTAAAAGAGAGATAAAAAAATTCCAGGATCAAGAAGAGAGAATTAGAGTAATAAGTGATGCAATCAAAAGGAACAATATCTGAATAATAGGAATTCCCGAAAAAGAAGAGAGAGAGAAAGGGGTTGAAGGTGTACTTGAACAAATCACAGCTGAGAACTTCCCCGAGTTGGGGAAGGAAACAGACACTGAAATACAAGAGGCACAGATAACTCCCCTCAGATGTAACTTGAATTGATCTTCTGCATGACATATCATAGTGAAACTGAAAAATACAAGGATAAAGAGAGAATTCTGAAAGCAGCTAGGAATAAACAGGCCCTAACATACAAAGGTAGACACATAAAGGTAGTAGCAGACTTATCTACTGAAACTTGGCAAGCCAGAAAGGAATGGCAGGAAATCTTCAATGTGATGAACAGGAAAAATATGCAGCCAAGAATCCTTAACCCAGCAAGCTTGTCATTCAGAATATAAGGAGAGATAAAGGTCTTCCTAAACAAACAAAAACTGAAGGAATACATCACCACAAAACCAGCCCTACAAGAGATCCTAAGGGGGATTCTGTGAGTGAAATGTTATAAGGAGCACAAAGTGCCAGGGACATCCCTACAAGCATGAAACCTACAGAAAACACAATGATTCTAAACTCATATCTTCCAATAATAACGCTGAATGTAAATGTACTAAATGCTTCGTTCAAAGACATAGGGAATCAGAATGGATACAAAAAACAAGACCCAATTATTTCCTGTCTGCATTTTAGACCTCAGGACACCTTTATATTGAGAGTGAGGGAATGGAGAACTATCTATCATGCTACTGGAAGTCAAAAGAAAGCTGGAGTAGACATACTTATACAAACTAGATTTTAAATTAAAGGCTGTAACAAGAGATGAAGAAGGGCGTTGCATAATAATTACAGGGTGTATCCATCAGGAAGAGCTAGCAAGTATAAATGTATATGCACCAAATTCAGTAGCACCCAAGTAGATAAAACAATTAATCACAAACATAAGCGATCTTATTGATAAGAACGTGGTAATTTCAGGGGACTTTAATACTCCACTTACAACAATGGACAGACCATCTAGACAGAAAATCAGTAAAGAAACAATGGCCCTGAATGGTACATTGGACCAGACGGATTTGAAAGATATATTTAGAACTTTACATCCCAAACCAGCAGAATAAACTTTCTTCTCGAGTGCACATAGAACATTCTCCAAGAGAGATCACATACTGCATCAGGAAACACCCCTCAATAAATACAAAAGAACTGAGATCAAATCATGCACAGTTTCAATTTACAATGCTGTGAAACTTGAACTCAATCACAGGAAAAAGTCTGGAAAACCTCCAAAAGAATGGACGTTAAAGAATATTCTACTAAGGAATGAATGGGTCAACCAGGCAATTGTAGAAGAAATTAAAAATATATGGAAATAAACGAAATGAAAATACAACAATCCAAATCCTTTGGGATGCAGCAAAGGCAGTCCTGAGAGGAAAATACATTGCAATCCAGGCCTATCTCAAGAAATAAGAAACATCCCAAATATAAAACCTAACAAAAATCCTAAAGGAACTAGAAGCAGAACAACAAAGACACCCCAAACCCAGCAGAAGAAGAGAAATAATAAAGATCAGAGCAGAAATAAACAATATAGAATAAAAAAAAAAAACAGTAGAGCAGACCAATGAAACCAAGAGTTCGTTTTCTGAAATAATAAACAAAATTGAAAAACCCTAGGAAAGCTACTCAAAAAGAAAAGACAGGACCCAAAGTGATAAAATCATGAATGAAAATGGATTTATTACAACCAATCTCTCAGAAATACAAGAAATTATCAGGGAATACTATGAAGGATTATATGCCAACAAACTGGACAATCTGGAAGAAATGGACAAATTCCTAAACACCCACACAGTGCCATAACTCAAATGGAATAAATATAAAATTTGAACACACCCATAACCAGCAAAGAAATTGATTCAGTTATCAAAAATCTCCCAACAAATAAGAGTCCTAGGCTAGAAGGTTTCCTAAGGGAATTCTACCAGACTTTTAAAACAAAGGTAATACCTACCCTTCTCAAGCTGTTCCAAAAAATGGAAAGGGACAGAAAGGCTTTGGACTCATTCCATGAAGCCAGCATTACCTATTCCCAAAACAGAGACCCAGCAAGAATAGAGAACTGCAGGCCAATATCCTTGATGAAGATGGATGCAAAAATTCTCAACAAGATACTAGCAAATCGAATTCAACAGCATATAAAATGAATTATCCACCATAATCAAGAGGGACTCATTCCTGGGCTGCAGGGCTAGTTCAATATTCGCAAATCAATCATTAAGATACAGCACATTAATAAAAGAAATGATAGGAAACATGATCCTGTCAATAGATGCAGAAAAAGCATTTGACAAACTACAGCATCCTTTCTTAATGAAAACCCTCAAGAAATTTGGGATAGAAGGAACATACTTAAACATCATAAAAGCCATTTATGAAAAGCCCACAGTTAATAACATCCTCAATGGGGAAAAACTGACATCTTTCTCCCTGAGATCAAGAACACGACAGGGATGTCCACTCTCACCACTGTTGTTTAACATAGCATTGAAAGTACTAGCATCAGCAATCAGACAACAAAATGAAACCAAACACATCAAAATTGGCAAAGATGCAAACTTTCACTTTTCGCAGATCACATGATACTGTACATGGAAAACCTGACAGACTCCACCAAAATACTGCTAGAACTGATACATGAATTCAGCAAAGTCACAGGGCAAAAAATTACTGTACAGAAATCGGTTGCATTTTTATAGACCAATAATGAAGCAACAGAAAGAGAAATAAACTGATCCCATTCACAATTACACCAAGAACCATAAAATACCTAGGAATAAACCTAACCAAAGATATAAAAGATCTGTATGCTGAAAACTATGGAAAGCTTATGAAGGAAACTGAAGAAGATACAAACAAATGGAAAAACATTCCATGCCCAATGATTTGAAGAATAAATATTGTTAAAATGTCAATACTACCCAAAGCAATCTACACATTCAATGCAATCCCAATTAAAATTACACCAACATTCTTCTCAAAGCTAGAACATGGAGGGGTGCCTGGGTGGCGCAGTCGGTTGAGCGTCCGACTTCAGCCAGGTCACGATCTTGCGGTCCGTGAGTTCGAGCCCCGCATCAGGCTCTGGGCTGATGGCTCGGAGCCTGGAGCCTGTTTCCGATTCTGTGTCTCCCTCTCTCTCTGCCCCTCCCCCGTTCACGCTCTGTCTCTCTCTGTCCCAAAAATAAATAAACGTTGAAAAAAAAAAAAAAAAGCTAGAACATGGAATCCTAAAATTTGTATGGAACCACAAAAAACCCTGTACAGCCAAAGTAATAGTTGAAGAAGAAAACCAAAATGGGGGGCACCACAATCCCAGACTTTAGCCTGTACTACAAAATTGTAATCATCAAGACAGTATGGTATTGGCACAAAAACAGACACATAGACCAATGGAATAGAATAGAAACCCCAGAACTAGACCCACAAATGTATGGCCAACTAAACTTTGACCAAGCAGGAAAGAGTATCCAATGGAAAAAAAAGACAGTCTCTTTAACAAATGGTGCTGGGAGAACTGGACGGCAACATGAAGAATGAAACTACACCACTTTCCTACAGCATTCACAAAGATAAACTCAAAACGGATCAAGGACCTGAATGTGAGACAGGAAGCCATCAAAACCCTAGAGGAGAAAGTAGGGAAAAAAAGTCTGACCTCAGCCTCAGAAATTTCTTACCTGACCCATATCCAAGGGCAAGGGAATTAAAAGCAGAAAATAACTATTAGGACCTCAACAAGATAAGAAACTTCTGCACTGCAAAGGAAACAATCAACAAAACTAAAAGGCAACCGATGGAATGGGAAAAGATATTTGCAAATGACATATAAGATAAAGGGATAGTATCCAACATATATAAAGAACTCACCAAACTCCTGAAAAACAAATAATCCAGTGAAGAAATGAACAGAAGACATGAATAGACACTTTTCCAAAGTAGACATCCAGATGGCCAAAGGACACATGAAAATTTGTTCAATGTCACCCCTCATCAGGGAAATACAAATCAAAACCACACTGAGATACCACCTCACACCAGAGTGACTAAAATGAACAAATCAGGAGACTATAGATGCTGGCGAGGATGTGGAGAAACAGGAAATTCTTGCACTGTTGGTGGTAATGCACTGTTGTTGGAGATGCAGTCACTCTGGAAATCCATGTGGGGCTTCCTCAAAAAAGTAAAAATATAACTCCTGTGACCCAGCAATTTCACTTCCAGGAATTTACCCAAGGGATACAGGAGTGCTGATGCATTAGGGTACATGTACCCCAATGTTTATAGCAGCACTTTCAACAATAGCCAAATTATGGAAAGAGCCTAAATGTCCATCAATAGACAAATGGATAAAGAAGATGTGTTTTTGAAATCAGAGGGAAGATGGCGGCGTAGGAGGACGCTGGGCTCACCGCGCGTCCTGCTGATCACTTAGATTCCACCTACACCTGCTTAAATAACCCAGAAAACCGCCAGAGGATTAGCAGAACGGAGTCGCCGGAGCCAAGCACAGACGAGAGGCCCACTGAAGAGGGTAGGAAGGGCGGCGAGGCGGTGCACGCTCCACGGACTGGCGGGAGGGAGCCGGGGCGGAGGGGCGGCTCGCCGGCCAAGCAGAGCCCCCGAGTCTGGCGGGCAAAAGCGGAGGGGCCTGACGGACTGTGTTCCCACAGCAAGCGCGACTTAGCGTCTGGGAGGTCATAAGTTAACAGCTCTGCTCAGAAAGCGGGAAGGCTGGAGGACAAAGGAAGGGAGAGCTGCTGAGCCCCCGGATGACAGAGCTCAGTTTGGTGGGGAACAAAGGCACTCGCCAGCGCCATCTCCCCCGCCCATCCCCCAGCCAAAATCCCAAAGAGAACCAGTTCCTGCCAGGGAACTTCCTCGCTCCACGCAAACACCCAACTCTGTGCTTCTGCGGAGGGGCCAAACCTCCGGCAGAGGATCTGACTCCCTCCCGCTGCCACAGGGCCCCTCCTGAAGTGGATCACCTAAGGAGAAGCGAGCTAAGCCTGCCCCTCCTGCCCCTGTGCACCTTGCCTACCCACCCCAGCTAATACGCCAGATCCCCAGCATCACAAGCCTGGCAGTGTGCAAGTAGCCCAGACGGGCCACGCCACCCCACAGTGAATCCCGCCCCTAGGAGAGGGGAAGAGAAGGCACACACCAGTCTGACTGTGGCCCCAGCGGTGGGCGGGGGGCAGACATCAGGTCTGACTGCGACTCCGCCCACCAACTCCAGTTATACACCACAGAACAGGGGAAGTGCCCTGCAGGTCCTCACCACGCCAGGGACTATCCAAAATGACCAAGCGGAAGAATTCCCCTCAGAAGAATCTCCAGGAAATAACAACAGCTAATGAGCTGATCAAAAAGGATTTAAATAATATAACAGAAAGTGAATTTAGAATAATAGTCATAAAATTAATCACTGGGCTTGAAAACAGTATAGAGGACAGCAGAGAATCTCTTGCTACAGAGATCAAGGGACTAAGGAACAGTCACGAGGAGATGAAAAACGCTTTAAATGAAATGCAAAACAAAATGGAAACCACCACAGCTCGGATTGAAGAGGCAGAGGAGAGAATAGGTGAACTAGAAGATAAAGTTATGGAACAAGAGGAAGCTGAGAAAAAGAGAGATAAAAAAATCCAGGAGTATGAGGGGAAAATTAGAGAACTAAGTGATACACTAAAAAGAAATAATATACGCATAATAGGTATCCCAGAGGAGGAAGAGAGAGGGAAAGGTGCTGAAGGGGTACTTGAAGAAATAATAGCTGAGAACTTCCCTGAACTGGGGAAGGAAAAAGGCATTGAAATCCAAGAGGCACAGAGAACTCCCTTCAGACGTAACTTGAATCGATCCTCTGCACGACATATCATAGTGAAACTGGCAAAATATAAGGATAAAGAGAAAATTCTGAAAGCAGCAAGGGGTAAACGTGCCCTCACATATAAAGGGAGACCTATAAGACTCGTGACTGATCTCTCTTTTGAAACTTGGCAGGCCAGAAAGAATTGGCACGAGATTTTCAGTGTGCTAGACAGAAAAAATATGCAGCCGAGAATCCTTTATCCAGCAAGTCTGTCATTTAGAATAGAAGGAGAGATAAAGGTCTTCCCAAACAAACAAAAACTGAAGGAATTTGTCACCACTAAACCAGCCCTACAAGAGATCCTAAGGGGGACCCTGTGAGACAAAGTACCAGAGACAACACTACAAGCATAAAACATACAGACATCACAATGACTCTAAACCCATATCTTTCTATAATAACACTGAATGTAAATGGATTAAATGCGCCAACCAAAAGACATAGGGTATCAGAATGGATAAAAAAACAAGACCCATCTATTTGCTGTCTACAAGAGACTCATTTTAGACCTGAGGACACCTTTAGATTGAGAGTGAGGGGATGGAGAACTATTTATCATGCTACTGGAAGCCAAAAGAAAGCTGGAGTAGCCATACTTATATCAGACAAACTAGACTTTAAATTAAAGCCTGTAACAAGAGATGAAGAAGGACATTATATAATAGTTACAGGGTCTATTCATCAGGAAGAGCTAACAATTATAAATGTCTATGCGCCGAATACGGGAGCCCCCAAATATATAAAACAACTACTCATAAACATAAGCAACCTTATTGATAAGAATGTGGTAATTGCAGGGGACTTTAACACCCCACTTACAGAAATGGATAGATCATCTAGACACACGGTCAATAAAGAAACAAGGGCCCTTAATGAGACATTGGATCAGATGGACTTGACAGATATATTTAGAACTCTGCATCCCAAAGTAACAGAAGATACATTCTTCTCGAGTGCACATGGAACATTCTCCAAGATAGATCATATACTGGGTCACAAAACAGCCCTTCATAAGTTTACCAGAATTGAAATTATACCATGCATACTTTCAGACCACAATGCTATGAAGCTTGAAATCAACCACAGAAAAAAGTCTGGAAAACCTCCAAAAGCATGGAGGTTAAAGAACACCCTACTAACGAATGAGTGGGTCAACCAGGCAATTAGAGAAGAAATTAAAAAATATATGGAAACAAACGAAAATGAAAATACAACAATCCAAACGCTTTGGGACGCAGCGAAGGCAGTCCTGAGAGGAAAATACATTGCAATCCAGGCCTATCTCAAGAAACAAAAAAATCCCAAATACAAAATCTAACAGCACACCTAAAGGATATAGAAGCAGAACAGCAAAGACACCCCAAACCCAGCAGAAGAAGAGAAATACTAAAGATCAGAGCAGAAAATAAACAATATAGAGTTTAAAAAAACTGTAGAGCAGATCAACGAAACCAAGAGTTGGTTTTTTGAAAAAATAAACAAAATTGACAAACCTCTAGCCAGGCTTCTCAAAAAGAAAAGGGAGATGACCCAAATAGATAAAATCATGAATGAAAATGGAATTATTACAACCAATCCCTCAGAGATACAAACAATTATCAGGGAATACTATGAAAAATTATATGCCAACAAATTGGACAACCTGGAAGAAATGGACAAATTCCTGAACACCCACACTTCCAAAACTCAATCAGGAGGAAATAGAAAGCTTGAACAGACCCATAACCAGCGAAGAAATTGAATCGGTTATCAAAAATCCCCCAACAAATAAGAGTCCAGGACCAGATGGCTTCCCAGGGGAGTTCTACCAGACGTTTAAAGCAGAGATAATACCTATCCTTCTCAAGCTATTCCAAGAAATAGAAAGGGAAGGAAAACTTCCAGACTCATTCTATGAAGCCAGTATTACTTTGATTCCTAAACCAGACAGAGACCCAGTAAAAAAAGAGAACTACAGGCCAATATCCCTGATGAATATGGATGCAAAAATTCTCAATAAGATACTAGCAAATCGAATTCAACGGCATATACAAAGAATTATTCACCATGATCAAGTGGGATTCATTCCTGGGATGCAGGGCTGGTTCAACATTCGCAAATCAATCAACGTGATCCATCACATTAACAAAAAAAAAAGAGAAGAACCATATGATCCTGTCAATCGATGCAGAAAAGGCCTTTGATAAAATCCAGCACCCTTTCTTAATAAAAACCCTTGAGAAAGTCGGGATAGAAGGAACATACTTAAAGATCATAAAAGCCATTTATGAAAAGCCCACAGCTAACATCATCCTCAACGGGGAAAAACTGAGAGCTTTTTCCCTGAGATCAGGAACACGACAGGGATGCCCACTCTCACTGCTGTTGTTTAATATAGTGCTGGAAGTTCTAGCATCAGCAATCAGACAACAAAAGGAAATCAAAGGCATCAAAATTGGCAAAGATGAAATCAATCTTTCGCTTTTTGCAGATGACATGATATTATACATGGAAAATCCGATAGACTCCACCAAAAGTCTGCTAGAATTGATACATGAATTCAGCAAAGTTGCAGGATACAAAATCAATGTACAGAAATCAGTTGCATTCTTATACACTAACAATGAAGCAACAGAAAGACAAATAAAGAAACTGATCCCATTCACAATTGCACCAAGAAGCATAAAATACCTAGGAATAAATCTAACCAAAGATGTAAAAGATCTGTATGCTGAAAACTATAGAAAGCTTATGAAGGAAATTGAAGAAGATACAAAGAAATGGAAAGACATTCCCTGCTCATGGATTGGAAAAATAAATATTGTCAAAATGTCAATACTACCCAAAGCTATCTACACATTCAATGCAATCCCAATCAAAATTGCACCAGCATTCTTCTCGAAACTAGAACAAGCAATCCTAAAATTCATATGGAACCACAAAAGGCCCCGAATAGCCAAAGGAATTTTGAAGAAGACCAAAGCAGGAGGCATCACAATCCCAGACTTTAGCCTCTACTACAAAGCTGTACTCATCAAGACAGCATGGTATTGGCACAAAAACAGACACATAGACCAATGGAATAGAATAGAAACCCCAGAGCTAGACCCACAAACGTATGGCTAACTCATATTTGACAAAGCAGGAAAGAACATCCAATGGAAAAAAGACAGCCTCTTTAACAAATGGTGCTGGGAGAACTGGACAGCAACATGCAGAAGGTTGAAACTAGACCACTTTCTGACACCATTCACAAAAAGAAACTCAAAATGGATAAAGGACCTGAATGTGAGACAGGAAACCATCAAAACCTTAGAGGAGAAAGCAGGAAAAGACCTCTCTGACCTCAGCCGTAGCAATCTCTTACTCGACACATCCCCAAAGGCAAGGGAATTAAAAGCAAAAGTGAATTACTGGGACCTTATGAAGATCAAAAGCTTCTGCACAGCAAAGGAAACAACCAACAAAACTAAAAGGCAACCAACGGATTGGGAAAAGATATTTGCAAATGTCATATCGGACAAAGGGCTAGTATCCAAAATCTATAAAGAGCTCACCAAACTCCACACCCGAAAAACAAACAACCCAGTGAAGAAATGGGCAGAAAACATGAATAGACACTTCTCTAAAGAAGACATCCGGATGGCCAACAGGCACATGAAAAGATGTTCAGCGTCGCTCCTTTTCAAGGAAATACAAATCAAAACCACACTCAGGTATCACCTCACGCCAGTCACAGTGGCCAAAATGAACAAATCAGGAGACTCTAGATGCTGGAGAGGATGTGGAGAAACGGGAACCCTCTTGCACTGTTGGTGGGAATGCAAATTGGTGCAGCCGCTCTGGAAAGCAGTGTGGAGGTTCCTCAGAAAATTAAAAATAGACCTACCCTATGACCCAGCAATAGCACTGCTAGGAATTTACCCAAGGGATACAGGAGTACTGATGCATAGGGGCACTTGTACCCCAATGTTCATAGCAGCACTCTCAACAATAGCCAAATTATGGAAAGAGCCTAAATGTCCATCAATTGATGAATGGATAAAGAAATTGTGGTTTATATACACAATGGAATACTACGTGGCAATGAGAAAAAATGAAATATGGCCTTTTGTAGCAACGTGGATGGAACTGGAGAGTGTGATGCTAAGTGAAATAAGCCATACAGAGAAAGACAGATACCATATGGTTTCACTCTTATGTGGATCCTGAGAAACTTAACAGGAACCCATGGAGGAGGGGGAGGAAAAAAGAAAAAAAAAAAAAAGATGTTAGAGTGGGAGAGAGCCAAAGCATAAGAGACTGTTAAAAACTGAGAACAAACTGAGGGTTGATGGGGGGTGGGAGGGAGGAGAGGGTGGGGGATGGGTATCGAGGAGGGCACCTTTTGGGATGAGCACTGGGTGTTGTATGGAAACCAATTTGACAATAAATCTCATATAATAATAAAAAAAAAAGAAGATGTGTTTTTTATATAAAATGGAATACTACTTGTCAATGAGAAATAATGAAATCTGGCCATTTGAAGCAACGTTGATGGAACTGGGGGATATTATGCTAAGTTAAATAAGCCAGGCAGAGAAAGACAGGTGCCATATATTTTCACTCATATCTGGATCTTAACAAACTTAACAGAAGACTATGGGTGAATGGAAGGGGGAAAAATTATGGAGAGGGAGGGAGGCAAACCATTAGAGACCTTTAAATACTGAGGACAAACTGAGTGTTTATGGGAGGTGCGGGAGAGGGGAACGTGTGTGATGGGCATTGAGGAGTCACTTGTTGGGATGAGCACTGGGTATTGTATGGAAACCAATTTAACAATAAATTATATTTTAAAAAATATAAGCTGAATTTAAGTATTATTTTTTGTGGTGTAGACCTCCTTGTGTTCATCTTGTTTGCAATCCCCTATGTTTCTTCAACCTAGATGGCTATTTCCTTTCCAAAATTAAGGAATTTTTCAGCTATTATTCATTCAGATAATTTTCTTCCCCTTTATCCTCTCTTCCTTCTGGGACACCTATAATGTGATGTTTGTTTGCTTGATTTTATTCAAAAGACTCCTTAACCTCTCTTCATTTTTTTTTCTTTTTACTGTTCAGCTTGGAAATTTTCCATTACTCTATCTTCCAGGTCACCAATCCATTCATATGCATTCATTAATCTACTGCTGATTTCCTCTGTTTTTTTTTTTTTAATTTCAGTTATTGTATTCTTCAATTCTGATTTTTTCTTTTGTATTGTTCATCTCTTTGTTGAAGTACTCGCTGAGCTCTTGCACTCTTCTCAACATTCTGGTGAGCACATTTATTATCATTACTTTAAACTCTTTAGCATAAATATATATATTAACATATGATATATATATAATATTTAACATAGAACATACATGAATATTTAATATATTAAGAGAGAGAGAGAAAGAAATAGAGGGATAAAGAGAGATGAGAGATCTTTTTCTGAGGTTTTGTTTTGTTACTTGTTTGAAGCACATTCCTCTGTCACCTTATTTTGCTTCATTCTCTGTGTTTCTATGAATTGGACCAAATAGCTACATCACCTTAACTTGAAAGAATGATCTTGTCTATGGTCATTTCCTGTGTTGATTGTGGGTGTCTGATGACTTGGGCTGGCTGGCTGGCTTACTGGAACTTTGGCCGGTGTGACTTGTATTTCCCAGGGTATTTTGTGCTGGGGTTGTCCTGGTGGGATGACCAGAGCTGAAGTGTGCATGGGATGGGGAAGATCCAAGGCTCTTTGCACAGCAGGCACCCTGACAGGACAGATAAATCTCAAGTGGGTGCAATCCAGGATGTCCCAGGGCTCTCCTTACACTGGGTGCCCTGGCAGGCTGCTGGAGCCAATATCACAAACAATCCATTGGGTTTCAGAGCATTTTGAACAGGAAGAAACCTGATGGGGAAGTTAGAACTGAAGTGGGGTGTTAGCTGGGGGTCCCAGGGCTCCCTACACAGAGGGTGCCTTGACAGGAATGCTGAAGCTGGCATGCTCAATGCAGGGGGTCCTCTGGTGGGGCAAACAGAGTTGAGATTTCTACAGGCCAGGGTGTTCTGGAATGCTCTGTGCAGGAACCACTGTGGCAGGTTGGTTGTAGCTTAGATGAACAAGGTTTGGAGGTTCCAAGGATGCTTTGCCGAGAGGGTGCCTTGGTAGGTAGCTGGAGTGAAGACAGTCAAGAG
This sequence comes from Leopardus geoffroyi, assembly GCF_018350155.1. NCBI lineage: Eukaryota > Metazoa > Chordata > Mammalia > Carnivora > Felidae > Leopardus > Leopardus geoffroyi. The sequence goes on from NC_059343.1 coordinate 50,369,593, forward strand.
CTTAGAGTTACCAGTGAAATTTTATTACTTGTTTCGCCATTGTTTCTAGGGATTCTCTCTAATCCTTTCTTGTCTTTCTCACTGTTGGTCACTCCTTTCTGCTCAAAGAGTCCCCTTTAATGTTTCTAGCAGGGCTGGGTTAGTGGACAGAAACATCTTTATATTTTGTCTGGGAAACTCTTTATCTCTCCTCTTCTGAATGACAGATTTGCTGGATAGAGTACTTTTGGTTACAGATTTTTCTCATTCAGCATGCTGAATATATCATGCCACATTTGTTTGGCCTGCCATAGTTATGGTGAGAAATCTCCAGCTAGCCTTATGGGTCTTCCCTCGTAAGTTAAGGACATGTTTTGTCTTGTTGCTTTTAATTTTTTTTCTTTATCACCATATTTTTCAAATTTAATTGCAACATGTATTGGTGTTGGCCTGCTTTTGTTGATTTTGATGGGCATTCTCTTTGCCTCCTGGATTTGGATGTCTGCTTCCTTCACCAGATTAGGGACGTTTTTAGCTATTATTTCTTCAAATAAATTTTCTGTCTCCTTTTCTTTCTTTTCTTCTTCTGGGACTTGTATGATATGAATATTATTACATTTGATGGAGTCACTGAGCTCCCTAAGTCTGTTCTCATGTTCTACAATTCTTCTTTATCTTTTTTTGTACAGCTCCATTGTTTTCCATTATTTTCCATTATTTTGTCTTCTAGATCACTGATTTGTTCCTCTGCTTCTTCCATGCTTGTGTTCATCACATCAAGCCTGTTTCCAATCTTGTTTATTAAATTCTTCTTGTCTGACTTTTTTTTAGCTCTCTTATCTTTGTTATAAGGGTTTCAGTGTCTTCTATTCTTTTCATAAATCCAGTGAGCATCCTTATGATTGTTACTTAATATTCTCCATCAGGCATGTTACTTATGTATGTTTTGCTTAGATCTCTGGCCATGCCCTATCTTGTTCTTTCATGTGGGATAATTTATTCTGTCTTGGCATTTTGTCTGCCTCTACGTTCTTCTCTGTGTTAAAAGAGCCAGTTATGTGTTTTGCTCCTGAAAGTAATGGCCTTGTGAAGAAAAGTTCCTGGTGCTTCAGAGAGTGTCTCTGGTTAGTGCTCTGTGTGCTCTGCTGTTGTGTTTTTGCTGCTCTATTCTTTAGGCCTGTCATTTGCAGATGTTCTACTTGCCTGCTTTGGTGAGTGTTTTGTACCTGCCTTGAATATGGTGAATTTTAACTAGATGTGCTCTGGTCTGCTTATGAAATGAGACCTGATACCAACTGAGGCCCTTCCAAAATCTCTGGTTGGGAAAGGTGGTGTCAGCAGGGGTTTCTGCTGGTCTTCTGGGGGAGAGACCACTGGGACTGAGGCACGCTTGACTGAGAATGGCAGTTCCACCAGAACACAAGGGGATGGAGCTTGGTGTAAACAAGTTTGGCAGCCAATATAGGCACTGAGCTGCTTCCCTCAGGTGGGTCTGTGTTTATGCTAAGGGTCAGAGGGAAACACTGCCAGCCAACTCCCCTGTTCCCAGATACATGTCTCTGGGAACACTGCCTTTCAGGGTTACTCTCTGAAACTAGCAAATAATCTTCACCCTCTGGGTCCTAGGCATTCTTCAGATTGCTATTTCCATGCTATTTGTTCCTGGGTTGTTTGGCTGCCTTCTTCCCAGGAGCAGTGCAGTGCCGTCTGGATTACACTCCAGCTAAGCCCACTGACCTCTAAAATTCCAAGTTTTAAGTCACACTGGTTGTAGGAACTCATGAAATTTGGGCCCTCTTGTTTTCAAGGTCAGTGACTTTGGGGAAATGTTCTCCTTGTTCATTCTCCTGTGTGCTTTACTCTACCCCTCTCAGCAACCATGGCTCCCTGACCTCCACAGAATCTGTGATCCATTTACCCCCTAAACCACATCTCTTCACTTCCCACCTTCTTTGATATAGCCTCATCTCCCTCTTTAGTTGTGAAGCTTGTTCTGTCAGTCTTCAGGCCAATGTCTGGGGTATTCAGAATGATTGGATAGTTATCTAGTTGTGTTTGTGAGAGGAAAGGAAACCAGGTCCTCCTACTCTACTGCTAACTTTTGTAATCTCCTCTTGGTATCAGTTCTTATGTTTAATTCTTTGACCTAGGTTAACTTAATTTTTATTAGTCGTGTAAGATAAGTGTTCAATTTTATTGCTCTGCATGTGTTTCTCATATTTTTCGAGCACCATTTGTTGTAGAGACTATTATTTTCCCATGGGTGTTCTTGTGTCCCTTGTCAAATATTGCTGACCACATATACCAATATTTAATTACGTGCTCTCTATACCTATATTTAATTCTGTGCTTCCTATTCTGTTCCATTATCCAGTGTGTTTATTTTTGCTCAGTATAATACTTTTGTTTGGTAGTATAATTTGAAACCATGAAATGTGATACATGTGGCTTTATTTTTTCTAAAGATTGCTTTGGCTATTTGGGATCTCTTGTATTTCTACACAACGTTAAAATTGTCTTTTAATTCTGTAAAGAATTACTTTTGTTTTGAATGGGAATTGCATTGAATCTGTAGATGGCTTTGGGTAGTTTGATCATTTAGCAATATTGATTCTTCCTATCTATGGACATGAGATGTCTTTCCATTTGTTTGTGTTCTTAGATTTCTTTCAGTGAATTATTAGTTTTTATTGTACATAGTTTTTAGTGTTCTAGTTAAATTTATTCCTCAGTATTTTATTATTTTCAATCCTATTGTAAATGAGATTGTGTTTTTTCCCAATGCTTCAACATTAGTGAAGACCGATTTTCCATGTATTTTTTTTTTTTTATATCTTCTTTAATGTTTTGGTCAAGCCATTCATTCTTTTGTGGGATGTTAGTTTCTTCTGTAATGTTTTGGTTAAGCCGTTCATTCTTTAGTGGGATGTTAGTTAATCTTCATGTATTTTTGGTCTTTCCAAATTTTTTCTTGTGGTTGTGTTCAAGTTTCATAGTGTTGTGGTCAGAAATATGCACAGTATTGTATTCATCTTTTTGTACTTGTTGAGACATGATTTCTGACCCAGCATGTGATCTATTCTAGAGAATGTCCCACGCCCTTGAAAAGAATGTGTTTTCTGCTCCTTTAGGATGAAATGTTCTGAATATATCTGTTAGGTCCATATGGTGCAATGTGTCATTCAAAGTCATTGTTTCCTTGTTGATTTTCTGCTTAGAATATCTGTCTATTGCTCTAAGTGGGGGTGTTAAAATCCCCTACTCTTATTGTATTATTATCAACTAGTTTCTTTATGTTTGTTTTCTTTCTTTTTTTTCTTTTTTGTATTTGGGTGATTCATGTTGGGAGCATAAATATTTACAACTATTTCATCTTCTTTGATAGCCCCTTTATTATAATATAGTGACCTTCTTCATCTCCTATTAAAGTCTTTGGTTTAAAATCTAGTTTTTCTGGTGTAAGTATTGTTAATTCTGCTTTCTCTTCACATCTATTTTTATGATAAATGGTTCTGCATTCCTTCACTTTCAATCTGCATGTCTTTTTAGTTCTGAAATGAGTCTCTTGTAAGCAGCATATAGATGAGTCTTGTGTTTTTAATACATTCAGTAACTACATATTTTTAATGGAATGCTTAGCTTTTTTATCTTCAATGTAATTATTGATGTATATATATTTACAGCTATTTTGTTACCTATCGTTTTGCTTTTTTTTTTTTTTTTGTAGTTTTCTCAGATCCGTTTTTCTCTTGCTGTCTTTCATGGTTTTTGTCTTCCTTTAGTTATATACATGAATTCCTTTCTTTTTGTTCTTTGGATGTCTGTTAGTGGTTTTGGATTTGTGGTTACCATTAGATTTGTATATAACATTTTCTACATTTATCAGTCTATATTAAGATGATGGTTGTTAAAATATGAACCCATTCTTTATTCATCTTCCACCCATGTTCTAAGTATACTGTATTGTATTTTTAACTTTTTAAAAATTTTATGAATCCATTGACTGATATGTATAAAAACAGTTATTTTTGTTACTTTTTGTACTGTTTTTTACTCTCACTTAGGGTCTTTTTTTTCCATTCTAAGAGTCTCCATAAATATTTCTTGTTGTGCTGCTTTAGTGGACATGAATTCCTTTAGTTTTTGCTTGTATGAAAACCCTTTTATATCTTATATTATGACCAATAGCCTTGCTGGATAGAGTATTATTGGCTACAGATTTTTCATTGTCAACACTTTGAATATATCATGCCACTCCCTTGTATCACGCAAGTTTCTTCCTAAAATACACTAATAACCTTATGGAGTTTCCCTTCTCTATAACTGGCTCCCTTTCTCTTGCTCATTTTAAAATTTTATCTTTTTCCTGGAAGCTTAGGTCACTCAGTCAGTCAAGTATCCAACTCTTGGTTTAAGCTCATCTCATGATCACACAGTATTGAGATTGAGCCCCATGTCCAGCTCCATGCTTGGTGTGGAACCTGCTAAATATTCTCTCTCTCCTTCTCCCTCTGCCTTTCCCCCACTTGTACTCTGTCTCTCATAAATAAATGAATGAATGAATGAATGAATAAATAAATAAATAAAATTCTGTCTCTTCCCTACATTTTGCCATTTTATTTTTTATTTTCATTTTTTTTTTCTTTTTTTCATTTTATTTTTTATTTTTTTTAAATTTACATTCAAATTAGTTAGCATATAGTGAAACAATTATTTCCAGAGTAGATCCCTTAATGCCTCTTAACCATTTAGCCCATCCCAGCTCCCACAACCCCTCCAGTAACCCTCAGTTTGTTCTCCATATTTATGAGTCTCTTCTGTTTTGTCCCCCTCCCTGTTTTTATATTATTTTTGTTTTATTTCCCTTATGTTCACCTGTTTTGTCTCTTAAAGTCATCATATGATTGCAGTCATATGATTTTTATCTTTCTCTGATTGACTAATTTCACTTAGCATAATACCCTCCAGTTCCATCCATGAAATTGCAAATGACAAGATTTCATTCTTTTTGATTGCCAGGTAATACTCCATTATATTTATATACCACATCTTCTTTTTTTTTTTTTTATAATATATGAAATTTATTGTCAAATTGGTTTCATAAAACACCCAGTGCTCATCCCAAAAGGTTCCCTCCTCAATACCCATCCCCCACCCTCTCCTCCCTCCCACCCCCCATCAACCCTCAGTTTGTTCTCAGTTTTTAACAGTCTCTTATGCTTTGGCTCTCTCCCACTCTAACCTCTTTTTTTTTTTTTTTTCTTTTTTTCCTCCCTCTCCCCCATGGGTTCCTGTTAGGTTTCTCAGGATCCACATAAGAGTGAAACCATATGGTATCTGTCTTTCTCTGTATGGCTTATTTCACTTAGCATCACACTCTCCAGTTCCATCCATGTTGCTACAAAAGGCCATATTTCATTTTTTCTCATTGCCACGTAGTATTCCATTGTGTCTATGTCCATTCATCCATCGATGGACATTTGGGCTCTTTCCATACTTTGGCTATTGTTGATAGTGCTGCTATAAACATGGGGGTGCATGTGTCCCTTTGAAACAGCACACTTATATCCCTTGGATAAATGCCTAGTGGTGCAATTGCTGGGTCGTAGGGTAGTTCTATTTTTAGTTTTTTGAGGAACCTTCATACTGTTTTCCAGAGTGGTGGCACCAGCTTGCATTCCCATATTTTTAAGTTTTTATTTAAATTCAATTTAGTTAAACATATAGTATAATATTAGTTTTAGATGTACAATATAGTGATTCCACACTTTCAATAACATCCAGTACTCATCACAACAAGTGTGTTCCTTAATCCCCTTTATCTATTTAACCCTTCTCCCACTCACCTCTATTCTGGTAACCATCAGTTCCATAAAGTGAATAGTCTCTCTTTATCTCCCTTTTTATACCTTTGCTTGTTTATTTTGTTTCTTAAATTCCGCATATGAGTGAAATCCTGTTATTTACCTTTTTCTGACTGACTTATTTCACTTAGCATAATACACTCTAGTTCCATCCACGTTGTTGTAAGACACAAGGTTTCATTCTTTTTGATCACTGAGTAATATTCCATTGCATACATATACCACATATTCTTTATCCACTCATCAGTCAATGGACATTTGGGCTCTTTCCATACTTTGACTATTGTTTATAGTGCTGCTATAAGCATAGGGGTACATGTATCCTTTTGAATTAGCATTTTTGTATTCTTTTGTTAACTACCTATTAGTGCAATAGCTGGATTATAGGATTTTTTTCTATTTTTTTAGTTTTTGAGAAACCTCCAAAGTGGTGTTGTCACTTAGGAATACTTTTTGCCATTTTAATTACTATGTGCCTTTGTGTGAACCTCAGTAATTGATTTTATTTGGAGCTCTCTGAATGTCCTGGATCTACATGTCTATTTGCTTCCCTAGATTATGGAGGTTTTCAGCTATTATTTCTTCAAATAAATTTTCTTCCATGGTTTCTCTCTCTTCTTCTTCTCCCAGAATCTTTATAATGTGAATATCGTTACAGTTGATGGAGTCACTGAGTTCCTCAAGGCTATTATCAATTTGCATAATTTTTCCTGTAATTTCTTCAACATGATTAGTTCCACTAACTGTGTCCTCCAGGTCAGATTAATTTGTTTTTATAATTTTGTAATTTTTTGTAAAATTTTGTAAAATTTGTAACCCTGCTTTATCTTGCCTGTTATTTATTCCATCAATTGTATTTTTAATTTCATTTATTGTCTTCTTCATCTCTGATTAGTTATTTTTTATCTCTTTCTTATAGGTCTCATTGATGTCCCCCACTCTTTTCTGAAGTACAATGGACATCTTTACATCATTAAATTCTTAATCAGGCATATTACTTATAACTGATTTATATACATCTCTTGATGTGGTTTTGACCTGTTCTTTCATTGGGTATATTTCTTGTCTCCTCTTTCTGTTTAAATCTTGTGTCACTATGTGTTATGAAATTCAGCTGCATCTCTTGCCTTTAAAAGTAATGGCATTATGAAAAAGATGTCCTGTATGCCCTGCAGTACAGTGTCTTTTGTTGCCCTGTACTTGGTACTTCAACAAGTGTCTTCCATGTTTGTTGCTTATGCCCTACTCTTGAGTCCTAGCTTTTTTTTTCTTCAGTCCAGTTCTCTTCAAAGGTTCTCTTTGCCTGTTGTGGGCAGTGTTTGGTCTCTGGCCTGGTGGGTGAATTTTACCAAGGTGTGTGAAGGCTTACCTGTGAAATGAGTCCTGGTGCTGCCACCATCACTTGAACTGAGGTAACACAAAATTCACACATTTGCAGAAGAGGTGTTGTTGGGGTTTGAACTGTCTTCTGGGCTAGGGATCCTACAGTGCAGGGACTGAGGCAAGTGTGACTGGGAAGGGTGGATATATTTAAGAACAGTGGGGCAGGGAGTGTAAGTTATATAGTGAATGTTGGACCCTTGCTGGTTCCCTCAGGTGGCTCTGTTTATTCTTGTGTTGGGGAAGGGAAATGACACCTATTAGCACCTTTTTTTTTTCCTGGAGGGGTTTCCCTGTGAGCCCTACCTCTCCAGGCCAAGCTCTGAGATGAGTCAATCACTCTTTCCTTTCTTGTCCCGTTGGTTTTCAAACTGCTTCTTCCACATTATATCTTTGTTGGCTGTATGTTGTGCTGTGTCTTTCAGGGCTTGGGCTCTGTTTCCTGATGCTGTCTGGTCTCTGTCATAGCAGAGCCCTGATTTTCAAAATTACAGGGTTTAATTCACACTGGTTGTAAGAACTCATGAACTTTGGCTCCTCTCACTTTCAATGAAAAATATTGTGGGAATTTGTCCTCCCTGTGAGGAATTCACAATGTGACATTCTATGTTTCACCCTTCTCCATTTGACTGAATACCCCTGTACCATGGACCAGCAAGTTCCATTTTATTCCCAAACTTCATCTTAAGCCCTGCTACCTTCTCACTGTGTCGTTTCTTCTTCCAGTCTTCACATACTTCTCTGGATTATTTACATTGATAGGGGTCATATCCAGTTGTATCTTTGGACAAGATAAGCTTAGGGTCCTTCTATTCTGACATCTCCCCAACCTACTTTTTTCTCCTTGTCTTCTTTTCTTTCTTTCTTTTTTGGTTATCTTCTATTTTTTCTTTCCCTTTTACTCTGTTAACTTTATTTTAAAATTTTTCTTATTTTTATTTTTTGTTCTTTAAAACCCAAAGCTTAAAAGAGTAAGTAGAATATAAAAAAAATCACCCTTCAAATTCCACTAAACAGTGGAGGGACCTGCTAGGACGCTTTCTGGTTAGGAGAGCCTAACAGAAATAGTCTACATTCTCTCTCCGCTTTGAACGCATATATTAGTGAACAGTCTGGGTGACATAACTGGCCTGATATCTCAGTTTGGTGAGATCAGGGGCCTCCCAGAATACATACTACATTGGTTCCAGGCATTCCAGCAAAGCACCCCTTACATAGAGTATCCCAGGGCACATGGGCTTCCATTCATTTCAACTTCAACTGTCAGGCTACAATTCCCTCAGTGTAGAGAAACCTGGACCACACTAACTGGCATCCATTTCAAGTTTTCCTGTCTTGGAAACGTCCCCATATGAAAGGACCAGGAGCCCAGTTTATGCTAGCCACACATACAGCCAGTCAGCAAAAGTTACTAAACACACTCAATCTATATAAGGGATATTCATCTTCAGGACCATTCCTTCAAACTTAACAGAAGTAGGTAATACATAAAAACAAACACAGAAAGCCAAGAAATATGAGGAGACAGTAATATGCTGGAGAAAAAGAAAAAGAAAAAGAAAACACTCAGAAAAACAACTAAATGTAATGGAAATAAGCAATATGCCTGATAGAGAATTTGCAACAATGTCAACAAAGATACTTACTGAGCTGGAGAAGACTTTGGTGAGACCTTTAATAAATAAATAGAAAATATATTTAAAAGTCAAAGTTTAAGGAAACAATAACTGAAATTAAAAACACACTAGTTTTTCAAAAGTAGATTTGCAGATGCAGGGGGACATATCACCAGTCTGAAAGAAATGACAATTAAAACCACCCAAGCTGAACAGCAAAAGCAAAAAATAGTAGAAAAATTGATAATAGGTCAAAGGATCTTTTGGACATCAAGTGAACAAACACTCACATTGTATGATCCCAGAAGAAGAGAGAGTGAAAGGAGAAGATAATTTATTTGAAAAAAATAATAGCTAAAAACATGTGTAATGTGGGGGAAGAAATAGATATCCAAGTCCAAGAAGCACAGAGAGTTCCAAACAAGATCAATTCAAGATCGACAAAAGGATAAAAGTAATTAAATATTAAAGGTTAAAGATATGGTGATAATCTTAAAAGCAGCAAGAGAGAAGCAAAACTTACCTACAAGGTAAAACTTCTAAGATTAACAGCTGATTTCTTAGCAGAAACTATGCAGGCCAGAAGGAGTGGCATGATATACTTAAAAACTGAAAGAAGAAAAACCTAGAACCAAGAATACACTATCTAAACATGTTACCAATTATATTTGAACAATATTTAAAGGGTATCTAGACAAAGAAAAGGTAAAGGATTATAACATCAAAACCAGCCTTACAAGTAGTGTACAAGAAACTTTCTTAAATGGAAAAGAAATGGCAATAAATAGATATAACAAAATTATATATAATAACAATGAAAATATGACAATATATACATAAAACACAGAGAAGGGTATAAAATTTTAAAAAGGTAAAAAGAAAAATAGAGAAAAATAAAGAAATTTTGGACCATTTTAGAATGTTTTATTTATTTATTTATTGGTTTAAGGAGTGGAATTTAATGATTTATCGCTTACATATAACAGTCAGTGCTCATCATAACAAGTGCCCTCCTTAATACCTATCACCCATTTAGCCCATCACCCACCCAACTCCTTCCATCAATTCTGTTTATTCTCTATACATGAGTATCTTATGGTTTGTTTCCCTTTCTCTTTTTTTTTCTCCCTCCACATGTTTGTTCTGTTTCTTAAATTCCACCTATGAGTGACATCATATGGTATTTGCCTATCTCTGAGTGACTTCTTTTACTTAACATAATACACTAGCTCCATCCACATCATTGCAAACTGCAATATTACATTCTTTTTTAATAATGTTTATTTTTCCAATCCATGAGCATGGAATGTTTTTTTTTTATTTCTTTGTATCTTCTTCAATTTACTTCATAAGCTTTCTATGCTTTTCAGCATACAGATCTTTTACATCTTTGGTTAGGTTTATTCCTAGGTATTTTATGCTTCTTGGTGCAATCTTGAATGGGATCAGTTTCTTTATTTGTCTTTCTGTTGCTTCATTATTAGTGTATAAGAATGCAACTGATTTCTGTACACTGATTTGTAACCCGCGATTTTGCTGAATTCATGTATCAGTTACAGGAGCCTTTTGGTGGAGTCTATCAGGTTTTCCATGTATAATATCATGTCATCTACAAAAAGTGAAAGCTTGATTTCATCTTTGCCAAGTTTGATGCCTTGGATTTCCTTTTATTGTCTGCTGATCCTAGCACATCCAATACTATATTAAACAACAGCGGTGACGGTGGACATCCCTGTCATGTTCCTGACCTCAGAGGGAAAGCTCTTAGTTTTTCCCCATTGAGGATGATAAAAGCTGTGGCTTTCATGATGTTTAAGTATGTTCCTTCTATCGCAATGTTCTCGAGAGTTTTTATTAAGAAAGGATGATGAATTTTAGTCAAATGCTTTTTCTGTATCAATTGAGAAGATCATATGGTTCTTATCTTTTCTTTTATTAATGTGATGTATCACATTGATTGATTTGCGAATGTTGAACCAGCCCTGCATCCCAGGAATGAATCCCACTTGATCATGGTGAATAATTCTTTTTATATGCTGTTGAATTCGATTTGCTAGTATCTTGTTGAGAATATTTGCATCCATATTCATCAAGGATATTGGCCTGTAGGTCTCTTTTTTTTGCTGGGTCTCTGTCTGGTTTAGGAAGCAAAGTAATGATGGCTTCATAGAATGAGTCTGGAAGTTTTCCTTCCCTTTCTGTTTTTTGGAACAGCTTGAGAAGGATAGGTATTATCTCTGATTTAAATGTCTGATAGAGACCACAATGCTATGAAGCTTGAAATCAACCACAGGAAAAAGTCTGGAAAACCTCCAAAAGCATGGAGGTTAGAGAACACCCTACTAAAGAATGAATGGGTCAAACAGGCAATTAGAGAAGAAATTTTAAAAAATATGGAAACAAAGGAAAATGAAAAGACAACAATCCAAATGCTTTTGGATGCAGTGAAGACAGTCCTGAGAGGAAAATACATTGTAATCCAGGCCTATCTCAAGAAACAAGAAAAATCCCAAATACAAAACCTAACAGCACACCTAAAGGAAACAGAATCAGAACAGCAAAGACAGCCTAAATCCAGCAGAAGAAGAGAAATAATAAAGATCAGAGCAGAAATAAACAATATAGAATTTAAAAAAAAAACTGTAGAGCAGATCAATGAAACCAGCAGTTTGTTTTTTGAAAAAAAAAAACAAAAACAAACAAAATTTGATAAAACTCTAGCAAAGCTTCTCAAAAAGAAAAAGGAGATGACCCAAATAGATAAAATCGTGAATGAAAATGGAATTATTACAACCAATCCCTCAGAGATACAAGCAATTATTAGGGAATACTATGAAAAATTATATGCCAACAAACTGGACAACCTGGAAGAAATGGACAAATTCCTAATTACCCACACACTTCCAAAACTCAATCAGGAGGAAATAGCAAGCTTGAACAGACCCATAACCAGCGAAGAAATTGAATCAGTCATCAAAAATTTCCCAACATATACTATAAAAAAAAAAAAAAAACAAAACTGAGAACAAACTGAGGGTTGATGGGGGGTGGAAGGGAGGGGAGGGTGGGTGATGGGTATTGAGGAGGGCACCTTTTGGGATGAGCACTGGGTGTTGTATGGAAACCAATTTGACAATAAATTTCATATATTGAAAAAAAAAAAATAAATAAACTCTTAAAAAAAAAAAAAAATTTCCCAACAAATAAGAGTCCAGGACCAGATGGCTTCCAAGGGCACTTCTACCAGACGTTTAAGGCAGAGATAATACTTATCCTTCTCAAGCTATTCCAAAATAGAAAGGGAAGGAAAACTTCCAGACTCATTCTATGAAGCCAGTATTACTTTGATTCCTAAACCAGACAGAACCCAGTAAAAAAAGAGAACTACAGGCCAATATCCCTGATGAATATGGATGCAAAAATTCTCAACAAGATACTAGCAAATCGAATTCAACAGCATATAAAAAGAATTATTCACCATGATCAAGTGGGATTCATTCCTGGGATGCAGGGCTGGTTCAACATTCGCAAATCAATCAATGTGATACATCACATTAATAAAAGAAAAGATAAGAACCATATGATCCTGTCAATCGATGCAGAAAAGGCCTTTGACAAAATTCAGCAATTTTCTTAATAAAAACCCTCGAGAAAGTCGGTATAAAAGGAACATACTTAAACGTAATAAAAGCCATTTATGAAAATCCCACAGCTAACATCATCCTCAATGGGGAAAAACTGATAGCTTTTTCCCTGAGATCAGGAAGACGACAGGGATGTCCACTCTCACCACTGTTGTTTAACCTAGTGTTGGAATTTCTAGCATCAGCAATCAGGCAACAAAAGGAAATCAAAGACAACAAAATTGGCAAAGATGGGGGCGCCTGGGTGGCGCAGTCGGTTAAGCGTCCGACTTCAGCCAGGTCATGATCTCACAGTCCGTGAGTTCGAGTCCTGCGTCGGGCTCTGGGCTGATGGCTCAGAGCCTGGAGCCTGTTTCTGATTCTGTGTCTCCCTCTCTCTCTGCCCCTCCCCCGTTCATGCTGTGTCTCTCTCTGTCCCAAAAATAAATAAACGTTGAAAAAAAATTAAAAAAAAATTGGCAAAGATGAAGTTAAGCTTTCACTTTTTGCAGATGACATGAGATTATACATGGAAAACCCGATAGACTCCACCAAAAGTCTGCTAGAACTGATACATGAATTCAGCAAAGTCGCAGGATACAAAATCAATGTACAGAAATCAGTTGCATTCTTATACACTAACAATGAAGCAACAGAAAGACAAATAAAGGAACTGAAACCATTCACAATTGCACCAAGAAGCATAAAATACCTAGGAATAAATCTATCCAAAGATGTAAAAAATCTGTATGCTGAAAACTATAGAAAGCTTATAAAGGAAATTGAAGAAGATACAAAGAAATGGAAAAACATTCCGTGCTCATGGATTGGAAGAATAAATATTGCCAAAATGTCAACACTCCCCAAAGCTATCTACACATTCAATGCAATCGCAATCAAAATTGCAGCAGCATTCTTCTCGAAACTAGAACAAGCAATCCTAAAATTCATATGGAACCACAAAAGGCCCCGAATAGCCAAAGTAATTTTGAAGAAGAAGACCAAAGCAGAAGGCATCACAATCCCAGACTTTAGCCTCTACTACAAAGCTGTACTCATCAAGACAGCGTGGTATTGGCACAAAAACAGACACATAGACCAATGGAATGGAATAGAAACCCCAGAACTAGACCCACAAACGTATGGCAAACTAATCTTTGACAAAGCAGGAAAGATTATCCAATGAAAAAATGACAGTCTCTTTAACAAATGGTGCTGGGAGAACTGGACAGCAACATGCGGAAGATTGAAACTAGACCACTTTCTGACACCATTCACAAAAAGAAACTCAAAATGGATAAAGGACCTGAATGTGAGACAGGAAACCATCAAAACCCTAGAGGAGAAAGCAGGAAAAGACCTCTCTGAACTCAGCCGTAGCAATTTCTTACTTGACACATCCCCAAAAGCAAGGGAATTAAAAAGCAAAAATGAACTACTGGGACCTTATGAAGATCAAAAGCTTCTGCACAGCAAAGGAAACAACCAACAAAACTAAAAGGCAACCAACGGAATGGGAAAAGATCTTTGCAAATGACATATCGGACAAAGGGCTAGTATCCAAAATCTATAAAGAGCTCACCAAACTCCACACCCGAAAAACAAATAATCCAGTGAAGAAATGGGCAGAAAACATGAATAGACACTTCTCTAAAGAAGACATCCGGATGGCCAACAGGCACATGAAAAGATGCTCAACGTCACTCCTCATCAGGGAAATACAAATCAAAACCACACTCAGATATCACCTCACGCCAGTCAGAATGGCCAAAATGAACAAATCAGGAGACTGTAGATACTGGCGAGGATGTGGAGAAACGGGAACCCTCTTGCACTGTTGGTGGGAATGCAAATTGGTGCAGCCGCTCTGGAAAGCAGTGTGGAGGTTCCTCAGAAAATTAAAAATAGACCTACCCTATGACTCAGCAATAGCACTGCTAGGAATTTACCCAAGGGATACAGGATCCTGATGCATAGGGGTACTTGTACCCCAATGTTTATAGCAGCACTCTCAACAATAGCCAAATGATGGAAAGAGCCTAAATGTCCATCAACTGATGAATGGATAAAGAAATTGTGGTTTATATACACAATGGAGTACTACATGGCAATGAGAAAGAATGAAATATGGCCCTTTGTAGCAACATGGATGGAACTGGAGAGTGTTATGTTAAGTGAAATAAGCCATACAGAGAAAGACAGATACCATATGTTTTCAATCTTATGTGGATCCTGAGAAACTTAACAGAAACCCATGGGGGAGGGGAAGAAAAAAAAAGAGGTTAGAGTGGCAGAGAGCCAAAGAATGAGAGATTCTTAAAAACTGAGAACAAACTGAGGGTTGATGGGGGGTGGGAGGGAGGGGAGGGTGGGTGATGGGTATTGAGGAGGGCACCGTTTGGGATGAGCACTGGGTGTTGTATGGAAACCAATTTGACAATAAGCTTCATATATTGAAAAAAAAAGATGAAATGCTCTCAAAAAAAAAAAAAAAAAAGAAGAAGAAGAAATGGGCAGAAGACATGAACAGACATTTCTCCAAAAAAGACATACAAAAGGTCAACAGATAAACAAGACAATGCCCAACATCACTCATCATCAGTGAAATACAAATCAAAACCACCACTAGATAACACATCACACATGTCAGAATGGCTAAAATTAACAATTCAGAACACAGCAGATGTTAGTGAAGATGCAAAGAAAGCAGAAAACTCTTTAACTGTTGGTAGTAATGCAAACTGGTGCAGCCACTCCGGAAAACAGTGTTGAGGATCCTCAGAAATTAAATAAAAAGTTCCTTATGAACCAGCAATTGCATAGTTGGTATTTATATAAATGGTACAAAAGGGGTACATACACCCCAATGTTTATAGCAGCACTGTCAACAATAACCAAATTAGGGAAAAGCCCAAATGTCCATCTACTGATAGATAAAGAAGATGTGGTGTATATATATATATATATATATATATATATATGGACACAGACAATGGGATATTACTCACCATCAAAAAGAATGATATCTTGCCATTTGCAACAATGTACTTGAAACTAGAGTGTATTATGCTAAGAGAAATAAGAGTCAGAGAAAGACAAATATTATATGATTTCACTAATATGTGAAATTTAAGAAACAAAACTTATGAACATAGAGGAAGAGAAGGAAAATTAAAATAAGATAAAAACAGAGATTGAGGCAAACCATATGAGACTCCTAACTGTAGGGAACAAACAAGGTTGCTGGAGGGGAGGTGGGTGAAGGAATGGCCTAATGGAGAATGGGCACTAAAGTGGCCACTTCTTTTCATTTTTTTTTATTTTTTTAATGTTTATTTATTTTTGAGAGAGAGAGAGAGAGAGAGACAGAGCATGAGTGGGGGAGGGGCAGAGAGAGAAGGAGACACAGAATCCAAAGCAGGCTCCAGACTCTGAGCTGTCAGCACAGAGCCCGACACGGGGCTGGAACCCATGAACCATGAGATCATGACTTGAGATGAAGTCGGACACCTAAGCGACTGAGCCACGCAGGTGCCCCTAAAGTGGCCACTTCTTATGATGAGCACTGGGTGTTAGATGTTAAGTGATGAGTCACTAATTTCTGCTTCTGAAACCAATACTGCCCTTTATGTTAACTAAGTTGAATTTAAATGAAATCTTGGAAGAAAAAAAAATAAAAACTCCCTTTTGGCAATGATCATTTGTTTTCTGTACTTATAGATCTGATTATTCTTTTTGTTTATTCATTTTCTCATCAAATTTTTACCAATAATTAATATATTTTGTCCCACAGGTGATTAACCATAAATGATAAATACACAAAAAAGTATCTTAGAATTAGAAATTTCTTCTTTTGTTTGACATTTAGGTGATTGTACACATGTAAATTTGAATAAAATTACTGAAAGAAATATACCAAACTGATAACTAAGGTTACTTCTACATTGTGAAGCTATGGGTACTTCTATTTTCTTCTTTATACTTATCATATTTTCCCAATTATCTATCCTAATTTTCCTAATTATATATGTCATTTATTATAAAGGAAAGTGAACTTATTTTAAAATTGTAAAAAAATAATTTAAAAAGTGTATTGAATTATTATTAACAATACTGTATTTATATTTGAAAGTTGTTAAGAGAGTAGGTCTCAAAACATTTTTTACAAGAAAAAAATTTATAACTGCGTGGTCATGCATGTTAATTTAGTATGCCATATATACTTATACAAAACATTATCTTGTACACCTAAAACCAATACAATGTTATATATCAGTTATATATCCGTGTGTGTGTGTGTGTGTGTGTGTGTGTGTATAGAGAGACAAAAACCAAAACAAAATATATCAAAACTTATGTAATAAGCAAAAGAAGTAACAATAGGTAAGTATATAGTTATAAATGTGTATTAAAAAGATGTCAAATACACAATCTAACTTTATACCTATTGAAATAAAAGTAAAATAAGAACAAACTAAGCCGAAGCTTTGAAGAAGAAAGGAGGGAAGTAATGAAAAGCATAGCATAATTAAATCAAATAGATAATATAAGTCAATAGAAAATATCAATGAAATTGATAATTTATTTTGGAATGATGAACAAAATTAACAAAAACCTATCTAGACTAAGAAAAGAAGAAGACTCAAATAAATAAAATCAGAAATGGAAGAGGTGACTTTACAAAAAACTCAAAAATAAGAAACACGCAAATAGTATGAGCAATTAAATACCAATAAATTGGTCAATCTAGAGGAAATGGATAAAGTCGCAGAACATGTGAACTAAAAGGACTGAATTAAGAAGAAACAGAGCACTTTATAGATCAATAACAACTAAGGAGAATAAGTCAGTAATCAAAAACCTCCCCAAAAAGAAAAGTACAGAACCAGATTACTTAACTTATGCATACTACCAAACATTCGAAGAATTAATACCCATAATTCCTAAACACTTCCAAAAGATAGAAAGAGGGGACACCTTTTTGTTGTTGTTCTTAAAATGTATTTATTTATTTTGGGATAGAGAGAGAGAGCATGTAGGAGGTACAGAGAGAGAGAAAGAGAATCCCAAGCAGTCTCTGCACTGCAGAGCCTGGTGCAGCGCTCAAAGTCACAAACCATGAGATCATGACCTGAGCTGAATCCAAGAGTCAGATGCTTAATCGACTGAGCCACCCAGGCAGCCCTATAGGGAACACTTCTAAGCTCATTTTATGAGACCAATATCCATCTCATACAAAAGCTGGACAAACACACCTAAGGAACAAAGAAAAAAATGCCTAACCAATGCCCCTAATTAACATAGATGCAAAAATCCTCAAGAGATTACTAGGAAACTGAATTCAAAAGCACATTAAAAGGACTATACACCATGACTAAGTAGGATTTATTCCTGGGATACAAGAATGTTTACAAATATGCAAGTCAACAAATACAATAAATCACACTAACATAATGATGGATAAAAACCACAGGATCATTCTATTAGTTGTAGAATATGCATTTAACAAAATACAGCTTCCATTCATGATAAAAATTAAAAATAAAGTTTTCACAGCTAACGTTGTATTTAATGGAAAAAAAAACAAAAACTTTTCTTCTAATATTCTCTACAGGCAAGGATGCCCACTTTTGCCATGTCAACATATTCAACATGATATTATAAGTCCTACCAAGATAATTTATACAAGAAAAAGAAATAAAAGCTATTTAAATTGGATGGGGGAAAGTAAAATTATCTCTCTTTGAACATGATATAATTATAAATGTAGAAAACCTTTAACATTCAACAACAACAATAACAACAACAGCAACAACATCAAAAACCCTGTTAGAAATTATAAGTATGCCCCTCAGCATCTTTAACTCTCAATTTTGTCCACACTAAGCCTCCAGAAATTCATCAATTACAGTCTAAGTTTTTCTAATTCACTACTGGCTACCGTGGTGATTTCTGCTCCTGGGCTCTTGGTCTGCATGTTGATTCTTTGTAATTGTATACTTATCTAATTTTAGGGGCATCAGTTTCCCTGTACAATTCCCTGGTAAAACTAGGGAAAGTTCTTGGTTTTCAGTGTGTTCAGCTTTTTTTGTTGTTGTGAGTATGATAGTGTTGACTTTCAAGATTTACATATTGGACCAGAGGCCTACTTGATTTTAAGAGTTGCAAAGAAGATAAAGTAATCACTATAGATTGCAATTGTTGGGAAAATGACACAAAGTAAAGGAAAAGAATAGAGTCCAGAAATTAATTTGCATACTTATAGTCAATTGAGATCCTTCAGTTTTTATTTAAATTCCAGTTAGTTGACATAAAGTGAATATTAGCTTCAGGTGTGGAGTATAGTGATTCAATACTTGCATGAAAAACACAGTTTTCAATGAAGCAAGTGAACCCTTTAATGCCCATCACCTATTTAACCAATTACCCATCCATCTCCCTTTTGGTAACTATGAGTTTATTTTCTACAGGTAAGAGTCTGTTGTTGATTTGCCTCTCTCTTTATTTTCACTTTACTACCTTCTTTTGTTCTTAAATTCCACACAAGAATGAAATCATATAGTATTTGTCTTTCTCCAATTGACTTGTTTTGCTTATGATAATACTCTCTAGCTCCAAGCATGTTGTTGAAAATGGCAAGATTTTATTCTTCTTTGTGGCTAAGTAATATCCCATTGTCTACAGATACTACATCATCTTTATCCATTCATCAGTTGATGGGCACTTGGGCTGTTTCCATAAGTTATTGTAGACAGTGTTACAAACACTGGGGTACATGCATACCTTTGAATTAGTGTTTATATTCTTTGGGTACATAGTAACTAGTACTGCAATTGGTGGATCCTAGGATGGTGTTATTTTTACCTTTTTGAGGAATCTCCATACTGTTTTCCAGAGTGACTCCATCAGTTTGCATTCCCACCAATAGTGCAAAGGAGTTCCCCTTTCTCCACATCCTCACCAATACCTGTTGTTTCTTGTGTTGTTGATTTGAGCCATTCTGACAGGTGTGAGGTGATTGTCTCATTTTAGTTTTGATTTGCATTTCCCTGATGATCAGTGATCTTGACCATCTTTTCATATGTCTGTTGGCCATCTGGATATCTTCCTTGGAAAAATGTCTACTCATGCGTTCTGCCCATTTTAATTGGATTATTCATTTTTTGGTTGTTGAGTTCTATAAGATTTTTATACATTTTGAATACTAACTCTTTACCAGATATTCATTTGCAAATATCTTCCCCCATTCCTTAGGCTACCTTCTAGTTTTGTTTATTCTATCCTTTGGTGTGAGGGAGCTTTTTCTTTTGATGTAGTCACAATAGCTTATTTTTTATTGTGTTTCTCTTACCTTAGGAGACATATCTAGGAAACAAATTGCTACACCAGATGTCAAAGAGGTTACTGCTTATGTTATCCTTTAGGATTTTTATGATTTCAGGCCTCACAATTATGTCTTTAATCCATTTTGACCTTGTTTTTGTGTGTGGTGTAAGAAAGTGGTTCAGTTTCATTCTTTTGCTTGTTGCTTTCCAGTTTTCACAACACTATTTGTTGAAGACACTGTCTTTTTCTCATTGGATAGTCTTTCCTGCTTTGTCAAAGATTAGCTGGCCATACAGTTTTGGGTTCATTTCAGGGTTTTCTATTATGTTCTATTGATCTATATGTCTATTTTTGTGCTAGTACCGTAAAGTTATGATCACTACAGCTTTGTAATATGACTTGAAGTCTGGAATTCTGATGTCTCTAGCTTTTCTTTTCTTTTTCTTTATCTCTGTATTTTTTCCTTTTTTTAGTTGTTTTAAAATATACATAACATACAACTTACCATTTTAGCCATTTAAAAATGTGTTAGAAAACACATAACACAATTTATAATCTTAAACACTTTTAAGTGTATGGTATAATAGTGTTAACTGTATGCACATTGTGGTATAATAGATCTCTAGTATTATTCAACTTGAAAACTGACACTCTAGGGGCGCCTGGGTGGCGCAGTCGGTTAAGCGTCCGACTTCAGCCAGGTCACGATCTCGCGGTCCGTGAGTTCGAGCCCCGCGTCAGGCTCTGGGCTGATGGCTCAGAGCCTGGAGCCTGTTTCCGATTCTGTGTCTCCCTCTCTCTCTGCCCTTCCCCCGTTCATGCTCTGTCTCTCTCTGTCCCAAAAATAAATAAACGTTGAAAAAAAAAATTAAAAAAAAAAAAAAAAGAAAACTGAAACTCTATACCTACCCAACAGCAGCTTTTCATTTCCCCCTTCCTCCAAGCCCTGCCAACCACCATTCATATTTCTGTTTTCAAGAATTCTACAACCTTAGATACCTCATATAAGTGGAATCAAGCAATATTTAGTGTGTGTGTGTGTGTGTGTGTGTGTGTGTGTGTGTGTGTTACTGGCTTATTTTATTAAGCATAATGTCCTCAAGCTTCATCCAAGTTGTACCATATGACATTTTCCCTCTTTTTGAAAGCTGAATAATATCCCATGGTATTTATATATATATATATATATTTTTTTTCTTTATCCATTCCAATATCAATACACATTCAGTTTGGTTCTACCTCTCGGCCTTTGTGAAAAATATTGCAATGAACATAGGTGTACAAATAACTCTTTGATATCCTGTTTTTAATTCCTTTGGGTATATACTCAGAAGTAGGACTGCTGGAACATATATAATTCTATTTTAAATTTTTTTTAAATTTTTTTTTCAACGTTTATTTATTTTTGGGACAGAGAGAGACAGAGCATGAACGGGGGAGGGGCAGAGAGAGAGGGAGACACAGAATCGGAAACAGGCTCCAGGCTCCGAGCCATCAGCCCAGAGCCTGACGCGGGGCTCGAACTCACGGACCGCGAGATCGTGACCTGGCTGAAGTCGGACGCTTAACCGACTGCGCCACCCAGGCGCCCCTCTATTTTAAATTTTTTGAGGAAACTCTATTGTTTTCCACAACTGAACATTTTACATTTTGATGAAAGTGCACAGAGTTTCCAATTTCTCCACATATTTGCCAACACTTATTTTCTGCCTTTTTTCCTCCCTTTTTTATAGTGGTTATCATAGTGGGTATGAGGTGACATCTCATTGTGGTTTTTATTTGCATTTCCCTGAAGATTAGTAATGCTAAGTAACTTTTCAGGTGTTTTTTGATCATTGCAATATCTTCTTTCGGGGAAATGTCTAATCAAGTCTTTTACCAATTTTTTAAAAAATTTCTCTTTATTTTAAATTTAAATTTTACTTAACATACAGTCCAATATTGGCTTCAGGAGTAGAATTCAGTGATTCATCACTTACATACAACACCCAGTGCTCATCACAATAAGTGCCTTCCTCAATACCCACCACCCATCTAGCCCTCTCCCACTCATCTCCCTCCATCAACCCTCAGTTTGTTCTCAATTGTTAAAAGTCTCTTGTGGTTTGTTTCCCTCTCTCCTCTCCCCCACCTTCCCATATGTTCATCAGTTTTGTTTTTTAAATTCTTTTTTTCTTTGTTCATTTGTGTCATTTCTTAAATTCCACACATGAGTGAAACCATATGGTATTTGTCTTTCTCTTACTGACTTGTTTAACTTAAAATAATACATTCTAGTTCCATCCATCTCATTGCAAATGGCAACATTTTATCCTTTTTGATGGATGAATAATATTCCGTTATATATGTATGCCACATTTTCTTTATTCATTTGTCAGTTGAAGGGCATTTGGCTCTTTATATACTTTGGCTATTGTTGATGATGCTGCTATAAACATCAGGGTGCATGTACCCTTTCCAATCTGTATTTTTGTATTCTTTGAGTAAATACCTAGTAGTGTAAATACTGGTTCATAACAGAGTTCTATTCTAAGTTTTTGAACACCTCCATACTGTTATCCAGAGTGATTGCACAAGTTTGTATTCCCACCTACACTGCAAGAATGTTCCCTTTCCTTTGCATGCTCACCAATAATTGTTGTTTCTTGTGGTGTTAATTTTAGACATTCTGACAAGTGTTAGGTGGTATCACATCATGGCTTTGATATATATAGTTCCTGGATGATAAATGATGTTGAGCATCTTTTCATGTGTCTTAGCCATCTGGATATCTTCTTTGGAAAATTGTCTATTAATGTCTTCTTCCCATTTCTTCACTGGATTATCTGTGGTTTTTTGGGTGCTGAGATTGGTAAATTCTTTTTTTTTTTTAAAGCTTTTTAATTTTTTTTTCAACGTTTATTTATTTTTGGGACAGAGAGAGACAGAGCATGAACGGGGGAGGGGCAGAGAGAGAGGGAGACACAGAATCCGAAACAGGCTCCAGGCTCTGAGCCATCAGCCCAGAGCCTGACGCGGGGCTCGAACTCCTGGACCGCGAGATCATGACCTGGCTGAAGTCGGACGCTTAACCGACTGTGCCACCCAGGCGCCCCGGTAAATTCTTTATAGATTTTGGATACTAACCCTTTATCAAATATTCATTTGAAAATATTTTTCCCATTCGATAGGCTTCCTTTTAGTTTTGTTGATTGTTTCCTTCACTGCGCAGAAGTTTTTATCTTAACAAAATCCCAATAGTTCAATGTTTCCCTTGTCTTTGGTGATGTGTCTAGTAAGAAGTTATTCTGGCTGAGGTCAAAGGGTTTATGCCTTTTTCCTCCTCTATGATTTTTATTGGTTCCTATCTCATATTTAGGTATTTCCTTCATTTTGAATTTATTTTTCTGTATGGTATAAGAAAGTGGTCCAGTTTTATTCTTTTCCGTGTTACCATCCAGTTTTCCCAACACCATTTGTTGAAGAGATTGTATTTTTTATGTTTGATATTCTTTCCTGCTTTGCCAAAAACTAGTTTACCATATAGCTGGGGGTCCACTTCTGGGTTCTCTATTATATTCCATTGATCTATGTGTCTTTTTTTTTTGTGCCAGTACCATCCTGCCTTGATGACTACAGCTTTGTAACATAGCTTGAAATCCAGAATAGTGATACCTCCAGGTTTGTTTTTCTATTTCAGGATTTCTTTGGCTATTAGGAGTCTGTTGTGGTTCCATACAAATTTTAGGATTGTTTGTTCTAGCTCTTCAAAAAGTGCTGGTGGTATTTTAACAGGGATTGCATTAAATGCATAGATTGTTTTCAGTAATATAGACATTTTAACAATGTTTGTTCTTCTAATCCATGAGCATGGAATGTTTTTTTTTTCCATTTCTTTGTGTCCTCTTCAATTTCTTTCATAAGTGTCCTATAGTTTCCAGAGTACCAGTCTTTAACTTGTTAGCTAGGTTTATTCCCAGGTATCTTATTGTTTTTGGTGCAATTGTAAATGGAATCCATTCCTTCATTTTTTTTCTGCCACTTTATTGTTGGTGTATAGAAATGCAAAAGATTTCTGCACATTTATTATATATTCTGCAACTTTGATGAATTCATGTATTAGTTCTAGCAACTTTTTGGTCGAGTCTTTCAGGTTTTCTACATAGAGTATCATGTTGTCTGCAGATAATGAAACTTTGACCCTTCCTTGCTGATTTGGATGCCTTGTATTTCTTTTCGTTGTCTGATTTCTGAGGCTAAACCTTTCAGTACTATGTTAAATAGTAATGGTGAGAGTAGACATCCTTGTTTTGTTCCTGACCAAAGGGTAAAGGCTCCCAGTTTTTCCCCATTGAGAATGATACTAGATGTGGGTCTTTCGTATATGGCCTTTATGATGTTGAAATATGTTCCATCTATCCCTAGTTTGTTTTTATCAAGAATAGATGGTGTATTTTGTCAAATGTGTTTTCAGTATCTATTGATAGGATCATTATTATTTTTTAATTTTAACGTTTATTTATTTTTGACAGAGCATGAGTGGGGAGAGGCAGAAGAGAGGGAGCCAGAGGCTGAAGCAGGCTCCAGGCACTGAACTTTCAGCACAGAGCCCAATGTGGGGCTTGAACCCACCAACCATAAAATCATGACCTGAGCCAAAGTTGGATGCTTAACCAACTGAGCCACCCAGGCTCCCCAACAGGATTATTCTTTTATCACATTCTTTTATTAATATGGTGTATCACGTTGAATAATTTGCAAATATTGATCAAGCCCTGCAGCTCAGAAATAAAACCCACCTGATCATAATGAGTAATTCTTTCAATGTATTGTTGGATTCAATTTGCTAATATCTTGTTGAGAAATTTTGCATCCAGATTCATCAGGGATATTGGCCTGTAATTCTCCTTTTTAGTGGAGTCTTTGTGTGGCTTTGGAATCAAAGTAATGTTTGCTTCATAGACTGAATTTGGAAGTTTTCATTCCATTTCTATTTTTTCCTATCACTTTGAGAAAAAATAGATATTAACTCTTCTTTAAATGTCTTCCAGAATTCCACTGAAAAGCCATCTGGTACTGGACTCTTGTTTGTTGGGAGATTTTTGATTACTGATTCAATTTATTTGCTGGTTATGGGTCTGTTTAAATTTTATATTTCTTCCTGTTTCTGTTTTCTTAGTTTCTGAGATTCTAGGAGTTTGTTCAACTCTTATAGTTTGTTGGTATATAAATGTTCATAGTTTTCCCTTAAAATTGTTTGTATTTCTGTGGTGTTGATTGTGATCTCTCCTCTTTCTTGATTTTATCTATTTGGGTCCTTTCCCCTTTTTTGTTATAGGTCTGGCTAAGGGTATATCAATTTTATTAATTTTTTCAGAGAATCTGCTCTTAGTTTCATTAGTATGTTCTACTGTTTGTTGTTGCTGTTGCTGTTTCTATGTCATGTATTTCTGCTCTCATCTTTATTATTTCCCTTCTGCTGGCTTTAGGCTTTCTTTGCTGTTCCTTTTCTTGCTCCTTTAGGTATAAGGTTTGGTTGTGTATTTGGGACCTTTCTTTCATCTTGAGATAGGCCTGAATTGCAATATACTTCACTCTCAGGACTGCCTTTGCTGCCTCCTAAAGGATTTGTACTCTTGTGTTTTCATTTTTATTTGCTTTTATTTTATTTTTAAATTTTATTTTATTTTTATTTTATTTTTTGCTTTTATTTTATTTTATTTCATTTTTATTTGCTTCCATGTACTTTTTAACTTCCTCTAATTTCTTATTAACCAATTCATTATTTAGTAGGATGTTCTATAATTTCCATGTATTTGGGATCTTTCCAAATTTATTCTTGTGGTTGACTTCGAGTTTCATAGTACCATGGTCTGAAAATACGCATGGCATGATCTCAACCTTTTTGTACTTGTTGAAAGCTGATATCTGAGCCAGTATGTAATCTGTTCTGGAAGTGTTCCATGTGCACTTGAAAATAATGTGTATTTTGCTGATTTAGAATGAAATGTTCTGAATATATCTGTTAAGTCCATACTGTCCAGTGTGTCATTCAAGCCAGTTTTCTTGTTGATTTTCTGCTTAGATGACCTGCTCATTTCTGTACATGTTAAAGTCCCCTACCATTATTGTATCAATGAGTTTCCTTATGTTTGTTATCAATTGATTTATGTATTTGGGTGCTCTCCAGTTACAGGCATAATGGATAGACCCCTTAATTTGGTATAATGACTTTCTCCATCTCTTATTACAGTTTTTGTTTTGAAATACATTTTGTCTCATATAAGTATGGCTACTCCAGCACTCTTTCGATATCCATTAGCATGGATATAGATGTTTCTCCATTCCCTCACTTTCAATCTGCAGGTGTCTTTAGGTCTAAAATGAGTCTCTTAAAAGCAGCAAATAGATGAAGATTTTTTTTTATATCCATTCTGATACACTATGTCTTTTGATTAGAGCATTTTGTCCATTTATATTCTGATTGATTATTGAAAGATATGAATTTAGTGCCATTGTGTTACCTGTAGATTTGGTGTTTCTGGTGATTCTTCCTGGTCCTTTCTAGCCTTTGTTGTTTTGTGTCTTTTTCTTTTTCTCCATTCAAAAAGCCCCCTTTAAAAATTTGTTGTAGGGCTTGGTTAGTGTTCACAAACTCTTTTAGTTTTCATTTGTCTGGAAAAGTCA
Source organism: Leopardus geoffroyi (assembly GCF_018350155.1). Lineage (NCBI taxonomy): Eukaryota > Metazoa > Chordata > Mammalia > Carnivora > Felidae > Leopardus > Leopardus geoffroyi. Next base: position 50,396,047 of record NC_059343.1, read on the forward strand.
TTATCTCTACTTCTATTCTTAATGACAGTCTTGCTGGATATAGAATTCTTGGATGAATATTTTTCCCATTCAGCACATTAAATATATCTTGCCATTCTTTTCTGGTTTGCCAAGTTTCCGTGGACAGACCTGCTGCAAACCGGATCTGTCTTCCCTTGTAGATTAAAGACATTTTCCCCTTGCTGCCTTCAGGATTGTTTCCTTGTCTGTGGATTTTGTGTCTTTGACTATGATATGCCTTGGCAATGGTTGGCTTTTGTTGAATTTGATGGGAGTTCTCTATGCTTCTTGGATTTTGATGTCTGTGTCCTTCCCCAGATTAGGGAACTTTTCAGCTATAATTTGTTTGAATAAATCTTATGCCTCTTTTACTTTCTCCTCATCTTCTGGGACTCCTATAATATGAATATTATTATGTTTTAATAAGTTACTGAGTTCCCTAAGTCTGCCTTCATGATCAATGATTTTTTTCCTTCTCTTCAGCTTCATTATTTTACATAATTTTATCTTCTATATCACTAATTCGCTCTTCTGCCTCATGCAACCTCACTCTCATGGCATCCATTGAGGTTTGCATCTTAGTTATAGCATTTGTAATTTTGGGGTCATTAGATTTTAGTTCTTTTATCTCTGCAGAAAGGGATTCTCTGGTATTTTCTATGCTTTTTTGAGACCAGCTAGTGTCCTTATAAACGTTGCTTTCTATTCTAGTTCAGAAATCTTACTTATATCTGTATTGATTTAATTTCTGGCCATTAGTTCTACCTCTTGTTCTTTATTTTGGGGTGAATTTCTTCATATCATCATTTTGTCCAGAAAAGAAGGGAAAAAAAAGAACAAAAACAAAACAAAACAAAAAACAGAAGCCAAAAAACACCAAAGAAACTATATCCTGGGTGTGTTTTGGTCTGATTGTTAAAAGTATCTAGATCCTAAAATAAAATAAAAAATAAAATAGACTAAAAGTAAATAGGAAGCTATATCTTATTTCCCCTAGAGCTTAAGCTTTGTAGCACTCTATGATCAGTAGACTTGGTATACATAAGTTGTTTGTGCTGGTCGTCTGGGGTAGGGGCTGACTGCATTGATACTTATGTGGACTTGTTTCAGTGGAAATAGGCCTCCAGGGTGCAGGGGGTTGGGGTTCAGTGTAAACAGATCTGGCCCCTATTATGTGGTGCTGTTTTGTTCCCTGATGGCCTTCAGAGTTGATTGGCAGGATTAACAAGGTGGTGCCCTGCTCTAGCCCCAGAGCTAAAAGATCATGGCTCCTCCTCTTCAGGGAACCCTCACAGAAGGGCAGACAAGTACCATTCTTATGTCCCCGGTTTATGTCAGAATACTGTGTCCACCCTGTATCCGAGTTTTTTTTTGTTTGTTTGTTTTGTTTTGTTTTGTTTTTGTTTTTTTGTGTTTTTTTTAATCTCAGGCACTTGACTAAGTTTCAAAAGACCAAATTTTATAGACTCCCATGGTGGGGACCCACTCTGTTCCTCTGGGGGAGGCTCTCTAGGCACTTTTGCTAGCCTATGTGAAGATAGGTAGTGGTTGCATGACTGTGCAGCAGTTCAGAGTTTCTGTCAAAACAGTGCAAAAAGCCAGAACCCCTGTTTGATGCCCTCATCCCCAGTAATCTGCTCTTATCCTTGGAAACAGTGTAACATGTTGGCACCACCTGTCCTTCCTGTGACCCAGGGTATCCCCAGACCATACTCCTTAGATTCCTCCTCATTTCACCACCTGAGTACCTCTAAGCCAGGCATATCCCCCACTATAGCAGACTTCTAAACATTCATATTTTGTGTTCTGCTGCTTATAATACTTTGTAGTACCCTCATAATCAGGCTACCACCCCACCATGGTACCTGCAGCTTTGTTTCACCCAAGTGAACTCTCCAAACCTCCTACCTTTGAGAAGGTGGTCACTTTTTACTTGTAAACTTGTATTTTTTCTTCTCTCAGATCTCTAATTGACTTCTTGGGTGTTGAGAATTATTAGATAACAGCCTAGCTGTGTTTGAGGAAGGAGACATGTAGGGTCTCATTATTCCTCTACCATCTTAACTCTCCCACCCTCACTTTTCTTTTTCAAGGTTGTGTTGGCTATTCCAGATCTTTATGTTTCCACACATAATTTAGGATTGTTTGTTCTAGCTCTGTGAAAAATGCTACTGGCATTTTGATAGGGATTGCATTAAATGTGTAGATTGCTTGGGTAGTATATATATTTTAACAATATTTGTTCTTCCAATTCAGGAGCATGAAACGTCTTTCCCATTATTTGTGTCATTGTCAAATCTTTCATCAGTGTTTTATAGTTTTCAGAGTACAGTTCTTTCACTTCTTTGGTTAGTTTATTCCTAGGTATCTTATTATTTTTGGTGAAATTTTTAATGAGATTATTTCCATTACTTTCTATTTCTGCTACTTCATTACTGATGTACAGAAATGTAATAGATTTCTGTACATTGATTTTGCATCCCGTGACTTTACTGAATTCATGTATCAGTTCTAACAGTTTTTTTTAATTGTTTATTTTTGAGACAGAGAGAGACAGAGCATGAGCAGGGGAGTGGCAGAGAGAGAGGGAGACACAGAATCAGAAGCAGTCTCCAGACTCTGAGGTGTCAGCACAGAGCCCGTCCTGGGGCTCAAACTCACAAACTGTGAGATCATGACCCGAGCCAAAGACGGTCCCTCAATCACTGAGCCACCCAGGCGCCCCAGTTCTAACAATTTTTTGATGGAGTCTTTCTGGTTTTCTATATAAGGTATAATGTCACCTGAAAATAGCAAAATTTAACTTCTTCCTTGCCTTTTGGCAATTTGGATGCCTTTTATTTCTATTTATCTGATTGCTGTGACTAAGACTTCCACTGATATGTTAAATAGAAGTGGTGAGAGTAGACATCTCTGCCTTCTTCCTGACCATGGAGCAAAACTTTTTATTTCCCATTGAAGAATGATATTGGTTGTGAGTTTTTCATTTATAACCTTTATTATGTTGAAGTATGTTACTTTATTACTCCTAAACTTACTTTGTTGTTGATTGTTATCATGAATGGATATTATACTTGTTCAAATGTTTTTTATGCATCTATTGAAATGATCATATAGTTCTTATGTTTTCTTTTATCAATGTGTACAGAACTGTGGATTGATATGCAAATATTGAACGACCTTAACAGCCAGGAATGAATCCCACTTGATCATGACGAATGATTTTTTAAATGTATTGTTGGCTTTGGTTTGCTGGTATTTTATTGACAATTTTTGCATCTATGTTCATCAGAGATATTGGCCTATAGTTCTGTATTTTAGTGAAGTCTTTATCTGGTTTTGGTACCAGGGTAATCCTGGCCTCATAGAATGAGTATGGATGTTTTCCTTCCTTTTCTATTTTGTGAATAGTTTAAAAATAATAAGTATTAACTGTTCTTTAGATGTTTCATAGAATTCACCTGCAAAGTCATCTGGCCCTAGACTTTTGTTTTTTGGGAGTTTTTTTTTTTTTTAATTACTCATTCAATTTCTTTTCTGGTTATTGGTCTGTTCAAGTTTTATATTTCTTCTTGTTTCACTTTTGGTAATTTGTATGTTTCCAGAGATTTATCCATTTCTTCCAGGTTGTCATTTGTTGGCGTAGAGTTTTCAATAATATTCTCATAATTCTTTGTATTTTTTTGTGTTGTTTGTTATTTCTCCTCTTTTGTTTGTGATCTTATTCATTTGGGTCCTTTATTCTATCTTTCTGATAAGGCTAGCTAGAGTTTACCAATTTTATTGATATTTTCAAAAAAACAAGTTCCTGGTTTTACTGATCTGTTCCATTTTTCTTTTTTTTTAGTTTCTATATCATCTATTTCTGCTCCTCTCTTTATTATTTCTTTCCTTCTGCTGATCTTAGGCTTCATTTGTTATTCTTTTTATAGCTCCTATAAGTGTAACATTAGTTTGCTTATTTCTGATTTTTCTTGCATCTTGAGGTTAAGACTGCATTGTTATATGCTATCCCCTTAGGACTGCTTTTGATGCATCCCAAAGGTTTTGGACCACTGTGTTTTCATTCTCATTTATTTCCATGTATTTTTTTAAATTTCTTCTTTGATTTTCTTGTTGTCCCATTTATGTTTAGTATCATGTTGTATACCTTCCTTGTATTTGTGGTTTTTCCAATTTTTTCTTATTACTGATGTAGTTTCATAGCATTGTGTTCAGAATAGGAGCAAGATTTCAATATTTTTTTTTTATTTTTGATGCCTTTTCTGTGACCTAATATGTGATCTACTATGGAGAATGTGCCATGCACACTTGAGAAGAATGTGTATTCTGCTGTTCTGGAGTGAAATTATCTGAATATATATATGTTAAGTCCATCTGGTCCAGTGTGTCATTGAAACCTCTTGTTTCCTTGTTGATTTTCTGTTTAGATGATCTTCCCATTGATGTAGGTGGGGTGTTAAAGTCTCTTACTATTATTGTATTATTATCAATTAGTTCCTTTATATTAGTTATTAATTGATTTATATATTTGGGTTTCCTCCCACATTGGATTCCTAACTATTTATAATTGTTATATCTTTTTTTTTGGATCATCTTCTTTAGAATTATACAGTGCCCTTATTTTTAAATACATTTTATTGTCAAGTTGGTTAATTTACAGTGTATACAGTGTGCTCTTGGTTTTGGGGGTAGATTCTTGTGATTAATAACTTACATACAACAGCCAGTGCTCATCCCTAAAAGTGCCTTCCTCCATGCACATCACCCACTTTCCCCTCACCCCCCCACCGCAGCCCTCAGTTTGTTCTCTGTGTTTAAGAATCTCTTATGGTTTGCCTCCCTCCCTCTCTGTTTGTAACAATTTGTCCCCTTCCATTTCCCCATGGTCTTCTGCAAAGTTTCTCAAGTTCCACATATGAGTGAAAAGATATGATATCTGTCTTTCTCTGACTGACTTATTTCACTTAACATAGTACCCTCCAGTTCCATCCTTGTTGCTACAAATGGCAGGATTTCATTCTTTCTCATTGCCAAGTAGTATTTTATTGTATACATAAACAACATCCTCTTTATCCATTCATCAATTGATGGCCATTTAGGCTCTTTCCACAATTTGGCTATTGTTGAAAGTGTTGCTATAAACATTGGGGTACATGTGCCTCTATGCATCCGCACTCCTATATCCTTTAGATAAATTCCTAGTAGTGCAATTGCTGGGTTGTGGGGCAGTTCTGTTTTTAATTTTTTCAGGAATCTACACATTGTTTTCCAGAGAAGTTGCATGAGTTTGCATTTCCACCAACAGTGCAAAGGGGTTCCCATTTCTCCACATCCTTGCCAGCATCTGTTGTTTCCCGAGTTGTTAATTTTATCCACTCTGACTGGTGTGAGGTGATATCACAATGTGGTTTTTATTTGTATTTCCCTGATGATGAGTGATGTTTAGCATCTTTTCATGTGTCTCTTGGTCATCTGAATGTCTTCTTTGCAAAAGTGTCTATTCATTGCTTCTGCCCATTTCATCACTGGATTATTTGTTTGTCAGGTGTTGAGTTTGTTCTTTATAGATTTTGGATACTAACCTTTTATCTGATATGTCATTTGCAAATATCATTTCCCATTCCATTGGTTGTCCTTTAGTGTTGTTGATTGATTCCTTTGCAGTGCAGAAGCATTTTATATTGATGAAGTCCCAATAGTTCATTTTTGTTTTTATTTCCTTTGCCTTTGGTATATGTCAAGCAGGAAATTGCTGCAGCTAAGGTCAAAGACATTGCTGCATGTATTCTCCACTAGGATTTAGATGGTTTCTTGTCTCACATTTAGGTCTTTCATCTATTTTGAATTTTCTTTTGTGTATGGTGTAAGAAGATGGTCCAGTTTCATTCTTCTGCATGTTGCTATCCAGTTCACCCAGCATAATTTGCTAAAGAGACTGTCTTTTTTCCATTGGATACTCTTCCCTGCTTTGTCAAAGATTTGTTGGCCATACGTTTGGGGGGCCATTTCTGGGTTCTCTATTCTATTCCATTAGTTTATGTGTCTATTTTTGTGCCAATAACATACTGCTTTGATAATTAAAGCTTTGTTGTACAGGCAACAGTCTGTGATTGTGATGCTCCCAGCTTTGATTTTCTTTTTCAACATTACTTTGGTTATTTGGGGTCTTTTGTGGTTCTATACAAATTTTAGGATTGTTTGTTCTAGCTCTTTGAAGAAGGCTGGTACTATTTTGATTGGGATTGCATTGAATGTGTAGAGTGCTTTGGGTAGTATCAACATTTTAACAATATTTGTTCTTCCAATCCATGATCATGAAATGTTTTTCCATTTCTTTGTGTCTTATTCATTTTCTTTCATAAGCTTTCTATAACTTTCAATGTACAGATCTTTTACTTCTTTGGTTAGGTTTTTTCCTAGGTATTTTATGTGTTTTGGTGCAATTGTGTATGGGGTTGATTTGTTGATAACTTTCTGTTGTTTTGCTATTGGTGTATATAAATGTAACCAATTTCTGTATGTTCATTTTGTATCCTGTGGCTTTGCTTAATTCACATATCCATTCTGGCAGTTTCCATATAGAGTAACATGTCATCTACAAAGAGTGAAATTTTGACTTCTTCTTTGACAATTTTGATGCATTTATTTCTTTTTGGTGTTTTATGACTAAGGCTAGGACTTCCAACAATATGTTAAACAACAGTGGTAAGAGTGGACATCCCTGTTGTGTTCTTGACCTCTGGGGGAGAGCTCTAAGTTTTCCCCATTGAGGATGATATTAGCTGTGGGTCTTTCATATATGGCTTTTACAATGTTAAGGTATGTTCCTTCTATCCCTATTTTCTTGGTGGTTATTATTAACTAAGGATGCTGTATTTTGTAAAATGCTTTTTCTTCATCTATTGAAAGGATCATATGGTTCTTGTCCTTTCTTCTATTAAATGTGATTTATCACATTGATTGATTTGCAAATATTGAACCAGCCCTGCAGCCCAGGAATGAATCCCACTTGATCATGGTCAATAATTCTTTCAATGTTCTGTTGAATTGATTTGCTAATATCTTGTTGAGAATTTTTGCATCCAGGTTCATCAGGGATTTTGGCCTGTATTTCTCCTTTTTAGTGGGGTCTTTGGTTTTGAAATAAAAGTAATGTTGGCTGCATAGAATGAGTCTGGAAGATTTCCTTCCATTTCCATTTTTTGGAACAGTTTGAGAAGAATAGGTATTAACCCTTCTTTAAATGTCTGGTAGAATTCCCCTGGGAAGTCATTTGGCCCAGGAATCTTATTTGTTGGGAGATATTTGATAACTAATTCAATTTATTTGTTGGTATGGGTCTGTTCGAATTTTCTATTTCTTCTTGTTTGAGTTTTGGTAGTGTGTGAGTGTCTAGGAATTTGTACATTTTTTTCCAGATTGTCCAGTTTGTTAGCACACATTTTTTCATATTATTCATAATTGTTTGTATGTCTTTGGTGTTGGGTGTGAGCTCTCCTCTTTCATTCATGTTTTTTTTTTCTCTCTCTCTCTTTGGGTCTCCTTTCTTCTTCTTCTTTCTTCTTCTTCTTCTTCTTCTTCTTCTCCTTCTTCTTCTCCTGAGACCACTGTCTAGGGGGTTATCAATTTTGTTTATTCTTTCAAAAAGCCAGCTCTTAGATTCATTGATCTGTTCTAGTGTTCCTTTTGGATTCTGTATTACTTATTTCTGTACTAATCTTTATTATTCCCCTTTTTTTGGCTTTGGCCTTTATTTGCTGCATTTTTGCTAGTGCCTTTGGGTATTATGTTAGATTGTGTGTTTATGACTTTTCTTGCTTCTTGAGATGGGACTGAATTGCAAAGCATTTTCTTCTTAAGAAGACTTCAAAGAAGACTGCCTTTGCTGCATCCGAAAGGGTTTGGACTGTCATTTTTCATTTTCATTGGCTTACATGTATTTCTTAATCTTTTCTTTAATTTTCTGGTTGCCCCATTCATTCTTTAGTAAGAAGTTTTTTAACCTTCATGTATGTGGGTGCTTTCCAAATGTTTTCTTGTGGTTGACTTCAAGTTTCATAGCTTTGCGATCTGAAAACATGCATGGTATGATCTCAATATTTTTCATATATATACATAATATATTATATTGAGATATATTGATAATATATTATATTGAGATATATATAATATATTATATATATTTTATATATTTATATATAAAAATATATATTTTATATATTTATATATATAGTTATATATATATATTATATATATAATAAATATTGACCAAAACAAATCAGAAGCTATGAGCCTGATTCCAAAAGAAAAAAAGAAAAAAGAAGAGGGTAAAAAGAAAAAGAAAAAAAAAGAGAAGAGAAGAAATGAAAGTAAAAGAAAAGAAAAGAAAAGGAAAAGAAAGGAAAGAAATAAGACAGAAACAAAACAAAACAAAAAACAAAAGCAAAAACCAGTTGTCTGCAGGTGGCTGTGCTGGTCTAGAGGAGAAGTCTGGCTGCCTCCAGTAAGTCAGATTTGCTCTAGTAAGTAAGCAGATTCCAGGCACAGAGTGGTGGGGTTTGGTGCAAGTGGGTCCCACCTCTACTGGGGACCGCTGTGTTGCTCTCTGAAGTCCCATTGTGTTGGTGTTAGGAAGAAAAATTGTGACACCATAATCTCTCCTCCCCAGACCAGGTGTCTCAGATTGTGCTGTTAGGCAGCCATCACAGAATAGTGAAGGGGGTCACCTTGCTCTGCTCCATATTTCTCCCATGCTTTCTGAGTGTTTCTCTGGGATTCAAAACCTGATGTCTTAAAGGGTCCTGCACCCCATGGAACACCTTCTGTTGTAGCACCACACCACCTTGCTGATAAAAGGCCTTTGACTGTCACCTGTATGGTCTTTCATCTTTGGGGAGACAATAAACCCTCTTCCCAAAGTACTCAAGGAAGGAGACTATTCTCTCCCAGTGCACCCCTGTGATCACTACAGCACCCTGGGGAGGCTCCCCAGGAGTGGGGCTCATGTTGGCTCCTGGTTTTGCTCCTGAGAAAGTCTCGCACTTTTGGAACCTTTGAGTTTCAACTCCTAAGGATGTTTGCAAAATAGAAATTGGCATTCTGTATTTCTTTTTCCCTAGTCCATGGTCCAGAAAGGTTTTCCTCTTGTTCTAATTTGATACTGAACCTTGCTCTCTTTCTCTCCCTTTTTTCTCTGCACAAAAACTATCCCCCCACTCCTTGCCTATGTCATTTTATCTCCCCAATTCACATAATGCACCTCCATGCTGCCAAGCTGTCTCCCTCCAATCGTGGGGACACTTCTGCCATTCCACAGATTGATTTCAGAGGTGTTCTAAGTGATCTGACCTCAATTCAGCTGTGTTTAAGGAACAAGGAAAATCCCAGTCCCTTTACTTCTTTGCCATCTTAACTCCACCCCTAGTCATTCATGTTTTAGCCCATTTTGTACTCTTTTCGTCCCCAGAGTTTTGGTATATAGAGTCATATATTACATCCTTTTCTTTTGTGTGTTTCTTGACTGACTTTTTACAGAAGTATTCATTGTTACTTCTTTTAAGCTTCTTACCCTCATAATGTCATTTTAGCCCCTCTTTTCCACTCACTGAGTTTCCGTTAATATTTCTTTCATGGTTGGTTTAGTGTGTCTAGGAAACTCTTTATTTCTCCTATTCAGAATGATAGCAATGTTGGATAGAATATTCTTGGCTGAAGATATTTACCATTTATCACTATGAATGTATCATGCCACTCCCTTCTGGCTTGGCACGTTTCTGCTGAAACAGTCCCTGATAGACTTTATGGCATTTATTTTACATGTTACTTTTTCTTGTTTCTTAATTTCTTTTTCTTGGGTTGCCTGGGTGGCTCACTCAGTTGAGCATCAGACTTTTGATTTCAGCTCAGGTTGTGATCCCAGGGTTGTGGTATCAAGCTCCACATCAGGCTCCATACACAGTCTGCTTGAGATTCTCTCTCTCTCTCTCTCTCTCTCTCCCCCTCTGCCCCTCTCCTTTGCTCACGATCTCTCTCTCCTTATCAAATAAAAAATGTTATTTATCACTTTATATTTTTCATGTTCATTTATTTATTTTTTTTATTTTGAGAGACAGGAAGAGAGGATCCCAAGCAGGCTCCACATTCATTGTGGAGCCCTACATGGGGTTTGAACCCACGACCCCATGATCATGACCTGAACCCAAACTAATAGTCAGACACTCAACTGACTGAGCGACCCAGGTGCCCCATCTTTATCACTATATTTTGCCAGTTTAATTACATTATTATCCTTGGTGTGGATGTGCTTTTGTTGATTTTTTGGGGGGAGTTTTCTGTGCCTCCCAGATCTGGATATCTGTTTCCTTCCCCAGATTAGGGAAGTCTTCAGTTATTAATTCTTTTTTTTTTTTATTTTTTTTCAACGTTTATTTATTTTTGGGACAGAGAGAGACAGAGCATGAACGGGGGAGGGGCAGAGAGAGAGAGGGAGACACAGAATCGGAAACAGGCTCCAGGCTCTGAGCCATCAGCCTAGAGCCCGACGCGGGGCTCGAACTCACGGACCGCGAGATCGTGACCTGGCTGAAGTCGGACGCTTAACCGACTGCGCCACCCAGGCGCCCCAGTTATTAATTCTTAAAACAAATTTTCTGCCTCAATTTTTCTCTATTTCTTCTGGGACTCCTATAATACAAATTCTTTTTTGTTTGATGGAATCACTGCACTCCCTTTGTGCATTCACATTTTGCATAATTCATTGTTTTCTTTTTTATTCACTTTGATTACTTTCCATTGTTCTGTCTTGTAGGTCATTGATTCATTCCTCTGCTTATTCCAAGCTACTTTTCATTCCATCCAATGTGTTTCTCATTTTGTGTATTGAGCCCTTTATTTTTGTTATGTTCTTCCTCATCTCTCTGTTAAGTGTCTCACTTATGCCTTCCAGTCTTTTCTCTATTCCAGAGAATATCTTTATGATCATTACTTTAAATTCTCTATCATGCATGTTAATTATATCTGTTTTACTTAAATCCTTCGGTGTGGTCTTGTCCTGTTCCTTAATTTGGGACAAATTCCTCTGTCTTCTCATTTCATATAAGTATCTGTGCCTGTTTGTTTGTGTTAGGAAAGTTATCTACATCTCCTGTTTTTGAGGGTTTGGGCCTTATGAAGAAAAGGAACTGTAATGGCCTGCCATGTATTGTTCCCTGTTCCCCAGGGGCTGGTACTTCTGTGGTGTCTCCAATGTGTGCTCCTTGTTGTATCCTAGCCGCTCTATCCTTCAGGTCAGTTGTCTGCAGAGGTTCTCTTTGCCTGTTGTTAGCAGTGTTTGCTCCCTGGATTGAATGTGGCCACTTTTAAGTAAGTGTGCTTTGGTATTTTTATGAAATAAAACCTGTTACCACTACTGCCAGAATTGAGGTGCTGCAAAACTCCCAGGTCAGAAAACTGGCCAGGTCAAGGCTTGGGCCAGTCTTCTCAGGAAAGGGGACTGCCATGTTGACTGAGACCAGTATGGCTGGAACAAAAGCAGTTCCAGTAGTGTGTGGTGGGGCAGGGCTTTGTGTAGGCAAGTTAGGTGGCAAGAGTTTGCTCTTCCCTGGTTCCCTCAAATGGTCATGTGCTTATGCTGAGGTACAGCGGAAGGAAACGGCACCTTCCAGTTTCTTTGCTCCTGGAGGGGATCTTTCCATGAATGCTGCTCTCAGGTACATCCTCTGAGGTGAGCAAATAATCTCCTCACTGTGTGTCCCAGGCACTCTTCAAATCGCTGTTTCTATGCTGTATGTCCATGGGCTATTTCCCCAACTTTCTCTCCAAGAGTAGTCCTAATGCTTTCTGGGCTCTATCCAAGCAAAGTTAGCTGACTTTTAAAGTTCTAAACTTTAAGTCCTGCTGGTTTCAAGAACTTGGGAAATTTGGTCCCTCTGGCTTTCCAAGCCAATTGCTGTGGGGATTCATTTCGGCATGCACCTCTAAGTGTGCTAAACTATCATTCACTGTGATTGCAGCTCCCTCCCCAATGCATCAACCCTGATCTGTTTCTCCCCAAACTGCAGCTCCACACTTCTTGCCTTCTTCCATGTGACCTCTTCTCTACCTTTAGTTGGGGAGTTTGTTCTGCCAGTCCTTAAGTAAATTTCTGGGGTGTTTAGAATGATTTGATAGTTATCTAGTTGTATTCATTGGGAGAGGCATGCCTAGAGTACTTATACCCCACTGCAATATTCCCTTTTCATCAACAATGTTTTATATGTAAAAAAAAAAAAAAAAAAACTCCTATGCTTATCGATTTGAAGAATTAACCATAACCCAAAGCAATTGCTACCAAAATACCATTGGTATTTTTTTACACAAATGTAAAAAAAATGTAAAATTCACATCTTTTGTGATATAGAATCACAAAAGACCCTTAAAAATCTAAATTGATCTTGAGAAAGAAAGAGAAAGCTGGGAGTAGCACATTTTTTATTTAAAATATATTACAGGGGTGCCTGGGTGGCTCAGTCGGTTGAGCGTCTGACTTCGGCTCAGGTCATGATCTAATGGTCCATGAGTTCCAGCCCCGCATCGGGCTTTGTGCTGATGGCTCAGAGCCTGGAGCCTGTTTCGGATTCTGTGTCTCCCTCTCTCTCTTCTCCTCCCCCGTTCATGCTCTGTCTCTCTCTGTCTCAAAAATAAATAAACGTTAAAAAAATTAAAAAAATATATATTACAGGGCACCTAGGTGGCTCAGTCGGTTAAGTGTCAGACTTTGGCTCAGGCCATGTTCTCATGGTTCATGAGTTAGAGTCCTGTGTCAGGCTCTGTGCTGACAGCTCAGAGCCTGGAGTCTGCTTTGGATTCTCTCTCTCTCTCTCTCTCTCTCTCTCTGTCTCTCTTTCTCTCCCTCCCTCCCTTGGTCACACACTGTCTCTCTCTCTCTCAAAAATAAATAAACATTAAAAGATAATAAAAATATATTATAAAACTGTGGTAATTTTAAAAGTATGACACTGGAATGAAACAGACATATAAACAGATGGAACAGAATATAGTCCATAAATAAATCCACACAATTACAGTCAACTCCTCTTCAACAAGGCAGCCAGTAACACACAACGGAGAAAAGATACTCTCTTCAACAAATGGCATTTAAAAATCTAAATATTAACGTGAGAAAGAATGAGACTGGAACCCTATCTCATACCATACACAAAATTGAAATCAAGATGGATTACACAGTTAAATGTCTTGAATCACTAAATTGTACACCTTAAACTGATATTAAACTGTAAGTTAACTAATTAGAATTTGAATTAAAAAACTAAAAAAAAAAGACTTGAATGTTAGGACTTGAAGTTCTAGGAGCACCTGGGTGTCTCAACTGGTTAACCACCCAACTCTTGGCTTTGGCTCAGGTCATGATTTCAGGGTTCAGTTTGTGGGATTGAGCCCCACATTGGGCTTTGTGTTGACAGCAGAGAACCTGCTTGGAATTGTCTCTGCTGCTCCCCTCCTCACTCGAGCTCTCTCAAAAGAAGTAATAAAACCTTTTAAAAAAGACCTGAGACTCTAAAACTCATAGAATAAAACATATAGAAGGGAAAATTCTTGGAATTAATGTTGACAAAAATAACTGTAATATAACACCAAAAGCATAGGCAGTGGAAGAAAAAAAATAAGCAAGTGTGATTACATCAAACTAAATACTTTCTGTATAGAAAAAGAAACAATAATATGAGAATAATAATAATAACACTATTAAAAAAGAAAATGAAGGGTGCCTGGGTGGCTTAGTCAGTTAAACATCCAACTCTTGATTTTGACTCGGGTCATGATTTCACAGTTCATGAGTTTGAGCCTCACATTGGGCTGTGAGTTGTCAGCACAGAGTCTGCTGGATTCTCTCTCTGTTTCTACATCTCCCCCACTTACGTGCTCTCTGTCTCTTTCTCTCAAAATAAATAAATAAACTTATTTTTGAAAAGGAAATTGAATAGATACTTCTACTCCAAAAAGGACAATGACAAACAATTATATAAAATGGTGCCTAACTTTACTAATCATTAGGAAAATATAAATGAAAACCCCCATTGAGATATTACCTCATGCATGTTAGGATGGCTATGATTTTTTAAGAAAGATAAATATTAAAATGGGAAGCAAATATGGCAGCATAGTAGGAGTCCCTTAAGGATCCTTAGTCCTTCAAACACAACTATATAAATCAAATAATCTGAATACCCAAGAAATCGAACTGAAGACTTACAGACCAAATTGCTCAACTAGAGAGAGAGAGAGAAGGAGTCACATCGATGAAGGTAAGAAGTGTGAAGACATGGTTTTGGGGAGAAACAGATTATGGATGTTGTAGATGAGGAGGAGCCCTGATCTTATAGAAAACCATAGGAGACAGAGGAGTGCACAAAGAGAGCACTTCCCCCAAAGCATCTGGCTGGGAAAACAATAGGGACTGATATTCTGGAGCTTTTACAACCAGAGGAGCTCAAAAACTGGAGTTTTAAAGGTCTGCTGACCTGGCTGGAATAGAGCCCTGAGGGTGCTACCCTACTGGTGGAGAGAAAGCAGGCAAACAACCCAGGGGCAGACAGTGAAATAAGAGGAACACAGAAGGTGCACAGAGGAAAGATTGTTTTTGGTGTGCATTTGTGAGAGGTGGCATTCATAGACACCTCTATGGAGACAAAGGAGCAAGTGGGTGGCATTTCCCTGCCCTGTCCATCAGCATAGGTGGAGAGCCACCTGCTTAGAACAGCTTGCCACATCACTGGCTGCTTGCCCTGATTGTTCCAAGTCCCATGCCCTTGAGCTCTGGTATGACTACCCTTCTCAGTCAAACATACATCAGTCCCAGCACGGAAAGACATTCCTTAGAAGACCAGTGTAGACTCTTACCCACAACACGTCCCTAAAATTTGGAGTTGTAAAAGTGAGAAGGCTTGTCTGGAATAAAGCTTGGAGTGTACTGCACTGCTCCTGGAGAGAGGACGGTGACGTAATCCAGAAACAAACATGAAAACAGTGGACTGAAAAAAAGAAAAACCATGGGGCACAAAAAAGGAGATTATTCGTTCTTCTGCAAGTGTTTCCCTCAGAGTAGAAAGCACTGAGAGCCCTCTCTATGGAAAAGGAGCTAGGTGGCACCATTTCCCACATCTGTCCCTCAACTTATCCTTCAGTAAGCAGTATAGCACCAACACTGGCTGCCTCAATTGCTAACATAAAGTCCCACCCCTCTGTACTCTGTTGGTGCTGCCCTTCTCAGGCAAGTGTGCCTCAGTCTCAGTGCAGTGGGCCCCTTCCCAGAAGACCAGCAGAAACCCCTGCTCGCTCCACGTCTCCCAAGTTCTGCAAAGCTTCAGTTCTAGTGGAAGTAACATTAGGAATCATTTAACAAGCAGGCCAGAGCACACCTAGTTAAAACTCTCCACATTCTGGCCAAGGGCCAAACACTGCTCACTGCAGGCAAGGAGACCCTCCACAGATGACTAGCCAGAAGGATAGAGAAGCCAAAACACAGCAGCAGAGTAGACACAGCACACATCAGAGACTCTTCCTGGTGCACTATATAACTTCTTTTTCACAAAGCGATTACTCTCAGGTGCAAGAAACATATAGGTTGTTCTCATATGCAGAAGAATACAGAGACTCAGACAAAATACAAAGACAGAGAAATTCATCCCAAATGAAAGACCAGATAAGGTCAAAGCCAGAGATCTAATTGAAACAGATATAAGTAATATGTCTGATGGACAATGTAAAGCAAAATTAATAAGGATACATGTGGGACTTGAGAAAAGAATGTAAGACTTCAAGGATACCCTTATAGCAGTGTTAAAGACTTAAAACAATCAGAATGAGAAATGGAATAACTGAGATTTGAGGCAGACTGGATGTAATGAACACAAGGATAGAAGAATCAGAGAAACAAATAAGTGATGTAGAAGATAGCATATTGGAAAATAATGAAGCTGAACAGGAAAAAGAGAAAGAAAAATTATGAACATGAGAATAGACATGTAACTCAGTGACTCCATCAAACATAGTAACATAGGAATCCCAGAAGAAGGAAAGAGAGAAAAGGGAGCAGAAATTTTTAATTTATTTATTTGAGGAAATAATAGCTGAAAACTTCCTTAATCAAGGGAAAGAAACAGACATCCAGACCCAGGAGGCACAGAGAGCGGCCCATCAAAATCAACAAAAGCAGGACAACACCAAGACGTGTTGTAATTAAATTTGCACAATATGGTGATAAAGAAAAATCCTAAAAGCAGCAAGACAAAAAAAAGTTTGTAATGTACAGGGGACTACCCATAAGGTTAGCAGACACTCTCAACAGAAACTTGGGAAGCCAGATGAGGGTGGCATGATATATTCAACATGCAAAATGGTAAAACACTGAAGCCAAGAATACTCTATCCAGCAAGGATATTCAGAAAATAAGGAAAGATAAAGATATTCCCAGACAAATAAAACCTAAAGGAATTTGTAGCCACCAAACAAGCCCTACAACAAATATTAGAGCCTCTTTGATTGCAAAGTAAAGATGAAAGTGACAAAGTATGGAGAAAATCTCCAGAAACAATGGCAAAAAATAATACAATATGACTAAATACATATCTATCAATAATGGTTCTGAATGTAAATGGACTAAATGCTCAAATAAAAAAAAAACTTGGGTGTCAGAATGGATAAGAAAACAAGACAAATGTATATGCTGCCTAAAAGAAATTCATTTCAGACAGAAAGATGCCTGTAGATTGAAAGTGAAGGAATGGATAAATATTCATCATGCAAATGGATGTCAAAAGAAAGCCAGAATAGCAATACTTATAATAGACACAATAGATTTTAAACCAAAGACTGTAAGAAGAATGAAAGAAGGACACTATATCAGAATAAAGGGGACTACCAAACAAGATCTAACAATTATAAATATTTATGCCCAAACATTAAGGCACGCAAATATTTAAAACAATTAATGACAAAGATTATGGAAATCATTGATAATAATACAATAATAGTAGGGTAGTTTAACACCTCCACTTACATCAGTGGACAGTTCACCAAAGCAGAAAATCAGCAAGGAAACAATGGCTTTGAATGACACACCATATCAGATAGACTTAACAGATATATTCAGAACATTTCATCCTAAAACAGAATACACATTCTTTTCAAGTGCACATTGGACGTTCTGTGGAATCGATGACATATTAGATCACAAATCAAGCCTCAACAAGTACAAAAGATTGTGATAACACCATGCCTATTTTCTGACCACAATGCTATGAAACTTTAAGTCAACCACAAGAAAAACATTTGGAAAGACCACAATTACATGGAGGTAAAGCTTCTAAAGAATGAGTGTGTCAACAAGAAAATTGAAGAACAAATAAAAAATATATATGGAAACAAATGAAAATGAAAACATGGCGGTGCAAAACATTTGGGATGCAGCAAAAGTATTCATGACAGGGAAGTATATAGCAATACAGGTCTACTTCAAGAAAGAAGAAAAAATCTAAAATAAACAACTTAACCTTATACCTGAAGGAGGTAGAAAAAGAACAACAAATGAAGCCAAATGCAAGCAAAAGAGAGGAAATAATAATGATTAGAGAAGAAACACATGATATAGAAACTTAAAAAAAAATAGAACACATGAATGAAACAAGGATTGTTTCTTTGAAAAAAATTCGTAAAATTGAACACCCCCTACCTGGATTTATCAAACAGAAATGAAAAAAGAGCCCAAGTAAATAAAATAACGAACTAAAAACGAGAGAAAACAACCAACACCACAGATATACAAACCATTATGAGAGAATATTATGAAAAACGATATGCCAACATATTGGACAACTTGGGAGAAATTGATAAATTCTAAGAAACATATACATTACCAAAACTAAAACAAGAAGAAATAGAAAACTTGAACAGATTGATAACAAGTAAATATACTGAATCATTAATCAAAAATCTCCCAAGAAAAAAAAGTCCAGTGACAGATGATGGCTTTATGGGGGAATTTTATGAAACACTTAACAAAGAGTTAATACCTATTTTTCTCAAACAATTAAAAAAAATAGAAATGGTAAGAAAACCTCCAAATTCATTCTTTGAGGCCAACATTATTCTGATACCAAAACCAGAAAAAACTCTACTGAAAAGGAGAACTACAGGCCAATATCCCTGAAGAACATAGATGCAAAAATTCTCAATAAAATACTAGCACACCAAATCCAGCAGTACCTTAAAAGAATCATTCACCACAATAAATTGGGATTTATTTCTAGGTGCAAGAGTGATTCAATATTTACAAATCAATGTGATAAACCACATTAAGAAAAGATAAGATAAGAAACATATGATCCTCTTAATACATGCAGAAAAAGCATTTGACAAAGAAGGACATTCATTCATGATTTAAAACTCTCAACAAAGTAGGGTTACTGCGAATATACCTCAACATCATAAAGTCCATACACAATAAATCCACAACTAACGTCATCCTCAATGGAAAAACTAAGAGATTTTACTCTATGATCAGGAACAAGATAGGGATGTCCAGTGTCACCACTGCTATTTTAAAAAGTACTAGAAAGGGGCACCTGGGTAGCTCAGTTGGCTAAGTGTCTGACTTCAGCTCAGGTCATGATCTTGCAGTCTGTGAGTTTCATCCCTGTGTCAGGGTTTGTGCTGACAGATCAGATCCTGGAGCCTCCTTTGTATTCTGTGTCTCCTGCTCTCTGCCCTTCTCCTGCTCTCTCTCTCTCTCTCTCTCTCCCTCT
Organism: Leopardus geoffroyi; assembly: GCF_018350155.1. Classification (NCBI taxonomy): domain Eukaryota; kingdom Metazoa; phylum Chordata; class Mammalia; order Carnivora; family Felidae; genus Leopardus; species Leopardus geoffroyi. Next base: position 50,414,850 of record NC_059343.1, read on the forward strand.
CTCAAAAATAAAAATAAAAATAAAAATAAATACTAAAAGTCCTAGCCTGAGCAATCAGACCATAAAATAAAATAAAATAAAATACTTCCAAGTTGGCAAGGAACATTCACTATTTGCAGAAGACATTATCTATATAGAAACTCCAAAATACTCCACCAAAAATTTTCTAGAACTGATATACGAATTCAGGAAAATCACAGAATACAAAGTAAATAAACAGAAATCAGTTGCATTTCTATACACCAATAATAAAGCAGAATAAAGAGAAATATAGAAATCAATCCCATGTGCAATTGCTCCCAAACCCATAAGATACCTAGGAATAAGCCTAACCAAATAGGTGAAAGATCCGCTCTCCACAAAACACTGATGAAGGTGAAGAGGACAAAAATAAATGGAAACATACTCCATGCTCATGGATCAGAAGAACAAATATTGTTAAAATGATTAAATTACCCAAAACAATTTACACATTTAATGCAGTCCCTATCAAAATATCAACAGAATTTTTCATGGAGCTAGAACAACAATCGTAAAACTCATATGGAACCACAAAAGACCCCAAATAGTCTTGAAAAGAAAAAGAGACATGGAGGCATCAAAATTTCAAACTTGAAGTTTTATTACAAAGCTGTAGTCATCAAGACAGTATGGTATTGGCACAAAAACACAAACAGATCAATGGAATAGAATAGAAAACCTTGAAATGAACTCAAAACTATATGGTCAATTAATCTTTCACAAAGTAGGAAAGAATATCCAGTTGGATGGGGGAGGGGAGGGAAAAAAAAAAGAGGTTAGAGTGGGAGAGAGCCAAAGCATAAAAGACTCTTAAAAACTGAGAACAAACTGAGGGTTGATGGGGGGTGGGAAGGAGAGGAGGGTGGGTGATGGGTATTGAGGAGGGCACCTTTTGGGATGAGCACTGGGTGGTGTATGGAAACCAATTTGACAAATAAATTTCATACATTGAAAAAAAATAAATAAAATAAAGTAAAATAATAAAATAAAATAAAATAAAATAAAATAAAATAAAATCCTAGAGGAGAACACAGGCAATAACCTCTTTGACATCATCCATAGCAACTTCTTTCTAGATATGTCTCCTGAGGCAAGGGAAACAAAAGCAAAATAATCTATTTGGATGTCATCAAAATAAAAAATCTGTACAGTGAAGGAAACAATAAACAAAACTGAAAGGCAACCTACAGAATTGGAGAATATATTTGCAAATGACATATATAATGAAGGGTTACTATCCAAAATATATAAGTAACTTAATAAATCTCAAAACCCAAAACACAAATAGTCCTGATAAAAAATTGGACAGAAGATATGACTAGACATTTTTTCCAAAGAAGACACAGATTGTCAATCAACACATGAAAATATGTTCAACGTCACTCATCATCAGAGAAATATAAATCAAAACTAAAATGATGTTTCACCTCCAAGCAGCCAGAATGGCTAAAATTAACAACAGAGGAAACAGGAGTTGGCAAGGATGTTGAGAAAGAGGAACCTTCTTGCATATTTGGTGGGAATGCAAACTGGTGCAGCCACTGTAGAAACCAGTATGGAGGTTCCTCAAAAAGTTGAAAATAGAACTACCCTACAACTAGCAATTGCATAATATTACTAGGTATCTATCCAACATATACAGTAATACTAATTCAAAGGTAAACATGCAACCATGAGAGAAGCATTATCAGTAATAGCCAAATATCTATTGAATGGATAAATATGTGATATCTATCTATCTTTCATCTATCTATCTATAACATAATATTACTCAGCAATTAAAAGGAACGAAATCTCGTCATTTGCAATGATGTAGATGGACCTAGTGAATATTATGTAAAGCGAAATAAGTCAATCATAGAAAGACAAATACCATATGATTTCACTCATATGTGGTATTTAGGAAACAAAAAAAATGAACATAGGGGAAAAAATATAAACCAAGAAGCAACATCTTATGTATAAAGAAAAAAAAAACCCTGATGGTTACTGAAGAGGAAGTGGGTTGGGGGTTGGATTACATAAGTGATGGTTATTAAGTAGGGCACTTGTGATGAGCACTGGGTATTGTATTTTAGTGATCAATCACGGATTCTACATCTGAAACTAATATTACACTGTTATGTTAACTAACTGGAATTTAATAAAAACTTGGAGAAAAATAATAAAACTTAAAAAGGTTAATATTATTTAGAATATGGAGAAATTAGAAATCTTTTATACTGTTGTAAATGCAAATTGGCGCATATTTTTTGGAAAACAGTGTGGAGGTACATCAACAAATTACAAATAAAACTCAGGATGTTGAAGACATATCTTCACCCCCATGTTCACTGTAGGAATATTCACAAGAGTCAAGATATGGGAAATAGCCAAATGTCCAAATAATAGATGAATGGAATGGGTAAAGAAAATGTAGTATGTACATGTCATGGGATATTATTCAGCCTTAATAAAGGAAATCCTGCCATTTATGACAACATGGATGAATATATAGGACATTACGTCAAGTGAAATAAGCCAGTCAGAATGCTACATTGTTCCAATTATATAAGGTATCTAAAACAGTTAAACTCATAGAACCAGGGAAAAGAGCAAGGTTTCCCAGTGGCCAGGGGTGGGGAAAATAGGAAATTGCTTATAAATAGGTTTAAATTGTCTGTTAGGCAAGATGGGTATGTTCTAGATATCTGCTGTATAACATAGTGTATATAGTTATTGTTCTTACCAAACATGCCACACACACACACGCACACACACACACACATGAAGAAGGAAATATTTTTAATGTGATGAATGTTTGGTTTCCTGATTTTGGTGATGGTATCACAGATATATGCATATTTTCAAATGCATTTAAATGTATACATTTATACAATATAACTAAAAAACGAAGAAGCTAATGCTAGTAATACAAAATTTGTCTTTTCCCATTTGCATTTTGCATGTGCTAGATTTTTACCTGTCTCAATCTACTTTAGAAATCCCCTTTAATTTTCTATTAGTTCTATAAGTTACAAAACAAAACTTATTTTAGAAAAACTTGAAATAATAGATTAGCACAATCATTCTTCAAATTCATTATCTAGTTGAGAAACATCAAAATTACTATTAAATTCCTTTAAATTACCATTAAATTACCATTAAATTCCAAAAACCTTGGGAATGACCTCAGTTCTACTAAATCAGAAACCCCACATGAATTAAATTATTTATACTACTTTATTTAATGGTTACATAATATTCAAGTATATGGATCAACTATAATTTATCCAATCAATATCCTTATGTTGTTTGGAATTATAAAAAGATGAAAAAATCACAATATGTAAGATATTTTACTATGTCAAATTGCTACTTCCACATACCATAATCTGCTTGATTATTACTCTTTTTAATGCTTACAAGTTTATTAGTTTAAAAAAATTAACATTTATTCATATTTGAAAGGCAGAGAGAGACAGAGTGCAAGTGGGGGGAGAGGCAGAGAAAGAGGGAGACACAGAATCCGAAGCAGGCTTCAGGCTTTGAGCTGTCAGCACAGAGCCTGAGGCGCGGCTTTAACTCATGAGCCATGAGATCATGATCTGAGCAGAAGTTGGATGTTTAAAGGACTGAGCTACCAGGGGCCCCAAGTCTAATAGTTTTTAAAAAATAATATCTTCTTTTTTTGATCTTCCCAGACTTATAGTTAATCTCCCAAGAAAATTTATTAAAAAATAAACTTGATTTTGGAATAGTTTTAGATTTAGCAAAAGTTTATTTAAAAATAATAGAGGTTTGCAGAGGAGGTAAGATGATGCAGTAGTAGGGGGACCCTATGTTTGCCTCATCCCTCTACCATAGATAGATAAATATCAAATTATTCTGAACACCCACAAATTCAGTCTGAGCACTGAGAGACCAAACTGCACAGCTAGAATGAGAGAAAAGCCACATAATGGAAGGTAGGATGTATGGAGATGGGATTTACAGAGAAGAAAAGAATCACATGTGCTGTGGAGGGGAGGGAGCCCTGATCACGGACAGAGAGAGAGAGAGAGAGAGAGAAAGCAATGCACAGGGGATCACACAAGAAAAACACATTTCCCAAAGCCAGTGACTGGAAAAATAAGAAGGGCTGATTATCATGGATTTTTACAACCATTGGAGCTCAAAGACTGAAGTTTTAGAAGTCTGTGCATCTTTGAAATTACCCATAGCAACTTACTACTACACATGTCTCCCGAGGCAACGGAATTAAAAGAAAAAATTAACCATTGGGACTTCATCAGGATAAAATAGTTTTGCACAGTGAAGTAAACAATCCAGAAAACTAAAAGACAATTTTTAGAATTGGAGAAGATATTTCCAAATGATATATCTGATAAAGGGTTAGTATCCAAAATCTATAAAGAGCTTATTAAACTCAACACCCAAAAACAAACAATACAGTTAAGAAACGGGCAGAAGACATGAATAGATATTTTTCCAAAGAATGCATACAGATGGCTAAAAGACACATCAATATCACTCATCATCAGGGAAATACAAATCAAAACTGCAATGAGATAGCAACTCACACCAGTCAGAATGACTGAAATTAACAACATAGAAAACAACGGATGTTGACAAGGATGAAGAGGAAGGGGAATCTTCTTACACTGTTGTTGCATTAAGCATAGGACTTCAGCTCAGGTAATGATCTTATGCTGCATGAGTTTCAACCCACATCAGGCTCTATGCTGACAGCTGAGAGCCTGGAGTCTGCTTCAGATTCTGTGCCTTGATCTCTCGGTGTCCCTCCCCTGCTTGCACTATGTCTCTCTCTCAAAAATAGATAAACATTAAAACAAAAGTTAAAAACAGGACTACCTTATGACCCATCAATTGCACTACTAAGTATTTACTCAAAGGACACAAAAATACTAATTTGAAGGGACGCATGCACCCTGATGTCTATATTAGCATTATCAACAATAGTTAAATTATGGAAAGAGCCCAAGTGTCCATCGAATGATGAATGGATAAAGAAGATTATATATATATATATATATATATATATATATATATATGCATATGCATATGCAGTGGAATACTACCCAGCCTTAAAAAGGAATTGAATCTTGCCATTTGTAAGATTTGGATGGAGCTCAAGTGTATTATGCTAAGCAAAATAAGTCAGCCAGAGAAAGACAAATATATTATTTCACTCATATGTGGAATTTAAGAAACAAAACAGATGAACATAGTGGAAGGAAATAACAAAATAAAATAAAAACAGATAGGGAGGCAAACCATAAGAGAAACTATTACTTATAAAGAGAAAACTGAGTATTTCTGGAGGGGAGGTGTTGTGGGGGCAAGGTCTAAATGGATGATGGGTATTAAGGAGGGCACTTGTGATGAGCACTGGGTGTTATATATAAGTGATGAATCACTAAATTCTACTCTTGAAACTAATATTACAGTATATGTTAACTAACTGCAGTTTAAATTAAAACTTGAAACATTAAAAAAAAGAATGGTGTCTTGTGTTGATTTCCAATTATTTGAAGGGCTTTTATAATTGCTTTACTTTTATTGAAACATAATTGACATATAACTTTATATTAATTTCATTGTACAACATGTTTTTTACGTTTATTTATCTTGAGAGAGAGAAAAAGAATGTGAGCAGGGGAGGGGAAAAGAGAGGGAGAGAGACAGAATCCCAAGCAGATTCTGTGCTGTCAGCACGGAACCTGACACCGGGCTTGAACTCATGAACAGTGAGATCATGACCTGAATCGAAATCTAGAGTTGGGTGTTTATCTGTCTGAGCGACCCAGGCACGCATGTACGAATGTGATATTTGTATAAATTGTGAAATGGTCACCATTATGAGTCTAGTTACCATCATCACTATCCATAGGTGCAAATTTTACTTTATTTTGTTGTAATAAGAACTTTTAAGAAGTACTCATAACAACTTCCAAATATGTGATACAATATTAACTATAGTCACCTTGCCATATGTTATATCCCATGACTTATTTTATAACTGGAAATTGGTACTTTTAACCCTCTTCACCAATTTACTCCATCCCTCCAAGTTACTACCAAACTCTTCTCTTTATCCTTGGGCTTGATTTTTTGGCTTTGTTTGTTTGTGTGTTTTGTTTTTTAGATTCCTCTTATAAGTGAAATCATACAGTATTTCTCTTTATCTGAAATATTTCACTTAGCACAATACCTTCATGGTCTATTTATATTTGCAAAAATGATAGTATTTCATTATTCTTTATGGCTGGGTAATATATATAATCATATTTTCTTTATCCACTCTTCCATCAATGAACACTTCAGGTTGTTTCCATATCTTGGCTATTATAAATAATGATGCAATAAACATACATCTTCTCAAAATAGTGTTGATGATTTCTTCACATAAATTCCAAGATGTAGAATTTCTGAATGACATAGTAGTTCTATTTGTAATTTGAGGAAACTTCATAATATTTTCTGTAGAGGCAGCAACAATTTAAATTCCCACCAACAATACACAAGTGTTACCTTTTATCCACATCCTCATCAACACTTGATATTTGTCTTTTTATTTTTTTAAGGTTTAATTTAAATTGTAGTTAGTTAACATAGAGTGTAATATTAGTTTCTAGTGTACAATGTAGTGATTTAACACTTCCATACAACACCTGGTGCTCAGCACAACAAGTGCACTCCTTAATCCTCATCACCTATTTCACTGATCTCCCCACCCACCTCCCATCTTATAAATATCAGTTTATTCTCTATAGTTAAGAGCCTGTTTTTGCTTTGGCTCTTTCTCTTTTTTTCCTGTTTACTCAAATTTTGTTTTTTAAATTCAACATATGAGTGAAATCATATGTTATTTGTCTTTGACTTATTTCATTTAGCAAAATATTCCTTAGATTCATCGCAAATGGTAAACTTTCACTCTTTTTATGGCTGATATGGATATGTATATATCCATATATATATATATATATATATGGATATATATATGGATAAAGAAGATGTCATATATATATACATGAGTCATATATATATACACACCATATATATATATATATATATATATATATATATATATATGACATCTTCTTTATCCACTCAACACTTGATAAACATATGGGCTGCTTCCATAATTTGGCTATTGTAGATAATGCTGCTATAAACATTGATGTGCATGTACCCCTTGACTTGGCATATTTATATTCTTTAGGGGAACAAATATTGTTAAAATATGATATCCAAAGCAATATACACACTTAATTCAATCCCTATCAAAATATCAACAGTGTTTTGCAAAGAGATAGGACAAGCTATCTTCAATTTTTTTTATGGAACCACAAAAGACCCCAAATATTCAAAGCAAACTTGAAAAAGATAAGCAAAGCTGAAGGCATCACCCTTCCAGATACAAGTTATATAACAAATCTGTAGTCATCAAAACAGTATAGTATTGGCAAAAAATAGACATATAGATCAATAGAACAGAATAGAAAACCCAGAAATGAACCCACAACTTTATGGTCAGTTAGTCTTCAACAAAGTAGGAAAGAATATCCAGTGGAAAAAAGGTAGGCTCTTTATCAAATGGTATTGGGAAAACTGGAGAGAAAAATGCAAAATAATGAAACTGGACTATGTTCTTGTCTTTTTAATAATAGACATTCTAAGAGGCATGAAGTGATATCTCATTGTGGTTTGATATGCATTTCCCTGATGATTAATGATGTTGATCATTTTTTTCATGTGCCTCTTGGCCATCTGTATGTCTTCTTTGGAACAAAATAAAAAGTCTATTCAGATCTTCCTAATGTCTAATCACTTTTGCTTTTGAGTTGTATGAGTGTTTATATATATTGGATATTGGCCTCTTATGTATGATTTATGATTACTTCCTCGGAACCATTTGTATTTCACCTTCCAAATTGGTGACTGATTTCCTTTGCTATGCAGAAACTTTTTAGTTTGATATAGTTGCACTGTCTATTTTTGCTTTTATTCACTTTACTTTGGCGTTAGTTTGAAAAAATCATCACTAGGTCTTATATCAAGCTTACTACCTGTTTGTATCTAGGGGTTTTATGGTTTTAGGTCTTACATTCAAGTATTGTGTCAATTATAATTTTTTTTGTTCATCATATAATTTTGTTTCTTTATTTTTCATGTGGCTGTCCAGTTTTTCCAGCATCATTTAATGAGCACCCTTGCCCCATTGGATATTCTTGGCTACTTTGTCATAAATTAATTGACCATATATGTGTAGGTTTATTTCTGGGCTCTCTTTTCTGTTTTATTGAACCATGTGTTTATTTCTATGCCAATACTATACTACTTTAATTGCTATAGCTTTGTAATTTAGTTTGAAATCCATTTGGGACACAGCACAGGCAGCCCTAACAGGAAAGTACATTGCAATTCATGCCTATATCAAGAAGCAAGAAAGATCCTAAATACACAACCTAACAGTACACACAAAGGAGCTAGAAAAGGAGCAGCAAATCAAGCCTAAAACCAGCAAAAGAAGGGAATTAATAAAGAGTACAGACGAAATACATGAAATAGAAACAAACAAAAAAACCCCTACAGTAGAACAGATACATGAAACTAAAAGATGCTGTTTTGAAAGAACAAACAAAATTGATAACCCCCTAGACAGACATATCAAAAAGAAGAGAGGGCCCAAATAGATAAAATCACATATGAAACAAGAGAGATCACAACCAACACCACAGAAATACAAAAACAAATTATAAGAAAATACTATGAAATATTATATTACAACTAACTGGACAATCTGGAAGAAATGAACGAATTCCTAGACACATCAAACTCAAACAGGAAGAAATATAAAATTTGAACTAGCCCATAACCAGTAAAGAAATTGAATTGGTTATCAAAAAAATCTCCCAACAAATAAGAGTCCTGGTTCAGATGGCTTGCCAGGGGAATTCTACCAGATATTTAAAGAAAAGTAAATACCTATTCTCCTCAAACTGTTACAAAAAATAGAAAAGGAAGGAAAGCTTCAAAATTCATTCTATGAAGCCTGTACTACCTTGATCCCAAAACCAGGCAAAGTCCCCACTAAAAAGGTGAATAAATATAGGCCAATATCTGTGATAAACCTCAATGCAAAAATTATCAACATGATAATAGCAAATCAAATTCAACAGTACATTAAAATAGAAATTCAGCATAATCGAGTGGGATTTATTCGTGGGCTGCAGGGATGGTTCAGAATTCACAAATTAATCAATATGATACACCACAAAATAAAAGAAAGGGTAAGAAACCAGGTGATCCTTTCAATAGATGCAGAAAAAGCATTTGACAAACTACAGCATCCTTTCTGGATAAAAACACTCAAGGAGGTCGGGATAGAAGGAACATACCTAAACATCATAAAACTATATATGGAAGATGCACAACTAATATCATCATCAATGTGGAAAAACTGGGAGCTTTACCCCTAAGATCAAGACATGACAGAGATGTCCACTCTCACTACCATTGTTCAACATAGTGCTAGAAATTCTACTCTCAGCAATCAGAAATAAAAGGCCTACAAATTGGCAAAGAAATCAAACCTTCACTCTTTGCAGATGATATGACACTCTACATGAAAAACCCAAAGACTACACACACACACACACACACACACACACACTGCTAGAAATCAGGGCGCCTGGGTGGCTCAGTCAGTTGAGTATCCACCTTCAGCTCAGGTCATGATCTCACAGTTCATGGGTTTAAGCCCCATGTGGGGCTCTGTGCTGACAGCTCGGAACATAAAGCCTACTTCAGATTCTGTGTCTCCCTCTCCCTCTACTCCTCCTCTCCCACTCACGCTCTGTCTCTCTCTGTCCCTTGAAAATGAATAAATCTTAAAAATATATAAATAAATTTAAAAATGCTGCTGAAACTTATATGTGAAATCATCAAAGACACAGGATATCAAATCAACTTACAGAAATCGGTTGCATTTCTATACATCAATAATCAAGCAGCAGAAAGAGAAATTCAGGAATATATTCCATTTACAATTGTACCAAAAACCGTAAGATACTTAGGGACAAAACTAAGTAAAGAGGAGAAATATCTACACACAGAAAATTTTAGAAAGCTTATGAATGAAATTGAGGAGGACAGAAAGAAATGGAAAAACATGTCTGTACTACCTAAAACAATATACACTATCAATGCATTCTCTATCAATATAACAGCATTCTTCACAGAGCTAGAACAAAGAATCCTAAAATTTGTATGGAACCGAAAAAGACCCCTAACAACCAAAGTACTGTTGAAAAAGAAAACTGAAGCTGGAGGCATCACACTTCTGGACGTTAAGCTGTATTACAAAGCTGTAATCACCAAAGTATGGCACTATACAAAGACAAACACACAGATCAATGGAACAGAATAGAAAATCCAGAAATGGACCCACAAACATATGGCCAAATAATCTTTCACCAGGCAAGAAAGAGTACCCAAAGGGGGAAAAAACAGTCTTCTCAGCAAATGGTGCTGGGCATTCTGGACAGCAATATGCATAAGAATGAACGTGGACCACTTTCTTATGCCATACACAAAAAGAAATTCAAAATGGACTAAAGATCTAAATGTGAGACAGGATACCATCAAAAATCATACAGGAGAAAAAAGGTAACAACTTCTTTAACCTGGGCCTCAGCAACTTCTTACTTGACATTTCTCCACAGCCAAGGGAAACAAAAGCAAAAATGAGCAAAAATGAGGATAAAAACTTCTGCACAGCAACCGGCAGAAAATGGCGGCGTAGGAGGATGCTGGGCTCACCACTCATCCTGCTGATCATTTAGATTCCACCTACACCTGCCTAAATAACCCAGAAAACCGCCAAGCGCAGACGAGAGGCCCACTGAAGAGGGTAGGAAAGGTGGCGAGGCAGTGCCCGCTCCACAGACTGGCGGGAGGGAGCCGGGGCGGGGGGGTGCTCCCAGGCCAAGAAGAGCCCCCAAGTCTGGCTTCCAAAAGCGGAGGGGCCGGATGGAGTGTGTTCCAACAACAAGCGGGACTTAGCATCTGGGAGGTCATAAGTGAACAACTCTGCTGGGAAAGCGGGAAGGCTGGAGGACAAAGGGAGGGACAGTTGCTGAGCCCCGGGACGACAGAGCTCAGTTTGGCAGGGAACAAAGGCGCTCACCAGCGCCATCTCCCTCACCCCTCCCCCAGCCAAAATCCCAAAGGGAACCAGTTCCTGCCAGGGAATTTGCTCCCTCTGTGCAAACACCCAATGCTGTGCTTCTGCGGAGCCACCCCTCTGGCAGAGGGTCTGACTCCCTCCTGCTGCCACAGGGCCCCTCCTGAAGTGGATCACCTAAGGAGAAGCGAGCTAAGCCTGCCCCTCCTGCCCCCGTGCACCTTGCCTACCCACCCCAGCTAATACGCCAGATCCCCAGCATCACAAGCCTGGCAGTGTGCAAGTAGCCCAGATGGGCCACGCCACCCCACAGTGAATCCCGCCCCTAGGAGAGGGGAAGAGAAGGCACACACCAGTCTGACTGTGGCCCCAGCAGTGGGCTGGGAGCAGACACCAGGTCTGACTGCGGCCCCACCCACCAACTCCAGTTATACACCACAGCACAGGGGAAGTGCCCTGCAGGTCCTCACCACTCCAGGGACTATCCAAAATGACCAAACGGAAGAATTCCCCTCAAAAGAATCTCCAGGAAATAACAACAGCCAATGAACTGATCAAAAAGGATTTAAATAATATAACAGAAAGTGAATTTAGAATAATAGTCATAAAATTAATCGCTGGGCTTGAAAACAGTATAGAGGACAGCAGAGAATCTCTTGCTACAGAGATCAAGGGACTAAGGAACAGTCAGGAAGAGCTGAAAAACGCTTTAAATGACATGCAAAATAAAATGGACGCGACCATGGCTCGGATTGAAGAGGCAGAGGAGAGAATAGGTGAACTAGAAGATAAAGTTATGGAAAAAGAGGAAGCTGAGAAAAAGAGATAAAAAAATCCAGGAGTATGAGGGGAAAATTAGAAAACTAAGTGATACACTAAAAAGAAATAATATATGCATAATTGGTATCCCAGAGGAGGAAGAGAGAGGGAAGGTGCTCAAGGTGTACATGAAGAAATAATAGCTGAGAACTTCCCTGAACTGGGGAAGGAAAAAGGCATTGAAATCCAAGAGGCACAGAGAACTCCCTTCAGACGGAACCTGAATCGACCTTCTGCACGACATATCATAGTGAAACTGGCAAAACACTAGGATAAAGAGAAAATTCTGAAAGCAGCAAGGGATAAACGTGCCCTCACATATAAAGGGAAAACTATAAGACTCATGACTGATCTCTCTTTTGAAACTTGGCAGGCCAGAAAGGATTGGAACGAGATCTTCAACATGTTGAACAGAAAAAATATACAGCCGAGAATCCTTTATCCACCAAGTCTGTCATTTAGAATAGAAGGAGAGATAAAGGTCTTCCCAAACAAACAAAAACTGAAGGAATTTGTCACCACTAAACCAGCCCTACAAGAGATCCTAAGGGGGATCCTGTGAGACAAGGTACCAGAGATATCGCTACAAGCATAAAACATACAGACATCACAATGACTCTAAACCCATATCTTTCTATAATAACACTGAATGTAAATGGATTAAATGCGCCAACCAAAAGACATAGGGTATCAGAATGGATAAAAAAACAAGACCCATCTATTTGTTGTCTACAAGAGACTCATTTTAGACCTGAGGACACCTTCAGATTGAGAGTGAGGGGATGGAGAACTATTTATCATGCTACTGGAAGCCAAAAGAAAGCTGGAGTAGCCATACTTATATCAGACAAACTGGACTTTAAATTAAAGGCTGTAACAAGAGATGAAGAAGGGCATTATATAATAATTACAGGGTCTATCCATCAGGAAGAGCTAACAATTATAAATGTCTATGCGCCAAATACCGGAGCCCCCAAATATATAAAACAATTACTCACAAACATAAGCAACCTTATTGATAAGAATGTGGTAATTTCAGGGGACATTAACAATCCACTTACAGAAATAGATAGATCATCTAGACACACAGTCAATAAAGAAACAAGAGCCCTGAATGATACATTGGATCAGATGAACTTGACAGATCTATTTAGAACTCTGCATCCCAAAGCAGCAGAATACACTTTCTTCTCGAGGGCACATGGAATATTCTCCAAGATAGATCATATACTGGGTCACAAAACAGCCCTTCATAAGTTTACAAGAATGGAAATTATACCATACATACTTTCAGACCACAATGCTATGAAGCTTGAAATCAACCACAGGAAAAAGTCTGGAAAACCTCCAAAAGCATGGAGGTTAAAGAACACACTACTAAAGAATGAGTGGGGGGGCGCCTGGGTGGCGCAGTCGGTTAAGCGTCCGACTTCAGCCAGGTCACGATCTCGCGGTCCGTGAGTTCGAGCCCCACGTCGGGCTCTGGGCTGATGGCTCAGAGCCTGGAGCCTGTTTCCGATTCTGTGACTCCCTCTCTCTCTGCCCCTCCCCCGTTCATGCTCTGTCTCTCTCTGTCCCAAAAATAAATAAACGTTGAAAAAAAAAAAAAGAATGAGTGGGTCAACCAGGCAATTAGAGATGAAATTAAAAATATATGGAAACAAACGAAAATGAAAATACAACAATCCAAATGCTTTGGGACGCAGCAAAGGCAGTCCTGAGAGGAAAATACATTGCAATCCAGGCCTATCTCAAGAAACAAGAAAAATCCCAAATACAAAATCTAACAGCACACGTAAACGAAATAGAAGCAGAACAGCAAAGGCAGCCTAAACCCAGCAGAAGAAGAGAAATAATAAAGATCAGAGCAGAAATAAACAATATAGAATTTAAAAAAACTGTAGAGTAGATCAACGAAACCAAGAGTTGGTTTTTTTGAAAAAATAAACAAAATTGACAAACTTCTAGCCAGGCTTCTCAAAAAGAAAAGGGAGATGATCAAAATAAATAAAATCATGAATGAAAATGGAATTATTACAACCAATCCCTCAGAGATACAAACAATTATCAGGGAATACTATGAAAAATTATATGCCAACAAATTGGACAACCTGGAAGAAATGGACAAATTCCTAAACACCCACACGCTTCCAAAACTCAATCAGGAGGGAATAGTAAGCTTGAACAGACCCATAACCAGTGAAGAAATTGAATCGGTTATCAAAAATCTTCCAACAAATAAGAGTCCAGGCCCAGATGGCTTCCCAGGGGAGTTCTACCAGATGTTTAAAGCAGAGCTCATACCTATCCTTCTCAAGCTATTCCAAGAAATAGAAAGGGAAGGAAAACTTCCAGACTCATTCTATGAACCCAGTATTACTTTGATTTGCAAACCAGACAGAGACCCAGCAAAAAAAAAAAAAAAAAAAAAAAAAAAAAAAAAAAAAAAAAAAAGAACTACAAGCCAATAACCCTGATGAATATGGGTGCAAAAATTCTCAATAAGATACTAGCAACTCGAACTCAACAGCATATAAAAAGAATTATTCACCATGATCAAGTGGAATTCATTCCTGGGATGCAGGGCTGGTTCAACATTCACAAATCAATCAACGTGATACATCACATTAATAAAAGAAAAGATAAGAACCATATGATCCTGTCAATCGATGCAGAAAAGGCCTTTGACAAAATTCAGCACCATTTCTTAATAAAAATCCTTGAGAAAGTCGGGATAGAAGGAACAAACTTAAACGTAATAAAAGCCATTTATGAAAAGCCCACAGCTAACATCATCCTCAATGGGGAAAAACTGACAGCTTTTTCCCTGAGATCAGGAACACGACAGGGATGTCCACTCTCACCGCTGTTGTTTAACATAGTGCTGGAAGTTCTAGCATCAGCAATCAGACAACAAAAGGAAATCAAAGGCATCAAAATTGGCAAAGATGAAGTCAAGCTTTCGCTCTTTGCAGATGACATGATATTATACATGGAAAACCCGATAGACTCCACCAAAAGTCTGCTAGAACTGATCCATGAATTCAGCAAAGTTTCAGGATACAAAATCAATGTACAGAAATCAGTTGCATTCTTATACACTAACAATGAAGCAACAGAAAGACAAATAAAGAAACTGATCCCATTCCCAATTGCACCAAGAAGCATAAAATACCTAGGAATAAATCTAACCAAAGATGTAAAAGATCTGTATGCTGAAAACTATAGAAAGCTTATGAAGGCAATTGAAGAAGATTTAACGAAATGGAAAGATATTCCCTGCTCATGGATTGAAACAATAAATATTGTCAAAATGTCAATACTACCCAAAGCTATCTACACATTCAATGCAATCCCAATCAAAATTGCACGAGCATTCTTCTCGAAACTAGAACAAGCAATCCTAAAATTCATATGGAACCACAAAAGGCCCCAAATGGCCAAAGTAATTTTGAAGAAGAAGACCAAAGCAGGAGGCATCACAATCCCAGACTTTAGCCTCTACTACAAAGCTGTCATCATCAAGACAGCATGGTATTGGCACAAAACCAGACACATAGACCAATGGAATAGAATAGAAACCCCAGAGCTAGACCCACAAACATATGGCCAACTAATCTTTGACAAAGCAGGAAAGAACATCCAATGGAAAAAAGACAGTCTCTTTAACAAATGGTGCTGGGAGAACTGGACAGCAACATGCAGAAGGTTGAAACGAGACAACTTTTTTTTTTTTATATGAAATTTATTGTCAAATTGGTTTCCATACAACACCCAGTGCTCATCCCAAAAGGTGCCCTCCTCACCCACCCTCTCCTCCCTCCCACCCCCCATCAACCCTCAGTTTGTTCTCAGTTTTTAACAGTCTCTTATGTTTTGGCTCTCTCCCACTCTAACCTATTTTTTTCTTTTTTCCTCCCCCTCCCCCATGGGTTCCTGTTAAGTTTCTCAGGATCCACATAAGAGTGAAACCATATGGTATCTGTCTTTCTCTGTATGGCTTATTTCACTTAGCATCACTCTCTCCAGTTCCATCCACGTTGCTACAAAAGGCCATATTTCATTTTTTCTCATTGCCACGTAGTATTCCATTGTGTATATAAACCACAATTTCTTTATCCATTCATCAGTTGATGGACATTTAGGCCCTTTCCATCATTTGACTATTGTTGAGAGTGCTGCTATGAACATTGGGGTACAAGTGCCCCTATGCATCAGTACTCCTGTATCCCTTGGATAAATTCCTAGCAGTGCTATTGCTGGGTCATAGGGTAGGTCTATTTTTAATTTTCTGAGGAACCTCCACACTGCTTTCCAGAGCGGCTGCACCAATTTGCATTCCCACCAACAGTGCAAGAGGGTTCCCGTTTCTCCACATCCTCTCCAGCATCTAGAGTCTCCTGATTTGTTCATTTTGGCCACTCTGACTGGCGTGAGGTGATACCTGAGTGTGGTTTTGATTTATATTTCCCTGATAAGGAGCGACGCTAACATCTTTTCATGTGCCTGTTGGCCATCCGGATGTCTTCTTTAGAGAAGTGTCTATTCATGTTTTCTGCCCATTTCTTCACTGGGTTATTTGTTCTTTGGGTGTGGAGTTTGGTGAGCTCTTTATAGATTTTGGATACTAGCCCTTTGTCCGATATGTCATTTGCAAATATCTTTTCCCAATCCGTTGGTTGCCTTTTAGTTTTGTTGGTTGTTTCCTTTGCTGTGCAGAAGCTTTTTATCTTCATAAGATCCCAGTAATTCACTTTTGTTTTTAATTCCCTTGCCTTTGGGGATGTGTCGAGTAAGAGATTGCTACGGCTGAGGTCAGAGAGGTCTTTTCCTGCTTTCTCCTCTAGGGTTTTGATGGTTTCCTGTCTCACATTCAGGTCCTTTATCCATTTTGAGTTTATTTTTGTGAATGGTGTGAGAAAGTGGTCTAGTTTCAACCTTCTGCATGTTGCTGTCCAGTTCTCCCAGCACCATTTGTTAAAGAGACTGTCATTTTTCCATTGGATGTTCTTTCCTGCTTTGTCAAAGATGAGTTGGCCATACGTTTGTGGGTCTAGCTCTGGGGTTTCTATTCTATTCCATTGGTCTATGTGTCTGTTTTTGTGCCAATACCATGCTGTCTTGATGAGTACAGCTTTGTAGTAGAGGCTAAAGTCTGGGATTGTGATGCCTCCTGCTTTGGTCTTCTTCTTCAAAATTCCTTTGGCTATTCGGGGCCTTTTGTGGTTCCATATGAATTTTAGGATTGCTTGTTCTAGTTTCGAGAAGAATGCTCGTGCAATTTTGATTGGGATTGCATTGAATGTGTAAATAGCTTTGGGTAGTATTGACATTTTGACAATATTTATTGTTTCAATCCATGAGCAGGGAATGTCTTTCCATTTCTTTAAATCTTCTTCAATTTCCTTCGTAAGCTTTCTATAGTTTTCAGCATACAGATCCTTTACATCTTTGGTTAGATTTATTCCTAGGTATCTTATGCTTCTTGGTGCAATTGTGAATGGGATCAGTTTCTTTATTTGTCTTTCTGTTGCTTCATTGTTAGTGTATAAGAATGCAACTGATTTCTGTACATTGATTTTGTATCCTGCGACTTTGCTGAATTCATGTATCAGTTCTAGCAGACTTTTGGTGGAGTCTATCGGGTTTTCCATGTATAATATCATGTCATCTGCAAAGAGCGAAAGCTTGACTTCATCTTTGCCAATTTTGATGCCTTTGATTTCCTTTTGTTGTCTGATTGCTGATGCTAGAACTTCCAGCACTATGTTAAACAACAGCGGTGAGAGTGGACATCCCTGTCGTGTTCCTGATCTCAGGGAAAAAGCTCTCAGTTTTTCCCCATTGAGGATGATGTTAGCTGTGGGCTTTTCATAAATGGCTTTTATGATCTTTAAGTATGTTCCTTCTATCCCGACTTTCTCAAGGGTTTTTATTAAGAAAGGGTGCTGGATTTTGTCAAAGGCCTTTTCTGCATCGATTGACAGGATCATATGGTTCTTCTCTTTTTTTTGTTAATGTGATGTATCACGTTGATTGATTTGCGAATGTTGAACCAGCCCTGCATCCCAGGAATGAATCCCACTTGATCATGGTGAATAATTCTTTGTATATGCCGTTGAATTCGATTTGCTAGTATCTTATTGAGATTTTTTGCATCCATATTCATCAGGGATATTGGCCGGTAGTTCTCTTTTTTTACTGGGTCTCTGTCTGGTTTAGGAATCAAAGTAATACTGGCTTGATAGAATGAGTCTGGAAGTTTTCCTTCCCTTTCAATTTCTTGGAATAGCTTGAGAAGGATAGGTATTATCTCTGCTTTAAACGTCTGGTAGAACTCCCCTGGGAAGCCATCTGGGCCTGGACTCTTATTTGTTGGAAGATTTTTGATAACCGATTCAATTTCTTCGCTGGTTATGGGTCTGTTCAAGCTTTCTATTTCCTCCTGATTGAGTTTTGGAAGAGTGTGGGTGTTCAGGAATTTGTCCATTTCTTCCAGGTTGTCCAATTTGTTGGTATATAATTTTTCATAGTATTCCCTGATAATTGCTTGTATCTCTGAGGGATTGGTTGTGATAATTCCATTTTCATTCATGATTTTATCTATTTGGGTCATCTCCCTTTTCTTTTTGAGAGGCCTGGCTAGAGGTTTGTCAATTTTGTTTATTTTTTCAAAAAACCAACTCTTGGTTTCGTTGATCTGCTCTACAGTTTTTTTAGACTCTATATTGTTTATTTCTGCTCTGATCTTTATTATTTCTCTTCTTCTGCTGGGTTTGGGGTGTCTTTGCTGTTCTGCTTCTATTTCTTTTAGGTGTGCTGTTAGATTTTGTATTTGGGATTTTTCTTATTTCTTCAGATAGGCCTGGATTGCAATGTATTTTCCTCTCAGGACTGCCTTCGCTGGGTCCCAAAGCATTTGGATTGTTGTATTTTCATTTTCGTTTGTTTCCATATATTTTTTAATTTCTTCTCTAATTGCCTGGTTGACCCACTCATTCGTTAGTAGGGTGTTCTTTAACCTCCATGCTTTTGGAGGTTTTCCAGACTTTTTTCTGTGGTTGATTTCAAGCTTCATAGCATTGTGGTCTGAAAGTATGCATGGTATAATTTCAATTCTGGTAAACTTATGAAGGGCTGTTTTGTGACCCAGTATATGATCTATCTTGGAGAATGTTCCATGTGCACTCGAGAAGAATGTATATTCTGTTACTTTGGGATGCAGAGTTCTAAATATATCTGTCAAGTTCATCTGATCCAATGTCTCATTAAGGGCCCTTGTTTCTTTACTGACCGTGTGTCTAGATGATCTATCCATTTCTGTAAGTGGGGTGTTAAAGTCCCCTGCAATTACCACATTCTTATCAATAAGGTTGCTTATGTTTATGAGTAGTTGTTTTATATATTTGGGGGCTCCCGTATTCGGCGCATAGACATTTAAAATTGTTAGCTCTTCCTGATGAATAGACCCTGTAACTATTATATAATGTCCTTCTTCATCTCTTGTTACAGCCTTTAATTTAAAGTCTAGTTTGTCTGATATAAGTATGGCTACTCCAGCTTTCTTTTGGCTTCCAGTAGCATGATAAATAGTTCTCCATCCCCTCACTCTCAATCTAAAGGTGTCCTCAGGTCTAAAATGAGTCTCTTGTAGACAGCAAATAGATGGGTCTTGTTTTTTTATCCATTCTGATACCCTATGTCTTTTGGTTGGCGCATTTAATCCATTTCCATTCAGTGTTATTATAGAAAGATACGGGTTTAGAGTCATTGTGATGTCTGTATGTTTTATGCTTGTAGTTTTGTCTCCGGTACTTTGTCTCACAGGG
Source organism: Leopardus geoffroyi (assembly GCF_018350155.1). Classification (NCBI taxonomy): domain Eukaryota; kingdom Metazoa; phylum Chordata; class Mammalia; order Carnivora; family Felidae; genus Leopardus; species Leopardus geoffroyi. Next base: position 50,434,710 of record NC_059343.1, read on the forward strand.
TCCCCCTTAGGATCTCTTGTAGGGCTGGTTTAGTGGTGACAAATTCCTTCAGTTTTTGTTTGTTTGGGAAGACCTTTATCTCTCCTTCTATTCTAAATGACAGACTTGCTGGATAAAGGATTCTCGGCTGCATATTTTTTCTGTCTAGCACACTGAAAATCTCGTGCCAATTCTTTCTGGCCTGCCAAGTTTCAAAAGAGAGATCAGTCACGAGTCTTATAGGTCTCCCTTTATATGTGAGGGCACGTTTACCCCTTGCTGCTTTCAGAATTTTCTCTTTATCCTTGTATTTTGCCAGTTTCACTATGATATGTCGTGCAGAAGGTCGATTCAAGTTATGTCTGAAGGGAGTTCTCTGTGCCTCTTGGATTTCAATGCCTTTTTCCTTCCCCAGTTCAGGGAAGTTCTCAGCTATTATTTCTTCAAGTACCCCTTCAGCACCTTTCCCTCTCTCTTCCTCCTCTGGGATACCAATTATGCGTATATTATTTCTTTTTAGTGTATCACTTAGTTCTCTAATTTTCCCCTCATACTCCTGGATTTTTTTATCTCTCTTTCTCTCAGCTTCCTCTTTTTCCATAACTTTATCTTCTAGTTCACCTATTCTCTCCTCTGCCTCTTCAATCCGAGGTGTGGTGGTTTCCATTTTGTTTTGCATTTCATTTAAAGCGTTTTTCAGCTCCTCGTGATGTTCCTTAGTCCCTTGATCTCTGTAGCAAGAGATTCTCTGCCGTCCTCTATACTGTTTTCAAGCCCAGCGATTAATTTTATGACTATTATTCTAAATTCACTTTCTGTTATATTATTTAAATCCTTTTTGATCAGCTCATTAGCTGTTGTTATTTCCTGGAGATTCTTCTGAGGGGAATTCTTCCGCTTGGTCATTTTGGATAGTCCCTGGAGTGGTGAGGACCTGCAGGGCACTTCTCCTGTGCTGTGGTGTATAACTGGAGTTGGTGGGCGGAGTCGCAGTCAGACCTGATGTCTGCCCCCCGCCCACCACTGGGGCCACAGTCAGACTGGTATGTGCCTTCTCTTCCCCTCTCCTAGTGGCGGGATTCACTGTGGGGTGGCGTGGCCCGTCTGGGCTACTTGCACACTGCCAGGCTTGTGATGCTGGGGATCTGGCGTATTAGCTGGGGTGGGTAGGCAAGGTGCACGGGGGCAGGAGGGGCAGGCTTAGCTCGCTTCTCCTTAGGTGATCCACTTCAGGAGGGGCCCTGTGGCAGCGGGAGGGAGTCAGATCCGCTGTGGAGGTTTGGCTCCTCCGCAGAAGCACAGAGTTGGGTGTTTGCACGGAGCGAGGAAGTTCCCTGGCAGGAACTGGTTCTCTTTGGGATTTTGGCTGGGGGATGGGCGGGGGAGATGGCGCTGTCGAGCGCCTTTGTTCCCCACCAAACTGAGCTCTGTCGTCCAGGGGCTCAGCAGCTCTCCCTCCCTTTGTCCTCCAGCCTTCCCGCTTTCCGAGCAGAGCTGTTAACTTATGACCTCCCAGAAGCTAAGTCGCACTTGATGTCGCAACACAGTCTGTCAGGCCCCTCCGCTTTTGCCCACCAGACTCGGGGGCTCTGCTTGGCCGGCGAGCCGCCCCTCCGCCCCGGCTCCCTCCCGCCAGTCCGTGGAGCGTGCACCGCCTTGCCGCCCTTCCTACCCTCTTCCGTGGGCCTCTCGTCTGCGCTTGGCTCAGGCGACTCCGTTCTGCTAATCCTCTGGCGGTTTTCTGGGTTATTTAGGCAGGTGTAGGTAGAATCTAAGTGATCAGCACGACGCGCGGTGAGCCCAGCGTCCTCCTACGCCGCCATCTTCCCTCCTCTCTCGAAACGAGACAACTTTCTTTTTTTTTTTTTTTTTTTTTTTTTTTTATATTTTTTTTTTTTTCAACGTTTATTTATTTTTGGGACAGAGAGAGACAGAGCATGAACGGGGGAGGGGCAGAGAGAGAGGGAGACACAGAATCGGAAACAGGCTCCAGGCTCTGAGCCATCAGCCCAGAGCCCGACGCGGGGCTCGAACTCACGGACCGCGAGATCGTGACCTGGCTGAAGTCGGACGCTTAACCGACTGCGCCACCCAGGCGCCCCGAAACGAGACAACTTTCTGACACCATTCACAAAAATAATCTCAAAATGGGTAAAGGACCTGAATATGAGACAGGAAACCATCAAAACCTTAGAGGAGAAAGCAGGAAAAGACCTCTCTGACCTCAGCCATAGCAATCTCTTACTTGACACATCCCCAAAGGCAAGGGAATTAAAAGCAAAAATTAACTATTGAGACCTCATGAAGATAAAAAGCTTCTGCACAGCAAAGGAAACAACCAACAAAATTAAAAGGCAACCAACAGAATGGGAAAAGATATTTGCAAATGACATATCGGACGAAGAGTCGTATCCAAAATCTAGAAAGAGCTCACCAAACTCCACCCCCAAAAAACAAATAACGCAGTGAAGAAATGGGCAGAAAACATGAATAGACACTTCTCTAAAGAAGACATCCGGATGGCCAACAGGCACATGAAAAGATGCTCAACGTCGCTCCTCATCAGGGAAATACAAATCAAAACCACACTCAGATATCACCTCACGCCAGTCAGAGTGGCCAAAATGAATAAATCAGGAGACTATAGATGCTGGAGAGGATGTGGAGAAAGAACAACCCTCTTGCACTGTTGGTGGGAATGCAAATTGGTGCAGCCACTCTGGAAAACAGTGTGGAGGTTCCTCAGAAAATTAAAAATAGACCTACCCTATGACCCAACAATAGCACTGCTAGGAATTTACCCAAGGGATACAGGAGTCCTGATGCATAGGGGCACTTGTACCCCAATGTTTATAGCAGCACTCTCAACAATAGCCAAATGATGGAAAGAGCCTAAATGTCCATCAACTGATGAATGGATAAAGAAATTGTGGTTTATATACACAATGGAGTACTACATGGCAATGAGAAAGAACGAAATATGGCCCTTTGTAGCAATGTGGATGGAACTGGAGAGTCTGATGCTAAGTGAAATAAGCCATACAGGAATAGACAGATACCATATGGTTTCACTCTTATGTGGATCCTGAGAAACCTAACAGAAACCCATGGGGGAGGGGAAGGAAAAGAAAAAAGAGGTTAGAGTGGGAGAGAGCCAAAGCATAAGAGACTCTTAAAAACTGAGAACAAACTGAGGGTTGATGGGTGGTGGGAGGGAGGGGAGGGTGGGTGATGGGTATTGAGGAGGGCACCTTTTGGGATGAGCATGGGTGTTGTATGGAAACCAATTTGACAATAAATTTCATATATTGAAAAAAAATAAAATAAATAAACTTCCTTTACAAAATAAAAAAGAAAATCTTCTGCAAAGCAAAAGAAAACAATAAAACTAAATAGTAACCAATGAAATCGGAGAAGATATTTGCAAATGACATATCAGATAAAGGGTTATTATCCAAATCTATACAGAACTTATCAAACTCCACATCCAAAAAACATCCATTGTTCTATATAAGCAATAAATCATGGGAATCTACCCATGGATAAAGAAGTTGTGGTGTACATATACAATGGAATACTACTTGGGGGTCACAATGAATGAAATATTGACATTTTCAAAAATTTGGATGGAACTAGAGTGTGTTATACTAAGTAAATATCAAAGAAAGACAAGTATATGTTTTCACTCATATGTGGAATTTAAGAAATAAAACAGATGAACATAAATGAAGGGGAGGAAAAATAAGATAAGAACACAGAGAGAGGCAAACCATAAGGGATTCTTAAATACAGAGAACAAACTGGGTGTTGCTGGAGGGGTTAGTGGGGTATGGTCTAAATGGGTGATGGGCATTTAGGAGGGCACTTGTTGGGATGAGCACTGGATGTTACAAATCAGTGATGAATTGCAGGGTTCTACTCCTGAAACCAATACTACAATACTACACTGTATGTTAAGTAACTTGAATTTAAATTTTAAAAATTTAAATGTATATTTCAATATACATACATATATATGAAATATACATATGAAAAAATATATATACACACATATATGAAAATAATTAGAAACTTGTAAATAAATAAAATAGAACTGGAATTTTAAAAAATGTAGCTTTCTGATATTTTATTATTAGTGTATAGAAATGTGACAGATTTTTGCAAATTAATTTTATATCCTGCAACTTTACTAACGTTGCTCATAGTTCTCAAAATATTTGTTGGAGTCTTTAGGGATTTCTATATATAAATTCATGTAATCCACAAATAATGACATTTTTACTCATTCCTTCCGATTTTAATGCCTTTTATTTATTTATTTTTTGGCCTTATATTATGCCTAAGATGACAAATACCATGTTGAATAAAAGTGGTGAGAGTGGCATCCGTGTCTTATTCTAGATCTTAGAGAAGAAGCTTAAACTTTTCACCATTGGGTATTATGTTTATCTGTGTGCTTGTCATATATAGCCTGTTATAAAATTTAAATCCAAATCAATTAACATATAGTGTAATAATAATTCATGAATAGAAAATAGTGATTCATCACTTACATATAACAACCAGTGCTCATCTCAAGTGTCCTCCTTAATTCCCCTCACCCCTTTAGCCCTTTCCCCCACCCAACACCTGCCAGTCTCCCTCAGTTTGTTCTCTGTATTTAAGAGTCTTTCTGATTTGTCTCCTTTTCTGGTTTTATCTTATTTTTGCCTCCCTTCCCTTATGTTCATATGTTTTGTATGTTAAATTCCACATATGAATGAAATCACATGTTATTTGCCTATCTCTGACTGACTTATTGGGCTTAGTGTAATACACTATAGTTCCATCCACATTGTAGCAAATGGAAATATTTCGTTATTTTTGATTGCCAAGTAGTATTTCATTGTGGATAGATAGATAGAGTATATATATATATATATATATATATATATATATATATATATATCACATATTCTTTATTCATTCATCAGTCGATGGAAATTTCAGCTGTTTACATACTTTGGCTATTGTTGATAGGGCTGCTATAATCTTTGGGGTGCATGTGCCCCTATGAATCAGCATTCCTGTGTCCTTTGGACAAATACCTAGCACTTCAATTGCTGGGTCACAGGACAGTTCTATTTTTAATTTTCTGTTTTCCAGAGTGGCTGCACCAGCTTGCAATCCTGCCAGCACTGAAAAGGGGCTCCTCTTTCTCCACATCCTCAATAACATCTGTTGTTACGTGTATTGTTAATTTTAGCCATTCTGACAGGTGTGAGGTGGTATCTATTTGTGGTTTTGATGATGAGTGATGTTCGACATCTTTTCATGTGTCTGTTAGCCATCTGGATGTCTTCCTTGGAAAAGTGTCTATTCATGTCTTTTTTCCCATTTCCTCACTTGATTATTTGTTTTTCAGATGTTAAGTTTGATAACTTCTTTATAGATTTTGAATACTAAACCATTATATGATATGACATTTGCAAATATCTGCTCCCAATTCCATCAGTTGCCTTTTAGTTTTGCTGATTACTTCCTTTGCTGTGCAGAAGCTTTTTATCTTCATGAAGTCCCAATAGTTCATTTTTGTTTTTGTTTCCCTTGCCTCTGGAGACATGTCAAGTAAGACGTTGCTTCAACAGTGGGCAAAGAATTTGTTGCTTTTTTTCTCCTCTAGGATTTTGATGGCTTCCTGCCTTATACTTAGGTCTTTCATTCATTTTGAGTTTATTTTTGGGTATGGTGTAAGAAAGTGGTCCAGGTTCATCCTTATGCATGTTGCTGTTCAGTATTCCCAGCAACATTTGCTAAAGAGACTGTCTTTTTTCCAGTGGATATTCTTTCCTGATTGTCAGAGATTAGTTGGCCATATGTTTGTGTCTCCATTTCTGGGTTCTCTATTTTGTTACATTTATCTATGCATCTGTTTTTGTGCCACTACCATAGTGCATTAATGATTACAGCTTTGTAATACAGCTTGCAGTCTGAAATTGTGATGACTTCAGCTTTGGTTTTCTTTTTCAGGATTGCTTTGGCCATTCACGGTCTTTTCTAGTATCATAAAAATTTTAGGATTGTTTGTTATATCTCTGAGAAGAATTTTGGTGATATTTTTATAGGGATGGCATTGAATATATACATTACTTAGGGCAATATCAACATTTTAACAATATTTTTCCTTCAAGCATTTTTCCCATGAGCATAGAATGTTTTTGCATTTTTTGTGTCTTCTTCAATTTTTTCAGTAAGCTTTCTGTAGTTTACAGTGAATATATTTTTCACCTCTTTGGTTAGATTTATTCCTAGGTATTTTATGGTTTTGGAGCAATTGTAAATAGGATTGATTCCTTGATTTTTATTTCATGTGTTTATTTATTGGTGTATAGAAATGCTACCGATTTGTGTACATTGATTCTACCAATTTAATTTAATTTAATTTAATTTAATTTAAATTTTATTTCTTTAATATAATTTATTGTAAAGTTGGCTAACATACAGTGTATACAGTGTGGTCTTGGTTTTGGTGGTAGATTCCCGTGACTCGTCACTTACATACAACACACAGTGCTCATCCCAAAAGTGGCCTTCCCCAATGCCCATCACAAATTTTCCTCTCTCCTCCACCCCCATCAACGCTCAGTTTGTTCCCTTTATTTGAGTCTCTTTTTTGATGTTTTATTTTATTTTAACTATTTTTTAAATGTAATTTATTCTAAAATTGGTTTCCAGTGCTCATCCCAACAAGTGGCCTCCTCGATGCCCATCACACACTTTCCCCTCTCCCCCACACCACATCAACCCTCAGTTTGTTCTCAGTATTTAAGAGTCTCTTATAGTTTGCCTCCCTCCCTCTCTATAACTTTTTTACCCCTTCCCTTCCCCCATGGTCTTCGTTAAGTTTCTCAAGATTCACATATGAGTGAAAACATATGGTGTCTATCTTTCTCTGACTGACTTATTTCACTTAGCATAATACCCTCCACATTGTTGCAAATGGCAAGATTTCATTCTTTCCCATTGCCAAGTAGTATTCCATTGTATATTTAAACCACATATTCTTTGCCGATTAACCAGTTGATGGATATTAGGGCTTTTCCCACAATTTGGCTATTGTTGAAAGCGCTGCTGTAAACATTGGGGTACATGTGACCCCTATGAATCAGCACTCTTGCATGCCTTGGATAAATTCCTAATAGTGTTATTGCTGGATTGTAGGGTAGTTCTATTTTTAACTTTTGAGGAACTTCCACACTGTTTTCCATAGTGGCTACACCAGTTTGCATTCCCACCAACAGTGCAAGAGGGTTCCCATTTCTCCACATCCTAGCCAGCATCTGTTGTTTCTGGAGATGTTAATTTTAGCCACTCTGACTGGTGTGAGGTGACATCTCAGTGTGGTTTTGATTTGTATTTCCATGGTGATGTGTGACTGTGAGCATCTTTTCATGTGTCTGTTGGCCATCTGGATGTTGTCTTTGGAAAAGTGTCTATTCATGGCTTCTGCCCATTTCTTCACAGTATTATTTCCTCAGGTATTGAGTTTGGAAAATTCTTTATAGATTATGGATACTAACCTTTTATCTGATATGTCATTTCCAAATATATTTTCCCACTCCGTGAATTGCATTTTAGCTTTTTTGATTGTTTACTTTGCAGTGCAGAAGCTTTTTATCTTGATGAGGTCCCAATAGATCATTCTTGCTTTTATTTCCCTTGCCTTTGGAGATGTGTGGAGCAATAAATTAGTGCGGCTGAGGTCAAAAAGGTTGTTGCCTGTTTTATCCTGTAGGATTTTGGTGGTTTCCTTTGTTACATTTAGGTCTTTCATTCATTTTCAGTTTATTTTTGTGAATGGTATAATAAAGTGGTCTAGTTCCATTCTTCTGCATGTTTCTGTCCAGTTCTCCCAGTACCATTTGCTAAAGAGACTGTCTTCTTCCCATTGGATACTCTTTCCTGCTTTGTCAAAAATTAGTTGGCTATACATTTGTGGGTCCAATTCTGGGTTCTCTATTCTATTCAATTGGTCTACATGTCTGTTTTAATGCCAATACAATACTATATTGATGATTACAGCCTTGTAATACAGACGGAAATCTGGGATTGTGATGCCTCCCACTTTCTTTTTCTTTTTCAACATTATTTTCGCTATTTGGGGTCTTTTGTGGTTTCATACAAATTTTATGAATGTTTATTCTAGCTTTGAGAATAATGCCAGTGCTATTTTGATTGAGACTTCATTGAATGTGTAGATTGATTCAGGTAGTATTGACATTTTAGCAATATTTATTCTTCCTATCCATGAGCATGGAATGTTTTTCATTTCTTTGTGTCTTCTTCAATTCCCTTCATAAATTTTATATACTTTTCAGCATACAGATCTTCTACATCTTTGGTTGGGTTTAATCCTAGGTATTTTATGATTCTTGGTGCAAATGTAAAAGGGATCAAGTTTTGATTTCTATTTCTGTTGCTTCATTATTGATATATAGAAATTTAACTGATTTCTTTACATTGATTTTGTATCCTGTGACTTTGTTGAATTCATGTATCAGTTCTATAAGCCTTTTGATGGGCTCTTTCATGTTTTCCATGTAGAGTATCATGTCATCTGCAAAAAGTGAAAGTTTGACTTCTTTGCCAATTTGGATATCTTTTATTTCATTTCGTTGTTTGCTGAGGCTAGAACTTCCAACATTATGTTAAACAACAGCAGTGAGAGTGGACATCCCTGTCGTGTTCCTGATCTCAGGGGGAAAGCTATCAGTTTTTCCAAATTGAGGACGATATTAACTCTTGGCTTTGCATACATGGCTTTCATGATCTTCAGATATGATCTTTCTATCTCTACTTTCTTGAGGGTTTTTTATTAGGAAAGAATTCTGTATTTTGTCAGATGCTTTTCTGCATCTGTTGGCAATATCTTATGGTTCTTATCCTTTCTTTTAATTGAACCAGCCCTGCAGCCCAAGAATGAACCCCACTTGATCATGGCGAATAATTCTTTTTATATGCTGTTGAATTCGATTTGCTAGTATCTTGTTGAGAGCTTTTGAATCCATGTTAATCAGGAATATTGGCCTCTAATTCTCCTTTTTTGTTGGGTTTCTGTCTGGTTTGGGAATCAAGGTAATGCTTGTTTCATAGAATGAGTCCAAAAGCTTTCCTTTTGTTTTTATTTTTTGGAACATATTGAGAAGGATAGGTATTAACTCTACCTTAAATGTCTGGTAGAATTCCCCTCAGAAGCCATCTTGCTGAGGAGTCTTATTTGTTGGGATATTTTTATAACTGATTCCATTTCTTTGCTAGTTATGAGTCTGTTCAAATTTTTTATTTCTTCCTATTTGACTTTTGGTAGTGTGTGGGTATCTAGGAGTTTGTCAATTTCTTCCAGATTGTCCAGTTTTTGGCATATAATTTTTCATAATTTTCTCTGGTAATTATTTGTTTTTCTGAGGGGTTGGTTGAAACATGTCCAATTTTATTCATGATTTTATTTATTTGGGTCCTCCCTCTTTTCATTTCAAGAAGGCTGTCTAGGAATTTGTCAATTTTGTTTATTTTTTCAGAAAAAAAAAACTGTTCTTAGTTTCATTGATCTGCTCTACTTTTTTTTTTTTATTCTATATTGTTTATTTCTGCTCTAATCTTTATTATTTTTCTTTTTTTACCGGCCTTGGGGTTTCTTTGCTATACTGCTTTTACTTCCTTTAGGTGTGCTGTTAGATTTTGTATTTGGGATTTTCTTGTTTCTTGAGAGAGACCTTGATCGCAAAGTATTTTCCTCTTAGAGCTGCCTTTGCTTCATCCCTAAGGATTTGGGCTGTCATGTTTTCATTTTCATTTGCTTCCATATATTTTTAAAGTTCTTTAATTGTCTGGTTGACCCATTCATTCTTTAGTAGGATGTTCTTTAACCTCCCTGCATTTAGATGTTTTCAAAACATTTTCCTGTGGTTGATTTCAAGAGTCATAGCATTGTGATCTGAAAATGTACAGGGTGTGAACTCAATTCATTATATTTATAGGGGTGCTTTATGACCCAGTATGTGATCTATCTTGGAGAATGTTCCATGTGCACTCGAGAAGAATGTGTATTCTGTTGCTTTTGGATTGGAAGTTCTGAATATATCTGCCAAGTCCATCTGGTCCAGTGTATCATACAGGGCCATTGTGTCTTTATTGATTTTCTGCCTAGATCATCTGTTCATTACTGTAAGTTGAGTATTAAAGTAACCTCCAATTACCATATTCTTATCAATAAGATTGCTTATGTTTGTGATTAATTGATTTCTATATCTGTGTCCTTCTAAATTGGGTGCATAAACATTTATAATTGTTATCTCTTCTTGATGACTAGACCCCATAATTATTATATAATGCCTTTCTTCATCTCTTGTCACAGCCTTTAGTTTAAAATCTGGTTTGTCTGATATAAATACAGCTACTCTAGCTTTCTTTTGACTTCCAGTATCATGAAAAATGGTTCTTCCATCCCCTCACTTTCAATCTGAAGGTGTCCTCAGGTCTAAAATGAGTCTCTCATAGACAGCATATAGATGGGTCTTATTTTTTTATCCATTCTGATGCCTTATGACTTTTGATTGGAACATTTAGTCCATTTACATTCAACTTTATTATTGGAAGATGTGGATTTGGAGTCACTGTGTTATCTGAATATTTCATGCCTTTGGTGATGTCTCTGGTCCTTTGTAGTCTTCACAACATTACAGCCACAGAGTCCCCCTTAAGATCTCTGGTAGGGCTAGTTTAGTGGTGATGAATTCCTTCAGTTTTTGTTTTTCTGGGAAAACCTTTATTTCTCCTTCTATTCTGAATGACGGTCTTGCTGAATAAAGGATTCTTGGCTGTATATTTTTCCTATTAAGCACATTGAATATTTCCTGCCACTCCCTTATGGCCTGCCAAGTATCAGTGGATAGGTCTGCTACTACCCTTATGTGTCTACCTTTGTAGGTTAAGGCCCATTTGTCCCTAGTTGCTTTCAGATTTCTCGCTTTATCTTTGTATTTTGCCAGTTTCAGTATGATATGTCATGCAGAAGATCAATTCAAGTTATGTCTGAAGGGAGTTCTCTATGCCTTCTGGATTTTGATGTCTGCTTCCTTCCCCAGATTGGGGAAATTCTCAGCTATGATTTGTTCAAGTAAACCTTCTGCTCCTTTCTCCCTCTTCTTCTTCTTCTGGAACTTCTATGATACAGATATTATTCTGTTTCATTGAATCATTTACTTCTCTAATTCTCCCCCTTGTGGTCTCGTATTTTCTTATCTCTTTTTTTCTCAGGTTCATCATTTTCCATAATTTTATCTTCTAATTCACTTAATCTCCCCTTCCTTCTTCCATCATTGCTGTGACCACATCTAGTTTATTTTGCACCTCATTTACAACATTTCTTAATTCATCATGACTATTTTTTAGTTCCTTCATCTCTGCAGCAATAGATTCTCTGCTGTCTTCTATGCTTTTTTCAAGTCCAGCTATTAATCTTATGACTATTATTCTAAATTCTTGATCAGATATATTGTTTATATCTGTTTTGAACAATTCTTCAGCTGTCATTTCTTCCTGGAATTTCTTTAGAAAATTCTTCTATTTCATCATTTTGGCTAGTTTTCTGTCACTTATTTGTTTTTAAAAGCTTGTTATGTGTCCTGCACCTGTGAGCACTACTATATTAATGAGGGATCATATACTGCCCTGGGTCTGGTCCTTCAGGAAGGGTTTTTTTTTTTTTTTTTTTTTGGAGTGTGTTATGTGATCTCTGTTATTCTGGTTGCTTCATCTCCCTACTCATAGTGATGTTTTGGACCCTCCACCAGCTGTGCTTTGATTTGTGTGTTGAAGTAACCCTGGAAAATTTTTTGTTAAAAAAAGGTTTATGGGTGGTGGTGGTGCAAGAGACCTCATCACATATAAAGAGAAATGACAGGGATGGGGAAAAAGAAAAGAAAAGAAAACTGACCAGACAGAGAAACTATGCAGCTTAATTCAGAGAGAGAGAGAGAGAGAGAGAGAGAGAGAGGAAAATAAAGGAGATATAGAACAAGTGTAAAGAGAATAGGTTAAATATGTCTGTTTAAATAAACCAACAACCATAATAAACTAACAACGATTGGAGAAGGGAAGAAATAAGAAGAAAAGGAAAGGAAATCATATATATATATATATATATATATATATATATATATATATACAATAATTAAATCAGAAAATACCAAACCACTGGGTGCCTTTGGAATCCATGGCAGTGCTGCTCTGGAGGAGGAGCTGTCTGGTTGGTCAACATCAATCTCCTTCTGGTAGATACCCAGTTACCAGACGTGGAGGGATATGATTTGGTGTAGGTGGGTCCCTCCTCCACTGTGGTCCCTTGTCCATTCCCTGAAGCCCCACCTTGCTGGTGATGGGTAGAAAAATGGCAACACCCCAGTCTCTCCTCCCTGGATCAGGTGTCCCAAACCACTCTGTTCAGGCGTCCTCACAGTGCTGCATGGGCATGAGTGGGCCTTATTATTTTCCCCGTTCCACAGTTTCCTGCTCTTCCCTTGGGTTTTTCTGGGATTCAAACCCTTATATCTTAAAGGATCCCTCTCTGCACTCCCAGTTCCAGGGAAGAGCTGCTCCGCCCCACCAACAAAGGGTCTCTGTCTCCTCACAGTGCCGTCAGGATGTGAATGAGGTGGTTTGTCCTGCTCCACCAACTCCCACGCCTTCCTGGCACTTGGTTGGGATTCAAACCCTGATGTCCGAAAGGGTCCCACTCTGAGCTCCCTGGTTTGGGGGAAGTGTCACTCCATCCTGCTGATAAATGGCCTCTGGCTGCCGGGTGCAGACAGGGATCTTTCTCCTTGGATTGGCTATATACCTTCTTCCCAAAGCACTAATATGAGGAGATTGTTTTCTCCCACTGCAGACTGCACCTCTGAGCCAGTTACCGAGCCCAGGGCTGGCTCCCTTCCTCCCCAGGTGCACTAACAGGGCAGCCATCGCCAGTCTGGAGAAAGCCCTGCTGTTAGAAATTGGATCTCTGTTTTTTTCTGATCACCAGTCTGTGGTTTTTCTCTTGTCCAAATACAATCCTACCTTTCCACAGCCTCTTTTTCTCCTCCTTTTGTCTCTCTGCAGTAGGGGATCCTTCCCCTATGTGCCTATGCTCCCTGGTTTATCTCTCCCAGTGTGCATTCACCCACCTATGGCCAACCAGGTTGTCCCCTTGGGCCCCTGGAGACATCACTGTCACTCTGCAACCCGGACTCTTGGAATTCCAAGTCCTCTGGCTTCAACACTCTTGTGTTTGAGGGATGAGGAAACTTTGGTTCTCCCTACTTGTCCACCATGTTGAATCTGTACATTGATTTTTTATCTTAAGACTTTCCTGAATTCCTGTATGAGTCCTAGTAGTTTTTGGTGGAGTCTTCCTGGGTTTTCCACATAGAGTATCATGTCATCTACAAATAGTGAAAGTTTCACTTCCTCCTTACCTATTAGAATGCTTTTTATTTCTTTGTGTTGTCTGAATGTTGAGGATATGACTTTCAACACTATTTTGAATAACAGTGGTGACAGTGAAAATCCATCTCATGTTCCTGACCTTACAGGGAAAGCTCTCAATTTTTCCCCATTGAGGATGATAGTAGAGGTGGGTCTTTCATATATGGTTTTTATGATCTTGAGGTATGATCATTCTATCCCTCCTTTATTGAATGTTTTTATTAAAAAAGGATGCTATATTTTGTCAAATGCTTTTTTTAGAATCTATTGACAAGATCATGTATTTCTTATCTTTTATTTTATTAATGTGATATATCACATTGATTTATTTCCAGCTATTGAACCAGCCCTGCATCTCAGGATTAAATCCCACTTGAAAATCATGAATACTTCTTTTCATGTGTTGTTGGATCCAGTATGCTAGCATATTGTTGATAATTTTTGCCTCTGTGTTCATCAAGGAAATTGGTATGTATTTCTCCATGTTAGTGGGTTTTTTGTATGGTTTTGGAATCAAGGTAATGCTGGCCTCATAGAATGAGTTTGGAAGTTTTCCTTCCATTTCTATATTTTTGAAAAGATTCAAAAGAATACTTGTTAACTCTTCTTTAAATGCTTGGTAGAATTCCCCTGAAATGCCATCTGGCCCTAGTCTCTGTTGGGAGAATTTTGAATACTGATTCAATTGCTTTACTGACTATGGGTCTGTTCAAATTTTCTATTTCTTCCTGTTTCATTTTTAGTAGTTTATATGTTTCTAAGAATTTGTCTATTTCTTCCAGATTGTCCAATTTGTTGGCATATAATTGCTTACAATATTCTCTTACAGTTGTTTGTATTTCTGCAGTGATGATTGTGATGTCTCCTCTTTCATTCGTGATTGTATTTACTAATTTCCTTTCTTTTTTCATTTAGATCAATTTGGCTAGTGTTTAATCAATTTTGTTAATTCTTTCGAAGAACCAGCTCCTTGTCTTATTGTTCTGTTCTACTGTTATTTTTTTTATATCATTGATTTCTGCTCTAATCTTTGTGTTTTTTTTTTCCTTTGTTCTGCTGGTTTTGTCCTTATTTCATGTTCTTTTTCTAGCTCTTTTAGGTGTAAGGTTAGGTCGTATATTTTAGACCTTTCTTCCATCCTTAGGAAGGCCAGGATTGCTATATACTTCTTTCTTATCACTGCCTTTGCTGCATCCTAGAGGTTTTGGGCTGTCGTGTTTTCATTTTCATTGGCTTCCATATTCTTTTTAATTTCCTCTTCAATTTCTTAGATAACAAATTCATTTTTAGTTGGATTTTCTTTAATCTCCAAATATTAACTGTCTCTCCAAATTTTTTTCCCATGAGTTATTTCAAGTTACATAGCATTGTGGTCTGAAAATACACAAGGTATGATCTTGATCATTTGTACTTGTTGAGGGTTGATTTGTGTTCCAGTGTGATCTATTCTGGAGAGTGTTCTATGTGCACTTAAGAAGAATGTGTATTCTGTTGCTTTATGATGAAATGTTCTGAATATATATGTTAAGTCATTAAGTCCATTGTGCCATTCAGAGCCATTGTTTCCTTGTTTATTTTCTGCTTACATGATCTGTTCATTGCTGTAAGTTGGATGTTGAAGTCCCTTATTATTATGGCATTATTATCAATGAGTTTCTTTATGTTTATGATTAATTGATGTACATATTTGTGTGTCTCATGTTGGAGGCATAAATATTTACAATTTTTAGCTCTTGGTGACTAGACACCTTAATTATGATATGATGCCATTCTTAATCTCTTGTTACATTTTTTTATTTTCAAACCTAATTTGTCTCATATAAGCATGGCTGCACCAGATGTGTTTTGATGACCATTAGCAGGATAAATGGCTCTCCATCCTTTTACTTTCAATCTTCAGGTGTTTAGATCTAAAATCAGTCTCTTGTAAGCAGCTTATATATGGGTCTTAATTTCTTATCCATTCTGACACCCTATGTCTTATGACTGGAGCATTTAGTCTATTCACATTTAGAATGAGTACTGAAAGATATGAATTTAGTGCCATTGTGTTGCCTGTTGAGTTGGTATTTCTGGTGATGTTCTCTTATTGTTTCTAGTCTGTGTTGCTTTTGGTCTCTTTTGTTTTGTTTTGTTTTGCTTTGTGTTCTGTCCACTCAAAGAATCCCCCTTAAAATTTCTTTCAGGGTTGCTTTAGTGGTCAAGAACTCCTTTATTTTTTTGTTTGTCTGGGAAACTCTTTATCTCTCCTATTTTGAATGAGAACCTTGCTGAATAAAGAATTTTTTGCTGCATAATTTTCTGATGCAGCACGTTGAATATATCCTGACACTCATTTCTGGCCTTCCAAGATTCTGTGGATAAGTTTGCTGTGAATCTGATCTGTTTTCCCTTATAGGTTAAGGACTGTTTTCATCTGCTGCTTTCAAAGTTCTTTCCTTGTCTGTTTAATTGGTGAATTTGACTATGATATGCCTTGGTGATGGTCCTTTTTTTAATGCAATGGTAGCTTCTGCATTTCTTATATTTTTATGTCTGTGCACTTCCACAGATTAGGAAAGTTTCAGCTATAATTTGCTCACACAAACTTTTTGTCCCCCTTTTCACTCTCTTCATCTTCTGAAACTCCTATGATTGAGATGTTATTCCTTTTTAATAGTCACTGAGTTCTGTAAGTCTTGTACCTTGATCTTATGCCTTTGATTCCTCTTTCATTCTGCTTCATTATTCTCCATAATTTTATCTTTTATATCGCTAATTTGCTGCTGTGTTTTATCCATCCTTGCTGGCGTAGCATCCATTCAAGATTGCTTCTAGGTTATAGCATTTTTACTTTCGTTCTGACTAGATGTTATTTGTTTTATCTTTGCAGAATGGGATTCTATGCTTTTTTCAACACCAGCTAATATTCTTATTATCGTGGTTCTAAATTATAGTTCAGACATCTTGCTTATATCTATATTAAGTCCTGGGCTGTCATTTCTTCCTGTTGTTTCTTTTACAGTGAATTCTTTCCTTTTGTCATTTTGGAAGAAGATAAATTTACTAAAGTTAAAATAAAACTGAAAAAAATTAAAAATAAAACAAAAAATCAAATAAAGGAAGCTAGTTCCTATGTGTGTTTTGCTCTGCTTGTTGAAATAACCTTGATAGAATAGTGAAAAGGGTGAAAGAAGAGAAAAAAGGGTAAGATAATGTTTAATTATATATATATATATAATAAAATTAAATAAAGAAAATTAAATAGCATAAAAAATTAAAAGGAACACGACAAGGATGTCCACTCTCACCGCTGTTGTTTCACATAGGGTTGGAAGTTCTAGCATCAGCAATCTGACAACAAAAGGAAATCAGAGACATCAAAATTGGCAAAGATGAAGTTAAGCTTTCACTCTTTGCAGATGACATGATATTATACATGGAAAACCCGACAGACTCCACCAAAAGTCTGCTAGAACTGATACATGAATTCAGCAAAGTCGCAGGATACAAAATCAATGTACAGAAATCAGTTGCATTCTTATACACTAACAATGAAGCAACAGAAAGACAAATAAAGAAACTGATCCCATTCACAATTGCACCAAGAAGCATAAAATACCTAGGAATCAACCTAACCAAAGATGTAACAGATCTGTATGCTGAAAACTATAGAAAGTTTATGAAGGAAATTGAAGAAGATACAAAGAAATGGAAAAACATTCTGTGCTCATGGATTGGAAGAATAAATATTGCTAAAATGTCAATACTACCCAAAGCTATCTACTCATTCAATGCAATCCCAATCAAAATTGCACCAGCATTTTTCTCGAAGCTAGAACAAGCAATCCTAAAATTTGTATGGAACAACAAAAGGCCCCGAATAGCCAAAGTTATTTTGAAGAAGAAGACCAAAGCAGGAAGCATCACCATCCCAGACTTCAGCCTCTACTACAAACCTGTAATCATCAAGACAGCATGGTATTGGCACAAAAACAGACACATAGACCAATGGAATAGAATAGAAACCCAGGAACTAGACCCACAAAAGTATGGCCAACTAATCTTTCACAAAGCAGGAAATAGTATGCAGTGGAAAAAAAGACAGTCTCTTTAACAAATGGTGCTGGGAGAACTGGACAGCAACAAGCAGAAGAATGAAACTAGACCACTTTCTCACACCATGCACAAAAACAAACTCAAAATGGATAAAGAACCTGAATGTGAGACAGGAAACCATCAAAACCCTAGAGGAGAAAACAGGGAAAAACCTGACCTCAGCCGCAGCAGTTACTTGACACATCCCCAAAGGCAAGGGAATTAAAAGCAAAAATTAACTATTGGGACCTCATGAAGATAAAAAGCTTCTGCACAGCAAAGGAAACAATCAACAAAACAAAAAGTCAACCAACGGAATGGGAAAAGATATTTGCAAATGACATATCGGACAAAGGGCTAGTATCCAAAATCTATAAAGAGCTCATCAAACTCCACACCCAAAAAACAAATAATCCAGCGAAGAAATTGGCAGAAAACATGAATAGACACTTCTCTAAAAAGGACATCCAGATGACCAACAGGCACATGAAAAAATGCTCAACGTCGCTCCTCATCAGGGAAATACAAATCAAAACCACACTCAGATTTCACCTCATGCCAGTCAGAGTGGCTCAAATGAACAAATCTGGAGACTATAGATGTTGGCGAGCATGTGGAGAAATGGGAACCCTCTTGCACTGTTGGTGGGAATACAAACTGGTGCAGCCACTCTGGAAAACATTGCGGAGGTTTCTCAAAAAATTAAAAATAGATCTACCCTATGACCCAGCAATAGCACTGTTAGGAATTTACCCAAGGGATACAGGAGTGCTGATGCATAAGGGCACTTGTACCCCAATGTTTATAGCAGCACTCTTAACAATAGCCAAATTATGGAAAGAGCCTAAATGTCCATCAACTGATGAATGTGTAAAGAAATTGTGGTTTATATACACAATGGAATACTATGTGGCATTAATAAAGAATGAAATATGGCCTTTTCTAGCAATGTGGATGGAACTGGAGAGTGTTATGCTAAGTGAAATAAGTCATACAGAGAGGGACAGATACCATATGTTTTCACTCTTATGTGGATCCTGAGAAACTTAACAAAAGTCCATGGGGGAGGGGAAGAGAAGAAAAGATGTTAGAGAGGGAGATAACCAAAGCATAAGAGACTTTTAAAAACTGAGAACAAACTGAGGGTTGATGGGGGGGTGGGAAAGAGGGGAGGGTGGCTGATGGGTATTGGGGAGGGTACCTGTTGGGTTGAGCACTGGGTGTTGTATGGAAACCAATTTGACAATAAATTTCGTATAAAAAATAAAAAATAAAAGAAACTAAAAAAGAAACTAAACACAAAATAATGTTTTCTCTTTCTGTACCAAAGAAAGAGGAAGAAAAGAAAGAAAAAAAAGAAAAAAAACAATTGAAGTCAAAACAGAAGCAAAGGAAATGAAAAATTAAAAGTACCAGCCAACAGAATGAAATCCTAATGAAGTTAGATCCAGTTTCCCCAGAACTGAAACTATGTAGCCTTCTATAGTCCATACACAGAGCAGATTGAGTGACTTGTTCTTGTCTTCTAGGCAATGTACTTGGAGGGTGCAGTTTGTTGGGGCTTGGTGCAATGGCTCCATTCTCTGTTAGGTAATGCTGTTTAGGTTACTGGGGTGGATCAGTGTGGTTCACGTTGTGGGAGCGTGCACAAGAGAGGTGTAAATGGCTTCACCCAGCTCCCTAGGCTCTGGCACAAGAACTTCATGCTCTCACCGACCTGCAATCAAGTACTCTTCCTTTGTCTCAGGCCTCCATCCACCTCTATCCTGTCCATTTCCAAGCTGTCCACCTGCCAGGTGCCACCTCCCTCCAGAAT
Source organism: Leopardus geoffroyi (assembly GCF_018350155.1). Taxonomy (NCBI): domain Eukaryota; kingdom Metazoa; phylum Chordata; class Mammalia; order Carnivora; family Felidae; genus Leopardus; species Leopardus geoffroyi. The sequence continues at coordinate 50,454,085 of NC_059343.1, forward strand.
TTTATCTCAGATGAGGTTGTGTTTCAAAACCCCACACTTCAGAGACCCCCATAGCTTGGACACATGCCAACTCTCTGGGGGAGGGTCTTGCCAAGAAATGGCTGGGTGCCAGCTTCTCCCAGATAACATTCATGCAATTGCACAGTGGCAGAGTTTCAGAGATTATGGAAAACCACAACACACATCTGGTGCCAGGTTTCACTGCACTCTGGCAATTTTGTCCCAATACCAGCAAATGTGGCTGCTCTCTGGGTTCCGCTGAGACCTTTGCCTGTGTGGAGGCCATATGACCTCTTCCAAATGCTCTCCATGGAGGAGAACCACGTCTCCCCATGTGGCACCCAGACCCCTCAGACCCTGCCTCCTGCTTCTGAGGATTCTCCCTGCTCTCTCACTAGAGCATCACCAGATATTGAGCTCTGAAACTTCAAACTTTGTGCTCCACTCTTCACTAAATCCTAATGGTATTGAAACCCTCTCCTTTCCTCTTGTCAATCATTTTTGGGAACAGATTTCCTGTTCATTCCCCTATGAGTGTTTTCACTCTTTCTCTCTCTTTCTCTCCATCTACTTTCAGGGAGTGCTTTTCTTGGATGATCCCGTTGTGCCACACTCTTCTTCTTTCTCTATCCTCTCTCCACAAAAATCGTTCCCTACCTTCCATGGCTTTTCTCTCCCCAGCTTACCTCTCTGCAATGCATACCTGCCAAATTCTGTGGCTCAAGTTATGCAGATTGTTGTGTTAATCCTCAGATCAATTTCCTAGTTGTTCAAAATATTGTGGTGCTGATCTGGCTGCATTTCAGAGACAAGACAGGCTCAGCGTCTCCATGCTGCTCTGCCATCTTCACTGCTCCTGCACTGTCACATATGGCTTTGATTGTGTTATATTTCATCTGTATCCACTTTGCTGGGAGTTTTTAATCACAAATCACTGTTGAATTTTGTCAAATGCTGTTACCACATCTATTGGGAAGATCATGTAATGTTAGTCCTTCATATTGTTAATGTGGTGTATCATGATTGATTTGCAGATGTTGAATTTTATTTGCATCCCTAGAAAAAATCCCACTCAATTATAGTGTATGATGATTAAATATCCTTGTCTGGCTCTGGTGTCAGGTTAACACTGGACTTGTAAAATGAATTGGAAAGTATTCCCTTCTGTTCAAATTTTTGGAACAATTTGAGAAGGATTGGTGTTAATTCTTTGAATATCTGGTAGCATTTACCTGATGGCAAAACCATCAGGTCCTACACTTTTGTTTTTTTGAGAGGTTTTTGATTATTGGTTCAATCTTCTTAATAGTAATTGGTCTATTCATATATTCTCTTTTATCATAATTAAGGCTTAGAGAGTTTTCCAGTTTTTTTCTAGGTTGGCAAATTTGTTGTCATATAATTTTTCACGATAGTCTCTTATAATTCTTTGCATTACTGTGGTATCAGTTGTTATCTTTCATGTTTCTGATTTCATTTATTTGAGCCATTTCTCACTTTTTTTTTCTTTGTGATTCTAGATAAAGGTTTTTCAATTTGGTTTCCCTTTTCAAAGAACCATGCTCAGTTCATTGATCTTTTCTATTGTATATTTAGTCTCTACTACATTTAATTCTGATGATTCTAATTATTTCCTTCTAGTAACTTTGGGCTTTGTTTCTTTTTCTTATTCTAGTAAACTTGGATTATTTATTTGAGGTATTTCTTGTTTCTTGATGTAGCATGTATTACTATGAACTTTTATTTGAGAACTGATTTTACTGTATCTCATTAATTTTTGGTATGTTGTATTTTTAGTTTCATTTATCTGAATGTAGTTTTTGATTTCTCCTTTAATCCTTGTTGTTGGTGTTGTTGATCCATTGGTTGTTTAGCAGCATACTGCATAATTTCCACATATTTGTAATTCTACCAATTTTCTTCTCAAAAAATGATCTTGCTTTCTTTGTGATTTGATGACTTTCTTTAATGACATTCTTATATTTATTTGTCATTATCTTGTGTGTGTCTACTAAAGGTTTTTGATTTGTGGTTGATATGACTATCAAAACCTATAATCATAAGTCTATTTTAAGTTGGTGCCAACCTAATTTTAAACATATTCTAAAATTATGTTTTTACTCCTCACCCGACATTTTGTTTTTGATATCACATTTTACACCTTTTTATTTTGTATATTCCTTTACCAATTATCGTAGTCTTTTAACCATTCTAGCTTTATAAGTGATTAATCCACTACCTTTACTATATACGTTTACTTACACCAGTGAGAATTATACTTTTCTATGTCTTCTTGTTACTTATTAGTACCCTTTCCTTTCAGCTTAAATAAATCCCTTTAACTTTCTTACAAGGACAGTTTAATGGTTGGTGTGAAACAGGGTGCTGTCGAGAAAGACCACCAGATGCCAAATAGAAGTGAGGCAAGATTTTATTCACGGCTAGGCCAAACCTGATCTCCTGATCTTAAGGAGAAAAGTGCAGAGAATGGCCCCGAACGAAGGTAGTAGTTAGCTTATATGGATCTTAGCAAGTCAGAATAAGTCATTATTTGGTTAACCAATTACACAATTTACAACATTTCATGGTAGCCAATTATATTGTGACACACAGACATTAGTTTTGGCCGGAACCTATCAATTTAAAGGGCGCTGGGCTAAGAGGGTTTAAAATGACCAATCATAGACACCTAAGATCCCATGGGGCAGCGAGTACGTGACTTTTTACATGTTGGTCTTGCCTAGGCCAGATCTTGGTAGAAGGGGTGGGGGAGCGTTTTGCATCCTAAGCTATGTATTTAGCAATCCGGCCAGGTTACAGAAGTGAAATAGGGCCGTTAGTAATTTCCAATAACCCTAATAGGGAACTACATAAGCTTTTATGTCAATTATTCATGAAAGGTTAGTTTAAGCTGAACTTATATAGAATAAGCTTTCTGTTATCTTATAAGTTGACCTATTACAGGTGATGAACTCATTTAGCTTTTGCTTGTCTGGAAAACTCTATCTCTTTTTTAGTTCTGAATAACTTTTCTGGATAGAGTATTCCTGATTTGATTGTTTGGTTGGTTTTTCATTCAGCACTTTGATAGCATGCTGCTCCCTTGTGACCTGCAGTTTTTGTTAAAAAGTCTGCTGATGGTCTTATGGAGGGGGGTCCCTTGTACTTAACAACGTGTTTGTTTCTTCTGCTTTTAAGATTATCTCTTTAAATTTAACATATAATTATAATGTATCTTGGTGTGGGTCTGTTTGGGTTGATCTTGTTTGTCAACCTCTGGCCTTCTAGGATCAGGATGTCTAATTTTCACCCCAGTTTAAGTTTTCAGCCATTATTTTTTCAAATAGTTTTTTTGCCCTTTTCTTTCTCTTATCTTCCTTCCACTCTTGTAATGCAAATGTTAGTCCTCTTCTTGTGGTCTTATAAGTCCCTTAAGCTATCTTCAGTCTTTTAAATGCTTTTTTTTTTTCCTTTTGGCTACTCTACATTAGTAAATATCACTACCCTGTGTTTGAGATCATTCATCATTTCTTTTGCTTCATAAATTTCAGTTCTCGTAATTAGCTCTGTGACTTCTGTTTGTTTTGTACTTTCTTGTGTTTTCTATATTTTTGTTGAAATTCTCACTGTGTTCACCCATTTCTTCTCCTGAATTCGGTGAGCATGTTTATGATAATAATTTGACCTACTTGTCAGGTAAATTATCTCAATTTCAAAGTTATTTTTCTGATGTTTTTATTTATGTGTGTGAGTGTGTGTGTTTCATTTGGAACATTTTTCTCTCTAATTTTGTTTGATTTTCTGTGTTAGTTTATATGTTTCAAATGCAACAGATGCCTTTCCTAATCTTGAAGGAGTGGCCTTTTCTAGGAGATAAAGCTTATTGTTCAAACTTGCCCCACTCTTTGTCTCAACCTTTGTGATTGTACAGTCAGGCTATTTCATTTTTAATAGCTCCCAGTTGTTTAGGATGTGCCTAAACCTATCAATGTCCCAAGGAAGGGATCTCAGTCGGCACCTAGTTTCAGGCTAACTACAAGTCATTTAATTAGCAGCTTTTTAATATAAAATATATATATAATCCTGTGGGACTTCAATTGTAACGTTTGCTCTTCTTCAGAACATGTGCTTTGTGTGTCCCATGGGTGACAGCTGCACAAATAAAGGCTCCAGGTGGATATATGAGCTTTTTTTTCTTGAAGATACTAGTGAAGCCTGAAGTCTGTTACATGGGTCAAAGCTCCATGACAAGTAAAGAAGCATCTTTCACAGAAAGACTGATGATGTGTTTTAGTCTCCTCTCTGTGCAATGCCCTTGGGGTGGTAGCATACCCTAAGCACTCTCTTTTATTGTTATAGTCCTATGGGACCCAGGAACACAAGCTCCCCTGTCCATCAAACAATCAACATGTGTCCCCTGTTCAGCAACAGCAAAAACAAAAAAAGTACAAGATGTAAAAACTGGGACACCAGACACATGTTAGAACTCTTCTCTAAGAGAAACTCGTTCTCTTGAGAATAGCTGAGAGAGAGTATGAATATAGCACCTGCCTTCTGAGGTCTCTGAAAAGGCTTAAAAGCAACTCTTAGATGTGTGTTTAATTAGAAAGCTGCTCAGACGTCATTTATGATAATAAGCCTTTAGGTATCTTTTACAGAAAGTCTGCTTTGAGGGTGGTAGCTTTTTAAGAATTATTGCTCTTGTTAGTTATGTTTCTATGGGACTCACAAGCATAAGCTTCACTAGCATTCAGAGACAGGTAATGAAGTGGTATCCCCTGGCAGCAGCTGCAGAAATTGATTTGATGCCAGGCAAGGGTATAAGTTCCTTTCTGTAAAACACTGGCAAACTCAAGTGGGGCAGAGGGAGAGCACAAAGACTGCATATACCAGCCTCTGTTCCTTTAGAGCACTTCCATAACTCTAGGAGTATGCAAGACCAGGAGCTTGCTGCTTGGGGCAAGGTAGCTGCACACAGAAATCAATAATTTTCTTAGAAAGACTTGTGCTTCAGTCTACTATCTATGCCGTGCCCTAGGGCTGGTGGTCTTCCAATAACTGTATGTTTAATTTTATAGTTCTAGGGACTCAGTAATACAAGTCACCCTGGCCTCCAGAGCCAGTGCCCATAAATTGTCATCTGGGATACCAGCACAAAAACTGGGACATCAAACATTTAAAACATAGAATACCAGAAGGAGGTTTAGAAGATGGCAAAGTAAGAGGACTCTGACCTCACCCTGTCCCATGTTTACAACTGGATACCATCTACATTCTAGTACATAATCCAGAGAGCACTTAGAGAGACAGTAGCTTGAGCAGAGAAGCAACATAAAAATAGAACTTTATACAATGCTGGGTGGCAAATAGGATACAGATCTATTCATACAGATTTGGGGTCATGTTGGAAGACTTCTCTGAAAACAAGAGATCTGGGAAGTGCCAATTCCTTTCCCCCCACCACACCATAAACCCAATCTGCATGCTGCAAGACTGCACAGACACTTGATACCTAACTTCTTAGAAGTGCACCATGCCCACAAGTTCTCCTGATGACTTTCCCACTACAAGATTTTAGCCTCAGCCCTGGTCTCAAGGGAAATTTTGTTAAAGCCCTGCATGCACCCCACCTAGCCACCAGGTGCACAGCACTGCTATGCCCAGCCACCACACAGCACATAGCCACCACACAGCACTCAACCATGCATACCAAGTCACAATCCTGTGTTGGTCCCACCCATACCCAGCCATCACTGCACCCTAAGCCCAGCCTTGCACCCAGGCAACCCTGGAACATAGCCCCCAGTTGCCACAGGACTTCAAGGAAGCTGGCATAAGACTAGAGGTCAAGAGCTAATATTGCTAATACCACTGTCTTGCTCTCAAGTTTCTGGGTGGGCATGATCCTTCAAAACTGGTCTGCCTGGGTGCCATTAACAACACCCAAAGGAAGCACAGCCCACAAAAGGTAGAGAGCCACTGCAAATAACTGCACAGAAAAGTTACACAGACACAACAGCAGGGCATAATCAACACACATAGGATACTCTCCTGAAGTGCCAGTTTCTAGTGAATAGGGGACATTGACTACAGGGCCATACAGGACCTCTTATTCATAAAGTCACTACTTGCAAGAGCAGAAGACGTATATGACTTTCTTAACAAACAGAAACAGACACAGAGAGGCAGACAAAATTAAGAGACATGGTAATTTATCCCAAAGGAAAGAACATGAAAAGGCCACAGCCAATGATCTAAGAAAAGCAGATATAAGTTACATGCCTGATGGAGAACTTAAAGCACTGAGAATAAAGATACTGGACTTGAGAAAAGAGTAGAATACATGAGTGAGTCCATTAACATCTAGATAAGGAATAACATCACAAAGATAAAGTGATGAATAAATGAAATGAGAAACATGCTTTATGGAATGAACAGAAGAATGAAAGAAGCAGAGGAATGAATTAGTGACCTAGAAAATACAGTAATGGAAATTAATCTAGCTGAACAAAAGAGACATAAAAGAATTATGCAAAAAAATAGACTTAGGGAATTCAGTGACTCCATCAAAAGTAATAACATTTATATTATAGGAGTCCCAGAAGAAAAGATAGAGAAAAAAGAGACACAAAATCTATCTGATGAAGTAATAACGGAAAACTTCCATAATCTAAGGAGGGAAACAGATATCCAGAATCATGAGGTACAGAGAAACCTCATCAAAATTAACAAAAGAACACCCATACCAATATATGGTGTAATTAGAGTGGCAAAATACAGTAATAAAGAAAAAAATTAAAAGCAAAAATATAAAATAAGACAGTAACATACAAAGGAATGTCCATAAGGCTCGCTATAGATTTTTCAACAGTAACTTTGCAGTCCAGAAGGGAGTAGCATGATACATTCAAAGTACCAAATCATAAAACTATTCAGCAAGGTTATCATTCAGAATAAAAGGAGATCATTTACCAGAGAAACAAAAACTAAAAGAGTTACTGACCCCAAAACCATCTATGCAAGAAATATTAAAGGGGATGCTTTGAGTGGAAAGGAGAGACCAAAAGTGTCAGTATAAAGGTAGGAAACACAAAAGGAGTAAAAATGAATATTTTTATAAAAGATTGTCAAGGAACTCAAAATAAGAGGATATAGAATATAAAAACATATATCTGAAACCTGTGGAGGAGTAAAAAGAGTTTTAATGTAAACACCCACCAATTTAATAAAGACTGATATATGCAGACAAGTTATATAAAAACCTAATGGTAACCATATGTCAAAAAACACGAATAAACTTATTCAAAGAATAACGGGAAAGAAATTCAAATATATCACTAAAGAAAATCAGGAAACCATGAAGACATAAAGACAAGAAAGTATCAAGGAAAACAAAGAGAAAAAAATATATAAACCAAATAAATGAAATGCATAACTATCAATAACTACTTTGAATGTGGGGCGCCTGGGTGGCTCAGTTGGTTAAGCATCCAACTTCAGCTCAGGTCATGATTTCGCGGTTTGTGAGTTCAAGCCCCGCATTGGGCTCTGTGCTGACAGCTGAGAGCCTGGAGCCTACTTTGTATTCTGTGCCTCCATGCCCCCCGACCCTCCCCCCCTCCCTGAAAAATAAACATTAAAAAAATAATTGCTTTGAATGAAAGTGGACTAAACATTCTGATCAAAAGACATACATGATAGATTGGACAAAAACAAAACAAAACAACAACAACAAAACAACAACAACAAGAAAGGATGGTGGAGGAGTAGGAAGAACCTAAGCTAATATCATTACACAAACACAACAAGATAACTCTCAAATCATGCTAAATGACCCAGGAATCAACCTGAAGATGGGCATAAAAACTCCACAACTAAAAGGATAGAAGAGGTCACATTGATGAAGGTAGACATGAGTTCGGGAAGAAAAAGATCACAGTGACTGTGGAGGAGAGGGAGCTGTGGTCATGGAGAAGAGTGAGAGGGAGTACAGCATACAGGCAAATGAACAAGGGGGGCATTTCTCCAAAGCCATTGTCTTGGCAAACAAGAAGTGCTGAATTTCCTGAGTTCTTGCAACCACTTGGACTTAAGGCCTGGAGCTTTAAAAGTCAAAGACTTTGCTGGGATAGAGCCCAGAGGGCACTGTGCTGCACCTTGAGAGAAAGCAGACAAAAAATTCGGAAGCAATGTGGAAACAACCATCTGAATAGTTCCAGGGCACACAGTGGGGAGATTATTCACTCTTCTCAGAGTGTGTCCTTGAGAGGAAGTGTTCATGGAGAAATATCTCTTGGAACAAAAGAGATATCTAGTGGCATTTCTGCCCTGCCCATCAGCATAAACACAGAGCCATCTATGGGAAGAAGTGCAGTGTGGACACTGGCTACATAACATACTTACAACAAGCCCCAGCCCCGTTGCTCTATCTGGAATTCCCTACTCAGTCAAGCCTGCTTCACACACAGTGCAAAAGCCACCTCTCCCAAAAGACCAGCACAAAACCTTACCTACACCATGTCTCCCGAACAGACGTCTGCAGGCCCTCAGTTGTGGTGGAAATGGTGTCAAGTCTCATTTTTCTGCATCAAAAGCACCTGTATTTAAAACTCACCACGTTCAGGCTAGGGACCAAACACTGCCAACAGCAGGCATGGGAAACTTTGCTGACAACTGACATGAAGAATTAGTGGTCAAAACAGAACAACAGAGCACAGGCAGCAGACACAGTAGACTCTCCCTGAAACACCAGGCCCTAGGCACTTTATGTCCCTTCTTTGTAAGGACAGTTATTTTCAGGAGCAGGAGACACAACTAGCTGTTGTAAAACACATACAAAGGCAGAAGCTTAGAAAAATGCTAAGACAGAGGAATTTCTCCCAAATGAATGAACAAGATAGAGCCATGGCCAGAGATCTAAATGAAACAGATATAAGAAGCATGCCTGATGGAGAATTTAAGGCAACAATCATAAGGATACCCACTGGGCTTGAGAAAAGAATAGAAGACATCAAGGAGACCCTTACCACACAGAAATCAAATGAGTTAAAAAGGAATGAATCAGAAATGAAGAATGCAATAACTAAGCTTGGAAACAGCCTTGGTGCAAAGAACAGCAGGATGGAAGAAGCAGAGGAATGAATTAGTGATATAGAAACAAAATAATGGAAAATAATGAAGCTGAACAAAAGAAAGAAAGAATAATGCAACACGAGAATAGATTTAGGGAACTCAGTGACTCTATCAAATGTAATAACATTCATATTTTAAGAATTCCAGAAGAAAAGAGAGAAAAGGGAGCATAAAGTTTATTTGTAGACTTAATAGCTGAAAACTTACCTAATTTGGGTAAGGAAATAGCTATCCAGATCCAGGAGGCAAAGAGAATGCCCATAAAAATCAACAAAAGCAGGCCAACACCAAGACATATTGTAATTAAACTTGCAAAATATAGTGACAAAGAAAAAAAATATTTAAAACAGCAAGGCAAAAGAAATCCTTAACTTACAAAGGAAGATCCATAAGGCTAGCTGCAGATTTCTCAACTGAAACTCAGCAAGCCAGAAGAGAATGGCGTGATATATTCAAAGTGCTGAATGAGAAAAATCTGCAACCAAGAAAAATCTATTCAGCAGGGTTATTTTTAATAATAGAAGGAGATAAAGAGTTTCCTAGACAAAGGTTAAATGAGTTCATGACCTAATTAAACCAATGCTCCAAGAAATATTAACAAGGACTTTTTAAGTGGAAAAGAGAAAACAAAAGTGATAAAAACAAGAAAGGATCATAGAAAATCTCCAGGAAAAAAATCCCACAAAACAAGTAATAAAATATCAATAAATAGCTATCTATCAATAGTTACTTTGAATTGAAATGGACTAAATATTTCAATCAAAAGACACATGGTGTCAGAATGGATTAAAACAAGAACCATTTATATTCTGCCTACAAGAGACTCATTTTACATCTAAAGACACCTGCAGATTGAAAGTGAGGGGATGAGGAAAGTTTTCTCATTATAAGGGCACTTATGATTATAAAAGGGACAATCCAACAAGAAGATCTAACAAATGTAAATATTTATGGCCACAACTTTGAAGCATACAATATATGAAACAATTAATAACAAACATAAAGTAGCTAATTGATTACAATACATTATTAGGTGACTTAAATACCCAATTTACATCAATGGACAGACTACCTAAACAAAACATAAACAAGGAAACAATGGCTGGACTAGATGGCCTTAACAGATATAGTGAGAACATTTCATCATTTTCAAGTGTACATGTTACATTCTCCAGAATAGATCACATATTGGGTCACAATCAGGCATTAACAAATACAAAAATTTTGAAATCATACCATGCCCCTTTTCTGATCACAAAGTTATGAAGCTAGAAGTCAACCACAAGAAAAAATTTGGAAAGACCACAAATTTATCGTGGTTAAACAACATGCTACTAAACAATGTGCCAAACATGTAATCAAAGAAGAAATTTAAGAAACACATGGAAGGGTGCCTGAGTAGCTCAGTCAGTTAAGTATCTGACTCTTGATTTTTGCTCAGGTTATGATCTCACAGTTTGTGGATTCATGCCTCATGTCAGGCAGTATGGAGCCTGCTTGGGATTCTCTCTCTCTCTCCCTCTCTCTAAAATAAACAAAGTTTAAAAAAATACATGGAAACAAATGAAAATGAAAACATAATGTAAAAAAAAATTGGGGGGTGCACAAACGTTACAAAAATAAATACAAAACACAGTAAAAATGAGAAAACATTCATCTTATATGTATGTAGGTATATGATAAAGAATATGATAAAAATTTTGTACTTAGAATATATAAGGATTTCTTACAACAAAGACAAAGAACCCAATAAAAAAGGGAGAAAAAATCTTGAAAGAGAAATTTGGCCAAAGAAAAAGTGCTAATAATCACATGAAAAGATGCTGAACATGATTAGTTGTCAGGGAAATGCAAATTAAAACCAAACAAAAATGTGACAATAGCAAAATGGCAAAGTAGGGAGCTCAATGCTCTAGTTCTTCCATGGAAACATAGAGCAACAAGCAGAAATCGTGAGAAGCAATTTTGTCAGGACTATGGAAAACAATAAAACGTTACTATAACAAAGAAAATGGAGAATCAAGAAACAGACTCTTCAAAACTTTAGTATTTTTTGCTTACTTTATTTGCTGTTGCTATACCCTTCACACAATATTGGTGTTGATTGGGAAGTCATATTAGCCTGTATTGCCAATTTGGGGACATTTCCCTTGTTCCAGAGAGATAAAAGCAAATATTAATAGAAAATATTGTACAGGTATGTTCTAAACTTTCTTGGAACTATCTGAAGGACTGACACAAGGTTCTTATCTCCGTTTTACTTAGTATGGAACTCAGGATAAAAAAGCAGCAAAATTGACAGGAAGAATCTGGGAAGATGGTGAAGCAAGAAGCATCAGGAATCTCTCTCCACGTATACAACAATTGTGCTGAAATAATCTCTCTGATGTAACTCTATTGGAACTCTGGAAAATATTGAGGACCTGCAATCCCCACGGGAAATATTAGATAGTAAATTGTGGTTACTTTGTTTCAATATCAGCTCTTAGCATAGTAACAGGTATAAATCCCCCACCGCTAGTGCCATGAAAGACAGATTTGAATAATTTCCCATAACAGCTTGCATGCAGCTTGTAAAACACAGGGTGGACAAAAAAAAAAAAAAGATCTTGTCCTCAAAATATTAGGGAACTATGCTTTGCTGATTGCAGGTGCTGAGCACAGAAGATGCAGACAAAGAAGCTGGTGGACATGTTGTTGTACCCTCACCCATTGTTGCAAGTACCCCTTTCTCAGACTAAATGACTTTCATAGTATTTAAAAGGCTAGCACCCTTCCCTTCTTCATTTTTCTCCTTTTTCCCTTTTAGGGAGTCAGACATTAAAGACTAAGACATTATAAAACAACAGCTTATATTGGGAAAAATAGAACAAGAGTATTCATGCCCAGTTAAAGTTGAGAAAAAATCTGGGATTTTGAGTTTATACCTCAGGCTGATGCTTGGAAAAAAAGACAGGGTATAAAACTAAACAAATAAAGAATTATCAAAAACCACAAAACTTTCAAACCCTGGGGAAGTGGGATAAACTGCCAGAATTCCCATATTATTTAATTCAAATGTCCAGTTTTAAACAAACACAAAAATGTAAGGCATACAAAGAAACAGGAAAATACCACCCTACCAAGGGGAAAAAAATGACTGAAACTGTCCCTGTAAAAGTCTTGATGGTGGATATATGATGGTATATATATTCAATAAAGATTTGAAAACAGCTAAACATATTTAAAACAACTTAAATATTTTTAAAGAACTAAAGAATGTGCAGACAAAGTCAAGAAAATGTTTTGTAAACAAAATGGAAATATCAGTAAAGAGATATAAAATCTAAAAAGAAGCCAAAAAGAAATTCTGGAGCTTAAATATATAATATTTAAAAGGGAAAATTCACTAGAGGTATTCTAACGCAGATTATAGCAGCCTGAATAAATAATTTGTAAGCTGGAAGATAGGACAGTAGAAATTACTGAGTTTGAAGAACAAATTTTTTTTAAAAAAGATTAAATAAAAGTTAACAGAATGTAAGAAACCTGTGGAAGACCATCAAATGGATCAATAAATATATTGTGGCAGCCCAAGAAGGGAAAATGAGAAAAAATAAGGACAGAATGTTTGAAGAAATAATGGATGAAGACTTCCAAACTTTGATGTAAGTATATTCATATTCATGAATATACGTATACATATGTACATATTCATGTACACATTCATGTATGTACATATGTACATACATATACATATGTACATATTCATGAATATACATATATGTATGTATATATATACAAATCCAAGAAGCTCAACAAACTTCAAGCAAAATAAACTCAAAGAAACACACACTGAAACATATTATAATCAAACTTTAAAAGACAAAGGCAGAGAATCTTCAAAGCAGCAAAGCAGACCCAGCTAGTCACATACAAGAGATCCTCATTAAGATTATCAGCAGATTTCTCATCAAAAACCTTGGAGGCCAGAAGGCAGTGGGTAGATTTTATTTTTTTTAATGCTAGGAAAAAAAAAACTGTCAAAAAAGAATCCTATATCTGATAAAACTTTCCTCAAAAATAAGGGAGAAAATTAGACAGGGTGATATATGGAAGTGTTGAATTACTATATTTTATACCTGAAACTAACATAACATGGTATGTTAACTAATTGGAATTAAAAACAAAAACTTAAAAAAAAAAAAGAGACATTTCCAGATAAACAAAAGCTTAGAGTTTTTTACCACTATACCTGTCCTGAAGAAATGCCCAAGGTAGAACTGCAGAGCGAAATAAAAGAATATTAGTAATTTAAAACTGAATGAAGAAAATAAGACTGAATGAAGAAAGAAATGGTAAATACATGGGCTAGTTTAAAAGCAAGTATAATTGTAGCAATGGTTTGTAACTACTTTTTGTTTTCTACATGATTTAAAGGATTAATACATTTTTTAATTGTTTTATTTTTTTTCAAATTCAGAACTTTATTTGTGTACAAAAATTTGAATTTCATGTAATTTTTACTTGTCAAAAAATATTCTTTTAATTTTTCTTCAGCCACTTAAAAATGTAGCAACTATTCTTCACTCATAGACCATACAAAAAGAGGCAATAGGCTGGGTATAGCCCAAGGGTCATAATTTGCTGATGTAAAATGACCAATTTTTGAAATATTTGGGGTTCACCCACAGTTTAAAAATTAGCAGCATTATCCAAAGTTGGTTTAATTTTACTAAAATAATTTCATCAAATTTACTGATTAAATGTTTTCAGCTTAATATATTTTTATTATTATTTGTATTTTCATTAGTTAATATACACTGCAATATTGGTTTCAGAAGTAGAATTCATGGATTAATCACTTACATACATACTTTTAAAAGTATACATCTAAAATCTAGTCTTGTAACTTTGGTTTGTAACTTCACATTTTATTTCCTACATAACAATGCAATTAAAAGCATTGTTAGTTTATATTTTGGGTTATACGATGTATAAAGATGTAATTTTATGATATAAACTACCAAAAGGCTGAAGATGATGCTGCAAAAGGTAGTTTTTGTGTATGTTGTTCAAGTTAAATCAATTTGAAATAAGAATGTTAAAAGTTTAAGATGTTAAATGTAATCTTCATGGTAAACAGAAAAGAAATAGGTATAGAATATAGCAAAATGAAATGGAAAAAAAATTTAAACATTTCACTACAAAAAAAATCAACTAAATCCAAACAACACAGTGATACAAGAAATGAGGGAGAAAAAATAAATAGCACAAATAGCACAATGACAGAAATAAATTTCTCTATATAAGTAATTACCTTAAACATAAATTGATTGATCTTTCCAATCAAAAACCAAAGAATGAAAGAATGGATTAAATCACATGATCCAACTATATGCTATGTATAAATTATTCCACTGATATCAAAAGACACAAAAAGATTGAAAGTGAAAGAATTAAAAAAGCTATTCCATACAAATAGTAACCAAAAGAAAGCATGAGTGCCTATATTAATATCAGATAAAATATATTTTAAATTAAAGTGTTACAAAAGACAAAATACATTATATGTTTTTAAATGGATTGAAATAGAAAGAACATGTATAATTATATACATTTATGTACATAATGGCAAACCATAAAAATGAATGAAGCAAAACTTGACAGAACTGATGGGAGAAATAGGCAGGTCTACAATAATAGTGGGGAGTTCAATACCTCACTCACAAAATTAGAACAACCAGACAGAAGTTATTAAAGAAGTAGAGGAATTGACACACACACAAATCAGCTAGATCTAATAGACATATACAGAGCACTATACCCAACAACAAGAGCACACACAATCTTCTCAAGTGCACATGGGGCTTTTCAAGGAAAGACTATATGTTAGGCCACATTAAGTCTCCATAGATTTTTAAAAAATGTTTATGTGTTTATGTATTTATTTATTTATTTTGAGAGACAGAGCATGAATGGGAGAGGAACAGAGAGACAATCCCAAGCAGCTCTATGTTCATCACGGAGCCTGATGTGGGGCCCTATCTCATGACCATGAGATGATGACCTGAACTGAAATCAAGAGCTGGTTGCATAATGGATTGTGCCACCCAGGCGCACTTCAATAAATTTTGAAAATATATAATCACAAATAATCTCCTTTGACCACAATAGGATGAAGGTAGAAATAAATAACAGAAGTTAGGGGCACGTGGGTGGCTCAGTCAGTTGAGTGTCTGACTTTGGCTCAGGTCATGACCTCATGGTTCATGTGTTCTAGCCCCTGTTGGTCTCTGTGCGGACAGCTCAGAGCCTGGAGCTTCTTTCAGATTCTGTGTCTCCCACTCTCTCTGCCCCTCCCCCATCATGCTCTCTCTCTCTTTCTCTCTCTCTCTCTGTCAAAAATCATTAAACGCTAAAAAAAATTTAAAAAAAGAAAAACAGAAGTTAAACTGAAACATTCACAAATGTGTAGAAAAAAAAAAAAACAACAACAACTACACACACACACACCTAAGTAACCAATAGACCAAGTAAGAAATCACAAAGTGGGGCACCTGAGTGACTCAGTTGATTAAGTGGTCCAACTCTTGATTTTGGCTCAGGTCATGATCTTATGGTCATGAGTTCAAGCCCCATATTGGATTCCATGCTGGGCATGTAGCCTGCTTAAAATTCTCTCTCTCCCTTTTCTCTTCCTCTTCACCTCCCTTGATTGCACTCTGGCTCTCTCTCAAAAAACAAAAGAAAACACAAAATAATTAGAAATTTCTTCGAAACAAATATGAAGACAGAACATACTAAACCTTATGGGACACCATGAAAACAGTGCTAAGGAAGAAAATTTTCAGCTTATGTTATAAAAAGAAAGATCTCAAATTAAAAAAAAACTTACCACTTAAAGAAATACAAAAGAAAAACCAGGTAAACTTAAAGATAACGTAAGAAAGTAAATAAATATTAGAGCAGAAATTAATGAAATATAAAATATAAAATCAATAGAAAAATTTAATAAAAACAAGTTGTTTTTTTAAAGATGAACAAAAGAAAATATTAGAAGAATCAAGATCAAAAGAAGACTCATATTAGTAAAATCAAGAATGAAAACAATGACATTTATACCAATTCCACAGCTTTAAAAATGATTATGAGAGAGTACTATGAATTATTGTACACTAACAACTGGATGGCCTAAATAAATACACAAATTCCTAGGAGAAAAAAAACCCTACCAAGACTAAATCACAAAAATTGTAATATCTGAAAAGAACTAAACTAGCATAAAGATTGAATTAGTAACAAAAAGTCTCCCCAAAATAAAAAAAAAAAAAACCTAGACCAGATGGCTTACTTGAATGGATTCTACCAAATGTTTAAGGAGGAATAACAATCCTTCTCAAACTTTTCCAAAAATTGAATAGGAAACATTTTATAACTCATTATATAAAGCTTTTATTACACTGATACCTAACCAGTCATATTAACCAAAATTTAAAAAAGGAAAAAATACAAAAGCAAAACAAAACAAAATAAAAATCAATAGACCAATATCCCTTATGAACCGTGAAACAAAACTCCTAAACAAAATATTGGAAAATAAATTCAGCAGCATATGAAAAGAATTATACACCATGACCATGACAAAATAAGAATTATTCCTGGAATTAAAAGATGGTTCAATATATGAAAATCAATGTAATATACCACATTAACAGAATAGAGGAAAAAACATATAATCTCCTCAAATTGCAGAAAAAGTGCTTGACCAAATATAACAACTTTTCATGATAAAAAAAATATTGAACAAATTGGATTTGGACCGAAACTACCTGAACATAATAAAGGCATATATGGTAAAACCAACAGGAACATCATATGAAAAAGAAAGCTATTTTCTAAGATCAGGAACACAACAAGGATGTCTATTTTCAGCATTTCTGTTCAATATAGTACTAGAAGTTCAAGTAGGAGAAATTAGGCAAGAAAAAGAAATGAAAGGCATCCAAATTAGAAAGTAAGAGATAAAATTATCCTTGTCAATGATATGATCTTATCTGTAGAAAATACTAAACGTATTGTAAAAAAGTAATAACTAATAAATAAATTGAGCAAAGTAGCAGGATAATTAGTCAACATGCAAAAATCAGTTGCATCTCTCTACTTAAACAATTAACAATACAAAAAGGAAATTATAAAAAAAATCCATTTAAAATAGCATGAAAAAGAATAACATACTAAGCAATTAAATTAACCAAGGATGTAAAATACTTGTACAAAACAAAATCTGAATGACTTTTTTGCAGAAAAAGAAAAATCATCTTAAAATTCATATGGAACTTCAAAGAACCCAAAATAGCCAAAACAGTCTTGTGAATGAGCAAAGCCAGAGGCATCATACTTCCTGAATTCAAAAAATACTACAAAGCTATATCAATCAAAACAATATGTTACATAAAATCAGCATAAAATCAGACATTTAAACCAAATGAACAGTGGGGAGCTAAGATGGTGGAGTAGTAGGAGGACCATAGGCTTGCCTCATCCCTTGAGAACAGCTGGATAGCTATTAAATCATTCTGATTACTCAAGAAATTGGCCTTAGAATGGATAGAACAAACTTCACAAGTAGAGGGAGACAAAAGATCACTTCAAGGAAGGTAGGAAGTGTGGGCACATGGTTTGGGGGAGGATGAATCATAGGCACTGCTGAGGGAAGGGAGACCTGGTCATGGAGAAAGGTGAGACAGAGTGGAGCACACAGGTATAAGCACAAAAAGAACTCTTCTCCAAAGCCATTGTGTGGGAAAATGAGAGAAGCCGAATTTCAAGAGTTTCTGCAACCAGTGGGGCTCAAAGACGAATTTCAGAGGTCTCTGGGCTTGTCTGGGATAGAGAACTGAGGACACTGCCCTACTCATGGATTGGAATCAGTAGAATTGTCCTGGGAGGAGGGCACCTTTTGGGATGAGCACTGGGTGTTGTATGGAAACCAATTTGACAATAAATTTCATATAATAAAAAAAAAATAAATTAAAAAAAAAAAAAAAAAAAAAAGAATTGTCCTGGGAGACTGACAATCAGAGGATCACCTACATAGTACAGGAAGAGATTATTCTTTTTGGAGTAAATCTATGAAAGGTGGCATTTCCTCTCAAGCAACAAAAGAACCAGTGGGTGCCATTTGCCTCCTCTGCTCCTCAGCATAGGTGCAGGTACACATGCTAAAGGGAGATAACTGAGACATGGACTGTTTACCCTGTTTGCTCCAAATCACACACTCCTATGCTGTGGTGCAACTGCCCTTCTGGTCTAACCTGCATCAGTCCCAGCACAGTGAGACCTTTTCCCAGAAGACCAGCACAGGTACAGGCCACACTAGGTCCCTCAAGTTTGGAATTTTACAAGTCACCAGGCTAGGGTAGAGCCCAAGGTGCAGTGTTCCAGGCAGGCAAGCAACCCAGAGACAGAGAGTGTGAAATCAGCAATCCACAAAATACCTATGATAAATAAGGGGGAAATTATTTGCCAACTGAAAGTGTTTTCTTGAGACCAGCAAGCACAGACTCCCCAGTACAGGGACAAAGGAAGAGGGTGGTGCCATTTCACTTTCCTGCCCCTCAGTATAAGTGAACTTCAGTAAACAGCAAAGTACCAACACTGGCTGCCTAAGGTACTTACACCAAGTTCTGCTCCCCTACACTCTTCTGGTACTGCTTTTCTCCGTGCAAGTGTGCAGGAACAGTGTAGTGGGCCTCTTCCCCAGAAGAACAGTACAAACTCCCACATGCACCACATGTCTACTGACAATAAAGTTCTACAAAGCTTCAATTCTAGTGGAAATGTCATCAGGTCTCTTTTAACAGTGGACCAGAGCACACTTAGTTAAAACTCACCACACTCTGACCAAGGCTCCAACACTCCTCTCTGCAAGCAAAGAGAACCTCTTCAGATGACTAGTCTGAGGGATAGAGCAGCCAAAACACAGGAGAGTGCATGCAGCACAGACCAGAGACGCTTTCTGAATCTCCAGGCCCTAGACATTATATGACCTTTTCTTGATAAAGTCATTACTGTCAGGAGCAGGAAACACAACAGATTTCATAACATAGAGAAGAATACAGAGACCTAGACAAAACGCCAAGACAGAGGATTTCATCTCCAAAGAAAAGCTTTATGTCCATGGATCTAATTCAAAGAGATTTAAGTAGAATGCCCTGATCCAGAATTTAAAGCACCAGTCATAAGGATACTAGCTGGGCTTCAGAAAAGCATAAAAGACTCCAGGGAGTCCCTTACCATGGAGATAAAATACCTAAAAACTAGTCAGGCTGAAATAAAATATACTACAAGATGTGAAACCAACTAAATGAAATGACCACAAGGATAGAAGAAGCAAAGGAATGAATAAGTGATATAGAAGTTAAAATTTATGGAAACTAATGAAGCAGAAAAGAAGAGGGAAAGAAAAAATGAATCACAAATGTAGAATTAGGGAACTCAGTGATTCCGTAAAGTGTGATGACAATCTTTTTGTAGAAGTTCCCAAAAGAAGAATAAAGGAGAAAGGGTGAAAAAGATTTATTTGAGCAAATTATAGATGAAAACTTCCCTAATTTAGGGAAGGAAACAGACATCCAACTCCAGGAGGCACACGGAACTCCCATCAAAATCAACAAAAGCAGGTCAACACTAAGGCATATTTTAGTAAAATTTGCAAAATACAGAGATAAGGAAAAAATCCTAAAAACAGAAGGGAAAATAAATCTATAACTTACAAGTGAAGACAAATAATGTTTAGCAGCAAACCTATCCACAGAAACTTGGCCAACCAGCAGGGAGTGGCATGATATAGTCAACATGTTGAATGGGAAAATGCAGCCAACAATACTTTATCCAGCAAGGATGTCATTCAGAATAAAAAGAGAGATAAAGAGTTTCCCAGACATAAACTAAAGGAGTTTATGATCACTAAACCAGCCCTGCAAGAAATAATAAAGAGAGCTCTTTGAGTGGGAAAGAAAGACCAAAAGAGACAAAGACTAGAAAGGAACACAGGCCATCTTCAGAAAAAAACGAATTTATAGGCAATAAAATGGCACTAAATTCATATCTATCAATAATCACTCTAAGTGTAAATGTACTAAATGCTTCAATCAAAAGGCATAGAGTTTCAGAATGGACAAAATAATCATTTTGAATGTAAATATATTAACCACTCCAATCAAAAGATATAGGATGACAAAATGGATAAAAATTAAGATCCATCTATGTGCTGCCTACAAGAGAATCATTATATACCTAATGAAACCCACATATGGAAAGCTGGGGGATGGAGAAACATCTGTTATACAAATCAATGTTGAAAGAAAGCCAGACTAGCAATACTTATATAGGAAAAAATAAACTTTTTTTAAGTTTTAATGTAAATTCCAGTTAGTTAACATACAGTGTAATACCACTTCAGGTGTACAATTTAGTGATTCAGCACTTCCATACAACACCCATTGCTCATCACGAGTGCACTCTTTAATCTCCATCACCTATTTAATAATCCCCCCACCCACCTGCTTCCTGGTAACCATCAATTGTTCTCTATATATAAGCATTTATTTGTTGGTTTGTCTCTTGCTCTTTTTATCCCTAAACACCTTGGTATTATTTATCAAATTGCACATATGACTGAAATCATATGGTAGATATCTTTCTCTGACAGGCTTATTTCACTTTGCGTAAGGCTCTCTAACTCCATCCATGTCATTGCAAATGGCAAGATTTCATTTTTTATGGCTGAGTAATGTTCAATTATATTATATAGATAGATGATATCTAGATATAGGTATAGATTAGATATAGATAATAGATTATATAAACCACATCTTTATGCATTCATCAGTTGATAGACATTTGGGCTGTTTCCATAATTTAGCTATTGGCTGATATAAACACTGAGATTCATGTATCCTTTTCTTTTCATTAATTATTTTAATGTTTACTTTCGAGAGAAGGAAAGATCATGAGTGGGGGAGGGACAGAAAGGGAGGGAGACACAGAATCCAATGCAGGCTCCAGGCTCTGCTGTCAGCACAGAGCCCAACATGGGGCTTGAACCCACGAATTGTGAGATCATGACCTGAGCAGAAGTTGGATGCTCAACTGACTGAGCCACCCAGGTGCCCTGAATGTATTCTTTTCAATTAATATTTTTGTATTCATGGGTAAATACCCAGTAGTACAATTGCTGGATCATAGGGTAGTTCTACTTTTAACATTTGAGGACTTCCATACTGTTTTTCAGAGTGGCTGCATCAGTTCATAAACATCTAGTCAGACTCATTAAAAAACAAACAACAAAAAAATAAAGAGAAATTACAAAAAAAAAGAAATTAAAGAGTATAAATAGCAGCTAGCACCACCACAAAAATACAAACAATTGTAGGAGAATATTATGAAAAAATATATGCCAAAAAATTGGACAACTTAGAAGAAATGAATAAATTATTAGGAACATATAAACTACCAAGACATAAATAGTAATATATAGAAAATCTGAACAGAGTGATAACCATCAAATAAATTGAATCAGTAATCAAAAAACTCCCAATGAAACAAAAAAAAAGGAAAGAAAGAAAAAGGAAAAACTTCCAACAAACAAAAGTCCAGGACCAGATTGCTTTGAAAGAATATTCTGCCAAAAATTAAAGAAGAGTTAACACCTGTTCTTCTCAAACTATTCCAAAAATAGAAAAAGAAGGAAAACTTCCAAATTCATTCTATGAGGACAGCATTACCCTGATAACAAAACTGGATTAAGACACTACAACAAAAGAGAACTACAGGCCAATATCTCTGACGAACATAGATGCAAAATTCTTCAACAAAGTACTAGCATGAAGAATCCAACAATCCATTAAAAGTCATTCTCCATGATCAAATGGGAATTATTCCTGGGTTGCAAGTGTGGTTCAATACTTGCAAATCAATCAAAGTGATACATCACATCAATAAGAGAAAGTATAAGAACCATATCATCATTTCAATAGACACAGAAAAAACATTTGGCAAAGAACAATATCCATTCATTATAATAGCCCCTCAGTAAAGTATATTTAGAGGGAATGCACTTCAACATAATAAAAGCCATATATGAAAAACAATGTAGCTGGAATCATCCTTAATGGGGAAAAACTTAGAGATTTTTCCCTAAGGTCAGAAACAAGACAAGGATGTCCACTCTAATTACTTTTACTTGGCATAGTACTAGAACTCTTAGCCACAGCAATCAGACAACAAAAGCAAAACAAAACAAAACAAAAAATTAAAAGGCATCCAAATCTGTAACTAAGAAGGAGAAGCCTCACTGTTGATGACAGAATATTATAAATAGAAAACTCAAAAATCTCTACCAAGAAATTACTAGAATGGATTCAGTAAATTTGCAGGATACAAAATTAATGTACAGAAGTCTGTTGCATTTGTATCACCAATAATGAAGCAGCAGAAAGAGAAAAGTAAAAAAACAGTCTTATTTACAATTGCACCAAAAACAATGAGATACCTTGGAATATACCCAAAGAGGTAGAAGACCTGTACTCTGAAAACTGTAAAACACTGTTGAAAGAAATTGAAGAAATACATCCCATGCTCATGGATTGGAACAACAAATATTGTTAAAATATTTATACTACCCAAAGCAATCTACACGCTTAATAAAATCCCTATCAAAATACCAACAACATTTTTTTCACAGAGTTAGAACAAACAATCCTAAAATTTGGATGGAACTACAAAAGACCCTCAAAAGCCAAATCAACCTCCTTAAAGCAAAGCATAGCTTGAAGCATCACAATTCCAGACTTCAAGTTACATTACAAAGCAGTAGTGATCAAAACAGTATGGTATTGGCACAAAAAAGATACATAGTTCAACAGAAAATAATAGGAAAACCCCAAAATACACCCACATTTATATGGTCAATTAATCTTTGATAAAGCAGATAAGAATATCCAATGGAAAAAAGACAGTCTCTTCAACAAATAATTGGAAAACTGGACAGCTATGAGCAAACGTATGAAACTGGACCATTTTCTTATACCATACACAAAAATAAACTAAAAATGAGCTAAAGACCTAAATGTGAGTCCTGAAACCATAAGATTCTGGAAGAGAACACAGGCAGTAACTTCTTTGACATCAGCTGTAGCAATTTTTTTCTATATATTTCTCTGTAGGCAAGGGAAACAAAAACAAAAATCAGCTATTGGGGCTTCATCAAAAGAAAAAGGAATAAAATCTTGCCATTTGGAATGACATGGATGCATGTAGAGAGTATAATGCTAAAGCAATAAATAAGTTAGAGAAACACAAACACCATATGATTTCACTCATATGTGGAGTTTAGGAAACCAAACAAATACACAAAGGGGAAATACTAAAGAGACAGAGAAATAGACTCTTAATTATACAGAACAATCTGATGGCTACCAGAGGGGAAGTGGATGGGGGGAGGGATGGGTTAAATATGTGATGGGGATTAAGGAGTGCACTTATCTTGAGAAGCACAGGGTGGTGTATGGGATTGTTGAATCACTAAATTGTACCCTGGAAACTAAATATATCAATGTATGTTAACTAAGTGGAATTAAAGCAAAAGCCAACTAACTAACTAACTAACTTAGTGACTTTATTTCCTATTGTAGAGTATTCCTATTCCATGGCATAATCTGTTTGCAGAGATATGTAAAATATCTACATTGGATACTTCTAATCAATCACTAATATGAAGCCAGAGGCTAAGTAACTCTGTATATGACACTTTTTCACATTTTTAGAAAACTGATTGCTCCCAACATTGCTGGATGATGTATGAGAGAGAAGAATGAGCTCAGAAATTTGAATATCACCTCAAGAGGTGCAAAATTAGCTAACATCTATTCTGAGTACTCTGAGTCTCTTATGTCCTATAGCCACAGGAATGAAATTGGGATAATCATATGCAGAATCTAATTCTGTTTTCGCTGAATTACAATGCAATTTGAACTCCCAGCTTTGCAAGGTGTCTACTGTTACAATGTGGGCATATATTAGAAAAGAATGAGATCCTGTAGATTAGGATAATAATGTATGTGGAGATCCTGATGAAGTTGGGAACACTGTGCTCCTAAATCCTGATGAATTTTTATTGCCAGTGGAAGAGGTCTTTCTTTCCAAGCAGAAGTGGCCTTCCTACCTCTAGCACAAATGGTCTCAATAACTTCAGTGGAAGTCACCTGTTGACCCCCAGTGGCGGGTGCATCCCCACCCCAAGTGGTATTTGCCTCCCCACCAACATTGCTGTCAGCATTTCCACCTCTGTCTGAGGGGATTAACCCTGAATTGGCTGAGAAAATAATAATGATCTCCCTTCAGTTAGTTGCCATGCATGACTATACTTATTTTACTCCTATTTCCTCCACTACCTCCTATTTCTTCTAAACCCACAACTAGATTCAAGTGCCAGCAAGCTCCTGAAAGTGAAGTATAGATTGTGACCCATGAGAAAATGTGGTATATTCCAAGTGAACCACTTCCATTTTATCATTTATACAAGGGGAAATTCTGAGCATGCATTTGGGAATGGATACTGTGGGTGTGGAATAATGGTACAAGGAAGGTAAAGTTGGATCAGGCCAAATGTATTGAAATGGGCTTATTAAGCAAAGAGTCAGTATTTGATGCTGAAGCTTAGAGAGTTAAAAAGATCTTTAACAGTTTTATTGCTTGGCTGAAACATGGACCAAGAAAGCTCACCATGGGTTGATTGAAAATGGGCAACCTCTCTTCATTTAATGTAGAGAAAGGGATTCAGATTCATAGGCAATTGGAATGTTAGAGTGGATTTGTGATTTAAGACCTACTCACATAGAGTCCAAAAGTCATACCTTTCTCCAATACTTTGAGAAATAAATCTGTGAGGGGAGCCCCAGCACCCTTGAAGAACTTTGTGATCTCTCTTCTCTGTACACCTGAACTTAGAGTAGAAAACACATCCACTCAATTGGAAAACATAAATGAAATTGAAGTAACTGAATTGGGGTGTCAGGAGCCAAATGGTGACACTCAACCACCGAAAGCAAGGCAGATGTGACTACCATAATGGATGGCAGAGTCAAAGCAATAATCAAAATAGTCTGGCTCATGCATTGGCATTGGCTAGTTAATTATGATGTTCCTGGAAGTGAATTAAATGGGAAGCCTACTACATTCTTACTTGGTCTGTATAAACAGAAAAGTTCTAGTTAAGTGAAAAAAAAAGTATAACTTGAATCATAAAAACAAAGTCACGGGTTCTCAATCAATTTTCAGAATCGAGCTTGTTAACATACCCAGAACTTCTTGAAATAAGGGGAGGCCAGGTTCCCTTATTAAAGAACCCCAATCAAGTATGGATAATGTATACTGTTAATCTTACCCAAAAGGACTTCCTCCTTAAAAGGGCCCCTGCTCTTTTTCCAGGGTAACTGATTGAAGAAAAGAAGTAATCCAAACTTTTGAGGGCTACTAAACACTGGCTCTGAACCATCACTGATTCTAGGAGACCCGAAACATCACTGTAGCCCTCCAGTCAGAGTAGGAGCTTATAGAGGTCAGGAGACCAATAGACTTTTAGTCCATTTCTGTCTCACAGAGGTCCCAGTGCATCCCTAAACTCATCTCATGGTTACTTTCCCAGTTCCAGAATGCATAATTGGAGTAGGCATTGTTAGCAGTTGGCAGAATCCCCACATGAGCTCCCTGACCTATGGAATGAGAAATATAAAGGTGAGAAAAGCTAAGGGGGAAGCATTAGAATTGCCTCTACCTAGGAAACTAGTAAATTAAAAGGAATACTGCATTCTTAGAGGGATTGCAAAGATTAGTGGCACCAACAGGGACTTGAAAAATGTAGGAGTAGTGATTCTCACCACATCCCAATTCAACTCTCTTATTTGGCCAGTGCAGAAGACAGATAGATCTTGAAAATGTCAGTGAATTATCAATAGCTTAAACAGGTGGTGACTCCAATTGAAGCTGGTTTACCAGGTTGTGGTTTCATTGCTTGGGCAAATTAACACATTCCCTGATATCTGGTATGCAGCTATTCATCTTGTGAATGCCTTCTCCACCATCCTTGTCCATAAGATCCACCAGATGTAATCTGCTTTCAGCTGGCAAGGCCAGCAATACACCTTCATTATCCTGCCTTAGGAGTATATCAACTCTCCAGCCCTATGTCATTTTTTCCCCACAAAGACCTTAATCACCTTCCTTCCACAAAATATTGCACTGATAGTGATGAGAAATAGTAACTTCTCTAGACTTATTGGTAAGGCATTTGCATGTCACAAGGTGAGAAATAAATACAGCTAAGCTTCAGGGGACTTCTACATTCATTACATTTCTATGAGTCCAGTGGTATGAAACATGTCAAGATATCCATTCTAAGGTCAAGGGTAAGTGAAGGATCTGGACCTCTTCTAACCAAGAAATAAACCATGGGACTTCTTGACTTCCATAATTGCATGAGGGAATTCCCACAATGAATGAATGAATGAATGAATGAATGAATGAATCCTATAGGTCTTGTTCCTCTGGAGAACCCTGAATACTATATTTGCTTTGCATAATGAAGGTCAACTTCAATGGGATGATGTCCTTCTGTCTCCATCTGTTTCTGTCTCTCTCTGTACCTCTCTCATCTGAATTCATATAGTACAAATACACCCTTCTCACCATTTAATGATACTTGTCACATTATTTTTACCTTGTTTTATAGAGTATTATACCCACCTATATCTTTGTCATTGGTTTTAAGGCTACATAAAGCATAAAATATTATGTGTTATTCATCTTGGTATTTCAGCCTCTAGAAAAATGTCTTGCATATTTTGCTCATCCTATGAATAAATAAATTATAAAATAAACAAGTATGAATTAAAGTAACAAGAGTAGAAAGCCTGATTTATGAAAAACTCCTATGTATCTTTCTTTTGGGATTATCTAGAATATGTCTTTAAAAACAAGTTTATATCCTTTCTGATATGAGTGCTTAATGAGGGAATGAAGGATGGTTGTGGAAATTATGTGAAGAAATGAACATTGAGTTTTTCCATTTTCAAAAACTTTGAACATAGCTTGGGTAGTCATGGGTAAATTCATAAACATATTTGGAATATTCAGTAATATAATCAGCCAATTTAGTGATAACTTTTTTCTTTATAAAAGAGATTTTGTCCAAACAACAGACAATGTAGACCTTTTCCATCTCATTCATTTGTTTCAAGCTTGTTATGGTACATACTAAAATAAAAGTAAAAAAAAAAAGATAACTTTACACCTATATTTACTATAGCTTTTATTTGTATTCTTTCCCTTTAAAATCACTCTCTCAAAACTTCCCAGTTCCCACACATTAACTCTCTGATCTCTACAGATAATTCATAATCCTGGAGGTCTTTCCTTACACAGATAATCAGCCATGATATTAATTCTCTTCACATGTCTCTTAATATTAATTTCTGAAATTATTAACTCACAAGTTCCTGTCTGAATTGTTGCTCTAACCTCCCAGCTATGATCCTTTACCCTAGTCGCTGACATTTTCATGACATCATTCAAGAGTTCTGGAAATCTGGAACTATGGAAACATGAGTACTCACTTTGACATTATCTTTCTTCATCCTCCTTGTCTGAAGAAAGCCAAGAACCAGAGTTAGTAAGCTGGCATACTCAGGCCTTGGATATATTGGAGGTGATGAATTTTCTAGAGATTTTGAGAAGAAAAAAGACCCAAGGCCAAGTAAGATCTTACTAGATGATGGAGGTATTTCAAATCATATTATTCAATGAGTGATATAAAGACAACTGTCACATTTTTGCTTAAAACTGGTAACTTCCCATTTCCCTCAGATTGAAATCCAAGTTCCTTGGTCCAAAATATTGTACATGGATACGGTCCCTGGCAACCTCTCTGATCTCATTTCCTTCCATTCTCTTTCTTCCTTCCTCACTTCCCATAGTGAACACACTAGGCTGCTACCTCCAGGCACATTTTGTCTCAAGGCATTAACACCTGTGATTTTTACCCTCACTTTATTCAGGTGTTACTGAAATGTCATCTGTTCTGAGAAAACTTCTCTATTCACCTAATAAGGTGGTATGTCCAAGACTCTACTTACCCTGCTTTACTTTTTTTCAAAGAATCATCATGGCCTGATGTATGTATAAAGTATGTTAGGAAGAAAAAAGTAAGAATTTGGGTCCACCCAGCATGGTATAAACTGTAAGGGGTATGGGAACAAGGACTTTGTTCCTGCTTTTTTCCCCTTCCTAAAACAGTGTCATAATCATTTCCAGTCTTGCCTCTGATTTAGCATCAAGATATGAGAGATTTCCAATATCACCATGGAACAATATAAGGCCTGATTCTAGACTGGTGGCCCAAAGAATAGGGGCGACTCTCTACCCAACAGAATGTAAGTTGGAAGAAAAAGAGACTGACAGTTTTCTTCACTTCCTGGTCAAGGCTGAGCCTCCCTCTGACTCCAAGTAAGCAAGTGTGATATCAATAATATTACCATGGAACAATCCAAAACTTGATTCTAGTCTAGAAACACAGAAAATTAGGTGGTAAAAGCATAGTAGGTAAACACAGTACATTGATTTTTTTCTATCTTCCTTCCACTAAGACATACTTTCATACTTTGCTCACTGCTGTATACTCAACCTCTAAAACAGTTAGAAATATGCTGAATCCTTCCTAAGATTAACAAGCTTTGGGATATCCCCAAATCACTGTAAAATAATACATGGCCTAAGGGTGGTGGTGACGCTCTTCCTTCCCCCACTAGGATATATGCTCTAAAACAGCATAGACTTTGTATAGATTTTTCACTGTTCTATCCTCAGGTCCTAGGCCAGGGCTGAGCCTCTATCATGAAACAGTATAATGTTTGGTTCAGGACTTGAGGCTTAGCAAGAAAGCAGGGACTAAGAAGCATTATTATTATATATCTAAAAAGTATATACATTTGTATTTTCACTTAACATGTGCATCCCTCTAACCTTTTAGTTATCACCAAAACATTTACACATTTATCACATTTTTAATTATTTTATACCTACCTTATATCTTTGTTATTGGACTGAAGGCTACTTAAAGGATAAAAAACCATCATGTGTTAAGAAAAGAAGGCTTTTGTTTTTGTCCACTGCTGTGTCCCAAAGTCTTAAAACAGTGCCTAGATTAACACCAGCCTTTCTGAGTGTCAGAATGTGGGGTAACCCCATAATATTATCATGGGAAAATGTAAGGCCTTGTTCTGGTCTTGAAGTCATGGGTGGTGGTGGATATCTGCCTCAGTTATAGCCAAGATACAGTCTTCATGAGAACTTAAATTTTGTCTTTCTTAGTCAATAGCTAGTGTTGTAGCTAGGGTCAAGCATTCCTGAGTGTCAAAAGCGGTAAAAATACCTAGAGCAGTAACAAAGTATTCTATGGTTGGTGTTATTGCTTGTTTTGTTGTTGCAATCAATCTTCCAATTAGAAAAAAAAAATTATTTCTACAATAAAAATACAAAATAAATTCCACATGATTTAAAGTTTACCATTCATGTCAATTTAGAAAAGCACAAAAACCAATACTATTATCAATTATGACTGGTTATATTTGAGGTAAATATATAAGACAGACAAGATTCACACCAAATTCATGTTAGTGTTTGCCTCAGCAGAGTGAGGAAATTTTCTGGGAAAGGGATATATTATATGTAATGTTCTGACTTTTAAAGAATATAAATCTATATCTAAAGTAAGTATACTAAATTGTTAATATTTTAAGTATTTAATATGGACATTGTTGATTTGGGGCAACAGTAAACAAATGTTATATTTTACATACTCTCCATATTATGTCTTAATTTTTCAAAATAAATAAAATACAAAGAGAATTTAAAACACCACTATAGCTGATTTATTATAATGTTTTCAAAATTGAACATATTTAGGAAATATGCATATGTATATGCAATATGCAAGGACATAAAGCATCTGAATAATACAATCAAGAAGGTTAATAATAAAGAAAACTCTAAATTTTGTATTTTATAGAAACCATACATTCTTTTTTTAATAGAAAGTTTAAATAAGCCAATTACCATTGGAGAGATAAGAAGGCTGATTAAGGATCAACTTCAAAAGTGGCACCATAATTAAATTGTTTTACAGTTTAGTACTAGCTAATTTTCAAAGGACAATTAGAATTTGAATAAAAACTTTTTTAAATAAAAAGAAAAACTAATTCTAAGGCTGTTTATTTCAGAACACAAAAAAAGACTCACAAATTCATTTTTAAAGTTAGCACAATTTGAAAAACAAAACTTGATAAAGACAGGGTAAAAAAGAAAAAATGCAATTTCACTTTGAAATGTAAATGCAATAATTCTGAATAAAAAATTCGTAACTAAAATCCAGCAATGTGTCAAATGATTATTACAACATGACCAAGTAGGATTTATTTCAGAAACACAAGTTTGGTTCAACGTCAAATACTTACTCCTCTAATTCATTAAATCAACAAATTAAAGGAAAAAACAATCATATGATTTTATCAGTGGATGCTGAAAGATATTTGATAAACTTCAGGGGTCACTTTTTAGTAAGCCCCTTAATATGAAACAGGAATTAAAAAATGAAATAAAGAAACTCCTTAAACATTTTAGTGGTTAATGACAATTTACTAATAACCAACAATAAATGTCATGTTAATAGGGAATAGTAAAGACAATTCTATGAAAATTACACAAGACATGCATATCTGTCATAATCATTATTCAATATTATTTTGAATAAATAAAATCATCTGTATTTGCAGGTGAAATGATTGTTACACAGAAGGTTGAAAATATTACATATTTTTAAAAGTGTAATTTAGAGGATTTAATAAGCTGATTAAATATAAGGTAAAATATTTTTTAAAAAAGTTATCTGTAGTTTGTCTGTATTGTCAAAAATAAGAAGTTACAAACGAGGAAGAAAAAATACCCAAGTCAAAATGTCAAGATGTGACAAAATCTGTAAAAATACTTGGAAGTAAGTTTAATCAGATATAATAGACCCATATGAAGAACATTACAAATACAAAATCAAAAGATTTTAATTATGTACCCAAACTCTTGAGTGTTAAGGATTAATATTATTAAAATAATCTTCTAAATAGAAATGCAGAAATGTAACACAATTCTAAGATCAGAATTTTGAAAGAATGCATTTAATTTTCATAGAAAGAATTAATGTTTAGAAAAGTTATATGAAAGAAAAAAAAGGGAAAGAAAAAAAAAAAAACATAATGAGAGGTAACTTGCTTTGCCAGAGTTCAAAATTTATGGTCAAGCCACTAGTGTTAAACAATAGGATACTGGCTCACAAGCTCAAAAATGAGTAGTTTATTTAATAAATATCATAGTATAATCAGGAATCCAATGTGAAGAAAATGTATAGTTGGACCTTTATCTTATACCACATACAAAATAAATTCCAGATGCTTTAGTTAAACCTAAAATTAATAAAATTAATTAAAAAATTAGAAAAAATGTAGGTGAATTTATGTATGACTTGGGGTGGGGGCATTCATCTGAAAAAGATAAGAAGCCAAAAAGCTGAAAAGGAGATATTAGTCTATCTAAAAATTAAAAACAACAACGGCAACAACTGTACAGTAAAATATAACATCAATAAAGTCAAGATCAATGATAGAATGGAAAAAAATACAAATGGGCTACATGATTAATATGTACCATAGAGAAATATAGTAAGAATTCCTATAAACTTATAAGAAAAAGATCAAAGATTCAATAGATAAATAAACAAAAGATAAGAACTGGAAAATCACAAAAGAAAAAAATTCAGTCAACAAAGCAAAACAAAACACCTCCTCGAGTATGTCTATTAAAAAAACACTACGTAATTTTTTACCTTCTACATTTGCAAATTTTGATGGAGAGGATACTGGAGATTGAGCACTTTCATTTTGTATAGTAATTTTGTAATATCTCTTAAAATTAAATATATCTCTTACCAGCAATTCCATTTCTGGGAATCTACCCAGGAGAAATAAAAGCACCAGAATGTATGGCAGCAGTGCTATGGTGAGAAAAGGAAAGGAAATAATTTAAGTGACGATCAATAACAGAATGGTTGAATACTTTTTTGGTACATAAATATACTGTATATGCAACTGCTAGAGGGAAGGAGAGGAGAGAAAAAGGCAGAGGGGAACAGGGAGTGGAGAGGAGGGGAAAGGGAGAGGGGGACAGAGAAAGATTCATAGCTACTGATTAGAAAAGATACGATGAATATTCCAAATGTGAAAAGCAATTACAGGGAAATGAGGAGGCTTTTCATTTTTACAGAAAAGACTACAACAAACTTTCTGCAAGTGGATGGGAAAACGTGGAAGGATATACATCATGTTCTTAACATTTGTTACCTGGGAATAAGAAAGAGGGGAGATAATAAAATGAGGGAAATGGGGGAAAGGACCTGGTGTGGAGTTACACCATTAATTTTTCTTTAGTTTTTCATTTTTCCAATGGTCATGAATACTTTTCAATTTCCTATTAGCACCCAACTTAGCTCTTCAGTTACAGAACAAGGCAATATCAAAAGTACCAATGTAAACTTGGGACAAAACTGTGGAACTAGTCAATGTAAGATTTGGAGGCACAATCAGTAACAAGTAATAAATTCCTGAATCTCTGACACCAAAACTTTTCTCAAAAATTCACAATTGCAAGAACATGACATGTTTTACATTTAATAGTTCTACGACTTTTGTAAAGAGCACAATGTATTTAGGGAGTTTTCACCAAGCCATAGACATAAATGTGAATATCATCATCAAACTTGATGAAGTAGACAGACGGTTTGGCCACCACTTGATGGATAAAAATGCCGGTTCTCTTGGATCCATCATCTTTGGCATGTTCCACTTGCTTGCCCACGAGGCTGTCGACCACTTCTCCAGGCTCCCGTTCTGCTGTAGGGAAATAGTAGTTGGAATCTGGAATGATGCGCAGGTCACCATCTTTGTAGTCATCCAGCAGCGTGTACATATAAAGGACAGGATCTTTCTCGTAGGTGATGTAAAACCAAGTGTCCATCACGGGAGCTCGCGCCAGGACCATGCCTTTCCATTCATCTTTCGTACCGTGCTCACCCTCAAACACATGCCCCACCGCTTTGCCAATCAGGAAATCTGCCAGACGAGAATCAATGCGAGGAGTTGGCACTCTTTCAGGAAGGATTTCTAGCGCTAAAACTCTCTTATCTCGGTGCAGCTCTAGTCCATATACACTATCTTTGCCATCATATTTGATGATGTAGAGGGTGGGCTTCACAGAAACCTGCTCGAGCACTGTGCCCTTCCACTGCTCCACCGGCTCGTTGCCTTCCTTCCAACCGTGTTGAATGCGGCAGCCTACGATGTTCCTACGCGTGAGGAAAGTGGGCTTGCGTCGCTGCTTCCTGTGGGTGTGCCTTTTCTTCATCAGGTATGCGGACACGCCATCTACACCCATCGGAGGCACTGTTGGGGGCGACATGGCTCAGGGTTTAAGGAGGCTTAAGCAAAGCTGCCACTTGTTCGATTAAGAGGACCAAAAGTCAACACTATTCAATATTATATCTGTTTTCGTGATCTCACAGTGCGTCCTCCCTTCCCCAATCAAAAGGCTTTCGCCAAGTCTTGACAAAAACGCTCTAACTCTGACGGTGGACACTGATACAGCGTGAGCCTTTTGACAGTGTTCTCCTTTCCCGCTCGGGAGAAGTGTCTGCAGCAGTGGCGGTTGCCGCAGGAGATGGCGGGCTGGCTTGTACTGCCCACGCCTCGCACCCGCCCTGATTCCCAACCCCAAGTCCCAGAATTGACCACTTAGCTGTTATCGATGGTGTTGCCGCTGCGAAACGGTGACTGAGGAGACGACGGGAAAGGTAGGCAAGGAATAAGAGAGTTGACTGCAGCAGCAAAGGCGAAGGCAGCCGTGGGTCTTTGACAAGTCCCCGCGGCCTCTGCTTCGCAGCGCTGCTTTGCTTGGCCTAGCTCTGGCGCTGGGGTTTTTGCTGCTTCAGGAATCCGACCCCTCTGAGCCCGCCTGCGCTTCGGCCCCGCCCCCTGCCATTCTTCCTTCCGCTCGGTCTGTAGCAGCAGGGTGGGTCAGTGCGCGCAACCGCGTTCAGTCCACACAGTCTCAGGCTCTCCTTCATTTCCTCACGCGCTCCCGGACCTCTTCCCTCAAACCGGAGCCAGACTGGCCGGCTCCCTTGCTCCTTCTTTCTGGCTGCTTTTCGCCTGTCAGCCTTCTTCACAGCCATTCAATCTGCTCCCTATCTTACAGGAATTCCTCACAAAGACTTTAAAAAATAATATTTAATACACACATACACAGAATTTATACATACAAATTATTTTCTTTCAGTTTAAGGAATATGAGAGCAGTGAAGGAAAAACTTGTGTACAGTCCACCATCTTGATCCAAACTTTCTTTTATATTTTCTACCTGATCACCCCCAGTAAATTACTTTTTAAATGATCTTTTTTTTTTTCTTTCCTGAATGTAAAAGAAATGTATTGACATTGTGGAGAATTTCTGAAATTCAGTGAAATAAAAGATAAAACTAACTTTAATCTTACCATCTAGCCATTCAGCAAAATGTTAGTTCTGATTTCTTTCTCATTAAGTCCATGCTTATATTTTACAAAATTTGGAGATTTCATACCTTTACAGCTTACTTTTTTCCATTTACATCAAGAGCATTTTCCAAGCTTATTAAATAGTCTGAAAATGTGATTTAAATTGTCCCATTTTTTTTTTGTGCGGATGATTCATTATTTATGCTAAATGACCTATGACAAAATAGATAATAAAGCTAGTTTACCTTAATATATGGATTTATTGAGCTAGTATAAACCATATATTCTAAGAATATTTAATGACATGGAAATCCACATATGAGATAAGAACAATGTGTGAAAAAGCAGGCTATGAGGTAAAATTGTGGAGAAAATAATTTTGTTGAGAGGGAAATGAAAGCATTGTTGTTGTATGTATTTGCTGTTTTTCTGATTATAGAACTGCATCCTCATATGGGAAATCTGGAATATAGAAAAGAAAGTGTCCATAATTTCATCTTCGTCAAGTCACAGGGCTCTTATGAGGATTAAAAGCGAATGTCTGTAAAACTTTTAGCCCTGTATCCTGTTTTACAAAACAGCAATTGAAAACAGGGAAATCTAGCTCCCTCATTATCATTCATCACCTTACATGGGTGAGAAGAGAATACATCAAATCATCACAGGTAAAATAAAGGCTACTAATTTATTTGGAAATGTAGGAAAGCAGGGGAGAGAGATGCAAGACAATACTGGCTGCCTCCACATTTCATACCTTCCAAGGTAGGGACAGAAATACCTAGCCCTCATACCATTTAGTAGCTCATTGGGCAGAATATCGTGGATCCCCAAATTCCCGGTGTTTCCCAGGCCAAAGATTTTGGAGATGGGATAACTCTCCAATACTACATTATAAGAAAGTAATTCCAAGGAAACAAGAAAACTACATATACTAAAAGGTACTTCTAAACTCTGTAGAATGACATAATGGTGTGTACATATTCAGACATATATACAACCTACACACTGAAAGAAAGAAGGCATGTTTAATTGTCATGCCATTATGTTCTACAAATAATGTGCCCCAGGTAATTCTCCACACCAAGATGTGATAAGATCTTTTTTGCTTAAAAGATCAGTTCACAGGGAAGAGAAGACCACCCACAGAGCAAACAAGTGGAGGGCAAACAGTTCATTCAGGCCCTTTGGGTATATACTTAAATGGAATTATCCTTCACAACACCACAGAGAAGCCTGAGAAGACAATTTCTAATATCTTTTCTTCTCTAAAACTATGATTCTAGTGTTAAATTATTGCCTAAGATTATGGTATTCAGGGGACCTTACCACACTATGATATAATATATAACTACAAAACCATTCAAGAAAGAACTTTTATCTTGCATCTCAAGTGTCTTACACATACTAGGTACTCAATATTTGTTAATAAATAAATAAGTGGTTTTAGCTGCCCTACTCC
Organism: Leopardus geoffroyi; assembly: GCF_018350155.1. NCBI lineage: Eukaryota > Metazoa > Chordata > Mammalia > Carnivora > Felidae > Leopardus > Leopardus geoffroyi. The sequence goes on from NC_059343.1 coordinate 50,490,364, forward strand.
AATCCAAAGAAATCTTCCCAAATGAAACAAATACTCTTACACAAGCCTCTACAGACTAAAATCCTAGAGACTCAAAATCTCTCACAGTGGCTTTGTGTATCCCTTCAAAACCCCCAGAACACTGACCCTGTGAATGTGTCCAGAACTCCGGAGATGATTAGGAAAACACCATCAACCTACAATATGTAGATAATAATAACATCCACTTCAAAGGGTAGCTGTAAAGATTAAATAAAATAAATAAAATTAAATTTATTAACACATGAACCAACTTATGTAAGTACTTGTGGTCTCCTAATTAGTCATCTCCTAGAAAGTCTTGTTTCTTACCAGGTTTTTCTGTAAAACCACCTCGCTCATGCCCCACCTCTAAACCTTTGCTTTATTTTATACTCAAGCCCTCTTGCTCAGGACCTGAGTGTAAATCAAAAAGGGACTGTGGAAGGATTTTGTCATTTATAGCCAGTTTCAGAGCTATCTTTTAAATGCTGTAATTTTCTGGAAGCCCAAATGCTGTATAAATGAAACATTATTGAAAATAAATTTTGGAGATACAGTGATAATTTATAATTAGATGGGTGGTGGAGATAGACATAAATGCTACTAATTCCCTTGTATAAGATGGATTATAATGCATACTATGACAGGTACTAATTAAGTACCAGGGACCCAAAGGAGGTAATGAATTGTTATGGCTGGGGATATTGGAAAAGATAACTTGTAAGGGTAAGAAAACAAAAGGAAGACATTCAGAAAGTGGTAGAATATTGAGGCATTTTCAATTTAAACAGAAAATAGATGAAGGAAAGGCACATAGGGATGCGTGGTCATAGAATATGTGCAAAACTGGCCAGAATCTGGTGGCTGGAGAACAGAGTATGCCAGACTAAGAAACAGGGGATGTGGTTTGTGGTGGGAAACAAGGTTAGTTAACAGCTTCAAATGCAAGACATTTATCTTCCATCCACTGCAGGAAATTGATCTTCTATCCACTGATGTATGGAAGCAGATTATATTCTAATTCCTCTGATAACGTACTGTTGGCGAAACTAACTAGAGAGATGATTTTCCATGACCTATCTGGCAAAAGCAGGCAATGATTCCCTAAGAAGGCAGTTTTCCCAGTCAGAGTAGTTAATATAAGTGATGCTGAACACAGAACTGATCTTCTATTCCCACTCAGCAGAAGCAAGTGATGTGGCATTCTTATTTCCTTGTCAGTGTAGTGTCAGTGAGATTTAATGATATGTTATTCTTCCTTAGTCATCTGGTGGTATAAGGTATAGGGTTAGTGACCTCTATTCTATAGCTTCTTCTCACCCTGCCCGCATATCAACACAACCATAATGGGACTATGAATAATACAGGACAAGGCAGGGCTAGTCACCCCTCCAGTTCCCTACACTCTTTGTTTAAGTGAAAGCCAATGAGGAGCTGAAATTGCATCCTTATCCACCATCAATCAGATTGAATGAAGAGAACAAGATGGAACTAGATAGTACTCATCTTTTCCTACACCTTGGTGTTAGTGAGGTCCACTGGTCATATAGCATCCACATCCACATGGAGGTAGTGAGATGGTATGAGTCAGTACCCAACTTCACCGTGAATGTATTGGCAGATATGACAAGGAGCTAAACTTCAATCCATCTAACACATGTGCAATGAGGCAGTGTGAGTCAGTACTCCACTTTTGCAAAGGGGGTGTCAGGAGATCCCAATAGAAGTTGACATGTATACCCATGGGACTGTCCAGCTACATCACAAAAGGAAGACTCTGTGATAAAAAACAAAGTTTAGATAGACTATAGAGCCTATTATAATATCAAAAATGACAAAAATGCAATGAAAATAACAAATCATGCAAATATCAAGGGAAATCACAACTTGAATGACAGAAGACAATTAATAGAGGTCAAAACTGAGATAAAGCAAACATTGAAATATTCTGAAACAGATTTTTATTTTTCTTTATTTGTTTTGACAGAGTGAGAGAGAGATTGTGAGCAGGGCAGAGAGAGAGGAAGAGAGAAAAAATCCCAAGCAGGCTTTGCACCATCAACACAGAGCCCGACTCAGGGCTTTAACTCACGAACCATGAGATCATGACCTGAGCTGAAATCAAGAGTCAGGGGCTTAACCAACCCAGACACCCAGGTGCCCTGAAACAGATTTTAAAGCAGCTATTATAAAAATACTTTAATAAGCAATTATAATTTATCTTGAAACAAATGGCAAAAAGAGAAAACCTCAGCAAATAAATGGAAAGTATAAAAAAAGAACCAAACAGAAATTTTAGAATAGATAATAAAATAATCAACATAAAAATCTCCATGGATTGGATCAATTTTTTAAAAAATGTTTGCAGTACAGTTAATAAACACTGTTATATCAGTTTCAGGTGTACAATATAGTGATTCAACGATTCCACACATCACAAAATAGTCATCGCAGGTGCACTCCTTAATCCCCATCAACTATTTCATGCATCCCCTGCCCACATCCCCTATGGTAACCATCAATTTGTTCTCCATAATTAAGAGTCTGTTTCTTGGCTTCTCTTTCACTCTCTCTCTCTCTCTCTCTCTCTCTTTTGCCATCTCTCTCTCTCTCTCCTTTGATCATTTGTTTTGTTTCATGAATTCCACATATGAGTGAAATCATATGGTATTTCTTTCTCTGACTGAATTATTTCCCTTAGCATTATACTGTAGCTCCATCTATGTCATTGTAAACAGCAAGGTTTCTTGTATATAGCTATATAATATTCCATTCTATATAAATACCACATCTTATTTATCCATTCATCTATCAATGGACATTTGGGTGCTTCCATAATTAGGATATTGTAAATAATGCTTCTGTAAATATAAGGATGCATGTGTTTCCTTGAATTAGTGTTTTTGTAATTTTGAGGTAAATGCCCATTAGTGATATTACTGGATTATAGGGTATTTTATTTTAACATTTGAGGAACCTCCACTTTTGTCACAGTGGCTACACCAGTTTGTATTCCCACCCACAGTACAAATAGGTTCCTTTGTCTCAATTGTCCACTTATTGTTTCTTATGTATAATTTTGGTCCTGCAGACAGTGTGAGGTGGTATCTAACTATACTTTTGATTTGCATTTCCCTGACGATGAGTGATATTGAGCATCTTTTCATGTGTTTTTTGCCATCTGAATATATCCTTTGGAAAAATGTCTGCTCAAGGCTTCTGCCCATTTTTTAGTGGGATTATTTATTTTTTGGGTGTTCATCTTTATATATTCTTCACTTTTGAAGTTTTTACTTAAATTCTGCTTAGTTAACATGCAGTGTAATATTAGTTTCAAGTGTAGAATTTAGTGATTCAACACATACATACAACACCTGGTACTCATCACAACAAAGCACTCCTTAATTCCTGTCACCTATTTTACCCATCCCCCCAACTATTTTCCCTCTGGTAACCATCAATATGTTCTCTAGAGTCAAGAGTCTGTTTCTTGGTTTTCCTCTTTTTTCCCCAATATGTTCTATTGTTTCTAAAAATTCCATATATGAGTGAAATCATATGGTATTTATCTTCTGACTGGTTTATAACACTTGACATGATACTCTCTAGCTCCATCAACATTGTGGCAAGTGGCAAGATTTCATTCTTTTTGATGGCTGAGTAATATTACACCGTATATATGTATGCCACATCTTTATCCATTCATCAGTCGATGGACATTTGGGCTCTTTCCATAATTTGACTATTGTTGATAATGCTGCTGTAACCATCGGGGTGCATGTATCCCTTTGAATCAGTATTTTTGTATTAATTGTGTAAACACCTAGTAGTACAATTGCTGGATCATAGGGTATTTCTATTTTTAACTTTTTGACAAATTTTCATACTGTTTTCCACAGTGACTGCACTAGTTTGCATTCCTATCGATAATGTAAGAGGGCTCCCCTTTCCCCACATCCTAGCCAACACCTATTGTTTCTTGTGTTTTTATTTTAGCCATAGTGACAAGTGTGAAGTTACATATCATTTCACTTTTTATTTGTATTTCCCTGATGATGAGTGATGTTGAGCATCTTTCCATATGTCCATTAGCCATCTGTCTGTCTTCTTTGTATAAATGTTTAGTCATGTCTCCTGCCCATTTTAAACTGGATTGTTTCATTTTGGGGTATTAAGTTTGATAAATTCTCTTTATATTTTGGATACTAACCCTTTATCAGATATGTCGTTTGCAGATACCTTCTCCTATTGCAAAGATTACCTTTTAGTTTTGTTGATTATTTCCTTTGCTGTGCAAGAGATTTTTATCTCAAGTATGAATACTTTATTTTTGCTTTTGTTTCCCTTGCATCAGGAAACATATCTAGTAAGAAGTTGCTATGGATTATGTCAAATAAGTTACTGCATGTATTCTCTCCTAGGATTTCCATGATTTCCTGTCTCACATTTAGGTTTTTAATCAACTTTGAATTTACTTTGTGTATGGTGTAAAAAAACTTTGCCAGTTTCATTCCTTTCATGTTTCTGTCCAGGTATCCAAACATCATTTGAGGAGGAGACTATATTTTTTCCATTAGATATTGTTTCCTGCTTTGTCAAAGATTAATTGACTGTATGGTTGTGGGTCCATTTATGGGTTTTCTGTTCTGTTCCATTGATCTATATATCCACTTTTGTACCAATACCATACTTTTTTTTTTATATCACAACAGCTTTGTAATATAATTTGAAATCCAGAACTCTTTTGCTTCCAGCTTTGCTTTTCCTTTTCAAGATTGTTTTGGCTATCCAGGGTCTTTTGTTCCTTCATATAAATGTTAGGGTTGTTTGTTCTAGCTCTGTGAAAAAATACTGGTAGTAATTTGATAGGTGTTGCATTGAATGTGTAGATTGTTTGGGGCAATATAAACATTTTAACAATATTTGTTCTTCAAACCCATGAGCATGGAATGTTTCTCCATTTAATTGTGTCATCTTCAATTTATTTTATCACTGATCAGTCTTTTATAGTTTTCAGAGTGCAGATCTTTAACCTCTTTGGTTGAGGTTGTTCCTAGGTACCTTATGGTTTTGGTTGATTTATAAATGTTATTGATTACTTGTTTTCTCTTTATGCTGCTTCATTATTGGTGTGTAGAAACGCAACAGATTTCTGTATGTTGATTTGTATCCTGCAACTCTTATAAACTCAATGTATCAGTTCTAGCAATTTTTGGTGGAGTCTTTTGGGTTTCCTGTATAGAGTATCATGTCATCTGCAAAACATGAAAGTTTTACTTCTTCCTTGCTGTTTTGGATGTCTTTATAAATTTCTGTTATTTGATTGTTGTGGTAAGGACGTCCAGTACTATATTAAATAGTGGTAAGAGTGGACATCCCTATCTTGTTCCTGACCATAGAGGAAATAATCTCAGTTTCATTGCATTCAGGATGATATTAGCTATGTTTCACATATGGTCTTTAGTATGTTGAGGTATGTTACCTTGAACCCTACTTTGTTGAGGGTTTTTATCATAAATGGATGTACTTTCTGAAATGCTTTTTCAGCTTCTATTGAATGGATCATATGGTTCCTTTAAAAAATGTTTCTTTATTTTGAGACAGAGCTTGAGGAGGGGAGGGGCAGAGAGAGGGAGAGAGAGAAAATCCCAAGCTCCACACTGTCAGTGCAGAGCTTGACATGGGACTCAATCCCATGAACTGTGAGATCATGACGTGAGCCAAAATGAAGATTTGGAAGCCCAACCAACTGAGCCACCCAGGCACCTCAAGGGATATTATGATTCTTATCCTTTCTTTTATTAATGTGGAGTATTGTGCTTATTTATTCATAAATTTTGAAACATCTTGCAGCCCAGGAATAAATCTCACTTGATCGTGATGAATGATTCTTTTAATGTACTGTTGGATTCCATTTGCAAATAATTTGTTGAGGGTTTTTGCATCCATGTTTATCAGGGATATTGGCCTGTAGTTCTCTTTTTTAGTGTAATCTTTATCTGATTTTTATATCAGGGTAATTATGGCCTCATAGAATTAATTTGGAAGTTTTCTTTCCTTTTCTATTTTTTTGGAATAGTTTGAGAAGAATGGTATCAACTCATCTTTAAAGCTTTAGTAGAATTTCCCTGTGAAGCCAAATGGCCTTGGAGTTTTGCTCGTTGTGAAATTTTTGATTATTGGTTAAATTTCTTTGCAGGTTATTCATCTGTTCAAATTTTCTATTTCTTCCTATTTCAGTTTTAGTAGTTTATATGTTTCTAGGAATTTATCAATTTCTTCCAGGTTGTCCAATGTGTTGGCATATAGCTTTTCATAATAGTCTCTTATAGTTGTTTGTATTTCTGTGATGTTGGTTGTTATTTTTCCTCTCTCATTTGTGATTTTATTTATTTGTGTCCTTTCTATTTTCTTTTTGATGAGTCTGGCTGGGAGCTTATCAGTTTTTTAAAGAACTAGCTCCTGGTTTCATTGATCTGTTCTTTTACTGTTCGTTTGTTTCTATGTCATTTATTTCAGCTTTAATATTTATCATTCCCTTCTTTTTCTGTCCTTTTCCGTGTTGTTCTTTCTCTAGCTTCTTTAGGTATAAGGTTAGGTAGGCTGTTTGTGTGAGATTCTTCTTGCTTCTTGGGTTAGGCCTGTATTGCTATATACTTTCCTCTTAACACTACTTTTGCTGCATTCCAAAGGTTTTGGACCATTGCATTTTCATTTTGATTTTTTCCCATGTATTTTTAAATTTCTTCTTCGATTTGTGGTTTGACCCATTCATTTAGTTGCATGTTGTTTAACCTCCATATATTTGTGGTCTTTCCAAGTTTTTTCTTGTGGTTGATTTCAAGTTTCATAGCATCGTGGTCAGAAAATGTGCAAGGTATGATCTCAATCTTTTGGTAGTATTGAGGCTGGATTTGTGAACTCATATGTGATCTATTCTGGAGAATGTACCATGTGCACTTAAAAAGAATATGTATTATGATACTTTAGGATTCAATGTTCTGAATATATCTGTTAAGTTCATTTGATCCAATGTGTTATTCAAAGCCCTTGTTTCCTTGTTAATTTTCTGCATGTATGATCTGCCCATTGTTGTAAGTGGAGTGTTAAAGTCCCCTACTATTATTGTATTATTGCCAATGACTTCCTTTTTCTTTGTCATTTGTCTCATATATTTGTTTGCTCCCATGTTGCAAAGATGAATATTTACAATTAGAATACAGTGATTTTGTTAATCTATTGTTGCGGTCTTTGGTATAAAGTGTGGTTTGTCTAGGGGTGCCTGGGTGGCGCAGTCGGTTAAGCGTCTGACTTCAGCCAGGTCACCATCTCGCGGTCCGTGAGTTCGAGCCCTGCGTTGGGCTCTGGGCTGATGGCTCAGAGCCTGGAGCCTGTTTCCAATTCTGTGTCTCCCTCTCTCTCTGCCCCTCCCCCGTTCATGCTCTGTCTCTCTCTGTCCCAAAAATAAATAAACGTTGAAAAAAAAATTTAAAGTGTGGTTTGTCTCATATAAGTATTGCTACTCTGGATTTCTTTTGACATCTGTTTGCTTGACAAATATTTCTCCATACCTTCACTTTCAATATACAGGTGTCTTTAGGTCTAAAATAAATTTTCTGGGGGCGCCTGGGTGGCGCAGTCGGTTAAGCGTCCGACTTCAGCCAGGTCACGATCTAGCGGCCCGTGAGTTCGAGCCCCGTGTCAGGCTCTGGGCTGATGGCTCAGAGCCTGGAGCCTGTTTCCTATTCTGTGTCTCCCTCTCTCTCTGCCCCTCCCCCGTTCATGCTCTGTCTCTCTCTGTCCCAAAAATAAATAAACGTTGAAAAAAAATATTTTAAAATAAATTTTCTGTGGGAACATACAGACTTGTTTTGTATCCAGTCTGACAACCAATGTGTCTTGGAGCATTTTAGTAAATGGAGCTTTTAGTCCATTTACATTCAGAGTTATTATTGATAGATATGTATTTAGTGGCATTTTTAAAGTATTTATTTATTTATTTATTCATTTAGAGCATGAACAGGGGAAGGCCGGGGGGGGGGGGTGGGGAAACAATCTTAAGCAGGCTCCAATAGAGCCCAAGCATGGAGCCCAATGTGGGACTTGATCTCACAAACCATGAGATCATGACCTGAGCTGAAACCAAAAGATGGACACTTAATCAGCTGAGCCACCCAGGTGCCTTAGTGCCATTTTATGACTTGTTTTGTTATTATTTCTGGACATTTTCTCTGTTCCCTTCTTGTCTTTGTCACTTTTGGTCTTTCCTTTGCACTCAAAAAGTAATGTTTCATATTTCTTGCAGAGCTGGTTTAGTTGTCACAAACTCCTTTAGTTTTTGCTGGTCTGGGAAACTATCTCCCCTGTTCTGAATTATAGTCTTGCTGGATATAATATTCTTAGCTGCAGATTTTTCCCATAAAGCACGTTGAATATATCATGCCACTCCCTTCTGGATTGCCAAATTTCTGTTGAAATATCTGCACCCAGCCTTATGGGTCTTCCCTAAACCCTAGTAATTTAGGGACTCTTTGTCTTGCTGCTTTTCCTTTATTGGCATATTTTGCAACTTTAATTAAAATATGTCTTGGTGTTGGGCTGCTTTTGTTGATTTGGATGGGAGTTCTGTGTGCATCCTGGATTTGGAGATCTATTTTCTACTCTGGATTGGGAAGTTTTCACTACTATTTTCTTAAATTAATTTTCTATCACCTTTCTCTCTCTTCTTTTAATGGGATACTCTTGATACAAATATTATTACGCTTTACAGAGTCACTGAGATCCTTATGTCTGTTTGCATGTTCATTAGTTGTTCAGCTTCATTATTTTCCATTATTTTATCTTTCAATAGTTATTCATTCCTCTGCTTCTTCCATCCTTGTGTTGATTGCATCATGCCTGTTTTGCATCTCAGTTATTGCATTTTTCCTTTGTGACTGTTAATTCTTTTATCTCTGGGGTAAGGACCTCTCTGATGTATTCCTTTTTCAACCCCAGCAAGTATCCTTATGAATGGTGTTTTAAATTCTCCATCAGACATGTTATTTATAACAGTTTCACCTAGATCTCTGGTTACAACATTATCTTGCTTTTTTCATTTTGTACGAATTCCTCTGTTGTGGCCTTTTGTCTAAGTCTTTGAATTCTTCTCTGTAATAGTAAATCCTGTTATTTTTCCTGTTCCTAAGAGTAATGGCTTTATGAAGAAGAGGTCATACAGTATCTTCAGGGAGTGTCTCTGGTGTATGCTTCATGGGGTCTGCTTTTCATGTGTTTGTTCAAAACCACAATTAGATATTGCCTCACACCTGTGAGAATGTTAAATCCAAAATATAAGAAACAAAAAGTGTTGGCAAGGATGTGGAGAAAAAGAACACTTGTGAACTGTTGGTAGGAACATAAACTAGTACAACCACTGTAGAAGTTAGTATGGAGGTTTCTCAAAAACTAAAAAATAGTATTACCATATGATTCAGTAATTTAACTATAGGGAATTTACCCAAAGAAAACAAAAACACTAAATCAAAAAGATTATGCACCACTGTGTTCATTGCAGCATTATTTTCAATCAGCAAGTTATGGAAGTAGCTAAGTGTCCATCCATAGATGCATGTGATATATGAAAAAAATCACTGCTGAGGATGTAAGCAAAACAGAAATAAGTAGTATGCCTGATAGATAATTTAAAGTAATGATCAAAAAGTTACTTATTGGACTTGAGAAGAGTGGAGTACAGAGAACCCATAACAATGAGGTTAAAGTAACATATCAGAGATGAAAAACTCAATAAATGAATTTTAAAATATAACATGGAATATAAAGTAGGCTGAAGGAAGCAGAACATATTAGTGACCTGGAAGAAATAGTAATGGCAAACAATCAAGTTAAACAGATGAGAGACAAATACTGCATACTAAGATTAGACTTAGACAACTCAGTTACTCCATCAAGTGTCATAGGGATCCAGGAAGAATAGAGAAAAAGGGGCAGAAATTTTAGTTAAGAAATAGTTGCTGAAAACTTTCCTAATCTGGAGTAGTGAACATATATCCATATCCATGAGCACAGAGAAACCCCAACAAAATCAACAAAAGCAGATCCACACCAAGACACATATTTTAAAACTTATTTATTTTTGAGATGAAGAGAGACTGAACATGAGTTAGAGAGAGGCAGAGGAGAGGGAGACACAAAATCTGAAGCAGGCTCCAGGCTCTGAGCTGTCAGCACAGAGCCCAACATGGGGCTTGAACCCACAAACCATGAGATCATGACCTGAGCTGAAGTCAAATGCTCAACCAGTTGAGCCACCCAGGTGCCCCACACCAAAACACATTGTAATTAAAGGTGCAAAATGTAGCAATAAAAAATTAAACAGCAAGACAAAATAATTTATATCCCAGGGGATTCACCATAAAGCTATCAGCAGATTTTTCAGCAGAAACTTAGCAAAAGTGAAGGGAGTGACATAATTATTCAAAATGCTTAAATGGAAAAACCTGCAGCCAAGAATACTCTATCCAGCGAGGTTATCATTCAGTATAGCAAGATAATGAGTTTCCCAAACAAAAACTACAGGAATTCACGACCACTAAACTAGCCATGAAAGAAATATTAAAGGGACACTTTGAGTGGAAAGCAGAGGACAAAGGGCAATATAGAAGTCGGAAACCGAAAAGCAGTAAAAATGAATATTTTTGAAAAAAAATCAGTCAAGGAACTCACAAAATATAAGGATGTAAAACAAAAGGCCAATATCTAAAATGTGGGGAGAAAGGGAGTAAAGAGGGGTCCAAACTTAAATTACCATCAACTTAAAATAGAGTGCTATATGAAGAATATGTTAAATACAAATTTAATAGTAACCACAAATCTAACACCACTAACAGATATGCAACAAATACAGAGAAGGAAATCGAATTATATCACTAAAGAAAATGAGAAAACCATGAAAGAGAGAAAGACAATAAACGATCAAAAATCTTCAGAAACAACCACAAAACAAGTAATAAAATGGCAATAAATACATATCTATCAATAGTCACTTTGAATGTAAATGGACTAGATGCTCCAATAAAAAAAAAGGTGACTGTGTAAAAAAATGAGACCTATTTATATGCTGCTTGCAAAAGACTCATTTCAGACCTAAAGACATGGGCAGATTGAAAGTGAGAAGGTGGAGAAATATTTATCATGAAAATGGATGTTCAAAAGAAAGCCAGAGTAGAAATACTTATATTAGACAAAACAGACTTTAAAACAAAGATTGTAATAAGAGACAAAGAAAGACACTATATAATACGGGGGACAATCTAATAAGAAGAGACAAAGAAGGACACTATATAATACAGGGGACAATCTAATAAGAAGACATAACAATTGAAAATATTTAAGCACCCAACATGGCAAACCCAGATACATAAAACAGTTAATAACAAACATAAAGAAACTAAATGATAGTAAAACAATAATAGTAGAGGATGTTAATACCCCACTGACATCAATGGAATGATCTTCCAACCAAAACAAAATTAACAAGAAAACAATGGCCTTGAGTGACACATTTGACAAGGCGAATTTAACAGATATATTTAGAAAATTCTACCCCAAAACAGCAGAATACACAGTCTTTTCAGGTACACACCAAACATCCCCTAAAAGACATCACATTTTAAGCCACAAATCAATTCTCAACAACTTCAAAAAGACCAAAGTCATACATACATCTATTCTGACCATAGCACTATGAAACTAGAAATCAACCACAAGACAAAAATATCTAGAAAGACCACAAATACATGGAGGTTAAATAACATGCTGCTAAACAATGAATAAGTTAACCAAGAAATCAAAGAGTGAATCCAAAAGTACATAGGAAAAAAATGAAAATGATAACACAACCATCTGAAACATTTGGGGTTCAGCAAAAGCAGTTCTAAGAGGGAAGTTTATAGCAATACAGGCCTGTCTCAAGAATTAAGAAAATTCTCAAATAAACAACTTAAACTTACACCTAAGGAGCTAGAAAAAGAAGACCAAACCAAACCCCAAACCAGCATTAGGAAGGAAATAATAAAGATTAGAATAGAAATAAATGATATATAAATTAAGAAAACAGTAGAATAGATAAATGAAATCAGGAGCTGGTTTGTTGAGAAGATAAACAAAATTCATAAACCTCTAGCCCGAGTCATCAAGAGAAAAGAGAAAGGACTCAAATAAATAAAAGAAAAAAATAAAAAGGAGAGGGCAGAGATAAGATGGTGGAATACTAGGACTACCCTAGATTTCTGTGTTCACTCCAACTTGCTACATAAATATCAAATCATCCTCAATACCCAAGAAATTGATCTGAGGTCTGGCAGAACAAACTGTACAATGAGAGAGACAGAAGAGGTCACATTGTTGAAAGTAGGAGGTGCAGAGATGTGATGTGGAGAGAAATGGATCTCAGGTACAATGGAGATGAGGGATCCTTGGTCAGGGAGAGATATGAGAGCAAGAGCAAGAGAGAGAAGCACACAGGAGGGCATACATGGAAAACACTCCCCCAAAACCATTGACTATGAAAATGAGAGGGGTTGATTTGCATGAGTTTTTACAAGTAGGGCTAAAGACTGGAGTTTTAGAGGTCTGTGCATTGGCTGGTGTGGAGCCCTGAGAGCTCTGAAATGCTCCAAGGGAGAAGGAAAGAAGCAGCCCAGGAGTATAGGTGCAATCTGAGGCTCCTCTGGAATGCAAAGGGATAGGTGTTTCGTCCTTCTTTGAGCACATTAGGAGAGATAGCATTGCTTCTCAGGGGGCAAAAGCACCAGTGAGCACCATTACCTTCCCTGCCCCTAGGCATAAGAACAGAGACACCGGATAAGTGGGACTAACCTGGACACTGGCTTGTTGCTGTGCTTTACTCCTGACTCCCATCTCCTGCATGTTGGTGCGACTGCCCTTATGGGACAAACCTATACCAGTCCCAGCACGGTGAGACCCAACAGAAGAGGACCAGCACGGGTCCATGCCATGCAATATCCCAAAAGTTTGGAGTTTTAAAACTCAGCTTGCCTGCCTAGGAGAAAACGCAGGTGCACTGAGCTACTGGGTAGGCAGATCGCTGGACACAGGAAGGGTGAAGGCAGGGATCTGAGAGATGCCTGGGAGACATGAGGGGAAATTGTTCGCTCTTCTGGGAGGGCTTCCTTACCAGAGTGGATGTGAACTTCCTGCTCTGGGGATGAGGGAGGGGGATGACATAATTTCTTTCACCAACCTCACAACATGAATTAACTTCAGTAAGCAACACAGATTGAACAGTGGCGGCCTAAAACAATTACAGGAAGCCCCGCCTCTCTGCACTCTGCTTTTCTCCAGCTAGTGTGACTGAGAACCAGAGCAGTGGGCTCCTCTCCCAGAACACCAGCACAAAACCCCCATATGCACCATATCTACTGACTACAGAGTTCTGCAAAGCTTCAGCTATGGTGAAATTAGCATGAGATCACTTTTCACAAGCAGACAAGAGCACATCTATTTAAAACTGGCCACACTCTGACCAAGGTCCAGTCACCTACCAATGCAGGCAAGGAGAAACCCTGCAGAAGACTGACCCAAGGGACAGAGCAGCCAAAACACAGCAACAGAGTGCACACAGCAAAAAACAGAGACACTTCCTGAAGAGCTAGACCCTGGGAAGTATATGACTGCTTCTTTACAAAGCCATTACTCTAAGTAGAAAGAAGCACAGCAGGCTTTCCAAACACACAGAGGAAGACAGAAACCTAGACAAAATGCCAAGATGGAGGAATTCATCCCCCAAAAAAGAACAAGAAAAACTCATGGCCTGTGATCTAATGAAAATATATATAAAGTAATACACTTGATCGAGAGTTTAAAGCAATAATCATAAGAATACTATCTGGGCTTGACAAAACCATAGAAGATACCAGGGAGTCCCTTACTGCAGATGAAAGAACTAAAAACTAGTCAGGCTGAAATTTAAAAAAAATGATGTTGTAACTGGTATGCAAAACTAACTGGTGATAAAGACAAGTGTGAAAGAAGCAAAAGAATGAATAACTGATATAGAATATAAAATTTTGGAAAATAGTGGAGCTGAAAAGAAGATGGAAAGAAAAATATTGGATCACAAAATTATAATGAGGGAACACAACAACTTCATAAAGCATAACATTCCCATCATAGCAGTCCCAGAAGAAGGAAATAAGGAAAAGCGGGGAAAAGGTTTACTTGAGGAAGTTACAGCTGAAAACATCCTAAATCTGGGAAAGGAGATAGACATGTAAATCAAAGAGGCACAGAGAACTCCCATCCAAATCATTGAAAGTAGGCAAAAACCAAGACATCATATTAAAATTTGCAAAATATAGAGTTGAGGAAAAAATCCTAAAAACAACAAAGGAAAAGAAATCCCTATCTTACAGGGGAAGACAAATAAGGTTAGCAGTAGATCTCTCCACAGAAACTTGGCAGGCCAGAAGTGAGCGTCATGATATATTCAACGTGATGAATGGGTAAAATATTCAGCCTAGAATACTCCATTGAGCAAAGATATCATTCAGAATATAAGGACAGATAAAGAGTTTTCCAGAGAAACAAAATTAAGGAGTTCATAACCACTAAACCTCCCCTGCAAGAAATATTAAAGGGTACTCTTTGAGTGGGAGAGAAAGACCAAAGCAACAAAGACTATAAGGGAACAGAGAAAATCTACAGAAACAATGACTTTACAGATAACACAACAGCACTAAAGTCATATTTATCAATAAAAAGTCTGTAAATGAACTAAATCCTCCAATAAAACATATAGGTTGTCAAATGGATAACAAAAAACCAAGACCCATCTATATGCTTCCTACAAAAGACTCAGTTTAGACCTAAAGACACCTGCAGATTTAAAGTGAGGGGATGGAGAACAGCTTATCATGCTAATGGATGTCAAAAAAAAGCCAGAGTAGCAATATTTATATCAGAAAAACTAGATTTTAAACAAAAGACAATAACAAAAGTCAAAGAAGAGCATAAATCATAATACAAAGTTCTATCCAGCAGAAGATCTAACAATTGTAAATATTTATGCACCAAAGTTGGGCAACCAAATATATGAAACAATTAATAACAAACATAAAGAAACTTATTGATAATAATACAATAATAGCAGGGGACTTTAACACCCCACTTACAACATTGGATAGATCATCTAAGCAGAAAATCAAAGGGAAACAATGGTTTCAAATGACACACTGGAGCAGATGGACTTAACATATATTCAGAACATTTCATCTAAAGGAGCAAAATACACATTCTTTTCAAGTGCACATGGCACATTCCCAAATAGATTACATACTGGTTCACAAATAAGACCTCAACAAGTACGAAAACTGAGATAAGATCATGCATATTTTCAGACCACAGTGTTATAAAACTAGAAACCAACCGAAAGGAAAATTTTGGTAAGGCCACAAATACATGGAAATAGAAGAACATTGTACTACAAAATGAATGGGTCAATCAGGAAATTTACAAAGAAATTTTAAAAATATATATGGTAAAAATGATAAAGAAAATACATTGGACTGAAACCTTGGGATGCAGCAGAAGTGGTCATAAGAGGGAATTATATAGCACTATAGGTCTACCTAAAGAAGGAAGAAAAATCTAAAATATGCAACCTAACCTTACACTTAAGAGAGATAGGTAATAACAAGAAATGAAGCCCAAAGTCAGCAGCAGAAGAAATAAATATTAGTAGAAGAGATCAATGAGGGGTGCCTGGGTGGCTTAGTTGGTTGACCGTCCGTCTTCAGCTCAGGTCACGAGCTCACAGTTCATGAGTTCGAGCCCCGCATCGGGCTCTGTGTTGACAGCTCAGAACCTGGAACCTGCTTCGGATTCTGTTGTGTCTCCCTCTCTCTCTGCCCCTCCCCTGCTCAAGCTCTGTCTCTGCCTCTCTTAAATATATATATTTGAAAAAAAAGAGATCAATGAAACCAGGAGCTGGTTCTTTGGAAAAAAATAATAAAATGGATAAACCCCAAGTAAGGCTTCTATAACAGAAAAGAGAATGAACCCAAATGAATTCAAACACAAATGAAAGAGGAGAGACCACAATCAACACCACAGAAATACAAACAACTATAAGAGAATATTCTAAAAAGTAATATGTCAACAAATCAGACAATCTGGAAGAAAATGATAATGTCCTAGAAACATATGAACTACAAAACTGAAATGGGAAGAAATAGAAAATTTGAACAAACCTATAACCAGCAAAGAAAGTGTATCAGTAACAAAAATTCAGTAACAAAAAATTCTAGGGCCATATGGTTACCAGAGGAATTCTACCATACATTGATTTACTTTTTTTTTATTATTCAACTTTTAATTTAAAGTCTAGTTAACCTATATGGTAAAATTGGTTTCAGGTGTAGAATTTAGTGATTCATCACTTACATATAACGCTCAGTGCTCATTACAGTAGGTTCCCTCTGTTATACCCATTACCCATTTAGCCTCCTGCACCCGCCTATTTCCATCAACCCTCAGTTTGTTGTCTATCATTAAGAGTCTCCTAATGATTTGCTTCCCTCTCTTAATGTATGTTCAACTGTTTCTTAAATTCCACATATGAATGAATCCATATGGTCTTTGTCTTTCTCCGACTTATGTTGCTTAGTATAATACACTCTAGCTTGATCCACGTCATTGGGAATGGCAAGATTTGATTTTTTATGGTGAGTAATATTCCACTGTGTATATGTATAAGACATCTTTTTTTCCTCATTCATCAGTCAATGGACGTGTGGGTTCTTTCCATAGTTTTACTGTTATTCATAAAGCTACTCTAAATATTGGGGTACATCTGCCTTTAAGAATCTGTATTTTCTGTATTCTTTGGGTAGAAAGTAGTGGTGCAATTGCTGGGTTATAGGATAGTTCTATTTTGAAGTTCTTGAGGAAACTCCATACTGTTTTCCAAAGTGGCTGCACCAGTTTGCATTCGCAAGAACAGTTTAAGAGAGTTCCCCATTCTCTGCATCCTCCAACATCTGCTGTTTCATGAGCTGTTAATTTCAGCAATTCTGACAGGTATGAGGTGGTAACTCATCATAGTTTTGAATTGTAATTCCCTAATGAGGAGTGATGTTGAGCATCTTTTCATGTGTCTGTTAGCCATCTGGGTGTCTTCTTTGTAAAATGTCTGTTCATCCCTTCTGCCCATTTTTTTCTTATTTTTTTAATCTTTTATTTATTTTTGAGAGAAAGAGAGAGAGAGAGAGACATACAGAGTGCAGGCAAGGGAGGGTCAGAGAGAGAGACAGGTTCTGACCTGTCAACACAGAGCCTGATGCGAAGCTCAAACCCATGAACTGTGAGATAGTGACTTGAGCCGAAGTCAGACGCTTAACTGACTGAGCCAACCAGGCGCTCCTCTTCTGCGCATTTCTTAACTAGGCTATTTACTTTCTGGGCATCGAGTTTGGTAACCTCTTTGTAAATATTGTATACTAACCCTTTATGAGATATGTCATTTGAAAATCTCTTCTCATATTCCATAGGCTGCCTTTTAATTTTGTTGATTGTTTCCTTCACTGTGAAGAGGCTGTTTTGTTGATGAGGTCCAAAAAGTTCATTTTTGCTTTTCCTTCCCTTGCCTCATGAGTCACAACTAGTTGCTATGATTGAACTGAAACAAGTTGCTCCCCGTGTCCTCCTGTAGGGTTTTGATGGTTTCCTGTCTCACATATAGGTCTTTCACCCATTTAGAATTTGTTTTTGTGTATTGTGCAAAAAAGTGTTCTAGTTTCATTCTTCTGCATGTTGATGTCCAGTTCTCCCAGCACCATTTGGTAAAGAGACTGTGTTTTTTTCCATTGGATACTCTTTCCTGCTTTGTCAAACATTAGTTGTTCATATATTTTTGGGTCCATTTCTGGGATCTGTATTCTATTCCATTGAACTATGTGTCTGTTTTGTGCCAATACAATACTGTCTTGATGATTACAACTTTGTAATCCATCTTAAAGTCTGGAATTTGATGCCTCCAGCTTTGGTTTTCTTTCTCAACATTATTCTGGCTCTTTAAGATCTTTTCCTGTTCCATACAAATTTTAGGACTGTTTTTTCTAGCTCTGTGAAGAATGCTGTTGTTATTTTATTTTATTTTTTTTTTTAGGTATAACTGGCTTTTATTTTATTTTTTTTTTTATTTTTTATAATATATGAAATTTATTGTCCAAATTGGTTTCCATAAAACACCCAGTGCTCATCCCAAAAGGTGCCCTCCTCAATACCCATCACCCACCCTCTCCTCCCTCCCACCCCCCATCAACCCTCAGTTTGTTCTCAGTTTTTAACAGTCTCTTATGCTTTGGCTCTCTCCCACTCTAACCTCTTTTTTTTTTTTTTTTTTTCCTTTTTTCCTCCCCCTCCCCCATGGGTTCCTGTTACGTTTCTCAGGGTCCACATAAGAGTGAAACCATATGGTATCTGTCTTTCTCTGTATGGCTTATTTCACTTAGCATCACACTCTCCAGTTCCATCCACGTTGCTACAAAAGGCCATATTTCATTTTTTCTCATTGCCACGTAGCATTCCATTGTGTATATAAACCACAATTTCTTTATCCATTCATCAGTTGATGGACATTTAGGCTCTTTCCATAATTTGGCTATTGTTGAGAGTGCTGCTATGAACATTGGGGTACAAGTGCCCCTATGCATCAGTACTCCTGTATCCCTTGGATAAATTCCCAGCAGTGCTATTGCTGGGTCATAGGGTAGGTCTATTTTTAATTTTCTGAGGAACCTCCACACTGTTTTCCAGAGCGGCTGCACCAATTTGCATTCCCACCAACAGTGCAAGAGGGTTCCCGTTTCTCCACATCCTCGCCAGCATCTATAGTCTCCTGATTTGTTCATTTTGGCCACTCTGACTGGCGTGAGGTGATACCTGAGTGTGGCTTTGATTTGTATTTCCCTGATAAGGAGCGACGCTGAACATCTTTTCATGTGCCTGTTGGCCATCCGGATGTCTTCTTTAGAGAAGTGTCTATTCATGTTTTCTGCCCATTTCTTCACTGGGTTATTTGTTTTTCGGGTGTGGAGTTTGGTGAGCTCTTTATAGATTTTGGATACTAGCCCTTTGTCCGATATGTCATTTGCAAATATATTTTCCCATTCCGTTGGTTGCCTTTTAGTTTTGTTGGTTGTTTCCTTTGCTGTGCAGAAGCTTTTGATCTTCATAAGGTCCCAGTAATTCACTTTTGCTTTTAATTCCTTTGCCTTTGGGGATGTGTCGAGTAAGAGATTGCTACGGCTGAGGTCAGAGAGGTCTTTTCCTGCTTTCTCCTCTAAGGTTTTGATGGTTTCCTGTCTCACATTCAGGTCCTTTATCCATTTTGAGTTTATTTTTGTGAATGGTGTGAGAAAGTGGTCTAGTTTCAACCTTCTGCATGTTGCTGTCCAGTTCTCCCAGCACCATTTGTTAAAGAGGCTGTCTTTTTTCCATTGGATGTTCTTTCCTGCTTTGTCAAAGATGAGTTGACCATACGTTTGTGGGTCTAGTTCTGGGGTTTCTATTCTATTCCATTGGTCTATGTGTCTGTTTTTGTGCCAATACCATGCTGTCTTGATGATGACAGCTTTGTAGTAGAGGCTAAAGTCTGGGATTGTGATGCCTCCTGCTTTGGTCTTCTTCTTCAAAATTCCTTTGGCTATTCGGGGCCTTTTGTGGTTCCATATGAATTTTAGGATTGCTTGTTCTAGTTTCGAGAAGAATGCTGGTGCAATTTTGATTGGGATGGCATTGAATGTGTAGATAGCTTTGGGTAGTATTGACATTTTGACAATATTTATTTTTCCAATCCATGAGCAGGGAATGTCTTTCCATTTCTTTAAATCTTCTTCAATTTCCTTCGTAAGCTTTCTATAGTTTTCAGCATACAGATCCTTTACATCTTTGGTTAGATTTATTCCTAGGTATTTTATGCTTCTTGGTGCAATTGTGAATGGGATCAGTTTCTTTATTTGTCTTTCTGTTGCTTCATTGTTAGTGTATAAGAATGCAACTGATTTCTGTACATTGATTTTGTATCCTGCAACTTTGCTGAATTCATGTATCAATTCTAGCAGACTTTTGGTGGAGTCTATCGGATTTTCCATGTATAATATCATGTCATCTGCAAAGAGCGAAAGCTTGACTTCATCTTTGCCAATTTTGATGCCTTTGATTTCCTTTTGTTGTCTGATTGCTGATGCTAGCACTTCCAGCACTATGTTAAACAACAGCGGTGAGAGTGGGCATTCCTGTCGTGTTCCTGATCTCAGGGAAAAAGCTCTCAGTTTTTCCCCGTTGAGGATGATGTTAGCTGTGGGCTTTTCATAAATGGCATTTATGATCTTTAAGTATGTTCCTTCTATTCCGACTTTCTCAAGGGTTTTATTAAGAAAGGGTGCTGGATTTTGTCAAAGGCCTTTTCTGCATCGATTGACAGGATCATATGGTTCTTCTCTTTTTTTTTGTTAATGTGATGTATCACGTTGATTGATTTGCGAATGTTGAACCAGCCCTGCATCCCAGGAATGAATCCCACTTGATCATGGTGAATAATTCTTTTTATATGCCGTTGAATTCGATTTGCTAGTATCTTATTGAGAATTTTTGCATCCGTATTCATCAGGGATATTGGCCGGTAGTTCTCTTTTTTTACTGGGTCTCTGTCTGGTTTAGGAATCAAAGTAATACTGGCTTCATAGAATGAGTCTGGAAGTTTTCCTTCCCTTTCTATTTCTTGGAATAGCTTGAGAAGGATAGGTATTATCTCTGCTTTAAACGTCTGGTAGAACTCCCCTGGGAAGCCATCTGGTCCTGGACTCTTATTTGTTGGGAGATTTTTGATAACTGATTCAATTTCTTCGCTGGTTATGGGTCTGTTCAAGCTTTCTATTTCCTCCTGGTTGAGTTTTGGAAGAGTGTGGGTGTTCAGGAATTTGTCCATTTCTTCCAGGTTGTCCAATTTGTTGGCATATAATTTTTCATAGTATTCCCTGATAATTGCTTGTATCTCTGAGGCATTGGTTGTAATAATTCCATTTTCATTCATGATTTTATCTAGTTGGGTCATCTCCCTTTTCTTTTTGAGAAGCCTGGCTAGAGGTTTGTCAATTTTGTTTATTTTTTCAAAAAACCAACTCTTGGTTTCGTTGATCTGCTCTACAGTTTTTTTAGACTCTATATTGTTTATTTCTGCTCTGATCTTTATTATTTCTCTTCTTCTGCTGGGTTTGGGCTGCCTTTGCTGTTCTGCTTCCATTTCCTTTAGGTGTGCTGTTAGATTTTGTATTTGGGATTTTTCTTGTTTCTTGAGATAGGCCTGGATTGCAATGTATTTTCCTCTCAGGACTGCCTTCGCTGCGTCCGAAAGCGTTTGGATTGTTGTATTTTCATTTTCGTTTGTTTCCATATATTTTTTTATTTCTTCTCTAATTGCCTGGTTGACCCACTCATTCGTTAGTAGGGTGCTCTTTAACCTCCATGCTTTTGGAGGTTTTCCAGACTTTTTTCTGTGGTTGATTTCAAGCTTCATAGCATTGTGGTCTGAAAGTATGCATGGTATAATTTCAATTCTGGTAAACTTATGGAGGGCTGTTTTGTCACCCAGTATATGATCTATCTTGGAGAATGTTCCATGTGCACTCGAGAAGAAAGTATATTCTGTTGCTTTGGGATGCAGAGTTCTAAATATATCTGTCAAGTCCATCTGATCCAATGTCTCATTCAAGGCCCTTGTTTCTTTACTGACCGTGTGTCTAGATGATCTATCCATTTCTGTAAGTGGGGTGTTAAAGTCCCCTGCAATTACCACATTCTTATCAATAAGGTTGCTTATGTTTATGAGTAGTTGTTTTATATATTTGGGGGCTCCGGTATTCGGCGCATAGACATTTATAATTGTTAGCTCTTCCTGATGGATAGACCCTGTAACTATTATATAATGTCCTTCTTCATCTCTTGTTACAGCCTTTAATTTAAAGTCTAGTTTGTCTGATATAAGTATGGCTATTCCAGCTTTCTTTTGACTTCCAGTAGCATGATAAATAGTTCTCCATCCCCTCACTCTCAATCTAAAGGTGTCCTCAGGTCTAAAATGAGTCTCTTGTAGACAGCAAATAGATGGGTCTTGTTTTTTTATCCATTCTGATACCCTATGTCTTTTGGTTGGCGCATTTAATCCATTTACATTCAGTGTTATTATAGAAAGATATGGGTTTAGAGTCATTGTGATGTCTGTATGTTTTATGCTTGTAGTGATGTCTCTGGTATTTTGTCTCACAGGGTCCCCCTTAGGATCTCTTGTAGGGCTGGTTTAGTGGTGACAAATTCCTTCAGTTTTTGTTTGTTTGGGAAGACCTTTATCTCTCCTTCTATTCTAAATGACAGACTTGCTGGATAAAGGATTCTCGGCTGCATATTTTTTCTGTCTAGCACACTGAAAATCTCGTGCCAATTCTTTCTGGCCTGCCAAGTTTCAAAAGAGAGATCAGTCACGAGTCTTATAGGTCTCCCTTTATATGTGAGGGCACGTTTACCCCTTGCTGCTTTCAGAATTTTCTCTTTATCCTTGTATTTTGCCAGTTTCACTATGATATGTCGTGCAGAAGATCGATTCAGGTTCCGTCTGAAGGGAGTTCTCTGTGCCTCTTGGATTTCAATGCCTTTTTCCTTCCCCAGTTCAGGGAAGTTCTCAGCTATTATTTCTTCAAGTACCCCTTCAGCACCTTTCCCTCTCTCTTCCTCCTCTGGGATACCAATTATGCGTATATTATTTCTTTTTAGTGTATCACTTAGTTCTCTAATTTTCCCCTCATACTCCTGGATTTTTTTATCTCTCTTTCTCTCAGCTTCCTCTTTTTCCATAACTTTATCTTCTAGTTCACCTATTCTCTCCTCTGCCTCTTCAATCCGAGCTGTGGTGGTCTCCATTTTGTTTTGCATTTCATTTAAAGCGTTTTTCAGCTCCTCATGACTGTTCCTTAGTCCCTTGATCTCTGTAGCAAGGGATTCTCTGCTGTCCTGTATACTGTTTTCAAGCCCGGCGATTAATTTTATGACTATTATTCTAAATTCACTTTCTGTTATATTATTTAAATCATTTTTGATCAGCTCATTAGCTGTTGTTATTTCCTGGAGATTCTTCTGAGGGGAATTCTTCCGCTTGGTCATTTTGGATAGTCCCTGGCGTGGTGAGGACCTGCAGGGCACTTCCCCTGTGCTGTGGTGTATAACTGGAGTTGGTGGGCGGGGCCGCACTCCGACCTGATGTCTGCCCCCGGCCCACCGCTGGGGCCACAGTCCGACTGGTGTGTGCCTTCTCTTCCCCTCTCCTAGGGGCGGGATTCACTGTGGGGTGGCGTGGCCCGTTTGGGCTACTTGCACACTGCCAGGCTTGTGATGCTGGGGATCTGGCGTATTAGCTGGGGTGGGTAGGCAAGGTGCACGGGGGCAGGAGGGGCAGGCTTAGCTCGCTTCTCCTTAGGTGATCCATTTCAGGAGGGGCCCTGTGGCAGCGGGAGGGAGTCAGATCTGCTGCCGGCAGTTTGGCTCCGCAGAAGCACAGAGTTGGGTGTTTGCGCGGAGCGAGGAAGTTCCCTGGCAGGAACTGGTTCTCTTTGGGATTTTGGCTGGGGGATGGGCGGGGGAGATGGCACTGGCGAGCGCCTTTGTTCCCCACCAAACTGAGCTCTGTCGTCCGGGGGCTCAGCAGCTCTCCCTCCCTTTGTCCTCCAGCCTTCCCGCTTTCTGAGCAGAGCTGTTAACTTATGACCTCCCAGACGCCAAGTCGCGCTTGCTGTCGGAACACAGTCTGTCAGGCCCCTCCGCTTTTGCCCGCCAGACTCCGGGGCTCTGCTTGGCCGGCGAGCCGCCCCTCCGCCCCGGCTCCCTCCCGCCAGTCCGTGGAGCGCGCACCGCCTCGCCGCCCTTCCTACCCTCTTCCGTGGGCCTCTTGTCTGCGCTTGGCTCCGGCGACTCCGTTCTGCTAATCTTCTGGCGGTTTTCTGGGTTATTTAGGCAGGTGTAGGTGGAATCTAATTGATCAGCAGGACGCGCAGTGAGCCCAGCGTCCTCCTACGCCGCCATCTTCCCAAAACCCTGGCTTTTATTTCTGCTGTTGTTATTTTAATAGGGGTTAGATTGAATGTGTAGATTGCTTTGTGTAGTATTTACATTTTAACAATATTTGTTCTTCAAAAACCATGAGCATGGAATGTTTTTCCTTTTTTTGTGTGTGTCTCCTTCAATTTCTTTCATAAGCTTTCTATAGTTTTCAGTGTACAGACATTTAACCTCTTTGGTTATGTTTATTCCTAGGTATCTTATGGGCTTTGGTGCAATTATAAATGGGATCAATTCATTGATAATCTATTTCTGCTGCTTCATTATTGGTGTATATAAATGCAACCGATTTCTGTACACTCAATTTATATCCTGAGAATTTGTTGAATTCGTTTATCAGTGCTAGCAGTTTTTTTGGTGGAGTCTTTAGGGTTTTCCATGTTATACTTTCATGTCAACTGAAAAAAGTGAAAGTTTTACTTCTTTCTTGCCAATTTGGATGCTTTTATTTCCTTTTGTTGTCTGATTGCTGAGGCTAGGACTTCCAACGCTCTGTTGAACAACAGTGGTGACAGTGGACTTCCTTGTTGTGTTCCTGATTTCGTAGGGAAATCTCTGCTTTTCCTGATTGAAGGTGACATTAGCTCCGGGACTTTCAAATATAGATTTTCTAATGTTAAGGGGATACTATCCTTACTTTCTTGAAGGTTTTGTCAAGAAAAGATGCTGTATTTTGTCAAATACTTTTTCTGCATCTATTGACAGGATCATATGGTTCTTAATTTTTCTTCTATTAACGTGATGTGTCATATTAATCGATTTGTGAGTTTTGAACCAGCACTGTATCCCAGGATACAGTGAATCCTACTTGATCATGGTGAATACTTCTTTTAATGTAATGTTGAATTTGATTTGCTGGTATCATGCTGAGAATGTTTACATCCAAGTTCGTCAGGGATATTGGCCTGTAATTCTCCTTTTTAATGGGATCTGTGTCTGGTTTGGGAATTAAGGTAATGCTGGTTTCATAGAATGAGTCTGGAAGCTTTCCTTCTGTTTCTACTTTTTTGGAATATTTTGAGAAGAATAGGTATTGACTCTGCCATAAATGTCTAGTAGAGTTCCCCTGGAAAGCCATCTGGCCGAAAACTCTTGTTTGTTGGAATATTTCCTGATAACTGATTCAATTTCTTTACTGGTTATGGGCCTGTTCAATGTTTCTGTTTCCTCCTCTTTGAGTTTTGGTAGCGTGTGAGTATCTAGGAATTTTTCCATTTCTTCCATATTGTCCAATTTTTTTGAATATAAGTTTTCATTGTATTCTCTTTTGTTTGTATTTCCATGGTGTTGGTTGTGATCTCCTGCCTTTCATTCATGGTTTTATCTGTTTGAGTCCTTTTTCATTTCTAATTGATAGGTCTGGCTGGGGAGTTATCAATTGTGTTCTTTCTTAAAATCAGCTCTTAGGTTCATTGATCTGTCCTATTGTTTTTTTTTTTTTTTGTTGTTGTTGTTTTTGTTTTTTTTGTATTCTGTATTGTTTATTTCTGCACTAGTTTTTATTATATCCTTTTTTTCTGCTGGCTTTGGGCTTTATTTATTGCTGTTTTTCTAGTTCCTTTAGGTATAAGTTTAGATTGTGTATTTGGGACCTTTCTTGCCTCTTGAGATAGGCCTTAATTGCAATGTATTTTCTTCTTAGGACTATCTTTGCTTCATCCAAAAGGGTTTGGACTGTCGTGTTTTCATTTTCATTTGCTTCTGTGTATTTTTTAATATCGCCTTTAATTTCCTGGTTGACCCATTCATTCTTTAGTAGGGTGTCCTTTAACCTCTATATATTTGTGTGCCTTCCAATTTTTTTCTTGTGGTTTATTTAAAGTTTCATAGCGTTATGATCTGAAAATATTCATGGTATGATCTCAATGTTTTTATATTTATTGAGGGCTGTATTGTGACCCAGTATGTGATCTATTTTGGAGAATCTTCCATGTGCACTCGAATAGAATGTGTATTCTGCTGCTTTAGGATGAAATATTCTGAATATATCTGTTAAGTCCATCTGGTCCAATATATCATTCAGAGCCATTTCCTTTTTGATTTTCTGCTTAGATGATCTTTCCATTGCTTTATATGAAATATTAAAGTCTCCTACAATTACAGTATTATTGTCAATAGGTTTGTTTATGTTTGTGATTAATTGATTTATACATTTGGGTGTTTCCAAGTTAGAGGCATAAATATTTATAATTGTTAGCTCTTCTTGATCGATAGATGGATAGATTGCTTAATTATGTTATAATGTCCTTCTTCATCTCTTGTTACAGTCTGTTTTAAAATCTAGTTAGGCTGATATAAGAATGGCTACTCCAGCTTTCTTTGATGTCCATTAGCATGATAGATGGTTCTCCATCCCCTACCTTTCAATCTGCGGGTGTCCTCAGGTCTAAAATGAATCTCTTTTAGGCAGAAAATAGATGGATCTTGCTTTTTACCATTCTGATACCTCATGTCTTTTGATTGGGGCATTTAGTCCATTTACATTCAGAAAGACTATTGAAAGATATGAATTTACTGTCATTGTGTTCTTTGTGGATTTCGTGTTTTTGGATGATATTCTCTAGTCCTTTGTAATCTTTGCTGCTTTCCACTCACAGACTCTCTCTTAGGATCTCCTGCATGGCTGTTGCAGTGGTTATGAAGTCTTTTAGATTTTGTTTGTCTGGGAAAGTCTTTATCTCTCCTTCTATTCTGAATGACAGCTTTGCTGGATAAAGGATTATTGGATGCATATTTTTCCTATTCATCACATTGAATATTTCCTGCCACTATCTTCGGTCTTGCCAAGCTGCTACTAACCTTATGTGTCTGCCTTGTAAGTTAAGTACCTTTGTCTCATAGCTGCTTTCAGAATTGTCTCTTTATCTTTGTATTTTGCAAGTTTCACTATGATATGTCATGGTATTGGCCTGTTTTTGTTGTTTTTGAAGGGAGTTATCTGTGCCTGTTGGATTTGAATGCCTGTTTCCTTCCCCAGATTATGGAAGTTCTCAGCTATAATTTGTTTAAGTAAACTTCTGCCCTGTTTTCTTGCCCTTTTTCTTCTGGGACTCCTATGATATGAATATTGTTTTGTTTAATGGAGTCACTTTGTTCTCATATTCTCCTTTCGTGTTCTTATCATTTCTTGTCCCTTTTTTTAAGCTCCATTATTTTCCATAATTTTATCTTCTATTTCACCTCTTCTCCTCTGCTTCCTCCATCCTTGCTGTCACTGTATTGATTTTATTTTGCATCTCAGCTATAACATGTTTTAAATTTTTTAAATGTTTATTTTTGAGAGAGAGAGAGAAGCAGGGCATGAGCAGGAGAGGGGAAGAAAGAGAAGGAGACACAGAATAAAAAGCAGGCTTCAGGTTCTGAGCTGTCCATAGAGCCCGACGCAGGGCTCAAATTCATAAACTGAAAGACCATGACCTGAGCCGAAGTCAGAAGCTTAACCAGCTGAGCTATCCAAGCGCCCCCCAGATATAGTATTTTAAAATACATCCTGACTAGGTCTTAGGACTTTGAGCTCTGCAACAAGTGTTTCTCTGACATGTTATTTACTTTTTTCCCAGCTAGTAGTCTTATGTCCATTGTTCTAAATTCTTATTCAGATATATTGTTTATATCTGTTTGGAGCAATTCTCTGGCAGTGATTTCTTCTTGACCTTCTTTTTGGGGAGAATTCCTCCTTCTTGTCATTTTAGCTGTTTCTTTCTTTTGCATGGTTTAGAATCTTGTTATGTGTCCTGCACCTTAGAATAGTAGTATATCAAAAAGGGGTCATACACTGTACAGAGCCTGGCACTCCAGGTCTGGTGTATGTTTCATTCACTCTGTTTTTGTGTTTTGGCTCCTCTATCCCACTGTGCAGTCCTCTGCAGAGCTTTTCCTTGCTGTCATGAAGTGTTTGGACGTTTAACTAGGTGTGCCTTTATTTGTTGAAGTAACCCTGAAAAATCAGGGGGAGGGGGAATCCTGATCCCATAAAAATAGAAAAAGGAAATGGGAGAAAAGAAAACCTTACAGAGAAGCAAAAAAGTATAAAGGTAACTCTAGAGAAAGGAAAAGGAAAATAAAGAGAAGAATCTACAGAAAATATGGAAAAATTATAGAATAATTATATATGACATATATATATATATATATATGTGTGTGTGTGTGTGTGACAAAAAAACAAATCAGAGACTATGAGTCTGATTCCAAAAGAGAAAAAGAAGAGGGAGGAAAGAAAAAGATAAAAAAAGTTGTCCATTGTTCCCTGGGGATGGTGGCTGTGCTGGTGTGGAGGAGAGATTGGCTGCATTGGGTCAGTCATTCTTGCTTCATTGCTCAGTAAATAAGCTGTTGCCAAGCACAGAGGAGCAGGGTTTGGTGTAAGCATATCCTACTGCCCCTGGCAGCTGCTTTGCTACTGTTAAAGTCCCAGCATGTTGGTGTTGGAGGGGGAAAGTGGTGTCACCCCAATCTCTCATCCCCAGACTGGGGCTTTCAACCCACGTTGTTCAAGCATCCCTCACAGAACAACATGGGCAACCAGCTTG
This sequence comes from Leopardus geoffroyi, assembly GCF_018350155.1. Lineage (NCBI taxonomy): Eukaryota > Metazoa > Chordata > Mammalia > Carnivora > Felidae > Leopardus > Leopardus geoffroyi. Next base: position 50,519,079 of record NC_059343.1, read on the forward strand.
CCCTATGCTACAGTTCTCCTGTGACTTCCACTTAGCTGTGGGCTCGGATTAAAATCTGATTTCTTAAATGACCCTGCAAACGTGTGTATCCATTGCCTTGCTCCAGAGTAGAGCCTCTCCATCCTTTGCCTTTTGCTGGGACCTGTAGGGTCTTTTGTCCTTGGGGAGGCAATAACCCCTCTTCCAAAATACTCTGGGAAGCAGACTGCTCTATTCCAGTGATACACCACGCTATGCACTTATGGGCCATTTCCCTCTTCCCTAGGGGCATCGCCATGGCTCCACTCCAGAGAAAGTTGCACACTTTCAAAACCTCTGAATTTCAGCTCCAAAGGCTGTTTGCAAAAAAGAACTGGCACTTTGTATTTCTTGTTCTCCAGTCCATGGTCCAGAGAGGTTTTCCTCTTGTGCAAACTTGATGCTACATTTTCACAACCCCTTTTGTCTTTCCACAGAAAGGGTTCCCACTCCTTCATGACTGTGCTTTTTTATCTCCCCCAATTTACATGCATGCACTTTGATCCTGTAAATCTGTTTCCCTCCAAGTGTGGAGATCCTCCTGCCACTCCACAGATAGATTTCCTGGGTGTTCCAAGTGATCTGATCTCAATACAGGTGTATTTGAGGAATACGGAAATTCCTAGTCCCCCTACTTCTCTGCCATCTTAACTCCTCCCTTGAGTCTTGTTTTTTCATCCATTCTGATACCCTATGTCTATTGATTGGAGGATTTTGTGCATTTACATTCGGAATAATTGACAGATATGATATTAGTGCCATTGTGTTTCCTGTAAAGTTGGTGTTTCTGGTAATGGTCTCTGTTACTTTCTAGTCTTTATTGCTTTTGGTCTTTCTTTTCCTCACAAAGGGTCTACTGTAATATTTCTAGTAGAGCTTGTTTAATGGTCATGACTCTTTTTCTTTGTCTGAGAAACTCTTTATCTCTCCTTTTATTCTGAATGACAGCCTTACTGGATAAAGTATTCTTGGTTACATACTTTTTCCCCTTCAGCATGTTGAATATACCATGCTTCTTCCTTCAGGCTCACCAGGTTTCTGTGGAGATCTCTACTACTAGCCTGTTTGTCTTTTCCTATGAGTGAGCAATTTCTTTTTCCTTGCTCCTTTCAGTATTCTTTTCTTATTTCTATATTTTGCAAATCGTACTACAATATGTCTCAGTGTTGGCCAACTTTTGTTGAATTTGATGTGAGTTCTTTGTGCCTCCTGGATTTGGATTACTGTTTCCTTCCCCAGATTAGGGAACTTTTCATCTATAATTTGCTCTAATAATTCTTCTGCCCCATATTCACTCTTTTTCTTCTGGGACTCCTATAATAAGAATATTATTATGCTCTGTGGGGTTGCTGAGTTCCCTAAGTCTACATTTGTGAGTTAATTCTTTTCTTTCCCCATTATTTTCAGCTTCATTATTTTCCATAATTTTATCTTCTATATCACTGATTCATTCCTCTGCTTCTTTCATCATCATTATCATTGCAACCCATTGGTTTTGCATCTCAGTTATAGGATTTTTTATTTTGGCCTGATTAGTTTTAGTTCTTTTATCTCTGGAGACCGGCATTCTCTAGTGTTTTCTATGTTTTTCTCAGGCCTAGTTTTAAATTCCAGTTTAGACATATTATTTATATCTGTTTTGATAAGATCCCTAGCTGTGACTTCTTCCATGTCTTTCTTTTGGGATTAATTCCTTTATCTTATCATTGTACTTAGACTTCTGTCTACTGTGTGCTGAGAAATCTTGTTATGGTTCCTAATCCTGAGAGTAATGGCTATGTTAATAAGAGATCATATACTGTCCAGGATCTGAAAATTGAGGAAGTTTTTTTTTTTTTTTTGTGTATGCTGTGTGCACTCCACTGTTGTGTATTGGCTCATCATTTCCTCAGATCAGTTTTTCTTTGTGTGCAGTGTGGAGTGCTTGGATCTGATAAAGTGTGGTGAGTTTTAACTAGCTTTGTTCTTGTTTAAATGTTAGAAAAGACCACATTCTGTTTTTGCCAGCACTGAAGATTTGTTGCACTCTATGATCAGTAGACTTATTGTGTGTAAGGGGTGTTTGTTGGTATTCTGTGGGAGAGGCCTTCTGCACTGGTTGTCAGATGGACTTGTCCTAGTAAAGATTACCTTGCACCTGCAGGGGATCAGGGCTTGTTGTAAGTGGCTACAACCTCTACTGGTTGTGCTGTTTTGCTCACTGAAGTCCATAAGTACTGATGGTTTGGTGGGGAATAGCATTGCCCTGCTATCTCATCCCACACATAGCGATTTTGTGCCCACCCCTCTTCAGGAAGCTCTCGCAGAAGAGCAAACAACTTTCCCACTTTGTCCCCAGTGTCTGTCAAATCCCTGCCTTCACCTTGTCTGTATCTGTGCTGTATGCCTGTCAGGCAACACAAAACTCCTGCATTTTATCTTAGGTGTGTGGCTGGGTTTCAAAACTCCACATTTTAGGAGCATAGCATGGTGCAGACCCACACTGATCCTCTTGTGGACAGTCTTGCTGAGCTCTTGCTGGTGCCAGTTTGTCCATAAAAAGCAGTTACATGACTGTACAGCAGTTTGAAGTTTATAGTAAAGTGCAGCAAAAAGCTCAAACCAAGGTTTTCTGCCCTCAGCATGTGTCTCTGTTCCTATGCTAATGGAAAGAGCACCATTTTGGCACCAACCGGTTCTTTTGTCCCTGGAAAAGCTGTGCCACCTCTCACAAATGGACTCTTAGAAGGGTTATCCGCAGAGCATGCTTTCTGGGACAAGGCTTCCACCCTCCTTCCCCACAGGAGCACTGATAATTCCACTAGGCATGAACCCCATGATGGCACAGTCTTATAAAACTCCAGACTTTGATCTTTGCTGCTTATAAAAACTTACACTGGTCAGCTGCTCTCCTTTTACCAGTAAATGGTTTTGAGGTAGAATTTTTATTGTGTAATTCCCTGTGTTCTGTTTTCACTCTTTCCTTCTCTCTCACTTTCTCTCATTCTTTTCTCCATGATCAGAGCTCCCTTCTCTCTGCAGCACATGATTCTTTTCTCCTACAAATCAACTTCTTGCACCTCTTACCTTCCACAATGTGGCCATTTTTCTACATTTAGCTGTGCACTTTGTTCTCTCAGTCCTAAGATCGATTTCTTGGGTATTCAGAATGATTTGATATTTATCTGGTTGTGTTTGATGGATGAGGCAAACAATGGGTCCCACTATTACTTGATCTTAACTCCTCTACCAAACATTTAAAGAAGAGTTAATACCTATTCTTCTCAAACATTTAAAAAAAAGAAAAAAAAAAAGAAATAGAAGGAACACTCCAAACTTTCTATAAGGCCAGCATTGCCTTGATTCCAAAACCAGACAAAGACCTTACTAAAAAAATAGAATTACAGGTCAATATTCCTGATAAATGTGGAGGCAAAATTTCTCAAGAAAATACTAACAAATAGAATCCAAAAGTACATTAAAAGAATCATTCACCATTATCAAGTGGGATTTATTCCTGGGCTGCAAGATGGTTCAATATTCACAAATCAATCAACGTGATACACCACATTAATAGAAGAAAGGATTGGGACACCTGGGTGGCTCAGTCGGTTAAGTGTCTGACTCTGGCTCAGGTCATGATCTCGCGATTTGTGAGTTTGAGCCCCATGTCAGGCTCTGTGCTGACAGCTCAGAGCCTGGAGCCTGCCTTGGATTCTGTGTCTCGCTATCTCTCTGCCCCTTCCCCTGCTCACACTCTGTCTATCTCTGTCTCAAAAATAAATAAAATATTTTTTTAAATTAAAAAAAATAGAAGAAAGGATAAGAACCATATGATCCCCTTCATAGATGTAGAAAAAGCGTTTGAAAAAACTACAGCATCCTTTCTTGATAAAAACGCTCAACAAAGTGAGGATAAGGGAACAATACCTCAATATCATAAAGGCCATATACGAAAGACCCACAGCTAATATCATCTTTAATAGGAAAAAAATGAGAGATTTTCCTCCACAGTCAGAAACAAGACAAGGATGTCCTCTGAGAACAGTTATTGATCACTGTATTGGAAGTCCTAATCTAAGCATTAGACACCAAAAAGAAATAAAAGGCATCCAAGTCAGCAAGGAAGAATTCAAACTTTCAATATTCACAGACAGTATGGTACTCTATGTAGAAAACTTGAAAGACTCCACACACACACACACACACACACACACACACTCATTAGAACTGTTACTCAAATTCAGTAAAGGCTCAAGATACAAACTCAATGCACAGAAATCAGTTTCATTTCTATGCATCAATAATGAAGCAGCAGAAACAGAAATCAAGGAATTGACCCCTTTTACAATTGCAATTCCAAGAATCCTAAGATACCTAATAATAAACCTGACCAAAAAGGTAAAATATCTGTACTCTGAAAAGTATAGTGCACTAATGAAAGAAATTGAAGATGACAAAGAAATGGAGAAATATTCCATACTCATAGATTGGAAGAAAAAAATATTGTTAAAATGTCTATACTACCTGGGGCACCTGGGTGGCTCAGTAGGTTAAGCGTCCGACTTTGGCTCAGGTCATGATCTCATGGTTCATGAGTTTGAGCCCCATGTTGGGATCTGTGTTGACAGCTCAGAGCCTGGAGTCTGCTTCAGATTCCATGTCTCCCTCTCTCTCTTTCTCTCCTTTGCTCTCACTCTGTCTCTCTCTCTCTGTCTCTCAAAAATAAATAAACATTATTTTTTTTAAATATCTATGCCACCCAAAGCAATCTACACATTTCATCCAGTCCCTATCAATACCACAAGCATTTTTAAAAAGCTAGAACAAACAATCCAAAATTTTTGATGGAACCACAAAAGACCCAGAATATCTAAAGCAATCTTACAAAAGGGAGGCAAAGCTGAAAGCATTACAGTTCTGGAATTCAAGCTATATTACAAAGTTGTAGTCATGAAGACAGTATGGTACTGTCACAAAAATGGACCCATACATCAGTGTAATAGAACAGAAAAGCAGGAAATAAACCCACAAATATATGGTCAACTAATCTTTAATTAAGTATGAAAGAATATGTAATGGAACAAAGACAGTCTCTTCAACAAATGGTGTTAGGGAACTGGATAGAAACATGCAAAAGAATGAAACTATACCACTTTTTTTTTACACTATACACAAAAATAAATACAAAATTCATGAAAGACCCAAAGGTGAGACAGTAATCCATCAAAATTGTAGAGACCACAGGAAGCATCCTCTTTGACATTGGCCATTGCATCTTCTTACTAGGCATGTCTCAAGAGGCAAGGGAAACAAAAACAAAAACTATTGGGACTTCATCAAGGTAAAATGCTTCTGTCTACCAAAGGAAACAAAAAAAAATTAAGGGCAACTTTTGGAATAAGAGAAGATATTTGCAAATGACATATCTGATAAAAGATTAGTATCCAAAATCTATAAAGAACTTATCAAACTCAAAACCCAAAAAACAAATAATATAGTTATAAAATGCTCAGAAGACATGAATAGACATTTTTCTAAGAAGACATCCAGATGGCCAAGAGAAACATGAAAAGATGATCAACATTAAGGAAATGCAAATCAAAAGCACAATTAGATACTACTTCACACCTGTCAGAATGATTAAAATTAACAACTCAGGACACAACATATGTTGGAAGGAATGCAAAGTGGTGCAGCCACCCTGGAAAACACTATGGAAGGCCCTCAAAAAATTAAAAATAGAGCTACCCTATGACCCAGCAATTTCACTACTAGGAATTTATTCAAAGGATAGACAATTGCTGATTAAAAGGGGCACATGCACTCCAGTGTTTATAGTAATGCTATCAACAATAACCAAATTATATAAAGAGCCCCAATGTCCATCAACTGATGAATGGATTAAGAAGATGTGATTATATACATAGATAGATAGATAGATAGTCTCCATAGTATATATGGAATACTACTTGGCAATGGAGAAGAATGAAATCTTACTTTGCAACAATGTGGATGGAACTGGAGGGTATTATGCTAAGTGAAATAAGTCAATCAGTGAAAGACAGATATATTATTTCACTCATATGTGGAATTTGATAAACACAACAGATTAAGGGAAGGAAAAATAAGATAAAAACAGTGAGGGAGACAAACCATAAGAGACTCTTAAATACAGAGAACAAACAGGGTTGATGGGGTGGAGGGGTTGGGGGTGAGCTAAATGGGTTATGGACATTAAGTAGGGCACTTAATTAGGAATGAGCACTGGGTATCATAAGAGATGAGTCACTGGATTATATTCCTGAAACCAAGACTATACTGTACATTAACAAACTTAAGAATTAAAAAACAAAGCAAAACAGAAAGAAAACACATCAACTTAGGAGAAGGGGAAAAATAGAGGGATGCAAACTATAAGAATCTTTTAACTATAGAGAACAAACAGGGTTGATGGAAGGGATGTGGTCAGAGGATGGGCTAAATGGGTGATGCATATTAATGAGAGCAATGTTGTATTGGTCAGTGGGTGTTATAAGTATATGAATATGTATGTGTATATGAATCCCTAAATTTATTTTGAAACCAATATTACACTATAGATTAACTAAAATTTAAAGAAAATTTTGAAAAAAAAAGGAAAACTAAAAGGTAGCCTAATAAATCGGAAAGACATTTACAAATGACACATCTGATAAAGGATTAGTATCCAAAATGCACAAAGTACTATAAAACTCAACACCCAAATATGATCCAATTCAAAAATGGGTGGAGCACATGGAATAGACATTTTCCCAAAGAGGAAACACAGATGGCCAACAGACATATGAAAAGATGTTAAATATCACTGATCCCCAGGGATATACATATTAAAACTCATAATGAGGTATCACCTCACACCTGTAAGAGTGGCTAAAATCAGCAACATAAGAAACAATAGGTGTTGACAAGGATGTGGATAAAGAGGAACCTTCTTGCAATGTTGGTGGGAATTCAAACTGGTGCAGCCACTCCAGAATACCATATGGAAATTCCTCAAAAAGTTCAAAATAAAACTATGGTAAGATCCAGCAATTGAACTACTGGAATTTACTCAAAAAATAAAAATATAGTAATTCAAATGAATACATACACCCCAATGTTTATAGCAGCATTATCTACAATAGCCAAATTATGAAAAGAGCCCAAGTGTCTATCAACTGATGAATGGATAGGAAGAGATGGTATATATATATATATATATATATATATATATATGCACACACATATACCATTCATTAGTTGATAGACACACTCAGCCATAAAAAGGAATGAAATCTTGCCAATTGCAATGATGTGGATGGTGCTAGAAAGCATTAAGCTAAGTGAAATAAGTCAGTCAAAGAAGGACAAATACCATATGATTTCACTCATATGTGGAATTTCATAAAGAAAATAAACAACCAAAGGGGAAAAAGATTGAGCAAGACAAAGAAAGAAACAGACTCTTAACTATATGGAACAAAGTGATGGGTACGAGAGCAGAGGTAGTTTGGAGGATGGGTAGAATAGGTGAGAAAGATTAAGGAGTGCACTTGTGATGAGCATCAGGTGTTGAAACACTACATTGTACATCTGAAATTAATATTACATTGAATGTTAACTAACAGTAATTTAATAAAAAATTTAAATGAATAAATAAATAAACAAATAGAAGCACTCTGGAATTTGAATTGCAATTATATTCCCTTCTGTAATGAAAGAGATATTTTTTTTAACATTTTATTTTTCAGTATCCTCTACACCCATTGTGGGAGAATCATGCTCTCAACCCTGAGTTCAAGAGTCATATACTCTACTGACTGAGCCTACCAGGCACCTCCAAACGAGGTATCTCTTATCATTTGAATAAAATACACCACCACACAAAAACAAAATAAAATAAATTGGAAAAAAACATTTGAAACTAAGCCTTATATCTCTTCAAAGTAATGCTCTCCAGAGTTCTGGTGAAGATGGCGGCTTAGGAGGATGCTGAGCTCACCGTGTCCTGATGATCACTTAGATTCCACCTACACCTGCCTAAATAACCCAGAAAACCGCCACAAGACTAGCAGAACAGAGTCTCTGGACCCAAGAGCAGATGAGAGGCCTACGGAAGAGGGTAGGAAGGGTGGCAAGGTGGTGCTTGCTCCACGGACTGGTGGGAGGGAGCCAGGGTGGATGGGCAGCCCGCCAGCCAAGCAGACACCCCGAGTCTGCCTTGCAAAAGGAAAAGGGCCAGACAGACTGTGTTCGGACAGCGAGCGGGACTTAACATCTGGAAGGATATAAGTTAACATCTCTGCTCAGAGAGTGGGAAGGCTGGAGGACAACGGGAGGGAGAGTTGCTGAGCTCTGGGACGACAGAGCTCAGTTTGGCGGGGAACAAAGGCGCTCGCCAGCGCCATCTCCCTCGCCCATCACCCAGCCAAAATCCCAAAGGGAACCAGTTCCTGCCACGGAAATTGCTGTCACCGCACAAATACCCAACGCTGTGCTTCTGTAGATCCACACCTCCGGTGGTGGGTCTGACTCCCTCCCGCTGCTGCAGGGCCCCTCCTGAAGTGGACCACTGAAGGAGAATTGAGTTGAGCCTGCCCCTCCCACAACCGTGCACCTTGCCCATCCACCCCAGCTAATACGCTAGGTCCCCAGGACCACAAGCCTGGCAGTGTGCAAGTAGCTCAGATGGACCACACCACCGCACAGTGAATCCCGCCCCTAGGAGAGGGAAAGAGAAGGCACACACCAGTCTGACGGTGGCCCCAGCGGTGGGCTGGGAGCAGACACAGGTCTGACTGCAGCCCCACCCACCAACTCGAGTTATTCAAGACAGCACAGGAGAAGTGCCCTGCAGCTCCCCACCACTCCAGGAACTATCCAAAATGACCAAACGGAAGAATTCCCCTCAAAAGAATCTCCAGGAAATAACAACAGCTAACGAACTGATCAAAAAGGATTTAAACAATATAACAGAAAGTGAATTCAGAATAATAGTCATAAAATTAATCACTGTGCTTGAAAACAGTCTGGAGGATGGCAGAGAATCTATTGCTACAGAGGACAAGGGACTAAGGAACAGTCAGGAGGAGCTGAAAAACGCTTTAAACGACATGCAAAATAAAATGGAAACGACCACGGCTCGGATTGAAGAGGCAGAGGAGAGAATAGGTGAACTAGAAGAAAAAAATACGGACAAAGAAGAAGCTGAGAAAAACAGAGATAAAAAAATCCAGGAGTATGAGGGGAAAATTAGAGAACTAAGTGATGCACTAAAGAGAAATAATCTACCCATAATTGGTATTCCAGAGGAGGAAGAGAGAGGGAAGGTGCTGAAGGTGTACTTGAAGAAATGATAGTTGCAAACTTCCCTGATCTAGGGAAGGAAAAGGCATTGAATTCCAAGAGGCACAGAGAACTCCCTTCAGACGTAACTTGAATCAATCTTCTGCATGACATATCATAGTGAAACTGGCAAAATACAAGGATAAAAAGAAATTTCTGAAAGCAGCTAGGGATAAACATGCTCTAACATATAAAGGGAGACCTATAAGACTCGTGACTGATATCTCTTCTGAAACTTGGCAGCCCAGAAAGGAATGGTAGGAGATCTTCAATGTGATAAACAGGAAAAATATGCAGCCGAGATCCTTCATCCAGCAAATCTGTCATTTAGAATAGGAGGAGAGATAAAGGTCTTCAAAAAAACAAACAAAAAATGAAGAAATTTGTCACCACTAAAGCAGCTCTACAAGAGACCCTAAGGGGGAACCTGTGAGACAAGGTACCAGAGACATCGCTACAAGCATGAAACCTACAAACATCACAATGACTCTAAACCCATATCTTTCTATAATAACACTGAATGTAAATGGATTAAATGCGACAACCAGAAGACATAGTGTACCAGAATGGATAAAAAAAAAACAAGACCCATCTATTTGTTGTCTACAAGAGACTCATTTTAGACCTGAGGACACATTCAGATTGAGAGTGAGGGGATGGAGAACTATCTATCATGCGAATGTAAGTCAAAAGAAAGCTGGAGTAGCCATACTTATATCAGACAAACTAGACTTTAAATTAAAGTCTGTAACAAGAGATGAAGAAGGGCATTATATAATAATTACAGGGTCTATCCACCAAGAAGAGCTAACAGTTATAAATGTCAATGCGCCAAATACGGGAGCCCCCAAATATATAAAACAACTACTCACAAACATAAGCAACCTTATTGATAAGAATGTGGTAACTGCAGGGGACTTTAACACTCCACTTACAGAAATGGATAGATCGTCTAGACACACGGTCAATAAAGAAACAAGGGCCCTGAATGGTACATTGGATCAGATGGACTTGACAGATCTAATTAGAACTCTGCATCCCAAAGCAACAGATTACACTTTCTTCTCGAGTGCACATGGAACATTCTCCAAGATACATCATATACTGGGTCACAAAACAGCCCTTCATAAGTATACAAGAATTGAGATCATAACATGTACTCTTTCAGACCACAATGCTATGAAGCTTGAAATCAACCATAGGAAAGAGTCTGGAAAACCTCTAAAAGCATGGAGGTTAAAGAACATCCTACTAAAGAATGAATGGGTCAACCAGGCAATTAGAGAAGAAATTTAAAAATATATGGAAACAAACGAAAATGAAAATACAACAATCCAAACGCTTTGGGATGCAGCGAAGGGAGTCCTGAGAGGAAAATACATTGCAATCCAGGTCTGTCTCAAGAAACAAGAAAAATCCCAAATACAAAATCTAACAGCACACCTAAAGGAAGAGGCAGAACAGCAAAGACAGACTAAACCCAGCAGAAGAAGAGAAATAATAAAGATCAGAGCAGAAATAAACAATATAGAATCCAAAAAAAACTGTAGAGCAGATCAACGAAACCAAGAGTCGGTTTTTTGAAAAAATAAACAAAATTGACAAACCTCTAGCCAGGTTTCTCAAAAAGAAAAGGGAGATGACCCAAATAGATAAAATCATGAATGAAAATGGAATTATTACAACCAATCCCTCAGAGATACAAGCAGTTATCAGGGAATACTATGAAAACCTATATGCCAACAAACTGGACAACCTGGAAGAAATGGACAAATTCCTAAAGACTCACACACGTCCAAAAATCAATCAGGAGGAAATAGAAAGCTTGAACAGACCCATAACCAGCGAAGAAATTGAATCGGTTATCAAAAATCTCCCAACAAATAAGAGTCCAGGACCAGATGGCTTCCCAGGGGAGTTCTACCAGACGTTTAAAGCAGAGATAATACCTATCATTCTCAAGCTATTCCAAGAAATAGAAGGGGAAGGAAAACTTCCAGACTCATTCTATGAAGCCAGTATTACTTTGATTCCTAAACCAGACAGAGACCCAGCAAAAAAAAAAAGAGAACTACACGCCAATATCCCTGATGAATATGGATGCATAAATTCTCAACAAGATACTAGCAAATCGCATTCAACACCATATAAAAGCATTATTCACCATGATCAAATGGGATTCATTCCTGGGATGCAGGGCTGGTCCAACATTCACAAATCAACGTGATACATCACATTAATAAAAGAAAAGAATCATATGATCCTGTCAATCGATGCAGAAAAGGCCTTTGACAAAATTCAGCATCCTTTCTTAATAAACCCCTCGAGAAAGTCGGGATAGAAGGAACATACTTAAACATCATAAAAGCCATTTATGAAAAGCCCAAAGCTAACATCATCCTCAATAAAGAAAAACTGAGAGCTTTTTTCCTGAGATCAGGAACACAACAGGGATGTCCACTCTCATCGCTGTTGTTTAACATTGTGTTGGAAGTTCTACCATCAGCAATCAGACAATGAAAGGAAATCAAAGGCATCAAAATTGGCAAAGCTGAAGTCAAGCTTTCACTTTTTGCACATGACATGATATTATACATTGAAAATCTGATAGACTCCACCAAAAGTCTGTTAGAACTGATACATGAATTCAGCAAAGTCGCAGGATACAAAACTAATGTACAGAAATCAGTTGCATTCTTATACACTAACAATGAAGCAACAGAAAGACAAATAAAGAAATTGATCCCATTCACAATTGCACAAAGAAGCATAAAATACATAGGAAGAAATCTAACCAAAGATGTAAAAAATCTGTATGCTGAAAACTATAGAAAGCTTATGGAGGAAATTGAAGAAAATATAAAGAAATGGAAAAACATTCCGTGCTCATGGATTGGAAGAATAAGAATTGTCAAAATGTCAATACTACCCAAAGCCATCTACACATTCAATACAATCCCAATCAAAATTGCACCAGCACTCTTCTCGAAACTAGAACAAGCAATCCTAAAATTCATATGGAACCACAAAAGGCCCCGAATACCCAAAGTAATTTTGAAGATTTGTATGGAAACACAAAAGGCCCTGAATCGCCAAAGTAATATTGAAGAAGACCAAAGCAGGAGGCATCACAATCCCAGACTTTACAAAGCTGTCATCATCAAGACAGCATGGTATTGGTACAAAAACAGACACATAGACCAATGGAATAGAATAGAAACCCCAGAACTAGACCCACAAACGTATGGCTAACTCATATGTGACAAAGCAGGAAAGAACATCCAATGGAAAAAAGACAGCCTCTTTAACAAATGGTGCTGGGAGAACTGGACAGCAACATGCAGAAGAATGGAACTAGACCACTTTCTGACACCATTCACAAAAATAAACTCAAAATGGATAAATGACCTGAATGTGAGACAGGAAACCATCAAAACCCTAGAGGAGAAAGCAGGAAAAGACCTCTCTGACCTCAGCTGCAGCAATTTCTTACTTGACACATCCCCAAAGGCAAGGGAATTAAAAGCAAAAATGAACTATTTGGACCTCATGAAGATAAAAAGCTTCTGCACTGCAAAGGAAACAATCAAGAAAAGTAAAAGGCAACCAACGGAATGGGAAAAGATATTTGCAAATGACATATCGGACAAAGGGGGTAGTATCCAAAATCTAGACAGAGCTCATCAAACTCCATACCCGAAAAATAAATAACCCAGTGAAGAAATGGGCAGAAGACATGAATACACACTTCTCTAAAGAAGACATCCGGATGGCCAACAGGCACATGAAAAGATGCTCAACGTCGCTCCTCATCAGGGAAATACAAATCAAACCACACTCGGATATCACCTCACGCCAGTCAGAGTGGCCAAAATGAACACATCAGGAGAGTATTGACGCTGGAGAGGATGTGGAGAAACGGGAACCCTGTTGCACTGTTGGTGTGAATGCAAATTGGTGCAGCCGCTCTGGAAAACAGTGTGGAGGTTCCTCGAAAAAATTAAAAATAGACCTATCCTATGATCCAGCATTAGCACTGCTAGGAATTTACCCAAGGGATACAGGAGTACTGATGCATAGGGGCACTTGTACCCCAATGTCTATAGCAGCACTCTCAACAATAGCCAAATTATGGAAAGAGCCTAAATGTCCATCAACTGATGAATGGATAAAGAAATTGTGGTTTATATACACAATGGAGTACTACGTGGCAATGAGAAAGAATGAAACATGGCCCTTTGTAGTAACGTGGATGGAACTGGAGAGCGTTATGCTAAGTTAAATAAGCCATACAGAGAAGACAGATACCATATGTTTTCACTCTTATGTGGATCATGAGAAACATAACAGAAACCCATGGGGGAGGGGAAGAAAAAAAGAGGTTAGATGGGAGAGAGCCAAAACATAAGAGACTCTTAAAACTGAGAACAAACTGAGGGTTGATGGGGGGTGGGAGGGAGGGGAGGGTGGGTGATGAGTATTGAGGAGGGCACCTTTTGGGATGAGCCTGGGTGTTGTATGGAATCCAATTTTGACAATAAATTTCATATATTGGAAAAAAAAAAGTAATGCTCTCACTGAAGAAATGACAATGACAATAAATTGGTATTTACACCTTTTGAAGGAATTCAGAGTACTGAAATTCACACCTCCCCACTAAGACATACTCTTCATTGTTTTTTTAATATGAAATTTATTGTCAAATTGGTTTCCATACAACACCCAGTGCTCATCCCAAAAGGTCCCCCCCTCAGTACCCATCACCCACCCTCCCTTCCTTCTCTCCCCCCATCAACCCTTAGTTTGTTTTCAGTTTTTAAGAGTCTCTATTGTTTGGCTCTCTCCCTCTCTAAACTATTTTTTTTCTTCCCCTCCCCCATGGACTACTGTCAAGTTTCTCAGCATCCACATGAGTGGAAACATATGGTATCTATATTTCTCTGTATGACTTATTTCACTTAGCATCACACTCTCCAGTTCCATCCACGTTGCTACAAAAGGCCATATTTCATGCTTTCTCATTGCCACATAGTATTCCATTGTGTATACAAACCACAATTTCTCTATCCATTCGTCAGTTGATGGACATTTAGGCTTTTTCCCTAATTTGGCTATTGTTGAGAGTGCTTCTATAAACATTCGGGTACAAGTGCCCCTACACACCAGCACTCCTGTATCCCTTGGGGAAATTCCTAGCAGTGCTATTGTTGGGTCATAGGGTAGGTCTATTGTTAATATTTTGCGGAACCTCCACACTGTTTTCCAGAGTGGGTGCTCCAATTTGCATTCCCACCAACAGTGCAAGAGGGTTCCCCTTTCTCCAAATCCTCTCCAGTATCTATAGTCTCCTGATTTATTCATTTTAGCCACTCTGACTGGCATGACGTGATATCTGAGTGTGGTTTTCAGTTGTATTTCCCTGAAGAGGAGTGATGTTGAGCATCTTTTCATGTGCCTGTTGGCCATCTGGATGTCTTCTTTAGAGAAGTGTCTATTCATGTCTTCTGCCCACTTCTTCACTGGATTATTTGTTTTCCAGGTGTGGAGCTTGGTGAGTTCTTTATAGATTCTGGATACTAGCCCTTTGTCCGATATGTTATTTGCATATATCATTTCCCATTCTGTCGGTTGCCTTTTAGCTTTGTTAATTGTTTCCTTTGCAGAGCAAAAGCTTTTTATCTTCATGAAGTCCCAATAGTTCATTTTTTCTTTGAATTCCCTTGCCTTTGGAGATGTGTCAAGTAATAAATTGCTACGGCTGAGGTCAGAAAGGTTTTTTTCCTGCTTTCTCCTCTAGGGTATTGATGGTTTCCTGTCTCACATTCAGGTCCTTTATCCATTTTGAGTTTCATTTTGTGAATGGTGTCAAAAGTGGTCTAGTTTCATTCTTCTGCATGTTGGTGTCCAGTTCTCCCAGCACCATTGGTTAAAGAGAGTTTCTTTTTTCCATTCGCTATTCTTTCTTGCTTTGTCAAAGTTTATTTGGCCATACATTTGTGGGTCCAATTCTGGAGTCTCCATTATAATCCATTTGTCTGTGTGTCTAATTTTGTGCCAATACCACGCTATCTTGATGATTATAGCTTTGTAATAGAGGCTAAAGTCTGGGATTGTGATGCCTCCTGCTTTGGTCTTCTGCAATATAACTTTGGCTATCCAGGGTCTTCTGTGGTTCCGTACAAATTTTAGGTTTGTTTGTTCTAGCTTTAAGAAGAATGCTGGTACAATTTTGATTGGGAATGCATTGAATGTGTAGATTGCTTTGGGTAGTATTGACATTTTAACAATATTTATCCTTACAATCCATGAGCATGGAATGTTTTTCCATTTCTTGGTATCTTCTTCAATTTTCTTCATAAGCTTTCTATAGTTTTCAACATACAGATCTTGTACATCTTCGGTTAGATTTATTCCTAGGTATTTTCTGCTTCTTGTTGCAATTGTGAATGGGATCAGTTTCTTTATTTGTCTTTCTGTTGCTTCATTATTAGTGTATAAGAATGCAACTGATTTCTGTACATTAGTTTTGCATCCTTCGACTTTGCTGAATTCATGTATCAGTTATAGCAGACTTTTGGTCGGGTCTATCAGGTTTTCCACGTATAGTATCATGTCATGTGCAAAAAGTGAAAGCTTGACTTCATCTTTGCCAATTTTCGTGCCTTTGATTTCCTTTTGTTGTCTGATGGCTGATGCTAGAAATTCCAACACTATGTTAAACAGTAGTGGTGCGAGTGGACATCCTTGTCGTGTTCCTGATCTCAGGGAGAAAGCTCTCAGTTTTTCCCCATTGAGGATGATATTAGCTGTGGGCTTTTCATAAATGGCTTTTTTGAGGATGAAGGATGTTCCTTCTATCTCGACTTTCTCGAGGGATTTTATTAAGAAAGGATGCTGAATTTTGTCAAATGCTTTTTCTTCATTGATTGACAGGATCATATGGTTCTTTTCTTTTCTTTTCTTTTCTTTTCTTTTCTTTTCTTTAATTAATGTGATGTATCACATTGATTGATTTGTGAATGTTGAACCAGCCCTGCATCACAGGAATGAATCCCGCTACATCATGGTAAATAATTATTTTTATATGCTGTTGAATGCGATTTGCTAGTATCTTGTTGAGAATTTGTGCATCCATATTCATCAGGGATATTGGCCTGTAGTTCTCTTTTTTTACTGGGTGTCTGGTTTAGGAATCAAAGTAAGGCTGGCTTCATAGAATGGGTCTGGAAGTTTTCCTTCCCTTTCTATTTTTTGGAAAAACTTGAGAAGGATAGGTATTATCTCTGCTTTAAACGTCTGGTAGAACTCCCCTGGGAAGCCATCTGGTCCTGGACTCTTACTGTTTGGGAGATTTTTGATAGCTGATTCCATTTCTTCTCTGGTTATGGGTCTGTTCAAGTTTTCTATTTCTTCCTGTTTGAGTTTCGGACGTGTGTGAGTGTTTAGGAATTTGTCCATTTCTTCCAGGTTGTCCCATTTGTTGGCATATAATTTTTCATAGTATTCCCTGATAATTGCTTGTATCTCTGAGGGATTGATTGTAATAATTCCATTTTTATTCATGATTTTATGTATTGAGGTCATCTCCCTTTTCTTTTTGAGAAGCCTGGCTAGAGGTTTATCAATTTTGTTTATTTTTTCAAAAAAACAACTCTTGGTTTCATTGGTCTGCTCTACAGTTTTTTAGATTCTATATTGTTTACTTCTGCTCTGATCTATATTATTTATCTTCTTCTGCTGGGTTTGGGGTGCCTTTGCTGTTCTGCTTCTATTTCCTTTAGGTGTTCTGTTAGATTTTGTATTTGGGATTTTTCTTGTTTCTTGAGATAGGCCTGGATTGCAATGTATTTTCCTTTCAGGACTGCCTTTGCTGCCTCCCAAAGCGTTTGGATTGTTGTCTTTTCATTTTCGTTTGTTTCCATATATTTTTAAATTTCTTCTCTAATTGCCTGGTTGACTCATTCCTTCTTTAGTAGGGTATTCTTTAACCTCCATGCTTTAGAGGTTTTCCAGACTTTTTCCTGTGGTTGATTTCAAGTTTCGTAGCATTGTGGTCAGAAAGAGTACATGTTATGATCTCAATTCTTGTATACTTATGAAGGGCTGTTTTGTGACCCAGTATGTGATCTATCTTGGAGAATGGTCCATGTGCACTCGAGAAGAAAGTGTAATCTGTTGCTTTGGGATGCAGAGTTCTAAATAGATCTGTCAAGTCCATCTGATCCAATGTACCATTCAGGGCCCTTGTTTGTTTATTGATTCTGTGTCTAGACGATCTATCCATTTCTGTAAGTGGAGTGTTAAAGTCCCCTGCAGTTACCACATTCTTATCAATAAGGTTGCTTATGTTTGTGAGTAATTGTTTTATATATTTGGGGGTTTCTGTATTTTGTGCATAGACATTTATAACTGTTAGCTCTTCCTGGTGGACAGACCCTGTAATTAGTATATAATGCCCTTCTTCATCTCTTGTTACAACCTTTAATTTAAAGTCTAGTTTGTCTGATATAAGTATGGCTACTCTAGCTTCTTTTGACTTCCAAGCATGATAGATAGTTCTCCACCCCACACTCTCAATCTGAAGGTGTCCTCAGGTCTAAAATGAGTCTCTTGTAGACAGCAACGAGATGGGTCTTGTTTTTTTATCCATTCTGATACCCTATGTCTTTTGGTTGGAGCATTTAGTCCATTTACATTCAGTGTTACTACAGAAAGATATGGGTTTAGAGTCATTGTGATGTCTGTAGGTGTCATACTTGTAGTGATGTCTCTGGTACCTTGTCTCACAGGATCCCCCTTAGAATCTCTTGTAGGGCTGGTTCAGTGGTGACGAATTCCTTCAGTTTTTTTGTTTGTTTGTTTGCTTGGGAAAACTTTTATCTCTCTTTCTATTTGAAATGACAGGCATGGTGTATAAAGGATTCTCTGCTATTTATTTTTCTGTTCATAACATTCAAGATTTTCTGCCATTCCTTTCTGGCCTTCCAAGTTTCAGCAGATAGTCTGCTACTTCCCTTATGTGTCTACCTTTGTATGTTAGGGCTTGTTTATCCCTAGCTTCTTTCAGAATTCTCTTTTTCCTTGTATTTTGCCAGTTTCTCCATGATATGTTGTGCAGAAGATCAATTCAAGTTACATCTGGAGGGACTTCTCTGTGCCTCTTGGATTTCAATGCCTTTTTCCTTCTCCAGATCAGGGAAGTTCTCAGCTATGTTTTGTTCAATTACACCTTCAGCCCCCTTCCCTCTCTCTTCTTCTTCTGGAATTCCTATGATACAAATATTGTTCGGTTTGATTGCATCACTTAGTTCTCTAATTCTCCCATCATACTCCTGGATTTTTTATCTCTCTTTTCTAAGCTTTCTCTTTTTCCACAATTTTATCTTCTAATTCACCTATTCTCTCCTCTGCCTCTTCAATACATGCTATGGCCACTTCCATTTTAATTTGCACCTCATTTATAACATTTTAAATTCATCATGAATATTTTTTAGTCCCTTGATCTTGGTAGCAGTAGATTCTCTTCTGTCCTCTATGCTTTTTTCAAGCCCAGTGATTACTTTTATGGCTATTATCCTAAATTCTTGTTCTATTATATTGTTTAAATCTGATTTGATCAATATGTTAGCTGTCACTACTTACTGGAGTTTCTTTTGACAAGAATTCTTCCTTTTTGTCATCTTGGCTAGTTTTCTGTCCCTTATGCATTTCAATAGCTTGTGTGCTCTGCACTTGTGAGCACTGATATATTATAGGAGGGTCATACACTGTCAAAGGCCTGGCCCTTCAGAAGGTGTTTTTTCGTGTATTGTTACTTGTTCTCTCTTGTTGTGAATTTGGTTATTTTGTTACCCTACTTGTAGTAATATTTTGTACCCTCCACCAGGTGTGCTTTGATTTGTTCTTTGGAGTAGTCCTGTAAAGGAAAACAGACAAACAGGAGACAAAAACATGCAAGCACACAAACAAATAACACAAACAAACAAATAAACAAAAACAACAACCTAAACACTAAAAACAAAAAACCAGAAACACCGACTACAAGTAAAGAAGAGGGTGGAGGTGGTGCTGATGAAAGAGCATATACAAAGAGAGAAATGACACGAGCGGGTAGGTGGGGGGAAATAAAAGTTTATTAGGCAGAGAAACTAAAAGACTGAATCCAGGGAGAGAGAAAGGAAAATAAAGAAGGAGGCAGGGAAAACGAAATGAAGATAAAGTTACCAAGACAGAGAATCTATTTGGCTTGATTATTCCAAAGAGAGAGAAAGGAGTGTAAAGAAGGAGGTGTAGAACATGTATCTAGACAATGGATTAAATATGCCTGTTTAGACAGACCAATAACCAGAGTAACCAGCCCAGGGGAGGGAAGAGATAAGGAGGAGAAATGGGGGAGGGGAAGAATATATCTATATATCCAGAATTGACCTAGAGTTAATCCAGGCAATGCTGCATTGCTTGTAGGTAGTAGCTATCTGCAAGGTCTGTGCCACTCTGGTGGATCTGCAGTTACCCAGTAAAAGGGGGCATGGTTTGGTGTTTTCTGGACCCACCTCTACTATGAGCCTTGGGAGTGATCCCTGAGGCCCCGCCTTGGTGGTAGTCGTGGTGGTGGGGGAATGGTGATCTCCCAGTCTCTTCTCCAAGGAGCCAGCCCCGGTGGACTCCGTTTGAGTCGTCCTCACTGTGCTGTGGGTGCAGATGTGGTGGTCCTTGCTCCACCAACTCCCCTAACCCTGTGCTTGGCTAGGATTCAAAGTCCCACTCACTCCATGCACTCTGGCACTAGGGAAGTGCCTCTTAGTGTGGCCATATGTGGTCCTGGTTGGCTTTGTCTGTGCCACTGCACTTCAGGGTGGGCTGACTTTTCCTATTGCGGGCTGAGAGCGGCCGCCCTCTCTGTGAGCCCCCAGGGTGGCAGACACAGGCAGGCTTTGTCTTTTCCCACAGCACTCCAGGGAAACAGTTGCCTTATCCTTCTTCAGACTGAGACATCGACTCAACCACTGTGCCCAGGGGTGGCAGACACAGGAAGGTTCTGTGCTATCACGCAGCCCTCCAGGGAGGAAACTACTTTCTCCAGCTGTGGACTTAGCCTCTGACCTATCACCGCACCTAAGGCTGGCTACCCTCCTCCCCAGGTGCACGAACAGGGAGCAGGCCCCAGGCCAAAGAAAGCCTCGCAGTTAGAGATCGGATCACTCTCAGTCTCAGTCTGAAGTCTTTCTCCTGTGCAGCTATGGTCCTGCACTTCCCTAGCCTTTCTCTTCCCTTTGTCTCTCCGCAGAAGGGAGTCCTCCCCTCCGTGCCCACATGGCCTTTATTTTATTTCCTCCAGTTAGCAATTGCCCACATATCTTTTTTCCAGGTTTCCCATTTTCTTCCTAGTATATTCAGTCTCTTTTCCTCCCAGGGTCTGGTGTCCAAAGTCCTTTGACTTCTACACTTCTTTGTTTGAGAGACGCAGGATGTATGGATCCCCCTACTTCTCTGCCATGTTGGCCTCCAAGACTGTGAGCTATGTTCAATCAAGCACCAGATTATAGACAGCCTTGTAGGTTTCTTCCACGTGTGTAAATGAAGTACTCTACTATTTCATCAGTATTAATAAACAGGAGTTGTTATCTGAGGTGATGGATGTGAGAGAGTCCATCTTCTGACAAGGTCATTTGATGTAAAACATTGGACAGTGTTAAATCACAACACACTGATCCACTCCAGTTATCTCTACTAAGAAAGTAAACTCAGACACACAGACTACCACACTGAGCTATGTATGTATTATGGATGATAATTAGCAATTGTGACTTCTCTCCAGGAAATCCAATCTTAGAACTATTTAGGCCCAGGGTTACTAGATGGTTGCCAAAATGGTTTCCCCTGTTATCTTTATTTTCTCTGTAGCTTAACAATAAATGCTCTTCATTGAAGGTAATATGGGTAAATATATGTACTCTTTGTAATTTAAATGGTCTAATATAGGCTGCCTTGTTTATTAGGTTTCTACCCTTTGTTTTATATGTATGCACTTTTATGCTATTTAATTGGGATAAAAATTACAGTCTTGAAGATTTTTAGTTTTTCTCTGTTTAGCATACATAGTACTTTGATTATCCAACTTCAGAAATCTAATGGAAGAGAGGCCTAGAGCTAAGAGTCTATTTAAAGGTTCTTTGCCTAAACAAAGAAATCGTAAATAAATGGTAGTTAATTACCTTAGAAGTCTTAAGGTCTCTCCATATAATGGATATAAAATTGCTCAAGTAAATGAAGTTATAACTGGCCTGAAAGGATTTCAAAACAAGCCAGAATCAGCATACTGAAAATATTTAAAGGAAAGATTGTGTTTGCCAGTGTTATGGTCTGATTTATTTTATTGGTAGTTGTTGTATTGTTTTGTTTTGTTTTTAGTTTTTTTCCAAGTGGCTTTAGAATAAGTATCATTTTTTTTTCTCTACTCAGTGATTTTAATGTTATAAGGAATATGTATGCATACAAACATTTGCATTTGAGTTTGGGCAAATGTTAGGGAAATTTTGAAGTAAATTCTAGTATACTCTCTCAATATCATCCCATATAGCTATTAAGATTATGTTGAACAAGAAATAATATTAACTTGACAAAATTGAGAAATAATAAATTTGAATGAATAGTATAATAATAATTATATAAGAAGAAAAATCTTTTAAGTGTTTAAAGAATGGAATAAAATATAATGGAACTAAGTTCAATGTTTATGGTGATTCTGTGAAGCAGAACTATTAGTATTTTTTCTTTTTCTTCCTGTTTTAATTTTTCAAATTGTATAAAATTAAGATATATGGCTTTTATAGTGGAGAGAAACAAAATTTAATAAAAAATAAAAAGTGTAAGTATACTTTCCTAATTATTTATTACATATTTAAGTTACACATAAAGGTTTAAGATCATATGATAATGTATATTACACATATAATGGTTTCTGATATGAGGATCCAAATCATAAATCTGAGCATCCAATTTCCCATTTCTTGATTCCCTCAAATTTTAAAGGAAAGAAAGAAAAAATCTTGTTAATTAAAGATTCTTGTAATTTCCTGCCTTTACGATATAGGGTTTTATCATCCTATATTTTTTTATCAATTAAGTATAGGAATACATGAAGCAATAATAACAGACATATTTAAACATTTTTTAAAAACCTCTTGCAGTTTAAAATACTTAGTATTTCAAAAATTTATCCTCCCATACACTTAGGAAATGAGGGAAGTGTTGAATCATTCTCTGATTTATTTTAGTTAAATTATGGTCTATAAAATCACTGTTTGTAAATGAAGTTTTATTGCAACAGCCACATCTATTTATTTAGGTATTATTGATGTCTACTTTCAAGCTATAAGATAAATAAGATGTCTACCTTCAAGCACAAGATAAATAGTTGTGATAGTAATATGCAAAGGCTAAAGTATTTACAATCATACACTTTGCAGAAGAATTTTGCTGAAAACTGGTCAGCAATACAGTAGGCATAAGCTGCATGTGAATATTAAGCATTGAAATGTGGTTATTGTGACAGAATGGAATTTTAAAATTGTAATTAATTTAAATTTAAATGAACATACGTGACTACTGTGGTATAGAAAACATTATTGTTTTGGGGCTCCTAGGGGCTCAGTTGGTTGTGTCTGACCTTGGTTCAGGTTATGATCTCAGAGTTTGTGAGTTCAAGCCCCATGGCAGACTGTGCTGACAGCTTGGAGCCTGCTTTGGATTCTGTGTCTTCCTCTCTCTATCTGTCCCTCCCCCACTCACGCTCTGTATCTCTCTCTCTTTCTCAAAAATAAATAATAAAAATATTAAAAAAGAAAACATTATTGTTTTATAGGGCAAACAGAGAAAAATGAATTAAAGAATAAAACCAAGGACAACATGGATGATTTTGTATCCGGAAAATCAATAGAAAACATAAATTTACCAGATGTAGTATTTTATAAAATGTGTTCTTATCTTTATGGTTTGCTTTAATGACTTCCAGGACTGTGAAATGGGTTTCTAAAATTTAAGAATGGTTTTGTACAGATGATTGTCAGCTCTTGCTAGTAGTTTCCTTTGAAACTTAAAACAAGTGTTAGGGGCGCCTGGGTGGCTCAGTCGGTTGAGCGGCCGACTTCGGCTCAGGTCACGATCTTGCGGTCCGTGAGTTCGAGCCCCGCGTCGGGCTCTGTGCTGACAGCTCAGAGCCTGGAGCCTGTTTCAGATTCTGTGTCTCCCTCTCTGACCCTCCCCCGTTCATGCTCTGTCTCTCTCTGTCTCAAAAATAAGTAAAACGTTAAAAAAATTAAAAAAAAAAAAAAACAAGTGTTAGACAAGCAGATCTTTGTCCAATATCACTCCGGCTATGAAAAACAAACAAAAAAAAATAGAAAGATTTAAAAATTCTCAAGTACCACTAATGATTACTGTAGGTTTTGCAGTGTGGAGGTGTAGGAGGAGGGTCACTGGGAGGTCAACAAATTCTTAGCTTATACTTACCTTTCTGTTCCTCTTTAAATTTTTTTTAATGTTTATTTATTTTTGAGACAGAGAGAGAGAGAGCATGAATGGGGGAGGGTCAGAGAGAGAGGGCGACAGAATCTGAAACAGGCTCCAGGCTCTGAGCAGTCAGCACAGAACCCGACGCGGGGCTCGAACTCAGGGACCGCGAGATCGTGACCTGAGCCGAAGTCGGACGCTTAACCGACTGAGCCACCCAGGCGCCCCTCTGTTCCTCTTTAAAAAAAGAAAGCAGCAAAGAAAACTAAAAAATAAATGAAAAAAGGAAAAATAAAAATAAAAATCATGTTTCATGTAACCAGAAAGATCTCCTGGTTAGATCTTTGTTCATATCCAATCTTATGCTGGTAAACCAGTTCTTGTGGTGGGGGGGGAGTCCTTACTTGTAGTGTTTGCTCATTTCCATGGTATACATAATCATACCTTGGCCGATTTTAAGATAGGAACACTCTAATCAAATTCTTAAATATTTAACAATTACCTGTCCAGTCTACTGACAATCATTAGACTAGTTCTGATCTAGTTCAGAAGCACGTGTGTGTAGTGGTAGAAGAGGTACTTGCCCTTCATGACAGAAATGCTCCATTGTTCAATTTTCCTAGATCTCTGATTCTGCTCATGCATATATATTTGAAAAGTAGGAAGCAAGAAACAGAAGATACAAAATTATATGTCACATTTCACATGGTAAATTTTCTCCTCTTTTAGCTTCAGAAACCCAAACTCAAAAATTAGGGTGACTATTGTCTCTATAAATTATTGGGGGGATTGTACCAAGGACTCTTTAACCAAACTTCAGACAAACTCCTTTGAGCCTTCTTTGAAACTATTATGTTTGAGCACTGTCTTTGGCTGCATAGTTTAGTTCTAGCAAGAATCCTATTAAGTTAGTTTAGAAAGAGTCTCCCACCCTTGAAATGTAATCATCCTTAATATATGATCAAATTCCTCATCTTCCATCCTTGATCTGTGATTACCCCGGCCTGTCTTCAGAAAGAATTATATTAAGTTAGTTTAGCAATAATTCTTCCTATCCTTGATGTTTCCTTTTAGTAATTTTCCATCCATTGCTCCCCTTACTTTGATCATTCAGCATAAATCTCCAGCTATCTTTGCTGTATTCAAAGTTGAAACCTATCTTTCTCCCTATTGCAATAGTCTTGACACTTATAGAAGTGGTCCTGAATAAAGCCTTTTCTACCATTTTGCCAAGTGTCAGAATGTTTTCCCCTAATGGTTACAATGCTGTAATTTGGACAGGATCAGGTTCATCACAGGAACACTATACTTCTTACACAGGAATCCCAAGTGTGCACCATTGAATTCTTCATTTTCACTACTGATTGAGGACCGATTGGTGAATATGACTCCTGAGCCAGTGCTTCAGATAGCAGTGCTTTGAAATACAATAAAAACATATTTTGATACTTAAGATTATTAGTGTACTCTCTAAAGATGCTTCATAGTCCATGTCTTCTTTGTGTGAAATGTTCCTCCTGCGCTGGAAGTTTTTCCTGGATGTTTTGTCAGAATTTAGTCTCTGACTCCTGGGCTGGAAATTCTTCTTGGCTTCTTCTTATGAGTGGTGATTCACCGGCTTCTGCACTGGAGATTTTTATGCTAGCTCAGTGTGAGGCTTCTTTGTCCTCTCTATTTGATCATGCTTCTCCCATAAGAACTTCTTAGTTAACTGAAGCACCCCTTCTCAAAACCCTTAAGAATATATGTTCCCCTTCTAGGCACTAATCTTGTCTACTTCCTCTCTCATTTACAAGATTTAACTAATGATAACTTGAGACTTCATTGGCTTCTTTAAGAAACTTAAAATCACCCCAAACTGGCTGCTCTAAAATCTTCCTATCACCTCCCTTCTTTTCCCATTTTATCACTTTTGATTTTCCCTTCACGTCCAATGAATCTTTTGATATGTCCCCCTTCAAACTCTTATCTCCTCCTTCTTTCTTCCCACCCCTGAAAGGCTTTTTCTTTCCCACTTCAACCTCCCAATTCCCTGAAGTCTCTAAGCCCTGTGCCCTCTATCAGGGGCTCCCAAGGGACTTAGGGACTCCCAAAACAACTGCATAACACAGCAAAAAACCTTAGAGTTTTTCCATAAATATTGGTGAAAATAACCCTTATATTGATGTTAACCTTAACTTGTTCCATCTGACAGAAACACAATATAAGTAAAAATATAAAATGGATTAAATATGAGAGCCAACTATTTTATATAAAGTAGTGAGTTTGTATTACAGTGTTAATCTATTTAGTTAATGATTAAAATTTTAGAATGAAGTTAGCTATAGGGTTTACATTTAAATTTATCTATACTTATATGGTTATATATACATGCAAGTAATTTATATATATATAATATTTTCCTACATCCGGATAGTATTCCCAGGTTAATTCTTAAAATCCTGTAAAGAGAGACTGGGAATATGGTGGAATAGGATGACCTTACACTTGCTGCATCCCATGGATAAAATTAGATAACTCTCATGTTAGCATAGATAACCCAGAAAAGTACCTGAATACTGGCAAAACAAACCTCACAACCAAAGGTAGAAAAGAAGGCATGTCAAAGAAAGTAGGAAGGGAAAAAGACAGAGTTTGTGAACTAAAGGGACCATGGCCATCCACCATTAAGAGGGAGCCAGTGGTGCAGAGAAGGGCAAAAAGCAATCATGCTGGGGAACCCACACAAGGATAATGAACCCCATAATATTTGACTTTTAAAGTGACAGAGGCCAAATTGCATGAGTTATTACAAAGAGCAGGACTTAAATAATGGAATTTAAATAATTGATGATCTCAGCTCTGGCAGAACCAGAGGGCATTAGGAAGTGAAGCCTGGGTCCTTAAAGAGACAGCACAACAAACAACCCACAGAGATAGTGTGGAAACAGCAGTTTGAAAAATGACAAGGGCAGATAGGAGGAAGAGTGATTTACTCATCTTAGCATGGCCTGTAAGGGCAGGGATCACAGGGAGACCCCTCAAGGAACAAAGAAGCTGCTATGCACCATTTCACTTCTCTGCCCCTCAGCATAAACACAGAGACACCTGCAGAAACCAGCATAATGCCACCACTCCCTAACTTGCTTACACCTAGCCCCATTCCCTGCTGTTCAGCAGACTCACTCTTCCCAGTCATGCTGGCCTCAGTCAAAGTGCTGGAGGCCCTCTTTCCAGAAGACTGGTGCAAACCACACCTACACCTTATCTCCCAACCTGTACATTTTGTGGGACCTCAGTTCCAGTGGCAGCAGTGGCATGCCTCATTTAGCAAGCCCATAAGCACGTCATGCCAGGGACCAAAGAATGCTGACAACAGGCAAAGAGAGCCTCAGCAAAAAACTGAACTTATGGAAAAAGAGGCCAGGATTCAACAGCAAGACATAAGCAACACACATAGGAGACAATTCCTGAATCACAAGGTCCTGGGAAACAGGGGACACTGCACTACAGGGGACAACAGGATCTTCTTCATAAAGCCATTACCTTCAGAAACAAGAGACAAACCTGACTTCCCTAACACACAGAAACAGATACAAAGAGTTAGACGAAATGAAGACATAGAGGAATATTTCCTAAATGAAAGAACAGCACAAAACCATAAGAGACCTAAGCCAAATGCATATAATTAATATGCCTGATTGAGAATTTAAAGTAAAAAACATAAAGATACTCACTAGACTCGAGAAAAGAGTGAAGGACATCACTGAGACCCTTAACAAGATGACTAAAATAGTCAGAAATGAAGAGTACAATAAATGGAATTAAAAAAAACAAAACACTGGATGGAATCAGTAGCACCCTAAAGGAAACATAAGAATGAATTAATAACCTGAAAGACAGAATAATAGAAAGTCATCAAACTGAGAAAAATAAAAAGAAAAAAATTATGCAAATTCAGAATAGTCTGAGGAAACTCAGTGACTCCATCAGGCACAATAACATTTGCATTATAGGGATCCCAGAAGAATAAGAGAGAAAATGTGACAGAACATTTATTTGGAAACAATAGTTAAGGGGTGCCTGGGTGGTTCAGTCAGTTAAGCGTCCGACTTCAGCTCAGGTCATGATCTCCTGGTTCATGAGTTTGAGCCCCACATCAGGCTCTGTGCTGACAACTCAGAGTCTGGAGCTTGCTTCAGATTTTGTGTCTCCCTCTCTGCCCCTCCCCTGCTCATGCTCTATCTCTCTGTCTCTCAAAAATAAATAAATAAACATTAAAAAATAATAGCTTATAACTTCCCTAATCTAGGGTAAGAAACAGATATCCAGATCCAGGAAGCACAAAGATCATCCCAAAATATCAACCCGAGGAAGTCCACACCAACACACATAATAATTAAAATAGCAAAAAGTAGTGGTTAAAAAAACTTAAAAGGAGCAAGAGAAAAGAAGACAGTTACATGCAAGGGAAACCTTATATGGCCATCAGTGGATTTTTCAGCAGAAATTTTGCAGGCTGGAAGGGAGTAGCATCATATATTCAAAGTGATGAAAGGGGAAAATATGCAGCCTACAATATTCTATCCACAAAAGCTAATATTCAGAATAGAAGGAGTAATAAAGAGTTTCTCAGCCAGAAAGAAAGAAAAAAAGAAAGAAAGAAAGAAAGAAAGAAAGAAAGAAAAGGAAAAAAGAAAAACAAACAAAAACAAAACAAAAATGAAAAGGAGTTCATTACCAATAAACCAGCCCTATAAGAAATATTAAACAATACTCTCTGAATGGAAAGGAAAGAACATAAGTGAAAATATGAAAATAAAAACATAAAATCAATAAAAAGAAGTATTTCAATAAAACCAGTCAAGAGATTCATAAAATAAAAGGATGTAAAATATGACACCATATATCCAAAATGTTGAAGTGGGGGTGGAGAGGACTAAAGAGTAGGTTCAAACTTAAGCAACCTTCAACTTAATATAGACTGGTATACACAACAGGTGATATATGCAAGTGTAATAGTAACCACAAATCAAAAACCAGTAGTAAATATGTAAAGAATAAAGAGAAAGCAAATGAAGTATGTCACTAAAAAAACCACCAACCATGAAAGAAATCAAGAGAAAAAAGAATCAGAGTAAAACTATAAAAACAACCACAAGTCAAATATCAAAATAATAATAAATACATATCTATATATAATTACATTGAATGTAAATGGAATAAATGTTCCAATCAAAAGACATAGGGTGACAGAGTGGATATAAAAAAAAAAAAAAACACAAGACCCATCTGTATGTTGCCTACAAGAGATACATTTGAGACCTAAAGACACATGCAGACTGAAAGTGAGAGAATGGAGAAACATCTTTCATGAAAATGGATGCCAAAAGAAAGCAAGAATATCAATACTTATATGGGAAAAAATACACTTTTAAATAAAAATTATAACAAGAGACAAATAAAGATATATAATCATAAAGGAAACAATCCAAGAAGAAGGCATACCAGTTGTAAATATTCTTGCACCCAACATGAAAACACCCAAATACATAAGAGTATTAATAACAAGCATAAGTGAAATGTTTGTGGTAGTATAATAATAGTAGGAGATATTATCTCCCCACTTACATAGATGGAAAGATCATCCAAACAGAAAGTCAACAAGGAAACAATGGATTTGAATGACATAATGAACCAGATAGATTTAACAAATATTTTTAGAATATTCCATCCTAAAACAGCATACTATGTACACATTCTTTTCAAGTATACATAGATCATTCTCCAGAATAGATCACATATTAGGTTACAAAAAAAAATATTAACAAATTCAAGAAGATCAAAGTCATAGCATGCATGTTTTCTATACTCAACACTATGAAACTAGAAATCAATGACAAAAAAAAAAATCCGGAAAGACCACAAATACATGGAGGTTAAATAATATACTATTAAAAATGAATGGATTAATGAAGAAATAATAGAAAATATTTTTTAAAAATACATGAAAATGAAAACACAATAATCCAAAATATTTGGGAGGCAGTAAAAACTGTTCTAAAAAGGAAGTTTATAGCAATACAGGGCTATCTCAAGAAGCAAGAAAATCTCCAATAAATGCTCTAACCTTATACCTAGAGAAGCTATAAAAAGAAAAACAAACAAAACCCCAATCAAGCAGAAGGAAAGAAATTTTAAAAATACAGCAGAAGTAAATAGTATAGAAACTAAAAATCAATAGTGCAAATCAATGAAAAAAAGATGTTTTTCTGGAATGATCAACAAAATTGATAAACCTCTACCAGTTTCATTGAGATATAACTCAAATAAATAAAATTCAAAATGAAAGAAGAGAAATAACAACCAACACCACAGAAATACAAACAATTATAACAGAGTACTATGAAAAATTGTATAACAACAAATTGGTCAAACTAGAAGTAATGGATAAATTCCCAGAAACATATAACCTACCAAAACTGAAGCAGAAAGAAATAAAAAATTTGAACAGACCAATAACCCGCAATGAAATAAAACCAGTACAAAAAAAAAAAAAAAAAAAAAACTCCCAGGAAACAAAAGTCCAGGACCAGTATGCTTACAAGTGAATTGTACCAAACATTTAAAGAAGAGTTAATACCTATCATTCTCAAATTATCCAAAAAAATTGAAGACGATAAACTTCCAAATACACACTAAGAACCTGGAATCACCTAGTAACAAAACAAGATAAGAACTCCACAAAAAAGAGAACTACAGGCTTGTATATCTGATAAACATAGATGCAAAAATCCTCAAGAGACTGATAGCAAACCACATCAAACAATACACTAAAAAAATCACTCACCATAATCAGGTTTATTCCTGGGATGTAAGAGTGGTTCAATATTTGCAAATCACTCAATACATCACATCATTGACAGAAATGAAAAACCATATGATCATTTAAAAAATGCAGAAAAAGCACTTGACAAACTACAAAATCCATTCATGATGAAAAAACCTTCAACAAAGTAGGTGTAGAGGGAACATACCTGAACATAATAAAGTCCTTATATGAAAACCCCACAGCTAACATCATATTCAATGTGGAAAAACAGATAACTCTCCCCCTAAAGCCAAGAACAAGACAGGGATGCTCCATTTTCACCACTTTTATTCAACATAGTACTGGAAGTCCTAACCACAGCAATTGGACAAAAAAAAAAAAAAAAAAAAAAAAAAAAAGGAAAAAACGGCCTTCAAAATATCAAGGAAGATGTTAAAGTTCCACTAACTGCAAATGACATAGTATATATAGAAAACCATAAAGAGTCACCAAAACAGTGCTAGAACTCATATATGAATTCAGTAAATTCACAAGATTCAAATAAATGTACAAATATCTGTTGTATTCCCATACACTAAAAATAAAGTGGCAGAAAGAGAAATTAAGAAAACAATCTCATTTATAACTTCACCAAAAACAATAAAATACCTAGGAATAAACTTAACCAAATATATGAAAGAACTGTACTCTGAAAACCACAACATTGATGACAGAAATTTAAGATGATTCAACAAAATGGAAAGACATACCATGCTCATGTGTTGGAAGAACAAATACTGTTAAAGTGTCTATAATATCCAAAACTTACTACATGTTTAATGCCATCTTTATCAAAATACCAACAGCATTTTTCACAGAAATAAAATTTTAAAAATCCTAAAATTTGTATAGAACAACAAAACACCCATTTTTCCAAAGTAATTTTGAAAAAGAAAAGCAAAGTTGGAGGTATCACCATTCCAAAGCTGTAGTAATCAAAACAGTATGGTACAGGCAAAAAATATCCACACATAGGTCAATGGAACAGAATAGAAAACCCAGAAATAAACCCACAATTATATGGGCAATTAACCTCTCATAAAGCAGGAAAGAATATCCAATGGGAAAAAGACATTCTCTTCAACAAATGGTGCTGGGAAAACTTAAAAGCAGCATGCAAAAGAATGAATTTAGACCACTTTCTTACACCATACACAAAAATAAGTTCAATATGGATTACAGATCTAAGTTTAAGACTTTAAAACATAAAAATCCTACAAGAGAACACAGGAGGTAACCTCTTTGACATCAGCCATTGCAACGTCTTTCTAGATATATCTCTTGAGGCAAGGGAAACAAACAAAAAAAGATCAACTATTGGGACAACATGAAAATAAAAAAAAAAAAAAACTTCTGCACAGGAAAACAAAAACAAAACAAAAACTCAGTGAATGGAAGAGGACATTTGCAAATGACACGTGCAATAAAGTGTTAGTATTGAAAATATATAAAGAACTGTTAAAAGTCAATACCCAAAAAGCAAATAATCCTAGTAAAATGGGCAGGACACAGGTCTAAACATTTCTCCAAATAAGATATACAGATATCCAACGGACTCATGAAAAGATGCTCAACACCACTCACCATGAGTAAAATGCAAATCTCAATAACAATGAAATATCACCTCACACCTGTCAGAATGGCTAAAATGAAAAACAGTGGAAATAAGTGTTGACAAAGAAGTGGAGAAAAAAGCAACCTTCTTACACTCTTGGCATAAATGTAAATGGGTGCAAACACTCTGGAAAACAGTATGTAGTTTCCTCAAACAGTTAAAAATAGTACTACTTATGATCTATAAATTGCACTCCAGGAATACAAAAATACTAATTCAAAGGGTTACATGCACCTTGATGTTTATACCAGCATTATCTACAATAGCCAAATTATGGAAACAACCTAAATGTCCATCAACTGAGGAATGGATAAAGAACATATGGCATAAATGAATATACACACACACACACACAATGGAATATATACAATGGAATATTACTCAGACATAGAAAAGAAGGAAATCTTGCCATTTGCAACAGCATGGATGGAGCTAGACAGTGTAATGTTAAGTGGAATAAGGCAGTCAGAAAAAGACAAATACCATATGATGTCACTCATATACGGAATTTGAGGAACAAAACAAATGATCAATGGAAAAAAAAAGAGAGAGAGAGGCAAGCCAAGAAATAAACTCTTAACTATAGAGAACAAAATGATGGTTACCAGTGGGGAGGTGGGTGAGGGATGGGTGAAATAGGTGATAGGTATTAAAGAGTACACTTATCATGATAAGCATGGAGTAATGTATAGAATTGTTGAATCATTATATTGTCATCTGAAACCAATATAACACTGTATGTTGGGGAGTTGGGAAGGTGAGGAACAGCATGGAGGCTCTCAGTATGTCTCATCCCTGAAACGCAGCTAGATCAGCACCAAACTATTTTTCACACCTAGAAGATTGATTGGAAGATTAACACAACAATCTGTTTATCTTGACCCACAGAACTTGGCAGGTACACAGCGGGGAGAGATCAACTGAGGGAAGAGAAAAGCCATAGAGGGTAGGGAGCTGTTTTTGCAGAGAGAGGACAGAGAAAGGGAAAGGGAGAGAGTGAGATGCACTGGGACCATGCAGAAAAAAGCATTTCCCTGATAGTAGCTGGAGAGAAAGGAAAAGAGTGAAAACATTCACAAAAGACTGAACAAGAAATCTGTTCCCCAAAACCATTGATGGGGAGAAAGTAGAGGGTTTCAATACTAATAGGATTCTATAAACAGTGGAGTGGCAGAGCCTGAAATTCCAGAGCTCAGTACCTGGCAGTTCCCTGGTGAGGAAAAAGGGTGAATCCCCAGGAGCAGTCAGCAGGTTCTGAAAGGTCCGTGTGTCACACAGGGATCTACCCCTGCATGGAGAGCATTTGGAAGAGGCCATATGGCCTCCCCACAGGCAAAGGTCCCAGCAGACCCAGAAAGCAACCATGCTTGCTGGTATTAAGACAAAGATGCTAGAGTGTGTTGAAACTTGGCACTGGTCATGTGTTGGGAATTGCAACAATCTCTGAATATCTGCCACTGTGCAATTGCATGAATGTTATTTGGGGCAAGCTGGCACCCAGCCATTGCTCAACAAGACCCTCCCTCTGACAGTCAGCACAGGTCCAAGCTGCAGGGGTCTCTGAAGTGTGGGGTTTGGAAACTCAACGTAATCTGAGATAAAACTCTGGAGGGAGGTGCCACCTGGCAGGTGGACAGCTTGAAAATGGACAGGATAGAGGTGGATAATGGATGGAGTCCTGAGACAAAGGAGGGGTATTTATTGCAGGTCGGTGAGAGTACAAAGTTCCTGAGCCAGAGCCTAGGGGGCTGGGTGAAGCCATTGCCACCTCTTCTGTGCACACTAGCACATGCACCACACTGATCCACTCCAGTAACCTAAACAGCACTACCTAGTGGAGAACAGAGCTGTTACACCAAGCCCCAAACAACTGCGCCCTCCAAGTACATTGCCTAGAAGACCAGCACAATTTCAAGGGGGGTTCTGTGAGTGGAGAAAAGATGAAACAAAACAAAAAGATCAAAATAAAGAAGCACTTGAAAGGACCAGAGAACACCACCAGAAACTCAAACTCTAAGTCAACACAATGGCACTAAATTCATATCTTTCATTACTCAGTTTAAATATGAATAGACTAAATGCTCCATTCAAAAGACATAGAGTATCAGAAGGGATAAGAAAACAAGACACATCTATATGGTGCTCACAAGAAGCCCACTTTAGACCTAAAGACACCTACAGGTTGAAAATAAGTATATGGAGAACCATCTACCATCATAATAGTCACCAAAAGAAAACTGGTGTAGCCATACTTATATCAGACAAAGTAGATTTATTGATTGATTGATTGATTGATTGATTTTTAATGTTTATTTTTGAAGCAGAGAGAGAAACAGAGTATGAGTGAAGAAGGGGCAGAGAGAGAGGGAGGTACAGAATCTGAAGCAGGCTCCAGACTCTGAGCCATCAGCACAGAACCCGATGTGGGGCTCAAACCTACAAACTGTGAGATCATGACCTGAGCCAAAGTAAGACGCTTAACCAACTGAGCCACCCAGGTGCCCCCAGACAAACTAGATTTTAAAATAAAGACTGTTATAAGAGATGAAGAAGGGCATTATATCATAATTAAGTGTTCTATACACCAAGAAGATCCCACAATTGTAAATATTTATGCCCCCAACCATATATAAATCACCCAAATATATACCAAGTATATAAATCAATTAATAATAACATAAAGAAACTCATGTGTAATAATTCCTTAATAGTAGGGGACTTCAACACCCCACTTACAACAATGGACAGATCATGTAAGCAAAATATTAAGAAGGAAACAATGGTTTTGAATGAACACTGGACTGGATGGAGTTAACAGATATTCAGAACATTTTATCCTAAAGCAGCAGAATGCACATTATTCTTGAATGAACAAGGAACATTCTCCAAAATAGATCACATAGTGGTACACAAATCAGCCCTCAACAAGTACAAAAAGATCAAGATCATACCTTGCATATTTTCAAACCTCAACGCTATGAAACTCAAAATTTTGAAAGACCATGAATACTTGGAGATTAAAGAGAATTGTACAAAAGTGCAAATGTGTTAACTAAGACATTAATGAGGAAATTAAAAAGTACATGGAAGCCAATGAAAATGAAACCATGACAGTCCCAAACCTCTGGGAGGCAGTAAAGGTGGTCATAAAAAGTAAGTATATAGCAATCCAGGCCTTCTTAATGAAGGAAAAAAGATCTTAAATACACAACCTAACTTTACATCTAAAATATCTGGAAAAAGAACAGCAAATAATGCCCCCAAACAGCAGAAGATGGGAAATAATAAAGATTAGAGCAGAAATCAATGATATTGGGTGGGGGGACCCAGTATAACACATCAATGACAACAGGAACTGGTTCTGTGAAATAATTTTTAAAAATTGTTAAACCCCTAGCCATAGTGAACAAAAAGGAAAAGGAAAGGACCCAAATAAATAAAATCACGAATGAAAGAGGAGAGATAACAACCAACACCACAAAATTAAAAACAATTATAAGAGAATATTATGAGCATTTATATGCCGATAAATTGGGCAATCTGGAAGAAATGGACTAATTCCTAGAAACATATAAACTACAAAAACAGAAACAGGAAGAAATAGAGAATTTGAACAGACCCATATCCAGTAACGAAATTGAATCAATAATGAAAACTCTCCCAGCAAACAAGAGTCCAGGGCTGAATGGGTTTCCAGGGGAATTATACAAACTGTTTAAATAAGAGTTAACACCCTTTGAAGCTGTTCCAAAAAGTAGGACTTGAAGGAAAACTTCCATCCTCATTTTATGAGACCAGAATTACCTTGACTCCAAAACCAGACAAAGACCCCACTAAAAAGGAGAAATACACATTAATTTACTTGATGAACATGGATGCAAAAATTCTCAACAAGATACTAGCAGTCAGGATTCAACAAAATAGTAAAAGAATTATTCACCACGACCAACTGGGATTTATTCCTGATATGCAGGGTTGGTTCAATATCTGGAAATCAATCAGTGTGATATATAATATTAACAAAAGAAAGGATAAGTACCACATAATCTCAACACATGTAGAGAAAGCGTTTGACAAAATATAGCTTCCTTTCTTGATAAAAACCCTCAAGAAAGTAGGGATAAAATGATTATACCTCAAAATCTTAAAAGCCATATATGAAAGACCCATCAGTAATATCATCCTCAAAGGGGAAAAACTGTAAGCTTTCTGCCTAAGGTCAGGAACATGACAAGGATATCCACTCTCACCATTGTTATTGAACATAGTGTTGGAAGTCCTAGCCACAGCAATTAGGCAACACAAAGAAATAGAAGACATCCAAATTGGCAAGGAGGAAGGCAAACTTTCACTGTTTACAGATGAGATGATACTCTATGTAAGACTCCACCAAAAAACTACTAGAACTGATACATGAATTCAGGAAAGCTGCAGGATATAAAATCAATTTACAGAAATTGGTAGCATTTTTATACACGAATAAGTAAACAGCTGAAATACAAATCAAGGAATCGATCCCATTTACAATTGCAGGACAAGCCATAAATTACCTAGGAATAAACCTGACCAAAGAGGTGAAAAATCCTAACCCTGAACACTTTAGAAAGCTTGTTAGAGAAATTGAAGAAGACACAAAGAAATGGAAAAACATCCCATGCTCATAGATTGGAAGAAAAAAAAAATACTGTTAAAATGTTGATACTACCCAAAGCAATCTACATATTCAATGCAATCCCTATCCATATCACCATCATTCTTCATACAGCTAGAGCAAATAATCCTAAAATTTGTATGAAACTAGAAAAGACCCTCAATAGCCAAAGTAATGTTGAGAAGAAAACCAAAGCTGGAGCACAATTCCAGGCTTCAAGCTGTATTACAGAGCTATATTCATCAAGACAGTATGGTACTGGCACAAGAACAGACACATAGATAGATAAATGGAACAGAGTAGAGAACCCAGAAATGGACTCACTAGCCATAGTGATCAAAAAGGAAAAGGAAAGGACCCAAATAAATAAAATCATCCAGACAGTATGGTACTGGCACAAGAACAGACACTCAGATGAATGGAATAGAATAGAGAACCCAGAAATGGACCCACAAACGTATGGTCAACTAATCCTCGAGAAAGCAGGAAAGAATATCTAATGGAAAAAAGGTCTTCTCAGCAAATGGTGCTGGGAAAACTGGACACTGACATTCAGAACAATGAACCTGGACCGCTTTGTTACACCATACACAAAATAAACTCAAAATGATGAAAGACTTAAATGTAAGACACGAAGCCATCAAAATCCTAGAGGAGAAAACAGGCAAAAACCTCTTTGAACTCGGCCACAGCAATTTCTTACTTGACATGTCTCTGGAGGCAAGGGAAACTAAAGCAAAAAAAATAAAATAACTATTGGGACCTCATCAGGATAAAAATCGTCCCCACAGCAAAGGAAAGAGTCAGCAAAACTAAAAGGCAATCAACAGAATGGAAAAAGATATTTGCAAATGACATATCAGATAAAGTGTCAGTATCCAAAATCTATAAAGAAACTATCATCAACACCTATGAAACATATAATCCAGTCAAGAAATGGGCAAAAGCCATGAATAAACTCCTCCAAATAAAACATCCAGATGGCTAACAGATACATTAAAAGATGCTCAAAATCACTCATTGTCAGGGAAATATAAATCAAAATCTCATTGAGATACCACCTCACACCTGTCAGGTGGCTAAATTTAACAACAGCTGCTGGAGAGGATGTGGAGAAAGAGGAACCGTTTTGCAATGCTGGTGAGAATGCAAATAGGTGCAGTCACTCTGGAAAACAGTATGGAGATTCCTCAAAAAAATCAAAAATAGAACTACCCTATGACCCAACCATTCCACTACTAGGTATTAATCCAAAGTATACAGGAGTGCTGATTTGAAGGGGTACATGCACCTCAATATTTATTACAGCGCTATCAACAATAGCCAAAGTATGGAAAGATTGCAAATGTCTATTGACTGGCGAATGGATAAAAAAGATGTGGTATGCCATGGAATATGATTCGGCGATGAAAAAAGAATGAAATATTGCCGTTTGAAACAACGTGGATGAAACTAGAGTGTATTATGCTAAGAGAAATAAGTCAGTTACAGAAAGACAAATATCACATGTTTTCATTCATATGTGGAATTTAAGATACAAAACAGATAAACATAAGGGAAGGAAAGCAAATATAAAAACAGAGGGAGACAAACCATAAGAGACTCTTAAATGCAGAGAACAAACTGATTATTGCTAGTGGGGTGGGGTGTGGGGGGGTGGGCTAAATGGGCAAGGGGAACTGAGGAGGACACTTGTTGGTATGAGCACTGGGTGTTATATGTAAATGATGAATCACTAAACTCTATTCCTGAAATCTTTATTACACTATATGTTAATTAACTGGGTTGTAAATTTAAAAAATATATACATACATACATACATACATACATACATACATAAAACACTGTTAACTATACTGGAATTAAAATAAAAATCTTAGTAAAAAATCTTGTAAAGAAGCTCCATTCTAATTGACTTGGAGATAAAAAGAATCGTTCATATGAATTGTTTGTATAACACTCAGAAATATCAAGATGAACACAACTGTTTTTGCAACTTCACATTACTTAGGTAAGAGTATTTGTTAATATTGGCTTAATAAAAATGGGTTTATATCTTCTGATTTATCACCATTTATCGTAATTCAAACATACGGTTTTGTTATAGTTGGCTTACTAGTTATGTAAAGTAATATATCTAATAGATATTTGAAATTATAAAAATTATAGTTTCAATGTAAAACCAAATGTACTAGACATAGTAAAAATGAACTACTTCATTCATGTCAAACACAACAGTAAAAAAAACAAATAAATGTATGTAATTTTGCTTAGATATTTTTGTTTTCAGTACTTGCCTAACCTGCATGTACTACCAAAATAGTCAACAGAAAAATAACTTGAGTTGGTGGCTACTTTTAATGTTATAATATGTCTGCTTAGAAGTAGTTTCTAAAACTTCTTTGGTAATTTGCAGTCTTAAAATAATGCTAACTCAAGTAATGGATATTTATTAAATATCTAGATAATTTATTTGTAAGATGAAATACTGAAGTAGTCATGAGTTTATTTTATATGGCTTACAGAGGCTAAAAATACTGGGGCCTGTTAGTAAACATGTTCTTTTTGACAAATTTAAAAACTCTACCTGAGGAAACGTATGCCTATAAAATTGTGATCTAGTATACTCTAATTTTACTAGTCTGCTACACTATTCTGCCACATGACAAATGATTCAAAATTTACTTCCTAGTTTTCTTTGTAGAAAAAGGTCACTAATGTTAAAAATTATAATCAATATATGACAACAAAACCTACTAGTAGAGATGACAGTGAAGGGATACAACTGTGTATGCAAATTATGCAATGGAAGAAGTTTGTGTTTTTTGATAAGGAAATATATACATGATAATAAGGTTATTTAAGGGGAGAAACAGAAACTGTCCTAGAGTAAAATGACTGGTTTTGTCTTTCTCTAACTTATTTCATTTAGTTAATACTCTCTAGCTCCATCCATATTGTTAAAAATGGCAAGATTTCATCTGAGTGATATTCCATTGTGTGTATATACATATATATCATCTTAATTATTTTAAGTTTTTATTTAAATTTCCAATTATGTAACATACAGTGTACTATTAGTTTCAAATGTACAATATAGTGATTCAACACCCATTGCTCATAACAATTACACTCCTTAGGCCCCATCAACAATTCAACAATCCACCCACCCATCTCCCCTCTGGCAAGCATCACTTTGCTCTCTGAAGTTAAGAGTCTCTTTCTTGGCTTTCCTCTCTCTTTACTCATTCATCAGTTGATGGACACTAGGGCTGTTTCCATAATTAGGCTATTGCAGATAATGCTGCTATAAACATCAGGGTATATGTGTTCCTTTGAATTGGTATTTTCATATTCTTTGGATAAATACCCAGTATTGCAATTACTGGATCATAGGGAAGTTCTATTTTTAACTTTCTGAGCAACCTCCATACTGATTTCCAGCATTGTTGTACCTGTTTACTTTCCTACCAACAGTGCAAGAGGTTTCCTTACCAACACCTGTTGTTTTTTGTGTTATTTTTTTAAAGTTTGTCTATTTTGAGAGAGGCAGTGCTAGTGGGGGAGGGTCAGAGAGAGAGAGAAAGAGAGAGAATCCCAAGCAGACCGTGCTGCCTGTGCAGAGTCCAATGTAGGGCTTGAACACATGAAATGACAAGATCATGACCTGAGCTGAAATCAAGAGTTGGATGCTTAAATGACTGAGCCACCCAGGGGCCCCCGTTTTATGTATTCTTGATTTTAGCCATTCTGACAAGTGTGAGGTGATATATCATTGTAGTTTTGATTTGGATTTCCCTGATGATCAGTGATGTTGAGCATCTTCTCATGTGTTTCTTGGCCATCTGGATGTCTTCTTTGGAAAAATGTCTATTCATGTCTTCTGCCCATTTTTAATTGGATTACTTGTTTTT
Organism: Leopardus geoffroyi; assembly: GCF_018350155.1. Classification (NCBI taxonomy): domain Eukaryota; kingdom Metazoa; phylum Chordata; class Mammalia; order Carnivora; family Felidae; genus Leopardus; species Leopardus geoffroyi. The sequence goes on from NC_059343.1 coordinate 50,559,983, forward strand.
TGGTTATTGAATTTTAAAATTTCCTTATATATTTTGGACACTAACTTATCTGATCTGTCATTGAAAATATCTTCTCTCATTCCATAGGTTGCCTTTTAGTTTTGTTGATTGTTTCCTTCACTGTGTAGAAGCTTTTTTTTATTTTTATTAAGTCCAAATAGTTTATGTTTGCTTTTGTTTCCTTTGCCTCTGTAGACATATCTAGAAAGAAATTACAAGTTCCAATGTCAAAAAGGTTACTACCTGTTTTTTCCTCTAGGATTTTTATGGTTTGAGATCTCACATTTAGGTCTATAATCCAGTTTCAATTTATTTTTGTGTGTGAGATAATAAAGTGGTCCAGTTTCATTCTTTTCCATGTTGCTGTCCAATTTTCCCAACACCATTTGTTGATAATACTGTCTTTTTCTCACTGGATATTCTTTTTTGCTTTGTAGAGGATTAACTGACCATATAATTGTGGGTTTGAGAGAAAAAGAAAGGTGAGAAAGAGAGGCGAACCAAGAAACAGACTCTTAACTCTAGAAAACAAACTGATGATACCAGAGATGAAATATGGGGTGATGGATTAATTAGGTGATGGGGATTAAACAGTGCATTTCTTGTGATGATCATTCGGTGTTGTATTGAAGTATTGAATCACTATATTGTACACATGAAACTAATAGTATACTGTACATTAACTAACTGGAATTTATATAAAAACTTCTAAAAAGTAAAAAAAATGTTTTTTTCTAGAATGGAAAAAAGGAAAATACAGAATGAAAACTGAATGGATGTAAAAAGTTGTAGAACATTTCTGGAAAAATAATCCTATGTTGCATAGTCAAAGCTGGAAAAGTTTGGATGGACTCATTTATAATGTGTTTTTTAATGAACTCTAATAATACACTGATCCAAAACTAGATGTTTGTATTTTTGCTGTTAAATGGACAAAATTTTCCTGGATGATTCGTCTCCTCTTAAAAAAAATTGCAAAATGTTTTTCATTACATTTTAAGTAGTCTGCATATGAATTCAAGATTTTGTTTCTTATAAGAATAATTTCCTGAGGGGTGCCTGGGTGGCTCAGTAGGTTAAGCATCCAACTTTGGCTCAGGTCATGATCTCGTGGTTTGTGAGTTCGAGCCTTGTGTTGGGCTCTGCGCTGACAGCTCAGAGCCTGGAGCCTGCTTCAGATTCTGTGTCTCCCTCTCTCTCTCTGCCTCTCCCCTGCTCATGCTCTGTCCCTTTATGCCTCAAAAATAAATAAAACATTAAAAACATTTAAGAATAATTTCCCAAGTTTTATGTTAACCTTTGTGATATCCCTGATTATTTAGGAAAATGGAGTTTTCTCACTGTTTAAAAGTCTTAAAAATTTTTACAATCATGTTATTTTTTATAATTACTTTAGAATTATTTCATGGTCACATTGTTTAATAGATAATTATTTTCTCATAGTGACCTAGACTCTCATTTAGTAAAATTTTCACTTTTTTTTAACATTTTGATAACTTTAGTTATAGTTCTTAAAATAAAATGCTAAATAAAATTCTGACCTAAATGAAGTTCTGTTTACAGAACTTAGAAGTTCCCAGAGGGTCCCTGAAAACTCTCAAAGGATTTTTCATTTCACCTTGTAAAAAGAGAGGTGTTAAAAACTGTTTATATGTTAAAAAGGTTTATATGTTGAATTGCATGAGAAGTATTGTTAAATAAGAAGAGATGATTAATCTTATATTTGTATTGGGAAAATGTTACTAATATAGTATAAATACTAATAAAATATTTTGAAATTGTATGAATTTCATAGAAATTTGTAAATATGCACTATATTCATGATGTATGTTGGCATAATGGTATCAGTCGCAGCTCCATTTATTATTTTAAAGTATTTTATCCCACAGAAATGACCAAATTCCCTCATTTATTCTGTTTTTTTTTTTTACAATAAACACTCAAAAGATCTTTAATCACATCTATTTTTGCCTTTTGTCATCTTTAGGTAGTTTTTGTTTTTCTCTGATTCTTCTCATAAAACATTTGCAATCAGCTATGGACAAGAGTGTTTGAACCTCCACAAGAGACTATTTTAGAAACCTGAAGAAAAGATTCTGACAGGTATTTTGGTGTACAGGCTTCTGCTAGTGTTTGTTAAATAACTGTGAGACCATACTTCTGGAAACCTTGAATAAAGGTTTCCAGAACTGTAGTGGAGAAACTGATAGGCTCATAAAACTGCTAACTCAAGATTAAGCAAAACAAGCATTATTTACACAGGTCTAAATGAACAGGTGAAGAATGATTATAATTTTTGTAAGTTTAGGTTTGCCATATTTCTTGTTCTTTAATGATCTATTTTCTAAATATAAGGAACCATTTTCTATTTTCTCTTATCTATAATATGTAACAGTACATTATATATTTGTAAACATAAATGAATTAACATTTATTTTTCTCCCTATCTGATTCCACCATAATTCAGAAAATTGTATTTGATGTTCTTATTACATAATAATAATTATTTGCATAAGTTCAATAAGAATCTGTCCTTGTGAAAACACATAATTGGAAACATTGGTTATATAACCAAAACTTTCAATGGAAGATCATATTTAATAATGATATGCACAAAATCAGACAGGATTACAGAATTTTAAGAAACTAAGCTCTCTTAGAAAAATCATCCTTACATGTGAAACAACCTTGCATGTGATTAAGTAAAATCACTTCTTGCATACCAAAGCTTAAAATATTTTCTGGGCCAAATCTATACTATACTATACTATACTATACTATATTATACTATATCATACCATACCATACCATACCATACCATACCATACCATACCATACTATTTCAAGTGAAGTCTGGTGGCAAGTTCTTGGTTTGGCTTTCTACCCTCAAGAGGCTTTGAAAAGTCTGATATAAGATTCCTTATGAAAAATGTCAGCAAAACAAACATAAAATGCCTGTGTGGTTGGTAGGAGGAGTTAAGATGGTGGAGAGGTAGGAGGACCTTTTGCTTGTCCTGTCCAATCACAGCTGGGTAAATATCAAATCATTCTGAACACCCAGGACATCAGTCTGAAGACTAAGAGAACAATTAAGCAACTAGAGGGAGTAAAGAGGCCACGTTGTGAAAGGTAGGAGGTGCAAAGACATGATTTGGGGAAGAAAAGAATCACTGATGCTGTAGAGGGGAGGGATCCCAGTTTAGGGAGACAGGAAAGTGGAGTGGGGAGAGAGAGCAGGGAACAGGACGTTACACAAAAATAATACTTCTCCAAAAACATTGATGGGGAAAAGGAGAAGGGCTGATACTGGCAATTTTTTTACAAGCAGCAAAGCTGAACGTCTGAAGTTTTAAAAGTCTGCACCACCACGTGGAGGCTGGTGAGCATAGAGGTGTTTCTGTGGAGAAGGAGGGCAGAGGCTCAGGAGCAGACAGGGTGGTCCGAGGATCTCCTGGGATTCACTGGGAGAGACATCTCCCCTTCTTGGAGTGTATTTGGGAGAGGTGGCACTGCCACACCAGGGACAAAACAGCCAGTGGGTGACATTCAGCTGCCCTGTTCAATAGCATAGGAGCAGAGGCTGCTGCTGAGGGCAGCTAACCTAGACACCAGCCTTTTGTTGAACTTTACATGAACTCTAAACTCCTACTCGATCATGTGACTACCTACTGGGACAAACCAGCACCAGCCACAGCATGGAAAGATCCTTCCTCAGATGACCCGTGTGGGCCCATGCTTACCTGGGTCCCTAAGGTTTGGAGTTTCGAAACCCATCTGGCTCACCAGAGATAAAACACAGGAGCACTGCAATGTTTGGTGGACAGATGGTTTGGACACAGACAGGATGAAGGCAGGGATTGGAGGAAACCAGGGACACATGAAGGAAGATTGTTTGCTCTTCTGTAAGGGCTTCCTGAACAGGGATGGGCATTAATTCCCAACTCCAGGGAGGAAAGAGAAAGCTAACACCATTTTTAACCCTGCCATAAGCATCAATGGACTTCTGTGAGCAACACAGTGCCCACAGGGGAAGCTTGAGCTGCTCACACCAAGCCACGCCCCCCTGCACTCTGCAGGTGCTTCTGAATTAGGGCAAGTGTGCCTGAGAGTCATAGCAGTAGTGTATCCCTCCCCCAGAAGACCAGCACAAACCCCCACAACCACCAAGTCTACTGACCATAGACTGCTGCAAAGCTTCAGCTCTAGGAAAAATAAGATCTAGCCTTTTTTAACAAGCAGATGGAAAAACACCTAGTAAAAATTTGCCACACAGTGAAGATCCAAACATTCCTTACTGCAGGTCAGGAAACCCTTTAGAGGACTAAATTGAGGGAATGAGCAGCAAAAACAGAGTGGCAGGGTGCACACAGCATAGATCAGAAACATTTGCTGAAGCATCAGCCACTGGACAGTATATGATCTCTTCTTAATATATCCATTACTATCAGGAACAGGAAACATAACAGGCTTTCCTAATACACTCAAGAAAGAGATCTAGACAAAATACCAAGACTAAGGAATTCATCCCAAAAGAAAGAAAAATAAAAGGTCATGGCAGGGATCTAGTCAAAACAAACATAAGTAGTAAGCCTGAATGAGAATTTAAAAACACGGTCATAAGGACACTTGCTGGGCTTGAGAAAAGCATGGAAGACACCAGGGACTCCTTTGCCATAGGGATAAAGCACCTTAAAACTACTCAGGCCATTTTTTTAATGCTATAACCAAGATGCAAAACCTATTGGGTGTAATGATCACAAGGGTTGACAAAGCAGAGGAATGAATAAGGTATAGAGAAGATAAAATTATGGTAAATAATGAAGCTGAGAAAAGAGGGAAAGAAAAGTATTGAATTATGAATGCATACTTAGGAAACTCAGTGACTCCATAAACAATAATAACATTCCTATCATAGCATTTCCAGAAAAAGAAGAGAGAAAAAAAACTTGGAGAAGGTACATTTGAGAAAATTATACCTGAAAATTCCTCTAAACAGCTGAAGGGAACAGACATCCAATCCAGGAGGCACAGAGAACTCCCATCATAATCAAACAAAGCAGGTCAACAAGACATATTATAGTAGAATTTGAAAAACCCTAAAAGCAGTGAGGGAAAAGAAGTTACTAACCTACAAGGGAAGACAGAAAAGTTTAGCAGCAGATCTCTCCACAGATACTTGACAGGCTACAGTTGCATGAACACTCAATGTAATTCAGAAGACATGTATGCAGCCAAGAGTGCTTTATCAAGCAAGGCTCTCATTCAGAATAGAAGGAGAGATAAAGAGTTTCCCAAACAAAACTAAAGGAGTTCATAGCCACCAAACCAGCCCTGCAAGAAATATTAAAGGAGAATAAAAGAGTAGGAAGAAAGACCAAAGCATAAATGACGAGAAAGGAACAAAGAACATCTCAAGAAACACTGAATTAACAGGTAGTACTTTGGCACTAAGTTCCTATAAATAATCACTCTGAATGTAAATTAACTAAATATATCTAGATAAATACCTAGTAGTGCAATTGCTGGGTGATAGGTTAGTACTATTTTTATTTTTTAAGAAATATCCATACTGTTTTCCAGAGTGACTGCACCAGTTTGCATTCCCACCAACAATGTAAAACGTTTCACTTTTCTCCACATCCTTGTCAACATCTGTTGTTGCCTGAGTTGTTCATTTTAGTAGTTCTGATAGGTGTGAGGTGGTATCATTCTCTGATGATGAGTGATGTTTAGCATCTTTTCACGTATATGTTAGCTATCTGGGATGTCTTCTTTGGAAAAGTGTCTATTCATGTATTCTACCCATTTCTTCACTAAGTTATTTGTATTTAGGGTGTTTGAATAGTTCTTTATAGATCTTGGATACTAACCCTTTATCTGATAGGTCATTTGCAAAATTCTTCCATTTCATCAGTTGCCTTTTAGTTTTGTTGATTGTTTCCTTTGCTGTGCAGAAGATTTTTATCTTGATGAGGTCCCAATAGTTCATTTGTGCTTTTGTTTCCCTTGTCTCCTGAGACATGTCTAGTAACAAGTTGCTGTGGCTGATATCAAAGAGTTTGCTGCCTCTTTCTCTTGTAGGGTTTTGATGGTTTCCTGTCTCACATTTATGTCTCTCATACATTATGTATTTATTTTTGTGAATGGTGTAAGAAAATGGTCTAGTTTCATTCTTCTGCAGGTCACTGTCCAGTTTTCCCAGCACCATTTGCTGAAGAGGCTGTCTTTTTTTGTTTTTTTTTTTTTTTTTCCATTGGATAATCTTTCCCGTTTAGTCAGAGGTTAGTTGGCCATATATTTGTGGGTACATTTCTGGGTTCTCTATTTTGTTCCACTGATCTAAGTGTCTTTTTTGTGCTAGTATCATTCTGTCTTGAGGATTAGACCTCTGTAATACAGCTTAAGGTCAGGAATTGTGATGGAGCCAACTTCGGTATAATTTTGAACATTAGTTTGGATATTTGGGGTCTTTTCTGGGTCCGTTGAAATTTTATGATTGTTTGTTCTAGTTCTATGAAGAATGCTATTTTTATTTTGATAGGAATTGCATTTAATATAGGGATTGCATTTAATATATAGATTGCATTAGGTAGTATAGACGTTTTAAAAATATTTATTCTTCCAATCTATGAGCATGGAACGTTTTTCCATTTCTTTGTGTCTTCTTCAGTTTCTTTCATAGGCTTTCTATAGTTTTCACTATACAGATCTTCTAACTCTTTGGTTAGGTTTATTTATAGGTATCTTACGGTTTTGGGTACTATTGTAAACGGGATCCATTCCTTGATTTCTTTTTCTGCTTCTTCATTATTGTTGTTTAGAAATGCAAAATATTTCTATACATTGAGTTTATATCCTGTCACTTTGCTGAATTCATGTATTAGTTCTAGAAGTGTTTTAGTAGATTATTTCTGGTTTTCTATGTAGAGAATCATGTCATCTGCAAAGAGTGGATGTTTGACTTATTCTTAACAATTTGTGTGCATTTTATTTCATTTTGTTGTCTGATTGTTAAAGCTAGGACTTCCATTACTATTTTGAACAACAGTGGTGAGAGTGGACATACCTGAATTATTACTCACCTTAGAGGGGAAAGATCTTATTTTCCCACTGAGGATAAAATTAGCTTTTGGGCCTTAATATATGACATTTATGATGTTCAGGTATGTACCCTCTACCCCTATTTCTTACAGATCTTTATCAAGAAGGTTGTAGTTTGTCAAATGTTTTTTTCTGCATCTGAAAGTATCATATGGTTCTTACCTTTTATTTTAATAAAGTGCTGTATCACAGTGATTTATTTGCAAATATTGATCCATCCCTGCATCCCAGGAATAAATCCCACTTTATCATGGTGACTCAGTCTTTCAAATGTACTGCTGAATTTGATTTGCTAGTATATTGTTGAGAATTTTTGCATCCAGTGTCATCAGGGATATTGGCCTGTAATTCTCCTTTTTAGTGTGGTCTTTGGTTTGGGAATCAAGCTTATGGTGGCTTCATAGAATGAATCTGGAAGCTTTCATTCCTTTTTTTTTTTTTTTTTTTTTTGGAACAGTTTGAGGAGAATAAATGCTGCTTTAAATGTCTGGTAGAATTCCCCTAGGAAGCCCTCTGGCACAGGACTCTTATTTGTTGGGATATTTTTGATAACTGATTAAATTTCTTTGCTGGTTATGGGTCTGTTCAAATTTTGTATTTATTCCTGTTTGCATTTTTGTAGTGTGTGAATATCTAGGAGTTTGTCCTTTTCTTCCATATTGTCCAGTTTGTTGGGTTATATTTTCTCATAGTATTAAGCTATAACTGTTTGTATTTCTGTGGTGTTGATTGTGAGCTCTCTCTTTCATTTGTAATTTTATCTATTTGGGTCTTCTCTTTTTTCGTTTTGAAAAGTCCAGCTAGAGTGTTATTAATTTTTTTTTGTTGTTGTTCTTTCAAAACACCAACTCTTAGCTTTATTGATCTGTTCTACATTTTGGTGTTGTTGTTATTTCTATGTAATTTATTTTTGCTGTAATTTTTATTAGTTCCCTTCTTTATCTGGGGTTGGGCTTTATTTGCTGCTCCTTTTCTATCTCCTTTAAGTGTAACGTTAGGTTATGTATTTGGACCTTTCTTGCTTATTGACATAGTCCTGAATTGCAATATAGTTTCCTCTTAGGACTGCCATTGTTGCATCCCAAAGGTTTTTGACTGTCGTGATTTCCTTTTTATTTGCTTCAATGTATTTTTTTTGTTGTTGTTTCTTCTTTAATTTTTAGGTAAACCATTCATTCTTTACTGGAATCTTCTTTAACCTCCATGTATTTGGAGGCTTTCCAAAATTTTTCTTGTGGTTGATTTCAAGTTTCATAGTGTTGTGATCTGAAAATATGCATGGTATGATCTCCATCTTTTTGTACCTGTTAAGGGCTGATTTGTGACCCAGTTTGTGATCTTTTCTGGAGAATGTTCCCTGTGCACTCAAGAAGAGTGTGAATTCTAGTACTCTAGGATGAAACATCCTGAATTTATCCATGAAGTACATCTGGCTCAGTGTGTCATTCAAAACTATTGTTGCCTTGTTAACTTTCTGCTTTGTTGATCTGTCCATTGTTATAAGTGAGGTATTAAAGTCTCTTCCTATATAATAGTATTATCTCTGAGTTTGTTTATGTTTGTGATTGATTTATATATTTTGGTGTTCAAGTTGGGGCATAAATATTTACAATTGTTAGATATTCTTAATGGATAGAACACTTAATTATGATATAATGCCTTTTTCCATTTCTTGTTACATTCTTTGACTTAAAATCTAATTTGACTGATATAAGTGTGGCTACCCTGGCTTTCTTTTCTGGTCCTTTGTAGTCTTTGCTACTTTCCACCCAGGGAGGCCTCCTTAAAATTTTATTGGTTTACTGGTCAAAAACTCCTTTAGGTTTTTGTTTGTTTGTTTGTTTTGTTTTTTTTTTTGTTTTTTTTTGTTTTTTTGTTTTTTTTTTTTGTCTGGGGAAGTCTTTATCTCTTCTTGCATTCTGAATGACAGTCTTGTTGGATAAAAGATTCCTGGCTCCATATTTTCCCTGTTCATCATATTGAGTATTTCCTGCCACTCCCTTCTAGCCTGCCAAGTTTCAGTGCACAAGTATGCTACTAATCTTATGTGTCTACCCTTGTAGGTTAAGGACATTTGTCCCCACTGCTTTCAAACTTTCTCTTTATCTTTGTATTTTGCAAGTTTCACTATGGTATGTCATGGTGTTGACATGTGTTTGTTTATTTTGAAGAGAGTTTTCTGTGCCTCTTGGACTTGGATGCCTGTTTTCTTGCCCAGATTAGGGAAATTCTCAGCCATAATTTGTTCACCTAAACATTCTGCCCCCTTTTCTCACTCTTCTTCTTCTGGTACTTCTATGATACAGATATTGTTTCATTTCATGGAATCGCTTAGTTCTCTGTCTTCCCTACTGATGTAGTAATTTCCTTTCCCTCTTTCACATTCATTATTTTCAAATTTTATCTTCTCTTTCACCTATTCTCTCCTCTGCTTCTTCAATCCTTGCTCTTACTGTATTTTGCTTATTTTGCATCTCAGCTATGTAATTTTTATTTCATCATGGCTAGTTATTAGGTCCTTGATCTCTGTAGAAAAGATTTCTCTGGTGTCTTGTATGGTTGTTTTAAGGCCAACTGGTAGTCATATGACTGTTGATTTAAATTCTGGTTAAGATTTATTGATTATATCTGTTTTGATTGTTTCTGGCTGTGATTTCTTCTTGACCTTTCTTTTGGGGAGAATTCCTCTGTCCTGTCATTTTGGCTATGCTTTTGTCTTTTGTGTGTTTTAAAAGCTTGTTATGTTTCCTGCACCTGAGACTACTTCTATATTAAAAAGATGTTATACACTGTCCAGGGCCTGGAAGACAAGGAAGTGTTTCTTGTGTATACTGTGTACACTCTTCTGTTGCATTCAGGCTGCTCTTTCCCACTTGTCAGTCCTCTGCAGAGCTACTCCTTGCTTGCATTGTTGGAGTATTTGGGCTTTTAACTATGAGTGCTTGGATTTGTTTGTTAAAGTAACCCTAGGAAAAAAAGGGAGCAGGAGAAACCTGATCCCATAAGAAGAGCAATAGAAAGGGAACAAAATAAATAAAACAGAAAATCATAAAACTATAAGGCTGATTCCAAGGGGGGAAAAGGAGAAAAAAGAAACAAAAAGCAGAAGAAGAGATACAACACAAGGAAAGATAAAAGAATTTAAAAAGCCTGATTAAAAAAGAAAAGAAAGAAATAAAATGATAACAAAAATCAGAAACTATGAACCTGATTCCACAGAAAAAAAGAAGGAGGAGGAAATAAAGAAGAAAAGAAAAAGATTCATCTATCAGTGCCTGGGGGTGGGGGGTGGCTATGCTTGTCTGGAAAAGAGGCCAACTGCCTAGGCTCAGAGTCAGTATTGTACCAGTAAATAAGCAGTTACCAGGCAGAGTGGGTTGGGATTTGGTGTTAGTGTGTGTCACTTCCACTAAGGACCACTGTGCTGGTTTCTGGAGTCCCACTGGGTTGGTGTTGGGGGTAAAATGGTGTCACCATAATCTCTCATCTCTGGATGGGGGATCTCAACACTGGCTGTTCAGGCAGCCCTTACAGAATAGCAAGAGCAGTCACCTCACCCTGTGCCACAACTATCCCATGCCTTCTCTTTGGTATGCATGGCTAGGATTCAAAATCCCACATCTTAAAAGACCCAGCATTTGGCCTGTGGCTGTGATTCAAAACACAGTCTTTTAGGACCTGGCATTGTGTGATTCTGATCCCCTTCTATGGAGTAGAGCCTCTCCACCCTGTTAATTAAAGGACTTTAGCTGGTGCCTGCAGGGTCTTTTATCCCTAGGAGGCAATAAAACTTTTTCCAAAAGTATTCCAGGAATGGGATTGTTCTCTCCCAGTGAGCCTGGAAATCACTACACCATGCTATGCACTCCCAAGGTGCACACACGCCAACTCTGCTCTTGAGAAAGTCACACATTTCCAGAAACTGAGTTTGAGCTCCACAAACTGTTTGCAAAATCTGGGACACTCAGTATATCTTGCCCCCCAATTTGTGGTCTAGAGAGTTTTTCCTCTTGTGCTAACTCAATGCCACACTATGCCAACACCTTTATCTTTCTCTCCCTTTTATCTATCCATAGAAGGGGTTCCTTGCCCTCTGAGGGTCCACTGCTTTCTCTCCACCAACTCACATTTGTGCACTTGGCTCCTGCCAAGCTGTCTCCCTCCAATGTGGAGAACCTCTGCTGCTCTACAGATCAATTTTCTGGTTGTTCTGAGTAGTCTTAACTCAATATAGCTATGTTTGAGGGATGCAGGAATCCCAGGATCCCTGTACTTTACCATCTTAACTCCTTCTGCTCCCCTATGTTTATAGCAACATTATAAACCATAGTTAAATTATGGAAAGAGCCCAAATATCCATTGACTGATCAAGGGATAAAGAAGATACACATACATACATACATACATACATACATACACACATATATATACATTTATAATGGAATATTACTCAGCCATCAGAAAGAATGGAACCTTGTCATTTGCAATGACCTGGATGAAGTTACAATGTATTATGCTAAGTGAAACAAGTCAGAGAGAGACAAATAACATGATTTCACTCATATATGGTATTTATGAAACAAAACAGATGAACATAGGTGAAAGTGGAACAAACTTTCCAGGGAAAGCAAACCATAAGAGACTCTTAACTGTAGAGAACAAATTGAGGGCTGATGGAGGAGAGGTTGGTGGCAATGGGCTGAATAGGTAATAGGTATTAAGTAGGGCACTTGTATTGAGCACTGGATTTTATATGTAAATGATGAGTCACTAAATTCTACTCCTGAAACCAATATTACAGTATATGTTAACCAACTAGATTTTAAATAAAACTTTAGGAATATAAATAAATAATAAATAAATAAATAAATAAATAAATAAAAGATATAAGGTACAAAAAATGGCTAAGTGTTTAATTAACATTATTGCTTTACCTAAATTATCAATCCAAATCTATTGAGGCCAGTTTATTTTGTAAACATGAATCAAAAAGGGGAGTGATTATAGAGAGAATGTTTCAAAGGGAAAACTATAGCATACCCTGTATACTGTTAAATTTTAGTCCTATTCATTGTTGGAGGTTTGTTGCCTACCTGTAAACTGGACTAGAGTCTATTATCTTACATATTTTGTCATTCTTTACCAAATTCTAGATTCTTTTTGTTGCATTCAATATTTAGTTATAATTCTCCAAAGTAATGTTTCTAATTTTTCTCCCACTCCTCTGAATTGGCATCACTAAGAGCTAAAACCTGAAATCCCAAATCTTTATTGAAAATATCTACAGTAGCCCAGTGAGTAGAAGTTGGGCACTTCCACTATCTCCTGAGGGATATAATCATGACTCTGACATTAATGTGTATGCCATTACCAAAGACGTTCAATGTCCAAAGTAGGAAATACATTGGACTTCCAGTTCTGTCTTCACTTTGCCATTGAAGATATTTTGAGCCCAACATCCAGAAATCTCCCAATGTTTAGAAGTCTTCTGAATGGGCTGCTCTCTGAACTCAGAAAATTGTTTTATAGTCTGCCTTAACCATTAGTTTTGTTTTTCTTTTATTTTCATAAACCTTCCTTCATTTAAGTGCTTAATGGTTTATGCCATTCAACAAATATACTCTACTACCATGTCCAAAAAGGTGGTTTACATAATGTTTAATGAACAAAAGGTGACCAAAGAAGACATATTCTTTCCTTGACAAGAAACGAGACTGACAAATACTTCTCTTTACCAGACTTTAGACAAGCTCTTCACTGCCCTCTTTCCAACTAGGCCTCAACATTGAGGCCAATCTTTGCGTGTCTATAAGATTATAGCAAAAATCCTGCTAATAAAATTTATGGAGAATAACCCCAATTTTTTAAAAATATAATTTATTGCCAAATTGTTTTTCATACAGCACCCAATACTCATCCAAACAAGCGCCCTCCTCCCTGCCCATCACCCAGTTTCCCATCTTCCCCACCCCCCATCTACCCTTAGTTTGTTTTAAGAGTCTCTTATGGTTTGCCTCCCTCCTTCTCTGTAACATTTTCTTTTCCCCTTCCCCTCCACATGGTCTTCTGTTATGTTTCCTAAGATCCACATATGAGTGAAAACATATGGTGTCTGTCTTTCTCTGCCTGACTTATTTCACTTAGCATAATACCCTCCATTTCCATCCACGTTGCTACAAATGGCCAAATTTCATTCTTTCTCATTTCCAAGTAGTATTCCATTGTATATATAAACTACATCTTCTTTATACATTAGTCAGTTGATGGACATTTAGGCTCTTTCCATAATTTGGCTATTGTTGAAAGTGCTGCTATGAACATTGGGGTACATGTGCCCCTATGCATCAACACTCCTGTATCATTTGAGTAGATTCCTAGCACTGCTATTGCTGGGTTACAGGGAGTTCTATTTTTAATTTTTGGAGGAACCTCCATACTGTTTACCAGAGCAGCTGCACCTGTTTGCATTCTCACCAACAGTACAAGAGGGTTCCCATTTATCCACACCCTCGCCAGCATCTATAGTCTCCTCATTTGTTCATTTTAGCCACTCTGACTAGCATGACGTAATATCTCAGTGTGGTTTTGGTTTGTATTTCCCTGATGAGGAGTGATGTTGAGCATCTTTTCATGTGTCTGTTGGCCATCTGGATAACACACTTTGGAAGTGTCTATTCATGTCTTCTGCCCATTTCTTCACTGGATTATTTGTTTCTTGGGTGTGGAGTTTGGTGGGTTCTTTATAGATTTTAGATATTAACCCTTTATCTGATATGTAATTTGCAAATATCTTTTCCTATTATGTCAGTTGCCTTTTAGTTTTGTTGATTGTTTCCTTTGCAGTGCAGAAGATTTTTATTTTGAAGTACTAATAGTTCATTTTTGTTTTTAATTCCCTTGCCTTTGGAGATGTGTCACGTAAGAAATTGCTGTGGCTGAGGTAAAAGAGGCTGTTACCTGCTTTTTTCTCTAGGGTTTTGATGGTTGCCTATCTCACATTCAGGTCCTTTATCCATTTTGAGTTTATTTTTGTGTATGGTGTAAGAAAGTGGTATAGTTTCATTCTTCTGCATGTTGCTGTCCTGTGCTGCCAACACCGTTTGTAAAGAGACTGTCTTTTTTCCATTGGATACGCTTTCTTGATTTGTCAGAGTAGTTGGTCGTACATTTGTGGGTCCAATTCTGGCATCTCTATTCTATTGCATTGGTGTATGTGCATTGGTGTATGTGTGGTGTATGTGTCTTTTTTTGTGCCCACTTCCATACTGCCTTGATGATTATAGCTTTGTAGTAGAGGCTAAAGTCTGGGATTGCGATGTCTCCCGTTTTGGTTTCTTCTTCAATATTACTTTGGCTATTCAGGGTCTTTTGTGGTTCAATACAAATTTTAAGATTGTTTTCTCTAGCTTTGAGAAGAATACTGGTACAATTTTGATTGGTATTGCATTGAATGTGTAGATTGCTTCAGGTAGTATTGACATTTTAACAATATTTTTTCTTCCAATCCATAAGTATGGAATGTTTTTCCATTTCTTTGTACCTTCTTCAGTTTCCTTCATAAGCTTTCTATAGTTTTCAGCATGGAGATCTTTTATATCATTGATTTATTCATTATTTATATCGTTAGGTTTATTCCTAGGTATTTTATGGTTCTTGGTGCAATTGTGAATGGGATCAGTTACTTTATTTCTCTTTCTGTTGCTTCATTATTGGTGTATAAAAATGCAACCAATTTCTGTACATTAATTTTTTACCCTGCGACTGTGAGAATTGATGTATCAGTTATAGGAGAATTTTGGTGGAATCTGTCGGTTTTTCCATGTAGAGTATCATATTTTTTGCGAAAAGTGAAAATTTAACTTCATCTTTGCCAATTTTGATGCCTTTTATTTCATTTTGTTGTCTGATTGATTTGATTCTAGGACTTCCAATGCTATGTTAAACAATAGTGGTGAGAGTGGACATCCCTGTCGTGTTCCTGATCTCGGGGGAAAGCACTCAGTGTTTCCCCATTATGTTGATAGTAGCTCTGGGCTTTTAATAAGTGGCTTCTATGAGATTTAAGTATGTTCATTCTATCCTGACTTTCTTGAGGTTTTTCATCAACAAAGGATGCTGTATTTTGTCAAATGCTTTTTCTGCATCTATTGACAGGACCATATGGTTCTTATCTTTTCTTTTATTAACGTGATGTATCACATTAATTGATTTGCAAATATTGAACCAGCCCTGCCGCCAAGGAATGGATCCCACTTGATCATGGGGATAATACTTTTAATATGCTGTTGAGTTTGATTTGCTAGTATCTTGTTGAGAATTTTTACAACCATATTCATCAGGGATATTCGCCTGCAGTAATCTTTTTTGCTGGGTCTTTGTCTGGTTTGGGAATCAAAGTATTTCTGGCTTCATAGAATGAGTCTGGAAGTTTTCCTTCCATTTCTATTTTTTGGAACAGCTTGAGAAGGATAGGTATTAACTCTGCTTTAAATGTTGGGTGAAATTCCCCAGGGAAGCCATCTGGTCCTGGACTATTATTTGTTGGAATATTTTTGATGACTGATTCAATTTCATCACTAGTTATGGATCTGTTCAAATTTTCTATTTCTTCCCGTTTGAGTTTTGGTAGTTTGTGGGTGTTTAGGAATTTGTCCATTACTTCCAGGTTGTCCAGTTTGTTGACATATAATTTTTCATAGTATTCACTGATAGTTTCTTGTATTTCTGAGGGATTTGTTGTAATGAATCCATTTTCATTCGCGATTTTAACTATTTGGGTCCTCTCTCTTTTCTTTTTGAGAAGCCTGGCTAGAGGTTTATCAATTTTGTTTATTTTCTCAACAAACCAACTCTTGGTTTCATTTATCTGCTCTACTGTTTTTTTGGATTCTATATTGTTTATTTCTGCTCTTATCCTTATTATTTATCTTCCTCTGCTGGATTTGGGGCGTCTTTGCTGTTCCGCTTTTAGTTCCTTTAGCTGTGTTGTTAGATTTTGTATTTGGGATTTTTATTGTTTCTTGAGATAGGCCTGGATTGCAATGCATTTTCCTCTTAAGTCTGCCTTTGCTGCATCCCAAATGGTTTGGATTGGTGCATTTTAATTTTCATTTGTTTGCATATTTTTTTTTTTTATTTTTCTCTAATTGCCTGGTTGATCCATTCATTCTTTAGTAGTATGTTCTTTAACCGCCATGCTTTTGGAGATTTTCCAGAATTTTCCTGTGGTTCATTTCAAGTTTCATAGCATTGTGATCTAAAAGTGTGCATGGTATGATATCAATTTTTTATGATCTCACTTTTTTGTATTTATTGAGGGTTCTTTTGTGACCCAATATGTGGTCTATCTTGGAGAATGTTCCATGTGCACTTGAGAAGAAAGTATATTATGCTGCTTTGCAATAGAGAGTTCCAAATATATCTGTCAAGTCCATCTGGTCCAATGTATCCTTCAGGGTCATGGTTTCTTTACTGATTCTGTGTCTAGATGATCTGTCCATTGTTGTAAGTGGAGTATTAAAATCCCCTGCAATTACCACATTCGTATCAATAACATTGCTTATGTTTGTGATTGATTATTTTAAATATTGGGTGCTTCCAAATTTGGTGCATAGACATTTATAATTGTTAGCTCTTCCTGATGGATACACCCTGTGATTATTATATAATGCCCTTCTTCATCTCTTCTTACAACCTTTAATTTAAAGTCTAGTTTGTCTGACATAAGTATGGCTACTCCTGCTTTCTTGTGACTTCCAGTAGCATGATAGGTAGTTCTCCATCCCCTCACTTTCCATCTTAAAGTGTCCTCAGGACTGAATTTAGTCTCTTGTAGACAGCAAATAGATGTGTCTTCTTTTCTATCCATTCTGATACACTACGTCTTTGGATTGGAGCATTTAGTCCATTTACATTCAGTGTTATTATTGAAAGATATGTGTTTAGAGTCATTGTGTTATCTGTAGGTTTCATGCTTGTAGTGATGTCTCTGGTACTTTGTGGTCCTTGGAACATTTCACTCAAAGAATTCCCCTTAGGAACTCTTGTAAGTCTGGTTTAGTGGTGATGAAGTCCTTCAGTTTTTGTTTGGGAAGACCTTTATCTCTCCTTCTATTCTGAATGACAGACTTGCTGGATAAAGGATTCTTGGCTGCATATTTTTCCTGCTCACCACATTGAAGATTTTCTGCCATTCCTTTCTGGCCTGCCATGTTTTAGTGGATAGGTTTGCTACTACCCTTATGTTTCTACCTTTGTATGTTAAGGCCCGTGTATCCCTGGATGATATCAGAATTCTCTCTTTATCCTTGTATTTTGCCAGTTTCATTATGATATGTCATGCAGAAGATCAATTCATGTTACATCTGAAGGGAATTCTCTGTGCCTGTTGGATTTCAATGTATGTTTCCTTCCCCAGATTGGGGAAGTTGTCAGCTATGATTTGTTCAAGTACACCTTCAGCCCCTTTCTCTTTCTCTTCTTCTTCTAGAATTCCTATGATATGGATATTGTTATGTTTGATTGTATCTCTTAGTTCTCTAATTCTTACCTCTTGATCCTGGATTTTTTTTTTCTCCCTTTTTCTCAGCTTCCTCTTTTTCATAATTTTATCCTCTAATTCACCTATTCTCTCCTCTGCATCTTCAATCTACAGTGGGGTCGACTCCATTTTATTTTGCACCTCATTTATAGCATTTTTTATTTCATCATGATTATTTTGTAGTTCCTTGATCTCTGCAGTAATATATTCTCTTCTGTCTTCTATGCTTTGTTCAAGCCCAGCAATTAATCTTATGACTATTATACTAAATTCTTTTTCAGCTATATTGCTTCCATATGTTTTCATAAATTCTTTAGCTGTCACTTCTTCCTGGAATTCCTTTTGAGGGGAATTCTTATGTTTTGTCATTTTGGCTAGCTTTCTGTCCCTTTTCATTTTTAAAATTTTGTTATGTGTTATGCAACTGCGAGCACTGCTATATTTAAGGGAGGGGGCATATAGTGTCCAGGGCCTGGCCCTTCAGAAGGTCTTTTTTGGAGAGTGCTACTTGCTCTCTATTGTGACTTTGGTTACTTTATTTTTCTACTCGTAGTGATGTTTTGGACCCTCCATGAAGTGTGCTTTGATTTGTTCCTTGAAGTAGCCCTGGAAAGGAAAACAAACAGACAAACAAACAAGAAACAAAGACCCATAAACACACATACAACTAAAACAAACAAATGGACAACACAAACACACACACACACACACACACAAATAGTCCAAAAGCAGAAACCCAGAAAAACCAGCTACATGTATAGGACAGGGTGGAGGTGGTGCTCATGGAAGAGCACATACAAAGAGAGAAATGACAGGGGTGGGGACAAAAAGAAAATAAACATTGATGGAGCAGAGAGACTAAATGGCTTAATTGAGAGAGAGAGAGAGAGAGAGAGAGAGAGAGAGAGAGAGGAAAATAAAGAAGGAAGCAGTGAAGAAAAAAAACAAAACAATACAAAGATAAAGTTACCCAGAGAGAGAAACTATATGGTTTGATTATTCCATAGAGAGAGAAAGGACAGCACAGAAGGAGATGCAGAACATGTATCAAGGGAATGGATTAAATATGTTTGCTTAAACAAACCAACAACCAGAGTAACCAGTCTAGAAGAAGTAAGAGATAGGAAGGGAGAATAAATGTAATAGCAAGAAGTGTCCTGGAATTAATCTAAGCTATGCAGCATCACTGGTCTGGATGACAGAGCTGTCTGGTTTCACAGCATCTATCCAGCTCCTGCAGATACACAGTTAGAGGGGCGTGGTTTGGTGTAGGCTGGTCCCACCTCTACTAGGGACTGATCCCTGAGGCCCCACTTTGGTGTGTGTAGGGGGAATGGTGATCCCACAGTCTCTTCTCCATGATCTGGTGCATTCCTTTGGAGTCATCCTGTGTCGTGGGTGCAGGCAGGGCAGTCCTTCACACTCCAGAGACTCGCCTGGCCCAGTGCTTGTCTAGGATTCAATGTCCCACTCCGTGTGCTCTGGCACTGGAAGTGTCTCTCTGTACAGCTCGATATGTGGTCTCAGCTGGTGTTGTCTGTGCAGCTGCACTTCAGGGAGGACCACCTTTTCCTGCTGTGGACTGCACCACTGACCTCGCTGCTGATCCCGGGTGGGGCGGATGCAAGCAGGCTTTGTCTTTTCCCACAGCATTCAAGTGAGGGTGCCGGTTTCTGGTACTGTGGACTGAACCCTCGACCTAGCCACTGAGCCTGGGGTAGCAGTCGCAGACAGGCTTTGTTTTTTCCCACTGCACTCCAGAGAAGAGGCCACTCTCCTACTGTGGACTGTGCCCTCCACCCAGCCATTGAGCCCAGGAGTGGCAGATGCAGGCAGGCTTTATTCTATTACTCAGCCCTCCAGGGAGGGGACAACTTTCTCCTACTGTGGACTGTGCCCCTGTTCTACCACTGAACTCAGGGCTGGCCCCCCTCTTCCCCAAGTGTGCAGTCAGGGAGCCAGCCCCAGTCTGAAGAAAGCCCCACAGTCCCATACTGAGGTTTCTCTCTTCTCTGGATACAGTCCTACACCTCCCCAGCTGCTCTTTCTCTTCCTTCCTTTCTCTCTGTCTCCACAGAAGGGGATTGCTCCCCTCTGTGCCTATGTGGCCGGTTTTATCTCCCCCAGTTCGCTATCACCCACCTATGGTTTCTCAAGTTGTCTCATTTTCTTCCCAGTAGATTCCCAGAAAAGATTCTCCTTTCCTCCCAGACTCTTGGGGTTCAAAGTCCTTTGGCTCAAGCACTTCTTTGTTAGAGATATGCAGGAAGTAGGTATTCCCCCTACTTCTCTGCCATGTTGGCCCTTGTCTAATTCCCAAATTAGATCACCCTGAGCTGCCCTCAGCAAAAATCCTGTTAAATTGTTTTAGCAAGAAATTGTGACTTTAAATGGGTTTGAACTGAACATGTTGAACTGAATAAGGATCTCTGTACTAACCAGTGTTCTATGCATATAGGGAACACATTTGCCAGAAATATCCAAATGGTTTCAAAATTAAACTTTTTCCTGGAATTAGAAAATTTTTACAAATGAATTGTAACATGGTTACTAAAAAGAAAGAAAAAGAAAAGTCAGTAAAAAGTGAAAGTGACCCAAATCACAGAATTCGACCTGATGCCAGAAAATTTCTACATGGTGTTTTGACAAAAAGACATCCACAAAATTTAGGCAAAGGGCCTTTCAAAAGGTAATCTGTAATAGATTATTTTCTTTTTTTCTTTTTTTAAGGCTTGAATTCTCTAAACTTTTTTTAATTTTTTTTATTTTTTCCATATAAATTTTTATTTTAAAAAAATTTTTATATAAAATTTATTGTCAAATTGGTTTCCATACAACACCCAGTACTCATCCCAACAGGTGTGCTCCCTCTCACCCCCCCATAAACCCTCACTTTATTCTGTTTTTACCTAAACATTTTTTTTAAATTTACATTGAATTTAGTTAATATATAGTTTAATAATGATTTCAGGAATAGAATTTAGTGATTCATTACTTACATATAACACCCAGGGTCCATCCCAACAAGTGTCCTTCTTAATGTCCCTTGCCCATTTAACCCATCCTCCCACCCAATAGTCCCCCAGCAACCCTCAGTTTGTTCACTGTATTTAAGAGTCTTTCATGGTTTGTCTCCCTCTCTGTTTTTATATTTTTCCCTTCCCTTATGTTCACCTATTTTGTATCTTAAATTACACATATGAGTGAAATCATATGATATTTGTCTTTCCCTTACTGACTTTTTTTGCTTAGCATAATATACTCTAGCTCCAACGATGGTGTTGCAAATGGCAAGATTTCATTCTTTTTTATCGCCGAGTCATATTCCATTGTGTGTGTGTGTGTGTATAATATATATATATATATTATATATATATATGTATATATATATATTATATATATACACATGTGGTTCTTTATCCATTCATTAGCCAATGGACATTTGGGCTCTTTCCATACTTTGGCTATTGTCGATAGCCAAACATTGGGGTGTATGTGCCCCTTTGAATCACCATTTTTCTATACTTTGCATAAATACCTAGTAGTGCAATTGCAGGGTCATAGGGTAGATCTACTTTTATTTTTTATTTTTTTTTTGTTTCCCAGAGTAGTTACACATATTTTCATTCCCACAAACGGTAAAAAAGGATTCGCTTTTATCCACATACTCACAAACATCTATTGCTTCCTGAGTTGTTAGCCATTCTGACAGGTATGAGGTATCTCTTTGTGGTTTTGATTTGTATTTACCTGATGATAAGTGATGTTGAGCATCTTTTAATGTGTCTGTTGCCCACCTGGATGTCTTCTTTGGAAAAGTGCTATTCATATCTTTTGCTTATTTCTTCACTAGATTATTTCTTTTATTGATGTTGAGTTACAAACCCTTTATGTGGTATGTCATTTGCATTGTATATCTTCTCCCATTCCCCAGGTTGCCTTTTAGTTTTGCTGATTGTTTCCTTTGCTGTGCAGAATTTTTCATCTTGATGAGGTCCCAATAATTCATTTTTTCTTTTGTTTCCCTTTCTGCAGAAGACATGTAATGTAAGAAGTTGCTGCGGCTGAGGTCAAAGAGGTTCTTGCCTGTTTTCTCCTCTAGGATTTTGATGGCTTCCTATCTTACATTTAAGTCTTTCACCCATTTTGAGTTTATTTTTGTGTATGGTGTAAGAAAGTATTCTAGTTTCATTGTTCTAAATGTTGCTGTCCAGATTTTCCAACACCATTTGATGAGGAGACTGTCATTTTTCCATTGGATTTTCTTTCCTGATTTGTCAAAGATTAGTTGGCCATACATTATTGGGTCTATTTCTGGGTTCTCTATTCTGTTCCATTGATCTATACATCTGTTCTTGTGCAAGTACCATAGTGTCTTGATGATTACAGTTTTGTAATACAGCTTGAAGTCTGGAATTGAGATGCCTCCAACTTTGGTTTTCTTTTTCAGGATTGATTTTGCTATTTGGAGTCTTTTCTGGTTACATACAAACTTTAGGATTGTTTATTCTAGCTCTGTGATGAATGCTGGTAGCATTTTGACAGGGATTTCATTAAATATGCAGATTGTTTTTGATAGTATTGGCATTTTAACAATAGTTTTTCTTTCAATCTGTAAGCATAGAATGTTTTTCCATTTTTTGTGTGTTTCTTCCTCAATTTCTTCCATAAACTTTTTATACTTTTCAGTGTTTAGATTTTTCACTTCTTTGGTTAGGTTTATTCCTAGGTATTTTATGGGTTTTGATGCAATTGTAAATGGATTCAATCCCTTGATTTCTCTTTATGGTGTTTCATTATTGTATTATTATTTTATAGAAATGCACCCAAATTCTGTACATTGATTTTATATCCTGTGACTTTCTGGGATTCATGTTTCAGTTCTAGCAGTTTTTTGGTGGAGTCTTTTCGGTTTTCCATGTAGCATATTATGTCATCTGTGAAGAGTGAAAGTGTGAACTCCTTGCCAATTTAGATGCCTTTCATTTCTTTGTGTTGTCAGATTGCTAAAGCTAGGATTTCCAGCACTTTGTTGAATAGCAGTGGTGAGAGTGGACATCCTTGTTGTGTTCCTGACTCTGATCTTAGGAGGAAAGCTCAGTTTTTCCCCATGGAGGATGATATTAGCGGTGCTCTTTCATGTTTGGAATTTATTATCTTGAGGTATGATCCTTTTATCCCTACTTTAATGAGGGTGTTCATCATGAAAGTATGCTCTATTTTGTCAAATGCTTTCTCTACATCTATTGAGAAGATAATGTGGTTCTTATCTTTTCTTTTATTAATGTGATGTAGCACATTGATTGACTTGTGGATACTAAACCAGCCTCGCATCCTAGGATAGATCCCACTTGACCATGCTGAATAATTCTTTTAATGTATAGTTGGATCTAGTTTGCTTGTATCTTGTTGAGAATTTTTACATCCATGTTCATCAGGGAAATTGGTCTGTAGTTTTGCTTTTTAGTGGTGTTTTTGTCTGGTTTTGGAATCAAGGTATTGCTGGCCTCATAAAATTAGGTTTCTAATTTTTGGAACGTCTTCATTTTTTTTTTAATATATGAAATTTATTGTCAAGTTGGTTTCCATACAACATCCAGTGCTCGTCCGAAAAGGTGCCCTCCTCAATACCCATCACCCACCCTCCCCTCCCTCCCAGCCCCCATTGACCCTCACTTTGTTCTCAGTTTTTAAGAGTCTCTTATGCTTTGGCTCTCTCCCACACTAACCTCTTTTTTTTTTCCTTCCCCTCCCCCATGGGTTTCTGTTAAGTTTCTCAGGATCCACATAAGAGTGAAACCATATGGTATCTGTCTTTTTCTGTATGGCTTATTTAACTTAGCATCACACTCTCCAGTTCCATCCACGTTGCTACAAAAGGCCATAGTTCATTTTTTCTCATTGCCACGTAGTATTCCATTGTGTATATAAACCACAATTTCTTTATCCATTCATCAGTTGATGGACATTTAGGCTCTTTCATAATTTGGCTATTGTTGAGAGTGCTGCTATAAACATTGGGGTACAAATGCCCCTATGCATCAGCACTCCTGTATCCCTTGGATACATTCCTAGCAGTGATATTGCTGGGTCATAGGGTAGGTCTATTTTTAATTTTCTGAGGAACCTCCACACTGCTTTCCAGAGCGGCTGCACCAATTTGCATTCCCACCAACAGTGCAAGAGGGTTCCCGTTTCTCCACATCCTATCTAGCATCTATAGTCTTCTGATTTGTTCATTTTGGCCACTCTGACTGGTGTGAGGTGATATCTGAGTGTGGTTTTGATTTGTATTTCCCTCATGAGGAGCCACATTGAACATCTTTTCATGTGCCTGTTGGCCATCCGGATGTCTTCTTTAGAGAAGTGTCTATTCATGTTTTCTGCCCATTTCTTCACTGGATTATTTGTTTTTTGGGTGTGGAGTTTGGTGAGCTCTTTATAGATTTTGGATACTAGCCCTTTGTCCGATATGTCATTTGCAAATATCTTTTCCCATTCTGTTGGTTGCCTTTTAGTTTTGTTGGTTGTTTCCTTTGCTGTGCAGAAGCTTTTGATCTTCATAAGGTCCCAGTTTTTCACTTTTGCTTTTAATTCCCTTGCCTTTGGGGATGAGTCGAGTAAGAGATTGCTACGGCTGAGGTCAGAGACGTCTTTTCCTGCTTTCTCCTCTAAGGTTTTGATGGTTTCCTGTCTCACATTCAGGTCCTTTATCCATTTTGAGTTTATTTTTGTGAATGGTGTGAGAAAGTGGTCTAGTTTCAACCTTCTGCATGTTGCTGTCCAGTTCTCCCAGCACCATTTGTTAAAGAGACTGTCTTTTTTCCATTGGATGTTCTTTCCTGCTTTGTCAAAGATGAGTTGGCCATACGTTTGTGGGTCTAGTTCTGGGGTTTCTATTCTATTCCATTGGTCTATGTGTCTGTTTTTGAGCCAATACCATGCTGTCTTGAGGATTACAGCTTTGTAGTAGAGGCTAAAGTCTGGGATTGTGATGCCTCCTGCTTTGTTCTTCTTTTTCAAAATTACTTTGGCTATTCGGGGCCTTTTGTGGTTCCATATGAATTTTAGGATTGCTTGTTCTAGTTTCGAGAAGAATGCTGGTGCAATTTTGATTGGGACTGCATTGAATGTGTAGATAGCTTTGGGTAGTATTGACATTTTGACAATATTTATTCTTCCAATCCATGAGCAGGGAATGTCTTTCCATTTCTTTAAATCTTCTTCAATTACCTTCATAAGCTTTCTATAGTTTTCAGCATACAGATCTTTTACATCTTTGGATAGATTTATTCCTAGGTATTTTATGCTTCTTGGTGCAATTGTGAATGGGATCAGTTTCTTTATTTGACTTTCTGTTGCTTCATTGTTAGTGTATAAGAATGCAACTGATTTCTGTACATTGATTTTGTATCCTGCAACTTTGCTGAATTCATGTATCAGTTCTAGCAGACGTTTGGTGGAGTCTATCGGATTTTCCATGTATAATATCATGTCATCTGCCAAAAGCGAAAGCTTGACTTCATCTTTGCCAATTTTGATGCCTTTGATTTCCTTTTGTTGTCTGATTGCTGATGCTAGAACTTCCAGCACTATGTTAAACAACAGCGGTGAGAGTGGGCATCCCTGTCGTGTTCCTGATCTCAGGAAAAAGCTCTCAGTTTTCCCCATTGAGGATGATGTTAGCTGTGGGCTTTTCATAAATGGCTTTTATGATCTTTAAGTATGTTCCTTCTATCCCGACTTTCTGAACAGTTTTTATTAAGAAAGCGTGCTGGATTTTGTCAAAGGCCTTTTCTGCATCGATTGACAGGATCATATGGTTCTTCTCTCTTTTTTTTTAATGTGATGTATCACGTTGATTGATTTGCGAATGTTGAACCAGCCCTGCATCCCAGGAATGAATCCCACTTGATCATGGTGAATAATTCTTTTTATATGCCGTTGAATTCGATTTGCTAGTATCTTGTTGAGAATTTTTGCATCCATATTCATCAGGGATATTGGCCGGTAGTTCTCTTTTTTTACTGGGTCTCTGTCTGGTTTAGGAATCAAAGTAATACTGGCTTCATAGAATGAGTCTGGAAGTTTTCCTTCCCTTTCTATTTCTTGGAATAGCTTGAGAAGGATAGGTATTATCTCTGCTTTAAACGTCTGGTAGAACTCCCCTGGGAAGCCATCTGGTCCTGGACTCTTATTTGCTGGGAGATTTTTGATAACCAATTCAATTTCTTCGCTGGTTATGGGTCTGATCAAGCTTTCTATTTCATCCTGATTGAGTTTTGGAAGCGTGTGGGTGTTTAGGAACGTGTCCATTTCTTCCAGGTTGTCCAGTTTGTTGGCATATAATTTTTCATAGTATTCCCTGATAATTGTTTGTATCTCTGAGGGATTGGTTGTAATAATTCCCTTTTCATTCATGATTTTATCTATTTGGGTCATCTCCCTTTTCTTTTTGAGAAGCCTGGCTAGAGGTTTGTCAATTTTGTTTATTTTTTTTCAAAAAAACAACTCTTGGTTTCGTTGATCTGCTCTACAGTTTTTTCAGACTCTATATTGTTTATTTCTGCTCTGATCTTTATGATTTCTCTTCTTCTGCTGGGTTTAGGCTGCCTTTGCTGTTCTGCTTCTATTTCCTTTAGGTGTGCTGTTAGATTTTGTATTTGGGATTTTTCTTGTTTCTTGAGATAGGCCTGGATTGCAATGTATTTTCCTCTCAAGACTGCCTTCGCTGCGTCCCAAAGGGTTTGGATTGTTGTATTTTCATTTTCCTTTGTTTCCATATATTTTTTAATTTCTTATCTAATTGCCTGGTTGACCCACTCATTCGTTAGTAGGGTGTTCTTTAACCTCCATGCTTTTGGAGGTTTTTCAGACTTTTTCCTGTGGTTGATTTCAAGCTTCATAGCATTGTGGTCTGAAAGTATGCATGGTATAATTTCAATTCTTGTAAACTTATGAAGGGCTATTTTATGACCCAGTATATGATCTATCTTGGAGAATGTTCCATGTGCACTTGAGAAGAAAGTATATTCTGTTGCTTTGGGATGCAGAGTTCTAAATATATCTATCAAGTCCATCTGATCCAATGTCTCATTCAGGGCCCTTGTTTCTTTATTGACCGTGTGTCTAGATGATCTATCCATTTCTGTAAGTGGGGTGTTAAAGTCCCCTGCAATTACCACATTCTTATCAGTAAGGTTGCTTATGTTTATGAGTAATTGTTTTATATATTTTGGGGGCTCCGGTATTCGGCGCATAGACATTTATAATTGTTAGCTCTTCCTGATGGATAGACCCTGTAATTATTATATAATGCCCTTCCTCATCTCTTGTTACAGCCTTTAATTTAAAGTCTAGTTTGTCTGATATAAGTATGGCTATTCCAGCTTTCTTTTGGCTTCCAGTAGCATGATAAATAGTTCTCCATCCCCTCACTCTCAATCTAAAGGTGTCCTCAGGTCTAAAATGAGTCTCTTGTAGACAGCAAATAGATGGGTCTTGTTTTTTTATCCATTCTGATACACTATGTCTTTTGGTTGGCGCATTTAATCCATTTCCATTCAGTGTTATTATAGAAAGATACGGGTTTAGAGTCATTGTGATGTCTGTATGTTTTATGCTTGTAGTGATGTCTCTGGTACTTTGTCTCACAGGGTCCCCCTTAGGATCTCTTGTAGGGCTGGTTTAGTGGTGACAAATTCCTTCAGTTTTTGTTTGTTTGGGAAGACCTTTATCTCTCCTTCTATTCTAAATGACAGACTTGCTGGATAAAGGATTCTCGGCTGCCTATTTTTTCTGTCTAGCACACTGAAAATCTCGTGCCAATTCTTTCTGGCCTGCCAAGTTTCAAAAGAGAGATCGGTCACGAGTCTTATAGGTCTCCCTTTATATGTGAGGGCACGTTTATCCCTTGCTGCTTTCAGAATTTTCTCTTTTTCCTTGTATTTTGCCAGTTTCACTATGATATGTCGTGCAGAAGATCGATTCAAGTTACGTCTGAAGGGAGTTCTCTGTGCCTCTTGGATTTCAATGCCTTTTTCCTTCCCCAGTTCAGGGAAGTTCTCAGCTATTATTTCTTCAAGTACACCTTCAGCACCTTTCCCTCTCTCTTCCTCCTCTGGGATACCAATTAGGCGTATATTATTTCTTTTTAGTGTATCACTTAGTTCTCTAATTTTCCCCTCATACTCTTGGGTTTTTTTATCTCTCTTTTTCTCAGCTTCCTCTTTTTCCATAACTTTATCTTCTAGTTCACCTATTCTCTCCTCTGCCTCTTCAATCCGAGCTGTCATCATTTCCATTTTGCTTTGCATTTCGTTTAAAGCGCTTTTCAGCTCCTCGTGACTGTTCCTTAGTCCCTTGATCTCTGTAGCAAGAGATTCTCTGCTGTTCTCTATACTGTTTTCAAGCCCAGCGATTAATTTTATGACTATTATTCTAAATTCACTTTCTGTTATATTATTTAAATCCTTTTTGATCAGTTCATTAGCTGTTGTTATTTCCTGGAGATTCTTCTGAGGGAATTCTTCCTTTTGGTGGTTTTGGATAGTCCCTGGAGTGGTGAGGACCTGCAGGGCACTTCCCCTGTGCTGTGGTGTATAACTGGAGTGGGTGGGCGGGGCCGTAGTCAGACCTGATGTCTGCCCCCAGCCCACCGCTGGGGCCACAGTCAGACTGGTGTGTGCCTTTTCTTCCCCTCTCCTAGGGGCGGGATTCACTGTGGGGTGGCGTGGCCCGTCTGGGCTACTTGCACACTGCCAGGCTTGTGGTGCTGGGGATCTGGCGTATTAGCTGGGGTGGGTAGGCAAGGTGCACGGGGGCAGGAGGGGCAGGCTTAGCTGGCTTCTCCTTAGGTGATCCACTTCAGGAGGGGCCCTGTGGCAGCGGGAGGGAGTCAGATCTGCTGCCGAGGTTTGGCTCGGCAGAAGCACAGAGTTGGGTGTTTGTGTGGAGGGAGCAAGTTCCCTGGCAAGAACTGGTTCCCTTTGGGATTTTGGCTGGGGGATGGGTGGGGGAGATGGCGCTGGCGAGTGCCTTTGTTCCCTGCCAAGCTGAGCTCTGTCGTCCGGGGGCTCAGCAGCTCTCCCTCCCTTTGTCCTCTAGCCTTCCCGCTTTCCGAGCAGAGCTGTTAACTTATGACCTCCCAGAGGCTAAGTCGCGCTTGTTGTCAGAACACAGTCCATCAGGCCCCTCCGTTTTTGCCAGCCAGACTCGGGCGCTTTGCTTGGCCGGCGAGCCGCCCATCCGCCCCGGCTCCTTCCCGCCAGTCTGTGGATCGCACACCGCCTTGCCGCCCTTCCTACCCTCTTCCGTGGGCCTCTCGTCTGCGCTTGGCTCCGGAGACTCCGTTCTGCTAATCCTCTGGTGGTTTTCTGGGTTATTTAGGCAGGTGTAGGTGGAATCTAAGTGATCACCAGGACGCGCGGTGAGCCCAGCGTCCTCCTATGCCGCCATCTTCCCTCCTCCCTTTTGGAACGTCTTCAATAGAATAAGTGTTACCACTTCTTTAAATGTTTGGTTGAATTCCCCTGGAAAGCCATCCAGCCCTGGAAACTTGCTTGCTCAGAGATTTTTTATTGATTCAATTTCTTCACTGGTTATGGTTTTTTTCAAATTTTGTATTTCTTTCTGTTTCAGGTTTGATAGTTTATATGTTTACATGCACTTCTGTATCTCTTGTTCCACTCTTTATTTTAAAATCTACTTTGTCTGATATAAGGATGGCTACCTCAACATTCTTTTGATGACCATTAGCATGATAGATGGTTCTCCATCCCCTTACTTTCAATCTGCAGGTGTCTTTAGGTCTAAAATGACTCTCTTGTAAGGAACAGATAGACGGGTCTTGTTTTCTTATCCATTTTGGTACCATATATCTTTTGATTGGAGTGTTTAGTCCATTCACATTTAGAGTGAGTACTGAAAGATATGAATTTAGTGCCATTGTTTTTTCCTGTAGATTTGGTGTTTCTGGTAATATTCTCTGTTCCATTCTCGTCTGTGTTGCTTTGGTCTTTTTTGTTTTGTTTCATCTTTTCTCCACTCAAAAGGTCCCCCTTAAAATTTCTTGCAGGGCTACTTTAGTGGTCAGGAACTCCTTTAATTTTTGTTTTTCAGGGAGACTCTTTATCTGTCTTTCTATTTTTAATGACAGTCTTTCTGGGTAAGGAATTCTTGACTTCATGTTTTTCTGATTCAGCATATATTCAGCATATATATATATATATATATATATATATACACTAAGATATATACATTATATATTATATAATATATCATTCCATTCTTTCCTGCCTGCCAAGATTCCATGGATAGATCTGCTGTGACCCTGATCTATCTTCCCTTATAGGTTAAGGATTTTTTCCCTCGCTGCATTCATAATTCTTTCTGTGTCTGTTTATTTTGTGAAAGTGATTTTGATATGCCTTGGTCAGTGTTTTTTTGTTTTTTTAATCTAACGGGAGTTTCTGTTACTCTTGGATTTTGATATTTGTGTCCTTCCCATATTAAGAAAGCTTTCCACTATAATTTGCTGACATAAATATTCTGCTCCTTTTTCTTTCTCTTCATCTTCTGGGACTCCTGTGATTTGGAAGTTATTCCTTTTGAATAATCACTGAGTTCTCAAAGTCTTGTATTGTCCTCTTTTGCCTTAATTTCCCTTTTTTTCCCGCTTCATTATTCTCCATAATTTTACCTTCTATATCATTTATTCTCTGTTCTTATTCATCCATCCTTGCCGTTGTGGCATCCATTTGAGGATGCATCTTGGTTACAGCATTTTTAATTTTGTGATGACTAGATTTTACTTCTTTTATCTCTGCAGAAAGGGATTTTATTCTTTTTTCAACCCCAGCTAGTATTCTTATTATCATGGTTCTAATTTCTTGTTTAGATATCTTGATTATACCTGTTTTGATTAAGCCCTTGGCTGTCAGTCCTTGTCTTCCTTTTGGGGTGGATTCCTTCTTTTTTGTCATTTTAGAAAAATAAAAAAAATTAATTAAAAAATTAAAATAAAAAAATTGAAACAAAACAGAAATTCAAATAAAGGAAGCTGTATCCGAGGTGTGTTGGTCTGCTTGTTGCAAGAAGCTTGAAAGAATAGAGAAAAAGGGGATAAAATAGAAAAAAAAGTAATATAAATTGAAAAATAAAAAATACAACAAAATAGAATAAAATGAAATAAAGTTTAATAGAATAGAAAATATTAAAAATGAAAATTAAGTAAAGAAAATAAATATCAAATTTTCTCTTTCTGTATCCAAGAAAGTGGAAGAAAAGAAAGAAAAAAGAAAATAATTTAAACATAAACAGAAGCAAAGTAACTGAACAAATAAATGAGCCAGAAAAAAATAATGAAACCCAAATGAATGAAGTTACATCTAGTTTTCCCTAGAACTGAAACTATGAAGCCCTCTATAGTCCATATACTAAGCAGGTGGAGTGATTTGTGCTGCTCTTCTAGGGGATGAGCTTGGAGGGTGCATTTGGACAGGACTTTGTATATGGCTCCATTCTCCAGAAGGTGGAGCTGCTTAAGTTACTGGGCTAGATCATTGTTTTGCACATGCGTGTGTGCAGGAGAGGAAGAAATGGCTTTACCCAGCTCCCTAGTCTCTGGCACTGGAACTTCGTACTTTCAGTGACCCCCAATACAGCACCCATCCTTTGTTTCAGTCTTCCTCCCACTCACCACCTCTACTCTGTCCATGTCCAAGCAGTCAGACTGCCATGTGACACCTCCCTCCATAGTTTTATCTCAGATGGGGCTGTGTTTCATGTCCTTCACCTCAGAGACCTCTGTGGTTTGGACTTGTGTGACTCTGGGGAGGGTCTTGCTGGGCAATGGCTGGGCCCTGCCATGCCCTAGAAAACATTTGTGTGTTAGTGCAGTGGCAGAGATTCAGAGATTATGGGAAATCACAACACAAAGCCAGCAGTAGGTTGCACCATGCTCTGGCATCTTAGTCCCAAAACCTGCAAACATGGCTGCTCCTCAGGGTTTTCTGGGACCTTTGCCTTCGGGGAGGACATATGGCCTCTACCAGATGCACTCCATCAGAGGAACTGCTTCTCCCTGTGTGGCACATGGACTCCTAAGACCCTACTGCCTGTTACTGGGGATTTGTTCTATTTCCTCACTATAGCACTGATAGGCAATGGGTTCTGGAACTTCTGAGCTCTGAGTTCCACTGTTTACAGAATCCTAATGGTATTGAAACCCTTTACTTTCTTTCTGTCAGCAAGTTTGGGGAACAGATATCTTGTTCTGTCCCCTGCAAGTGTTTTCACTCTTTCTTCCTCTCCAGCTACTTTTGGGGGAGTGTCTTTCCTACACTCACCCAGTGTGTCACTCTCCCACTTTCTCTGTCTTCTCTCCACAAAAACAGCTCCCTATCCTCCATGGCTTTTCTTTACCCCAGTTTACCTCTTCACACTGTGTACCTGCCAACTTATGTAGCTTAATTTATGCAGATAAATTTCCTAGGTGTTCAAAATGGTTTGGTGCTAATCTACCTGCATTTCAGGGACAAGACAAGCTGAGGTTCCCCATGCTGCTTCACCATCTTAACTCTTCCCTGTCTAAATTATTTTCTATAAAGTTTACTCACATTTCTATTTTTTTTAATTATTTTTAACATTTTTATGTTTGTTTATTTATTTTGACAGAAAGAAAAAGTGAAAGTGGGGAGGGGGTCAAAGAGAGAGAGAATCCCAAGTAGTCTTGCACTGTCAGTGATGGAAGGCTCAGTCTGACAAACCACAAGATCATGACCCGAGTCGAGGTCAAACATTTAACTGACTGAGCCACTGAGGTACCCCAGTTTATTCACATTTTTAAAAAAAATTAACACAGACACTATTTATTTATTTATTTATTTATTTAAAGTAGATCCCATGCCTAGGGTGGAGCTTGAACTCATGACCCTGAGACTGAGAGTTGCATGCTGTACCAACTGAACCAGCAGGCACCCTGTCTCAGACAGTCATTTAATATAACATCTAATATCATTGATATTTCATAAAATGTATGTTTTCTGAACATAATTTATTAAATGCCATGACATTATATTTTTAATTTAAAAATGTACTACCAAAGTATTACTGTTTATTGTATTATAGAAACTTTTTTATATAACAAATATTCTAACAATTATTTTGCAATTTGTAAACATGTTTTTACTTATGTATATGTATAATTTCTATTGTGTTTTGTAAGATTTTGTAATTGATCAAATTTTTAAAATTTATATCCAATTTAGTTAGCATATAGTGCAACGATTTCAGGAGTAGATTCCACTGATTCCTCCCCTATGTATAACACCCACTTCTCATCCCAACAAGTATCTTCCTTAATGTCCCTTACCCATTTAGCACCTCCCCCTTCTCACAACCCCTCCAGCAACCCTCTGTTTGCTCTCTATAGTTAAGAGTCTGTTTTCCTCCTCCCTGTTTTTCTATTATTTTTGCTTCCCTTCCCTTATGTTCATTTGTTTTGTATCTTAAAGTCCTCATATGAGTGAAGTCATAAGACATTTGTCTTTCTCTGACTAATTTTGCTTAGTATAATACCCTCTAGTTCATCCATGTAGCAGCAAATGGCAAGATTTCATTTTTTTTATTGCTGAGTAATACTCCATTTTGTGTGTGTGTGTGTGTGTGTGTGTCCTCTTTATCCATTCAACCATCCATATATCTTTCAATCATCCATTTAATCGTCCATATATCTTTATATATATATATATATATATATATATATATATATGTATACCACATCTTCTTCATTCAACCATCAATGGACATTTGGGTTTATTCCATACTTTGGCAGCACTGCTATAAACATTGGGGTGCATGTGTCCCTTCGAAATGGCACACCTGTATCCCTTGGATAAATACACAGTAGTGCAATTGCTTGGTTGTAGGGTAGTTCTATTTTTAATTTTTTGAGGAAACTCCATACTGTTTACTCGTGGTTGCAACAGTTAGCATTACCACTAGCAGTACGAAAGAGATCCTCTTTCTCTGCATCCTCACCAACATCTGTTGTTACCTAAGTTGTTAATGTTAGCCATTCTGACTGGTGTAAGGTGGTACTTCATTGTGATGTCAATGTGTATTTCCCTAATGATGAGTCATGTTGAGCATTTTTTCATGTGTCTGTTAGCCATCTAGATGTCTTCTTTGAAGAAGTGTCTGTTCATGTCGCTTGCCCATGTCTTCACTGGATTATTATCTTTTTTTGGTGGGGGAGGGGTGTTGAATTTGATAAGTTCTTTACAGATTTTGGATACTAACTCTTTATCTGATATATAATTTGCAAATATCTTCTTCCATTCTGTCTGTTGCCTTTTAGTTTTGCTGATTGTTTCCTTCACTGTGCAGAAGCTTTTTATTTTGGTGAGGTCCCAATAGTTCATTTTTGTTTTTGTTTCCCTTATGTCTGGAGATGTGTTGAGTAAAAAGTTGCTATAGCCTAGGTCAAAGGTTTTGCCTGTATTCTCCTCTAGGATTTTGGTGGCTTTCTGCCTTATGGTTAGGTCTTTCATCTATTTTGAGGTTACTTTTGTGTATGGTGTAAGAAAGTGGTCCATGTTCATTTTTCTGCATGTCGCTGTTCCAGTTTTCCCACCACCGTTTGTTGAAGAGACTGTCTTTATTCCATTGGACATTCTTTCCTGTAATCATCAAGAAAGTATGGTACTGGCACAAAAACAGACACCCAGAGAACCCAGAAATGGACCCACAAATGTATCATTGACACTTTACCATATTTTAATTTACTTATACATATGTGTCTGTCCAGGACAGAGAAAGGCAATTGTTATTAATATGGTACTATCCTTAGTTGCTAACTCTGAAAAAGGCTTAAGTTCTAGAAAGATATTTTCTTTTTTTTTCCTCACCTGTTAAATCATGCATAGTAGACGAGATTAAATGAGATGAGATTAAATGTACACCCTAAACATGTTTTCTGAATTATTTGAAAAGTGCTCATTGAATTTCATAAAGTGACATGCAATTAAATCTTGCTTAGTGAGAAGAAAGAGATAAGAGATCAACTTGATGTTTTCAGTTATATCAGGGGCAAAACAGGAAAGAATTAAAAGGAAGTGATGGGGTTTAGGAACCTCTACCTTAAATATTGCCCATTAGCATTTATGAATATTTTAAGCTGAAAGCTGAAAGTGTTTAAGAAAATCACAGAAGCATGAAAGTCACTGTGAACTCCCCCTTTCTCCCTTCTTACATGAAACAGACCAGACAACCCTCATGTGAAAGGTTCCTTTTCCATACTAAGAGGAAAGGAGAATTGTTATCTTCAAAGACAAAGGGATACCAAGAAAAATCCTAATAAACAGACTTTTCTAAGTTTCCTCCCATTTACTATAATTACCTCATTCTCCTTAACCTATCATATTCCTCCATGACTGTGCACTCTTCATTGTTTCTAGCATAAAATACATATGTCTATTCCTTTGGGTTTTTATTTCCTTATGAAATCTGATATGTATATCAAGGAAATGTGTTTGTTTTTCACCTATTAATCTCTATTTGTCATTTTAACTTTCAGATCCAGCCAGGGCCCCTAAATGGGTTGCAGAAAACTTTCTCCTCCCCTATAAGAGTTAGACTCAGAAAACACTAGTGTGAGAAAGGGAGGAGGAACACCAAACTGAGGTTCAGTTCCATAAACTTTGGTGCCCAAAGGAAAATATAATATAAAAACAGAGTTTAACACAACCTTATAATATAAAAAGTTTCAGGATTGGGGTAAAGTATAAGAGGGAGGAAAATGGAAAGAGAAAGGAGAGTGGTAAAGGAGTAAAACTCTGAGCAAGGCTAAAGTAATACTACCTGATTGCAAAACAATGCAACACTCACTTTTTCCTACTATTTTTTTCTCATTTTAATTTGTTAATAGGAATAAAAGAAACTTTAAAGTTACTATTTCAAGGCTTCTCAATGCTTATTGGATTTAAACAATAATTTTCCTTTAAGTCTGATCCCTTTTGATATATAAGCAGTCAAATTCAAGGTTCCAGGTCTCTTTCTGGGTTTTTGTAACATAAAGTCAGCCACCTAACTGCAGACTGCTCATTCTCTTGAGTGATGCTATAGATCCTATAAATATTTGATTTGAAACCAAAAACATATGGTCAATACCAAAACATTTAGATTTCCATTTCCATAAACCCTCTCACCCAAATCATTATCTTCCATATTGCAATTCATTGTGTTTTGTGTCAAGAAGGGCTATTGATATTTTCTCTTTCCTGTACCTTTTCTGCCCAGAGTGAGGGAAAATAAGAGCAAGTAAGTAAAGCAATGATTCTAATAAATAGTGACATGTTAATAAGCTCCATTGATTTTTTTTTATTTTTGTGCTAATTGCACATATTTGGATAAAAGGTCCACTCTATTAATAGTTATTCTAGAGTTATATCTAATAATATTAAGGTCACTTATTTTCCCTTCAACAGTACCCCCTCAAAGTCTTTTAATTACTTATGAACTTAATATCAAATAAAAGTTATATTTATAAATGATATATTTGTTTGAAGAAATAATCATATTTTTGTAGCATATTAATCAATATTAAAACTTAATCTTACATGTAGATTTCTGGAAACGTTCTCTAGTAAGTCAAATAGCTGAATTTCAGTTGGGGTAATGAGAACTTCCTGCCAATTTATTCTTATATTATGGAGTACTGGTGTAAAAAGACTCCTGGTTATTTATCCTGGTGGCTTCGCAGGACTATTTTGCCTCAGGAATCATTCCAGTGATGATTTTATTAGCCTACAGTTGATGAAGTAATTTTCCTTCAATGTCTTTAGCATTAGAAGAGAGTACTTCGTTTCTATAGAGAAGATACCAGAAACAAGAAGAGAAGAAAGACACCCCAAAGCTTTACCCTGTTGTTTAAACACAAGTGTAACCCCTTCCCTCACCATTTACCCTCTCTTTGAAAACAATTCACTTTTCATTTTACTTTTGCTAGTGACTTCAGAATATATACTCTTTAGGGCAAAATTGAATATAAGGTTAAATTAGTTTATTAGTTGTCAGCTAAAGTTTGGTTGCCTTAATATCATTTACCAATTTGTACCTTTAATGACTCAATTAGATTTCCAGGAAATTTCTCATGAGCAAAAATTTTTCACTTCTCTGGGCAGATATAAATTAATTAGGAAGGAAATTTAGTGTAGGTTTGACTGAGTTTTTAATGTAAACTTCATGAAGGATCTATGATGGCACTTGAAATGTTGAGAATTCTTAATATTTAAAATTTATTCAAATTAAAGTTCCAAAAATGCATTCCAACTCCAAATGGATTTTAATTTTTAATTATCTACTCTTTCATTTCTATTTAATGTGGTGTGGTACACTGAGGAGGACCTAGACTTCTCATGTCTGTTTTTTAATACATTACTTGTATTACAGTATTTTTGTTTTCCATAAGAAATTATTTTTCTAAAATTCTTTTAAAAATATTTTCTAAAGAGTTTTTGACGTATAGTTGAAATAAAATAAACAGCAAATATTTAAAATATACAAACTCTTAAGTCTTTTTTAAGCTTTATTTTATTTTATTTTTAAAAAGCTTATTTATTTTGAGAGATTGAGAGAGAGAGAGAGAGAGGAAGGCGACAAGTGGGGAGGGGCAGGGAGAGAGGGAGAGAGAGAGAATCCCAAGCATACTTGACACCATGAGTGCAGAGCCCTATGTGGGGCTTAAACCCACAAAACACAAGATTATTACCTGAGCTGAAGTTGGACGCTTAACCAAGTGAGCCACCGAGACAGCTTAAAAACCATCACTTCAATCAGAAGAGCGAACATTTCCATTGCCTCCAAAAATTTCCTCTTGTCTGTTATCCCTCACTTCAACCTCACCCACATCACTACCTAAGCAACAGGTAATATGCTTTCTGTCATTACAAATTAGTTTGATTTTCCAGATATTTATGTAAATGGGACCATAGAATATGTGCTCTTTATTTTCGGGCTTCTTTCATTCACCATAGATATGCTTATGATTTTCAGTATTTTGTGTATTGGAAGCGCTTTCACCTTTACTGCTGAAAATTATTGAATACTATGCATACACCACAATTTGCTTCTGTATTCATCTGTTGATAGACATTTGAGTTGTTTCTAGTTTTGGACTTTTACAGCCAAAGGTGCCATGAACACTCATGTTCATGTCTTCTTATGAATAGACTTTTTTTTTTTTTTTTGGTAGGGGCTACATACTAGGAGTGGAATGTCTAGATCACATGGTAGGTGCATGTTTAAATTGTTAAGAAACTTGTCAAACTTTTTTCCAAAGTGCTTGGTCATTTTATATTTCAACTAACATTGATTTGAAATTCCAATCTCTACAATTTATTTATTTATTTATTTATTTATTCATCAATTCCTATACATTCTTGAAAACACTTGATATATTCAGTCTTTATCAATTTTAGCTACTGAATAAGTTTGTAGCAGCATCTCATTGTGATTTAAATTGCATTCCCATTATAACTAAACAATGTTGAACATCCTTTTATGTACTTACTTGACATTCATATATCTACATTGATGAAGTCCCTATTCAAATATTTTACTGAAGTTTATTAGATTATTTTCTTTTTGTTGAGTTTTGACATTTTTTTATATATCCTAGATACAAGTCGTTTATCAAATATATGATTTACAAAGATATTTTCCTAGTTTATGGCTTGTCTATTAATTTTCTTAATAGTGTCTTTCAATGAGCAGAAGTTTTACATTATGATGAAGTCTATTTTATAAATTTATTCTCATACAGATTATGCTTCCTGTGTGGTATCTAAAATCTGCTTACATCAAAGTTACAGAGATTTAATCCTGTTTTTTCCTACAAGTTTTTTTTAGTTTTAGGAGTGTGATCCATTTTGAACCATTTGTTTATATAAATATGAAAGTATGTAATATTTACATAAATATATCAGTTTTATCCATCACTATTTTCCATAAAACTGTTTTTTTCCACTGAATTACCTTTGAACCTTTATAAATATAAGTTGTCCCTCTAGGTGTGTGTTTATTTCTGGACTATGTCTTATTTTTCATGGATCTATTTATCTATTTATCTGTCTTTAGGCAAATACCACACTGTTTTGATTACTGCAGCTTTATAATATGTCTTGAGATTTGGCACAGTTAGCCTTCTAACTCTGTTCTTCAAAATTGATTTGGCTGTTCCAGATCTTTGCACTTCCATATGAAATATATAATGATATATTTATTAACTATATAATCTAGTCAATTTCTACAAAATAATGTACCGGGATTTTTTAAACAGTATTGCACTAAATTTATACATAAAATTAAGGAGAAATGACAAGATCACAATAATGAGTCTTCTGAGTAATGAATAAATCATATTAATTGATTTAGGTCTTATTACATTTCTTTTAGCAATGCTTTATAGTTTTTACTGTATATGTCTCCCACATCTTTTGTCATGTGTATGCCTTAGTATTTTATATTTTTATGCTGTTATAAATGGTATTGCTTTTTTAATTTCCATTTTCCATTTTTCATTGCTAGTATACAGAAATACAATGGAATGTTTTATACTGATCTTATTCTTGCAACCTTGCTAAATTCATATTAATACTAATACTAATGTATTAAGAATTTTTTGTACATTCCCTTAGATTTTCTAATTAGTTGATTATGTTGTCTGGAAAGATATTCAATTTTACTTCTTCTTTCCAAATCCAGGGGCTTTTTATTTATTTTTATGGTCATAATTCAATGGCTAGAAATGCCAATTAATGCTGAATAGAAGTCAAAAGAGCTATCTTACTATATTGCTCCTGATCTTAGGAATGAACATTCAGTATTCCATGGTCAAATATAATGTTAACTACCTGTTTTTTGTAGAGCTGTTTATCAGGATGCAGAAGTTCCCTTATGTTGGTATTATGCTGAGAAGTTTCATGAAGAACACATGAAGGATTTTGCCATATTTTTTCCAGTAACTATTGATATGATCATATGATGTTCCTATTTAAGTTATTAATACTTTCATTGATTTAAATGTTAACACAACCTTACATTTTGGGACAAATACAACTTGATCATAATTTCTTATCTTTTTAAACATATTGTTAGGTTGAATTTATAAGATTCATTTTATAATTTTACAACTATTATAAAGTTGTATTTTTATAATAAAGTTGTATTATAAAAGTTGTATTTCTTTTCCTGTAATGTCTTTGCTTGGTTTTGTTATCAGGATAACGCTGACTTCAGAGAATGATTAAAAAAGTGTTTACTCTATTTCAGTTGTTAGGACATGTAGAGTAGAATTGGTGTTACATATTTGGTAAAATTTACTAATGAAATAATTAGGGCATATAATTTTGCTTGTGGGAATGTTTTTCATTACATTTTCTATATATTTAATTACTTTTAGGTTATTAATATCATGTATATTTTTTCTTTTGGTATTTTCTATCTTTCAGGGAATTTGTCCATTTTATTTAAGTTGTCAAATTTATTGGCATAAAGTTGTTCATAGTTTTCTCTTTTAATTCCAGTTGGTTAACATACAGTGTAATATTAGATTCTGGTGTACAATATAGTTATTCAACACTTCCATACAACACCTAGTGCTCATTACAAGTGCACTCCTTAATCTCCATCACCTATTAAAAACTTAAAATAAATAAATACACATACAAAAAAAAACCCTTGCTGTTAGTATTCTCTTAATAATTTTCCCAAACTGGAACTCTGCACCCATTTAGCAATAACTCCCTATTTATCCCTCTCTACCAGCCCTTGGGAACTACCTTTCTACATTCTGAATCCATAAATTGGTTTACTCTAAGAGCATCATATAAGTGAAATGATACATTATTTGTACTTTTGTGTCTGGATTGTTTTACTTAACATGATGTTTTCAAAGCTCATTCATGCACAGTGTATCAGAACTTTGTTCCTTTTTTAAGGTTGAATAACATTATATTGTATGTATATACCACACTTTATCCATTCATCATTGGACACTTGAACTGTTGTCACTTTTTGCTTATTCTGAATAGTGCTGCTTTCAACATTGCTTTATAAATAATTGCTCAGGTTTCTGCTTTCACTTATTTTGGGTATATACCAGAAATGAAAATGCTAGTTCATATGATAATTCTATGTTTAAGTTTTTGAGGAGTCACTATTCTGTTTTCCACACTGGCTGCACCATTTCAAATTCCAGCCAGCAAAACACATGCATTCCAATTTCTCAACATCATCGCCAAAATTTATTATATGATTAAAAAAAAGTGATTATAATGGCTAACAAGAATGAATTGATATCTCATTTTGATTTTGATTTGCATTTACCTAATGATTTCTTATGTTAAGCATTTTTTCCTGTGTTTATTTTTAACCTATAAGTATTTTTGAGAACTGCCTATTACAGTTCTTCATACATTTATAATCTTGGTTATTTGTTGTTAAGTTTTAAGGATTCTTTATATATTCTTGGTATTAGTCCTTTATCATATATATGATTTTCAAATATTTTCTCAAAAATATTTACATTGTGTGGGATGCATTTCACTTTATTTATATTGTCTTTGATACATAATAGTTTTAAATATTTTTAATACGAAATTTATTGTCAAATTGGTTTCCATACAATACCCAGTGCTCTTCCCAACAGGTGCCCTCCTCAATGCACATCACCCACTTTCCACTCACTCCCACTCCCCATTAGCCCTCAGTTTATTCTCAGTTTTTAAGAGTCTCATGTCTTATGGTTTGGCTCCCTCCCTCTCTCTTTTTTTTCCTTCCCCTCCCCAATGGTCTTCTGTTAAGTTTCTCAGGATCCACTTAAGAGTGAAAACATATGGTATCTGTCTTTCTCTGTATGACTTATTTCACTTAGCATAACACTCTCCAGTTCCATCCACGTTGCTACAAAAGGCCATATTTCATTCTTTCTCATTGCCACATAGTATTCCATTGTGTATATAAACCACAATTCATTATCCATTCATCGGTTGATGGACATTTAGGCTCTTTCCATAATTTGGATATTGTTGAAAGCACTGGAAAACCTGTAAGAAATGAACAAATTCCTAAGCACCCACACACTTCCAAAACTCAAACAGGAAGAAATAGAAAACTTGAACAAACCCATAACCAGC
Source organism: Leopardus geoffroyi (assembly GCF_018350155.1). Classification (NCBI taxonomy): domain Eukaryota; kingdom Metazoa; phylum Chordata; class Mammalia; order Carnivora; family Felidae; genus Leopardus; species Leopardus geoffroyi. The sequence goes on from NC_059343.1 coordinate 50,601,821, forward strand.
AAAGAAATTGAATCAGTTACCAAAAATTTCCCAATAAATAAGAGTCCAGGACCAGATGGCTTCCCTGGGGAATTCTACCAGACTTTTTTAAAGCAGAAATAATACCTATCCTTCTCAAGCTGTTCCAAAAAATAGAAAGGGAAGGACAACTTCCAGAATCATTCTATGAAGCCAGCATTCCTTTGATTCCTAAACCAGACAGACCCAGCAAAAAAAGAGAACTACAGGCCAATATCCTTGATGACTATGGATACAAAAATTCTCAATAAGATACTAGCAAATCGAATTCAACAGCATATACAAAGATTTATTCACCACGATCAAGCGGGATTCATTCCTGTGATGCAGGGCTGGTTCAACATTCACAAATCAATAAATGTGATACATCACATTAATAAAAGAAAAGAGGGGCGCCTGGGTGGCGCAGTCGGTTAAGCGTCCGACTTCAGCCAGGTCACGATCTCGCGGTCCGTGAGTTCGAGCCCCGCGTCGGGCTCTGGGCTGATGGCTCAGGGCCTGGAGCCTGTTTCCGATTCTGTGTCTCCCTCTCTCTCTGTCCCTCCCCCGTTCATGCTCTGTCTCTCTCTGTCCCAAAAATAAAAATAAAAAAAAAATAAAAAAAATAAAAAAAGAAAAGATAAGAACCATATGATCCTGTCAATCGATGCAGAAAAAGCATTTGACAAAATTCAGCATGGGTTCGTAATAAAAACCCTTGAGAAAGTTGGGATAGAAGGAACACACTTCAACACCATACAAGCCATTTATGAAAAGCCCACAACAAATTTCATCTTCGATGGGGAAAAACTGAGAGCTTTCCCCCTGACACCAGGAACATGACAGGGATGTCCACTCTCACCACTGTTGTTTAACATAGTGTTGGAAGTGCCAGCATCAGCAATCAGACAACAAAAGGAAATCAAAGGCATCAAAATTGGCAAAGATGAAGTCAAGCTTTCACTTTTTGCACATGACATGATATTATACATGGAAAGCCCGATAGATTCCACCAAAGTCTGCTAGAACTGATACATGAATTCAGCAAAGTCACAGGATACAAAATGAATGCACAGAAATCAGTTGCATTCTTACACAATAATAAGACAAATAAATAAGCTGATCCCATTAACAATTGCACCAAGAATCATAAAACACCTAAGAATCTAACTAACCAAAGGTGTAAGAGATCTGCATGCTGAAAACTATAGAAAGTTTATGAAGAAAATTGAAGAAGATACAAAGAAATGGAAAAACATTCTGTGCTCATGGATTGGAAGAATAAATATTGTTAAAATATCAATACTACCCAAAGGTATCTACACATTCAATGCAATCCCAATCAAAATTGCACCAGCATTCTTTTCAAAGCTAGAACAAGCAATCCTAAAATTTGTATGGAACCACAAAAGCTGGATAGCCAAAGTTATATTGAAGAAGACCAAAGCGGGAGGCATCACAATCCCAGACTTTAGCCTCTAATACAAAGCTGTAATTATCAAGACAGCATGCTATTGGCATACAAACAAACACATAGACCAACGGAATAGAATAGAGACTACAGAATTGGACACACAAATTTATGGCCAACTATTCTTTGACAAAGCAGGAAAGAATATCCAATGGGAAAAAGTCTCTTTAACAAATGGTGCTGGGAGAACTGGACAGCAACATGCAGAAGGATGAAACTAGACCACTTTCTGACACCATTCACAAAAATAAACTCAAAATGGATAAAGGACCTGAAAGTGAGACAGGAAACCATGAAAACCCTAGAGGAGAAAGCAGGAAAAAACCTCAGCGGCAGCAATTTCTTACTTGACCCATCTCCAAAGGCAAGGGAATTAAAAGCAAAAATGAAGTATTGGGACCTCATGAAGATAAAAAGCTTCTGCACTGCAAAGGAAATGATCACCAAAACTAAAAGGCAACCAACGGAATGGGAAAAGGTGTTTGCAAATGACATATTGGACAAAGGGCTAGTATCCAAAATTTATAAAGAACTCACCAAACTCCACACCTGAAAACCAGTGAGGAAAGGCAGAAGACATGAATAGGCACTTCTGTAAAGAAGACATACAGATGGCCAACAAGCATATGAAAAGATGCTCAACATCACTCCTCATCAGGGAAATACAAATCAACACCACACTGAGATATCACCTCATGCCAGTCAGAGTGGCTAAAATGAACAAATCAGGAGACTATAGATACTGGATAGGATGTGGAGAAATGAGAACCCTCTTGCACTGTTGGTGGGAATGCAACCTGGTGCAGCCACTCTGGCGAACAGTGTGGAGGTTCCTCAAAAAATGAAAAATAGATCTACCCTATGACCCAGCAATAGAACTGCAAGGGATTTACTCAAGGGCTATAGGAGTGCTGATGCATAGGGGCACTTGTATCCCAATGTTTATAAGTTTTAAATTTTGATAAATTACAATATATCTGTTATTTTATTTCCTATGCTTTGGGTGTCATATCCAAGGAAGTATTTCCAATTCCAATGTCATAAATCTTTCATCCTCTGTGTTCCTCTAAGAGATTTATAGTTTTAGAACTTGCATTTAGGTTTCCTGATGCAATTTGAGTTAAATATGTTTGTGTAAGGTAAGGGTCTACATTCATTCTTTTGCATGTGTATATTCAGTTTTTCCAGCAATATTTATTGAAAACACTGTCCTCTGCCCATTTAATGGCCTTCACATACAAGTTGAAAATCATTTGATAATATAAGTGAGTGTTTATTTACAGGCTGTATATTGTAATCCATTGGGTTTTATGTCTGTTTTTATGCCAGAAACACACCATTTGAGGGGGGGTGGGTAGTGAGCTTCTGCTCGGTGGTAAGAAGATAGTTTGAGGACCAGTGCCCAGGCCCCCAAAGACTGGGCTTTGCCAAAATACTGTTTCCACTTCTTGAGCTGGGGCTGGCCTCCCAAGCCGCATAAGGACATTGATCCTTAAAAGGAAGACACAGGGACTTCTAAAGACTGGCCAAGTGGAGTGGGGGGTCCCAGAGCTGCCTGCTTCCAAGTGAAACAGGGGCTCCAAGGCACTGATGGGCAACGCCTTCTACTCATGACCAGGCCATTGTCCCTGGATGTATGTGAGCCTTGGAGCCCAGTTATCCCTTTCTGTCCCTTTTACCCCCTCTCCTAAGACATCCTGGCCTCCTGGGGTTATAGCTAGTCTCTGGTCTCCCAGCTACCTCCTGAGCTATATCACACCTTTCTGTGTTCCAAGCTGCCCTGAAGATGCATCTTCCATGAGAATGTTAAACAGTCCCCCTTGAGCTGATCACATCCCATATTGTACTCCATGCAGCAGATGCTGCTACTACATCTACACAATACCCCCTGCTTCTCCCTACCCCATCTCAGCAAGTGGCACAATCCCCCAACAAGTGCCCACACCAGGGTTCTGGGAGTCACCTCTGACCCTTCCTATCCTAAATTCACTGTATCTGCTCCCCACACCATTTTATGTACCGTAGCTTTGGTAACTTTTAAAATCAGAAAAGATGGGGCGCCTGGGTGGCGCAGTCGGTTAAGCGTCCGACTTCAGCCAGGTCACGATCTCGCGGTCCGTGAGTTCGAGCCCCGCGTCGGGCTCTGGGCTGATGGCTCGGAGCCTGGAGCCTGTTTCCGATTCTGTGTCTCCCTCTCTCTCTGCACCTCCCCCATTCATGCTCTGTCTCTCTCTGTCCCAAAAATAAAATTAAAAAAAAAAAAAACGTTGAAAAAAAATTTTTAAATCAGAAAAGATGAGAACTCCAATTTTGTTCTTATTTTTGAAGATCATTTTGACAATTCAGAAATTCTTCAGATTCCATATGAAATTTAAAATGGCTTTTTCCATTTCTGCAAAAACGTCATTGATACTAATAAGGATAACAATGAAAATATAAATCAATTTGGGCAGTATTGGCATCTTAGCAATATTAAAATTTTCAGCCCAGGAACTCTGTATTTTATTCTACTTATTTATGTCTCTAATTTTTAAATTATTTTTTTAACTTCTTTATTAAGTTTGCTTGTTTATTTATTTATTTATTTATTTGAGAAACAGAGACAGCATGAGTCGGGGAAGGGCAGAGAGAGAGGAAGAGAGAGAATACCAAGCAGGCTCTGAGCTGCCAGTGCAGAGCCTGACACGGGGCTTGAAGTCAAGAAACCATGAGACCATGACCTGAATTGAAACCAAGAGTCAGATGCTTATCTGAGTCACCAGCATCCCTTTAAATTTATTTTTAAAGCAGTTTTAGGTTTATAACAAAATTGAGAAGAAGATACAAAGATTTACCATATAATGCTTATCCTTACAAAATTATCAACATTACTCAGAAGAATGGTACTCCCCCGCCCCCAAATTTATATATCCTAATCATCCAAAGTGCATAGTTTATATTATGGTTCACTCTTGGTGTTGTACATTCTATGGGTTTGAACAAATGTATAATAACATATCAACCATTATAAATTCAGACAGTATTTTCAATGCTGTAAAAATCCTCTGTGCTCTGCCTATTTATCCCAACCACTCCCACAATCCCTGGAAACCACTGATATTTTTTATTGTCTCCATAGTTTTAACACTTCCAGAATGTCATATAATTGGGTGCATATATTGTGTAGCCTTTTCAGTTTGGCTTCTTTCACTTATTAATATGAATTTAAGATTCCCCCATGTCTTTTCATGGCTTGATAGTTCACTTCTTTTTGACACTGAATAATATTCCATTGTGTAAATGCACCAGTTTATTCATTCACTTACCTAAGGAAATATTGGTTAGTTTCAAGTTTTAACAATTATGAATAATGATGCTATAAAATCCTGTGTACATGTTTTTTTGTGGACGTGCTTTCAACTTTCATGTAAATATCATGGAGAATGATTGCTGGATCATATGGGGGAGGATGTTTATTTTTGTAAGAAACTGACAAACTGTCTTCCTTTTGTATATATATATATATATATATATATATATATGTATAACTTATTGTCAAATTGTCTAACATACAGTATGTAAAGTGTGCTCTTCGTTTTTGGGGTAGATTCCCATGGTTCATCACTTACATACAAAACCCAGTGTTCATCCCAACAAGTGCACTCCTCAAGGACCATCACCCATTTTCCCTGCTCCCCCATCCCCAAGCCAACTTTCAGTTTGTTCTCTGTATTTAAGAGTCTCTTATGGATTGCCTCCTTCCCTCTCTGTTTGTAACTATTTTTCCCCTTCCCTCCCCCCACGTTCTTCTGTTAAGTTTCTCAAGATCCACATATGAGTGAAAACATATGATATCTGTTTTTCTCTGACTGACTTATTTCACTCAACATAATACATTCCAGTTCCATCCTAGTTGCTGCAAATGGCATGATTTCATTCTTTCTCATTGCCAAGTAGTATTCCATTGTATATATAAACCACATCATCTTTACCCATCCATCAGTTGATGGACATGTAGGCTATTTCCATAATTTGGCTATTGTTGAAAGTGCTGCTATAAACACTGGGGTACATGTGCCCTATGCATCATCACTCTTGTATCCTTTGGATAAATTCCTACTAGTGCTATTGCTGGGTCGTAAGATAGTTCTATTTTTAATTTTTTTGAGGAATCTCCATACTGTTTTCCAGAGCAGCTGCACCAGTTTGCATTCCTACAAACAGTGCAAGAGGGTTCCTGTTTCTCCACATCCTTACCAGCATCGGGTTTTTCCTGAGTTGTTATTATTAGCTACTGTGACCGGTGTGAGGTGGTATCTGAGTGTGGTTTTGATTGGTATTTCCCTGATGATGGGTGTTGTTGAGCATCTTTTCACGTGTCTGTTGGCCATCTGGATGTCTTCTTTGGAAAAGTGTCTATTCATGTCTACTGCCCATTTCTTCACTGGATTGTTTTTCGGGCGTTCAGTTTGGTAAGTTCTTTATAGACTTTGGATATTAACCTTTTATCCAATATGTCATTTTCAAATATCTTTTCCCTTTCAGTCGGTTGACTTTTAGTTTTCTTGACTGTTTCCCTTGCCATGCAGAAGCTTTTTATCTTGATGAGGTCCCAATACTTCATTTTTGCTTTTAATTCCCTTGCCTTTGGAGATGGGTCAAGTAAGAAATTGCTGCAGCTGAGGTCAAAGAGGTTTTTTTGCCTGCTTTCTCCTCTAGAGTTGTGATGGTTTCTTGTCTCACATTTAGGTCTTTCATCCATTTTAAGTTTATTTTTGTGAATGGTGTAAGAAAGTGGTCTAGTTTCATTCTTCTGCATGTTGCTGTCCAGTTCTCCCAGCACCATTTGTTAAAGAGAGTGTCTTTCTTTTTTTTCCATTGGCTATTCTTTCCTGCTTTGTCAAAGTTTAGTTGGCCATACATTTGTGGGTCCAATTCTGGGTTCTCTCTTCTATTCCATTGGTTGATGTGTCTGTTTTTGTGCCCAGTCCCATACTGCCTTGATGATTAAAGCTTTGTAGTAGATGGCAAAATCTGGGATTGTGATGCCTCCCACTTGGGTTTTCTTTTTCAATGTTACTTTGGTATTCAGGGTCTTTTGTGGTTCCATGCAAATTTTAGGATTGTTTATTCTAGCTTTTAGAAGTATGCTAGTGCAATTTTGATTGGGATTGCATTGAATGCAAAGAATTCTTTGGGTAGTTTGACATTTTAACAATATTTATTCTTCCAGTCCATGAGCATGGAATGCTTTCCCATTTCTTTGTGTCTTTTTCAATATCCTTCATATGTTATCTATAGTTTTCAATATATGTATCTTTTATGTCTTTTGTTAGGATAATTCCCAGGTATTTTATGGTTCTTGGTGCAATTGTAAATGGGATCAATTTCTTGATTTCTCTTTCTTTTGTTTCATTATTGATGTATAGAAATGGAACCGATTTCTGTGCATTGATTTTGTACCCTGTGATTTGCTGAATTCATGTATCAGTTCTAGCACTCTTTTTTTTCGATATATGAAATTTATTGTGAAATTGGTTTCCATACAACACCCAGTGCTCATCCCAAAAGGTGCCCTCCTCAATACCCATCACCCACCCTCCCTTCCCTCCCACCCCCCATCAACCCTCAGTTTGTTCTCAGTTTTTAAGAGTCTCTTATGCTTTGGCTTTCTCCCACTCTAACCTCTTTTTTTTTCCTTCCCCTCCCCCATGGGTTTCTGTTAAGTTTCTCAGGATCCACATAATAGGGAAACCATATGGTATCTGTCTTTCTCTGTATGGCTTATTTCACTTAGCATCACACTCTCCAGTTCCATCCACGTTACTACAAAGGGCCATATTTCGTTCTTTCTCATTGCCACCTCACGCCAGTCAGAGTGGCCAAAATGAACAGATCAGGAGACTATAGATGCTGGAGAGGATGTGGAGAGACGGGAACCCTCTTGCACTGTTGGTGGGAATGCAAACTGGTGCAGCCACTCTGGAAAACAGTGTGGAGGTTCCTCAGAAAGTTCTAGCAGTCTTTTATTTGAGTCTTTCAAATTTTCCATGTAGGGTATCATGTCATTTGCCAAAAGTGAAACTTTGTCTTTGCAAATTTTGATGCCTTTTACTTCATTTTGTTGTCTGATTGCTGGTGCTAGGACTTCAAACACTATGTTAAACAGCAGTGAGGAGAGTGGACATCCCTGTCTTGTTCCTGATCTCAGGGGAAAGATCTCAGTTTTTCTCCATTGAGGATGATATTAGCTGTAAGTTTTTCATATATGGCTTTTATGTTTAGACATGTTCCTTCTATCCCAACATTCTTGAGGGGTTTTAATAAGAAAGGATGCTATATTTTGTCAAATGTTTTTCTGCATCTATTGACAGGATCTTATTGTTTTTATCCTTTATTTTATTAATGTATCACATTGATTGATTTGTGAATATGGAACCAGCCCTGCAGCTCAGGAATGAAAATCACTTGATCATGGTGAATAATTCGGTTTTTATCATGTTGATTTTGATTTGCTAGTATCTTGTTGAGAATTTTTTTTCCATGTTTATCATAGGTTTTGACATGTAATGGAGTCTCTGTCTGGTTTAGGAATCACAGTAATTCTGGCTTCATAGAATGAGTCCATTGTTTTCCTTCTGGTTCTGTTTTTTTGGAACAGCCTGAGAAGGATTGGTATTAAGTCTTCTTTCAATGGCTGGTCGAATTCCCTTGGGAAGCCATCTGGTCCAGGACTCTTATTTGTTGGGAGATTCTTGATAACTACTTCAATTTCTTCACTAGTTATGGGTCTGTTAAAATTATGTACTTCTTCCCATTTGAGTTTTGGTAGTGTGTGGGTGTCTAGGAATTTGTCCATTTCTTCCAGGTTGTCTAGTTTGTTGGTGTATAAGTTTTCATAGTATTCTCTAAAAAATTGCTTGTATTTCTGAAGGATTGGTTGTGATAAATCCATTTTATCTATTTGGGTCCTCTGTTTTTTCTTTTTGAGACATATGGCTAGGAGTTTATCAATTTTTTTTTTTCAAAAAAACAGCTCTTAGTTACATTGATCTTTTCTAATGTTTTGGGGGATTCTATATTATTTGTTTCTGCTCTGGTCTTTATTATTTTTCTTCTGCTGGCCACGTGGTTTCTCTGTTGTTCTGCTTCACGTTCCTGTAAGAGTGCTGTTATATTTTGTATTTGGGATTTTTATTGTTTCTTGAGATAAGCCTGGATTGCAATGTAATTTCTTCTTATGACTGCCTTTGCTGTATCCCAAAGTTTTTGGACTGTTGTGTTTTTATTTTCATTTGTTTTCATATATTTTTTTTAATTTCTTCTTTAATTGCCTGGTTGACGCATTCATTCTTTAGTATGATGTTCTTTAACCTCCATGCCTTTGTACGTTTTCCAAACTTTTTCCTGTGGTTGATTTCAAGTTTCATAGCACTGCGATCTAAAAGTGTACATGGTATGGTGTCAGTTCTTTTATATTTATTGAGGGATGTTGTGTGACCCAGTATGTGATCTATATTGGAGAATGTTTCATGTTCACTCGAGAAGAATATGTATTCTGCTGCTTTAGGATGAAAAGTTATGAATGTATCTGTCAAGTCCATCTTGTCCAGTGTATCTTTCAGGGCCATTGTTTCTTTATTGATTTTCTGTCTGGATGATCTGTCCACTGCTGTATGTGGACTGTTAAAGTCCCCTGCAATTACAACATTCCTACCAATAAGATTGCTTATGTTTATGATTATTTGTCTTATATTCTCTAAAAAACTGCTTGTATTTCTGAGGGATTGGGTGCTCCCAAATTCAGTGCATAAACATTTATACTTGTTAGCTCTTCTTGATGGATGGCCCCATAATTATGTTACAATGCTCTTCTTCATCTCTTGTTACAGCCTTTAGTTTAAAATGTAATTTGATATCAGTATGGCTACTCCAGCTTTCTTTTGATTTCCAGTAGCATGAGAGATGGCTCTCCATCCCCTCACTTTCAATCTGAAGGTGTCCTCAGGTCTAAAATGGGTCTCTTTTAAAAAATGGGTTGTTTTTGTTTTTTTTTTTTAACCCATTCTGATACCCTATGTCTTTTGATTGGGGCATTTAGTCCATTTACATTCAGTGTTGTTATTGAAAGATATGGGTTTAGAGTCATTGTGTTATCTGTAGGTTTCATGCTTGTTGTAATGTCTCTGGTCCTTTGTGGTCTTTGCAACATTCCACTCACAGAGTCCCCCTTAGATTGTCTTGTAGGGCTGATTTAGTAGTGATAAAGTCCTTCAGTTTTATTTGTCTGTGGAAACATTTATCTCTCCTTCTATTCTGAATGACTGGCTTGCTGGATAAAGGATTCTTGGCTGCATATTTTTCCTATTCAGCACATTTAAAATTTTCTGCCTCTCCTTTCTGGCCTGCCAAGTTTCAGTAGTTAGGCCTACTAATATGTTTATGTGGCTACCTTTGTAGTTTAAGGCCCATCTGTCCCTAGGTGCTTTCAGAATTCTCTCTTTATCTTTGTATTTTGCCAGTTTCACTATGATATGTCATACAGAATATCAATTCAAGTTACGTCTGAAGGGAGTTCTCTGTGCCTCCTAGATTTCAATGTTTGTTTCCTTCCCCAGATTGGGTAATTTGTCAGCTATGATTTGTTCGAGTACACCTTCAGCCCCTTTCTCTCTCTTCTTCTTCTTCCAGAACTCCTATGATATGGATATTGTTCTGTTTTGTTAAATCACTTAGTTCTCTAATTGTCCTAGGTTCAGAATTATTTTTTTATCTCTCCTTTTCTCAGCTTCATCTTTTTACAAAATTTTATTCTCTATTTCACTTATTCTCCCCTCTGCCTCTTCAATCCTTGCTGTGGCCACTTCTATTTTATTTTGCACCTCATTTATAGCATTTTTAATTCATCATGACTACTTTTGTTTCTTCATCTCTGCAGCAATAGATTCTCTGCTGTCTTCCATGTTTTTTTTTCAAGCCCAGCAATTAATCTTATGACTAATATTCTAAATTCTTGTTCAAATATATTGTTTATATCTGTCTTGATCAATTCTTTAGCTGTCATTTCTTCCTGGAATTTCTTTTGAGGAGAATTCTTCTGTTTCATCATTTTGGCTAGTTTTCTGTCCCTTATGTGTTGTAAAAGCTTGTTATGTGCCCTGTACCTGCAAACACTAATATATTAAATAACGGTCATACACTGTCCAGATCCTGGCCCTTCAGGAGGTTTCTTTTTTTTTTTGAGTGTGTTACTTGCTCTCTGTTGTGATTCTGGTTTCTTTATCTCTTTACTCATAGTGATTTTTAGACCTTCCTCCAACTATGCTTTGATTTATTCATTGAAGTAGCCCTGGGAAAGAAAACAAACAAACAAGCAAACAAAAAATACCACCTACAGCAAACAATTGGGTGGTGGTGTTGTTTATGGAAGAAGTCTTATTCCATTCAAAGAGAGATATGACAGGGGCTGGAGGGAAAGAACAGAAAAGAAAATTGACCAGGCAGAGAAACTCTATGGTTTAAGCCAGAAAGAGAGAGAGGGGAAAATAAAGGAGATATAGAACAGGTATAAAAAGAATAGATTAAATATGTCTGCATGAACAAACCAACAACGAAAATAACCAGACTAGAGGAGAGAGAAAAGAAGGAGAATGGAAGAGAAAAAAATGTATATGTATATACATATACATTTTTTCATATGTATACATTATGTATACCTATGAATACATAAGAAATACATATACATTCATTTTTCATATACATACATATACATATGTATATACATATACATTTTTTACATATACATATGTATATATAATAAGACTTGTCCAATAATTAAATTATAAAATGCAAAAACATTAGGTGCCTTGGAACTGGTGTCAGTGCTGGTCTGGAGGAGGGGCTGTCCGGTTCTTCAGCTATAATCCCGCTCCAGTAGATCCGCAGTTACCAGGTACAGAGGGGTGTGGTTTAATGTAGGTGGGATCTGCCTCCACTGTGGGCCCACAGTCCACTCCCTGAAGCCCCATCTTGTTGGTGATGGGGGAAAAAATGTCGACACCCCAGTCTCTCCTCCCTGGATTGAGTGTTCCAAGCCACTCTGTTCAGGCCATCCTCACAGTGCCATGAGCAGGCCATTTTTTTTCCTCTCCACAGTCTCTCAGGCTTCCCTTGTGCTCCACTGGGATTCAAACCCCCATGTCTTAAAGGATCCTGCTCCATATGCTCCAGTTCCAAGGAAGAGCCACCCCACCCCACTTCACAGTGCTGCATGTGTGGTTTGTCCTGCTTTGCCGACTCTCATGCCTCCCTGGCGCTTGGCTGGGACTTAAACCGCAATGTCTTAAAGGGCACTGCTCCATGCATCCAGGTACCAGGGGAGTCCCACTCCATGCTGCCAATATATTCCCTCTGGCTGTCATGCGCAAGCGGTCTTTGTCCTTTGGAAGGTTATATACCTTCTTCCCACAGCACTCCAGGGAGGTGATTGCTCCCTCCCACTGTGGACTGTGCTTCTGAAATAATTACTGAACCAGGGGCTGGCTCCCCTCCTCCCCAGGTGCGGGAACTGGGCAGCTAACTCCAGTCCAGAGGAAACCCTGTTATAGGGTCCCCTCCCTAAGGAAAGAAGAAAAAAAAAAACCCTCAAGTCAACCTTGCTTTTCACGTACTTGACAACATCCCTCCAGACCTTGTAACATGAGACCCCATAATCAGACTACATGTTTGTGTGTTACCATATATGGGAGACAAAGAAGTTTAAAAAAAAAAAAAAGCTATGCTACGTTGCATTCAGCACTCAGTCCTTGGGTGTGAACTCAACTGAGCAGTGCCAGCAGGAATAAAGTTGCTTCTTGGAAAGAAAATCCTCAGTGTCACAACTCTCTATGGGAGAATCCTGCTACAACCTTGCAGTTAGAGTTTGGATCTTTTTCTGTCCCGGTCCACAGATTTTCTCTTGTCCAGATATAGTCCTATGCTTCCTCAGCCTCTTTCTCTTCCTTTTGTGTCTCCGCTGAAGGGGATCCCTCCCGTCTGCCTATGTGACCCATTTTATCTCTCCCGGTTCGCAATCATGCACCTATGGCCAGCCAGGTTGTCCCCCTGGTTCCCTGGAGACGTCTTTGTCACTCTGCAGTTCAGACTTATGGAATTCAAAGTCCTTTGACCTCAACACTTCTGTATTTGTGAGACTAGAAAACTTCAGGTCCCCCTACTTCTCCACCATGTTGGATCTTCAGTTCTGACAAACTGTCTTCCAAAGTGTCTGTACCATTTTGCATTCCCACCATAATGTATGAGAGCCCTTGTTGCTCCACATCCTCCCCAGCACTGGTGTTATCAGTGTTTTGGATATTGACTATTATAGCAGGTATTTAGTGGTATCTCATAGTTGTTTTAATTTGCATTTCCTTGGTGACATTTGCTGTGGAGCACTTTTTAATATGCTTACTTGCCATCCATATATCTTCTCTGGAGAGATGTTTATTATGGTATTTTGCCCATTTTTTAAAAATATAATCTTTATTTATTTTTGAGAGAGAGAGATAGACAGAGTGCAAGTGGGGGAGGAACAGAGAGAGATGGGCAGACAGTATCCGAAGCAGGCTTCAGGCTCTGAAGTGTCAGCACAGAGCATATTTTCCCTTTCTAGAACTTCCAACATTATTTTGAATTGAAATGACAAAAGTAAGCATCCTTGCTTTGATCCTGATCCAAGAGGAAAGAATTTTACTCCTTCACCCTAGACTGATGTTAGCTATGGGTTTTTATATATAACTTTATCATGTTGAAGTAGTTTTCTTCTATTCCTAGATTGCTGAGTATTTTTATCATGAAATGGCATTGAATTTTATAAAGTGTTTTTCTGCATTGATTGAGATGATCTTGTGTTTCACCCCTTTTATTCTGTTCATTTGGTATATTAACTTATTTTTATATGTTGGGCTATCCTTGCATTATAGGAATAAATCCCAATTAGTAGTGGTGTATACTACTTTTAGTACATTGCTGAATTCTATTTGTTAGTATTTTGTTGAGGATTTATGCATCAATATCTATAAGGGATATTGGTCTGTAGTTTCTTTTCTTGCAGTATTTTTGTCTGGCTTTGATATCATGGCAATGGTGACCCCTAGAATGTGTACAATTGTTCGTAGTATTACCTTATATTCATTTTTATTTCTGTAAAATTGTTATTACAGTCCTCTATTTCATTTCTTATTCTAGCAATTTTACTCTTCTCTCTTTATTCTTACACCATCTGGATAAATGTCTATAAATTATCTCATCTTTACCAAGAGCCAAATTTTGGTTTCATTTTTAATGTTGTTTTTCTATTCTTTCTTTTGTTTCTATTCTAGTCTTTATTTTTCCCTTTCTTTTAATAGTTTTATATTTTTTTCTTATTCCTTGGTGTGCAAATTTGGCTTGTGGATTTGAAAGCATCTTTCATATTTAAAAATGGATTTACAATTATGAATTTTCTGTCAGCAACCCTTTCAATAAATCTCATTGGGTTTGCTGTGCTTGCAGTTTTATTTGTCTCAAAATACTTTATATTTTCTCTTGTAATTTCTTCTTTGGCATGCTGGTTATTTAAGGGTATCTTTTTTTAATATCCCCATATTTGTGACTTCCAGTTTTCTGTTTTTTATTTCAAGTTTCATTAGTTTATAAACATAAAAGATACTTTTTATAATTTCAATATTTTGAAATTCAATAAGACTTATTTTGTGGCCTAAAATATACTCTAGCCTGAAGAGTGTTCCATATGTACTTGAGAAAAACATGTTTTCTTCTGTTTTGGGTGGAGTATTCTGTGAATGATTTTAGGTTCAATTGGTTTACAATGTTGCTCAGGTCCTATATTTCTTTACAGATTGTCTTTCTGATTATTATATTTTTGCCTTTACCTTTACTGGAGATATATATTCATAACGCCTGAAGTTACTGCTGTGTAGTGCCTTTTCATTACAACCTGAAAACTTAACTCCCTCAAATTTCATTTATTTTGAATGTTTTAATTTCCCCCATGTTTCTGAAGGACAGTTTGCAGGATATGGAATTTTCAGTTCACAGTTTCTTTTGCTTTCTGCAGTTTAAAAGTATATCATCCCACTGCCTTCTGGCCTGAAAGATTTATGTTGAGAAATCTGTTGATAATCATATTGAAAATTCTTTCTATATTTCAAGTTGCTTTTCTCTTGCTGCTTTCAAGATTCCCTATTTGTCTTTGCCTTTTGACAGTTTGATTATAATTTGTCTTGGTATGGATCTCTTTGTGTTTAGTTTACTTGGAGTCTGGCACTCCTCTTGGATTTCTTAATTATTTTTTTTTTCAAATTCGGAAAGTTTTCAGCCATTATTTCTTGAAATAATTCCCCAGTCATTTTCTTTTTAGACTCCTATAACATGTTGATTGCTCTGCATGATGGTATCTCATAGATTCTTCAGATACTGTCTATTTTTCTTCTTTTATTTTGCTTTTTGCTCCCAAGAATGAATAATTTCAAATGTTTCCTCTTCAAAATTTACTAATTCCCTGTTCTACTTTTCAAGTCTGCTGTTTTACCTCTCTGGTGAGTTTTTCGTTTAGTTATGTTTTTCAGCTCCAGAGATTGTTATTTATATTATTTTTATTTCTTTGTTGATATTCTCATTTTACTCATGTATTAACTCATTAACATCTTTTAGTCCTTTGTGTATGTTTTTCTTCAATATTATGAGCATATTTAATATTCTTTTAAAGTCCTTATGTGTTAAACTTGATATCTTGGTTTCTCAGGGAAAGTTTCCGCCACTTTATGATGAATGGATAAAGATGTAGAATATATATATATATATATATATATATATATATATATATATGAATATTACTGAGCAATCAAGGATAATGAAATCTTGCCATTTGTAATGACATGTATGGAGCTAGAAGGTATTATGGTAAATGAAATAAATCCATCAGAAAAAGACAAATACCATATTATTTCATTCATATGTGGAATTTAAGACATAAAACAGATCAACATAAAGGAAGGGGAAAAGAGAGACGATGGCAAACCATAAGAGACTCTTAACTATAGATACAAACTAAAGGTTGCTGGAGGGGAGGTGGGCAGGGGATGAGACAAATAGGTGAAAGGTATCAAGGAGGGCAAATGTGATGAGCACTGGATGTTTATATATAAGTGATGAATCACTGACTTCTACTCCTGTAACCAATATACCATATGTTGAATTTAAATAACTTTAAAAAATAAATAAATAAGTCATATTTTTCCTGTTTCATTGTATGCACTATAAATTTTTTGTTAATTATTGAACATTTAAGGATCAACTATGTGCTGGGTAGTCCCTTACCTCTTAGCTAAGCATACCTTAAGACTTTGGATCAGCCAGAGTTGAAAGCTTAACTTATTCTTAAGTCTTTTCTGGGCATTTGTCTTGCTTGTGGGCTGTATGGATTTTCCAACTCTCCTGTATACATAACTGCTTTTGAATTCCCAAAAGTTTTACCATAGCTACTTCTATGGATGTTAGATGTTTTATTGTAGGCCTGTACTTGTAACTGCAAATAAGGTCTGCTATGCTAACTCTAGTTCATGAGAAGGAAGTAGGAACTTGTTCATCGCCTCTTCCAAGACACAGAGAGGAACTGAGGCAAAAACAACCCAAAATGTTATGAAATTTCCCACCATTTTAAATGTGACTTCTTGTTCAGCCATTTTCTTGATTGCTGTACACATTTAACTATTTTCTAGAGTCTCCATAGGGTGTCTTTACTTTCTTTAAATGTCTCTATTGAGGAACAAATTAGAAAAAATAATATATTTACCTATGTCATTACCAATTCATGTCTTCTTCATTCCTTTGCGTAGATCCACAGTTCCATCTGGTATCATGTCCTTCTGCCTAAAAGACTTCCTTTAATGTTTATTGTATTGCAAGCCAGCTGGTAATGAATTATTTCTACTTTTATATGTCTGGAAAAGTTTGTATTTTCTCTTTAATTTTTGAAGATATTTTTGTTTAATAAAAAATTATTGGTTGACAAGTTTCTTGTTCAGTGGTCTAAAGATCTTACTCTGAAGTTTTATTTGTAGTATTTTTAAGTTTTATTTGTATTATTTTTCACAAGAAATGTGATGTCCTTAATTCTTTGTTTCTAGGTATGCAACATACATATTTTCTGATTGTTTTTGAGATATCTCTATCACTGGTTTTGGATAATTTGATTATAATGTCCCTTGCTACAGTTGTCTTTAAATTTCTTCTGCTTGAAACTTACTGAGTTTCATGAATCTGTGACTTTATAATTTTTATCTCGTTTGGAAATTTTCTATCCATTATTATTTCAAAGGTTGTTTTCTGCCCCTTCTATCACCCTTTTGTCCTTTAAGGACTCCAATTATATGTATATAGTCTCAATATGTTTTCAAGTTCACCAGTTATTTTTTAATGAAGAATCTAATCAACTGCTAATACAACCTAGTGTGCTTTTCATCTGATGCATTTGTTGTTTTCTTCTCTAAAAGTTTGATTTAAGGTTATTTTATAGCTTTCTTATCTCTATTTTACTTTTTTGAAAATATGGAATTTTGGTTTTTCTTTTAATATTTTTACTGTTTAGTATTTTTGAGAGAGACAGAGACAGAGCATGAGGGGAGGAGAGGCAGAGACAGGGGGAAACACAGAATCCAAAGCAAGCTCCAGGCTCTGAGCTGTCAGCACAGAGCCCAATGTGGGACTTGAACTCACGAACTGTGAGATCAGGACCTTAGCCAAAGTCAGACACTTACCAGACTGAGCCACCCAGGTGCCCTGAAAGTATGAAATTTTGTTATAACTTTCAAAGTTCTCCACTTAAATTTATAAAATATCTTTCTTGGTTTCAATTGATAGTTCTTTTTATACATTGTGTTTTTCGAGCCTCTTTGCATATTGGCTTTTATGATTTATTAGGTTCATTGGGAGAATGGCTAAATCTAGGCCTATTTATTCTCTGCCTAAAGGGAAATCTTCCTAAGTATTCTGCCAATTATTTCTTAAATTATTTGTTTATGCAGTGGGGCTGATGATAGCACAATTTGCAAACCTGTATGAGAAGCAGAACTTCTCCTTAATTATTTTAAATAGGCCATTTCTTAGCTTTCGTAATTTCCTCACACACACACACACACACACACACACACATTGATTACTAATCTGCTACATTCTGTAAATATCAAGAGTTTTCTCTGTGTAGCTCTGTCTTTTTTCAGTTCCCTGTGTTGTGGATACTAGCCTCCTTGGTCTTTCGTCTTCTTCTTCTTCATGTTTCAACTTCATCTCCTTGATTCAGGGACTAGATTAGGCTCTGCTTTGATTATTCTTTGTACCATGTCCTGAAAACTCTCTCAAAATCATAAAGTTGAAAATAATTTGGCTCATCTTATTTGCTTCTCATCTCTCAGAGACAACCACCTTTTTTTTTTTTGTCTCTGTGGTGTCTTAAAAGCCACATTTCATATATCCTAATTGTTTCATGTGGGAGGATAAATCTAACCCTTATTTTCTCCACCGTGGCCAGAAACTAACATCTCCTGAAGAACTGAATATTCTACAAACCAATAGGCTCCTAAGTTAGAAGTAGTTCAGTTTGGCTTCTTCTACATTATTTAAATAAGTGGATAGAGAGATAGCTATTGCAACTGAAAATATGGTCAGGAACAATAAATAAAGTTTAATCTTTTGTTTAGTTACATATATTTGTGTGAATATGTATATATGTGTGTGCAGAAAAAGAGAAAAAAATCATTTTAAGTTTTTACACGGAAATACTATATATTTTTAAGATAAGCCCTTTATGAATTTGCAATATAATTTTCAATTAAAATAATTAAAAATTTACAAACCCTATCAAAATAACATCAGCATTGTTCATAGAATTATAACAAACAATTCTAAAATTTGTAAGGAAACAGAAAAGAATCCAAATAGCCAAAGCAATCCTGAAAAAGAAACCAAAACTGTAGGTATCACAATTCTGGACTTCAAACTGTATTATAAATATGTAATCATCAAGACAGTATGGTACTGGTACAAGAACAGACACAGATCAATGGAACAGAATACAGAACCCAGAAATGGACCACAAATGTATGGCCAAAAAATCTTTGACAAAGCAGTAAAGTATCCAGTGGAAAAAGGACAGTCTGTTCAGCAAATGGTGCTGGGAAAACTCTATGGCAACATGCAGAAGAATGAACCTGGACCACTTTCTCACACCATACACAAAAATAAAGTCAAAATGGATGAAAGACTTAAACGTAAGATAGGAAGTCATCAAAATCCCAAAGGAGAAAACAGTCAACAACCACTTTGACATCAGCCACAGAAACTTCTTACTTGACATGTCTCCAGAGGCAAGGGAAACAAAAGCAAAAATGAATTATTGGGACCTCATCAAGATAAAAATATTCTGCACAGCCAAGGAAACAACCAGCAAAACTCAAACACAACCAACATAATAGGAGAAGATATTTGCAAATGATATATCAGATAAAGGGTTAGTATCCAAAATCTGTAAAAAACTTACCAAACTCAATACCCAAAAAACAAATAAACCAGTGAAGAAATGGGCAAAATACATGAATAGGCACATTTCCAAAGAATATATCCAGATGGATAACAGACATGAAAAGATGCTCAACATCACTCATCATCAGGAAAATACAAATCAAAACCACAATGAGATACCACCTCACACTGGTCAGAAGGGCTAAAATTAACAACACAGGAAGCAACAGATGTTGGTGAGGATGTGGAGGAAAGGGAACCCTTTTGCACTGTTGGTGGGAATGCAGTTGTAGCCACTCCAGAAAACAGTATGGAGGTTCCTCAAAAAATTAGAAGTAGAAATACCCTATGACTCAGCAATTGCATTACTAGGTATTTATCTAAATGATACAAAAATGCTGATTTGAAGGGGCACATTCACCCCAATGTTTATAGCATCACTATCAACAATAGCCAAAGTATGGAAAAAGCCCAAATGCCCATCTACTGATGAATGGATAAAGAAGGTGTGGTATGTGTATGTGTGTATATATATATATATATATATACACCATATATATATATAGATATAGATATAGATATAGATATAGATATAGGTATCTATATATCTATATAGATAGATATATAGATATATACACACACACCACATATACTTATATATGAATATTAATCGGTAATCAAAAAGAATGAAATTTTACCATTTGCAACAATGTGGATGGCACTAGAGTGTATTATGCTAAGTGAAATAAGTCAGAGAAAGACAAATACATGATTCCACTCATATGCGAATTCAAGAAACAAAATACATGAACATAAGGGAAGGGAAGCAAAAATAAGATAAAAACAGAGGGAGACAAATCATAAGAGACTCTTAAATATAGAGAACAGACTGAGGGTTGCTGGTGGGGTGTTGGGTGGGGGTGATGGGCTAAATGGTCAATGCTCATTAAAGAGGGAACTTGTTGGGGTGAGTGCTGGGTGTCATATCTAAGTGATGAATCACTAAATTCTATTCCTGATATCATTATTATACTATATGTTAACAAACTTGCTTTTAAATTCAAAAGGAAGTATTAATATTAAAATATTAAAGTTTTAAATTAAAAAATTAAACTTTTAAAATAAAGTGTAAGGGATAAGCTTACAAATACCCCGGGCTTACACCAATGGGTTAACAAGGCATAAAGAAATAAAGTCATAAAATGCTCACATATAATCATATAATCACTCCAAGAATATGTGGGTGCAAAGACACCCCGAGAATAGGGAGGCACAAAGGTACCAGGAATAGGAAGGTGAAAAGCACCCCAAAATAAAGAAGGGGTGCAGAGCCCCCAAAATACAGAGGGGGAGTCAAAAGCCTGCAATAGAAATGGTGCAAAGGTGCCCAATACATAGGAATAACAAGATTAGATATTCAGGGTGAAAGAGCCCCAAATTTAGTGCTATAGCAGAAAAGCTTCTTTCACAGGAGAATAGAGTTAGGTAAATTGGTGAATTGGTCTATGGACCCACTGTGCTGCAGGCAGAGCAGTTCAGAGCAGAGATGGTTAACAAAAGAAAAGGTGTCTTGTTAACCCTGAGGTTATTTCCCCTGTCTCATGCCCTAGGCTAGCAAAGATAAACAGGCCTCCTGTCTGCTATCAACAACCATCTACCCATCTGCACAGTACCAGGATTTTGTTTTATATTGACCCAGACCCCAATCACTGTATACCTTCAAAACCCCCTTTCCCCCCTCATGTCCCCAAGTTAACGTTCCTAGTTTCTATGTCTATAGACAATAGAAAAAAGTTAACATAAATTCCTAAATACACACCATCTAGCTCTTTTAAATTTAACATTTTTCATATTTGCCTTAGCTTCTTTTTAAAAAATAATAAACCATTATTGATAAAATTGAAATCTTTGTATTAAAGTGTTATCCCATTTCACTCACTTCTTCTCCAAAAATAATCACATTTGAATTTTGTGCCTACCTTTATCCTATATATTTTAATAATTCTACTATATGTGTATATATAAACAACATTTATATTGTTTTTCATGTATTCAATATTTATTAAAGTGCTAACATTTAGTACATATCTTGCAACTGTCTCAATAAACACTTGTGCTATTTTCTAAAACACTTTTTCAAAATAAAATACAAATCCTAAAATTCTAACCAAACCTTTTATTGTCTGATCAAGAGTACTTCTCTAGTCTTCTCATGATCTCCCATCTCAGACTTGGCTATTCAGTCATCCTGAACTGCTTCAATTCCTGGAACTCACCATGGTCTTACCTCATTTGGGCCTTGGGGATTGTGAAACATGATGTTTCTCTCTGCCTGCAAGATTCTCCCACCACTTTTCATTATTTTGCATTGTTACATATCATTTCCTAAGAAAAACATTTTCTAATCCTTTAGAATATTGGGTCTATCTTGTGTGCTCGCATAGCACTGTATACTCAACCTGTTTGTGATTGCCTATTAACTTCCACCGATCACAAAATTCACAGAAAACACTTAAGGCCAAAGACTGGATCTTATTGAAATGGCACATGAAATTCCAGATTTTATATGTTTAAAAAAATTGAAATATTTTATTGTCATAGACTCTAAGTCTAATGTTCTCTTTTGGCCAGCAAAAGAGTGGGCACAGGATTAAAGCGAGAGATGGTTAATGTCTAGGAAAAAGACAAGAGCCCTGATTAAGGGTCCTTGCCCCATTTTTATTAAGGTCAGAAGGAATACAAATGTGATGGGTGTGCACAAAGAGACAAAGAAACTGGGAACATTAATTTGAGGATGTGAGGGCAAAAGGGTTTCAAAGATGTATGGTGTTTGGGGTTTAGGTAAATATAAAACAAAATCCCGGTGCCGGGCAGATGGGCAGATGGTTGTTAATGGCAGACAGGAGTCGCTGTGTCTATCTTAGCTAGCCTAGGGGATGAGACATATAGGGGAAATAATCTCAGGGTTAACAAGGCACCTTCTCTTTTGTTAACTATTTCTGCTCTGGGCTGCTTCACCTGCAGTTCAGAGGTCTATAATTCCAATTTACCTGTTTACTTAACTTGGTCCTTCCCTCCTGTGAAACCACCTTTCTGCTATAGTACTAAATTGGGGGGGGGCGCTTCCACCCTGAATACATAATCTTGTCTATTTCATATACCTATGTATTGGGTGCCTTTGCACCCCTCTCTATTCTGGGGTGCCTTTGCACCTCCCAATTCTTGGGTGCTTATCTTGTTTACCCAAACTCAGGTGTGAGCATCCTATGGCTTGTTAATTCTTTATGCCTTGTTAGCCCATTGGTGTAAGCCCAGCGGATTCCTAAGGTTGTTCCTCACAGTAGAATGTAGGTTGTGCATGTCTGTAACAATTATCAGTACTTAACTTATTTTCAGGGCCAAATAATATTTCATCATTTGTATATACCACGTTTTATTTTTCCATTTTCAGTTGTTGGGGATTTGGAATGTTTCTATTTTGGGCTCTTATTAAAAATGCTACTATGAACATTTGTGTTCAAATGTGTGAATAGATGTTTTCATTTCTCTTGGTTATGGACTTATAAGTGGAATTTCTAGGTCATGTGAGAATTCTACATTAAGCT
The DNA here is from genome assembly GCF_018350155.1 of Leopardus geoffroyi. Lineage (NCBI taxonomy): Eukaryota > Metazoa > Chordata > Mammalia > Carnivora > Felidae > Leopardus > Leopardus geoffroyi. Next base: position 50,624,432 of record NC_059343.1, read on the forward strand.
TTTAGAGAAACTGCTAAAGCATTTTCCACAGCCATCACATCTATCACTTCACATTCCCATAAAGAATATGAGAGTCCAATTTCTCAAAATCTTCACCAATACTTTTTATTTCTTTTTTCTATTAGAGCCATCCTAGTGGCTGAAAAGAGTATCTTACTATGGCTTTGTTTTTTTTTTTTTATTTTATTTTTCTAATGACTAATTATGCTGAGCACCATTTTGTGTGCTCATTAACCAGTTATGTATCTCATTTGAAGGAACAGTCTACTCATATCCTTTGCTTATTTTTTTAAGTTATACATGTTATATATCAGGGGTACTAGACTCTATTCAGATATATGGAAAATATTTTTCCCACTCTCTAGGTTGTCATTTCACTTTTTTGATAGTGTCTTTTTCTTAATTATAACTTATTTTTTAATTTTTTATTTTGTTAAATTTATATCCAAATTAGCATATAGTGCAACAATGATTTCAGGAGTAGATTCCTTAGTGTCTTTTGAAGTGCAAAATATTTACATTTTGATGAAGTCCTACTGGTCTGTTTTTATTTTCTAGTTTGCTTTTTTTGTGTCACAGATAAAAAAAAAAAAAAAAAACACAAATGTTCCCTATCCCAAAGTTACTAACATTTATACCAATGATTCCTTCAAAGAGTTTCATAGTTTTAACTTTTACCTTTAGGTATTTGATTGACTTTGAGTTAATTTTTGCATGTGCACAGTATTGATCCAAATCCATTAATCTGCATGAATGTACCTATTTGTTCCAGTGCAATTGTTGAAAAGACTATCTTTCCCTATGAAATGGTCTTGACACACATTTAGAAAACCAATTGACTGTAAATATATTGGTTAACTACTGGACTCTGAACTCCATTTTATTCACCTATATATGTCTATCTTTATGCCATTACCACACTGTCCTGATTATTCTAATTTTGTAGTAATTTTCGAAAATGAAAAGTGTGGTTCTCCAAATTTCTTCTCTTTCAAGATAGTTTTGACAATACCAGGCTTCTTTCATTTCCAATTTTAAAATAGGCCTGTACATTTCTTCAAAATAAGGCAGATGTAATTTTGATAAGAATTGAATTGAAACTGTCAGTCAGTTTGGGGATTTTTGCCACATTAACAATGTTAAGTATTTCAATCCATGAAAACATGGGGTTACTGAAATTATTTAGGTTTTATTTAATTACTTTAAAAGATTTCTTAGGGTGCTTGGTGGCTCAGTCAATTAAATGTCTGACTTCAGCTCAGGTCATGATCTCACGGTTTGTTGGTTGGAGCCCCATGTCAGGCTCTGTGCTAACAGCTTGCTCAGAGTCTGGAGCCTGCTTTGGATTCTGTGTCTCCTTCCCTCTCTGACCCTACCCCACTCGTTCTCTCTGTCTCTCAAAAATAAATAAATGTTAAAAAATAAAAAAAATAAAATATTTCTTACTTTCTAGAGTTAAAGTAATGTACTTATTGTTTAATTCATTTCTAAAGACTATCTTCTCTTTGATGCAATAATAAATGGAATTATTTTCTTAATCTTGCCTTTGATTATTCATTGATAGTGTATAAAAATACAGTTCACTTTCCTATATTGATCGTATATTCTGCAACACCACTAAACTTGATTGTTAGCTTTATTTTTTGTGTGTGGAAGCTTTAAAGTTTCCTATATATAAGATGATGTCATCCACAAACTAAGAAATTTACTTGTTTCTTTATAGTCTAGATTTAATTTTCTTGTTTATTTTGCTAGAACCCCAATGTTTAATACAAGAGGCAAAAGTTGACATCTTTCTCATATTCCTGATGTCTCATCATTATGCATCATGTTACATATAATTTGTTGATAGATGCTCTTTATCAATTTGGGGAAATTGATTTCTTTTTCTTTTAATTTTTAATGTTTATTTTATGTTTGAGTGTGAGAGGGAGAGAGGCAGAGAGAGAGAGAGAGACAGAGAGAGAGAGAATCTGAAGCAGGCTTCAGTCTCTGAGCTGGTGAGCACAGAGCCCAATGTGGGGATTGAACCCACAAACCATGAGATAATGACCTGAGCTGAAGTCAGGTGCTCAACCAACTGAGCCATCCAGGGACCCCTGGAGAAATTCATTTCTATTTCCTGTTTTATTAGAATTTATATTGTGAAAGGATTTTGTATTTTTAAAAATGCTTTCTCTGGGGGTGCCTGGGTAGCTCAGTTGGTTGTCTGACTTCGGCTTAGGTCATGATCTCACAGTCCGTGAGTTCAAGCCCCACATCGGGCTCTGTGCTGACAGCTCAGAGCCTGGAGCCTGTTTCAGATTCTGTGTCTCCCTCTCTCTCTGACCCTCCCCCATTCATGCTCTGTCTCTCTCTGTCTCAAAAATAAATATTTAAAAACTTAAAAAAAAATAAAATAAAAAATAAAAATTAAAAAAAATGCTTTCTCTGCATGTATTAATATAGCCATGTGGATTTTATTTTCTTGCCCCATTAACAAAAGTTTGATTTTTCATATGTCAAACTAACATTTTATTCCATTTTAAATAAATTACAATTGGTCATGGTGTACAATTCTTTTTATAGGCTTGATTCAGTTTGCTAGTATTTTGTTGAGTACATTTGCATATATAATCATAATGGAGGATGGTGTATAGTTGTTTCTATTTTTTTCCTTTTTATCTCTTCATTGTCTTTGGCATCAGGGCAATACTGGTCCCATAGAATTAAGTAAGAAGTGTCCCCTCTAACTCCACCTTTTAGAATAGTTTGTAGGGGTATTGCTGTGGAATCTATGTTAAACATTTGATAGTGACGCCATCTAGTTTGTGCTTTTCTTTGTTAGAAGTTTTAAAATTAATTATTCAACACAGCGAAAGAAACAATCAACAAAACTAAAAGGCAACATACTGAATGGGGGAAGATATCTGCAAATTACATATCTAATAAATGGTTAGTATCCAAAACATATAAAGAAAGTATAAAACTCAAGACCCATAAAACAAGTAATCCAAATAAAATATGAGTAGAAGACATGAATAGACATTTTCCAAAGAAGGAAACAGATGGAAAACAGACAACAGATGTTGGCAAGGATGTGGAGAAAGGGGAGCCCTCTTACATTGTTGGTGGGAATGAAAAGTGGTATAGCCACTCTGGAAAACAGTAAGAAGGTTCATCAAAATGTTAAAAATAGAACTACCCTGTGATCCAGCAAATGCAATACTAGTTATTTACCCAAAGGATACAAAACACAGATTTGAAGAGATACATGCTCCCTGATATTTACTGCAGCATTATCAACAATAGCCAAATTATGGAGAGAGCTCAAATATCCTTGAATCATGAATGGATAAAGAAGAGGTAGTATATATAAACAGTGGAATACTAAGCCATCAAAAAAAATGAAATCTTTTCATTTGCAATGATGTGGATAAAACTACAGAATATTATGCTAAGTGAAATTAATTGGAGAAAGACAAATACCATATGATTTCATTCATATGGATAATTTAAGAAACAAAACAGATAAACATACAAAACCAAAGATATACGCAAACGAGGAAACAGACTCTTAACTATAAAGAATGCACTGAGGCTTACTGGAGGAGAGGTGAGAGGGGGGCATGGGTTTTTTCTTGCTTCTTGAGATAGGCCTGGATAGCAATGCATTTTCCTCTCAGGACTGCCTTCACTGCATCGAAGGCATTTGGATTGTTGTATTTTCATTTTCATTTGTTTCCATATATTTTTTAATTTCTTCTCTAATTGCCTGGTTGACCCATTCATTTTAGTAGTGTGTTCTTTACCTCCATGCTTTTGGAGGTTTTCCAGACTTTCTCCTGTGGTTGATGTCAAGTTTCATAACATTGTTGTCTGAAAGTGTGCATGGTATGATCTCAATTATTTTATACTTATGAAGGGCTGTTTTGTGACCCAGTATGTGATCTATCTTGGAGAAAGTTCCACGTGCACTCGAGAAGATAGTATATTCTGCTGCTTTGGGATGCAGAGTTCTAAATATATCTGTCAAGCCCATCTGATCCAATGTTTCGTTCAGGGCCCTTGTTTCTTTATTGATCCTGTGTCAAGATGATCTATCCATTGTTGTAAGTGGAGTACTAAAATCCTTTGCAATTACCACATTCGTATCAATAAGGTTGCTCTTGTTTGTGATTGTTTTATATATTTGGGGGCTCCCATATTCGATGCATAGACATTTATATGTGTTAGCTCTTCCTGATGGATAGACCGTGTAATTATTATATAATGCCCTTCTTCATCTCTTGTTATGGACTTTAATTTAAAATCTAGTTTGTCTGATATAAGCGTGGGGTGCCGGGCCCTGGTGCCAGACTGAGACCGGGTCGAGCAATGTTTCTTGTTGACTCAAGCCAACCCGGTGGTTCCCCCTCTCATTCCCCCACTTTCAAGGGTATACGAAAGCCTTGTCAAGGCTGAGAAAGTTAATTCCTGAAGCCTGTGGTCTGCAGGTGTTGGCAGTAATGCTACCTCTTTCTACCCCGAGTCAGATAGAAACAAACATGGGAATTGTGTTTTGTTAGCAATCTTATCAACAAGGTCTTGTTGTGACCCGTCTAGAAAATGCACAAGAAACACAGAACTAAATGTTTTGGTTGGCAGCGATTATGTAAAACCTGTTTATTCTTAGAATGGCCTGACCCATAAGAGTCTGGATATAAAAGATTGTGTACAGCAACAATAAAGCCGTCACTTGGGCCATTAGCCCAGAGGACCCTCCTGTTCCCAAACTTTCTCTTCTCTCTTTTTTTTTTTATTGCATTCCCCTACCCTCAGGACCCTGACCTCGGTGATTGTTGTGCCGGTCGCGACAAGTGGCTCCCGAACAGGGACCTGAGACAACAAGGAGGAAAGCGAAAGCAGACCATGCGGAGTCTAATTCAGGTAGGGGGACTGTGCCAGCAGCACAGATGATGGGAGTAAAACTATGGGACAGAAACAGTCTATGGAACAGGGATATTTTATAACTGCCTTGCAGGCTCTTATGAAAGAGAAGGGAATTAAGGTTTCTCAGTCATCCCTTAGGGAATTTTTTGACATAGTGCATGATTATTGCCCATGGTTTCCAGACAGGGGTACAGTTGATTTAAAGGATTGGCAGCGAGTTGGTCAAGAACTTAAAAATCAAATGAAGATTTGTGGGGCTATGGTTCCAGGGACCTGTGATCTACTTAAACCTGTATTAAAAAGGTCCTTGATCCGGGAGGTTGCTACAAAATTTGAAAGCATTTAATGCTGTCATGAAGCCCATGGGGGCTTTGCAACCTGGCCTCCCTTCCCCATCGGCCATTCCTTTACAATATCAATTGCTAGTTTTGGACTTAAAAGATTGTTTTTTTTACCATTCCGTTGGCCCCTGGCGATGGAGAACATTTTGCATTCTCCCTGCCTTCCACTAACTTACAGGAACCTGCTAAGCGGTATCAGTGAAAGGTCTTACCGCAAGGCATGGCTAACAGTCCGACTTTATGTCAAAAATTTGTGGCCAGAGCAATTACCCCTTTTAGACAGAGTTTTCCCCATGTATATTGTATCCATTATATGGATGACTTACTTATGGCTGCTGAAACTAAAAAATTATTACAGGAGGCTTTTATTTCTCTTCAAAGATGACTTAAAGCATATAATTTGATTGTTGCCCCTGAGAAAGTTCAAAGGGAAGCACCTTTTAAATACCTAGGGTATCTCATCTCCAAATCAACTGTCCAACCTCAAAAAGTATCAATTAGAACCGGACATTTGACTACTTTAAATGATTTTCAAAAATTATTAGGAGATATAAATTGGATTAAAAATACACTAGGGGTCACCACAAAACAATTACTGCCTTTTTTTAATATTCTAAAAGGAGATAGTTCTCCAGCATCCCCGCGAAGTCTCACTCAGAAAACTAAAAAAGCTATGAGACATATAGAACAGGCCATTCAGCAGGCCCAAGTCACTAGAATTGACCCTTCTCAGCCTTTGTATCTAATAATATTAAAACCTCAGGTCATCCCCTTTGCAATTCTGTGACAATCTCATGGCCCACTTAAATGGCTACATTTAGCCTTACACTCTCTACATGTCATTAATCCTTTGCTATCTATGGTTTGTCTTCTCATCATTAGAGGAAGATCCCCAGCTGTTCAGCTCTTTGGACACGATCCAAAATTTATTGCATGTGCCTTTCTGACACAAAAGCTGGTGGACGCTGCTTTTGCCCAGTCCATCATATGGCAACTTGCCTTGGCTAATTTTACAGGTCAAATTAAATTTCATTTACCTTCTGATTCTTTAATACAAGGTTTCAATCTTATAGATATTTTGCCCTATAATCCTATTGTTTGTCAGCCGATTAAAGATGCTGCTTCCATTTTTGGGAATGCTAGTAAAAAGGGTAAAATTGCAGTGTATTATGTTACTTCCCAACATAAAAATTTAATCACTTTAAATTATACGACTAAATCTATCCAAAGGGCCAAGCTTTATGCTGTACAGGTAGCCCTAAAAACTTACCCGGAATCTATAAATGTCTATTCTGACAGTCAATACCCTGTCAAAGCCGTGTTGCAACTTCCCACTGCCTTTATACTGACAGCAGATGAGAAACTTTATCATCTATTTCATGCTATACAAAAACTTCTTAATTTACGGCACAGTCCAATTTATATTTCCCACATTCGAGCTCACACTGACCTGCCTGGTCCCCTAGTTGCTGGGAATCGGATAGCCGATACAACAACCCATTTATTGCAAGCTCTGCCCATTACCACTCTTTTGGAAACAGCCAAAAGGAGTCATGATAATTTTCATCAGAATGCGGCAGCCCTTTGACGAGAATTCAAAATATCTCGTGAAGTGGCCAAATTGTTAAACAATGCGGCACCTGTCCGCAATTCTTCCCACAGCCAGTCTATGCCATTAATCCCCGAGGTCTTCGACCCAATGATTTGTGGCAAATGGACGTCACCCAATATTTACCTTTTGGAAAATTGCAATATATACATGTGTCTGTAGATACTTGCTCAGGCTATATACATGCTTCAGCCCACTCAGGAAAAGCATTTGTTGATGTTCAAAATCACCTATTTTCTGCCTTTGCAGCAATGGGCAAACCTCATAAAATAAAAACTAACAATGGTAGTGCTTATACTTCTAAATCTTTTACAGAATTTTGCCGCCAACTCCAAATTGAGCATACAATTGGCATTGCTTTTAATTCCACAGAACAGGCTATTGTTGAGTGAGCTCATCTGACTCTAAAACAGTATCTGCAAAAACTTAAAGAGAGGGAAATATTAAAAAGAAAAATAAAGTATTCCCCACATGTACATCTCACTCTTGTGTTGTATGTTTTAAAATTTTTAAATGTCAATGAAGCAGGGATGACTGCCACAGAGCGTCGCTGGGAAAAGAGTCAAAAACCTCTCTTGATGGCAAGATAAAAAGATATGCCAAAAGGCATTTGGCGAGGCCCAGACCCAGTCCTTCGAATAGGGTGAGGGTATGCTTGTGTTTTTCCACAGGATGAGGAAGCGCCATGCTGGGTCCTGCTTCGGCTCCTCAAAGACATTACGGTTGCGCCGAAAAATGGCCAAATTGACAGTGACGGAGCCCCCCCAGAAGCGACAACAGTGGAGTCATAAGGCGGTACACCCACCTGGGGACAGATAAAGAACCTGCTAACCCAGGCCACTGATGTAGTAATGGCCTCAGGTAGAGAGATAACGGCCACACATGTCTTCTTGGCATGCCTGTGCATTCTCACTACAACCGGGGAGTCTGCCCTCTATTGGGCATACATGGTAGGTCCTCCTACAGTACAACCTGTAACATGGAGAGACCCCACACCCATAGTATACACCAATCTCACCTTTATGGGAGGGGGAGATACAGGGTTTTTGCCCACTGTGTCGGCCTCTATAAATTGGACGGCACTCTCTGCAGGAGTACCCATCTGCCTACAAAGGGAGTCTACGCCATACAAACTTGCTTATGGGTGTTTGGGTACAAAACCAGTAGGGCGGTCTATTATACTATGTGGCAAAATGGCAAGCGTCCTTCTGAATGGTACCCTGCTCCGTTGCTGCTTATTGGCAAAAAAGAAAATTATTAAAAAAATGGATGTTTTTTGGACCATGTAATACCCCTCACAATCTTCCTGTATGTCCCTCAGCTGGTCAAGGCCTTACTGGGGACTCACCTTGGGGTATATGTGCCCAATCCTCTTCTTTGAGGATGACTCCTAAAGACATAAACTATACCATTACAGATTATTCCCGAAAGGCCCGGCTAGCTCAGTTGGTAGAGCATGGGACTCTTAATCCCAGGGTCATGGATCCACCTCCTAACGAGGTACAGGTACACCACAAGATTATCCCACAAACCATTTTACAATCCCCTAAAAAAAAATTCATTCTGATCTTTAAAAATTATATGCTACCTTTAATAAAATATATACTAATAACAGCTTTAGTTTTCCAGAATATTATGTTTCTCCAATTCTGCAATTGCGTGTCTGTGTTCCTCCACCCTACTATCTGATTGTTGGAGATGGGACCATTACTCCAGTAAAAAAAAAATGGTCATCAGTTATACCGGCTGACGTGTCCTGCTTGTGTTTTAACCAATTGTCTACCAGTAGATAAACCCTCTAAAAGTGAAATAAAGGTTTATCTGGTCTTACAACCTCCCTATTGGATATTGCCAATAAATGTTACAGGACCTTGATATCCTAATTATAAGATACAATTGGCCTTAAAAATCAGTAAATGGCTACGCAGGACCAAACGGTTTCTTAAACTCTTAATTGCTGGACTCATAGCAGCAGTAACTGTAATTGCCTCTACAACTGTATCTATAATATCCTTACATAAAAGTGCCCAAACGGCATCCCATGTAAACAAATTGGCTCATAATGTATCCAAGGTGTTTGTCACTCAAAAACAAATAAACCGTAAATTAAAAGCCCAATTAGAGGCACTACAAAAAACATTGATATATCTTAGTGATCAGTTTGCTGTTTTGCGTACCAAACTTTCTTTCATTTGTCATGATGCATATAAGCATATCTGTGTTACCCCTTTAGAGTATACCAATATGACATGGGGACAAGTGCGTCGTCATTTACAAGGGGTTTGGCATAATGCTAATACTAGCTTAGACCTCTTACAGCTACAAAAAAAGATAAATGCTGTTGCAAGTAGCTCACTCAGTTTCCCTGACCCTGGAGATCTCGCTAAAACCATACTACACCAACTTAATGGGTTTAATCCATTTAATATTCTTCAGCATTCCTTTTAGATCTTTATTAAAATTGTTTCCATAATATCTGTTATACTTGTCTTACTGTGTTATTTCTGGAGATGGGGTCTTACTGCCTTTACCACATACCAAGCCAAAATACACGTTACAATTACAAACAATAGGGGGACATGTGGGGGGCCGGGCCCCGTTGCCAGGCTGAGACCGGGTCGAGCAACGTTCCCTGTTGACTCAAGCCAACCCAGTGGTTCCCCCTCCCATTCCCCCACTTTAAGGGCATACGGAAGCCTTGCCAAGGCTGAGAAAGTTAATTCCTGAAGCCTGTGGTCTGCAGGTGTTGGCAGTAATGCTACCTCCCTTTTTCTATCCCAAGTCAAATAAAAACAAACATAAAAATTGTGTTTTGCTAGAAATCTTATCAACAAGGTCTTGTTGTGACCCGTCTAGAAAATGCACAAGAAACACAAAACTAAATGTTTTGGTTGACAGCGATTATATAAAACCTGTTTATTCTTAAAATGGCCTGACCCATAAGAGTCTGAATATAAAAAATTGTGTACAGCAACAATAAAGCCGTCACTTGGGCCATCAGCCCAGGGGACCCTCTTGTTCCCAAACTTTCTCTTCTCTCTTTTTTTCTTACATTCCCCTACCCTCAGGACCCTAACCTCGGTGTTTGTCACGCCGGTCGCGACATATAAGTATAGGTACTCCAGCTTTCTTTTGACTTCTAGCATGATAGATAGTTCTTCATCTCCTCACTTTCAATCTGAAGGTGTCCTCAGGTCTAAAATGAATCTCTTCTAGACAGCAAATAGTTGGGTCTTGTTTTTTTATCCATTATGATACCCTATGTCTTTTGGTTGGAGTGTTTAGTCCATTTGCATTCAGTGTTATTGAAAGTTATGGGTGTAGAATCCCTGTGATGTCTGTAGGTTTCATGCGTGTAGTGATGTCTCTGGTACTTTGTGGTTCTTGCAACATTTCACTCAAGAATTCCCCTTAGGATCTCTTGTAGGGCTGGTTTAGTGGTGAATTCCTTCAGTTTGGGAATTCCTAAAGTTTGGGAAGACCTTTATCTCTCCTATTCTGAATGACAGACTTGCTGGATAAAGGATTCTCAGCTGCATATTTTTTTCTGTTCACCACATCGAAGATTTCCTGACATTCCTTTCTGGCCTGCCAAGTTTTAGCAGGTAGGTCTGCCACTACTTTTATGTGTCTACCTTTTTAAGTTATAGCCTGTTTATCCTTAGCTGCTTTCAGAATTCTCTCTTTATCCTTGTGTATTTTGCCAGTTTCACTATGATATTTCATGCAGAAGGTTGATTCAAGCTACATCTGATGGGAGTTCTCTGTGCCTCTTGGATTTCATTGCCTTTTTACTTCCCCAGATCATGGAAGTTCTCAGCTATGATTTGTTCAAGTACACCTTCAACCCCTTTCTCTCTCTCTTGAACTTCTATAATTCCTATGATACGGATATTGTTCCATTTGGTTGCATCTCTTAGTTCTCTAATTCCCCCCCTCATACTCCTGAATTTTTTTATCTCTCTTTTTCTCAGCCTCCTCTTTTTCCATAATTTTATCTTCTAATTCACCTATTCTCTCCTCTGTCTCTTCAATCTGTGCTATGGTTGCCTCCATTTTATTTTGCACCTCATTTATAGCATTTTTTAGCTCCTCATGGCTAATTGTTAGTCCCTTGATCTCTGTAGCAATAGATTCTCTGCTGTTCTCTATGCTTTTCTCAAGCCCAGCGATTAATTTTATGACTATTATTCTAAATTCTTGTTCCAATATGTTGCTTAAATCGTTTTTGATCAAATTGTTAGCTGCCGTTACTTCCTGGAGTTTCTTTTTAGGAGAATTCTTCCCTTTCGTCATTTTGGCTTGTCCCTGCAGTAGCTCCCAACTGCAGGGCACTTCCCCTGTGCTGTCTGGAGTAACTTGTGTTGGTGGGTGGGGCTGTAGTCAGACACAATATCTGCCCCAAGCCCACTATTGGGGCCATAGTCAGACTGGTGTGTATCTTATCTTCCCCTCTCCCAGGGGAAGGACTAACTGTGGAGTGGTGTGGCCCCAGTCTTGGCTACTTGCATACTGGCTGGCTTGTGGTGCTGTTTCGATGGGATCTGGACAAGGGTGTATTAGTCTGGGTGGATCTGCAAGGTGCACAGGGAAGGGAGGGGCAGGCTTTGCTCACATTGCCATCAGTGTTCCCCTTCCAGAGGGGCCTTGCAGCACTGGGAGGGAGGCAGGCCCATTAGAGAGATGGATCCACAGAAGCACAGCATTGGGCATTTGTGTGGTGTAAGCAAGTTAGGTGACAGGCTGATTTTCTCCACAGTTATTTAGACAGTCTCTTATTTACATCGACTCTTATCTCATGTAGCAGAAACTAAAATAGTTGCCTATAAATGATTTTGGGACTGTCCCCAGGACAAAGCTCTAGCATTGAGTTTCATGTCAGGCAAAATAAAGTTAAGCCTTTGGAGTAGGATATTCCAGGGAACAAAAAACGTATTAAATTGTAACTATTTGGGCATGAGACTTTGAAAGTACTGCACCAATCTTATGCTCTGTCTGATATTAATATTGTGAGCTGTTATTTTTCAAGACCAACAAGATGGGAAATGGGATGGTACCTGTATACGTTAATATGCCACAACCTGTAATTTACTATTCTTACTAGATGCACCCATTGTTCTTGAATAAGCATTCCATAGTTTCTGTGGCACATGTTACATTAATTTCCAAAATTCCAAAAATGTTGAGTTTGACAGTTTTTCCCAGTTTTTTTTTTCCTGGCTTTAATGTAGGGGAAGATATTTAGAATTCCCTACTCCATCATTTTAAATGACATGTAAAATATATTAAAATAATTTTTATCTTTGCCTACAAATATAGCTTCTCTTTTGCTCTCCTATTGACTTTGCACAAATGTTTCTAAAGTCCTAATTTAAAACATTTTTTATTGTTTATTTGTATATAGAGAGAGACAGAGGGCGAGTATATAGCTTCTCTTTTGCTCTCCTATTGACTTTGCACAAATGTTTCTAAAGCCCTAATTTAAAACATTTTTTATTGTTTATTTGTATATAGAAGGGACAGAGAGAGAGACAGGAAGACACAGAATTTGAAGCAGGCTCCAGGATTCCAGCTGTCAGCACAGAGCCCGATCAGGGCTTGAACTCATGGACTGTGAGATCATGACCTGAGTGGAAGTTGGATACTTAACGGACTGAGCCACCCAGGTGCCCCATAAGGCTGTAATTGTTTTTACTTTGCACTAAAACATGATAGTAGATTTTTTTTAAACCTTATCAGAACTCCCGAAAAATATTTCTTACATTGTACATATTGTTTCAGACACTTTTCTGTATGCATGTTATATTTTACAAATTTTAAAAAAATAAAGTTTTTATTTATTATTTTTTTGAAGGAAAGAGAGAGGCAGAGCATGAGCAGGAGAGGAGCAGAGAGAGGGAGACACAGAATTCTAAGCAGGCTCCAGGCTCTAAGCTGTCAGCACAGAGGCCAATGTAGGGCTCAAACCCATAAACTGTGAGATCATGACCTAAGCCAAAGCTGGAAGCTCAACCAACTAAGCCATCCAGGCACCCCTATATTTTACAATTTTAGGCAAGGTTTGAAAAAGTGAGAAACAAAAATCTGGGAGAGTTGAGTTTCTTTGATGAATTTCAATACAACAAAGAAACAAAATACAAAGAAACAAACAAAAAAAAAACCTCCAGAAATAATTATTAAATTATTACTTTCATAGAAGTCTAAAATATGTAAAACTAAGAATTTCTGGAAAATATTCACATAAGAATGCCCTATTTTAAATATTTCCATTGCCTAAGTTTTCAGATTTTTTTTCTTCGTTATTCTTATGTTCAGCTTCAAGAAATTAAATATACTTTAAACCTGTTTGAAAATTTTAATGCAGACAAGATGACATGAATATTTTTCTCCTTGCTTTCCCCCCACAAAGTACAATGAGAAATCATGGAAATGTCACAAGAGATAGTAACAGCAAAATTTTGAAAGGTGGGAAGGAAGAAGTCTATTGGTTACTGACAGAGTAGAAAAAGAATAACAACACAACAGCCAAGTGTTTTATGACCTCCAACAAAACAGAAAATGGTGAGCCAAGCCTAGCATTTCCTTACACCTAAATTAGCAATCTATGTTATCCCAAGAAAGCTTAAACCTTTCTTATAAAGAACTGGATACCAGCTGACAGTGCATATGAGACCAATAGCACTGGGATCCATAGGAGAATCAGTGAAAATAAATGGACAGTGAAGGTGTTCTTCTTCACCACTGGGACTGAGACTGCTTCTTTCACTGAGATTCACAAGCTATACAGGGAGTACCAATAAGGGGAACACTGTCACAGAAAGTGACCTGGACTGGGAAGCCTCTTGTCCACAATGACCATAGTCTCCACTCTCAAACAAAGAAAAATTAGGCAACCTGGATGCACTGGAATAAAGGAGGCTGAGTCAAAATCTGGCTTAATCTATTGAGTCTTTTTATCCTTGCAGACCAAAGATTGTTTTTCTCCACCTAAAATAATAAGCAGCATGACCTCTGGAAACTCCTCAGGCACCATGTACTACAGTTAACAAAAGTAAGCCAGACCCTGTGTAGTAGAACTAAAAAGCATCACACCCTGCTAAAAGTAAAGATTTAAATGTGGGCTGAAGCCTTCAGACATAATAGCCAAAATGCCCAGCATACAATTGAAAATGACATATTGTAGTATGTAATATGAAAACCAAAATTTGAATAAAAAAATAAATTAACAGACCCCAACACTGAGAGAAATTTAATGTTGGAATTAAATAACAAGGACTTTAAGGGACTCATCAAAACTACTTTTTAAATGGCAATTACAGAGAAGGGTGGGAAGATGGTAGCAGAACAAGAGGACCCTAGCCTCATCTCGTCCCATGAATACTACCAGATAACTACAAAATCATCCTAAGTGCCCTAGAAAATGACCTGAAACTGACAGAACAAATGACATGACTAAACATATAGAAGAAGTCACATCAAAGAACGTAGAAAGTGCAGACACACAGATTAGGAGAGAAATGGATCCTGGCCACCATAGCCAGCTTCCTCCCAAAGCTGCAGTTGTAGAGAAAGGCAAAAGACAGACCAATACACAAGGGACCTCAAACAAGGAAGATGAATTCCCATAGCAATTGACTTGGAAAGCAAGAGGGCCTGAATTTTGTGAGTTCTTTCAATCAGCAGAGCTTAGATCCAGGAGTTTTAAAGATCAGTGGGTTTGGCCCAGGGAGAGCCCAGAGGGCATTAGGGCTACTCCTGGAGAGAGGCATGGAAAATAACCTGGGGACATACAGAGTGGAAATAGCATTCTCCAGTGCATGTGGCACACTGTGGGGACATTAATTCCTCATCTCAGAGCATATCCCAAAAAGGCAGCATTCACTGAGACACCCCTCCATGAACAAAGGAACTGGCAGATTCCATTTCCCTCTACCACCCCTCAGCATAAACACAGGGCTATGTGTAGAAAAAAGTACAGCTCCTACACTCACTACCAACTTGCTTTCACCAAGCCTCCTACTCTCCTCTCCCTGTGCTTTAGTGAAACCTCCATTCCCAATCAAACTTGCATCAGTCCCAGCATGTGGGTTGCCTCACCAAGAAGACAGGCCCAAACCTCAGCCAACACCATGTCTCTCAACCCAGGAGTTTTGCAGGGCCTCAGTTGCAGCGGTAGTGGCAACAGGTCTCTTTTCACAAGCACTAGAGAACACTTAGCAAAAACTCATCTCATTCAGTCCAGGGACCAAAGAATGAACAAAACAAGCAAAGAAAGCCAATGAAGACGACTGGCCTGAAGGATAAAGTGGCCAGGACATCACAGCTGAGCACAGTGAGCACACATTGGAGACAATATCTGAAGCACCAGGCTCTGGTGAACAGGAGACTCTACACAGCAGGGCACTACAGGATGTCTTCTTCATAAGGCCATTAATTTCAACAGCAAGAGACATAGAAGACTTTCCTAAAACAGAGAAACAGGCAGAGACTTCAACAAAACGAGAAAACAGAAGAATTTGACCCAAATGAAAGAACAGGACAAGGCCACAGCCAGAGATCTAAGTGAAACAGGTAAAAGTAACATGACTGATAGGGAATTTAAATTAATTATCATAAACATACTAATTGGAGTTGAGAAAAAGGTGGAAGACTTCAATGAGACACTCAACAGAGATATAAGGAATAACATAGCTGAGATAAAGGGTTCAATAAACAAGATTAGAAAAAAATGCTTGATAGAATAGATAGCAGAAAGAAAGAAGCAGAGAAATCAATTAATGACCTAGAAGACAGAGTAATGGAATCAAACTGAACAAAATGGAGAAGAAAGAATTATGCATAATGAGAATAGATATAAGGAACTCAGTGAATCCATCAAACGTAATGGCGTTTGAATTATAGGGATCCGAGAGGGATAAGAGAGAGAAAAGGGGGCAAAAAGTTTATTTGAAGAAACAATAGTTGAAAACTTCCCTATTCTGTAAAAGGAATCAGATATCCAGATGCAGAAGGCACAGAGAACCCCCCCCCCAAAAAAAAATCAACAAAAGCAGATACACACCAAGACACGCAATAATTAAAATGGGTAAATGTAGTGATAAAAAAAAATTAAAGGAGGAAGATGGGGGAGCTCATTCAGTTAAGTAGCAGACTCTTGATCTGGGCTCAGGTTATTATCTCAGGGTCATGATATTGAACCTTGCATTAGGCTCTCCCTCTCCCTTTTCCCTTCCCCTGCTCACTTGCTCTTTCTCTCAAAAAAAAAAAAATGGAGCAAGACAAAAGAAGACAGTTACATACAAGGGAAACCTCATAAAACTATCAGTGGGTTTTTCAGTAGACACTTTCCATACCAGAAGGGAGTGACATGATATGTTCAAAGTGATACATGGGAAAAATATGCAGCCGATAATACTCTATACAGCAAAAGTATCCTTCAGAATAGGATGAGAGATAAAAAGGTTTACAGGGCAAAGAAAAACTAAAAGAGTTCATAACCACTAAACCAGCCCTGCAGGAAATATTAAAGGGGACAGTGAGTGGAAAGAAAAGTACAAAAATGACAGTATGGAAGTAGGTAATACAAAAGCATTTAAAATGAATAGTTCCATAAGAAAATCAGTCAAGGAACTAACCAAATTAAAAGATGTAAAATAGGATACCATATATCTAAAATGTGAGAAAGAGAAAGTAAACAATGGGATCAAACTTAAACAATCATCAACATAATATAGACTGCTATATGCAGAAGATGTTATACACAAACTTAACAATAATCACATATCTAAACCACTAATAGATATGCAAAGAATAGAGAGAAGAAATCCAAATATATCTTTAAGAAATCTGGGAAAGAATGAAAGAGAAAGAAGGAAGGATAGGAGAAAAAGTTAAAAAAGATGACAAAACAAGTAACAAAATGGCAATAAATACATACCAATTAGGATTATTTTGAATGCAACAGACTAAATGCTCAAATCAAAAGATGTAGAGTGACAGAATGGATAAAAACAAACAAACAAAGAAAAAAACAAGGCTCTTCTGTATTTTGCCCACAAGAGGCTCCTTTTAGACTTAAAGACACCTGCAGGTTGAGAGTGAGGGGATGGAGAAACGTCTATCATGCTAATGGATGTTAAAAAAAAAAACATGAGCATCAATACTTACATCAAAAATAGATTAAAAAAAAAGAGTGTAATAAGAGAGAGAGAAAGGACTATATAATAATAAAGGGGACAATCAAACAAGAAGACAAAACAATTGTAAAAACTATGCACCCAATATGAAAGCACCCAAAAACATAAAAATGTTCATAATATACATAAAGAAGCTAACCAACAGTAATACAATAATAGAAAAGTACATTAACACCCCACTAACCTCAATGAACATATCATCTAATCAGAAAATCAGTAAGCAAACAATGACTTTGAATGACACATTGGGAAAGGGCATTTAACAAATATATTTAGAATATACCATCTTTAAAAAAAATTAACGCTTATTTTTGAGAAACAGAGAAAGACAGAGCATGAGCATGGGAGGGGCAGAGAGAAGGGGAGACACAGAATCTGAAGCAGGCTGGAGACTCTGAGCTGTCTGCACAGAGCCCGATGTGGGGCTCGAACCCACAAACTGCGAGATCATGACCTGAGTTGAAGTCAGATGCTTCACCAACTAAGCCACCCAGGCGCCCCAGAATATTCCATCTTAAAACAGCAAAATGCATTCTTTCCAAGTATATATGGAACATTATCCTGAATAGATCAAATATTAGTCGGAAAACACAAGTCTAAATAACTTCAAAAAATCAAAGTCTTACATGCATCTTTTCTGACAAGAGTGCTATGAAACTAGATATCAAGTTCAAGAAAAAAATCTGGAAAGACCACAATTACATGAAAGTTAAACAACACGCTACTAAACAATATGCTACTAAGTCAAAGAAGAAATCCAAAAGTACCTAGAAACAAATGAAAATAAAATAAAACAAAAAACAAAAACAATCCACCATCTTTGGGATGCAGCAAAAGCAATTCTAAGAGGAAGTTTGTATCAGCACAAGCCTAATTCAAGAAGCAAGAAATATCTCAAATAAACAGCCTTACCTTATATCTAAAGGAACTAGACAAATTATGGAAACAGCCCAAATGTCCATGAATTGATGAATGGTAAAGAAAAGTGGGTATAGACACACACACACACACACACACACACACACACACACACAATGGAATATTACTCAGCCATAAAAATGACTTAAATCTTGCCAATTACAATGATATGGATGGAGCTAGAGACCATTGTGCTAAGCGAAATAAAATCATTCAGAGAAAGATAAATGTCATATGATTTCACTCATATGTGGAATTTAAGAAATAAAACAAATGAACATGGGTGAGGGGAGAAGAAAACGAAGAAAGACTAACTATAGAGAACAAATTGAGGTTGAGAGATCTCAAAGCTGAAAAGAAAACAACAACAAAAAAAAACCCTCAATAATATCCACAAAAAAAAAAACACATGATAATGAAACTCTAGAACAATAAGACATTTATTGTCGGGGCTCCTGAGTGGCTCAGTCGGTTGAGCGTCTGACTTCAGCTCAGGTCATGATCTCACAGTCTGTGAGTTCGAGCCCCATGTCAGGCTCTGTGCTGATAGCTCAGAGCCTGGAGCCTGCTTCAGATTCTGTGTCTCCCTCTCTCTCTCTGTCTCTCCCCTGCTCATGCTCTGTCTCTCTCTCTGTCTCAAAAATAAATAAAAACATTAAAAAAATTTTTTTTAAGATATTGTCAAGTCTCCTGGTAATCACAAAGAAAAAACCTGTAGTAGATACAAAAAGATAAAACAGAATGGAATTAAAGTACACCACTACAGAAAGTCATCAAAACACAAAGGAAAACTGCAAAAAAGGAAGAAAGAGAAAAAAAGAACTACTAAAGAGAGTGAAAACAACAAAAAGGCAAAAGCTATTTATTACGTACTAATAGTAACTTTAAATATAAATGGACTACATTATCTAATAAAAAGATGTAGAGTGGCAGAATGGATTTAAAAAGAAAAGTAGATGCATAAATATGCTGCCTACAAAAGATTCATGTTAAGGCACACATAGATTGAAAGAAAGGGGATGGAAAAAGATATGCTTTGAAATGGTAGCAAAAAGAGAGCAGAGCTGGTTATACTAATACCAAACAAATAAACAAAATTTAAAATGTCTGAAAAGATGAAGGAGGTCAACATATATAACATCCAGGGATCAATCCATCGTGACGATATAAAAATTGTGAATATATATGCAGCCAACATGGGAGTACTTGAAATATATAAAACAAATATTAATAGACTTAAGGAAGAAATGGATAGCAATCCTAAAATTGAAGGAGAATACTCCACTATCAACAATGGATAGATCTTCAAGATAAAAAGAAAATGAATATAGAAACAGCAGACTTGGACAACTCTTTGTACCAAATGTACTGACATATATATATATATATATATATATATGTATATATATATGTGTGTGTGTATATATATATATATATACACATATATATACACGTATGTGGAATTTAAGAATATATATATATATAGAGAGAGAGAGAGAGAGAGAAAGAGAGAGAGAGAGGGAACATTCCATCCAACAGCAGAATACACACTCTTCTGAACTGGAACATTCATCAAGAGAGATCATATGTTGGGTCACAAAAAAGTCAACAAATTTAAGAAAACTGAAATCCTATCTGGTATCTTTCCTGACCACAATGATACGAAACTAGAAATATATAGCAGAAGGAAAATCAGAAAATTCACAAATATGTGGAAATTAAACAACACAATCTTAAGCAATGCATGAAAGAAGTCAAAAGGAAATTTTAAAAATGCCTTAAAACAAATGATATTGGAAACACAATAGACCAAAACTTGTGGAATGCAACAAAAGCACTTCTAAGAGCATAGTTGATTGTGGTAAATGTTTATGTTAGAGAAAAGAAAGCTCTCAAACAACTTAACTTTACACTTCAAGTAACTACAAAAGAAAAAAAAAACTTAAGTGCAAAGTTAGTAGAAGGAAATAGTAAAGGTAAAAAGATAAAATAGAGAAATATTGACTAGTAAACTAAAAGTACCTGTTACTAGCACATTTACTCTATAAAATGGCTAATGGAAGTTTTCCAAACAAAACTACAATGATTAATTAAGGAATTTTGAAACATTAGGGGGAAAAAAAGCATAACAGAAAGAGCAGAAATATAGGTAGATAAATATATCTTATGAATTCTATAAATCATATTTGATGATTGAAAGAAAAAATATATTGTCATTTGATATCCAAAGCAATTATATTTAAAAGTAAGGGGAAAATTGAGGAAAAGAAAAATATCTGAATGAAAATAAGATTTTCAGGGGCGCCTGGGTGGCTTGGTCGGTTAAGCGTCCAACTTCGGCTCAGGTCATGATCTCACAGTCCGTGAGTTCGAGCCCCACGTTGGGCTCTGTGCTGACAGCTCAGAGCCTGGAGCCTGTTTCAGATTCTGTGTCTCCCTGTCTCTCTGCACCTCCCCTGTTCATGCTCTGTCTCTCTCTGTCTCAAAAATAAATAAACGTTAAAAAAAATTAAAAAAAAAAGTTTTCACACTTCACCTGAAGTGGTAAATGTTGATACCAGTCAATTGTGACTTGTGATATATGAATATTGTAATACCAGAGTAACCACTAAGAAAACTATACAAAGAGATACACTCAGAAACAGAATACATAAGTCAAGACAAAACCTTCAAGTTTTCTAAATAGCCCACAGGAAAGCAAAAAATGAGAAACAGGGGAATTGGAAAAAGAAAACAAACAGAAAACAAATACTAAAATATCAGACTTAAGTTCTAACATACCAATAACTTCTTCACATGTAAAATGTCTGTATGCATCAAATAAGATGGATTAGACTACTAGTTTTAAAAACTACATAATTCATCTACACGTTCTTTACAAGAAAGTCACTTTGATTCATACATAGGTTGAAAGTTAAAGGATGCAAAAATATATACCATAGAAACATTAATAAAAAAATGGAGGGATGCCTGTATTAATATTACATGAAGCAGACATCAGAATAAATACAGTTGCCAGAGACAAAGTGAGACACTACATAATAATAAAAGGATGGACACAACAAGAAAATACAGTGATCTTTTATATGTACACACCAAAAACAGTGCTTCAAAATGCATTCAGCACAAATGATAAAATTAAAATAAGAAATTATAGTTGGGGACTTCAACATTCTCTTTGAGAACTGATAGAACTACTAGACAGAAAGTCAGCAATGATGTAGAAAATCTGAATAAAATGCTCTGTTTTATGTTTATTTGGAATAGTCCTTCTTTCTAAAACATAAGTACACATTGACATTAAGTCAGAAACACCATGCAAAAAATCAGGAATAAAAATGCTATTCAAATTTTCAAAATCTCTGGATGATCTATCTTCAAATTTTATTCATGTTTTATTTCATAATGATTAAAAAATGCCTTGAGAGTTGGGTCCATAAATGTTTAGAATTTATGCAAATGTTTTTAAAAGATTGAAATGGTGATGAACTTGACTCCTATAGAGCAGCTATGGATTTTTTTTTTTTTTTGAGAGAGAGAGAGAGTGTGTGTATGGGGGAGGTACAGAGAGAGGGAGAGAGAGAATCCCAAGCAGGCTTTACAGGGTCAGCATAGAGCCCAATGCAGGGCTTGATCTCATGAATCATGAGATCATGACCTGAGCTGAAATCAAGATTCAGACGATTAACAGACTGAACCACCCACGTGCCCTGAACAGATATGGTTTTTGAATAAACATTTCATGTTTACTATGTTACAGTTATTTTCTTCACTCACCCTTTTCTTGGAACAAATAAGTTTATTCTGAATTTGGCAAAACATATCCATTATCTCTTTCCGGAATTAAATTAATATTATTTAATAAAATTGAATATATATTAATAATTTGTGCATAGTCTTCAAAAGCTGTGTATCACAACACAGCAATATAGATATAAACATCACTTAAGGGTTTGTTTTGATCTCTGGTCAAATAGTTTTACTATAATGAATTTTGAATTTATTTAGTTATGTGCACATTCTTACTTGATTTCTAAGAAAAAGTTCTCAAGATTGCCATCTTGAATACTGCATTATGCTTTGACAATAATTTTTTGATAATTAGTATACAGTTCTTAAATAGAAAGGCTTTATAAGTAGATCTTTTTTTTTTATCTCTCAGAGTTCCATTTCAATACTGGGCTTTTTACAGTGATGAGTTTTGCTGTCAATTTAACACTGTCATTTAAAAGTTGTAATTGAAATAGAGCTCAGGAAAGAAATAACCTATCATAAATAATCAAATTAAGAATGGGGAGAATTAATAAAATTAGCATTCTGTTTACTATTTCAAAATCATTCTTACTTGTAGGATGTAAAGAGGTATTTCCGTTACTGGACTCAGGTCTTTGGACCCAGCAACAATAGAAACAAGGCTGAAACCAAAAGTTAAAAAAACAGGCAAAGGCTTTATTGAGGCAAAAGCTGCAGCTGAAGGGACACAGTAACAGCAAAGGCATCAGACTGCTCTTTGAACAATAGCCAGGGAATGTTTTAAAGGGGCTGAAGTGGGAAAGGAGCGATGCCTAAGCATTAGGGGCAGGAAATCCATAGACAGTGTTCACAAAGGTGCAGTTGACAGAATATGCTTCTTCTTACATCTTATATTTCATTTGCCTGTTAAGTCTCCACCTCTGGGTTGTTTTTAGCATTAAAATGAGGAGGAAAAGTCAGTGAAAAGTCAAATTTGGTAGTCATTTGGATAGGTTTGGACTAATCTCGGCTTGCTCCTTGGTGCTCTTTTGGAAACAAACAAACAAACAAACAAAAATGATAATAGCCAGCATGGAGTGCTCCAGGTACATAAAGTCTTGTTATCAAGGTCCCTGACTGTTTTATTTCAATAGTCATCTCTTCCTTTCTTGAATAGGTGAATTGAGTTCAGAGGAAGACCAAATGTACTGTTCCAATTATATGTTTCATAATAGAGTCATCTCTCTCAGTTTTTAATCTTATTTCCTCATCAAGTTACCAAAATATGCCTAATTTACCAAAAGGGATCACTGTGACCTATTTAATTTAAATTTCTAACAATGTTTTATGTCTGTAGAGTTCTGTATTAAGGAAATAGTGATTTTGCTGCTTTTCTTCTCTATTTTACTATTGTGTATAGAAGTTAGTGTTAGAATGTATGCTTAATTAGTACTTCCAAAACAGATTTTCTGAGTTATGGTGGTTACTGAGTAATTTAATAAATTCTCACATTTTGTAGCTCATTTCATCAAATCTACTTGAGTTCCAGGTTTAACCTTAATTATATGAATTATACATTTTACTGGTTAAATGATCTCTCATTTTGGATAATTTTTCAAATTCCCATAAAATGCATGTGGGATTCTGTTATTTCTATAAAATTGATCCAAATACAGTGATTTGAATACCCTCTAGGATATGTTAATTGGTAATAGTAAGCAAGGCAAAAGTCTGTGAGATCCATATTTTAATTAAAAAAAAAGATTTAATAATTTGAATACATTTTTTTTAAAGCAAACATTTTACAGCAAATATAGACCTGATTTTGTGTACAACAGCTATAGCCAGAGCTTTTCATTGCAGGGTAACTTCTAAGAAACCCCAACATAGAAATTTATAGCTTTCTAGGAGAAAACAACCTTAAACTTTTAGTCATATGTTTTCATTTTCAAATATTTTAAAGTTTGTGTGCAAAAAGAGGTAAGGAAAAGTTTTACTCAGTCTCAGAGCATGGTTCAGCCAACACTTTGGTTTTGAATTTGTAACCTCTAGAACCATGAAGTAATAAAATCTAGTGTTTCCCAATCCAGTTTGCAATACTTTGTTATGGCGATTGTAGGAAACTAATATAGCACCTAAAAGTAATTAAGACATAATGTTATGGTAGTCATATGTTCTGAATTTCTTTAAAATAGCATTTTAAAAATTGATAGCATATTCTTTAAGATGGCTAATATTTAAATGTAATTCAGTAACAACAAAAGTTAGCAATTACTTTAAAAATCCAATTTTGAAGGTCACAAATTCTGTATGTTCATAAAGAAGAGAAATAAAAAACAAGCAGAAAAGAGCTAATTAGACAACATAGTGTAAGGGTTAAATTGTAGTGTAGGACTAACCTGTAGCCTTGAGAAATAACAGCTTTATTTTGACACTGTAAGTTAAGAGATAACAGCCTTGTCCTATCAATCAAGGGAACAAAAGTTCAAAGAAAATCAACTGGATTAGTGTTTGATTGGATTGGGACAAGGGCCTGTCTGAACTGTTTCCATCCCCATCTGGGAACTATTTCTTTGTTCTGTTCCAGGTGATGATAAGACATGTGGTCAGCTATAAAAACTCTGTACCCAGGCTGTTTGAGGCTGCACTCTGGTCAAGGGTGTTGGTCCCGATCAGTCGGCCTTTCCTCTCATTGCAATAAACTTTGTTGTGACTGTCACTGGTGCCTGTAGCGTTCTGTTTCAGGAGTCTTGTGGATGCAACATTAGTGATGTGTATTCCTTAAAACGTCTTTTTCGGGGCGGGGGGAACGCTTTTATTTCTGGAGATACATTTAGAGATGTTCCAAGCAAAAAGACCTGGATGAATGGTTGTTTTTAAATGACTAAAAATTAAAGGATCCAAGCTTCCATTTCAACCATAAAAAATTAACTGTTATGGGAATCTTCCACAAGCTACAAACAAGACATTAGACAAATTATATGGAAAAAAAATTTCACATATTGGACAACAGGCAGTGAATAACTATTATTCATGGAAAAAGAGAAACAAATGAGGAGAGTCACAAAATTGCTCCAACTTGCTGCCCAGAGGCAATTTCCAGGACACATCAAAGGATCCCAAAGAAATGAGATTAGAGTATGAGGATGTAAAAGAAGCTAGAATTTGCCAAAAAGAACTTTGGAAAAAAGAATTCTGCTCAAAGGTCACACTGAGGCTGGGAGGAAAACACTGAAAACCACTAGGCTGAACATTTCTCAACGATCACAGAACAAGGAATAGTTTGTGTTCTCATAGCCATATTTGAGAGACCTCATAATACAATGGATGTCAGGGTCACAATTTAACAATGGGTCTAAATTTATCTGAGAAATAAGATGCTCTCTATCTAGCATCACAACATGTTAACACAAAATTTAAACTGATTCCCAAAATAACTAAGTGCCCAAAATGAAGCCAATATTCTTTCAAAATAATACAACAAGAGAGCTTGGGTAGTTCAGTCAGTTAAGTGTCTGACTCTTAATTTCAGCTCAGGTCATGATATCATTGTGAATTCGAGCCCCACATCAGACTTTGCGCTGATAGCACAGAACATGCTTGGGATTCTCTCTCACCCTCTATCTCTGCCCCTCCCTTGTTTGTGCATTCTCTCTCTCTCTCTCTCAAAATAAATAAATAAATAAATAAACATTAAAAATAAATATAAAATAAAATAAAATAAAGTAAAATAAAATAATACAACAAAATATTGGAACTTGATAATGTAAAATTCACAATGTTTTGCATGCAAAGAAAAAATACCAGAGATGCAAAGAGGTAAGAAAATGTTACCCATAAACAGGATAAATTACAATCAATTTAAACAACGTAAAAATGACAATGATGAAGGAATTAGTGGGCCAGGAACGAGAAAAAGTGTGATGTAAATATAAATATACTCAAAGATGTGAAGGAAAATATGAACATAATAGGTAGAGAAATGAACGATATAAAACAAGAAAAAACTAAAATTAGTAAATGTGAAAAAAACACTAAATGAGATTAACAGTGAGGTTAAATATAGAAAAAGAAAAATCAGTGAACTATGAACAAAATGTTATATTATTATTTGGATGAGATAAATTAAAAACGTGTATTGTAAAAGTTGAGCAACTACTAAAAATGTTATAGTTAATAAGATCAAAGTGAAAATAAAAATGAAATATAATAAAATACTCAATACAAAAGAAGACAGAAAACAAGGGGAAAAGATCCAATAGCAGATGGGATAAACAGAAAAGTAGTAAGAAGATGTGGATTTAAATCTAACCATATTGGGGCGCCTGGGTGGCGCAGTCGGTTAAGCGCCCGACTTCAGCCAGGTCACGATCTCGCGGTCCGTGAGTTCGAGCCCCGCGTCAGGCTCTGGGCTGATGGCTCAGAGCCTGGAGCCTGTTTCCGATTCTGTGTCTCCCTCTCTCTCTGCCCCTCCCCCATTCATGCTCTGTCTCTCTCTGTCCCAAAAATAAATAAACGTTGAAAAAAAAATTTAAAAAAAAATAAATCTAACCATATTAAAATATTGAAATAAATTTAATTACCTAAATGTCTAATTTAAATCAGAATGTTTCAGATTAGATAAAAAGAAAACAAAAGATAAAATTAAGCATATAGTAAAGCAGTAGTAAGGAAATAATAGAGGCAATCAATTAAATAGAAAATGGACAAACCAGAACATCGGTTGACCAAAATTTGCTTTTCAAAACCTAGCCACATTGATTAGAAAAAAAAATAGACATGGAGCAAAATATCAGTGAAATTGGTAAAATCCTATAAGACGTTACATATATAAAAAGGGAACATTAAAGAATTTTCTGCTGATAATTCTGGCAACTTAAATGCAATAAGAATGCATCAAAAGTTTATTAATGACTAAAACTCATAAAACTTACTCAAAAGGTAATTTTAATATGTATGTAACTGTTTACAAATTTGAATTAATGGTTTAAAAACCTTCCCACAAAGAAAAGAGTATGCCTATGTGGCTTCACTAGTGGATTTTACCAAATTTGAAATAAAGAAATGAAAATGACTCTGAACAAACCTTAGCAAAAATAGAAGATAAGTATACACCTCTATTTTATGAAGCAAATAATGACAGACCATAATCACAAAAAGATATTACAAAAAAAAAAAAAAACCCTGCAGACCAAATCCTTCATAAATATGGACAGAAAAAAAAATCCTTTAAAAGACATTAGCAAATAGTCCCTACTGCCACCTACAGAAACCAAGCAGCTGGGCCACTCAGGCAGGGATTGAATTAAAAATCTGTGGACAAAAATCCTGGAGTAGTGCATATTCCATGAAATTCATTTTCATCTTCATGGGCAAGCATGTCCATCCACCTAGAGACACAAACTGGTCCAACATTGGCAGGAACCTTCTGTTCCTATAGCTAACACCGGAAGGAATTATCAGGAAGCCAAGAACATTATACAAACAAAAGAGACCAACACAGTACAACAAAATGATGAAAAATTAGTTTTTAGAGGAGACATAGCTCACAAAAGTAGATCAGGACTTGAGGGATAAACAGTATAACTGTGTACTAAAATGGATTCAGAATATCCCAACATAACACCCCAAATGTTCAGGATATAAAATAAAGTCACTCATTATACCAAGAACCAGGAAACCACAACCTGAATGAGAATAGACAATCAAGAAACCACAACACCAAGAAGAAACAAATGTTAAAAATATGTGATACAGCTTTTATACTTGAGAAATACACAATACAATAAAAATGCCTTAACAAGTAAAATATACTTGAAAAATAGAATATTTCAAAAAGGAAATAAAAGTTATAAGATATAAGCTAAAGGAAATCATAAAAGTAAAAAAATATATAATAAATGAAATAAGAAACTCACAGAGGTGATCCAATAACAGAACAAATGTAACATAGAATTTATAAACTTTTAAAGAAAAAATTTAGTAGGCTCTACACCCAAGGAGGGGCTTGAACTCACAACCCAAAGATCAAGAGTCACATGCTCTACCAACTGAGCCAGCAAGCTCCCCAGAATTTATGAACTTGATGGTAGAATAGCAGAAATTTAAAAATCTGAATAACAGACAAAACATAATGAAAAAAATAGATTTCAAGTACTTGTAGAACAAAGTAAAGGATTCAACATTCTGACTTCAGAGTCTCAGAAGAAGAGGACAAGATTGAAATATATTTAAAGAATTGATGTCTAATAATGCAATATGATAAAAGACAAAATACAGATTAAGGAAGCTTAGAGAACATTAAATAGGATAAATGCAAAGAAACTCTTTCTACAACATATAATTAAGCTTCTGAAAATTAAAGACAACAAAATCTTGAAAATAGCCGAGAGAATTAACATATTACTTATAAGGAAAAAGCAATTTCAATGACAACATTTCATATGAAAACATGGAGTTCCAAAGGAAGTGGTATAATACATTTCAGGCACTAAAGAAAAGGAACTGTATATCCCAAATGCTACATCTAGTGAAAATATCCTTCGAGGATGAAAGAAAAATAAAGACATACTCATATAAGGAAGATAAAAAGAATTTGCTTAAGACATTATGAGACATATAAGAATTATATGAGACATATAAGAATTATGTCTTAAGGCATAACCTTAAAGAATGACAAAGGAATTTGTTTGTCTATTTAGAGAGCACAAGTGGGGAAGGGCAGAGAAAGGGAAGGAAAGAGAGAAAATCCCAAGTAGGCTCTGCACTGCCAGTGCAGAACTTGACATGGGGCTTGAACTCACAGGCCTTGAGATCATGAACTGATCATGAACTGAGCCAAAGTCAGATGCTAAACAGACTGAGCCATTCACGTGCCCCCATATCTCCAAATTCTTGAGTTGACAAGTACCGTAATCAAAAAGAAACTTCACCAGAGGGGCTCAGTGGCAGATTTAAAATGGGAGTGAATGTGAAGATATATTGATAGAGATTATGAATCTGAAGAGCATAGAGAAAAAACGTCTCAGAAATGTGGGACACCATTAAGCATATGAAAAAAATGCATATTATCAATACTAAAAACAGAGAGGAGAAGAGTACATTAAGTAGTTGAGGAAATAATGGTTGAAACTTCCCAAACTTGATGAAAACCTTGAATTCACTTACCCTGGAACTCAACAAAAGTGAAGTAGGTTAAATGCGAAAAGATCCACACCCAGAAACATGATGGTTAAAAATGCTAAAACCAAAGACAGATAAAATATTGAAAGCAGCAAGAGAAAAAAATAGCTTAATATTCAAAATATAACTCTTAAAAATATCTGCCTTCTCATCAGAAACAATAGAGGACAGAATAGAAAAAAATTATCTGTTCAGCTTGGAGCTAAGATGATAGCATAGTAAGAGGATCCTAGGCTCATCTTGTCCTTTAAACACAAATAAATAACTATCAAATCATTCTGAATACTCAAGACATCAAGCTGAGGACTGACAGAACAAGCTGCACAACTAGGAAGGCAGGAAGTGCAGAGAGAGTTTGGGGGAGAAACAGGATGCCAGGTTCTGTGGACAGGAGGGAGCTGTGGACAGAAGGGAGGCCCTCCCTTAGAAGCAGTGCTCATGTAGAGGCCTGGGGGGGCAAGCTGATGGATGTCATTTTCCTCCCCCATCCCTCAGCATAAGTGCACAGCCACCTGCCAAGGGCACCTCTGACCCAACACTGGCTGCCTAGCCTGCTTGCTCCAAGTCCCAAGATCTTGCACTTTAAGTGTGACTGCCCTTCTCATTCACACCTCCATCAGTAGAGTGCAGTGACATCCTCCCATAGAACACCAGTGGAGGCCCCAGCCCACACCCCTACCTGAAAGCCTGTAGTTTTAAAAATCAACAGACTTGGCTGGGATGGAGCCCAGAAGGTACTGTGCTGCTTCTGGAGAAAGGGCAGGCAAACCACCTGCAGGCAGAGAGCATAAAAACAAACAGCAATCTGAAAAACACCTGAGACACACGAGGAGATTATTCACTCTTCTGGGAGTAGTTCCTTGAGAGAAGCAAGCAGAGACACCACTCAAAGGACAAAGGAGCTGGCTGGCACCATTTCCCACCCCTGTCTCTCAGCATAAACACAGAACCAACTTCGGTAAAGGTCACAACACCCACACTGTCTGCCTAATTTGCTTACACCAGGTCCCAGACCCCTGTACTCTGGCGATACTGCTCATTGCAGTCAAGTATGCTTTAGTCCCAGTGCTGCAGTTCCCTTCCCCAGAAGACCAGGAGGAATCCCTGCCTACACCATGTGTCCCAACCAGAGAGTTCTGCAAGGTTTCAGTTCTAGTGGACGTAAAATCAGGTCTCATTTAAAAAGCAGACAAGGGACACCTGGGTGTCTCAGTCAGCTGAACATCCGACTCAGCTCAGGTCACGATCTTGCGTACTGAGTTTGAACCCCACTTCGGAATCTGTGCTGACAGCTTGAAACCTGGAGCCTGCTTCAGATTCTGTGTCTTCCTCTCTCTCTGCCCCTCCTCAGCTCATGTTCTGTCTCTGTCTCTGTCTCTCTCTTTCTCATAAATAAAAATAAACATTAAAAAATAAAAAAATAATAATAATGAAAAATAAAAAGCAGAGCAGAGCAAACCTAGTTAAAGCTCACCACAATCTGTTGGGGTGCCTGGGTGGTTCAGTTGGTTAAGAGTCCTACTTTGGCTCAGGTCGTGATCTCATGGTTCATGAGTTCGACCCTACGTTGGGCTCTGTGCTGACAGCTCAGAGCCTGAGCCTACTTTGGATTTTGTGTCTCCCTCTCTCTCTCTCTCTGTCCCTCCCCTGCTCACACTCTGTCTCTGTCTCTCTCTGTCAAAAATGAATAAACATAAAAAAAAAAAAAAACTTGACATGCTCTGGCCAAAATACAAACACTGCCCACTGTGCAAGAAGAACCTATGCAGATGCCCTGAAGGACAGAGTAGCCAAAATACAGCAGCAGAGTGCAAACACTACAGACACTCCTTAAAGCATGGGGCCCTGGACACTATATTACTTCTTCTTTATAAAGGCATTAATCTCAAGAACAGGAAACAACAGGCTTTTCTAATACACAGAAAAAGACATACACTTAGAAAAAATGCCAAGACAGAAAAATGCAACCCAAATAAAGAACAAGATAAGGTCATGGCCAGAGCTCTAATCATAACTGATAAAAGTAATATGCTGGATGAAGATTTTAAAACAACAATCATAAGGATATCCTTTGGGCTTGAGAAAAGAATTGAAGACTTCAGGGATGCCCTTACTTCAGAGATAAAATAGTTTTTAAAACAATCAGTCACATCCTGACTAGTTTTTACTTCTTTTATCTCTGCAGAAAAGGATTCTAGCCTATTTTTGTCTCCAGCTAGTATTCTTATTACCGTGATTCCAAACTCTGGTTCAGACATCTTGCTTGTATCTGTGTTGGTTAAATCCCTGCCTACTGTTTCTTCCTGCTCTTTATTTTGGGGTGAATTCTTTTGTTTTGTCATTTTGAAGACAGAAAATGAATTAATGGGGTAGAAAAATTAAAATTAAAAAAATTAAAATTAAAAAATTTAAAACACACACACCAAAAATATCGAATAAATGATGCTAGATCCTAGATGTGTTTTGGTCTGGGTTTTCAAAGTGGTTTGATAGATTAGGGAAAAAAGGGGGGGGAGAAAGGAAATTGTTTGAGAATTTGAAAAAAATAAATACACTGAAGAAGACTAAAATGAAATGGAAGAAGTAAAATGGAATTAGAAAAAAATTACACAAAAGTAAAGAATATAGTAGAAAAAATTTTAAAAAATATTTTCAAGAAAAATTAAAAATAAAAATGATTTTTTTCTTTCTGCATTCAAAAAAAAGGAAGGAAATGAAAAAGGGAAAAAAGAAAAAAAGGAAATCATTTGAAAATTTAAAAAAGTGAACACACTGTAGTAGACTAAAATAAAATGATGGAAGTAAAATAGAATTTTAAAAATTTAAAAATTTACATAAAAGTAAAAAATATGGTAAAAATTAAAGACAATATTTTTATTTATTTTTTTAATTTTTTTAATGTTTATTTATTTTATTTTTTTCAATATATGAAATTTATTGTCAAATTGGTTTCTGTACAACACCCAGTGCTCATCCCAAAAGGTGCCCTCCTCAATACCCATCACCCACCCTCCCCTCCCTCCCACCCCCCATCAACCCTCAGTTTGTTCTCAGTTTTTAAGAGTCTCTTATGCTTAAAGACAATATTTTTAATAAAAATTGAAAATAAAAAATATTTTTTTCTCTTTCTGTATTCAAGAAAAAGAAAATAAACAAAAAATAGAAAAAATAAAAAGAAAGAAAAAAAGGAAATCGTTTGAAAATTTGAAGAAGTGAATACATTGAAGTAGACTAAAATCAAATGATGTAAGTAAAATAGAATTTGAAAAAAAAATTACACAAAAGCAAAAAATATAGTAAAAAATTTAAAGAAAAATATTTTTAATAAAATTGAAAATAAAAATGAATTTTTCTCTTTCTCTATTCAAGAAAAAAAAAGAAGTGAAAAAGATAAAACTGAAATAAAGAAAATTGAATAGATGGACCTGCTAACAAATTGAAAAACGATTGAA
This sequence comes from Leopardus geoffroyi, assembly GCF_018350155.1. Lineage (NCBI taxonomy): Eukaryota > Metazoa > Chordata > Mammalia > Carnivora > Felidae > Leopardus > Leopardus geoffroyi. The sequence continues at coordinate 50,656,773 of NC_059343.1, forward strand.
ATTACTTTCATTTTCCCCTAGAAGTGAGACTGTCAAGCATTGTATAGTCCATAAACTAAGCAGGTGGTGTGACTTGTGTTCTTGAAGAGCGAGGATGGTCCAGTTGGGCGGGGCTTAGTGTAATGGCTCCATTCTCTACTAGATGGTGCTGCTAGCCTAGTGGGGTGGAGTGTTGTGGTGCTTGTAGGTGCACCTGTGCCTGCATGGGAGTGGTGAAAATGGTGTCACCCAGCTACCCAGTCTCTAGTATCAGAAATCTGTTCTCCCCAATTAGCAATTGCACACCCATCCTTTATCTTCAGCTTTCATCCACTCCCCACTTTTACACTGTCTGTGACCAAGCCCCAGGTAATACCTCTCTCCCATTTTGTCTCAGATGTGGCTGTTTTTCCCAGCCCCTTATTTCTGAGGGACTGCAGTTATGACCCATTCTGCCCCTCTGCAGAAGGTCTCACCAAGCAATGGCCGAATGCTGGTTGCACCCAGGAAAGTTCCCAGGACCATGCTGTTGCCAAAGACCAGAGACTGCAGCTGGGTGCCAGCCTGCCCCAGAAAAAGTTCACAAGATAGTATAGCAGCAGCCTTTCAGGGATTATGGAAAATCACAACACACATCTGGCACCAGACTTCACCCTTAGACCTTGTTCCAGCACCAGCAAATGTGGCCATTCTCTCAGCAAAATGTGGTCCCCTGCTGGGACCAGGTGGCATCAGCAGTCTCTACCAAATGTCCTTCCAGCAGTGGAACTGCTTTTCCCTGTATGGCTCAAGAACCTCCTGGACTGCACTCTGCTCCTGGGGATTCATCCTTCCCACCAGACCACTACCAGGTATTGAGCTACGGAGTTGCAGACTCTGCACTTCCCTTGCTACAGACTTAATGGTATTTAAACCCTCTCCTTTCTCCTTTATCCCTTTTTAGTTTAGTCCCTGCAGCTGTTTCCAATTTTCCACTTTCTATCCAGATGCTTTTGGGGAGGGGTGCTTTTCCCATATCACCCTGTGCCCCCGATCTCTGTCCTCTTTCTGCCGGCAAAAGTGGCTCCCTGCCTGCCACGGCTTCTCTCTTCCCAAGTTCACATCTTTGCACCGTGTACCTGCTGAATTCTGTGGTTCAGGTTGTGCATTTTTTTTTTGTTAGTCCTCAGATCAGTTTTCTAGATGTGCAGGATGGTTTAGTGTTGGTCTGGCTGTATTTCATGGATGCGAGACACACAAAAAACTTCCATGCTGTTCCACCATTTGGACCCCTCCGCCATAAAAAATGCTAAAACTGACCAGCAATCATGGATGGATACCTCAGCAGCAAGGATGGATGATGCAGAACAGAGAATCAGTGATACAGAGGACAAACTTATGGAGAATAATGAAGCAGAAAAAAAGAGGGAGTTTAAAGCAAAAGAACACGATTTAATAATTAGACAAATCAGTGACTCATTAAAAAGGAAAAACATCAGGGGCTCCTGGGTGGCTCAATTGGTTAAGCGTTTGACTTTGGTTTAGGTCATGATCTCACAGTTTGTGAGTTCAAGCCCCACGTTGGGCTCTGTGCTGACAGCTCAGAGCCTGGATCCTGCTTCAGATTCTGTGTCTCCCTCCCTCTCTTCCCCTCCCCCACTCACACTCTGTCTCTCTCTCCTTCAAAAATAAATAAACATTAAAAAAAAGGAACAACATCATAATTATAGGGGTCCCAGAAGAGGAAGAGAGGGAGATTGGGGTAGAAGAGTTATGTGAGAAAATAATAGTGGAAAATTTTCCTAACATGGGGAAAGACACAGATTTCAAAGACCAGGAAGCACAGAGAACTCCCAGTAGATTCAACAAAAACCAACCATCAATAAGGCATATCATAGTCAAATTCACAAAATACTCAGGCAAGGAGAGAATCATGAAAGCAGAAAGGGAAAAAAAGTCCTTAACCTACAATGGAACACATATCAGGTGTGCAGCAGACCTATCCACAGAAACTTGGCAGGCCAGAAAAGAGTGGCAGGATATATTCAATGTGCTGAATCAGAAAAACATGCAGCCAAGAATTCTTTATCCAGCAAGGCTGTCATTCAAAATAGAAGGAGAGATAAAAAGTTTCCCAGACACACAAAAATTAAAGGAGTTTGTGACCACTAAACCAGCCCTGCAAGAAATTTTAAGGGCGACTATCTGAGGGGAGAACAGAACAACAAAAAAAGACCAAAAGCAACAAAGACTAAAAGGGAACAGAGAACACCACCAGAAACTCCATCTCTACAGGCAACATAATGGCAATAAATTCATATCTTTCAGTACTCAGTCTAAACATCAATGGACTCAATGCTCCAATCAAAAGACATAGGGCAACAGAATGGATAAGAAAACAAGATCCATCTGGGGTACCTGGGTGGCTCAGTTAAATGGCCAACTTCAGCTCAGGTCATGATCTCATGGTGTGTGTTTGAGCCCTGCGGCAGGCTCTGTGCTGACAGCTAGGACCCTGGAGCCTGCTTCAGATTCTGTGTCTCCCTCTCTCTCTGCCCCTTGCCTGCTCACACTCTGTCTCTGTCTCACAAAAATAAACATTTAAAAATAAAAAAAAGAAACAAAACAAGATCCATCTATATGCTGTTTACAAGAGTACCACTTTATACCTAAAGACCCCTCCATATTGAAAATCAAGCGATGGAGAACCATCTATCATGCTAATGGTCAACAAAAGAAAGACAGAGTAGCCATACTTATATGAGACAATCCAGACTTTAAAATAAAGACTGTATAATGAGATGTAGAAAGGAATTATATCATAATTAAGGGGTCTATCCACCACGAAGGCCTAACAATTGTAAACATTTATGCACCAAATGTGAGAGGACCCAAATATATAAATCAATTAATCATAAACATAAAGAAACTCATCCATAGTAATACCATAATACCCCACTCACAACAATGGACAGATCATCTAATCAAAAAATCAACAAGGAAACAATGGTTTTGAATGACACATTGGACCAGATGGACTTAACAGATATATTCAGAACAATTTATCCTAAAGCAACAGAATACACATTCTTCTCCAGTGCACATGGAACATTCTCCAGAATAGACCATATACTGGGACATAAATCAGCCCTAAGTAAGTACAAAAAGATCAAGATCATACCGTGCATATTTTCAGACCACAATGCTATGAAACTCTAAATCAACCACAAGAAAAAAATTGGAAAGTTAACAAATACTTGGAGACTGAAAAACATCCTACTAAAAAATGAATGGGCTAACCAAGCAGTTAAAGAAGAAATTAAAAAGTATATGTAAGTCAATGAAAATGATAATACCACAACCCAAAACTTCTGGAATGCAGCAAAGGCGGTCATAAGAGGAAAGTATATAGCAATCCAGGCCTTCCTAAAGAAGGAAGAAAGATATCAGGTACACAACCTAACCTTAGGCCTTAAGGAACTGGAAAAAGAACAACAAATAAAACCCCAAACGAGCGGAACACAGGACATAATAAAGACTAGAGCAGAAATTAGTCCTATGGAAACCAAAAAAAAAAAAAAACAAAAACAAAAACAAAAAAAACCCCAAAAACAGTAGAACAGATCAATGAAACGAGAAGCTGGTTCTTTGAAAGAATTAACAAAATTGATAAACCACTAGCCAGTTTGATCAAAAAGAAATAAGAAAGGACTCAAATAAATAAAATCAAGAATGAAAGAGGAGAGATCATAACCAACACAGCAGAAATAAAAACAATAATAAGAGAATATTGTGAGAAATTATATGCCAACAAAATGGGCAATCTGGAAGAAATGGACAAATTCCTATAAACATATACACTACCAAAACTGAAACAGGAAGAAATAGAAAATTTGAACAGACCCATAACCAGTAAGGAAATTGAATTTGTAATCAAGAATCTGCCAAAAAAACAAGAGTCCAGGGCCAGATGGCTTTCCAGGGGAATTCTACCAAACATTTAAGGAAGAGTCAACACCTATTCTCTAGAAGCTGTTCCAAAAAAATAGAAATGGGAGGAAAACTTCCAAACTCTTTCTGTGAAGCCAGCATTACCTTGACTCCAAAACCAGACAGAGACCCCACTAAAAAGGAGAACTATAGACCAATTTCCATGATGAACACGGATGCAAAAGTCCTCAACAAGATATTAGCCAACCAGATCCAACAATACATTAAAAAAAATTATTCACCACCACCACCAAGTGGGATTTATACCTGGGATGCAGGGCTGGTTCAATATCCACAAAACAAATAATGTGATTCATCACATCAATAAAAGAAAGGACAAGAACCATATGATCCTCTCAATAGATGCAGAGAAAGCATTTGATAAAATACAGCGTCCTTTCTTGATAAAAACCCTCAAGAAAGTAGGGATAGAAGGAGAATACCTTGAGATCATAAAAGCCATATATGAACGACCCAACACTAATATCATCCTCAATGGGGAAAAACTGAGAGCTTTTCCCTTAAGGTCAGGAACAAGACAAGGATGTCCACTCTTGCCACTGTTATTCAACACAATATTGGAAATCTTAGCCTCTTCAATCAGACAACACAAAGAAATAAAAGGCATCCAAATCGGCCAGGAGGAGTCCAGTTTTCACTCTTCCCAGATGACATGATACTCTATATGGAAAACCCAAAAGATTCTACCAAAAGACTGCAAGCATTGATTCATGAATTCAGCAAAGCTGCAGGATATAAATTCAATGCACAGAAATCGGTTGCATTCCTATACACCAACAATGAAGCGACAGAAAGAGAAATCAAGAAAAGATCCCATACAGTTGCACAAAAAAAAAAAAAAAAAAACGTAAAATACCTAGGAATAAATCTAGCCAAAGAGGTGAAATATCTATACACTGAACTATAGAAAGCTTATGAAAGAACTTGAAGAAGACACAAAAAAATGGAAAAAGATTCCATGCTCCTGGATAGGAAGAACAAATATTGTTAAAATGTCAATACTAATACTACCCAAATCAATCTATATATTCAATGCAATCCCTATCAAAGTAACACCAGCATTCTTCACAGAGCTAGAACAAATCATCCTAAAATTTGTACGGAACCAAAAAAAACCCCGAATAGCCAAAGCAATCTTGAAAAAGAAAACCAAAGCAGGAGGCATCACGATCCCAGACTTCAAGGTATACTACAAATCTGTAATCATCCAGACAGTATGGTACTGGCACAAGAACAGACACTCAGATCAATGGAATAGAATAGAGAACCCAGAAAGGGACCCACAAACGTATGGGCAACTAATCTTTCACAAAGCAGGAAAGAATATCCAATAGAATAAACAGTCTCTTCAGCAAGTGGTGATGGGAAAACTGGACAGCAACATGCAGAAGATTCAACCTGGACCACTTTCTTACACCATACATAAAAATAAACTGAAAATCGTTGAAAGAACTAAATGTAAGACAGGAAGCCATCAAAATCCTCGAGGAGAAAGCAGGAAAAAACCTCTTTGATTCTGGCCACAGCAACTTCTTACTCAACACGTCTCCAGAGGCAAGGGAAACCAAAGCAAAAATTAACTACTGGGATTTCATCAAAATAAAAAAAGCTTCTGCACAGTGAAGGAAATAATCAGCAAAACTAAAAGGCAACGACAGAATGGGAGAAGATATTTGTAAGTGATATGTCAGATAAAGGGTTAGTATCCAAAATCTATAAAGAACTTGTCAAACTCAACACCCAAAAAGCAAACAATCCAGTGAAAAAATGGGCAAAAGAAATGATAGACATTTCTCCAAAAAGACATCCAGATGGCCAACTGACACATAAAAAAAAAAAAATACTCAACTTCACTCATCATCAGGGAAATACAAATCAAAACCACAATGAAATACCACCTTACACCTGTCAGAATTGCTAACATTAACAATTCAGGCAACAACAGATGCTGGCAAGGATGCAGAGAAAGAGGATCTCTTTTGCACTGTTGGTGGGAATCCAAGCTGGTACAGCCACTGTGGAAAACAGTATGGAGATTCCTCAGAAAACTAAAAATAGAACTACCAAGTGACCCTGCAATTGCACTAATATGCATTTATCCACGGGAACAGGTATGCTGTTTCAAAGTGACACATGCACCCCAATGTTTATAGCAGCACTATCAACAATAGCCAAAGTATGGAATGAGTCCAAATGTCCATTGATGGATGAATGGATAAAGAAGATGTGATATATATATATATATATATATATATACACACACACACACACAGTGGAGTATTACTCAGCAATCAAAAGGAATGAAATCTTGCCATTTGCAACTAACTACGTGGATGGAACTGGAGGGTATTATGCTAAGTGAAATTAGTCAGAGAATGACAAATATCATATGACTTCACTCATATGAGGACTTTAAGAGAGAAAACAGATGAACATAAGGGAAGGGAAACAAAAATAAAAACAGGGAGGGGGACAAAATATAAGAGACTCATAAATATGGAGAACAAACAGGGTTACAGCAGGGTGTGTGGGAGGGGGATGGGCTAAATGGGTAAGGGGCACTAAGGAATCTACTCCTGAAATAATTGTTGCACTGTATGATAACTAATTTGGATGTAAATTAAAAAAAATAAACTTAAAAATTAAAAAAAAAATCAGTCACAAAGGAAAAATGCAAAATCTGAGATGGATAAAGACTAGATGTGGGGTGCCTGGGTGGCTCAGTCGGTTAAGCATCTGACTTCAGCTCAGGTCGCGATCTCGTGGTCCGTGAGTTCGAGCCCCACGTCGGGCTCTGGGCAGATGGCTCAGAGCCTGGAGTCTGCTTCAGATTCTGTGTCTCCCTCTCTCTCTGCCCCTCCCCCATTCATGCTCTGTCTCTCTCTGTCTCAAAAATAAATAAACTTAAAAAAAAAAGACTAGATGCAATGGACACAAGGATGGAAGAAGCAAAGAAGTGAAGATGTGATATAGAAAATATAGAACAGAATGGATAGGAACCATATGATCCTCTCAATAGATGTAGAAAAATCATTTCACAGAGTATCCATGCTTGATCAAAACTCTCACAAAGTATATTTAGAGGGAACATACCTCAACATCATAAAGGCCATATACAAAATACCCACAGCTGATATCATCCTCAATGGGGAAAAACTGAGAACTTGTTCAGGAAAAACAAAGGAATGTACACTCTCACCACTGTTATTTAACATAGTACTGGAAATTCTAGACTCAGCAATCAGATAAAAAAAGAAATAAAGAGCATCCAAATTGGCAAGGAAGTAGTCAAAATTTCACTATTCACAGACAACATGATACTCTGTAGAAAACCCAAAGATTCCACCAAAAAATTGCTAGAACTGATACATGAATTAAGTAAATTGGTAGGATACAAAATCAATGGACAGAAATCTGTTGCATTTCTATAAACCATTTGGAAGAACAAATGTTGAAATGTTTGTACTACCCAAAGGAATCTATACGTTTAATGCAATCCCTATGAAAATAACACCAGTATTTTTCACAGATCTAGAAAAAATAATCCTAAAATTTACATGGAATCACAAAAGACACCCAATAGCTGAAGTAATCTTGAAAAACAAAAACAAAGCTGGAGGCATCACAATTCTTGACTTCAAGCTATATTACAAAGCTGTAGTCACCACAACAGTATGGTACTGGTACAAAAACAGACACATAGATCAATGGAACAGAATAGAAAACACAGAAATGGACCCACCACTATGTGGTCAAGTAATATTCAACAAAGCAGGAAAGAATACCCAATGGAAAATAAATAGTTTCTTCAACAAATGTTGTTGGGAAAATTAGACAGCAATATGCAGAAGAATGAACCTGGGCTACTTTCTTACACCATACACAAAAAGAAATTCAAAATTGTTGAAAGACCTGAATGTGAGGCAGGAAATTATCAAAATCTACAGAAAAACAGAAGCAGGAACCTCTTTGACAATAGCAATAGCAACTTCTTACTAGACATGTCTCTGGAGGCAAGGAAAACAAAAGCAAAAATGAACTCTTGGGACTTCATCAAGATAAAAAGCTTCTGCACAGTGAAAGAAACAATCAGTAAAACTAAAAGGCAAGGTACTGAATAGGAGATGATATTTGCAAATGACATATCTGATAAAGGGTTAGTATCCAAAATACATAAAGAACTTACCAAAATCAACACCCAAAAAACAAATAATCAAGTTAAGAAGTGGACAGAAGACATGAATAGACATTTTTTCTTTTTTTTTTAATTTTTTAATGTTTATTTATGTTGAAAGAGAGAAAGAGAGTGAGTGGGGAAGTGGCAGAGAGAGAAGGAGAAAGAGAATCCCAAGAAGGCACTGCACTAACAGTGCAAAGCCAGACATGGAGCTCAGAGTCACAAATGAGATCATGACCTGAGCCAAAACCAAGAGTCAGATGCTCAAACAACTGAGCCACCAAGGTGCCCCATGAATAGATATTTTTCTAAGGAAGTTGTACAAATGGCTAACAGACACATGAAAAGATGCTCAACATCACTTATCGTCAGGGAAATGCAGATGAAACCCACTATGAGATACTACCTCAAACCTGACAGAATGGCTAAAATTAACAAGACTAGGAACAGTAGATGTTTTTTAGGGTGCAGAGAAAGGGTTACACTATCACAATGTTAATGGGAATGCAAACTGGTGCAGCCACTCTGGATAAGTGCATGGAGGTTCCTCAGGGTCCCTGGGTGGCTCAGTTGGTTAAGCTCCTGACTGACTCTGGACATGATCTTATGGCTTGTGGATTTGAGCCCCATGTCAGACTCTGTGCTGACAGCACAGAACCTAGAGCCTGCTTAGGATTCTGTGTCTCCCCCTCGCTCTGCCCCTCCCCTGCTCATGCTCTGTCTCTCTCTCTTAAAAATGAATAAATGTTAAAAAAAAAAAAAGATTATGGAGTTTCCTCAAAAAGTTAAAAATAGAGCTACCCTATGACCCAGCAATTGCAGTACTAGGCATTTACCCAAATGATAAAAAATACTTATTTGTAGGGGCACATACACCTTGATGTTTATAGCAGCATTATCAACAAATTAGGGAAAGAGCCCAAATGTCCATCAACTGATGAATTTATAAAGATGTGATATGTCTATTCAGTGGAATATTTCTCAGCCATCACAAAGAAGTGGTCATCTTGCTATTTGCAATGACATGGATGGAACTAGATTTTATTATGCTAAGCAAAATAAGTCACAGAAAGATAAATATCAGAGGATTTCACTCATTTGAAGAATTTAACAAACAAAACAGATGAACATAGGGAAAGGAAGAAAAAAAAGAAGAGAGACAGGCAAATTATAAGAGACTATTAACTATAGAGAACAAACTGAGGGTTGCTATAGGGGAGGTGGGCAGGGATGGACTAAAAGGTTTATGGGTGTTATGGAGGGCACTTGTTGTGATGAGTACTAAGCGTTATATATAAGTGATGGATCACTAAATTCTACCCCTGAAACCAATATTACAGAAGATGTTAACTACCTAAAATTTAAATAAAAACTTGAAAGAAAAGAAGGAATGAGTATAACAACTAGGTAGATGAGTAAAGAAGAAATGGAAGACTTGAATAACACAATAAACAAACTAGACCTAACCTTAGATCACTCCAGCAAACAACATTAAAATACACATAGTTTTCTGCATTCAAGGAACATTCCTCATGATTGACCAAGAGTATTATTTATTTGTTAGAGCTGTGATAACAAAATACTACAAACTGGGTGGCTTAAACAACAGAAATTCATTTTTTCACATTTTTGTAGTCTAGAAATCCAAGGTGAAGTTTTACCAGGTTTATTGTCTTTTGAGCCTTCTCTTGGTAGCTTGTACATGAGCATTTTTCATACTATGTCCTCATTGCCTTTCCTCTGTACATATGTATCCTTGTTGTCTTGTCCTTTTCTTGTAGGACACAAGCAATATTGGATTAGGGCCAATCCATATAACCTCGTTTAATCTTAATTACCTTTTTAATTCTTTGTCTTCAAATATAGTCACATTGTAATATTTGGGGGATTAAGAATTTAACAAATGAATTGGGGGGCATAATATGCTAGATCATAAAAGAAGCCACAATAAGAAAAAATTTGAAACGTTTATTTTGAGACAGTGAGAGCACAGCAGGGGAGGGGAAGAGAGAAGGGGATAGAGAATCCGAAGTGAGATCCATGCTGACAACAGCAAGCCCAACGTGGGGCTTGAAGTCACAAACTGCAAGATTATGACCTGACCCAAAGTCAGATGCTCAACTGAACCACCCAGGCCCCCCCATAATAAATTTGTTTTAAAAATGAAACCATACTTCACGATCTCGCGGTCCCGGAGTTCGAGCCCCGCGTCGGGCTCTGGGCTGATGGCTCAGAGCCTGGAGCCTGTTTCCGATTCTGTGTCTCCCTCTCTCTCTGCCCCTCTCCCGTTCATGCTCTGTCTCTCTCTGTCCCAAAAATAAATAAACGTTGAAAAAAAAAATTTAAAAAAAAAATGAAACCATACTAAGTACAAAGTTAATACAAACATAATGTAATGAAATTAGAAATAAATAACAGAAGGAAATTTGGATCATAAATATATATATATATATATATATATATATATATATATATATATATGACAACATACTCCTCCAAAAATAATTGATCAAAAAAGAATTTACACAGAAAACTATATAAAAATACTTTAATATAAAGAGAAATTATGACACAACAAACAAATCTTAGAAGATGTAGCCTAAACAATACTAAGATGGAAATTTAAAGCTGGAAATATCTACATTAAAACATACAAAAAGACAAGATCTGTCCACCTGTAATAACATGGATTAGAGCTAGAAGGTATAATGCTACATGAAATAATTTAAATACAGGAAGACAAATATTATATTATTTCCCTCATGTGTGAAATTTAAGCAGCAAAGGGAAAAAAGGCAAAACAAAACAAAACCAAAACAGACTCATAAATACAGAGAAGGAAGTGGTGGTTGCCAGAGGGGAGGTAGGGGGATGGGTGAAATAGATAAAGGAGATTAAGAGGTACAAACTTACAGTTATAAAATAAATAAGTTATGGAGATGATAAGTACAGCATAGGGAATACAATCAATAATTTCATAATAATGTTTGGTGACAGATGGTGACTACACTTACTGTGATGAACAGTGAGTAATATATAAAATCGTTGAATCATTATGCTGCATACCTGAAACTAATATAAAATTATACGTTAATTATTATGTAATGAAAAATAAAAATTCTTTTTAGAAAATCTACAGCAATTTTAACATCTTTCCTCTCTATTCCCATTATATTTTTCTCTTTCTCTATCACAGTATCTTACATAAATAAATCAATAGTCAACACAATGATGTTTTTAATTTTTTTTCTTTTCTTTTAACTTGGTTCCATTCTATAAGACAAGTCAGAGATAAAGAGTAGGAACCTTCAAATTAGATAATGGTATTTACATAATTTAGGTTTATGTACATTTTATTACATAAAACCTCTTATACTTAGATTTTTTAAACATTTCACAATGTGGTAAAAAGATGTGAAATATTCAGAAAAAGAATCCTTGTTTCTAAAATGATTATACAACTATAAAAAAGGAATATAGTTACAGCCTTTTTGAAGAATTGTGTTTTGATTTGTGAAAGATTTTAATGGCATGTTTTAAGTAGATAATATATTTTTATAGGACAGTCATGACCAAAGAATATCTCAGAGACCATAAGATAATTTCACTAGTAATTAAAAAGGATTTATGTATTAGTTTCCTATGGTTCCTCTAACAAATCACCAAAATTTAGTGGCTTAAAACATCACATTTATTCTCTTATAGTTCTGCAGGTCAGAATTCTGAAATCAGCTTCACTGATCTGAAATCAAGAGATAGACAGGGCTGCATTCAGCCTGGAGGCTTTAGGGAAGAATCTATTTAAATTTCTTTTCCAACTTCTAGGGCTGCATTCCTTACATTCCTTGGCTTGTTACCCCTTCTGTCTTCAAAGCCAGCAGCATAATGTCTTGCTTCAGTGGTCACATTGTTCTCTGTGTCATATCTCCCTCAGCTTCTATCTTATAAGAACACTTGTAATTGCATGTAATGCCCACTTAATTAATCCATTATATTCTTCCCATCTCAAGATCCTTTACTTAATGACATGTGCTATGTCTTAAATGCCAATATTCCCAATTACCAGGGATTAAGATTTGCATACCATTGGACAACATTATTCAGCCTACCTCAAGCTATGAAATTATTTCTGATCCTCATACAAAAAATTTTAAGGGCATCCTGCATCTCTGTACATAAATAAACTTTAGTCATAAATTTTTAAAAGCTGATAACTGCAATCTGCCTATTATTTTGTGGAGAAAAATGTTTTCTCCTGCAATCTGCACTTGGAAAATACTTTTATATGTGTTGAAATACATAGCTAAGTCTCTCATTTATATTTAACATTGCATTTTGATTACAATTAAGAAAAAAAACAACAAAATGGGAAAAGCAGAAATTAGATATCACATATAAGAAATGAATTCTTACTGTCACAGCCCTTCTCCAACTAATGTCACAACTTTAGTTTCCACCTTCTGTCTTCCCTTTGACTATTTTATCTTATCTCTTACTATTTAAACTTTCTCAAGGATGACTTCATTCACATGCCCTTTTTCCTGTGGTGTTTGTCCTCTTTCTCTACATCATTACTTCCTCTTAATTTCCTCATCTTCTGCTTTACTCATGGAAAGAAACATGTAAATAATTTCAACAAATGCTGATAAAGGCCCTGACTTTATGTAAGTGACTGTCTTAAGGACTTCTGAAGACACATTAAGAAATAAGAAAATATCCTTCAAAAGAACACATATTATCTTAGACAGGGAGTAAGACAAATGGAGTGAAAGATTGTAGCAAGCTCTATTGTAATACAGGAAAACTCTGGAATATGTGTGTTTCAATTGGGAAAATATGTTCAAGTGTGATACAGTAGAGAGAGTTGGCATGAAAATAGGCATTGAGAAAAAAATACATACTAACACCAGATACATACTCTTTGCATGACCCCTGCTCACTAGCTGCTTATCAATTTGCTTCTGCCTACAAAGGTTTCCGAGACATGGAAACACTGTCTCCTAGGATTTTATACATCCGGATTGTTGATTTTTCATTTCTCTTTCTTTCAGGAATAGTTTTCATAAGAAATAATTGCAAGTTTCACTAAAAATAAAGCTTTCCCTTGAGACCACAAAATGGTAACCAGCAACATCTGGCAGTTTCAGCTACATTTCAACAAGCTTTGCTTTGGTTTGGTCTCAAGGCAAAACAAACAGAAAGCATCACACAGACAACTGCATGAAGTCAGTGCATTCAAAGTGATAGGGGAAGCCACAGATCTGGTCGCTGTGGAGTTAGGTCTGATGAAAAGGGATGAGTGATGTGCGTGGGCACAAGGTGGACTGTCAACATAAAGACTTAGACATAACATCAATCAAAGGGCACCAAAGCTTCCTTCAAGGAAATCATCTTTATTGCCTCTACAGACCTCCATACAAACATGCGTGTTTATTTTTATTATCTGCAGCAAAATTTATTTTCCCCAACACAGTAATTCTATGTCTTTAGCCCTGAACTTTATTTCCCCTTCTTCTTCAATCCTCATATCCAGTAAGGTATATAGGAAATCCTTTATTTAAAATATCTTGGGACACCTGAGTGGCTCAGTCAGTTAAGTGTCTAACTCTTTTGGGGTGCCTGGGTGGCTCAGTAGGTTAAGTGTCCGACTTTGGCTCAGGTCATGATCTCTCAGTTCGTGAGTTAAAGCCCTACGTCAGGCTCTGTGCTGACAGCTCAGAGACAGGAGACTGCTTCAGATTCTGTGTCTCCCTGTCTCTCTGTTCCTCCCCTGTTGGCACTCTGTCTCTCTCTCTCTGTCAAAAATAAATAAAGCTTAAAAAAAATTAAGTGTCTGACTCTTTTGATTTCAGCTCAGGTGATGATCTCATGTTTTATGAATTCAAGCCCTGCATCAGGCTGTGTGCTTACAGTACCAAGCCTGCTTGGGACTCTCATTCTCCTTCTCTGTCTGCCTTTCCCCCACTCATGCTCATTCTCTCTCAAAATACATACATACATACATACATACATACATACATAAAATAACAAAGTAAAATATCTTTACTTGTGGTCACTTACTTGTGACCAAAGTTTCTATTAGACTGCTTAAGAACTGTGTTGATGACAACACTGAAGCCCAAATTCCTCTTCATTGTATCAGTTGCCATTACTGACAAGCCTGTCTAGAACTGAAGTGACTCAGCTACTCTTATTGAAAAGACAGAGCAATAGATCAGGAGAGAAGGCATTGCTTGGAAACTGCCTCTTTCCAAATGCGTGGCCCTAAAATTCCTTCAGAAATATGCATGCATATAAAATTAGAAGACAAATTTTCAAGATAGAAAACCCTAATTTTGAATCTGGTTCAAAGATTCCTAGAACGATGATGAATTGCTTCAGAGATATTTACCAGACAAAAAATGAAGGCATATTTAGTTCCAAATTCTTTGGCCTCATATTTAAGAATCCTAAGTCAGGGGTGCTGGGTGGCTCAGTTGGTTAGGGGTCGGTCTTTGACTCAGGTCATGATCTCACCATTTGTGAGTTGGAGCTCTGCATCAGGCTGTCTGCTGTCAGTGCAGAGCTCGCTTCAGATCCTCTGTCCCCCTCTGTCTCTGCCTCTCCACTGCTTGTACTCTCTCTCTCAGAAATAAATAAACACTAAAAAAAAAGAATCCTAAGTCAATCCACTTTTGCAGTACATTTCCTTAAAAGGAACATTTATATTCAGCTATTCTACTTTAATCTTATATATTTAATAATAGTTTTAAAGTGAATATAGTTTTTTAAATTTTCATTTATTTTTATGATTGATTTTGTTATTTTAAATTATTAATGCATTTTCAAGAATGTGATGTGAAAATATTACTTAAATATCTGGGAAATAAGTATCTGGCCTAAGGTTTCTTTGGGAATTATTGTCCAAGAACTAACTGGGACCAAAACTGAGAATATCCTTTAGTGGAAAGAAGCCTGGAATGATTCTGAAGATAGGGATTATAGTAGCAGTTGTGTGGCTAAATGTTATGTGACTCTAGCAAAGTTTTTTTTGAACAGTTCCAGGCTTCAATTTTTCTAAACATAAAGTGAACATATATTATTTTTAAAATCCAAATGGAGTGTTTTTCCTTTTCTAAATTCTTACAGCACTTACTTATTACACAATTTAACATTTAATTATATGCTGTTTCAAACTGCTTAAACTCTTATTTTTCATGGTTACTGCTTAATTAGAATATAAATTTCTTGAAGCAGAAGATTTGCATTTCGAGAGCAACCTCAGTACTTAGCAATGTTGGGCATAAAGTGGACATAGAATACAGTGACTCAAATTAAGCAAAATTTAACTGGGTAGCTGAAAATTTAACTGCATTGTTACTGCTCTCCATGAATTTTGCCCTCAGATTTGCAGTTAAATACATCTTCTGTTTTTCAGTTCGAGATATTCCATTTAAGCCCAATGAATATGTTCATGCAAACTCCAGTCACAAAGCTGATTTACAAACTGGATCTTCAGTTTATTCTTTTAAAATAAAAATTATACCTTTGAGGAACATTTCACTTATTATAGCATACAATGGAATGCTCCCTAAAGAGGATTGGCATAATAGAATCCCTAAATATCAGGTAACAGTGTTAAGCAATGGATACTACTAGTGAGAGGGGTAGGAAATAAGGTCAACTTGACTGCAACCGAAATCAAGGTTTGCTGAAGGAAAGCAGTTATCAGAAAACACGAAAAAAAAAAATGTTTAACCTCTATGGTAATCAAAGAAATGCAAGCTAAAACAAGAATGGAGTACTGTGTTTTAGCATGTTACTAGTTTTGTTAAATATAAGGAAAGACATATGGGACAAGACACAGCAGAATTCATTAGAACCTAGTTTAAACCAACAATGTATTTGACAATATTTTCTAGACCAAGTATAACTATCCATACTGGTTAAGGAAATTAGTGGATCCTGTTACATAATAATTAAGAAAAAAAGTAATTTTCCTGATTACTTGCAACCATGATTATACTCACTTATGTACATGCTTATTGAAGGCTATTCTCTAATTTGAAAGTGAGCAAAGCAAAAATCAGTGTAATTGGAATTGACCATAAAAATATAGAAAAGATTAGCAGGTTCATTAATATTAATTACAAATTTAGAACAAAGTAAATATTTGATCAAGATTTAATTGGTGGTAATTGGCTTTTAATCTGAGTATTACTTTTGGATATCTAGATCATGAATATTTACAAAAAAAATTTAATCAGTGACTCAACTCCAAGAAGATCAAGTTTCTTTCTTTTTATGACAAAGTGCATTACAGAACTATTAAGTTATAGGTGACATGAAGTGGGTATAGTTGCTGACACCTCAAAAGACAGAATATAATTATAAGTAATTTCAACAAGGGACCTTTAAAAAGCAGCATAAACTATCCTGGGCAGTCAAGGTAAAAAAAAAAAAAAAACAACAGTGATTTCCCCCTCCCCCATGAATACAAGACTACAATAAGGAAAGAACCTTTCCAGTGTCTTGACTGGGAACAACTGAGGGCATAATCCACATTAAATAGGAGCTTTCACACATGCCAAAACTTTTTCAGTTAGTATTGGAGGGGCACAGAAACGTTTCCTTTTAATCCTGTCTCCATAGTCTTTCCCCAACACTGCTCAATTTCTAGCAAATTCCAGCTAAGTTCTCTTCCATACCTGAAATAACTAAAGATCATTTTAGATATTGACATGGGCAAGGTTGGCAACTATTTAGGCAATAAAGTTCTGCTCTCTTAATAATTCTCTATTACTTCTTATGAAAATAACATAAGCAAGCCCTGCTCAAACTGTCTCTCAAAAATAAATAAACATTAAAAAATAAAAATAATGTTTAATCTGGGCACCCTATGGTCCAGTCAAGTTGACACATAAAAGTAATCATCACAACAGAGAACTATATGAAATCCAGTGCCTTGAGCTCTAAGCTTGCTTTCACAGTGTGACCTTGGAAGTCATTTAGCTTTAGTCATCAGTTTTTTCATCCATAAATTTAGTGGAGTGGATTGGATAATTCTTATGGACCTTTGATTTTCTAATAATCTACAATTCTAGTCTCTAAGACCAGTTTTTTTTTTTTTTTTTTTTTTCTAGACCAAACCACAGGAGATGTTAAAAGACCTTCTGGGCATCTTGGGTTTATTTAGTAGCTAGACTTTAATTAGAAAGTTCAATATGATTAGGAGTCTAATAATTTAAAGCATATTAGCATGTACATTGCTTGAATTCAAATACTTGGGGCAACAACACCTTTGTTCTTTAATACCTTCACCTTTGTAACACATCTGAGAAATAATAATTAAGCAAAATTACCTTTATGAAACCAAATAGTTATTGCACTGACTCACAAAATGTACTTAAAAGAGAGCTAAGTCATAAAAAATGCAGTTCATCCCTCTTACCAAAGTCAACTAATTAATATAGCTTCCTGAAGTATAGGATTATGTTAGGAAGAAATTTCAAAGCCTTATGTTGACTCTATCGGAAGAGCACTGTTTGCCATGGACAAGAGAGGGGATATGGTAGCAAATATGCTCTATTATCTTCACATAGAACTTAATTCTCACATAATTCTATAAAATTTATTTAATTTGTTAGCCTATAACAAAATAGAAAACATAATTTAGAAAATAGGGAGAAGGGTTCCTAAAGTTCCACTACAAGCTATAGATGGTAGCAGCTAACAGTAAGGATATAAACAAAAATTATTGTAGTCATACATAAGAATTAAAAAAAAAACTGCAACAAATTAGGACATTTTAGATAAAGTACACTAGTCCTACTAACCACAGAAAGCCAGGTCTGAAAATGTCATTTTATTATGTTCACTTTGGTAATTGATATTGGTGGCCCTGAGTTATCAGGAAAAGGGTTAAAACTGTGTTCACTGTAGTTTGATAAATAAAATCTAAATTCCTGGGCTTTCTATATTGGCCTAATTCATACACTTCTCCAGATACCTAAAACTTAACCTCCACCTATACAAATGTGTTAGTGTTCTCAGAGCATGGTATTCTTTCAGCTCAGGGAATTTATAAAAGATTCATCTGCTTGTAACAGCTTCCTTCACTTGAGTGACTAAATCTTAGCTACCCTTCATGACTTGACTCCAATTTAATACTTTTAAGATGCATTTCCTGGGACAGTCCCACCTTCTTACCACACTTCACAATACCACACTTGACCCCAGAGTGAGATTGTACTTCTTGCCCCTGCCACCTTGGTAACAAATTCATACTTCAGTTATAGCACCCATAACAATGCACTGTCACCATTTGTTGTCTGAATTAGATTATGAGCTTGCTCAGATCCAGGGACTGATATTACTCAGTTCTTCTCAGTAACTAGCCAACCCACAAATGTTCTACTTATCAAATAAATCAAAATTAAAACAGTCCACAATGTTTTAGGGACTTTCAAGATCTTGTAGTATTTACACATTTGTCAATATATAAGATTGCTACTATTTAAATTCATTGACCTGTTAGGGTTGGCTCAATGAAACTTTCACTAGGAAATATTTTTCTAAGTCTGTTCTGGTCATTTGAGGCTGTTAAAACTCCTATGTTAAAAAGTAATCTCAGATGCATTCTTTGTACCAATCTGAGCATTTCACAATTGTTCTAAGTTGCTTGATTATAGTTTAAAATCTTTTAAATTTTAATAATACCTTTTCATTCATTCATTACAAAACCACTTAATCCGTACCTATCATATGTCAGGCACTATGGTAAGCCCTAAGGATGAAGTAGTAAAATAGTCACACATTTTGCCCTCATAAAGATTGCAAGCCATTTATACTCTCTGTTAGTTGGAAAAAAAATAACAAGCAAACACCAAACACAGTGGCAGAAGTACCTTGAATTCAAATAGCTCATTGCTTTCAATAGTGTTAGAAAATTATAAATACCAAAAGAACTCTCCTTAAATATCATTGCTCCAATTTTAATAGATGAGACAATTGAAGTTCTGAAATGTTAGGTAACTTTCCCAAGGTCACATAGCTGAAGGGTTGTGGGGCAAGGATTCCAAACCCAGGAGAATATGGGTTCAAAATTTGCTCACTTTTCTAATCCTCATAGTCCATTCATGATTACATGGAAAAAAACGGGGCCATATATGTACAGTGTGATATATTTGTAAAGATTTGTTTTATACTCTTAAAAGTTTATTGGAACTAATTGGTTTCACTTTCACTACTTTGAACCTCAAAGATTAGAAATAATCAATTTGGCAATGATTTATTTTCTAAGGCATATAGCTGTTCACACAATTTCTATAAATACCTAACAATAACTTGTTCAATGAGAATGTTATCTCTAGTTTCCTGTATAGCTTTTAATCACAGTATGAGACTTCACAATCAGTTGGCTAATACTTTTATGCCTTTTTGGTTTTCCTTTCTTTATATAAATACTTTCTTCATGTAAACAACATTAATGGTGCAACTGAATGTAAGATATGTTTTTCAAGTCTAAATCTGGTATCTAATTATTTTAACTGGCATATATTTTCTGGATTTGCTGATACTTAGCCCCACTTTGGCTCTTTTTGAAAGGGTATCATTAAATATTTCCTTATTTGCATAAAATTCCACACACTACACTTAATGACATTTAGTTTTTATATTACATATATAGTATTGAACACATATTTCTTTATTCACATATGTCTGCCTACACTTATTAGCATATTTTGTGGTCTGTAATGAAAAGGCTGATTTTTTACCAGCTATAACAGATAATCTATTTAGTTTTGCTTTCCACATCCACTACCCCTTCTGAAGGGAATTCCCTGTTCATAGCCCAACTGAAAAAAGTGACCAGAAGGTGTTTTTTGGGCAAGGTTGCCCACATACTGTACTCTGATTCCTCCTCCCTCCCCTCTCCACATAAAATTATATCAGGTTTGGTAACTAGGTACAAAAGTACCCAGTGAGTAAACTGTCAATTAGTTGTGAGTTGATTAAATGACTACTTTATATTTGGGGAAAAAGAGATAATTGGCTTCCCTTTATCCTATAGACCAGTAATTATATAAATAGCTATCAGGTACTATAATGAAACAAGAAATCCTCCATAGGGTTATCTTCTCAAATAAACATACCAGCCACATAACAGTGTCTCTAACATTCTACAGAGGCCAAAACTCACAATATAATTTATTTCATTTTAGAGACACTTTAGACCCATGTCACTTATGCCTTCAAATGAAGAATATGCCCCACCTTTTGATGAAAATCATCAGAAACACCAGACTGTAAAGTGGGACTTACTGACACTATTAAGAATCCTTTAACATCATGTGCTATAATCTTTTCAAGAGCTTATGTGCACATTCTAGAAGAAATGCTCATATAAACTTGTTTCTGTTCATGCTCCAAACACCAACTTATTTCAGGAATTTTGTATCATTCTCAGGTATATGAATTCTTTGAGATTGCCTTGCAAAGCTAAAAGATATGCAGTTATATTTGAACAGACTGAGTAAACTAATGGATTCATAGTAGATACAAAAAATTTCAGATACACAGATGGCCAACGAGTTTATTAAAAGATGCTCAACATCACTAAATATGAGGGAAATGCAAATCAACCACAGTCCTTATCAAAATCACAATGATTTTTGGTATAAATAGAAAAACCCATCCTAAAATTCATATAGAATATTATGTGACCCTGTATAGTAGAAACAATCTTTAAAAAGAACAAAACTGGAGGACTCACATCCTAGTTTCAAAATTTACTGCAGAGATACAGTAATGAGTAGTGTGACATTGGCATAAAGACAGACCCATGAACCAATGGAATAGAATAGAAAGCCCATAGATAAACTGTTACATATATGGTCAAATGATTTTTAACAAAGATTCCAAAATAACAAGTGGGGAAAGGATAGTGTTTTTACCTAGTGTTGCTGGGAAAACTGATTTCCATAAGCAAAACAATGAAGTTAGATTCTTACCCAACACATAATTACTTACCTAATAAAAATTTAACTCAAAATAGATAAAGAACTTAAGTGTAAGAACAAATTCAATAAAGTTCTTAGAAGAAAACATAGGATAAAAACTTCATGACTTTGGATTTGAGAACAACTTTTTGGATATAACACCAAAGGCACAGACAACAAAAGAATAAAAAAAGACTTCATGGGAAAAAATTGTGCAACAAAAACTGCTATACATAATAAAAAGGCAACCCACAGAATGGGAGAAAATACTAGCAAAATATACATCTGATAAGGGATTAAAATCCAAAACATTTAGAGAAAACCTAACACTCAACAACAAAAACAACATGATTAAAAAGAGAGAAAATAAACAGAAATTTCTTTAAATAAGATACATGAATGGCCAATAAACACATAAAAAGATGCTCAATATTACTAACCATTAAAAAATGCTAATCAAAACTACTATGAGATACCACCTCACATCCATTAGGGTGGTTACAATGAAAAACAAGAAAATAAAAGAAAACAGACAAGTCTTGGCAAGATTATGGAAATCTTGGAAGTCCTGTATACACTTAGTGGGAATGTAAAATGCACAGCCACTATGGAAGAGTACAGTCATTTCTCAAAAAACTAAAAATGCAATTTCCACATGATCCCAAAAGTCCACTACTGTGCATATCCACAAAAGAAGTAAAAGCTTAGTCTTCAATAGATATTTACACATCTATGTTCATAGCAGCATTATTGACAATAGATTAATCATGAAAGCAAACCCACTATCAATTAACATAAATACGGATAAGCAAAATGTGGTATATAGACACAATGGAGAATTTTTCAGGCTTAAAAGTGAAGGAAATGCTGCAATTAGCTAAAACATTCATGAAACTTGAGAACACTATGCTAAGTGTAATAAGCCAGTCAAAAAAAGACATATAAAGTATATAAAACTTCATTTAGAAACTGCCAAAGATGGCGGCATAGGAGGGCACTGGGCTCACCTTGCCATGCTGATCAATTAGAATCCACTCACATCTGGGGCGCCTGGGTGGCGCAGTCGGTTAAGCGTCTGACTTCAGCCAGGTCACGATCTCGCGGTCCGT
This sequence comes from Leopardus geoffroyi, assembly GCF_018350155.1. NCBI lineage: Eukaryota > Metazoa > Chordata > Mammalia > Carnivora > Felidae > Leopardus > Leopardus geoffroyi. The sequence continues at coordinate 50,679,008 of NC_059343.1, forward strand.
GAGTTAGAGCCCCGCGTCGGGCTCTGGGCTGATGGCTCAGAGCCTGGAGCCTGTTTCCGATTCTGTGTCTCCCTCTCTCTCTCTGCTCCTCCCCCGTTCATGCTCTGTCTCTCTCTGTCCCAAAATAAATAAATAAACGTTGAAAAAAAAAAAAAGAATCCACCCACATCTGCCTAAATAACCCAGAAAACTGCCAGAAGACTAGAAGAATGGACTCTCTGGAGCCAATAATAGACAAGAGGACCATGGAAGAGGTTACAAAGGGCGGAGTGACAGTGCACGCTACACGGACTGGCAGGAAGGAGCCAGGGCAGTGGAGGGACAGCCTGCCGGCAAGGCAGAGCCCCCAAATCTGGCTTGGAAAAGCAGAGGGGCTGGACTCCATGAGTTCTTACAGCCAGCAGGACTTAACATCTGGAATGTTAAAAGTCAACAGCTCTGCTCAGAGAACGGGAGGGTGAGAAGACACCTGGAGGGAGAGTTGTTGAGCCCTGAAGACAGAGCTCAGTTCTGAGGGGAACAAAGTCCCTGGCTAGCACCATCTCCTTCACCCATCCCCCAGCTGTAATCCCAAAGGGAACCAGTTCCCATCACCAAACATGCTTGGACTGTGCAAACATCAAATTCTGTGCTTCTGTGGATCCATCCCTCCAATGGGTCTGCCTCCATCCCAGTGCTGCAGGGCTCTTCCCCCAGAGGACCACCAACTGCAAAGTGAGCTAAGCCTACCCCTCCTGCCCCTGTGCACCTTGCAGATCCACCCTGGCTAATACGCCAGATCCCATCAAAGCAGCACCACAAGCCTGGCAGTGTGCAAGTAACCCAGACATGGGCCACTCCACTCCACAGTGAGTCCTGCCCCTGGGAGAGGGGAAGATATGGTACACACCAGTCTGATCGTGCCCCCAGTGGTGGGCTGGGGACAGATATTGGGTCTGAATGAGGCCCCACCCAACAACCCAACTTACTCCAGACAGCACAGGGGAAGTGACCTGCAGTTCCACACCACCCTAAGGAATATTCAAAATGACAAAACAGAAGAACTCTCCTCAAAAGAAACTCCAGGAAGTAGAAACAGCTAACGAATTGATCAAAAACTATTTAAGCAATTAACAGAATGAGAATTTGAATAATAGTCATAAAATTAATTACAGGGCTTGAAAAAACTATAGAGGACAGCAGAGATTCTATTACTACAGAGATCAAGGGACTAAGAAATAGTCATGAGGAGCTAAAAAATGCTATAAATGAGGTGAAAAATAAAATGGAGGCGACCACAGCTCAGATTGAAGAGGCAGAGGAGAGAATAGGTGAATTAGAAGACAAATTTATTGAAAAAGAGGAAGCTGAGAAAAAGAGAGATAAAAAAAATTCAGGAGTGGGGCGCCTGGGTGGCGCAGTCGGTTAAGCGTCCGACTTCAGCCAGGTCACGATCTCGCGGTCCGTGAGTTCGAGCCCCGCGTCGGGCTCTGGGCTGATGGCTCGGAGCCTGGAGCCTGTTTCCGATTCTGTGTCTCCCTCTCTCTCTGCACCTCCCCCGTTCATGCTCTGTCTCTCTCTGTCCCAAAAATAAACGTTGAAAAAAAAAATTAAAAAAAAAAAAATTCAGGAGTATGAGAGGAGAATTAGAGAACTAAGTGATGCAATCAAGCAGAAAAAAATCCGTATTATAGGATTTCCAGAAGAGGAAGAGAGAGAGAAAGGGGCTGAAGGTGTACTTGAACAAATCATAGCTGAGAACTTCCCTGATCTGGGGAAGGAAAAGGGCATTGAAATCCAAGAGGCAAAAAAAAATCCCTTCAGACATAACTTGAATCGATCTTCTGCATGACATATAGTGAAACCACCAAAATATAAGGTAAAGAGAAAATTCTGAAAGCACCTAGGGATAAACAGGGTCTAACTTATAACTATCTACTGAAACTTGGCAGGCCAGAAAGAAATGGCAGGAAATCTTCAATGTGATGAACAGAAAAAATATGCAGCCAAGAATCCTTTATCCACCAGGTCTGCATTCAGAATAGAAGGAGAGATAAAGATCTTCCCAAACAAACAAAAACTGAAGGAATTCATCACCACTAAACCAGCCCTACAAGAGATCTTAAGGGGGATTCCATGAGTGAAATGTTGCAAGGACCACAGTGTACCAGAGACATCACTGCAAGCATGAAACATACAGACATCACAAGGACTCTAAATCCATATGTTCCAATAATAACACTGAATGCAAATGGACTAAACGCTCCAACAAAAAGACATAGGGTATCAGAATGGATACAAAAACAAAACCCATCTACTTGCTGTCTACAAGAGACTCATTTTAGATCTGAGGACACCTTCATATTGAAAGTAAGGGGATGGAGAAGTATCTATCATGCTACTGGAAGTCAAAAGAAAGCTGGAGTAGCCATACTTATATCAGAAAAACTAGATTTTATTTAAAGGTTGTAACAAGAGTTGAAGAAGGACATTATATAATAATTACAGGGCCTATTCATCAGGAAGAGCTAACAATTATAAATGTCTATGCACCAAATATGGAAGCTCCCAAATATATAAAACAATTAATCACAAACATAAGCAACCTTATTGATAAGAGTGTGGTAACTGCAGGGGACTTTAATATTTCACTTAAAGCAATGGATGCAAATGGCATTGAGACACAGGATCAATAAAGAAACAAGGGCCCTGAATGACACATTGGATCACATGGACTTGACAGATCTATTTAGAACTCTGCATCCCAAAGCAACAGAATATACTTTCTTCTCCAGTACACATGGAACATTTTCCAAGATAGAACACATACTGGGTCACAAAACAGCCCTTCATAAGTATACAAGAATTGAGATCATACCATGCACATTTTCAGACCACAATGCTATGAAAGTTGAAATCAACTACAGGGAAAAGTCTGGAAAACCTCCAAAAGCATAGAAGTTAAAGAACACCCTACTAAAGAATGAATGAGTCAGCCAGGCAAAAATAGAAGAAATTAAAAAAATATATGGAAACAAATGAAAATGAAAAGACAACAATCCAAATGCTGTGGGATGCAGTGAAGGCAGTCCTGAGAGGAAAATACATTGCAATCCAGGCCTATCTCAAGAAACAAGAAAAATCCCAAATACAAACTCTAACAACACACCTAAAGGAAATAGAAACAGAACAGCAAAGACACCCCAAACCCAGAAGAAAAAGAGAAATAATAAAGAACAGAGCAGAAATAAACAATGTAGAATCTAAAAAACTGTAAAGCAGATCAATGAAACCAAGAGTTGGTTTTTTGAAAACATAAACAAAATTGATACACCGCTAGCCAGGCTTCTCAAAAAGAAAAGGGAGATGACCCAAATAGATAAAATCATGAATGAAAATGGAATTATTACAATCAATCCCTCAGAAATACAAGCAATTATCAGGGAATACTATGAAAAATTATATGCCAACAAACTGGACAACCTGGAAGAAATGGACAAATTCCTAAGCACCCACACACTTCCAAAACTCAAACAAAAAGAAATAGGACACTTGAACAGACCCATAATCAACAAAGAAATTGAATCAGTTATCAAAAATCTCCCAACAAATAAGAGTCCAGGAGCAGATAGCTTCCCTGGGGAATTCCACCAGACATGTAAAGCAGAGATAATACCTATCCTTCTCAAGCTGTTCCAAAAAATATAAAGGGAAGGACAACTTCCAGACTCATTCTATGAAGTCAGCATTCCTTTGATTGCCAAACCAGACAGACACCCAGCCAAAAAAGAGAATTACCGGCCAATATCCCTGATGTATATGGATGCAAAAATTCTCAATAAGATACTATCAAATCGAATTCACCAGCATATAAAAAGAATTATTCACCATGATCAAGTGGGATTCATTCCTGGGCTGCAGGGCTGGTTCAACATTCGCAAAAAAATCAATGTGATACATCACATTAATAAAAGAAAAGATAAGAACCATATGATCCTGTCAATCAATGCAGAAAAAGCATTTGAAAAAATTCATCATCCTTTCTTAATAAAAACTCTCGAGAACATTGCGATAGAAGGAATATACTTCAACATCATAAAAACCATTTATGAAAAGCTCACAGCTAATATCATCCTCAATGGGGAAAAATGAGAGCTTTCCTTCTGAGATCAGGAACACGACAGGGATGTCCACTCTCACCGCTGTTTTTTTAATATTGTGTTGGACGTGCTAGCATCAGCAATCAGACAATAAAAGGAAATCCAAGGCATCAAACTTGGCAAAGATAAAGCCAACCTTTCACTTTTTGCAGATGACATGATATTATACATGGAAAACCCGATAGACTCCACCAAAAGTCTCCTATAACTGATACATGAATTCAGCAAAGTCGCAGGATACAAAAGCAGTGTACAGAAATCAGTTGCATTCTTACACACTAATAATGAAACAACAGAAAGGCAAAAAAAGAAACTGATCCCATTCATAATTGCACCAAGAATCACAAAATACCTAGAAATCAATCTAACCAAAGATGTAAAATATCTGTATGCTGAAAACTATAGAAAGCTTATGAAGGAAATTGACGAAGATATAAAGAAATGGAAAAACATTCTGTGCTCATGGATTGGAAGAATAAATATCATTAAATTGTCAATAGTACCCAAAGCAATCTACACATTCAATGCATTCCCAATCAAAATTGCACCCATATTCTTGTCAAAGCTAGATCAAGGAATCCTAAAATTTGTATGGAACCACAAAAGGCCCCGAGTAGCAAACGTAATATTGAAGAAGAAGACCAAAGCAGAGGCATCACAATCCCAGACTTTAGCTTCTACTACAAAGCTGTAATCATCAAGAAAGCATGGTATTGGCATAAAAACAGACACATAGACCAATGGAATAGAATAGAAACCCCAGAACTAGACCCAGAAAAGTATGCCCAATCAATCTTTGACAAAGCAGGAAAAGATATCCAATGGAAAAAGGACAGTCTCTTTAACAAATGGTGCTGGGAGAGCTGGACAGCAACATGAATAAGAATGAAACTAGACAACTTTCTGACACCATTCATAAAAATAAACTCAAAATAGATAAATGACCTGAATGTGAGACAGGAAACCATCAAAACCCTAGAGGGGAAAGCAGGGAAAAAACCTCTCTGACCTCAACCGTAGCAAATTCTTACTTGACACATCCCCAAAAGCAAGGGAATTAAAGGCAAAAATGAACTATTGGGAGCTCATGAAGAGAAAAAGCTTCTGCATTCCAAGGAAACAATCAACAAAACTAAAAGTCAACCAACGGAATGGGAAAAGATATTTGCAAATGACATATTGGAAAAAGGTCTAGTATCCAAAATCTATAAAGAGCTCACCAAACTCCACATCTGAAAAACAAACGATCAAGTGAAGAAATTGGCAGAAAATATGAATACACACTTCTCTAAAGAAGACATCCAGATGGCCAGCAGGCACAGGAAAAGATGCTCAACGTCGTTCCTCATCAGGGAAATACAAATCGAAACCACAGTCAGATATCACCTCATTCCAGTCAGAGTGGCTACAATGAACAAATCAGGAGACTATACATGCTGGAGAGGATGTGGAGAAACCGGAATCCTCTTGCACTGTTGGTGGGAATGCAAACTGGTCCAGCCACTCTGGAAAACAGTGTGGAGGTTCCTCAAAGAATTAAAAATAGACCTACCCTATGACCCAGCAATAGCACCGTTAGGAATTTACCCAGGGGATACAGGAGTGATGATGAATAGGGGCTCCTTTATCCCAATATTTATAGCAGCACTCTCAACAATAGCCAAATTATGGAAAAAGCCTAAATGTTCATCAACTGATAAATGGATAAAGAAGTTGTGGTTTATATACCGAATGGAATACTACGTGGCTTTGAGAAAGAATGAAATCTGGCCTTTTGTCGCAATGTGGATGGAACTGGAGAGTGTTATGCTAAGTGAAATAAGTCATACAGAGAAAGATAGATACCATATGTTTTCACTCCTATGTGGATCCTGAGAAACTTAACAGAAGACCATGGGGGAAGGGAAGGAAAAAAAAAAGTTAGAGAGGGAGGGAGCCAAATAATAAGAGACTCTTAAAAACTGAGAACAAATGGAGGGTTGATGGGGGGTAGGAGGGAGAGAAGGGTGGCTGAGGGGTATTGAGGAGGGCACCTGTTGGGATGAGCACTGGGTGTTGTATGGCAATGAATTGGACAATAAATTTCCTATTAAAACAAACAAATGAACAAACAAATAAATAAGTAAATAAATAAAACTTCATTTAATTAAGCTTCTTAGAGAAGTCAAAATCATACAGATAAAAAACAAAATGTTGCTTGCAACGATCTGGGTGGAAGAGAGAATGCAGCTATTGCTTAATGATTATAGACCTTCAGTGTTACAAAATAAAAAAAAAAGTATGGTGTTATTATGGGTGAATTGAAGTGTAGGATATACAACAATGTGAATGTATTTAATGTCACTAATGTGTACACTTAAAAATGGTTAAGATGGTAAACTTTCCGTAAAGTGCATTTTATAATAAAATTCTAAAACTTATAGCAAATAAAAAAATATGAGGGGAGGAGCCAAGATGAGGGAACAGCATGGAAGCTTTTTGTGTGTCTCATGTCCGTGAAATACAGCTAGACCAACACTAAACCATCCTACACACCTAGAAAACCGATTGGAAGATTAACACAATGATCTGCACAACCTGAACCACAGAATTCAGCAGGTACAGGACATAAGAGTTGAACTTGGGGAACAAGAAGCCCTGAAAGGTAGGAAACTGCTTTTGCAGGCGGAGAGAGGATGGAGACTGGGGAGTGGGGGAGCATACGGGAAAAGCACCCTTCTCCAAAAGCAGCTGGAGAGAAAGTGGAAAATTGGAAACAGCCACAGGGACTAAACTAAAAAGGGAGAAAGGAGAAAGGAAAAAGGAGAGGGTTTAAATTTCATTAAGACTGTAAACAAGGGGAGCTCAAAGGCTGCAACTCCACAGCTTGATACCTGACAGTGCGCTGGTGGGAAAGGTGAATCCCCAGGAACAGAATGGGGTCCAGGAGGTTCTCAGGCCACACAGGGAAAAGCGGCTCCACTGCTAGAAGGACATTTGGTAGAGACTGTCGAAGCCACCTGGTCCCAGCAGACCCTGGAAGGCAGCCACATATTCTGGTGCTGGGGCAAGGTTGTTGAGGGTGACGCCTGGTGCCAGATGTGTGTTGCGATTTTCCATGGTCCCTAAAACACTGAGGCTACACTGTCTCGTGATTTTTTTGGGGGGCGGGCTGGTACCTGGCTGCAGTCTCAAGGCACCGGCAACAGCCGGATCCAACGGGCATTCCTGGGTGCAGCTGACATTCGGCCATTGCTCACTCGGCCATCGCTCGGTGAGACCCTCCCTCAGAGGGGCAGAGCGGGTCAAAGCCGCAGTCCTTTGGAAGTAAGGGGCCAGGAAAAACAGCCGCATCTGAGATAAAACTTGGGAGAGAGGTATTGCCTGGGGCCTGGTCACGGAGAGTGGAAAAGCGGTGAGTGTGTGAGAGCTGAAGACAGAGGACCAGTGCGTGATTGCTGATCCAGGAAAACAGATTGCGTGGCTAGGTGGTGCCATTTTTCACTGCTTCCGTGCAAGCGAACCAACAAGCACCACAACAATCGACCCTAGTAGGCTAGCAGCGCCATCTAGGGGAGAGTGGAGCTGTTACACCGAGCCCTGCCCAACTGGGCCAACTTCACTCTTGAAGAACACAAACCTCACCGCCGGCTTAATCTATGGACTATAAAGAGCTACATGGACGGACCTCTAAGGGAAAACAAAGCAATTTCAGTCCTACTTCAATCTGTTAGCAGGTTCATCTATTCAATTTTTTTCTCTTTTTCTCCTTTTTCTCTCTTACAATTCTTTTCTGTTTCTTTAATACAGAAAGAGAAAAAAACCTCATTTTTATTTTCAATTTGTATTAAAAATATGTCTTTAATTTTTATTACTATATTTTTTACTTTTGTGTCAAATATTCAAATTCTACTTTACTTCCATCATTTTATTTTAGTCTACTTCAATGTACTCACCTTCCCAAATTTTCAATTTCCTTTTTTTCTTTTTTATTTCTTTTCTTTTTCTTGAATGCAGAAAGAGAAAAACTTCATTTTTACTTTCAATATCTTTTAAAAATATTTTTATTTAATTTGTATTACTGTATTTTTTCCTTTTATGTAAATGTTTTCAAATTCTATCTTACTCCCATCATCTTACTTCAGTCTACTACAGTGTATTCACTTTTTCAAATTTTCAAACAATTTTTTTCCTCTTTTCCTTTTTTATTTTTTTCTCTTTTTTCTCTTTTTTATTTCTTTTCTTTTTTCTTAAATACAGAAAATGAAAATAATCATATTTCCTTTTAATTTTTATTAACATATTTTCTATAATTTTTTTCTACTATATTCTCTAATTTTGTGTATTTTAGTCTACTTTAGTGTATTCATTTTTTCAAATTCTCAAAGGATATCCTTTTTTTCTCTCCTCCCCTTTTTTTTGTTTGTTTCTGTAATCTTTCAAACCACTTTCTACACCCAGACTAAAACACACCTAGGATCTAGCATCATTTATTCAATTTTTGTGTGGGTGTGTTTTTAATTTTTAATTTTAATATTTTTAATTGCATTTTTTTATTTCAATCTTTCTACCTCATTAATTCCTTTTCTCCCTTCAAAATGACAAAAAGAAGGAATTCACCCTAAAGGAAAGAGCACAAAGAAACAACAGCCAGGGATTTAACCAACACAGACACAAGCAAGATATCTGAAACAGAATTTAAAATCACAATAATAAGAATACTAGCTGGAGTCGAAAATAGATTAGAATCCCTTTTTGCAGAGATAAAAGCAGTAAAAAATAGCCAGAATGAAATTAAAAATGCTATAACTGAGCTGCAATCATTGATGGATGCAGCGGCAGCAAGGATGGACGAGGCAGAACAGAGAATCAGTGATACAGAGGACAAACTTATGGAGAATAATGAAGCAGAAAAAAAGAAGGAGATTAAGGCAAAATAGCACGATTTAAGAATTAGAGAAATCAGTGACTCATTAAAAAGGAACAACATCAGAATCATAGGGTTCCCAGAGGAGGAAGAGAGAGAAATAGGGGTAGAAGGGTTATGTGAGCAAATCATAGTGGAAAACCTTCCTACCTGGGGAAAGACACAGATTTCAAAATTCAGGAAGCACAGAGGATTCCCATTAGATTCAACAAAACTGACCATAAACAAGGCATATCATAGTCAAATTCGCAAAGGCAAGGCAAGAATCATGAAAGCAGAAAGGGAAAAAAAGGCCCTAACCCACAAGGGAAGACAGATCAGGTTTGCAGCAGACCTATCCACAGAAATCTGGCAGGCCATAAAGTAATTGCGGGATATATTCAGTGTGCTTAATCAGAAAAATGTGCAGCCAAGAATTCTTTATCCAGCAAGGCTGTCATTCAAAATGGAAGGAGAGATAAAAAGTTTCCCAGACACACAAAAATTAAAGGACTTGCGACCACTAAACCAGCCCTGCAAGAAATATTAAGGAGGACTCTCTGAGGGGACAAAAGATGAAAGCATATATGTCAAAAGCAACAAAAGTTTAGAAAGGACCAGAGAACGTCACCAGAAATTCCAACTCTACAAGCATCATAATGGCAAAAAATTCATATCTTTTAGTACTCACTCTAAATATCAATGGATTCAATGCTCCAATCAAAAGACATAGGGTAACAGAATGGATAAGAAAACAAGACCCATCTATATGCTGTTTACAAGAGACCCACTTTAGACCTAAAGACACCTACAGGTTGAAAATAAGGGGATGGAGAACCATCTATCATGCTAATTGTCAACAAAAGAAAGCTGGAGTAGCCATACTTATATCAGACAATCTAGACTTTAAAATAAAGACTGTATCAAGACATGCAGAAGGACATTATATCATAATCAAGGGGTCTATAAACCAAGAAGACCTAACAAATTGTAACATTTATGCACCAAATGTGGAGCACCCAAATATGTACATCAATTAATCACAAACATCAAGAAACTCATCTATAATAATACCATAATAGTAGGAGATTTCAACACCCCACTCACAGCAATGGGCAGATCATCTAATCAAAAAATCAACAAGGAAACAATGGCTTTGAATGACACACTGGACCAGATGGACTTAACAGATATATTCAGAACAATTCATCCTAAAGCAACAGAATATACATTCTTCTCCAGTGCACATGGAACGTTCTCCAGAATAGACCATATACTGGGAAACAAATCAGCCCTAAGTAAGTACAAAAAGATCAAGATCATACCGTGCATATTTTCAGACCACAATGCTATGAAACTCTAAATCAACCACAAGAAAAAAATTGGAAAGTTAACAAATACTTGGAGGCTGAAAAACATCCTACTAAAAAATGAATGGGCTAACCAAGCAGTTAAAGAAGAAATTAAAAAGTATATGGAAGTCAATGAAAATGATAATACCACAACCCAAAACCTGTGGGACACAGCAAAGGCAGTCATAAGAGGAAAGTATATAGCAATCCAGGCCTTCCTAAGGAAAGAAGAAAGATCTCAGATACACAACCTAACCTTACACCTTAAGGAACTGGAAAAAGAACAGCAAATAAAACCCCAAACCAGCAGAAGACAGGAAATAATAAAGGTTAAAGCAGGTATAATTACTATGGAAACAAAACAAAACAAAACAAAACAAAACAATAGAACAGATCAATGAAACCAGAAGCTGGTTCTTTGAAAGAATTAACAAAATTGATAAATCACTAGCCAGTATGATCAAGAAGAAAAATGAAAGGACCCAAATAAGTAAAACCAAAAATAAAAGAGGAGAGATCACAACCAACACAACAGAAATAAAAACAATAATAAGAGAATATTATGAGCAATTATATGCCAACAAAATGGGCAATCTGGAAGAAATGGACAAATTCCTACAAACATCTACACTACCAAAACGGAAACAGGAAGAAATAGAAAATTTTAACAGACCGATAACCAGTAAAGAAATCGAATTAGTAATAAAAAAATCTGCCAAAAAACAAGAGTCCAGGGCCAGATGGCTTTCCAGGGGAATTCTACCAAACACTTAAGGAAGAGTTAACATCTATTCTCTTGAAAATGTTCTAAAATAGAAATGGAAGGAAAACTTCCAAACTCGTTCTATGAAGCCAGCATCACCTTGATTCCAAAACCAGACAGAGACTCCGCTGAAAAGGAGAACTATAGACCAATTTCCCTGATGAACATGGATGCAAAAATCTTCAACAAGATATTAGCCAAATAGGTCCAACAATACATTAAAAAAATTATTTGCCACGACCAAGTGGGATTTTTACCTGGGATGCAGGGCTGGTTCAATATCCTCAAAACAATTAACGTGATTCATCACATCAATAAAAGAAAGGACAAGAACCATATGACCCTCTCAACAGATGCAGAGAAAGCATTTGATAAAATACAGCATCCTTTCTTGATAAAAACCCACAAGAAAGTAGGGATAGAATGATCATACCTCGAGATGATAAAAGCCATTTACGAGCGACCCAATGCTAATATCATCCTCAATGGGGAAAAACTTTGAGCTTTCCCCCTAAGGTCAGGAACAAGACAGGGATGTCCACTCTCGCCACTGTTATTCAACATAGTATTGGTAGTCTTAGCCTCTGCAATCAGACAAAGGCATCCAAATCGGCCAGGAGGGGGTCAAACATTCACTCATCACAGATGACATTATTCTCTACATGGAAAACCCAAAAGATTCCACCAAAAAACTGCTAGAAATGATTCATGAATTAAGCAAAGTTTCAGGATATAAAATCAATGCACAGAAATCTGTTGCATTCCTATACACCAACAATGAAGCGACAGAAAGAGAAATCAAGGGATTGATCCCATTTACAGTTACACTAAAAACTATAAAATACCTAGGAATAAACCTAACCAAAGAGGTGAAAAATCTATACACTGAAAACTATAGAAATCTGATGAAGGAAATTGAAGAAGACACAAAGAAATGGAAAAAGATTCCATGCTCCTGGATAGGAAGAAAAAATATGGTTAAAATGTTGATACTACTCAAAGCAATCTACATATTCAACGCGATCCCTAGCAAAATAACACCAGCATTCTTCACAGAGCTAGAACAAATCATCCTAAAATTTGTATGGAACCAGAAAATACCCCGAATAGCCAAAGCAATCTTGAAAAAGAAAACCAAAGCAGGAGGCATCACAATCCCAGACTTCAAGGTATACTACAAAGCTGGAAACATCCAGACAGTATGGTACTGGCACAAGAACAGACACTCAGATCAATGGAATAGAATAGAGAACCCAGAAAGGGACCCACAAATGTATGGGCAACTAATCTTTGACAAAGCAGGAAAGAATATCCAATGGAAAAAAGACAGTCTCTTTAACAAGTGGTGCTGGGAGAACTGGACAGCAACATGCAGAAGGATGAAACTCAACCACCATACACAAAAATAAACTCGAAATGGATGAAAGACCTAAATGTGAGACAGGAAACCATCAAAGCCCTACAAGAGAAAGCAGGCAAGGACTTCTTTGACCTCAGCCAAAGCAATTTCTTGCTCCACATATCTCCAAAGGAAAGGAATTTGAAAGCAAAAATGAACTATTGGGACCTCATCAAGATAAAAAGTTTCTGCCCTTCAAAGGAAACAATCAATGAAACTAAAAGGTAACCAATGGAATGGGAAAAGTTATTTGCAAATGGCATACTGGGTAAAGGGTTTGTATCCAAAATTTATAAAGAACTTACCAAACTCAATACGTGAAAAACAAATAATCCAGTGAATAAATGGGCAGAAGACATGAATAGACACTTTTACAAAGAAGACATCCAGGTGGCTAACAGATGCATGAAATGATGCGCAACATCATTCATCATAGGGAAATACAAATCAAAACGACATTGAGATAATACCTCACAATAGTCAGAGTAGCTAAAATTGACAACTCAGGAAATAATAGAGGCTGGCTAGGATGTGGAAAAATGAGAACCCTCTTTCCCTGTTGGTGGGAATGCAAACTTGTGCAGCTGCTCTGGAAAACAGTATGGAGGTTTCTCAAAAAATTACAAAAAGGAACCTATCCTTTTGCCCAGCAGTAACATTACTATGAATTTATCCAATATTTCCAGGAGTGCTGATTCATAGGTGCACATGTACCCCAAATTTTATAGCAGTGTTTTCAACAATAGCCAAATTATGGAAAGAGCCTAAATTTCCATCAACTGATGAATGAATTAAGAAGATGTGGTTTATAGGGGCGCCTGGGTGGCTCAATCCGTTAAGCGTCTGACTTCAGCTCAGGTCAGATCTCACGGTCCATGAGTTCGAGCCCCACATCAGGCTCTGTGCTGAAATCTCAGAGCCTGGAGCCTGCTTTGGATTCTTTGTCTCCCTCTCTCTCTCTCTGACCCTCCCTCTTTCATGCTCTGTCTCTCTCTGTCTCAAAAATAAATAAACATTTAAAAAATCTAAAAAAAAGATGTGGTTTATATATACAATGAAATACTACTTGGAATGAGAAATAAATAATGTCATTTACAGCAATGTGGATGGAAACGTAAGGTATTACGCTGAGTGAAATAAGTCAGTCAGAGAAAGACAAATACCATATGTTTTCACTCATATGTGGATCTTCAGAAACTTAACAGAAGAGCATGGGTGAAGGGAAGGGAAAAATAATTACAAACAGGGAAGAAGGCAAACTATAAGAGACTCTTAAATACAGAGAACAAACTGAGTGTTGATGGGGGGTAGTGAGAGGGGAAAATTGGTCATTGGCACTGAGGAGGGCACTTGTTGGGATGAGCACTGGGTGTTGTTTGCAAGCGATGAACCACAAGAATATACCCCAAAAACCAAGAGCACAACTTACACATTGTATGTTAGCCAAATTGACAATAAATTATGTTAAAAAATAAATAAATAAGTGGAACTACCCTATACTCCAATAAATGCACTACTGAGTATTTACCCAGTTAATACAGAAGTACTAGCTCAAAGGGAATACATGAACCATGATGTTTATAGCACCATTATTTGCAAAAGCCAAAATACGGAAACAGTCCAAGTGCCTATTGACTGATGAATTGATAAAGAAAATGTGGTATACACCTACCATGGAATATCACTCAGCCATTAAAAGGATTAAATATTTCCTTTTGCAAGCACGTGGAGCTAGAGTGTATTGTGCTAAGCTAAAAAGGCAGTCCAGTAAGACACATCCCATATAATTTCAATTGTATGTGGAAATTTAAAAAAAAAAATGAGCAAAGGGGGAAAAAAAGGTAAACCAAGAAAACAAGTCAACTATAAGAGAACAAAGTGGTCTTCATCAGGGGGCAGGTGGGCAGGAGTATGGGTTAAATAGGTGATGTGAATTTTGCAGTGCACTTGTGATAAGCACTGGGTGTTGTATGGGAGCATTGAATCACTATATTCTACACCTAAAAGTAATATGACACCATATGTTAACTAACTAGAATATAAATAAAAAACTTTTTAAAAATCCAGCTATATGTTGTCTGCAAGTCACTCATTTTTACAATTTTATTTTCAGGGCACCTCTGTGGCTCAGTCAGTTAACCAGTGGTTGATTTGGACTCAGGTCATGATTTCACAGTTTGTGAATTTGAGTCCTGCATCAGGCTGTGTTCTGACAGCTTAGAGCTTGGAGTCTGCTTTGGATTCTGTGTCTCCCTCTTCTCTCTGTCACACCCCTGCTCATGCTCTGTCTCACTGTCTCTCAAAAATAAATAAATATTAAAATTTTTAATGAAATTTTATTTTCAGTGTAATTAACATAGTGTTACATTATTTTCAGTTGTACAATACAATGATTAAACTATTCTCTACATTACTCAGTACTCATAAGCACATGTTTAATCCCCTGCACCTATTTTACCTCTTCCCCCACCCACCTCCCCTCTGGTAACCATTAATTTGGTACCCATATTTAAGAGTCTGGTTTTTTTGTTTGTCTCTTTTTATTTTGTTTGCTTTACTTCTTAATTTTCACATATGAGTGAAATCATATGCTATGTGTCTTTCCCTGACTGAATTATTTCACTTAGCATTATAACCTCTAGGTGTATCCATGTTATTGCAAGTGGCAAGATTTAATACTTTTTTTCCCCATTGTATGAATGTGTATATATATTGTGAGTGTGTATAATATATACACACACTATACACACACACACACACACACACACACACGATATATTCATTATACATTCATCAATGGACACTTGGACTGCTTCCATAATTGGCTATTTATATAATGATGCAATAAAATAGAGTTGCATATATCTTTTTGAATTAGCGCTTTTGTATTCTTTGGGTACATATCCAGTAGTGGAAATATTGGATTATATCGTAATTCTATTTTGAAATTTTTGAGGGACCAGCATACTAATTTCCATAGTTGCTGCACTGGTTTGCATTCCCACAAACAGTGCAAGGGAATTCATTTTTCTCCACATCCTCATCAGCACTTTTTGATTCTTGTGCTTTTGATTTTAGCCATTATGACAGGTGTGAGGTGATATTTCATTGTGGTTTTGATTTGAAAATCCCTGAATGTATGTTATTATGAATATCTTTTCATGTCTCTGTTAGACATTTGTATGTGTTATTTGAAGAATTGTCTGTTCATGTCTTCTGCCTGTTTCTAATTGGATTGTTTGTTTGGGTGGGGTGATTTGTATAAGTTTGTTATATATTTTGGATACCCTTTATCAGTTATTTCATTTGTAAGTATCTTCTCCTATTCAGTAGGTTCTCTTTTAGCTTTGTTGATTGTATTCTTTGCTGTGCAGAAGCTTTTTATTTTGACGTAGTTCCAATAGTTTGTTTATGCTTTGTTTCCCTTGCTTCAGGAGACATATCTAGAAAAATATTGCTACCACTAATGTCAGATAAATTACTACCTCTCTTATATGATTTTTATGGTTTCAGATCTCACAATCCCTTATTAAGTTTTGTTTATGGTGTAAGAATGTGGTCCAGCTTCATTACTTTGCATGTAGATATCCAGGTTTTCCAGCAACACTTGTTGAAAATACTGTCTTTTCTTCATTGTATATTATTGACTCCTTTGACTATATAAGTATGAGCTTATTTCCGGGTTCTATGTTCTGTTCCATTGATCTACATGCCAATTTTTGTGCCAGTACATACATACTGTTTTAATTACTATAGTGTTGTACTATATCTTGAAATCTGGGATTGCAATACCTCCAATTTTATTCTTCTTTTTCAAGATTACTTTGGTTCTTTTGTGTCTTTTATGGTTCTGTACAAATTTTAGATTAATTTGTTTTTGTTATAAATGCTGTTGGCATTTTAATAGGAATTACATTAAATCTGCAGATTGCTTTCGGTAGTATGGATATTTTTATAACGTTGTTTTCTTCCAATCCATGAGCAAGAAATATGTTTCAATTTGTTTGTATCATCTTTAATTTTTTTCATCATTTTTTAAATAGTTTTCAGAGTACAGGGTCTTTCATCTCCTTGGTTAAGTGTACTCCTAAGTGTTTTATTTTTTCAGTGTAATTGTAAATGGGGATATTTTCTTAATTTCTACTCTGCTAGTTCATTATTAGCATATAGAAATGCAATAGATATCTGTATATTGATTTTGTATGCTTTTAGCTTACTGAATTCATTTTTTTGTTCTAAAAGCTTTTGGTGGAGTTTTAAGGGTATGTATATGCACATTAGTATGTATGTCTATGTATACTATCTTGTCATCTGTACATAGTGAAAGTTTTACTTCTTTCTTATCAATTTGGATGCCTTTTATTTGTTTTTCTTGTTTCACTGTTGTGACTAGTGCTTCCAGTACTATGCCATATAAAAGTGGAAAGGGGGAACATCATTGTCTCATTCTTGATCTTAGGTTAAAAATTCAAGGTTCCTCACCATTGAGTATGATGTTAGCTGTGGGTTTTTTTATACATGGCCTTTATTATACTGACCTATGTTCCCTTTGTACTTTGTTGAGTTTTTTTTTTCATGAATGGATGTACTTTGTCAAGCTTTTACTTTACCTATGGAAACTATAATAAGGTTTTAATCCTTTCTCTTGTTGATGTGATGTATCACATTGTTTGATTTGCAAGTATTGAACCACAATTACATCCCAGAAACAAATCCCACTTGATTGTGGTGAATGATTTTTAAAAATATATTGTTGGGTTTTATTTGCTAATATTTTGTTGAGATTTTTGCATCTATAATCACCCAAGATCACCTGTAGTTCTCTTTTATAGTAGTGTATTTATCTGGTTTTGGTATAAGGGTAATGATGGTTTAATACAATCAAATTGGAAGCTTTCATTATTCTTCCATATTTTTTTGGAATAGTTTCAGAATGGGCATTAACTATTCTTTAAATGTTTGGTAGAATTCACTTGTGAAGCCAACTTCTTCTGAACTTTGGTTTATTGGGAATTTTTTGATTACTGATTAAATTTTATCGCTGGTAGTTGTTCTATTTAAACTTTTTATTTCTTTCTGATTCAGTTTTTTGGAGGTTATGTGTTCACAGGAATTTATCCTTTTTTTGGGGGGGGGGTTGTACAATTTGTTGGCACATAATTTTCCTAAATATTATCTTATAATTCTTTGTATTTCTTTGTTTTCAGTTGTTATTCTCCTTTTATGATTTAGCTTATTTGAGTGATCTCTCTTATTTTTTACGAGTCTGGCTAAGGATTTATCAATTTTGTTGATGTTTTCAAAGAACCACCTTCATTTATTGATGTCTTCTATTGTTTTTTTTAAGTTTTTATGTCATTTATTTCTGTTCTAATCTTTATTAATTTTTTCTACTGCATTGGAGTTTTTTTTGTTATTTATATAGCCTCTTTAGATGCAAGGTTAGGCTCTTTCTTTGAGATTTTTATTGCATCTTGATGTAAGCCTGTATTGCTATAATCTTCCCTCTTAGAACCACTTTTATTGCATCCCAAAAGTTTTGGAAGGTTGTTTTTTCATTTTCATTTGTTTCCATGTTTTTTTTTTAAATATCCTCTTTGCTTTCTTTGTTGATTAATTTATTGTTTAGGGTCATGTTATTCAACATCCATGTACTTGTGTTCTTTCCACATTTTCCCTTGCAGTTGATTTCTAGTTTCATAGTGTTATGGTCAGGAAAGATGCATGGTATGAACCTGACTTTTTTTTTTTTTTAATTTGCCAAGACTTGTTTTGTGGTCTAAGATGTAATCTATTCTGAAGAATGCTCCATGTTTACTTGAAAAGAATGTGTGTTCTGTTTTTTACTAAGAAATATTCTGAATATGTCTGTTAGATCCATCTGTACACTGTGTCATTCTAAACCACTGTTTCTTTGTTGAGTTTCTGTTTGGATGATCTATCCATTGATGTAGGTGGGGTGTTAAAGTCCTCTGCAATTAATGTATTACTGTTGATCACTTCCTTTATATTTGTTAGTACTTGCTTCATATACTTGGATGCTTAATTTGGGGGTACATAAATATTACAATTGTTATATATTCTTGTTTGATTACTCCTTTTATGATTATGCAGTTTCCTTATTTGTCTCTTGCTACAGTTTTTGTTTTAAAGTCAATTTTGTTTGATATAAGTATTTCTAACCTTGCATACTTTTCACTTCCATTTGCATGATAAATGCTTTTCCATTTCTTCACTTTCAATCCGCAATGTATATTAAGTCTGAAATGAATCTTGTAGCAGCATAGAAATGAGTCTGGCTTTTTTTATCCATTCAGTTACTCTATATCTTTTGACTGGAATGTTTACTCCATTTACTTTCAAAGTAATTATTGATACATTTGTACTTATTTCCATTTCATTATTTGTTTTATGGTTGTTTTAGTGGTTCTTCTCTGTTCCTTTCTTATCTTGCTCTTTTCTCTCAGAATTTGTTGGGTTTCATTAGGAGTATACTTGTATTTTTTTGTCTTTATTTTTTTTTTTGCATATCTATTACCTGTTTTTCATTTGTATTTACCATTAACTTTATACAAGCATATAGCCATCTGTTAAGTTGATGGTCACTTAAGTTTGAATGCATTATAAAAACAATAAATTTTTACTCCATTTTCATCCATGTTTTAGCTATATGGAGTCATTCTTTAAATTTTTTAAAAAATTCTGTGAATATTTTTTCTAGATATAACCAATGTTACTGCTTTTGTGATTCCTACATTTCTTAGTCCTGCTTATGGTCTTTCGTTTTCACTCAAAGAGTCCCCTTTAACATTTCTTGTAAGCTTGGTTTAGTAGTGATGATTTTCTTTAACTTTTGTTTGTGTGGAAAACTATTTTTCTATTCTGAATGATAGCTTTTCTGGATAGAATATTCTTGGTTGCAGTTCTTTTTTTTTTTTCAATACTTTGAAAAATTATGCCACTCCCTTCTGCCTTGGAAAGTTTCTGCTGAAACTGCTGATGTCCTTATGGGGTTTCCCTTGTATGCAACTGTTCTTTTTTTAATTCCTGCTCTTCAAATTCTCTATCACTACCTTTTGCCATTTTAATTACTATGTGTCTTTGTGTGGAACTCTTTTGATTAATTTGGGGGAGAGGCAGTATCTGTGCCTCCTAGATCTAGATTTCTGTGTCCTTCCCTAGATTCAAAAAGTTTTAAAATCTTATTTCTTCAAATAAGTTTTCTACTCACTCTTCACTCTCTTCTCCTGGGATCCCTATAATGTGAATGTTATTACATCTGATGCGGTCACTAAGTCCCTTTAATCAATTTTAATTTTTCTTCTTTTTCGTTCTCTTTTCTGTTCAGATTAATTGCTTTCCATTACTCTGTCCTCCAGATCACTGATCGGTTCTTCTGCTTCTTCTAGAGTACTATTTATTCCCTCTAGTGTAATTTTAATTTCAGTTATTGAGTTCTTCATCTCTCATTCGTTATTTTTTATAAGTTTTCTGTGTCTTTGTTAAGGGTTTCACTGAGGTCCTCCACTATTTTCTGAAATCCAGTGAGTATCGTTATGACCATTACTTTAAATTCTCTATCAGGAATATTACTTATCTTCCTTTCATTTAGTTCTTTTGCTGTAATTTTGTGCTGTCTTTTCATTTGGGATGTATTCTTCTGTGTCTTCATTTTTTCTAACTCTTTATATCTATTTCCATGTGTGAGGAAAGTTAGCTATTTCTCCTTCTCTTGAAAGCAGTGGCCTTATGAAGAAGAGGTCCTGGAGTGCCTTGTGTTGCAATGCCCTATGTCCACTGGAACCTGGTACTTTCGGGGTGTCTCCTATGTGTGTTTCATGCATTTTACTGTTTTGGATGAGACATGTTTGCTTTCAGTCCAGTCATCTGCAATGGATGTCATTGTCTATTGTGGGCATTTGTTCTTCTCTATGTTGTTAGAAGTCATTCTGGGGACACCTTGGGCATTAGTTTAGTCAGGCCAGGCACTTTCCAGAGCTTAGGTAGCATGGAACCACATGGTACTGTCCCTTTATTGTTCCCTCAGAAACTTTTGCTGGTGGGTGGGGGCTATAGTGAGACTACAAATCCAACACCAGCTTGCTGCTGGGCCACTGTTGAAATGGTTTGTGGTTTTCTTCCCTTCTCTCCAGGGCAAAAGTTACTTTGGGTTGGTCCTAGCACATGATAGGACTGTTGCACACTGTCACACCTGTGGCACTGTTTTGAATGTGTTCATGTCAAGGGCATGTTGAATGGGACAGTTTCAGCAGAGCACATGTAGGCAGAGCTCACCATGCTAGCAAAGTCCACAACCGTGTTCTGTGATAGGGGACCTGTAGCCACCTCATGAAACTACTGTTGAAGCTAGACTGGAAGGGGCAGGACTGCAGAAAAGAGATGAGGCAGTGAATATTTTTGGAAATTTTGGTGGAGAATGTTTATGCTGAGCTGGTCCCTGCTCAGCTGTCTGTGTATCTAGCCTGGGGGAAGGGGGGGGGGAGGAAAATGGCACCTGCCAGATCTTTTGTTCTTGGAGAAGTCTACAAAAGATTTCTACCCCTCAGAACATGCTCTGATATTAGTAAACAAATATCCCTCTTGTATACAACAGGCATTTATCGAATTGTGTTTCGGTGCTGTATTTAAGTTGGGCTTACTGTAGCGTTGTCTCTTAAAGGGCAGGAACTCAGTTTACTATGGCCCTCTAGTTCTCCCAGGGCAAAGTCCACTGATTTCAAAGTTCCAGGATTTTTTTTTAAGTTTATATTTATTTTGAGAGACAGGAGCCGAGAGAGGGAGTGAGAGAGAAAATTCCAAGCTGTCAGTGCAAAGCCCAGCATGGGGCTCGAACCTACAAACCATGAAATCATGACCTGAGCCAAAATCGACTTGGACGTTTAACTGACTGAGCCACAGAGGCGACCCTAAAGTGTAAAGTGTTAACCTTCACTGATTTTAAAATTTCACTAAGTTCAGCTTTACTGGTTTTAAAACCAAATGGTATGAGGATTCTCCTTCCTAGTGCATCCCTCATGCCTGGGGTGCCTGGGGTAGCTGGTGTGGGGTCTCTTCCTCTTCTCTCTCTGCCAGTGGCATTGCTCACACCTGCAGATAGTCTCCAAGGTCAGTCTGGCTCCTGACCACATCTGCATCCTTCTGACCCTCTTTGATTTAACCTTTTCTCTACATTTACACCTGGACAGTCACTTCTGCAGCATCTTTGGGTCATTTTCTGGGTTATTGATACTAATATGGGCATTATCAAGATGTACATGTGGAACAAGTTGAGCCTGGGGTCCTCCTACTCCACCATCTTCCCCAGAAGTTTTACAAGTAACTCATTTTATAATTAAAGAGAGATATTTTTTTAATACATTGTTGGATCTGGTTGGCTAGTTTCATGTTAACAATTTTTGCAGCCATGTTCATCAGGGATATTAGTCATTAGTTCTTATTTTTAGTGGGGGTCTTTGGTTTTGGAATCAAGATAATGCTGGGCCCATGGAATCAGTTTGGAAATTTTCCTCCCATTTCTTTCTTTTTCTTTTTTTTTTTTGGAACATCTTCAAAAGAATAGGTGTTGAATCTTTTTAAAATGTTTGGTAGAATTCCCCTGGGAAGCTATCCTGCCCTGGACTTTTGTTCTTGGGAGATTTTTAATTACTGATTCATTTTCTTTACTGGCTATGGGTCTCTTGCAATTTTCTATTTCTTCCTGTTTCAGTTTTGGTAGTTTATATGTTTCTAGGAATTTGTCCATTTCTTCCAGATTGCCCAGTTTTTGGCATATAATTCCTCATAATATTCCCTTAATATTGTTTGTATTTCTGAAGTGTTGGTTGAAATATCTCCTCTTTCATTTGTCATTTTATTTATTTGGGTCCTTTCCTTTTTCTTTTTGATCAATCTGACTAGGGATTTATCAATTTTGTTAATCCTTTCAAAGAACCAGCTCCTGGTTGCATTGATCTGTTCTACTGTTTTTGTTTCTTTTTTTTCTTTTGATATTGATATTGTTGATTTATGCTCTAATCTTTATTATTTCCTGTCTTCTGATGGTTTGGGGATTCTTTGCTGTTCTTTTCCAAGCTCTTTTAGGTGTCAGTTTAGGTTGTATATTTGAGACCTTTCTTCCTTCTTTAGGAACCCCTGGATTGCTATATGCTTTCCTCTTATGATTGTCTTTGCTGTATCCCAGAGGTTCTGGGCTGTTGTGTTTTCATTTTAATTTGCTTCCTTTTACTTTTTAATTACCTCTTTAATTTCTTGGTTCACTGATTCATTCTTTAGTAGGATGTTCTTTAGTCTCCAAGTATTCGTGGTCTTTCCAAATTTTTTCTTGTGGTTGATTTTGTGTTTCATAGAATCATGGTCTTAAAATATGCAAGATATAATTTCAAACTTTTTGTACTTGTTGAGGGCTGATTTGTTTCCCACTATGTGATCTATTCTGGAGAATGTTCCCTGTGCATGCAAGAAGAATGTGTATTCTGCTGCTTTAGGATGAAATGTTCTGAATGTCTGTTAAGTCCATCCAGTCCAGTGTGTCATTCAAAGCCATTGTTTCCTTCTTGTTGACTTTCTGCTTAGAAATCTATCCATTTCTGTCAGTGGGGTGTTGAAATACCCTAGTATTATGGTATTATTATCAATGAGTTTCTTTGTGTTTGTGATTAATTGGTTTATATATCTGGTTGTTTCATATTGGGGGCAAAAATATTTACAATTGTTAGATCTGGGTGGACAGACCCATAATTATTCCATAATGCCCTTGTTCATCTCTTATTATGGTCTTTATTTTAAAATCTAGTTTGTCTAAGAATGATTATACCAGTTTTCCTTTGGCGACCATTAGCATGATAGATGGTTCTCCATCCCATTTTGTTCACTCTGCAGGTGTCTTTAGGTCTAAAATGAGTCTCTTGTAGGAAGCATATAGATGAGTCTTGTTTTCTTATCCATTCTGTTACCCTATGTATTCAGATTGGAGCATTTAGTCCACTGATATTTAGAGTCAGTACTAAAATAAATTAATTTGGTGTCATTGTGTTGCCTGTATAGTTGGAGTTTCTGGTGATATTATATGGTCCTTTCTAAACTTTGTTGCTTTTGGTATGTTTTATTTTGTCTTTTCTCCACTAAAAGAGCCGCCCCCCCCCCTAAAATTTTTGCAGGGCTGGTTAAGTGGTCATGAAGTCTGATCAAGTAAGATTTATTCTTGGGATGCAGGGCTAGTTCAATACCTGCAAACTAATCAATGTAATACTTCACATTAATAAAAGAAAGGATAAGAAACATATGATACTCTCAATATGTGCAAAGTATTTCACAAAATACAGTATCTTTTATTGATAAAAACCCTGAAGAAAGTAGAGATAGAAGGATCATACCTGAAGATCATGAAAGCCATATGTGAAAGGCCCACTACTAACATCATCCTAAATGGGGAAAATCTGAGACCTTTCCCCCTAAGATCATGGACACAACAAGGATATTCACCACCATTATCCAAGACAGTGTTGGAAATCCTCACCTCAGCAATCCGACAGCACAAAAAAATAAAAGGCATGAAAATCAGCAAAGAGAAAGTCAAACTTTCACTCTTCACAGACTATAGGATACTCTATGTAAAAAACCCAAAGACTCCACCAAAAAACTGCTAGAACTGAGCCATGAATTCAGCAAAGTCGCAGGAAATAAAACCCACGTACAAAAATTGTTTCCATTTGTATACACCAATAATGAAGCAGCAGATAGAGAAAACAAGGAATACATCCCATTTGCAATGGCAACAAAAAACATATAATACCTAGGAATAAACCTAATCAAAGAGGTAAAAAATCTATACACTGAAAACTGTAGAAAACTTATAAAAGAAATTGAAGAAGACACAAAGAAATTGAAAAACTTTGTATACTCATGTATTGGAAGAACAAATATTGTTAAGATGAAAATACTACCCAAAGCAATGTAAATATTCAATTTGATCCACATCAAAATAACACCAGTGTTCTTCACAAAGCTAAAACAAACAATTCTAAAATGCGTATGGAACCACAAAAACCCCAAATAGCCAAAGCAGCCTAAAATAAAATAGCCAAAACTGGAAGCATCACAATTCAGGACTTCAAACTGTATAACACAGTGGTTATCATCAAGATAGTATGGTACTGTCACAAAAACAGACATAGATCAATGGAACAGAATAGAGAACCCAGAAATGGACCCACAAATGTATGGCCAACTAATCTTTGATGAAGCAGGAAAAAATATCCAATGGAAAAGACAGTCTCTTCAGTAAATGCTGCTGGGAAAACTGGACAGTGACATGCAGAAGAATGAACCACTTTCTTACACCACACACAAAAATAAAGTCAAAATGGATGAAAGACCTAAATTGAAGAAAAGAAGCCATCAAAATCCTAGAGAAGAAAACAGGAAACAACCTCTTTGATCTCAGCCACCGCAATTTCTTACTTGACATGTCTCTGGAGGCAAGGCAAACAAAAGCAAAATGTGACTATTGGGATCTCATCAAGATCCCAAGCTTCTGCACTGCAACCAAAACAATCAGCAAAACTAAAAAGCAACTGACTGGGCCAACCTCGGTATTCAAGAACACAAGTCTCCCGACCTACTTAGTTTACAAACTATAAAGCTCTTCATAGTTTGACTTTTAGGGGAAAACAAATTAATTTCAATCATATTTCAGTCTGTGGGCTGGTAGAAGGGTTATGTGAGCAAACAATAGCAGAAAAATTTCCTAACCTGGGGAAAGACACATAAAACAAAATCCAGGAAGCACAGAGGACTCTCATTACATAAAAAAAAGACCATCAACACAGCATATCATAGTCAAATTCACAAAATACTCAGGCAAGGAGAGAATCATGAAAGCAGCAAGGGAAAAGAAGTCCCTAACCTACAAGGGAAGACAGGTCAGGTTTGCAGCAGACCTATCCACAGAAACTTGGCAGGACAGAAAGGAGTGGCAGGACATATTCAATGGGCTGAATCAGAAAAATGTGCAGCCAAGAATTATTTATCCAGTAAAGCTGTGATTCAAAATAGAACGAGAGAATATTTGAGAGGAAGATGACAGTGTAGGAGGACACTGGGCTCACCGCGACCTGCTGACCACTTAGATTCCACCCACATCTGCCTAAATAACCCAGAAAACCGCAAAAGACTAGTAGAATGGACCCTCCAGAGCCAAGCATAGACGAGAGGCCCACGGAAGAGGGTAAGAAGGGTGTAGAGGTGGTGCGTGCTACACAGACTGGCAGGAGGGAGCTGGGGCAGTGGCGGGGGGGGGGGGGAAGCCAGCCCACGTGGCAAGACATAGCCCCTGAGTCTGGCTTGCAAAAGTGGAGGGGCTGGACGGAGTGTGTTCTGACAGCCAGTGGGACTTAATATCTGGAATGTTATAAGTCACCAGCTCTGCTCCGAGATGAGGAGGGCTAGAGGACATCGGGAGGGAGAGTTGTTGAGCCCTGGAGGAAAGAGCTCAGCTTGGGGGGAAGAAAGGCATTCACCAGCGCCATCTCCCTCGCCCATGCCCCAGCCAAAATCCCAAAGGGAACCAGTTCCTGTAATGGAACTTGCCTGCACCGTGCAAACACCCAACACTGTGCTTCTGTGGATCCATCCCTTCGATGGGACTGCCTACCTCCCGTGCA
Organism: Leopardus geoffroyi; assembly: GCF_018350155.1. Taxonomy (NCBI): domain Eukaryota; kingdom Metazoa; phylum Chordata; class Mammalia; order Carnivora; family Felidae; genus Leopardus; species Leopardus geoffroyi. The sequence goes on from NC_059343.1 coordinate 50,705,228, forward strand.
CAAGGCCCCTCATAAAGCAGACCACCAAAGGCAAAGCGAGCTGAATCTGCCTCTCCCGCCCCTGTGCACCTTGTGGATCCACCCCAGCTAATATGCCAGATACCATCAAAGCAGTACCACAAGCCTGGCAGTGTGCAAGTAGCCCAGATAGAGGCCACACCACTCCACAGGGAGTGTATCACTCCCCTGGGAGAGGGGAAGATAAGTTACACATCAGTCTGACTGTGGCCCCAGCTGTGGGCTGGGGGCAGACATCAGGTCTGAATGCAGCTCCGCCAACCAATGCAAGTTACTTCAGACAGCACAGAGGAACAACCCCGCAGTTCCTCACCACTCCAGGGACTATCCAAAATGACAAAAGAGAAGAATTCTCCTCAAAAGAAATTCCAGAAAGTAGTGACAGATAATGAACTGATCAAAAACGATTTAAGCAATGTAACAGAAAATGAATTTAAAATAATAGTCATAAAATTAATCGCTGGGCTTGAAAAAAGTATAGAGGACAGCAGAGAATCTATTACTACAGATCAAGGGACTAAGAAACAGTCATGAGGAGCTAAAAAATCCTGTAAATGAGGTGCAAAATAAAATGGAGGCGACCACAGCTCGGATTGAAGAGGCAGAGGAGAGAATAGCTGAATTATAGGATAAAGTTATGGAAAAAGAGGAAGCTGAGAAAAAGAGAGATAAAAACATCCTGGAGTATGAGGGGAGAATTAGAGAACTCAGTGACACAATTAAATGTAATAACATACGTATAATTGGGATTCTAGAGGAGGAAGAGAGAGGGGAAGGTGCTGAAAGTGTACTTGAAAAAATCATAGCTGAGAACTTCCCTGATCTGGGGAGGGAAAAAGGCATTGAAATCCAAGAGGCACAGAGAACTCCCTTCAGATGTAACTTGATGCTCTTCTACATGACATATCATAGTGAAACTGGCAAAATACAAGGATAAAGAGAAAATTCTGAAAGCAGCTAGGGATAAACATGTTCCAACATATAAAGGGAGACCAATAAGACTAGTAACAGATTTATCTCCTGAAACTTGGCAAGCCAGAAAGGAACAGCAGGAAATCTTCAATGTGATGAACAGAGAAAATATGCAGCCAAGAATCCTTTATCCAGCAAGTCTGTAATTCAGAATAGAATGAGAGATAAAGGTCTTCCCAAACAAGCAAAACTGAAGGAATTCATCACCACTAAACCACCACTACAAGAGATACTAAGGGGGATCCTGTGAGACAAGGTACCAGAGACATCACTACAAGCATGAAGCCTAAAGACATCACAATGACTCTAAACCCATATATTTCTATAATAACACTGAATGTAAATGGACTAAATGCTCCAACCAAAAGACATAAGGTATCAGAATGGGTAAAAAAACAAGACCCATCTATTTGTTGTCTACAAGACACTCATTTTAGACCTGAGGACACCTTCAGATTGAAAGGGAGGGGATGGAGAAATATCTATCATGCTACTGGAAGTCAAAAGAAAGCTGGAGTAGCCATACTTATATCAGAAAAACTAGACTTTAAATTAAAGGCTGTAACAAGAGATGAAGAAGGGCATCATATAATAATTACAGGGTCTATACATCAGGAAGAGCTAACAATTATAAATGTCTATGTGCTGAATATGGAAGCCCCAATATATGAAACAATTAATCACAAACATAAGCAACCTTATTGGGAAGAATGTGGTAATTGCAGGGGACTTTAATACTCTACTTACAACAATGGATAGATCATCTAGATACATGGTCAATAAAGAAACAAGGACCCTGAATGATACATTGGATCAGATGGACTTGACAGATCTATTTAGAACTCTGCATCCCAAAGCAACAGAATATACTTTCTGCTCAAGTGCACATGGAACATTCTCCAAGAAAGATCACATAATGGGTCACAAAACAGCCCTTCATAAGTATACAAGAATTGAGATCATACCATGCCTACTTTCAGACCACAATGCTATGAAACTTGAAATAAACCACAGGAAAAAGTCTGGAAAACCTCCAAAAGCATGGAGGTTAAAGAACACCCTACTAAAGAATGAGTGGGTCAACCAGGCAATTAGAGAAGAAATTTAAAAATATATGGAAATAAATGAAAATGAACATACATCAATCCAAACGCTTTGGGACGCAGCGAAGGCAGTCCTGAGAGGGAAATACATTGCAATCCAGGCCTATCTCAAGAAACAAGAAAAAATACCAAATACAAAATCTAACAGCACACGTAAAGGAAATACAAGTGGAACAGCAAAGACAGCCTAAATCAAGCAGAAGAAGAGAAATAATAAAGATCAGAGCAGAAATAAACAATATAGAAACTAAAAAACCTGTAGACCAGATCAATGAAGGCAAGAGTTGTTTTTTTTCTGAAAAAATAAACAAAATTGATACACCTCTAGCCAGACTTCTCAAAAAGAAAAGGATATGACCCAAATTGATAAAATCATGAATTAAAATGGAATTATTACAACCAATCCCTCAGAAATACAAACAATTATCAGGAAATACAATGAAAAATCATATGCCAACAAACTGGACAAGCTGGAAGAAATGGACAAATTCCTAAGCACCGACACACTCCCAAAACTCAAACAGGAAGAAATAGAAAGCTTGAACATATCGATAATCAGTAAAGAAATTGAATCAGTTATCAAAAATCTCCCAACAAATAAGAGTCCAGGACCAGATGGCTTCCCAGGAGAATTCTACCAGGCATTTAAAGCAGAGATAATACCTATCCTTTTCAAGATATTCCAAAAAATAGAAAGGGAAGGAAAACTTCCAGACCCATTCTATGAAGCCAGTCTTACTTTGATTCCTAAACCAGACAGAGACCCAGTAAAAAAAGAGAACTACAGGCCAATATCCCTGATGAATATGGATGCAAAAATTCTCAATAAGATACTAGCAAATTGAATTCAACAGCATATAAAAAGATTCATTCACCATGATCAAGTGGGATTCATTCCTGTGATGCAGGAAGGGTTCAAATTCTCAAATCAACCAATGTGATACATCACATTAATAAAAGAAAAGATAACCATATGATCCTGTCAATCGATCGGAAAAAGCATTTGACAAAATTCAGCATCCTTTCTTAATAAAAACGCTGGAGAAATTCGGGATAGAAGGAACATACTTATTCATCATAAAAGCCATTTATGAAAAGCCCACAGCTAATATCATCCTCAATGGAAAAACTGAGAGCTTTCTCCCTGAGATCAGGAACAAGACAGGGATGTACACTCTCACCGCTGTTGTTTAACATAGTGCTGGAAGTTCTAGCATCAGCAATCAGACAACAAAAGGAAATCAAAGGCATCAAAATTGGCAAAGATGAAGTCAAGCTTTCACTTTCTGCAAATGACATGATATTATACATGGAAAATCCGATAGACTCCACCAGAAGTCTGCTAGAACTGATCCATGAATTCAGCAAAGTTGCAGGATCCAAAATCAATGTACAGAAATCAGTTGCATTCTTATACACTAATAATGAAGCAACAGAAAGACAAATAAAGAAACTGATCCCATTCACAATTGCACCAAGAAGCATAAAATACCTAGGAATAAACCTAATCAAATATGTCAAACATCTGTATGCTGAAAACTATAGAAAGCTTATGAATGAAATTGGAGAAGATGTAAAGAAATGGAAAAACATTCCATGCTCATGGATTGGAAGAAAAATATTGTTAAAATGTCAATACTACCCAAAGCTATCTACATATTCAATGCAATCCCAATCAAAATTACACCAGCCTTCCTCTGGAAGCTAGAACAAGCAATCCTAAAATTTGTATGGAACCACAAATGGCCCCAAATAGCCAAAGTAATTCTGAAGAAGAAGACCAAAGCGGGGGCATCACAATCCCAGACTTTAGCCTCTACTACAAAGCTGTCATCATCAAGACAGCATGGTATTGGCACAAAAACAGACACATAGACCATTGGAATAGAATAGAAACCCCAGAACTACACCCAGATGAGTATGGCCAACTAATCTTTGACCAAGCAGGAAAGAATATCCAATGGAAAAATGACAGTCTCGTTAACAAATGGTGCTGGCAGAACTGGACAGCAACATGCAGAGCAATGAAACTAGACAACTTTTTTACACCATTCACAAAAATAAACTCAAAATGGATAAAGGACCTGAATGTGAGACAGGAAACCATCAATAGCCTAGAGGTGAAAGCAGGAAAAAAAACCTCTCTGACCTCAGCTGCAGCAATTTCTTACTTGACACATCCCCAAAGGCAAGGGAGTTAAAAGCAAAAATGAACTATTGGGACCTCATGAAGATAAAAAGCTTTCGCACAGCAAAGGAAACAACCAACAAAACTAAAAGGCAACCAACAAAATGGGAAATGATATTTGCAAATGATATATTGGACAAAGGGCTAGTATCCAAAATGTATAAAGAGCTCACCAAACTCCACACCCAAAAAACAAATAATCCAGTGAAGAAATGGGCAGAAAACATGAATAGACACTTCTCTAAAGAAGACATCCGGATGGCCAACAGGCACATGAAAAGATGCTCAACATCGCTCTTCATCAGGGAAATACAAATCAAAACCACACTCAGATATTCTCTCACGCCAGTCAAAGTGGCTCTAATGAACAAATCAGGAGACTATAGATGCTGGAGAGGATGTGGAGAAATGGGAATCCTCTTGCACTGTTGGTGGGAATGCAAACTGGTCCAGCCACTCTGGAAAACAGTGTGGAGGTTACTCAGAAAATTAAAAATAGACCTACCCTATGACCCAGCAATAACACTGCTAGGAATTTACCCAAGGGATACAGGAGTGCTGATGCATAGGGACCTTGTACCCCAATGTTTATAGCAGCACTCTCAACAATAGCGAAATTATGGAAAGAGCCTAAATGTCCATCAACTGATGAATGGAAAAAGAAATTGTGGTTTACATACACAGTGGAATACTACGTGGCAATGAGAAAGAACGAAATATGGCCCTTTGTAGCAACATGGATGGAGAATGTTTTGTTAAGTGAAATGAGTCATACGGAGAAAGACAGACACCATATGTTTTCACTCCTATGTGGATCCTGAGAAACTTAGAAGTCCATGGGGGAGGGGAAGAAAAAAAAAAAGAGGTGAGAGAGAGTGAGCCAAAGCATAAGAGACTCTTAAAAACTGAGAACAAACAGGGTTGATGGGTTGTGGGAGGGAGGGGAGCGTGGGTGATGGGTATTGAGGAGGGCAGCTTTTGGGATTAGCACTGGGTGTTGTATGGAAATCAATTTGACAATAAATTTCACATTAAAAGAACAAAAACAAAAAACAAAATAGAAGGAGAGATTAAAAGTTTTTCAGACAATGGGGCGCCTGGGTGACTCAGTCAGGAAAGCGTCCGACTTCGGATCAGGACATGATCTCGCGGTTTGTGAGTTGGAGCCCTGAATCAGGCTCTGTGGTGACAGCTCAGAGCCTGGAGCCTGCTTTGGATTCTGTGTCTCGCTCTCTCTTTGCCCTTCCTGTGCTCACGCTCTGTCCCTTTCTGTCTCAAAAATAAATAAAACATTTTTAAAAATGTTTAAAATTTCCCAGACAAAAAATAAAGGAGTTTGTGACAACTAAACCATTCCTGCAAGAAATCTTAAGGGGGACTCTCTAAGGGAAGCAAAGAAAAAATAAATAAATAAAGACCAAAAGCAACAAACGCTAGAAAGGACCAGAGAACACCACCAGAAACTCCAACTCTACAGGAAACATAACGGCAATAAATTCATATCTTTCAGTATTCACTCTAAATGTCAATGGACTCAATGCTCCAATCAAAAGACATAGGGTAACAGAATGGATAAAAAATTCCTTTAGATTGAAAGTAAGAGGATGGAGAACTATCTATCATGCTAATTGCTGACAAAAGAAAGTTGGAGTAGCCATACTTATATCAGACAATCTAGACTTTAAAATAAACACTATTATAAGAGATGAATAAGGGCATTATATTTTAATTAAGGGTTCTATCCACAGAGAAGACCTAAGAATTATAAACATTTATGGTCCAAATGTAGAGGCACCCAAATATATATATCAATTAATCACAAACACAGAAAAACTCATTGATAATAATACCATAATAGTAGGGGACTTCAACACCCCACTTAAAACAATGGTTAGATAATCTACTCAGAAAATCAACAAGGAAACAATGGTTTTGAATTACACACTGGAGCAGATGGACTTAACAGATATATTCAGAACATTTCATCCTGAAGCAGAGGAATGCACATTCTTCTCCAGTGCACATGGAATGTTCTCCAGAATAGACCACATGCTGGGACACAAATCATCCCTCAGCAAGTACAAAAAGATTGAGATCATACCGTTCATATTTTCAGACCACAACGCTATGAAACTTGAAATCAGATGCAAGAAAAAATCTGGAAAGGTAACTAATACCTGGAGACTACAGAACATCCTACTAAAGAATGAATGGTGTAACCAATAAGTCAAAGAGGGAATTAAAAATAAAATAGAAACTTGGGGATCCTGGGTGGCTCAGTCCGTTGAGTATCTGGCTTCAGCTCAGGTCATGATCTCATGGTTTGTGAGTTTGAGCCCCGTGTCAGGCTCTGTGCTGACAGCTTGAAGCCTGGAGCCTGTTTCGGATTCTGTGTCTCCCTCTCTCTCTGCTCCTCCTCTGCTTATGCTCTGTCTCCCTCTCTCCCAAAAATAAATAAATAAACTTTAAAAAATGTTTTTAAAAAAATCAAATGGAAACCAATGAAAATGATAACACCATGTGCAAAACCTCTGTAACGCAGAAAAGGCAGTCATAAGAGGAAAGTATATAGCAATTCAGGCCTTTCTGAAGAAGGAAGAAAGGTCTCAGATACAGAACCTAACCTTATGCCTTAAAAAGCTGGAAAAAGAACAGCAAATAAAACCCCAAACCAGCAGAAGACAGGAAATAATAAAGTTTAGAGCAGAAATTAATGTTTTCAAAACCAAAAAAAAAAAAAAAAAGCAGTGGAAAAGATCAATGAAACCATGTTTGTTCTTTGAAAGAAATAAGAAAATTGATAAACCAGTAGCCAGTTTGATCTAAAAGAAAAAGGAAAGGACCCAAATGAATAAAATCAAAAATGAAAGAGGAGAGATCACAACCAACACAGCAGAAATTAAAACAATAATAAGAGAATATTGTGGGCAATTATGTGCCAATAAAATGGGCAATCAGGAAGAATTTCAAATTCCTAGAAACATGTACACTACAAAAACTGAAACAGGAAGAAATAGAAAATTTTAACAGACCGATAACCAGTAAAGAAATCAAATTTAGTAATAAAAAATCTGCCAAAAAACAAGAGTCCAGGGCCAGATGGCTTTCCAGGGGAATTCTACCAAACATTTAAGGACGAGTTAACATCTATTCTCTTGAAAATGCTCCAAAAAATAGAAATGGAAGGAAAACTCCCAAACTCTTTCTATGAAGCCAGCATCACCTTGGTTCCAAAACCAGACAGAGACCCCGATAAAAAGGAGAACTATAGACCAATTTCCCTGATGAACATGGATGTAAAAATCTTCAACAAGATACTAGCCAACTAGGCCCAACAATACATTTAAAAAGTCATTCGCCACGACCAAGTGGGATTTATACCTGGGATTCAGGGCTGGTTCAATATCTTCAAAACAGTTAACGTGATTCGTCACATCAATAAAAGAAAAGACAAGAACCATACGATCCTCTCAATAGATGAAGAGAAATTATTAGACAAAATACAGCATCCTTTCTTGACAAAAACCCTCAAGAAAGTAGGGATAGAATGATCATACCTCGAGATGATAAAAGTCATATACAAGAGACTCAACGCTAATATCATCCTCAATGAGGAAAAACAGAGCTTTACTCCTAAGGTCAGGAACAAGACAGGGATGTCCATTCTCTCCACTGTTATTCAACATAGTATTGGAAGCCTTAGTTTCAGCAATCAGACAACACAAAGAAATAAAAGGCATCCAAATTGGCCAGGAGGAGGTCAGACATTCACTCTTCACAGATGACATGAAACTCTATATGGAAAACCCAAAGATTCAACAACAAAAAAAACCTTCTAGAACTGATTCATGAATTCAGCAAAGTTTCAGGATATAAAGTCAAGGCACAGAAATCAATCAGTTTCATTCCTATACACTAACAATGAAGTAAAAGGAGTAATCAATGCAATTTACAATTGCATCAAAAACCATAAAATACTTAGGAATAAATGTAACCAAAGAGGTGAAAAATCTATACACTGAAAAGGACAGAAACCTTATGAAAGAAATTGAAGAAGACACAAACAATGGAAAAATATTCCATGCTTCTGGATAGGAAGAACAAATATTGTTAAAATGTCAATACTAATACTACCCAAAGCAATCTACATATTCAATGCAATCCCTATCGAAATAACACCAGCATTCTTCACAGAGTTACAACAAACAATTCTAAAATGTGTACAGAACCAGAAAAGACCCTGAATAGCTAAAGCAATCTTGAAAAAGAAAACCAAAGCAGGAGGCATCACAATCCCAGACTTCAAGCTGTATTACAAAGCTGTAGTCATCAAGATAGTATGGCACTGTCACAAGAACAGACACTCAGATCAATGTAACAGAATACAGAACCCAGAAATGGACCCACAAGCATATGACAACTAATGTTTGACAAAACAGGAATGAATACACATGGAACAAGTCAGTCTTTTCAGCAAGTGGTACTGGGAAAACTGGACAGCAACATGCAGAATAATGAACCTGGACCACTTTCTTACACCATACAAAAAAATAAACTCAAAATGAATGAAAGACCTAAATGTATGACAGGAACCCATAAAAATCCTCAAGGATAAAGCAGGCAAACACCTCTCTGATCTTGGACACAGCAACTTCTTACTCAACACGTCTCCAGAGGCAAGGGAAACAAAAGCAAAATGAACTATTGGGACCTCATCAAAATAAAAAGCTTCTGCACAGCAAGGGAAACAACCAGCAAAACTAAAAGGCAACGGATTGAATGGGAACAGATATTTGCAAACGACATATCATATAAAGGGTTAGCATCCAAAATCTATAAAGAACTTATCAAACTCAACACCCAGGAAATAAACAATCCAGGGAAGAAATGGACAAAAGACAGAATAGACACTTTTCTAAAGAAGACATCCAGATGGCCAACCGACACATGAAAAAATTCTCACCATCACTCATCATCAAGGAAATACAAATCAAAACCAAAATGAGACACCACCTCACACCTGTCAGAATGGCTAACGTTAACAACTCAGGTAACCACAGATGTTGGTGAGGATGCGGAGAAAGAGGATCTCTTTTGCACTTCTGTTGGGAGTACAAACTGGTGCATCCACTCTGGAAAACAGTATGGAGGTTCCTTAAAAAATTAAAAATAGAACTACCATACAACACAGCATTTTCACTACTAGGTATTTATCCAAGGGATACAGGGATGCTGTTTCAAAAGGACACATGCACCCCAATGTTTGTAGCAGCGCTATCAACAATAGCCAAAGTATGGAAAGAGCCCAAATTTCCATCGATGCATGAATGTATAAAGAAGATGCAGTATATATATAAAATGGAGTATTACTCAGTAATCAAAAAGAATTAAATCTTGCCACTTGCAACTAATAGATGGAACTAGAGGTTACCACGCTAAGTGAAATTAGACAGAGAAAGACAAATATCATATGACTTCACTCATATGAAGACTTTAAGACACAGAACAGATGAATACAAGGGAAGGGAAGCAAAAATAATATAAAACAGGGAGGGGAGCAAAATATAAGAGACTCTTAAATATGGAGAACAATCAGAGGGTTACTTAAGGGTTGTGGGAGGGGGGATGGGCTAAATGGTAAGGGATTAAGGAATGCACTCTTGAAATCATTGCTGCAATATATGCTAACTAACTTGGATGAAAATTAAAAAAAAAAAGAAAAGAAAAAGAAAAAGAAAAAGAAAAAGAAAAAGAAAAAGAAATTTTGGGTGGGAAAAAAACCAGGAAGTTTAAGTAAGAATCAAAACACTCCCAGTACATAAAAGCCCAAGACCACATGGTTTTATTAGTGAATTCCAGCAAACATTTATTCATTTATTTTTTCCAGCAAACATTTATAAAAATAATGTACCTCTTTTTTGTTTGTTTTAATATATGAAATTTATTGTCAAATTGGTTTCCATACACCACCCAGTGCTCATCCCAACAGGTGCCCTCCTCAATACCCATCACCCACCCTCCCCTCCCTCCCACTCCCCATCAGCCTTCAGTTTGTTCTCAGTTTTTAAGACTCTCTTATGCTTTGGCTTTCTCCAACTCTAACCTCTTTTTTTTTCCTTCCCCTCCCCCATGGGTTCCTGTTAAGTTTCCCAGGATCCATATAAGAGTGAACACATATGGTATCTGTCTTTCTCTGTATGGCTTATTTCACTTAGCATAACACTCTCCAGATCCATCCACGTTGCTACAAAGGGCCATATTTAATTCTTTTTTAAACAATGTTTATTTATTTGTGAGACAGAGAGAGAGCATGGGTGGGGGAGGGTCAGAAAGAGAGGTAGACAGAATCTGAAGCAGGCTCCAGGCTCTGAGCTATCGGCACAGAGCCGGATGCAGGGCTCGAACTCACGGACCGTGAGATCATGACCTGAGCCGAAGTCGTATGCTTAACCAACTGAGCCACCCAGGCGCCCCCATATTTCATTCTTTCTCATTGCCACATAGTACTCCATTGAGTATATAAATCACAATTTCTTTATCCATTCATCAGTCGATGGACATTTAGGCTGTTTCCACAATTTGGCTATTGTTGAGGGTGCAGCTATAAATATGGGGGTACAAGTGCCCCTATGCATCAGTACTCCTGTACCCCTTGGGTAAATTCCTAGCAGTGCTACTGCTGGGTCATAGGGTAGGTCTATTTTTAATTTTTTCAGGAACCTCCACACTGTTTTCCAGAGCGGCTGCACCAGTTTGCATTCCCACCAACAGTGCAAGAGGGTTCCTGTTTCTCCACATCCTCGCCAGCATCTATAGTCTCCTGTTTTGTTCATTTTGGCCACTCTGACTGGCGTGAGAGAATATCTGAGTGTAGTTTTGGTTTGTATTTCCCTGATGAGGAGCGACGTTGAGCATCTTTTCATGTTCCTGTTGGCAATCCGGATGTCTTCTTTAGAGAAGTGTCTATTCATGTTTTCTGCCCATTTCTTCACTGGATTATTTGTTTTTCGGGTGTGGAGTTTGGTGAGCTCTTTATAGATTTTGGATACTAGTCCTTTGTCTGATATGTCATTTGCAAATATCTTTTCCCATTCCGTTGGTTGCCTTTTACTTTTGTTGATTGTTTCCTTTGCTGTGCAGAAGATTTTATCTTCATGAGGTCCCAATAGTTCATTTTTGCTTTTAATTCCCTTGCCCTTGGGGATGAGTCAAGTAAGAAATTGCTGCGGCTGAGGTCAGAGAGGTCTTTTCCTGTTTTCTCCTCTAGGGTTTTGATGGTTTCCTGTCTCACATTCAGGTCCTTTATCCATTTTGAATTTATTTTTGTGAATGGTGTGAGAAAGTGGTCTAGTTTCAACCTTCTGCATGTTGCTGTCCAGTTCTCCCAGCACCATTTGTTAAAGAGACTGTCTTTTTTCCATTGGATATTCTTCACTGCTTAGTCAAAGATTAGTTGGCCATACTTTTCTGGGTCTAGTTCTGGGGTTTCTATTCTATTCCATTGGTCTATGTGTCTGTTTTTGTGCCAATACCATGCTGTCTTGATGATTACAGCTTTTTTTTTTTTTTTCAATGTTTATTTATTTTTGGGACAGAGAGAGACACAGCATGAACGGGGGAGGGGCAGAGAGAGAGGGAGACACAGAATCGGAAACAGGCTCCAGGCTCTGAGCCATCAGCCCAGAGCCCGACGCGGGGCTCGAACTCACGGAGCGCGAGATCGTGACCTGGCTGAAGTCGGACGCTCAACCGACTGCACCACCCAGACGCCCCAATTACAGCTTTGTAGTAGAGGCTAAAGTCTAGGATTGTGATGCCTCCTGCTTTGGTCTTCTTCAAAATTACTTTGGCTGTTTGGGGCCTTTTGTGATTCCATACAAATTTTAGGATTGCTTGTTCTAGCTTCGAGAAGAATGCTGGTGCAATTTTCATTGGGATTGCATTGAATGTGTAGATGGCTTTGCGTAGTATTGACATTTTCACACTATTTATTCTTCCAACGCATGAGCACAGAATGTTTTTCCATTTCTTTATATCTTCTTCAATTTCCTTCATAAGCTTTCTATAGTTTTCAGCATACAGATCTTTTACCTCTTTGGTTAGGTTTATTCCTAGGTATTTTATGCTTCTTGGTGCAATTGTGAATGGGATCATTTTCTTCATTTGATTTTCTGTTGCTTCATTATTAGTGTATAAGAATGCAACTGATTTCTGTACATTGATTTTGTATCCTGCCACTTTGCTGAATTCATGTATCAGTTCTAGCAGACTTTTGGTGGCATCTATCGGATTTTCCATGTATATTATCATGTCATCTGCAAGAAGTGAAAACTTGACTTCTTTACCAATTTTGATGCCTTTGATTTCCCTTTGTTGTCTGATTGCTCATGCTAGAACTTCCAACACGATGTTAAACAACAGCAGTGAGAGTGTACATCCCTGTCGTGTTCCTGATCTCAAGGGGGAAAGCTCTTAGTTTTTCCCCATTGAGGATGATGTTAGCTGTGGGATTTTCATAAATGGCTTTTATGATGAATAAGTATGTTCCTTCTATCCCGACTTTCTCGTTGGTCTTTATTAAGAAACGTTGCTGAATTTTGTCAAATGCTTTTTCTACATAGATTCACAGGATCATATCGTTCTTGTCTTTTCTTTTATTAATGTGGTGTATCACTTTGATTGATTTGCGAATGTTGAACCAACCCCGCAGCCCAGGAATGAATCCTGCTAGATCATGGTGAATAATTCTTTTTATATGCTGTTGAATTCAATTTGCTAGTATCTCATTGAGAATTTTTGCATCCATATTCATCAGGGATATTGGCCTGTAGTTCTCTTTTTTTACTGAGTCTCTGTTTGGTTTAGGAATCAAAGTAATACTGGCTTCATAGAATGAGTCTGGAAGTTTTCCTTTCCTTTATATTTTTTGGAATAGCTTGAGAAGGATAGGTATTATTTCTGCTTTAAACCTCTGGGAGAACCCCCCTGGGAAGCCATCTCGTCCTGGACTCTTATTTGTTGGGAGATTTTTGATAACTGATTCAATTTCTTCGCTGGTTATGGGTCTGTTCAAGTTTTCTATTTCTTCCTGTTTGAGTTTTGGAAGTGTGTGGGTGTTTAGGAATTTGTCCATTTCTTCCAGGTTGTCCAGTTTGTTGGCATATAGTTTTTCATAGAATTCCCTGATAATTGCTTGTATTTCTGAGGGATTGGTTGTAATAATTCCATTTTCATTCGTGATTTTATCTAGTTGGGTCATCTCCCTTTTCTTTTTGAGAAGCCTGGCTAGCGGTGTAGCAATTTTCTTTATTTTTTCAGAAAAACAACTCTTGGTTTCATTGATCTGTTGTACACTTTTTTAGATTCTATATTGTTTATTTCTGCTCTTATCTTTATTATTTCTCTTCTTCTGCTGGGTTTAGGCTGCCTTTGCTGTTCTGCTTCTATTTCCTTTAGGTGTCCTGTTAGATTTTGTATTTGGGATTTTTTCTTGTTTCTTGAGATAGGCCTGGATTGCAATGTATTTTCCTCTCAGGACTGCCTTTGAGGCATTCCAAAGCGTTTGGATTGTTGTCTTTTCATTTTCGTTTCTTTCCATATATTTTTTAATGTCTTCTCTAATTGCCTGGTTGACCCATTAATTGTTTAGTAGGGTGTTCTTTAACCTCCATGCTTTTGGAGGTTTTCCAGACTTTTTCCTGTGGTTGATTTCAAGCTTCATAGCATTGTGGTCTGAAAGTATGCATGGTATGATCTCAATTCATGTATACTTATGAAGGGCTGTTTTGTGACCCATTATGTGATCTATCTTGGAGAATGTTCCATGTGCACTGGAGCAGAAAGTATATTCTGTTGCTTAGGGATGCAGAGTTCTAAATAGATCTGTCAAGTCCATCTGATCCAATGTATCATTCAGGGCCTTGTTTCTTCATTGACCGTGTGTCTAGATGATCTATCCATTTCTGTAAGTGGGGTGTTAAAGTCCCCTGCAACTACCACATTCTTATGAATAAGGTTGCTTATGTTTGTGAGTAATTGTTTTATATATTTGGGGGCTCCCATATTCGGTGCATAGACATTTATAATTGTTAGCTCTTCCTGATGGATAGATCCTATAGTTATTAAATAATGCCCTTCTTCCTCTCTTGTTACAGCCTTTAATTTAAAGTCTAGTTCATCTGATATAATTATGGTTACTCCAGCTTTCTTTTGACTTCCAGTAGCATGATAGATATTTCTCCATCCCCTCCCTTTCAATCTGAAGGTGTCCTCAGGTCTAAAATGAGTCTGTTGTAGACCACAAATAGATGGGTCTTGTTTTTGTATCCATTCTGATACCCTATGTCTTTTGGTTGGAGCATTTAGTCCATTTACATTCAGTGTTATTTTAGAAAGATATGAGTTTACAGTCATTGTGATGTCTGTAGGTTTCATGCTTATAGCGATGTCTCTGGTACCTTGACTCACAGGATCCCCCTTATGATCTCTTGTAGGGTTGGTTTACTGGTGACGAATTCCTTCAGTTTTTGTTTGTTTGGGAAAACCTTTATCTCTCCTTCTATTTTAAAAGACAGATTTGCTGGATAAAGTATTCTCGGCTCCATATTTTTTCTGTTCATCACATTGAAGATTTCCTGGTGTTCCTTTCTGGCCTGCCAAATTTCAGTAGGGAGATCTGTCACTAGTCTTATCGGACTCCCTTTATATGTTAGAGTACGTTTATCCCTAGCTGCTTTCAGAATTTTCTCTTTATCCCTGTATTTTGCCAGTTTCACTATGATATGTCGTCCTGAAGATTGATTCAAGTTATGTCTGAAGGGAGTTCTCTGTGCCTCTTGGATTTCAATGCCTTTTTCCTTCCCCCGATCAGGGAAGTTTTCAGCTATGATTTCTTCAAGTATACCTTCAGCACCTTTCCTTCTATCTTCCTCCTCTGGAATACTGGTTATGCGTAGATTATTTCTCTTTAGTGCATCACTTAGTTCTCTAATTTTCCCCTCATACTCTTGGATTTTTTTTATCTCTCTTTTTCTCAACTTCCTCTTTTTCCATAATTTTATCTTCTAGTTCACCTATTCTCTCCTCTGCCTCTACAATCCCAGCTGTAGTTTTCCACATTTTATTTTGCAGCTCACTTATAGCATTTTTTTAGCTCCTCCTGGCTGTTCCTTAGTCCCTTTATCTCTGTAGCAACAGATTCTGTGCTGTCCTCTATACTCTTTTCAAGCCCAGCGATTAATGTTATGACTGTTATTGTAAATTCACTTTCTATTATATTGTTTAAATCCTTTTTGATCACTTCGTTAGCTGTTGTTATTTCCTGGAGATGCTTTTGAGTGGAATTCTTCCGTTTCATCATTTTGGATTGTCCCTGGAGTGGTGCCGAACTGCAGGGCACTTCTCCTGTGCTGTCTTGAATAACTTGCATTGGTGGGTGAGGCCGCAGTCAGACCTGATGTCTGCCCCCAGCACACCACTGGGGCCACAGTCAGACTGGTGTGTACCTTCTTTTCCCCTCTCCTAGGGGTGGGATTCTCCTAGGTGGCATGGCCGATCTGGGCTACTTGCATACTGCCAGGCTTGTGGTGCTGGAGATCCGGCATATTAGCTGGGGTGATTGGTAAGGTGCACAGGGGCGGGAGGGGCAGGCTCAGCTTGCTTTTCCTTCGGTGATCTGCTTCACGAGGGGCCCTGCAGCACCAGGATTTTGTCAGACCCGCTGCCAGAGGGATGGATCTGCAGAAGCAAAATGTTGGGTGTTTTTGCAGTGCAAGCAAGTTCCCTGACAGGAACTGGTTCCCTTTGGGATTTTGGCTGGGGGATGGTCGAGGGAGATGGTGCTGGCGAGTGCCTTTGTTCCCTGCCAAGCTGAGCTCTGTCATCCGGGGCTCAACAACTCTCCCTCCCGTTGTCCTCCAGCCCTCCTGCTCTCTGAGCAGAGCTGTTAGCTTATAACCTTCCAGATGTTAAGTCCCGCTTGCTGTCTGAACACACTCCATCTGGCCCCTCCCCTTTTGCAAGCCAGACTTGAGGGCTCTGCTTTGCCAGCAGGCTGCCCCTCCACCCCGGCTCCCTCCCGCCAGTCCGTGTAGCATGCACCTCCTCTCTGCCCTTCCTATCCTCTTCCGTGGGCCTCTCGTCTATGCTTGGCTCCAGAGAATCCATTCTGCTAGTCTTCTTGTGGTTTTCTGGGTTATTTAGGCAGGTGTGGGTGGAATATAAGTGATCAGCAGGACGCGGTGAGCCCAGTGTCCTCCTATGCCACCATCTTCCTCCCTCATAATAGATTTTTGTTCAAAATAATGACACTCTTTATCAAAATGTTACAAATAATGAAATAGAGGAAACACATTCAAAATCATTCTATGAGGCCAGTATTACCTAGTTATCAAAGCAGGATAAAAGCAATACAAAAACAAAAAAGTGTAGTTTGTCTGTTTTAAGTGTTGGTACTCTAGGTTTCTTCTGACATATATTTGCATGATAAAATTTTCCCTACTCCTTACTTTAATCTGCAGGTGTCTTTAGGTATAAAATGAGTCTCCAGGGGAAGCTAAGATGATGGCATAGTAAGAGTACTCAACACTCATCTTGTGCCTCAAACACAACTTGAGACAAAATTAGGTAACCATGAAATCATTCTGAATACCAAAGAAATCAACTTGAGGACTGATAGAACAAACTTCAAAACTAGAGGGAGAGAAGAGATCACACTGAGGAAGGTAGAAATGGCGGGTACATGGATTGGGGGGGAAATGGACTGTGGGTGCTGTGGAGCAAGGTGGGGTTTCCTGGTAATGGGGAAAAGCAAGAAAAAGGAGCACACAGGGAAATGCACAAGGAGAACACTTCATCAAAACCATTAGCTAAGAAAAGGAGAGGGGTTAATTTTCATGAGTTTTGCAACCAGTGGGGTTTGAAGACTGGAATTATAAAGGTCACTGGGGTTGTCTGGCATGGATCCTTGAGGGTGATGCCCTATTCTTAGAGAAAAGGCAGGCAAACAAGGGAGTGGATTTCACAATATGAGGAATGAGAAGAGAATACAGGTGGAGATTGTTTTCTCTTACTAGAGCTTGTCAATAAGGAATATCATTCATGGATGTGACACTCTGAGGACAAAGGAGATGGCTAGCACCATTTCCTTCCCACACCCCTCAGCATAAATGCAGAGCCACTTGCCAAGAGCAACTCAGTCCTGACCCTGGCTGCCTAGCTTGTTTGCTTCAAGTCCCACACTCTGGTGTGACTGCCTTTCTCAACTGAACCTGCCTCAGTCCAAGCACAAAAAGACCCTCCATCAGAAGGTCACCAAACACCCTTGCCCACACCATGTCTCTGAGGTCTTGACATTTAAGAGACCACAGACTTAGCTAAGGTAGAGCCTTCAGGGCACTGTGATGATCTTGGAGAGAAGGCAGGAAAATAATCTGGAGGTAGACAGCATGAAAACAGTGATCTGAAAAACAACTGTGAAGCACAGGGAGAATAATATTTGCTCTTCTAAGAGTGTTCCCTTGAGAGCAGCAATCACAGAGATACCTCTCCGGAGACAAATGAGTTGGTTGACACAAATTCATTCCCCTGCCTCTTAGCATAAGTACAGAACCACCTTTAGTAAACAGCAAAACTTCTGCACTGGCTGTCTAGCTGCTAACACTAGGTCCCATAACTGGTACTCTGCTTGTGCAGCTCTTCTGAGTCTTGCTTGCCTCAGTTGCAATGAAGTGCATCGCTTCCCCAGAAGACCGGCAGAAACCCATTCCTATTCCATGGCACCTGACCAGAGTTCTGAAAGGCTTCAGTTCTAATGAAAGTAGCACCTATGTCATTTCACAAGCAGACCAGAGGACAGTTAGTTAAAACTTGCCACATGTTGGCCAAAGACCAAACACTGCCCACTGCAGGCAAGGAGAATCTCTGCATACAGCTGCCCTGAAGGATAGAGCAGCCAAAACACAACAGCAGAGTGCAAGCAGTACACACCAGACATACTCCCTGAAGCACCAGGCCCTAGACCTATATGACCTTTTCATAAAGCCATCACAACCAGGAGAAAGAAATGTAACAGGCTTTTCTAACACAGAGAAGGCAGAGACTTAGACAAAATGCAAAGACAGCAATTCATTCCAAGTGAAAGGACAAGACTATGGCCAGAGATCTAAGTGAAACACATATAAGGAACAAGCTGGATAGAGAATTTAAAGCAACAATTATAAGAACACTTTCTGGGCTTAAGAAAAGAATGTAAGACTTCAGGGAGGCCCTTATCTCAGAGATAAAATACTTAAGGAAGAGTTAGTGAGAAATGAAAAATAAAATAGCTGAGATTATAAATGGATGAATGAGGGGTGTCTGGGTGGCTCAGGCAGTTGAACAGTCAATTCTTGATTTTGGTTCAGGTCATTATCCCGGGATCGTGTGATCAAGCCCTGTGCAGGGCTCCACACTGAGTATGGAGACTGCTTAAGATTGTTTCTCTCTCACTCATGGCCTCTCTCCTTTGCTTACTCTCTCTATATATATAAAATAATATGTTAAATAAATTTAAAAAAATTAAATTGGATGGATGAAATAAACAAAATGATTGAAGAGGCAGAGGAAAATCAGAGGAATGAATAAGTGATATAGAACATAAAATAATGAGGGGCGCTGAGTGGCTCAGTCAGCTAAGCGACTGACTGTTGATTTTGGTTCAGGTCATTATCTCATGGGGTTCATGGGTTTGAGCCCCATGTCAGGCTCTACACTGACAGTGAGGAGCCTACTTGGGATTCCCTCGCTCCCTCTCTATCTGCACTTCCCCTGTTCACTCACTTTCTCTCTCTTTGTCTCCCAAAATAAATTTAAAAAATTAAAAAAATAAATATTTTTAAAAGAAGATAAAATAATGAAAAATAATGAAGTTAAACAAAAGAGAGAAAGAAGAATTATGGAACACAAGAATAGACTTAAGGAACGCAGTGACTCCAGCAAATGTAATAACATTTGTATCATAGGGTCCCAGAAGAAGAAGAGAGAAAAATAGAGCAAAAGTTTATTTGAGGAAATAACTAAAAACTTCCCAAATTTGGGGAAGAAACAAACATCCAAATCTAGGAGGCAGAGAGAATAGCGAACAAAATCAACAAAAGGAGACAAATACCAACACATATTATTTCATCTGCAATACACAACAATAAAGAAAAAATTCTAAAAGCAAGACAAAAATTGTCCTTAACCTATAAGTTAAGACCCATGAGGCTAGCTGCAGATCTCTCAAAATAAACTTTGCAAGTGAGGATAGAGTGGCATGATATATTCAGCATGCTGAACTGGAAAAATCTGCAGCCAATAATACTCTGTCAAACAAGGCTGTTATTCAGACTAGAAGGAGAAATAAAGAGCTTCCCAAACAACAACAACAAAAAACAAAGGAGTTCATGACTGGTAAACCAACCCTACAAGAAATATTAAAGGGGATTCCTTTGAGTGCAAAGTAAAGACCAAAAGTGACAACAACTAGAAAGGAACAGAGAAAATCTCCAGAAACAATAACATAATAAGTAATAAAATGGCACTAAATACATATCTATCAATAATTACTCTAAATTTAAATGGACTAAACACCCAAACAGAATGGATAAGATAAAAACAGGACCCATCTACATTCTGCCTACAAGAGAATCATTTGAAACCTAAAGACACCTGCAGATTGAAAGTGAGGGGATGGATGTAGAGTTATTTCTAGAGAGTGTATTGTACACCCTGGGAAAGTGAATGGGGTAATTGCTTAAACATCAGAGATGTTCTGGTGTCAAGGCTGTCAGACACGATAGCACTATGAGAACAGAGTCCCATGTCTCCCAGGAGCCAATTAGGAAACAGACCCACTGTAATTGCCTAGCAGACCTTGAAACTACACATCTTCCCTACATAATTGCCTGTAAACACCAGATGTGTGTGTTTGGTCTATGTCTGGAGGCTCCTCGTGATTTTCTTCCATGCTTTAACATTGATGTTTATAGCTGGTGAACATAAAACAAAGACTATGTGCAGTTTGCTGCTGCTGTTGCTTTGTTGGCAGAGGTGGTCCTACACACCTGCTCAGTCTGAGCAGGTCTGAGAACTTTTTCTTCAGTGTGCATCTACAAGTAGTACCTGAACTGGGACCAGCAGAATCGACTGGCCTCTGGCTGCATACCTTGTCTCTCAAGCCCAAGAAAGGGAAAAAGACATCTGCTCAGTTAGGTAGAAACTACTGGCACTTGATACCCATAACCCTCATTCAGGTAGGAACTACTCGCACTCAGTGCCTATAACACTCATTCAGGTAGAAACTACCGGGATTCAGTGCCCACAATGATTCAAGCAAAATATCCCTAATCTTTCCTTTTCTAATCAGGCATGAAGAACCCCTCATGTTCTTGTCTATTTTACTTTTGTTTTCATGTTCACCTTTCATGGGAGTTTCACTATCTAAGCAGAAGAATATACATAAAAAGCAACTCCATATGCTTTTGCACTCATCAGGATGTAAAGTCCCAGAAAAAGATTTAACCCAATTACTTTTCATAATTTATCAGCAATGCACATGGTACCCAGCTGAGGGGTCCCTTAAAATGGCCAATTGGGAGTGAATAGTGCACTACTTAAAAAATGCTCTTGGCCAAATAAAGATCTCTCATTTACACACTTGGAAGTTAGGCCACATTGCCATTCATGCTTTACAATAAAAACTTGATTAAAATATTGGCAGGACTTGAAAAAAAGAAAAAAGAAAAAAGAAAAAAAATATATGCTTTTACTCATCTATCTAAGCTGACAGGCTTTAACACTGGGAGACCTCTTTATCTGTCCTCTGGGCTTTTATCCATCTCCAGCCTTCTTGACAGCAACTCAACTCTTCTATGCTCCTCCATCACCTGGGTTATGAGAAATTCCCTCACATATGTTGTTTCAATATAACTAATAATTTTCATGGAGTCTCACACTAATAGATGATATTCAGGCACAATTGGACAAAGTCAGGGTCTCTCCTGGATTGTTTAACTGGTTTGGAAACTGGGGACATTATCTTAGAGAAGCTATCTTGTTGGTCAATATAATCTTTATTTTGTGTTTTTCTCTTTATGTCTACCAATGCTTATGCTACCCCATGCTTGCCAGCCCACCTTAAATCACTCAACCTAAGATTGGATACTCTGACTGCTATACCCCCACACCATCCCTTATCAGCTTGAAGAAGCCAGAATGGTTAACATCCCTGTTCGCTAACAGCAGTTAGGGGCCCTATTCCAGTGGGAGCAATAAATAGGGAAACGGTTAACATTAGGCAGAGAAAGATAAGAGACCCTTAGGGAGGCTGGCTGCAGCTACAAGCCAGAGGCTGACAAAGCAACAGTGGCAGCAGAATTTGGGAAAAAAGAGAATGACATAAACATGTTCCATAACTGCCTGAGCTAAATGCCATAACAGTATTATCTTACAGTTAGATTTATGTTGTAAAGAAAAAGGTAGATGGTCAGAAGTTCCTTATATGCAATTCTTCTTTGCTTTACTGGGCCAGGCAAACTTATGTAGGAGTTGTAAGTTTGGTCTCAACCCCTTTAAGTGGCCAAAAAAGGCAAGTACTTACAGACTTTACCCCTGAGGCCTCTTCTCAGAAAAAAAGCCACCTATTAAATAAACCCTTATGCCCTCCTTATCTAGGATTGCCAGGGACAAAAATGTTCCTCTTAAAAAAACAAAAGGCACATTCAATGTATCCATTGACTAAAATTCCTCATGGTACATTTGGCCCCATAAAGGTTCCATTTTCCTTGCAAGATCTTAAACAAATAAAAAAGAACCTAAACAAAATTTCAGACAACCCTTATCAATATATGTAGGAATGTTCCAAAACCTAACCCAGGTTGCTGAAAAAAACATAGGTCATCCCTAACAAAGAGGATTCTAATACTCTCTCACTGTTTCTCCTAATACAGTAAAATTCTGCTAAATGTAATTAACACTGATGAAAATAAGAAAAGTAACTGTATATATAGAAAAGTAGGAGATATATAAAAAAAGATATAAGGAATAAAAATACATTTTTGTTGAAGGTTTAAAAAAGTAATTTTGTCCTAAATAAAACTGGTTGCTTAGAAAAAAAATGGCTTAGGTCAAAATCTAAAAACCAAGGAAAGTTGTAGAAGGTTTGTAAAGAAAATTATCTGGAAAAAAAATTTTTATGTATGGTTAGGATGGACTAAGGTTAAAAAAATGGATTTTAAAAATGCACTAATACAAGAATAAAATTCAGCTTTTCTTTATGTTCAAAAGACAGTTTTCTTGGATTATGGATCTGCTCTTTAAAAAAATGTAAATGAAGTTCTTTTCTCTTTTGTCTACCAAAAAACAACCAAAGGTTTATGTTTTGTCTTTATCGGGTCTTTCATTATTTAGTCAAAACTCCTCAATGTTAAAGGAGCTAGGTATTGCTAACAACTATATAAACCTACATATTTGCCTTAAAAATTTCTTATTGCCACCTTGGTTATGTGAATAACTAAAATTTATTGTGATCTATAATCCTATTCAGGATATACTTTATAACTTTCTAAGGTTTTAACAAACTTCCAAAGATTTAAATTGTAAATAAAATATTTTTAACCAATTGGGCCTTTTTATTCGACATGTTACTTAAAAAGCCCTGTCAAACAAATAATAATAAACTTTAGGTTATGTTTCTTGGGTCAATGCTATAACTACTCAAATATATATATAATTCCTAAAATTTTAATATATTTTGGTGTAAGGTCATAACTTGATATTCTAATCATCAAAATGTTATATGTCACAAAAATAACTAAATTTTCTTGTCATTTACATAATAATAAACTTTCATATCACATTATTAACAAGTCCATTTTTAAGTCTTTTGTCATTTATAGTTATTGTTCTGACTCTCACAAAATGTGTTTCATATTCAAAGAGATTTATAAAAAAATATTTTAGGACAAATACAGATATTTAACATCTTTAAGATCTTAACACAAATGGGTAAAACTTTCCAAAATTAAAAAACTACATTCAAACTAAACAAAAATTAATAACATAAAACTAAGTAAGCAAAAAATAATTTTTATCAACTATCAAAGGACTCTTATTTGGGCTTCTTTTTCTTTTTGTTATTCTAATCATGTTTTACTGTTTTCTTCTATGTCTCTCCACCTGATGTCAAGACTCCTTCACTACCATAAATGTCAAGCCATCGTTAAACATATTTAAAACTACTCTTATTAAAACAAAAGGGGGGAAATGCCACCCCCTCAGATAAGATTAATGAGAGCCCTATTCACATTAAATCATTTACTATTAGAAATTTTCACTCTGCTATGCTCACACATTTTCAAATGAAACAAAAATTCCCAAAACCCAAGGTATGGTATAGATTGCCCAATGAAGGCCCAACAAGAAGGGTCCAATACAATTGTTAACCTGGTGGAGAGCTTTTGCTGCCGTACTTTCTTCTCATGGTACTATATGAGTACCTGCTCGGTTAATAAAACCACATCATGAGCTGGCAAGACAGACTCGAGAATCCAATACCAAATTTCAAACTGATGGTGGTAGCCCTTCCCAGCGGGATATTGAATCCAAACAAGAGGAAAATAGACCACTCAGCCAACTGAGACATCTCCTGTGATGATGTTAAAAAATTAACCTTACAGGTTGAAGAGGTTTTAATCAACATGGGCATGCACGTGACCCCTAAAAATATGTTTCTATCTGGTCATCTCTTGCCTTACTGCCAACTCAAATAAGGTAATACTTCTGCTAATGTGTCTGCATTCTTTACCTGTTGCTTTTACTCACCCATACTCTATTTTTACCTTTCGGGCTCCTCTTCTTTGCCCTCCTATGTTTTGTCTTGTCTCCTGGGAAGATCCTGAGATTCCTCTCATATAACTCCTCTATTACTGGACGACACTGGGCTCCCATTAACATATAGACTTTCTATAAATTGGACTTTTTCTCACTTGAGCATTTCTCTATTTTATAATCCTAATACCGCAATACTAACAAGAGCCTCTAAGTCCCTCTTCACAAACAATGGTATATGAATAGCATACTTAAAACACCAAAAGATAAATCTCTGATAAGTACTATCAAATATCAACATTTTGTTCTCACAATAAGGGTAGAAGGAATCCTATCTGAGGGAAAACAAGTACCAAAACTTTCAATGCCAGTATGTACCAGACTCTAGCTGGAGATGGGGTCCTATGATGGCTTCTCCATGGGACATTTGCCATTTTTGTAATTTTACTCAAATATCCTTATTTAACAATACAATCCTTAAAAATTTGGAACCTCAAGGACTGATGGTCTTATGGACAGTAATAGAATCTGGGAAGGATGTATCTAAAACTTACTTTCCATTATGATACTTCTAACCCCATATAAAATCCTGGATTTGCGGGTCTGATACTTAGACTCAAATACTCCACTAATGCCTATTCTTCTATTAAAACTTCCTCTTAGAGAATTGGCTTGCCACTTGTTCCAAAAAAATTATGTCTCCATTAATAAACTAAAACTAGGTTACAAAAAACAGTTACAAGAGCTTCAACAAAGAAGGCCAACAGGTCACAATGAACACTCTTAATGATATTTCTAACTAGATCAACCAAAAAACCTGGTGCTCTGGGTTCAATATACACTTTAATACTATTGCAATGTTGCTAATAATCTTGTTTTTTTGTTATAGTTGTCAAAATGATTATGTCCCTTTGCTCCTCCAACAAGCCACCCAAGGTGTTCTTCACCAATACCTGGATTCTCACCACTTCCATGACAACTCCTGGTCCTGCTAATAAAAACAAAAGGAGAGGGGAGTTATGGAGTTATTTCTAGAGAGTGTATTGTAAGCCCTGGGAAAGTGAATGGGGTAATTGCTGAAACATAAGCGATGTGCTGGTCTCAAGGCTGTCAGACGCATTAGCACTATGAGAACAGAGCCCCATGATCTCCCAGGAACCAGTTAGGAGACAGACCCACTGTGATTGCCTAGCGGTCCTTGAAACTACACATCTTGCCTACGTGATTTCCCATAAACACCGGATGTGTGTTTGATCTATGTCTGGAGGCTCCTTATGTTTTCCTCCCATGCTTTAACATTCTTTGATGTTTATAGCTGGTGAACATAAAATAAAAACTATGTGCAGTTTGTTGCTGTTGCTGCTGTTTCACTGGCAGAGGTGGCCCTGCACGTTCGCTCAGTATAAGTGTCTGAGAACTTTTTTGTCACTGCGCAGCCACAGATGGAGAAATATTTGTCATGCAAATGGTTGTCAAAAGAAAGCCAGGGTAGCAATACTTATCAGACATACAAGATATAAAACAAAACACTGTAAAAAGCAATGCAGAATGCACTATACCATAATAAATGTGACTAGCCAAAAAGAAACTCTACAATTGTAAATATATACATGTCCCCAATATGAGAGCACCAAAATATATAAAATAAGACACATAAAGGAACCGATTGATAATAGTACAATAACAGTAAGGCATTAAACACCCACTTACATTCATGGATAGTTAATCTAAGCAGAAAATAAACAATGAAACAATGGGTTTATTTTATTATTATTATTATTATTATTCTCAAGCTAGCTAACATTTAGTTTAGTCTTAGATTCAGGAGTAGACTCCCGTGATTCATCATTACATACAACACCCAGTGCTCATCCCAACAAGTGCCCTTATCAATGCCCATCACCCATTTTCCTCACTCTCAATCCCCCCACCCCCATCAACCCTAACTTTGTTCTCTGTATTTAAGTGTCTCTTATGGTTTGTCTCCCTCTCTATTTGTATCTTACTTTTCCTTCCCTTCCTTTATTTTATCTGTTAAGTTTCTCAAATTCCACACATGAGTGAAATCATATATTTGTGTTTCTCTTACTGATTTATTTTGCTTAGCATTACACCCTCCAGTTCGATCCTCCTTGTTGCAAATGGCTACATTTCATTCTTTTTAATTGCCAAGTAGTATTCCATTGTATTCCACATACATACATACACACATACACACACACACACACCACATCTTCTTTATCCATTCCATATCCTTACCTATATACAAATGATGGACATTTGGACACTTCCCATAATTCAGCTATTGCTGATAGCACTGCTGTAAACATTGGGGTGCAAGTGCTCCTTTGAATCAGCACTCCCGTATCCTTTGAATAAATTCCTATCAGTGCAATTACTGGGTAATAGGGTTATTCTATTTTTAAGTTTTTAAGGAACCTTGACACTGTTTTCCAGAGTGGTTGCACCAGTTTGCAATCCTGCCGGCAATGCAAGAGAGTTCCTCTTTCTCCACATCCTGACCAACATCTCTTATTTCCTGAGTTGTTAATTGTAACCACTCTGACTGGTGTGAGGTGGTATCTCAATGTGGCTTTGATTTGTATTTCCCTGATGAGTGATGTTGAGCATTCTTTCATGTGTCTATTAGCCATATGGATGTCTTCTTTGGAAAAGTGTCTATTCATGTCTTTTGCCCATTTCTTCACTAGATTATTTGTTTTGTGAGTGTTGAGTTTAATAAGTTCTTTATAGATTTTGGATACTAACCCTTTATCCAATATGTCATTTACAAATATCTTCTCCCATTCCTTTGGTTGCCTTTAATTTTGCTGATTGTTTCCTTTGTTGTGCAGAAGCTTTTTATCTTGATAAGGTCCCAATAATTCATTTTTGCTTTTATTTCCCTTGCCTTCAGAGATATGTCAAGTAAGAAGTTGTTGCAGCTGAGGTCAAAGAGTTTGATGTCTGTTTTCTCCTGTAAGATTTTGATGATTTACTGTCTCATATTTAGGACTTTCATACATTTTGATTTTATTTTTGTGTGTTATGTAAAAAGTGGTCCAGGTTCATTCTTCTGCATGATGCTGTCGAGTTCTCCCAGAATGTTTTGCTAAACAGACCGTATTTTTCCATTGGATAATCTTTCCTCCTTTATCAAAGATTAGTTGGCCATATGTCTATAGGCCCATTTCTGGATTCTCTATTCTATTGCATTGTTCTATGTGTCTGTTTTTATGCCAATACCATACTTTCTTGATGATTACAGCCTTGTAATACAAGCTGAAATCCGGGATTGTGATGCCTCCAGTTTTGGTTTTCTTTTTCAACATGACTTAGGCTACTCAGAATCTTTCGTGGTTCCATACAAATTTTAGGATTGTTTGTTCTAGCTTTGTGAAGAATGCTGGTACTATTGTATTTGGGATTGCATTGAATATGTAGATTGCTTTGGGTAGTATTGACATTTTAACAATATTTTTATTCCAATCCATGAGCATGGAATTTTTTTCCCATTTCTTTGTGTCTTCTTCAATTTCTTTCATAAGTTTTCAATAGTTCTCAGCAGGTGGATCTTTTACCTCTTTAGGTTTATTCCTACGTATTTTATGGTTTTGCTGCAATTGTAAATTGTATCTATTCCTTGATTTCTCTTTTGCTTCATTATGTGTGTACAGAAATGCAACTGATTTATATACATTGATATTATATTCTGCAACTTTGCTGAATCTCTGTATCAGCTCTAACAGTTTTTGGTGGAGTCTTTCGAGTTTTCCATGTTTAGTACCTTGTCTTCTGTGAAGAGTGAAATTTTTACTTCTTCTTTGCAAATTTGGATGCCTTTTATTTCATTTTGTTGTTTAATTGCTGAGGATAGGACTTCCAACAATATTTTGAATAACAAGTAGTGAGAGTGGACATCCCTGTCATGTTCCTAATCTCAGTGGGAAAGCTCTCAGTTTTTTCCCACTGAGGATGGTATTAGGCAGTGTGCCTTTCATATATACCTTTTATGATGTTAACGTATGTCCCTTCTATCCTGACTTTCTTGAGGGTTTTTATTAATAAAGGGTTCTGTATTTTGTCATATGCTCTCTCTGCATCTATTGATAATATCATTTAGTTCTCATCCTTTATTTTATTAATGTGATGTATCAGGTTGACTGATTAGTGAATATTGAACCAGCCCTGCAACCCAGGAATAAATCCCACATGATCATGGTGAATAATTGATTTAATATACTGTTGAATTCACTTTGCTAGTAACTTCTTGAGGATTTTTGAATTCATGTTAATAAGGGATAGGGGCCAATAATTTTCCTTTTTAGTAGGGTCTTTCTCTTGTCTGAGAGTCAAGGTAATGCTGGATTCACAGAATGAGTCTGGAAGCTTTCCTTCCATTTTTATTTTGTTGGAATAGCTTGAGAAGAATAGCTAGTAGCTCTGCTTTAAATGTCTGGTAGAATTCCCCTAGGAAGTCATCTGGTCCAGAACTCTTATTTGTTGGGAGATTTTTGATAACAAATTCAATTTCTTCACTGGTTACGGGTCTCCTCAAATTTTCTATTTCTTCCCGTTGGAGTTTTGGTAATGGGTGAGTTTCTAGGAATTTTTCCATTTCTTTCATATTGTCCAATTTGTGGTATGTAATGTTTCATAGTATTCTCTAATAATTGTATTTCTGTGGTGTTGTTTGTGATCTCTTTCATTCGTGATTTTATCTATTTGGGTCTTCTCTCTTTTTTCTTTTTGAGAATTCTGGCTAGGGGCTTAATTTCGTTTATTCTTTCAAAAAATCAGCTCTTAGATTCATTGATCTGTTCTGCTGGTTTTTTTTTTCTTATTCTATATTGTTATATCTTC
Organism: Leopardus geoffroyi; assembly: GCF_018350155.1. Taxonomy (NCBI): domain Eukaryota; kingdom Metazoa; phylum Chordata; class Mammalia; order Carnivora; family Felidae; genus Leopardus; species Leopardus geoffroyi. The sequence continues at coordinate 50,734,217 of NC_059343.1, forward strand.
TCTAATCTTTATTATTTCTCTTCTTCTGGTGGCTTTGGGCTTTCTTTGCCACTGTCTTTCTAGCTCCTTTAGGTGTGAGGTTAGGTTGTATATTTGAGACCTTTCTTGTTTCTTGAGTTAGGCCAGAACTGCAATGAATTTTCCTCTTAGGACTGCCTTTGCTGCATCCCAAAGCTTTGGACAGTCATGTTTTCATTTTCATTTGCTTCCATATATTTTTTAATTTTCTCCTTTAATTTCCTAGTTGACTAAATCTTTCTTTAGTAGGATGTTCTTTAGCCTCCATGTATTTGAGTGTTTTCCAAATTTTTTCTTGTGACTGATTTTGAGTTTCATAATGTTGTGACCTGAAAATATGCATGGTATGATCTCAATCCTTTTATATTTGTTTAGGAATGTTTTGTGACCCAGTATGTGATCCATGTGCACTCAAGACAAATGTGTATTCTGCTGCTTTAGGATATGCTTTCTGGATATACCTGTTAAGTTCATTTGGTCCAATGTGTTATTTGGAGATAATATTTCCTTATTGATTTTTTGCCTAAGTGATCTGTCCATTGTTGTAAGTGGAGTATTAAAGTCCCTAAAGTCACAGTATTATTATTTATACATTTTTTTGCTTATGGTTAATTGATTTATATATTTGGGTGCTTCCACATTGGGGCATAAATATTTACTGTTGTTAGCTCTTCTTGGTGGAAAGATCCTTAATTATGATATAATACCCTTCTTCATATATTGTTACAGTCTTTGTTTTTAAAATCTAGCTTGTCTGATATAAATATGGCTACTCTGGCTTTCTTTTGACATCTAGTAGCATGATAGATAGTTTTCCATCCAGACACTTTCAATGTGCAGGTGTCCTCAGATATAAAATGAATCTCTTGTAGGCAGCATATAGATGGGTCTTATTTTTTTTAATCCATTCTGATACCCTACGTCTTTTAATTAAGGCACTTAGTCCACTCACATTCATAGTGATTATTGAAAGATAAAGTGATTAATATCATCATGTTATCCGTAGTTTTTCTTTTGAACCAATAGCTTTGAATGACACACTGGGCCAGAGGAACTTAAACAATATACTTAGAACATTCCATCTTAAAAATTAAAAAAATTTAAAAAAGTACATTCCATACTAAAGCAGCAAAATACAAATTCTTTTCAAGTGCATAGTCTCCAGAATGGGTTACATAATATGTCACACACCAGACCTAAAAAAATACAAAAAGATTGAGATCATACCATGCATCTTTGCTAACACAACACTATAAAAACGGAAGTCAACAACAGAAAAAAAATCTAGAAAGGCCACAAATACATGCAAGTTAAACAACATGCTACTTAAGAATGAATAGGTCAACCAGGAAGTGAAATAATAAATAAAAAATGCATGGAGGAAAATTAAAATGAAAAATACAAGGGTCCAAATCTTTGAAGTAGTCCTAAGAGGGAAATATATAGCAATACAGGACTATCTCATGAAGCAAATAAAATCCTAAATAAAAAACACCTACCCTTACACCTAAAGGAGCTAGAAAAGGAACAACAAATGAAGTCTAAATCTATCAGAAGGGAAATAATAAAGATTAGAACACAGATAAATGAAATAGAAACTAATAAAACAAGAGAACAGATCAGTGAAACCATGAACTGGTTCATTAAAAAAATAAAATTGATAACCCTAATCAGACTCATCAAAAAGGAAATAGAAAGAACCAAACAAATCAAATCACAAATAAGAGAGGAGAAATATCACCCAACACCACAGAAATACAATTTTAAGAGAATTATGAAAAATTATATGGCAACAAATTGGATAAACTGGAAAAATGGATAAATTCCTAGAAACATATAAACTACAAAGACTGAAACAGGATGATGTACAAATATTGAAAGCACCAAAAACCAGCAAATAAATGTAATCAGTACTAAAAAAATTGACAATAAACAAAAGTCCAGGGCCAGATAGCTTAACAGAAAAAATCTAGAAAACATTTAAAGCACTGTTCATACCTATTATTCTCAAACTATTAAAAAAAAATAGAAATGGAAGGAAAACCTCCAAATTCATTCTATAAGGTCAGCATTACCCTGATTCCAAAACAAGACAAAGACTCCACTAAAAAGGAGAACTACTGGCCAATATCCCTATGAACATGGATGCAAAAATTCTCAATAAAATACTAGCAAATCAAATTCAATAACACATTAAAAGAATCATTCAAGTACATTCATTTCTTGGCTGCAAGGGTGGTACAATATTCACTAATCAGTCAATGTGATATAGCACATTAACAAACAAAAGGTTAAGAATTATATGATCATTTCAATAGATGCAGAAAAAGCATCTGACAATGTGCAGCATCCATTCATGTTACAGACACTCAAGAAAGTAGGGTTAGAGGTAACATACCTGAGTATCATAAGCCATATATAAGAAATCTACAACTTTTATCATCTTCAATGGGGAAAAGCTGAGAGATTCCTCTAAGGTCAGGAGCAAGATAGGGATGTTCACTGTTACCACTATTATTTAACATACTACTGGAAGTCCCAGCCAAAGCAATCAGACAACGCAAAGAGATAAAAGACATCTAAATCATCAAGGAGGAAGTCAAGCTTTCACTATTTGCAGATTACATGATACTCTACATAGAAAACCCAAATGGCTCCACCAAAGTATTGCTAAAACTGATAAATGACTTCAGTAAAGTTGCAGGATACAAAATCAATGAACAAAACTCTGTTGCATTTCTATACAGCAATAATGAAGCATCAGAAATAAAAATTAAGAAAACAATCCAATTTACAGTTGTACCAAAAGAAATAAGCTGCATAGGAAGACCCTAACCAAAGAGGTGAAATACCTGTACTCTGAAAACTATGAAACAGTGATGAAAGAAACTGAAGATCACACACACACACACACACACACACACACACAAAAGGAAAAATATCTCATGTTAAAGGATTGGAAGAAAAAATATTGCTAAAATATCTATATTGTCAAAAGCAATCTATACATTATATGCATTCCCTATCAAAATACCACTAGCACTTTTCATAAAGCTTGAACAAACAATGTTGAGATTTGTATAGAATTACAAAAGACCTTGAATAGCCAAAACAATCCTGAAAAAGAAAAGCAAAGCTGCAAGCCTCACAATTCCAGACTTGAAGTTTTATTACAAACTGTAGTGATCAAGACAGTATAGTACTGGCACAAAAATAGACACGTAGATTAGTGGAACAGAATAGAAAACACAAAAATGAATCAACAATCTATAGTGAATTAATCTTAAGAAACTCAGGAAAGAATATCTAAAAAGACAGTCTTTTCAATAAATGATGTTGGGAAAACTGGACAGCAACATACAAAATAATGAAATTTGACTGTTTTATTACATCATGCACAAAAACAAATTCAAAATTGATGAAAGACCTAAATGCGAGTCAGGAAGCCACTAAAACCCTAGAGGACAACACAGGCAGTAACATCTTTTACATAAGCATTAGCAACTTCTTACTAGATATATTCCCTGTGGCAAGGGAACCAAAGGCAAAAATAAACTATTGAGATGTCAAAATAAAAAGCTTCTACACAGCAAAGGAACAATCAGAACTAAAAGCCACTTATAGAATGGCAGAAGATATTTCCAAATGACATATCTGATAAAGAGTTAGTATACAAAACATATAAAGAATTTATGAAACTCAACACTGATAAAACAAATAATCCATTTAAGAAATGGACAGAAGAAATGAATAGATATTTTTCCATAGAAGACATACAGATGACCAACCGACACACACACACAAAAAGATGTTCAACATCACTCGCCAGGGAAATACAAGTCATAACTGCAATGAACTATCACCTCACACCAGGGATATTGACTGAAGTTAAGAACACAGGAAAAAACAGGCGTTGGTGAGGATGCGAAGAAAAAGCAACCCTCTTAAACTGTTGGTGGGAATGAAAACTGGTGCAGCCACTCTGGAAAACAGTACTTAGGATCCTCAAGAGTTAAAAATAGAACTACCCTATGATCCAGAAACTGTACTACTAGGTATGTAAACAAAGGATAAAAAATACTAATTCAAAGAGATACATGCACCCTAATGTTAATAACAGTATTATCATCAATATCCAAATTATTTAAAGAGACCAACATAGAATATTACTCAGCCACAAACAAAAAAGAAAGAAATCATGCCATTGCCATTTGCAATTACGTTGATGGAACCACACAGTATTAGGCTAAGAAATATGTCATTCACAGAAAGACAAATACCATATGATTTCCCTTATATGTAGAATTTAATAAACAAAACAAACCAACATAGAAGGGAAAAAAATCAGGGGATAACAGAAACATACCCTTAACAATAAAGAATAAACTGATGGTTACTAGAGGTCAGGTAGTCCAGGGATAGGTTAAAGAAGTGATGGATATTAAGGAGGGTTTTCATTGTGATGAGCACAGAGTGTAGTGTGCAAGTGTTGAATCACAAAATTCTACACCTGAAACTAATATTACATTGCATGCTAACTAACTGGAATTTAAATAAAATCTTGGAAAACTATAAAAAGAACCGCCCAAAACAAGTCTCATTTGCTACTGTTTCACGAAGTGAAGGAAAATAATTTATGAGTTCACAAGATTCACCCCCTAAAAAAATAAGTGAATAGATAATTAATAATAAATAAATAAATAAATAAATAAATAAAATGAGTCTCATAGGTAATATATAAATGGGTCTTGCATGTTTTTTTTAAATCCATTCTGAAACTCTATGACTTTTTTTAAAATATAATTTATTGTCAAGTTGGCTAACATACAGTGTTATCTTGGTTTGAACATCTTTTGTATGTTGAAATTAGACAAAAAGAGAATATGTTATAAACATTAAAATATATATATCTAATAGTGTAAAATTGTTTAAATGAGTGGAATAGTTGGCATTATAATTTAGTTCCAAAGACGAAGCATATAGGGGAAAGTAAAGGAAAACAATGTATAAAATTGATATTTTGAGTCAATTTGGAACAAAGCAGAGTTGTTTCTATATAATTCCATGCTTTAAATTCATTTTATCTTATTTTCATAAGGAAATAAACTTATATTACAAAGGGAAAGCTAAAATATAAGGTTATTCTTGTACTATGTTTATGTAAACACATTTTGTAATTTATTTTTTAATACAATTTATTATCAAGTTGGCTAACATACAGTGTATACAGTGTGCTCTTGGTTTTGGGGATGGATTTCCATGAATCACTGCTTATATACAACATCCAGTGCTCGTGCTCATCCCAGGAAGTGCCCTCCTCAATGCCCATCACCCATTTTACCCTGTCCACTATCCCCCAATCAAACCTCAGTTTGTTCTCTGTATTTGAGTCTTTTATGATTTGCCTCCCTCCCTCTCTGTTTGAAACTATTTTTTCTCCTACCCTTCCCCCATGATCTTCTCTTAAGTTTCTCAAGTTACACATATGAAATGAAAACATATGATATCTGTTTTTCTCTGACTTATTTCACTTAGCATAATGTCCTCCAGTCCCATCTTGCTGCAAATGGCAAGATCTCACCCTTTCTCATTGCCAAGTAGTATTGCATTGTGTATATAAACCACATCTTCTTTATCCATTAATCAGTTGACGGATACTAGGGCTCTTTCCATAATTTGGCTATTGTTGAAAGTGCTGCTATAAATATAGGGGTACAAGAGCACCTATGAATCAGAACTCCTGTATCCTTTGGATAAATTCCTAGTAGTGCTATTGCTGGGTCATAGGGTAGTTCTATTTTCAATTTTTTGAGGAACCTCCACACTGTTTTCCAAAGCAGCTGCACCAGTTTGCATTCCCACCAACAGGGTGAGGAGGTCCCCATTTCTCTACATCCTCACCAGCATCTGTTGTTTCCTGAGTTGTTAATTTTAGCCACTCTGACTGGCATGAGGTGGTATCTCAGTAAGGTTTTGATTTTCATTTCCCTGATGATGAATGATGTTGAGCATAGTTTCATCTGTCTGTTAGCCATCTGGATATCTTCTTTGTAAAAGTGTCTATTCATGCCTTCTGCCCATTTATTCACTGGATTATTTGTTTTTGAGTGTTGAGTTTGGTAAGTTTTTATCGAATTTGAGTACTAACCCTTTACCCAGTATGGCATTTGCAAATGTCTTTTCCCATTCTGTCGGTTGCCTTTTAGTTTTGTTGATTGTTTCTTTTCAGTACAGAATCTTTTTATCTTGGTGAAGTCCCAATAGTTCATTTTTGCTTTTATTTCCCTTGCCTTTGGAGACGTGTGGAGCAAGAAATTGCTTTGACTGAGGTCAAAGAAGTTGTTGCTGGTTTTGTCCTCTAGGGTTTTGATGATTTCCTGTCTCACATTCAGGTCCCTCATCCATTTTGAGTTTATTTTTGTGTATGGTGTAAGAAAGTGGTCCAGTTTCATTCTTCTGCATGTTGCTGTCCAGTTATCCCAGCACCATTTGCTAAATAGACTTTTTACCCATTGTATACTCTTTTTTGCTTTGTCAAAGATTAGTTGGCCATACATTTGTAGGTCTAATTCTGGGTTCTCTCTTCTATTGCATTGGTCTATGTGTCTGTTTTTGTGTCAATACCATACTGTCTTGATGATTACATCTTTGTAGTAGACACTAATTTCTGGGATAGTGGTGCCTCCCACTCTGGTTTTTTTTTCACCATTACATTGGCTATTTGGGGTCTTTTGTAGTTCCATACAAATCTTAGGATTGTTTGTTCTACCTTTGAGAAGAATGCTGGTGCAATTTTGATTGGGATTGCATTGAATGTGCAGATTGCTTTGGGTACTATTGACATTTTTTTTTTAAATTTTTTTTTTCAACGTTTATTTATTTTTGGGACAGAGAGAGACAGAGCATGAACGGGGGAGAGGCAGAGAGAGAGGGAGACACAGAATCGGAAACAGGCTCTAGGCTCTGAGCCATCAGCCCAGAGCCTGACGCGGGGCTCGAACTCACGGACCGCGAGATCGTGACCTGGCTGAAGTCGGACGCTTAACCGACTGCGCCACCCAGGCGCCCCGACATTTTTAAAATATTTATTCTTTCAATCCATGAGCATGTATTTTTTTCCATTTCTTTGTGTCTTTTTCAATTGAAGTGAGTGCAATTATAAAATGGTAACATGAGAGATTCTTGTAGTCATGGAGCTGTTGTGTATTTATGCTGTGATGGTGGTCACATATGATAAAACTGAATAAAATTAAATACACCTATCAACATATACAAAATAGTCCACATAAAATTGGTAAAATCTGAATAATAAGAATGGATTGTATCAATATGAATTCCTTGTTTATGAAACCTTACCATAGTTATATAAGATGTTAACATTGGGGGAAATTGGGAGAAGGGTATATGGAATCTCTTGATAATATTTGTTATCGCTACTTGAGAATCTCAATTATTTCAAAATAAAAGAATAAACACAAAAAATAAAGTAAAACCACACAAGCACATTATAACTAATTTAACAAATTTAAAATTTTTTAAATGTTTTTTTTTTAATATTTGAGAGAGTGGGGGAAGGACAGAGAGGAGGTGGACACAGAATCCAAAGCAGGCTCCAGGATCAGAGCTGTCATCACAGAGACCGACACGGGACCCAAACCCACAAGCTGGGAGATCATGACCCAGGCTGAAGTCAGACACCCAACCGACTAACCCACCCAGGAGCCCCAGTAATTTAACAAATTTAAAAGATAAAATATTAAAAGAAACCTCAGGAAAAAGACCAATTAGTTTTTTAAAGTTTTAAAATATTTATTTAGAGAGGGAGCACAAGTGGGGGAGGGGCAGAGAGAAAGAGAGAGAGAGAGAGAGAGAGAGAACCCCAAGCATGTTCTGCACTGTTAGTGCAGAGCCTGATGTGGAGCTCAAACTCAGGAATGATGAGATTATGACCTGAGCTGAAGACAGACACCTAACTGATTGAACCACCCAGGTGCCTCAAGAACAAATAGTTTCAGAAGAGCATCAATTACATTGGCAGCTTCTCAATAAAACATGGGGAGCAATAAGACATTAGAGTGATCTCTTTAAATTAGCAAAGGTAAGGGTTCTGGGAAGATGGCAGCGTAGGAGGACGCTGGGATCACCACGTCCTGCTGATCACTTAGATTCCACCCACACCTGCCTAAATAACCCAGAAAACGGCCAGAACACTAGCAAAATGGATTCTCTGGAGCCAAGTGTAGATGAGAGAGAGGCCCAAGGAAGAGGGTAGGAAGGGTGGAGAGGCGGTGTGTGCTACACGGACTGGCAGGAGGGAGCCAGGGAAGAGGGGCAGCCCACCAGCAAAGCAGAGCCCCCAGGTCTGGCTTGCAAAAGTGGAGGGGCCAGACAGAGTGTGTTCTGACAGCAAGCGGGACTTGACATCTGGAAGGTTATAAGTTAACAGCTCTTCTTGGAGAGTGGGAATGCTGGATGACAATGGGAGGGAGAGTTGTTGAGGCCTGGATGACAGAGCACATCTTGGCGGGGAACAAAGGTGTTCACCAGCGCCATCTCCCTCGCCCATCCCCCAGCCAAAATCCCAAAGGGAACCAGTTCCTGTCAGGGAACTTGCACCACAAAAACACCCAATGTTGTGCTTCTATGGATCCATCCTCCGGCATGTCTGACCCCCTCCCAATGCTGCAGAGCCCCTCCTGAAGTGGATCTCCAAGGAAAAGTGAGCTGAGCCTGCCCGTCCCGCCCCTGTGTACCTTGCAGATCCACCCCAGCTAATACGCCAGATACCCAGTACCACAAGCCTGGCAGTGTGCAAGTAGCCCAGATGGGCCACGCCACCCCACAGTGAATCCCGCCCCTAGGAGAGGGGAAGAGAAGGTACACACCAGTCTGACTGTGGCCTCAGTGGTGGGCTGGGGGCAGACATCAGGTCTGACTGCCGTCCCACCCACCAATACAAGTTATTCAAGACAGCACAGGGGAAGTGCCCTGCAGCTCCGCACCACTCCAGGAACTATCTAAATTGACAAAACGGGAGAATTCCCCTCAAAAAAACCTCCAGGAAATAACGACAGCTAACGAACTGATCAAAAACGATTTAAACAATATAACAAAAAGTGAATTTAGAATAATAATCATAAAATTAATGACTGGGCTTGAAAACAGTATAAAGGACAGCAGAGAATCTCTTCCTACAGAGATCAAGGGACTAATGAACTGCCAGGAAAAGCTAAAAAATGCTATGAATGAGCTGCAAAGTAAAATGGAGATGACCACAGCTCAGATAGAATAGGCAGAGGAGAGAATAGGTGAACTAGAAGGTAAAATTATGGAAAAAGAAGAAGCTGAGAAAAAGATAAAAAAATCCAGGAATATGAGAGAAAATTAGAGAACTAAGTGATGCACTAAAGAGAAATAATCTAAACATAATTGGTATTCCAGAGGAGGAAGATAGAGGGAAAGGTGCTGAAGGTGTACTTGAAGAAAAAATAGCTGAGACCTTCCCTGATCTGGGGAAGGAAAAAGGCATTGAAATTCAAGAGGCACAGAGAACTCCCTTCAGACATAACTTTAATTGATCTTCTGCACGACATATCATAGTGAAACTGGCAAAATACAAGGATAAAGAGAAAATTCTGAAAGCAGCTAGGGATAAACGTCCTCTAACATATAAAGGGAGAGTGATAAGACTCGTGACAGATGTCTCTACTGAAACTCGGCAGGCCAGAGGAATGGCAGGAAATCTTCAATATGATGAACAGAAAAAATATGCAGCCGAGAATCCTCTATCCAGCAAATCTGTCATTTAGAATAGAAGGAGACATAAAGGTCTTCCCAAACAAACAAAAACTGAAGGAATTCATCACCACTAAACCAGCACTACAAGAATTCCTTAGGGAGATCCTGTGAGACAAAGTACCAGAGACATCGTTACAAGCATGAAACCTACAGACATCACAATGACTCTAAATCCATATCTTTCTGTAATAACACTGAATGTAAATGGACTAAATGCGCCAACCAAACGACATAGGGCTTCAGAATGGATAAAAAAACAAGACCCATCTGATTGCTGTCTACAAGAGACTCATTTTAGACCTGAGGACACCTTCAGATTGAAAGTGAGGGGATGGAGAACTATTTATCATGCTACCGGAAGCCAAAAGAGAGCTGGAGTAGCCATACTTATATCAGACAAACTAGACTTTAAATTAAAGGCTGTAACAAGAGATGAAGAAGGGCATCATATAATAATTACAGAGTCTATCCATCAAGAAGAACTAACAATTATAAAAGTCTATGCGCCAAATACGGGAGCCCCCAAATATATAAAACAATTACAAACATAAGCAACCTTATTGACAAGAATGTGGTAATTGTAGGGGACTTTAATACCCCACTTACAACAATGGATAGATCATCCAGACACATGGTCAATAAAGAAACAAGGCCCTGAATGATACATTGGATCAGATGGACTTGACAGATCTATTTAGAACTCTGCATCCCAAAGCAACAGTATATACTTTCTTCTCGAGTGCACATGGAACATTCGCCAAGATAGATCACATACTGGGGCACAAAACAACCTTTCATAAGTATACATGAATTGAGATCATACCATGCATACTTTCGGACCACAATGCTATGAAGCTTGAAATCAACCACAGGAAAAAGTCTGGAAAACCTCCAAAAGCATGGAGGTTAAAGAACACCCTACTAAACAATTAATGGGTCAACCAGGCAATTAGAGAAGACATTAAAAAATATGTGGAAAGAAACGAAAATGAAAAGACAACAATCCAAACGCTTTGGAATGCCTCAAAGCAGTCCTGAGAGGAAAATACATTGCAATCCAGGCCTATCTCAAGAAACAAGAAAAATCCCAAATACAAAATCTAACAGCACACCTAAAGGAAATATAAGCAGAGCAGCAAAGACACCCCAAACCCAGCAGAAGAAGAGAAATAATAAAGATCAGAGCAGAAATAAACAATAGAGAATCTGAAAAACTGTAGAGCAGATCAATGAAACCAAGAGTTGGGTTTCTGAAAAAATAAACATAATTGATACACCTCTAGCCAGGCTTCTCAAAAAGAAAAGGGAGATGACCCAAATAGATAAAATCATGAATGAAAATGGGATTATTACAACCAATCCCTCAGAAATACAAGCAATTATCAGGGAATACTATGAAAAATTATATGCCAACAAATTGGACAACCTGGAAGAAATGGACAAATTCCTAAACACCCACACACTTCCAAAACTCAAACAGGAGGAAATAGAAAGCTTGAACAGACCCATAACCAGTGAAGACATTGAATCAGTTATCAAAAATTTCCCAACAAATAGGAGTCCAGGACCAGATGGCTTCGCTAGGGAATTCTACCAGACATTTAAAGCAGAGATAATACCTATCCTCAAGAATTCCAAAAAATAGAAAGGGAAGGAAAACTTCCAGACTCATTCTATGAAGCCAGTATTACTTTGATTCCTAAACCAGACAAAGACCCATTAAAAAAAGAGAACTACAGGCCAATATCCCTGATGAATATGGATGCAAAAATTCTCATTAAGATACTAGCAAATCGAAATCACCGGCTTACAAAAAGAATTATTCACCGTGATCGAGTGGGATTCATTCCTGGGATGCAGGGCTGGTTCACCATTCGCAAATGAATCAAGGTGATTCATCACATTAATAAAAGAAAAGAAAAGAACCATATGATCCTGTCAATTGATGCAGAAAAAGCATTTGACAAATTCAGCATCGTTTCTTAATAAAAACCCTCGAGAAAGTCGGGATAGAAGGAACATACTTAAACATAATAAAAGCCACTTATGAAAAGCCCACAGCTAATATCATCTTCGATGGGGAAAAACTGAGAGCTTTCCCCCTTACATCAGGAACACGACTGGGATGCCCACTCTCACCGCTGTTGTTTAGCATAGTGTTGGAAGTTCTAGCATGAGCAATCAGACAACACAAGGAAATAAAAGGCACCAAAAATGGCAAAGATGAAGTCAAGCTTTCACTTTTTGCAGATGACATGATATTATACATGGAAACTCCAATAGTCTCCACCAAAAGTCTTCTAGAACTGATACATGAATTCAGCAAAGTCGCAGGATACAAATCAATGTACAGAAATAAGTTGCATTCTTATACACTAATAATGAAGCAACAGAAAGACAAATAAACAAACTGATCCCATTCACAATTGCATCAAGAAGCATAAAATACCTAGGAATACATCTAACCAAAGATGTACAAGATCTGTATGCTGAAAACTATAGACAGCTTATGAAGGAAATTGAAGAATATATAAAGAAATGGAAAAACATTCCGTGCTCATGGATTGGAAGAATAAATATTGTTAAAATGTCAATACTACCTAAAGCTATCTACACATTCAATGCAATCCCAATCAAAATTGCACCAGCATTCTTCTCGAAGCTAGAACAAGCAATCCTAAAATTTGTATGGAACAACAAAAGGCCCCGCATAGCCAAAGTGATTTTGAAGAAGAAGACCAAAGCAGGAGGAATCACAATCCCAGACTTTAGCTTCTACTACAAAGCTGTAATTATCAAGACAGCATAGTATTGGCACAAAAACAGACACATAGACCAATGGAATAGAATAGAAACCCCAGAATTAGACCCACAAAAGTATGGCCAACTAATTTTTGACAAAGCAGGAAAGAATATCCAATGGAAAAAAGACAGTCTCTTTAACACATGGTGCTGGGAGAACTGGACAGCGACATGCAGAAGAATGACACTAGACCACTTTCTTACATCATTCACAAAAATGAACTCAAAATGGATAAAGAACCTGAATATGAGACAAGAAATCATCAAAACCCTAGAGGAGAAAGCAGGAAAAGACCTCTCTGACCTCAGCCGCAGCAATTTCTTACTTGACACATCCCCAAAGGCAAGGGAATTAAAAGCAAAAATGAACTTGTGGGACCTCATGAAGATAAAAAGCTTCTGCACTGCAAAGGTAACAATCAACAAAAGTAAAAGGCAACCAACAGAATGGGAAAAGGTATTTGCAAATGACATATCAGACAAAGGGCTAGTATCCAAAATCTATAAAGAGCTCACCAAACTCCACACCTGAAAAACACATAATCCAGTGAAGAAATCGGTAGAAAACATGAATAGACCCTTCTGTAAAGAAGACATCCAGATTGCCAGCAAGCACATGATAAGATGCTCAACATCGCTCCTCATCAGGAAATACAAATCAAAACCACACTCAGATATTACCTCACGCCGGTCAGAGTGACCAAAACGAACAAATCAGGAGACTATAGATGCTGGAGAGGATGTGGAGAAATGGGAACCGTCTTGCACTGTTGGTGGGAATGCAAACTGCTGCAACCACTCGGAAAACAGTGTGGAGGTTCCTCAAAAAATTAAAAATAGACCTACCCTATGACCCAGCAGTAGCACTGCTAGGAATTTACCCAAGGGATACAGGAGTACTGATGCATAGGGGCACTTGTACCCCAATGTTGATAGCAGCACTCTCAACAATAGCGAAATTGTGGAAAAAGCCTAAATGTCCATCCACTGATGAATGAATAAAGAAATTGTGGTTTATATACACAATGGAGTACTATGTGGCAATGAGAAAGAATGAAATATGGTCCTTTGTAGCAACGTGGATGGAACTGGAGAGTGTGATGCTAAGTGAAATAAGCCATACAGCGAAAGACAGATGCCATATGTTTTCACTCTTATGTGGATCCTGAGAAACTTAACAGAAACCCATGGGGGAGGGGAAGGAAAAAAAAAAGGAGGTTAGAGTGGGAGAGAGCCAAAGCATAAGAGACTCTTAAAAACTGAGAACAAACTGAGGGTTGATGGGGGGTGGGAGGGAGGGGAGGGTAGGTGATGGGTATTGAAGAGGGCATCTTTTGGGATGAGCACTGGGTGTTGTATGGAAACCAATTTGAAAATAAATTTCATTAAAAAAATTAGCAAAGGAAAATAACTGCTAATTCAGAGTTCTATACCTAGAGGACTTGTTCCTGAAGAATGGAGACATTATCAGACAAAAATAAATGGAGAATTTATTACTGATGTCACTGAAATAAAGAGTTTTCTGTAGCAGAAAAACAAATGATCCCAAATTGAACATCAGAAATGCAGGAAGGATAAAGAGCAACAAAAATGGTGAAATACATCACTAACTCTAATAGATTACTGACTGAATAAATGTTTGGAACTACTTTAAACTATAGGTAGAATTGGGGCAACTGGGTGGCTGAGTCGGCTGAGCATGCAAATCTTGATTTCAGTTCAGGTCATGATCCCATGGTCATGATCAAGCCCAGCACTGGGCTCCACCCTGAGGGTGAGGTTGAAGTCTGCTTAAGATTTTCTCTCTCCTTCTGCCCCTCTCCCTTGGTCACACACACTCTATCTCTCTAAAATAAAAAGGAATATATACAAACAAGCAAATGAAAAATGATAAATAAAATACATGTAGAATCAATACAAAGGACAAGGATAGTTTGTAAATTAGAGTGAGATCAATGGAATTGTCTGAGATTAAGATAAAAGTACCAATTAACATTAAGCTTTGACAAGTAAAGGCTGATTTTTTTTTCTTTCCTAATTTTTATTTAAATTCTAGTTACTTAACTAATAGTGCAATATGAATTTCAGCAGAATTTAGTCATTCATCACTTACATATAACACCCAGTGCTCATCACAACATGTGCCATCCTTAATACCCATCACCCATTTAGCCTATCCCCCCAACCTCCATTTATCAGCCTTCAGTTTGTTCTCTACCATACAGAGACTCTTATGGTTTGTTTCCCTCTATCTTTTTCTTTTGCCTTCTTGTATGTTCATCTGTTTTGTTTCCTAAATTCCACATTGAGTAAATACATATGATATTTGTCTTTCTCTGACTAACTTATTTCATTTAGCTTAATACACTCTAGCTCCATTCTATTTCTTTTCTGCCATTATTTGTGTATAGAAGTACAACAGATTTCCAGATATTGATTTTTATGTCCTGTAGCTTTGCTGAATTCATGTATTAATTCTAGTAATTTTTGGTGGAGTTTTTTTGGATTTTCTACATACAGTACCATGTCTACAAATAGTGAAAGTTTGACTTCTTTGCCAATTCAGATGCTTTTTATTTCTTTTTATTGCCTCATTGCTGAGGCTAATATTTTCAGTGCTATATTAAATAGTAATAGTGAGAGTGGACACCCTGTCTTGTAACTAGCCATAGAGGAAAAACTGTGAGTTTTCCCCACTGAAGATGATATTAGCCTTGGGTCTTTCATATATGACTTTTATGATGTTGAGGTATGCTCCATCTCTACCTACTTTATCGAGAGTTTTTGTCAAGAATGTTTGATGTACTGGAGCACCTGGGTGGCTAAGTTGGTTAAGTAACTGTCTTCAGCCCAGGTCATGATCTCACGGTTCATGAGTTCAAGTCCCACATCGGGCCTTGTGTTCATAGCTCAGAGCCTGGAGCCTGCTTCAGTTTCTGGTCTCCCTCTCAGCCTCTCCCCCACTAATGCTTTCTCCATCTCTCACTTCAAAATGAATACACATTAAAAAAAAGAATGTTTGCTGTACTTTGTCAAATGCTTTTTCTACATCTGCTTGAAAGGATCATATGGTTCTTATCATTTCTTCTATTAATGTGGTATATCATGTTGATTGATTAGTGGATATTGAACCAGCCCTGCAGCCCAGGAATGAATCCCACTTGATTGTGGTAAATAATTCTTTTAATGTACTGTTGGATTTGACTTTCTAGTATCTTGTGAAGAATTTTTGCATCCATGTTCATCAGAGATATTGGTTTATATTTTTCCTTTTTAGTGGGTTCTTTGTATGCTTTTGACTCACACAATGGGTTTGGAAGTTTTCCTTCCATTTCTATTTTTTGGAACATTTTGAGAATAAGGATTAACTCTTCATAAAGTGTCTGGTAGGATTCCCGTGGGAATTCATCTGGCCCTGGACTTTTGTTTGTTGGGAGATTTATGAATATTTATTCAATTTCGTTGCTGGTTATGGGTCTGTTCAAGCTTTCTATTTCTTCCTATTACAGTTTTGGTAGTCTGTACGTTTCCAAGAATTTGTTCATTTATTTCAGATTGTGCAGTTTGTTGCCATATAATTTTTCATAATATACTCATAATTGTATTTCTGTGGTGTCATGATCTCTTCACTTTCACTTTTGATTTTATCTCTTTGGGTCCTTTCTCTTTTCTTTTTGATTAATCTGGCTATGGTTTTTCATTTTTATTAATCCTTTCAACTAACCAGCTCTGAGTATCATTTATCTTTTGTACGAATTCTTGTTTCTATATCATTTAATTCTACTCTATTCTTTAAAATCTCCCCCTCTTCTGCTGGCTTTAGGCTTTATCTACTGTTCCTTTTGTAACTTCTAAAGGTGTAAGATTAAGTTCTGTATTTGAGACTTTACTTGCTTCTTGATATCTGCCTGAATTGCAATATTCTTCCCTCAGAGGAATACCTTTGCTTCATCCAAAAGGTTTTTGACTTTCATGTTTCCATTTTCGTTTGCTTCCATCTTTTATTTCTTCTTTTCTTTCCTGATTAACCCATTCATTCTTCATTAAGATGATCCTTAAATTCCAAGTATTTGTAGTATTTCCATTTTTTTCTTGTAGTTGACTCTTCAAGTTTCATGGCAGTGGGGTCAGAAAATATGCATGGCATGATCTCAGTCTTTTTGTATTTGTTGAAACCTGATTGGTGACCCAGTATGTGATCTACAGTGGAGAATGTTCCATGTGCACTAGAGATGAGTGTGCATTTTGGTGCTTTAGGATGAAATGTTCTTAATATGTCAGTTAAATCCATATGGTCCACTGTGTCATTCAAAGGCACTGTTTCATTGTTGATGTTCTGCTGGGAAGATCCGTATGTTGCTGTAAGTGGGCTGGTTTTTTTTCTCTTTTATTTATTCATTTTCTATTTTTTTTAAATATGACATCTATTGCCAAATTGGTTTCCATACAACACCCAGTACTCATCCCAACAGGTACCCTCCTCAATACCCATCGCCCACCCACATCTCCCTCCTGCCCCCCATCAACCCTCAGTTTGTTCTGTTTTTAAGAGTCTCTTATGTTTTGGCTGCCTCCCTCTCTAACTTTTTTTTTTCCTTCCCCTCCCCCATGGTCTTCTGTTAAGTTTCTCAGGATCCACATAAGAGTGAAACATATGGTATCTGTCTTTCTCTGTATGACTTATTTCACTTAGCATAACATTCTCCAGTTCCATCCACATTGCTACAAAAGGCCATATTTCATTCTTTCTCATTGCCAAGTAGTATTCCATTGTGTATATAAACCACAATTTCTTTATCCATTCATCAGTTGATGGACATTTAGGGTCTTTCGATAATTTGGCTATTGTTGTAAGTGCTGCTATAAACATTGGGGTACAAGTGCCCCTATGCATCAGTACCCCTGCATACCTTGGGTAAATTTCTAGCAGTGCTATTGCTGGGTCATAGGGTAGATCTATTTTTAATATTTTTAGGAAACTTCACACTGTTTTCCAGAGCTGCTGCACCAGTTTACATTCCCACCAACAGTGCAAGAGGTTTCCCTTTTCTCCACATCCTCTCCAACATCTAGAGTCTCCTGATTTGTTCATTTTAGCCGCTCTGACTGGCGTGAGGTGGTATCTGAGTGTGGATTTGATTTGTATTTCCCTGATGAGGACAGACGTTGAATATCTTTTCATGTACCTGTTGGCCATCTGGATGTCTTCTTTAGAGAAGTGTCTATTCATGTTTTTTGCCCATTTCTTCACTGGATTATTTTTTTTTCAGGTGTGGAGTTTGGTGAGTTCTTTATAGATTTTGGATACTAGCCCTTTGTCCGATATGTCATTTGCAAATATCATTTCCCATTCCATTGGTTGCCTTTTAGTTTTGTTGATTGTTTCCTTTCCAGTGCAGAAGCTTTTTATCTTCATGAGGTCCCAATAGTTCATTTTTTCTTTTAATTCCCTTGCCTTTCAGATTTGTGAAGAAAAAAATTGCTGTGGCTGAGGTCTGAGAGTTTTTTCCTGCTTTCTCCTCTAGGGTTTTGATGGTTTCCTGTCTCACGTTCAGGTCCTTTATCCATTTTGAGTTTATTTTTGTGAGTGCTGTCAGAAAGTGATCTAGTTCCATTCATCTGCATGTTGCTGTCCAGCTCTCCCAGCACCATGTGTTAAAGAGACTGTCTTTTTTCCATTGGATATTCTTTCCTGCTTTGTCAAAAATTAGTTGGCCATACTTTTGTGGGTCTAATTCTGGGGTTTCTATTCTATTCCATTGGTCTATGTGTCTGTTTTTGTGCCAATACCACGCTGTCTTGAAGATTACAGCTTTGTAGTAGAGGCTAAAGTCTGGGATTGTGATGCCTCCCCTTTGGTCTTCTTCTTCAAAATTACTTTGGCTATGTGGGGCCTTTTGTGGTTCCATACAAATTTTAGGATTGCTTCTTCTAGCTTCGAGAAGAATGCTGGTGCAGTTTTGATTGGAATTGCATTGAATGTGTAGATATCTTTTGGTAGTATCCACATTTTGACAATATTTATTCTTCCAATCCATGAGGACAGAATTTTGTTTTTCCATTTCTTTATATCTTCTTCAATTTCCTTCATAACCTTTCTATAGTATTCAGCATACAGCTCTTTCACATCTTTGGTTAGGTTGATTCCTAGGTATTTTTTGCTTCTTGGTGCAATCGTGAATGGGATCAGTTTGTTTATTTGTCTTTCTGTTGCTTCATTATTAGTGTATAAGAATGAAACTTATTTCTGTACATAGATTTTGAATCCTGCGATTTTGCTGAATTCATGTATCAGTTCTAGAAGACTTTTGGTGGAGTCTATTGGGTTTCCATGTATAATATCATGTCATCTGCAAAAACTGAAAGCTTGACTTCATCATTGCCAATTTTGATGCCTTTGATTTCCTTGTTTGTCTGATTGCTGATGCTAGCACTTACCACACTATGTTAAATAATAGTGGTGAGAGTGGACATCGCTGTTGTCTTCCTGATCTCAGGGGAAAAGCTCTCAGTTTTTCTTCATTGAGGATGTTATTAGCTGTGGGCTTTTCATAAGTGGCTTTTGTGATGTTTAAGTATGTTCCTTCTATCCCAACTTTCTCGAGGGTTTTTATTAAGAAATGATGCTGAATTTTGTCAAATGCTTTTTCTGCATCGATTGGCAAGATCATATGGTTATCTTTTCTTTTATTAATGTGATGTATCACATTTATTGGTTTGTGAATGTGGAACCAGCCCTGAAGCCCAGGAATGAATCCCACTTGATCATGGTGAATAATCCTTTTTATATGCTGTTGAATTCGATTTGCTAGTATCTTGTTGAGGATTTATGCATCCATATTCATCAGGGATATTGACCTGTAGTTCTCTTTTTTTTTTTTTCTGGGTCTCTGTCTGGTTTCAGAATCAAGTAATGCTGGCTTCATAGAATGAGTCTGGAAGTTTTCCTTCCCTTTCTATTTCTTGGAACAGCTGAGAAGGATAGGTATTATCTCTGCTTTAAATGTCTAGTAGAATTCCCCAGGGAAGCCATCTGGTCCTGGACTCTTATTTGTTGGGAGATTTTTGATAACTTATTCAATGTCTTCACTGGTTATGGGTGTGTTCAAGTTTTCTCTTTCTTCCTGTTTGAGTTTTGGAAGTGTGTGGATGCTTAGGAATTTGTCCATTTCTTCCAGGTTGTCCAGTTTGTTGGCATATAATTTTTCACAGTATTCCCAGATAATTGCTTGTATTTCTGAGGGATTGGTTGTAATAATTCCATTTTCATTCATGATTTTATCTATTTGGTTCCTCTCCCTTTTCTTTTTAGAAGCCTGGCTAGAGGTGTATCAATTTTGTTTATTTTTTCAAAAAACTAACTCTTGGTTTCATTGATCTTCTCTACAGTTTTTCAGTTTCTATATTGTTTATTTCTGCTCTGATCTTTATTATTTCTCTTCTTCTGCTGGGCTGGGGTGTCTTTGCTGCTTTGCTTGTACTTCCTTTAGGTGTGCTGTTAGATTTTGTATTTGGGATTTTTCTTGTTTCTTGAGATAGGCCTGGATTGCAATGTATTTTCCTCTCAGGACTGCCTTCACTGCATCCTAAACCATTTGGATTGTTGTATTTTTATTTTCGTTTGTTTCCATATATTTTAAATTTATTCTCTAACTGCTTGGTTCACCCATTCATTGTTTAGTAGGGTGTTCTTTAACCTCCATGCTTTTGGAGGTTTTCCAGACTTTTTCCTGTGGTTGATTTCAAGTTTCATAGCATTGTGATTTGAAAGTGTGCATGGTATGATCTCAATTCTTGTATACTTATGAAGGGCTGTTTTGTGCCCCAGTATGTGATTTATCTTGGAGAATGTTCCATGTGCACTCGAGCAGAAAGTATATTCTGTTGCTTTGGGATGCAGAGTTCTAAATATATCTGTCAAGACCAGCTGATCCAATGTATCATTCAGGGCCCTTGTTTCTTTATTTATCCTGTGTCTAGATGATCTATCCATTGTTGTAAATGGAGTATGAAAGTCCCCTGCAATTACCACCTTCTTGTCAATAAGGTTGCTTATGTTTGTAGTTGTTTTATATATTTGGGGGTTCCCGTATTTGGTGCATAGACATTTATAATTGTTAGCTCTTCCTGATGGATAGACCCTGTAATTATTATATAATGTCCTTCTTCATCTCTTGTTATGGCCTTTAAAGTCTAGTTTGTCTGATATAAGTATGGCTACTCCAACTTTCTTTTGACTTCCAGTAGCATGATAAATGGTTCTCCATCCCCTCACTTTCAATCTGAAGGTGTCCTCATGTGTACAATGAGTCTCTTATATTCTACAAATAGATGGGTCTTGTTTTTTTATCCATTCTGATACCCTATGTCTTTTGGTTGGAGCATTTAGTCCATTTGCATTCAGTGTATTATAGATATATATGTGTTTAGAGTCATCGTGATATCTGTAGATTTCATGCCTGTAGTGATGTCTCTGGTACTTTGTGGTCCTTGCAATATTTCACTCACAGAATCCTCCTTAGTATCTCTTGCAGGCCTGGTTAGTGGTGATGAATTCCTTCAGTTTTTGTTTGGGAAAACCTTTATCTCTCCTTCTGTTCTGAATGACAGACTTGCTGGATAAAGAATTCTCGGCTCCATATTTTTTTTTTTCTGTTCATCACATTGAAGATTTCCTGCCGTCCCTTTCTGGCCTGCCAAGTTTCAGTAGATAGATCTTATGGGTTTCCCTTTATAAGTTAGAGCATATTTATCCCTAGCTGCTTTCAGAATTTTCTCTTTATCTTTGTATTTTGCCTATTTTACGATGATATATCATGCAGAAGATCGATTCAAGTTACGTCTGAAGGGAGTTCTCTGTACCTCTTGGGTTTCAATGCCTTTTTCGTTCCCCAGACGAGGGAACTTCTCAGCTATGATTTTCTCAAGTTTACCTTCAGCCCCTTTCTCTCTCTCTTCCTCTTCTGCAATTCCTATGATACGGATACTGTTCCATTTGATTTCATCACTTAGTTCTGTAATTCTCCCTTCATACTTATGGATTTTTTAAATCTTTTTCTCAACTTCCTCTTTTTCCATAATTTTATCTTCTAATTCACCTATTTTCTCCTCTGCCTCTTCAATCCAAGCTGTGGTCACCTCCATTTTACTTTTCACCTTATTTATAGCATTTTTTAGCTCATCATCACTATTTCTTAGTCCCTTGATCTCTGTAGCAATAGATTGTCTTCTGTCCTCTATACTTTTTTCAAGCCCAGTGAATCATTTTATGAGTATTATTCTAAATTCTTGTTCTGTTATATTGCTTAAATTGTTTTTGATCAATTCGTTAGCTCTCGCTACTTCCTGGACTTTCTTTTGAGGAGTGTTCTTCTGTTTTGTCATTTTGTGTAGTACCTGGTGTGGCGCCAAACTGCAGGGCACTTCCCCTGTGCTGTCTGGAGTAACTTGTGTTTGTGGGCAGGGCCACAGTCAGACCCGATGTCTGCCCCCAGCCCACTGCTGGGGCCACAGATTGGTGTGTACCTTATCTTCCCCTCTCCCAGGGGCAGGACTCACTGTGGAGTGGTGTCGCCCCTGTCTGGGCTACTTGCACACTGCCAGGCTAGTGTGCTGCTTTGATGGCATCTGGCATATTAGCTGAGGTGGATTCACATGGTGCATAGAGGTGGGAGGGGCAGGTTCAGCTTGCTTTGCCTTAAGTGGTCCCCTGCGGCAGGGGTCCTGTAGCACCAGGAGGGAGGCAGACCAGTCAGAGGGATGGATCCACAGATGCACAGCATTGGGTGTTTGGGCAGTGCAAGCAAGTTCGGTGATGGGAACTGGTTCCCTTTGGGATTTCAGCTAGGTGATGGGAGAGGGAGATGGCCTTGGCCAGTGCCTTGCTCCCCACCGAGCTGAGATCTGTCTTCCAGGGCTCAACAACTCTCCTTCCTGGTTTCCTCTCGCCCTCCACTCTAGGAGCAGAGCTGTTGACTTTTAACATTCTAGATGTTAAGTCCAGCTGGCTGTCAGAATTCACGGAGTGCGGCCACTCTGCTTTTGCAAGCCGGACTTCAGGGGCTGTGCTTTGCTGGGTGGACTGCCCCGGCTCCCTCCTGCCAGTCCATGTAGTGCACCACCTCTCCACCATTCCTACCTTATTCAGTGGGACTCTTGTATACGATTGGTTCCAGAAAGTCCATTCTGCCAGACTTCTGGTGGCTTTCTGTGTTATTTAGGCAGATGTGGGTGGAATCTAAGTGACCCACAGGACGAGGTAATCCCAGTGTCCTCTTACACTGCCATCTTCCTCAAAAAACCTAAGTCGGCTGTTAAAGTCCCCTACTGCTATTGAATTATTATAAATGAGTTTCTTCATGTTTGTTATTAATTGATTTATATATTTGGTTGCTTCAAAGTTGGAGCATAAATATTTCCAATTGTTAGATCTTCTTGATGGATAGACCATTTACTTATGATATAATACCTTTCTTCTTCTGACAGTGTTTTTTTTTAAATATATGAAATTTATTGTCAAATTGGTTTCCATACAACACCCAGTGCTCATCCCAAAAGGTGCCCTCCTCAATACCCATCACCCACGCTCCCCTCCCTCCCACCCCCCATCAACCCTCAGTTTGTTCTCAGTTTTTAAGTCTCTTATGCTTTGGCTTTCTCCCACTCTAACCTCTTTTTTTTTCCTTCCCCTCCCCCATGGGTTTCTGTTAAGTTTCTCAGGATCCACATAAGAGTGAAACCATATGGTATCTGTCTTTCTCTGTATGGCTTATTTCACTTAGCATCACACTCTCCAGTTCCATCCATGTTGCTACAAAAGGCCATATTTCATTTTTTCTCATTGCCACGTAGTATTCCATTGTGTATATAAACCACAATTTCTTTATCCATTCATCAGTTGATGGACATTTAGGCTCTTTCCATAATTTGGCTATTGTTGAGAGTGCTGCTATAAACATTGGGGTACAAGTGCCCCTATGCATCAGTACTCCTGTATCCCTTGGATAAATTCCTAGCAGTGTTATTGCTGGGTCATAGGGTAGGTCTATTTTTAATTTTCTGAGGAACCTCCACACTGCTTTCCAGAGCGGCTGCACCAATTTGCATTCCCACCAACAGTGCAAGAGGGTTCCCGTTTCTCCACATCCTCTCCAGCATCTATAGTCTCCTGATTTGTTCATTTTGGCCACTCTGACTGGCGTGAGGTGATATCTGAGTGTGGTTTTGATTTGTATTTCCCTGATAAGGAGCGACATTGAACATCTTTTCATGTGCCTGTTGGCCATCCGGATGTCTTCTTTAGAGAAGTGTCTATTCATGTTTTCTGCCCATTTCTTCACTGGGTTATTTGTTTTTCGGGTGTGGAGTTTGGTGAGCTCTTTATAGATTTTGGATACTAGCCCTTTGTCCGATATGTCATTTGCAAAGATCTTTTCCCATTCTGTTGGTTGCCTTTTAGTTTTGTTGGTTGTTTCCTTTGCTGTGCAGAAGCTTTTTATCTTCATAAGGTCCCAGTAATTTATTTTTGCTTTTAATTCCCTTGCCTTTGGGGATGTGTTGAGTAAGAGATTGCTACGGCTGAGGTCAGAGAGGTCTTTTCCTGCTTTCTCCTCTAAGGTTTTGATGGTTTCCTGTCTCACATTCAGGTCCTTTATCCATTTTGAGTTTATTTTTGTGAATGGTGTGAGAAAGTGGTCTAGTTTCAACCTTCTGCATGTTGCTGTCCAGTTCTCCCAGCACCATTTGTTAAAGAGACTGTCTTTTTTCCATTGGATGTTCTTTCCTGCTTTGTCAAAGATGAGTTGGCCGTACGTTTGTGGGTCTAGTTCTGGGGTTTCTATTCTATTCCATTGGTCTATGTGTCTGTTTTTGTGCCATGACAGTGTTTTTTTAAAAATCTATTTTTATATAAATATGGCTACTCTGGTTTTCTTTAATCTTTCTCTAGCATGATGGGTGTTTCTCCACCCCTTTCTTTTCAATCTGGAAATATCTTTAGGTCTAAAATGAATCTCTCTAGGCAGCATAAAGATGGGTCTTGTTTTTTTTGTTGTTGTTGTTTTGTTTTGTTTTGTTTTGTTAATCCATTCTGATACCCTATGTCTTTTGATTGGAGCATTTAGTCCATTTACATTCAGAGTGATTATTAAAAGATATGAACTTAGTGCCATTGTGTTACCTGTAAGTTGGTGTTTCTGGTGATGTTCTCTGTTCCTTTTTTAGTCTTTTTGATTTGTGTCATTTTAACCCACTCAAAGAATCCCCTTTAATATTTCTTTCATGGCTGGTCACAAACTCCTTTAGTTTTTGTTTGTCTTGGACACTCTTTATCTTCTATTCTGAGTGACTGCATTGCTGGATAAAGTATTCTTGGCCGCATATTTTTCCCATTCAATACTTTGAACCTATTGTGCTACTCCATTCTTGCCTCCCACGTTTCAGTGGACAGATCTGCTGCCAACATGATCTGTCTTCCCTTGTAGGTTAAGTACTTTTTTTCCTCCTTGCTGCTTTCAGAATTCTTTCCTCGTCTATGTACTTTGTGAATTTGACTATGGTATGTTTTGTTGATGGCAGGCTGTTGTTGAATGTGATGGAAGTTCTCTGTACTTCTTGAATTTTGATGTCTGTGTCCTTCCCCAGTTTGGGGAAGTTTTCAGCTATGATTTACTCAAGTAAACCTGCTCATTTTTCTTTTCTTCTGGGACTCTGATGCTATGAATCTTATTCTACTTTAAGGAGATGCTGAGTTCCCTAAGTCTACATTCATTATTCAATATCTTTGCTCTTTCAGCTTCATTATTTTGCATGATTTTATCTTCCATATCACTGATTTTTCCCCTCTGCTTCATGTACATTGGTTGTCATTGGATCTATTCAGTTTCATATCTCAGTTATTATTTCTTTTTAATTTCAGCCTGAATAGTTTTACTTCGTTTATCTCTGCAATAAGAGAGTCTCTAAATTCTCCTATGCTTTTATTAAGCCCAACTCCTATCCTTATGATTACTGTTTTATATTGGATTCAGACATATTATTTGTATCTTTATTGATTAAATACCTGGCCATGATTTCTTCCTCTTCTTTCTTTTGGGGTGAATTCCTCCATCTTGTCATTTTGTTTGGGTCACTGTTGTGTGTGTGTGTGTGTGTGTGTGTGTGTGATTGTTAGGAAAGCCTACTGTATTCCTGCTCATAAATATAATGGCTAATTGTTGGGATGAGCACTGGGTGTTGTATGTAAGTTATGTAAGTGATTAATCATGGGAATCTACTGCTGAAGCCAAGACTACACTGTATGTTAGCTAACTTCGCAATTAATTTTATTTAAAAAAAGAAGAGCTCCCCCCAAAAAAAGGAAGCTATATCTTTGGTGTGTTTTGGTATGCTTATTAAAAGAAACTAGATCCAGGGGTGCCTGGGTGACTCAATTGGTTGGGTGTCTGACTTCAGCTCAGGTCATGATTTTGTGATCCATGAGTTCAAGCCCCACATTGGGCTCTGTGCTGACAGCTCAGAGCCTGGAGCCTGCTTCTTATCCTGTGTCTCCCTCTCTGCCCCTCCCCTGCTCACACTCTTTCTCTCTTTTTCAAAAATAAACATTAAAAAATTTAATATAAACTAAATCCAAAAAGTTAAAATAAAAAATAAAATAAATAAAAAAGGAAATTAGATCCTCTTTTCTCTAGAGCTGAACCTTTGCAGCACTCTATAATCAGTAAGCAGTACATGCGCAAGGTTGGTGCTGGTCTTTTGGGGGAGGAGCCTGCTGCTCTGGTTCTCTATCAACATGCCCTACTGGAAATGCACATTCAGGGTGCAGGGAGGGCTGGGTTTGGTGTAAGTGTCTCCAGCCTCCACTGGGTGGTGCTGTTTTGCTCACTGAATTCAGTCAGTGACAATGGGCAAGGGGGAAAATGACATTGCCTTGCTCTCCTTCTTGGTGTCAACAGCTTGCACTTGCCACTCTTCAGGGAGCCCCCACAAAAGAGTGATCAACCACCTTTATTGTGTCCCCAGATTTATTTTTTTGGGTTTTCAAAGTGATTTGATATTTATGTAGCTGTATTCCAGGGAAAAGGCAAGCTATGGTCTCCCAACTCCTGTACCATCTTAAATCCCTTTCTTGCATTTTTCTAATTAATCTAACATTAACTCTTTTTCAGAAGGGTCAAATATAATATTTCGGTTAATACATTCTAGACACAAATATATACTTGTTTCTTGAACAACATGGGAGTTGGAGACCTGACTCCTGACACAGTTGAAAATGGATGTATAACCCTTAACTCCACAAAAACTTAACTGCTAGTAGCCTACTGTAGATTGGGAAGCCTTAACAATAATATAAATAATTGATTAACACATATTTTTGTATGTTATATGTATTATATACAGAATTCTTATAGTAAAGTTAGAGAAAAGAAAACATTATTTAAAAATCATAAAAGAATAGGAGTTAAGATAGTGGAGAAGTAGTACTCCCTAAAACATAGCTGTATTGAAGTCATATCACTTGAAACACCCAGGAAATCCATCTGCAGACTGACAGAATGATTTCCATTCCTAGAAGGACACAGCATGGTGGGTGTAAGGTGCATGGAAGTCAATTGGTATAGAGAAAAACAGCAGTGCCATGGAGGGGAGGGAATACTTTCCATGGAGAGACAAAAAGGAGAGAAAGAGAAGTTAAGAGAGTGTAGCATCAACTCACAAAAGAGGAAATCCTCCCTGGACCATGAATGGCGGGGGAGGGGGGGCAAGATGTAGTGGGTGTTGCAGGGTTTTTTTGTTTGTTTTTGCAAAATGCATTTGGAGCTCAAACTCCGAATTTTTATAAGTGCATAACTTTCTCAGGATTGAAATTGTGGTGGGCTCTTCTGGGGAGGGGGGAGGTGGCCCCATAGTGCATAGCATGGTGGAGAGGTGTCCTGAGTACATTGGGAGAGAGCACTTCACTTCCTGGAGTATCTTTGGAAGGGGGTATATTTCTTTCCTAAAGACAAAAATTCTGCAAGTTCAAGCAAAAGATCTTGCATTAACAGGGGACAGAGGTGCACCCAGAAGGAATATAACATTTGCTTCTTTAGCAGTGCTACAACATAAATTCTGTGTACCACAAAGGCATGGGACTGTTGGAGAGGGTCTACTTGGGAGAAGGGGGGTGGGTTTGTGTAGTGCCAGATCCTTTATGACTTTGAGTTTTGGGTGGAGGAGTTAATATGGTGGAGAAGTGGGGGCACCTGGATTTTCCTCATCCCTCAAAACAGCTATATTGAGGTCAAATCGCTTGGAACATCCAGGGAATAGATCTGCAAAGCAGCATCATAATCTTCACAGTTGGAAGGATACAGCTTGGTAGGATCAGGGTGTGTGTATGTGAGTTTGTGGCAATAAAACAGAAGAGCTGAGGAGGAGAGGGAACCCTTTCTGCAGAGAGACAAAAGGGACAAATAGAGAGAGGGGTTGTGAAAGTGCAGCATTGAGTTAACACAAGAGGAAAACTTCTTTGAACCATGGACTGGGGAGCAAGAAATACTAAGTGTCCCAGTTCTTTTTTACAAATAGCCTTTGGAGCTGAAATTATGAGGTTTCAGAAGTGTGTGTTTTTCCAGAGTGTAGTCTTGGCATGCAGTCTTTTGGAGGAAGTAGCTGGTCCCAGTGTGCACAGCATGGTGTAGTGATCTCAAGTGCACACTGGGTGAGAACAGTCCACTTTCTGGTGTACTTTGGGAAGAGGGTTTATTGCCTCCCCAAAAACAAAAGATCCTGTTGGTGTCAGCCCAAGACCTTTCATCAGCAGGGTACAGATGCTCTACTCCAGAAGCTGGGAGAGGATCTGTGCTATGCCAGTACATTAAGACGTTGGGATTTGAATCCCAGTTAAGTGCCAAGGAGAAGGCAGGGGAGAATTGTGGTGCAGGGCAAGTTGACTTACCTCATTATTCTGTGAGGGCTTACTGAACAGCATGGGTAGAGATCCACTACTTTTGCCCCGATATGAAAGTCCCAACACTCTGAGACATCAGAGACCAACACATCACCACCCCCCCCCCCAACAATGGAGGTGGTACATGCTTATACCAAACCCCACTCCTCCGTTTCTGCCAACTGCTTATTTACTAAAGACTGGCCCAACACAGCCAGCCTCTATTCCAGACCACCACAGATACCACATCTAGGCACCAACAGGCAGTTTTTTTCTTTTTTCTTTTATTCCTTCCTATTGCTTTTTTTTTTTTTTTTGGAATCAGGTTCATAGATTCTGATTTGTTTTTTGTCATTTCTTATATAGACTTTTATTTTTTATCAAAATTTTTTATTCTTTGTTTTCATCTTTTTTTCTTTTCTTCTGATTGTTTTCTTCTTTTTTATGCTTTCTCTTTTCCTGGAATCAGTCTTATAATTTTTGATTCTCTGTTCGGATTTATTTTCTCCCCTTTACTTTTTTTTATGGGGTCAAGCTTTCACCCCTCTTTTTTCCCAGGTATTTTCAGCAAAAGAATTGAAGGAAACATAGGTTAAGGTCCAAACATTTCAACACTGCAAACAAGGAGGAGTTCTACAGAGGACTGACCAGTGGAATATAGCAGTCAAAACACAACAGCAGAGTGTATGCAACATACACCAGAAACACTTCCTTGAATGCCATACCCTGGACAGTGTATGAACACTTTTTAGTATAGTAGTACTCTCAGGTGCAGGACACATAACAGGCTTTTTAAAATATGCAAAAAACAGAAACTTAGACAAATGGACAAGACAGAAGAATTCTCCCCAAAATAAAGGTCAAGAAGAAATAAGCCAGAGACTTGCTGAAAAGATATATAAACAATATATGTGAATAAGAATTTAGAACAACAGTCATAAGAGTACTAGCTGGACTTGAAAAAAACAAAGACAGTAGAGAAACCCCTGCTGCAGAGATCAAAGACCTAAGAACTAATCAAAATGAATTTAAAAATGTTATAGCATAGATGAAAAATAAACTAAATACACTGATAGCAACTATAAAAGAAGCAAAGAGAGAATAGATGAAATAGAAATATAATTACGGAAAATAATGCAGCTGAAAAAAAGAGAGAAAGGAAATTACTAGTTCATGAGGGGAGCCTTAGATAACTAAGTGATTCCTGAAATGAAACAATATTCATATCATAAAAGGCCCAGAAATACAGTGAGAAAAATAGACAGAAGGTTAATTTGAATAAATTATAGCTGAGAACTTCCCTAATCTGGGGAAGGAAACAGGTATCCAAGTCCAAGAGGCACACAGAACTCCCTTCAAAATCAAGAAAAACAAGACAACACCACGACACATCCTAGTAAAGCAGGTAAAATATAAAGATAAAGAGAGAATTTTGAAAGAAGCTAGGGACAAATTATCCCTAAGCTACAAGGGTAGACACATAAGGTTAGGAGCAGACCTGTCCACTGAACCTTGGCAGCCCAGAAGGGAATGGCAGGAAATGTTCAATGTGCTGAATAGGAAAAATATGTAGCCAAGAATCCTTTTTCCAGAAATGCTGTTATTCAGAGTAGAGGGGAAGATAAAGACTTTCCCAGAAAAAACAAAAGCAAAAGGAGTTTGTGACCACTAAATCATCCCTGTAAGATATTCTAAGGGGGACTTTCTTAGTGGAAAACAGCAAACACTACAAAAGACCAGAGAACATCACCAGAAATATGAAATCTACAGATAACAGAATGGCACTAGATTCTAATCTTTCAATAATCACTCTCAATGTAAACGGACTAAATGCCTAATCAGAAGACAAAGGGTATCAAAATGGATTAAGAAAACAAAATCCATCTACATACTGCCTACAAGAGACAAAATTTAGACATGAGGGCACCTGCATATTGAAAGCGAGGGGATGGAGAACCATCTATCATGCTAACGGACATCAAAAGAAAGCCAGGGTAGCCATATTTATATCAGAGAAATTAGATTTGAAAAACAAAACAAAACACTAAATCCCTGTGACTAGCAACTGCTTCTTTTCTAGGTCAAACTGACTTTGAAACAATGAAGCATCACTCTCCTCCAGAAAACCAGCAGAGCCAGCACCCTGCATGCACCAAGTGTATGGGCAATTGAATGCTTCAAAATGACACCTGTAATTGTGGTGAAAATAGGACCAGGCTTACTATTTTTACTTTTTATCTTCTTCTTTTTCTCTGATGGAATCAGGCTCATAGTTTCTTGCTTCTTTTTAACTTTCCTTTTCTTTCTCTCTCTCTCTTTTTTGAATCAGGCTTCTTTCTTTTTCTTTTGTTTCCTTCTTTTTTTCCCTTTATTTTTCTTGGGAATCACATTTATAGTTTTTTTTCCTTCCCTGTTTTGTTGTTGTTGCTGTTGTTGTTGTTTTTGTTCCCTTAACTTTTCTCTTCTTTTAGGATCAAGGTTTCATTTTTACCTCTTTTTTTCCAGGTAATTTTAACAAACAATTCAAAGTACACCTAGTTAAAGTTCCAAACAATCCTTAATGAAAGCAAGGAAGAGGTCTGCAGCAGAATGCCCACTGGGAAAGAGCAGCCAAACACAACAGCAGAGTGCACACAGCATACGTCAGAAACACTTCCTGAGATTCCAGGCCCTGCTCAGTGTATGGACAATTTTTAATATAGCGGTACTGTCAACTACAGGAAACATTACAAGCTTTTAAAACATGCAAAAAAAAAAAAGCAGTAACTTGCGAAAATGACAAGATTGAGGAATTTCCCTCAAAGAGGGTCAAGAAGAAATAACATGACTTCCAAAAATATATAAGCAATATATCTGAGTACGAATTTAGAACAACAGTCATAAGACTACTAGTGGACTTCAAAAAATCATAGAAGACACTAGAAAAATCCATGCTGGAGAGGTCAAAGACTTAAGAACTAGTCAGGATGAAATAAAAACTGCTATAACTGAGATTAAAAACTAATGGGATACATTCACAATAAGGATTGAAGAAGCAGAGGAGACAATAGAGAAAACGAAGATAAAATTATGAAAAATAATTCAGTTAAAAAGAAGAAAGAAAAAACTATTACATCAAGAGAACAGAGTTAGAGAACTTAGTAACTTCATAAAATGAAACAATATCCATATCATAGGAATCCCAGAAGAAGAGTGGATAAAAGGGTAAGAAGGTTTATTTGAACAAATTACAGCCAAGAACTTCCTTAGTCTGGACAAGGAAACAGGCATTCTAGTCCAAGAGTCACAGAGAACTCCTGTCAACATCAACAAAAACAGGTCAACAACATGACATATCATAGTGAAAGTTGGAAAATACAAAGATAAAGGGAGAATTCTGAAAGCAGCTTGGGACAAAATGTCCTTAATCTACAAGGGCAGACACATAAGGTTAGAGAAAACTTGTCCACTGAAACTTGGCAGGCCAGAAGGGAGTACCAGGTAATATTCAATGCGTTGAATGCAAAATATGCAGCCAAATTTTCATTATCCAGCAAGGCTGTCATGTAGAAAAGAAGAAGAGATAAAGCCTTCCCTTGACAAACAAAAACTAAAGGAGTCCATGATCACTAAACCAGCCCTGCAGGAAATTTTAAGGGGAAAACTGAGTGGAGAAAACAAAAAAGAAGACCAAAGCAACAAAGACCAAGCAACAAAGAACCAGAGAACATCACCAGAAACACCTACTCTACAGGTAGAACAATGACACTAAATACATATATTGAAATAATAACTCTGTAGATTGACTAAATGCTTGATTACAAAGACATAGGGTATCAGAATGGATAAAAGAAAGATTCATCTAAAGGTTGCCTACAAGAGATTCATTATATACCTAAAGACACATGTAAATTGAACGTGAGAGGATAAAGATCCATCTACAATGCTAATGGATGTCAAAAGAAAGTCGGAGTAGCCTTAACTACTAGATTTCTTTTTTTTTATTATATGAAATTTATTGTCAAATTGGTTTCCATACAACACCCAGTGCTCATCCCAGAGTACTGATGCATAGGGGCACTTGTACCCCAATGTTTATAGCAGCACTCTCAACAATAGCCAAATTATGGAAAGAGCCTAAATGTCCATCAATTGATGAATGGATAAAGAAATTGTGGTTTATATACACAATGGAATACTACGTGGCAATGAGAAAAAATGAAATATGGCCTTTTGTAGCAACATGGATGGAACTGGAGAGTGTGATGCTAAGTGAAATAAGCCATACAGAGAAAGACAGATACCATATGGTTTCACTCTTATGTGGATCCTGAGAAATTTAACAGGAACCCATGGGGGAGGGGGAGGAAAAAAGAAAAAAAAAAAAAAAAAGAGGTTAGAGTGGGAGAGAGCCAAAGCATAAGAGACTGTTAACTACTAGATTTCAAAACAAAGATGTAACAAGAGATGAATAATAGCATTATATCATAATTAAGGGGTCTATACATCAAGAAAAGCTAACAATGGTAAATGTTTATGCACCCAATTTGGAGGCACACAAAATATGAATCAATTAATAACAAACCTAAAGAATCTCATTTATAATAATACCATAGCATTAGGTGACTTTAATACCCCACTTACAACAAAGTACAGGTCATCAAAGAAGAAATTCAACAAGGAAACAATGGCTTTGAATTACAGACTGGACTGGATGGGCTTAACACATATATTCAGAACATTTCATCCTAAAAAAGTAGAATACATATTCTTCTCGAGTACACATGAAATGTTCTCCAAAACCGACCACATACTGGGTCACAAATCAACACTCAACAGGTACAAAAGAATCGGGATTAAAAAAAAATTAACGTTTATTCATTTTTCAGAGACAGAACAGAGCATGAGCTGGGGCGGGGCACAGAGAGATGGAGACAGAATCCAAAGCAGACTCCAGGCTGTGAGCTGTCAGCACAGAGCCCCACGTGGGGGTCGAATTCACTGACCATGAGAGATCATGACCTGAGCCAAAGTTGGATGCTTAACTGACTGAGCCACGTAGCCGCCTCCAAAAAGATCAGGATCTTACCAGGCATATTTTCAGAACACAACGCTATGAAACTTGAAATCAACCACAAGAAAAAAAATTGGAAAAATGCAAATACATGGAGGTTAAAGAACACCCTACTGAAGAATGAATGGGTTAATGAGGAAATTAAACAAGAGAGTAAAAAAAAATACATGGAATAAGATAAAAATGAAAATATGATAGTCCAACCCCTTTGAGATGCAGCAATGGCAGTCCTAGAGGAAAGTATATTTCAATTCAGGCCTGTCTCAAGAAGCAAGAATGGCTCCAAATATATAATCAAACCTTACACCTAAAGAAGCTAAGAACACCAAATGGAACACCAAATGAAGACTAAAGCCACCATAAGAAGGGAAATAATACATATTACAGCAGGAGCAAATGATATGAAAACAAATTTTAAAAAACCCACAGTATGACAAATCAATGAAACTAACATCTGTTTCTTTGAAAGAATAAACAAAACTGATAATCCCTTAGCCAGTATTACAAAAAATAAAAGAGAAAGTACTCAAATAGATAAAATCATG
The DNA here is from genome assembly GCF_018350155.1 of Leopardus geoffroyi. Classification (NCBI taxonomy): domain Eukaryota; kingdom Metazoa; phylum Chordata; class Mammalia; order Carnivora; family Felidae; genus Leopardus; species Leopardus geoffroyi. Next base: position 50,768,361 of record NC_059343.1, read on the forward strand.
AATGAAAAAGGAGACATCACAACCAACACCACAGTAATACAAACAATTATAAGAGAATACTATGAAAAATCATATGCCAACAAACTGGGCAATCTGGAAGGAATGGATAAATCCCTAGAAATTCACACATTATCAAAACAAACAGGAAGAAACAGAAAATTTAAACATATTCATAACCAGCAAAGAAATTGAATTGGTTACCAAAACTCTGCAAACAAGCATCATGGGCCAGATGTCTTCCCAGAGGAATTGTACCATCATTTGAAGAATAGTTGATACCTATTCTCCTCAAACTGTTACAAATAAATAAAAATGTAAAGAAAACTTCCAAACTCATTCTATGAAGCCAGCATAACTTGATTCCAAAACCAGACAAAGACCCCACTAAAATGAAGAGTTACAGGCCAATATCCCTGATGAACCTGGATACAAAATTCTCAACATGATACTACAAAGTGAATTCAACAACACATTAAAAGAATTTTTCACCATGATCAACTGGGGTTTATTCCTGGGCTGCAGACCTGATTCAGTATTAGCAAATCAATCAATGTGATACATCACATTAATAAAATAAGGAATAAGAAACATATGATCCTGTCAATAGATGGAGAAAAATCATTTGACAAATGCGGCATCACTTCTTGATAAAATCCTTCACCAAAGTAGGGATAGAAGGAATATATCTCAACATCATGAAAGTCATATATGAAAGATCCACAGCCAATATCACACTCAATGGAAAAAAAGTGAGAACTTTCCCCCTAAGGCCACAAACATGGCAGGGATGTCCATTGTCACCACTGTTGTTCAACATAGTACTGGAAATCCTAGCCTCAGCACTCAGACAGCAAAAAGAAATAAATGGCATAAAAATTTGCAGGGAAGAAATTGAACTTTCACTCCTTGCAGATGACATGATACTCTATCTGGAAAACCAGAATGACTCCATGAAAAAAAAAAAAAAACTACTAGAGCTTATATGAGAATTCAGCCTAGTGGCAGGGTATAAAATCAACATACAGAAATCACTTGCATATTGATACATGAATTATGAAGCAGCAAAAAAGAAATCAAGGAATAAATCCCATTTACAATTGCACCAAAAACCATAATATATCTAGGAATAAACCCAACCAAAGGAGTAAATGATCTATAAATGGAAAACTATAGAAAGCTTATGAATGAAATTGAAGAAGACACGTGGAAAAGGAAACATATTCCATGGATGGTAAGAACAAATATTTTTAAAACGTCTATACTACCCAAAGCAATCTACACATTCAATGCAATCCCTATCAAATAACACCAGCATTCTTCACAGTGGTAGATAAAAACAATTCTGAAGTTTGTATGGAACTACAAAAGACCCGAATAGCCAAAGTAATGTTGAAAAAGAACAATTCTCTAGGCAAAACAATTCAGGAATTTAAGCTATATTACAAATTGTAATCAGCAAGACAATATGGTACTGGCACAAAAGTAGACACATAGATAATGGAACAGAATAGAGAACCCATAAATGGACCCACAAATATATGGTCAATTAATCTTTGACAAAGCAGGAAAGAATATTCAATGGCTAAAAGACAGTATCTTCAGCAAATGGTTCTGGAAAAACTGGACAACGACATGCAGAAGAATGAAACTGGACCACTTTCTTACTCCATACACAAAAATAATTCCAAAAGGGTGAAAGACCTCAATGTGACAGGAAACCATAAAAATACTAGAGGAGAACACAGGCAGCAACCTCTGACTTCAGCCACAGGAACTTCTTTCTGGACATGTCTCCAGAGGCATGGGAAACAATAGCAAAAATGAACTATTGAGACCTCATCAAGATAAAAAGCTTCTGTGCAGCAAAGGGAACAATCAACAAAACTAAATGGCAACCAACAGAACAGGAGCATATATTTGCAAAATCTATAAAGGACTTATCAAAATCAACATCCAAAAGACAATCCAGTGAAGAAATGGGCAAAAGACCTGAGTAGATGTGTTTCCAAAGAAGATATCTAGCTTGCTAACAGACACATGAAAAGATGCTCAACTTCACTCACCATCAGAGAAATACAAATCAAATCAAAACCACAATGAAATATGATCTCAGACCTATCGGAATGGGTAAAATGAACAATTAAGGTAACAACAGGTGTTGGCAAGGATGTGGAGAAACGGGAGCCATTTCACACTGTTGGTGGGAATGGAAATTGGGTGCAGTCAATCTGGAAAACAGTATGGAGGTTCCTCAAAAATTCAAAATAGAACTACCCTACGACCAAGTAATTGCACTCCTAGATATTAATCCAAACGATACAAAAATGCTGATTTGAAAGTGCACATGCATCCCAATGCTCACAGCAGTGCTATCAACAATAGCCAAATCATGGAAAGAACACAAATGTCCACTGACTGAAGAATGGATAAAGAAATCTGGTATGTGTGTATATATAGCATATATATACGTGTGTGTGTGTGTGTGTGTGTATATATATAATATTATATCCATAATATATAATATATAATATATAATATATATTATGTCCATAATATATATTATATATTATATCCATAATATACAATATTATATATATTAATATATTAATATAATTATATATTATATATAATTAATATAATTAATTATATTTTTAATTATCTTGATATTTCCAAAACATCTGCAGTTATTTCCTCCACTGAAGCCTTGAACCTGTCAAAGTCCCCCATGAATATTGGAATCAACTTCTTCTGAACTCCTGCTAATGTTGATATTTTGATCTCTTCTCATTAACCACTAATGAAGAAGATTTTCAATTACTTGCCCAGATCCAACAGAAGAATCAATAATTACAAAAGCCATAGCTTTATAAAATGTATCTATTAAATAATAAATGGTGAAAATAAAAATTACTCCTTAATCCTTGTGCTGTAGAATGGATGATTGATATTGTGTTAGCAGGCATGAAAACACTAATATTGTACATCCCCTGCGGATCTCTTGGGTGACCAAAGTGCCTTGTGAATGAGCAATAATATTATTTTGAAGGGATTTTTTTTCCTGAGCAGTAGCTCTCAACTGTGGGATTAAGATTTTCTGTAAACCATGTTGTAAATCGATATGCTGTCATCCAGACTTTGCAGTTCCATTCTAGATAACACAAGCAGAACAGATTTAGCATAATTCTTAAGGATTTTCAGAATAACAAATGAGCATTGGCTCCAAATGAAGGTTACCAGCTTTCTTAACCCCTAACAAGAGAGTCAGCCTGTCCTTTGAAGCTTTGAACATAGGTATTGACTTCTCTCTAGTTATGAAAGTCCTAGATGGCATCTTCTTCCAATGTAAGGCTTTTTCATCTATACTGAAAGTCTGTTGTTTAGTGTTCCACCTTTATTAATTATCTTAGCTAGATATTCTGGATAACTTGCTGCAGCTTCTACCTCACCACTTCATGCTTCATCTTGCACTTTTTTGTTTTGAAGATGCATTCTTTACTCAACCTCTGTTACTTTCAAACTATTCTGCAGTTTCCTCACTTCTATTAGTCTTCACAGAACTGAAGAAGTTTAGGGCCTTACTCTAGATAAGGCTTTGGCTTAAGGGAATATTGTACGTGGTTTACTCTCTTATTCTGACCACCAAAACTTTCTTCATATCAGCACTCTGTTTTACTTTCTTATCATTCATGTGGTCCCTTGAGTTACACTTTTAATTTCCTTCAAACAATTTTACTTTGCATTCACAACTTGGATTGCTGTTTGGCAGAAGAGGTCTAGCTTTTGGTATTTCTTCACTTTTAACATGCCTTTCTTACTAAGTTTAATCATTTTTAGATTTTTATTTAAAGTGACAGGTGTGATACTCATTCTTTCACTTGCAAATGTAGAGGCCATTGTAGTGTTATTAATTGGCCCAACTTCAATATTTCATCTTATGGAATAGGGAGCCTAAAGGATAGAGAGAAAAGTTGGGAAACAGATGACCAGTGGAGCGGTTAGTACACACACATTTACTGATTAAATTTGTCATCTTATATGGGTGTGGTCCAGCATTCCTCAAAACAATTATAATATTAACCTCAAAGAACACCGATAACCACAACAAAATATTTCTATGTCATTATTATATAATAATGAAAGTCTGAAATATTGTGAGACTTCCCAAACTATGACACAGGGACACAAAGTGAGAAAATGTTGTTGGAAAAAATGGTGCCAATAAACTTGCTTAATGCAGCTTTGCAACAAACCTTCCATTTGTAAAAAATAAAATATCTGCAAAGCACAATAAAATGAAGTGTAATTAAACAAAGTAGTTTGTATCTCAGGAATAATTTATTTTCCAGATTTGCACTACAAATCCTCATTATCATCGAAGGGAAATTAATAAAAACAAAATTTAAAATGTGTACCATATATATGAGGTCATGTAGAAAGATTAATGTCTTTTAAGCTTAAAGTTTCATCAATAACTATATAATGATAATTCCATTTATTAATAGGAATGTTAAGTATATTCCTATGCTTAATAAAAATTTAAAATCAGATATGTATATTATGTCTTTACACACTACTCCTAAGGTGATTTGAATAGACTTACTGTTCTTTGGGATATTTCTTTGACTTCTCTTGGTCTGTTAGAAAGGAGTTTTGCTTGGGAACCAATACCTTAAAATATTCTGTTTCTGTTTATCATCAAACTCACCATTGTAAAGTCACTATGGTAATTGGTATTTTCCAATGTCAAAAAATTAACGATGAGACTATAAATTACAAAAACTGTTCTTCATAAAAAAATATTTTCCATTCAGTTTTATTGAGATGTAACTGGCCTACAGTACTGAATAAATTTAAGGTGTACAACAAATTTAATTGATTTACATATCTGTGAAATGTTTACCACAATAACTTTAGTTACCATCCATCGTCACGTAGACACACAAAAAAAGGGGAAAAAAGGTTTTATTATTTGAAATGAAAACCTTTTAGAATTTATTCTCCTAGAAACTTTCAAATACACCAAACAGTGGTGTGAACTATAGCCATAATATTGTAAATTACATCCCCAGTGATTATTAATTTTGGAAGTTTGTATGTTTTAACCACCTTCGTCCCATTCCTCCAAACTCTTGTAACCACAAATCTGATGTTTGAAGAGTTTGAGAATGATTGGCATTAATTATTTAAATGTTTGATAAAATTCACCAGCAAAGCCATCTGATCCTGGATATTTCTTTTTGGGGAGATTTTGGATTATTGAAAGCTATGCAGGTTTCCAAGTGCTGAGATCAGGCTCCTTTTTTGAACAACTACACTTAGCAGAGTGTGGGGCTATTAACTAGCTCCCCTGCCCAGTTAGAGCAGGAGAACCAGCTCTAAAGGTGACAAACCTCTTTGTTTCTGGTCTTGAGTCCAGACAACCTTCTCCCTAAATCCTCAGGCCAAATGGGCCCACTGGATTTGCTATGCAGATAATCAACCCTGCCTGATGGATTCTCTACTCAAATGTTGCTGCCCTACAAAGCTTCCTAGGTATTGAGGAAAGGCTCTCTGGTTGTGGGGAGCCAGGAGCTACACTCCAGAGTGGATAGGGTCATTTGATCTCCCATGCCCAGGAAGAACTGGAAACCGAGATGCAAGCAGCCTCCCAGGTGTTTCAGTCAGGCATTCTGGTCATATTGGAATAGGAATAACACTCATCCATGGTTATGGTTATAAATTATAATCCCTTCCTGATGGTGGGGTGGAGAAGATCAGAGTCTAGGACCTAAAAGGCTGTTTGTTTGAGGTCCCAAATGAGGTAAGCCTGTGTGCTGACAAGTTCCCTAATTAGACTACAGATAAGAAGAGCCATTGGTTGAGATACAACTTGAGTGTTAGGTATGATCTGGGTCTGCCACGATTCAAATGCTGATGTTGCAAGCTTTTCCACACTTCTCCATCATAATCCAATTCCTAGTGTTCAAGCTCTGTTGACTCCCCCATAATCCCCATTAGGCCAAACCAAATTAAGACTCCCAGGAAGTAACTCACAATGCTTGGAGAGACAGAAATCAGTTCTGGACTCTCTTTTCCTACTAGAGGAATTTTAGGCTCAAAGGAGACCTTTCAGTGTGATGATATAGTGTCCTTGAGGAGAGTCCAAGTAGTCATTGTGTAACTGCTCATATTACACTTCTAATATGATCCATTTCCATCTCTGCAGTTCAAGGGGGTTGTTCAGCCTCACTCCCATATTCTGGGATTTATCCAGTGATGTCTTCGCCATGAACATATGTGACTTATTGATTGTCTCACTATTTTGATGACATCACTAGGCCCATGAATTCTTTATTTAGATTTGTAATGATGTAAACCTAGGCAGAGCACGTATATACAAATGAACATATGTACTTCCACATTCAAGAAGAATGAGTATTACCTTTTTTCTATTCTTCACACTAAGTGTAATTATTTTGTTATGAAGAAAAATGAAGAATTAAGAAAATCTCAGCTAAACAAAATATGTCTGTCACTATTGAAACTTCCTTATAACATGTGCTAAAAGGAATCCTTCAGGATGAATTGAAAGGTCATTAAAGAATGACTCAAATCTACACCAGTAAATACAGAACACAAGAGAAGACATCTACATAGGTAAATTTAAATGTTAGTATATGGAAATTTTCTCTCTTTTCCTTTTTTTCTTTTTATGGGATCAGGCTTTGTCCCTCTTTTTTTTCCAAGGTTACTTCAACAAGCAAATCAAAGGACACATGTTAAAGGTCCAGACACTCCACCACAAAAGGTAGGAGAGCTATGCAGAGGATTGACAAGTGAGATAGAGCAGCCAAAATGCAACAGCAGAGTGCATGCAACATACACAAGAAAAACTTCCTGGAGTGCCAGATTCAGGACACTGTATAACCCCATTTTAATATAGTAGTACTCTCAAGTGCAGGACACATAAGCTTTTAGAACATGCAAAAGACAGAAAATTAACCAAAAATACAAAATGGAGGAATTCCTCCCAAAAGAAAGGTCAAGAATAAATCACAGCTAGAGAATTGCTCAAAACAGGTATAAACAATATATCTAAACCAGAATTTAGAATAACAATCATAAGACTAATACCTGGGCTTGAAAAAGGCATATAACACACCAGAGAAACCCTTGCTGCAGAGATCAAAGATCTAAGAACCAGTGAGGCTGAATTTTAAAATGCTATAACTGAGATGCAAAATAAACTTTATACAGTGACAGTGAGGATTAAAGAAGCAAAGGAGAGAATAAGTGAAATAGAAGATAAAATTTTGGAAAATAATGAATCATAAAAAAAGAAGGACAAGAAATTACTAGAACACGAGGAGAGGGGAGATTTAGAGGACTAAATGATTCCATGAAATGAAACTAGATATAGATGATATAGATATAGATATAGATATAGATATAGATATAGATATATAGATATCATAAAAGTCCCAGAAGAAGAGCAAGAAAAAGGGGAAGGGGATTATTTGAATAAATTATAGCTGAGAACTTCCCTAATCTGGGGAAGAAACAGGCATCAAAGTACAAGAGATACAGAGAAATCCCTTGAAAATCAAGAAAAATAAGTCAACACCATGACACATCCTAGTAAATCAGGCAAAATACAAAGATAAAAAGAGAATTTTGAAAGCAGTTAGGGACAAACAGTCCTTAACCCACAAGGGCATACACATAAAATTAATAGCAGAACTGTCCAATGAAACTTGGTAGGCCAGGAGTCAGTGGCATATTCAATATGTTGAATAGAAAAGATATGCAGCCAAGAATCATATTTCTAGCTAGGCTGTCATTTAGAGTACATGCAGAGATAAAGACTTTCCCAGACAAACAAAAGTGAAAATAGTTCATGACCACTAAACCAGCACTGCAAGAGAAACTAATGGAGACTCTGAGTGGAAATCAGCAGAGTCTACAAAGGACCAGAAAATATCACCACAAACATAAAATCTACACATAACACAATGGCACTAAATTCATATATTTCAATAATCACACTGAATGTAAATGGAGTAAATGCCTCAATCAAAAGACATAGGTAATCAGAATGGATTACACCTGAGGACACCTGTAGATTGAAAGTGAGGGGATGGAGAACCATCTATCATGATGATGGACATTAAAAGAAATCCAGAGAAACTAGATTTTAAAACAAAGACTGTAAACACAGATAAAGAAGGGCATTATATCATAATTAAGGGGGTCTATCCACCAAGAAAAGCTAATAATTTGAAATATTTATGCCCCCAACTTATGAGAACCCAAATATATGAATAAATTAATGATAAACATAAGTAAACATATGGATAATGATATCATAATTGTGGGAAACTTCAATACTCCACTTACAACAATGGAAAACATCATTTAAGCAGAAAATCAACAAGGAAACAATGGCTCTGAATGATATTTTGGACTAGATGGACTTGACAGATATATTCAGAAAAATTCATCCTAGAACATAATACACATTCTTTTCATGTACATGGAGCATTCTACAGATTAGATCACATATTGGGTCACAAATCAGCCCTCAACAGGTGCAAACCATGCACCTGTTGAGATCATACCATGCATATTTTCAGATCACAATGTTATGAAACTTGAAATCAACCACACACACACACACATACACACAAACACACACAAATTGGAGAGTCCTCAAATATATGGAGGTTAAAGAACATCCTACTAAGAATGAATGAGCCAACCAGGAAAGTAAAGAAATTTTTAAAAAATGGAGGCAAATGAAAATTGAAACAAGACAATGTGATCCCTTTGGTATGCAAAAAGGCAGTCCTAAGAGAAAAATGCATTGCAATTCAGGCCTATCTCAAGAAGCAATAAAAGTCACAAGCACACAACCTAACCTTATACCTAAAGAAGCTAGAAAATACATCCAAAAGCCAGCAGAAGTGATATTATAAAGATTAGAGCAGAAATATGATATAGAATAAAGAAAAAGTAGAACAGATCAAGGAAACCAAGAGTTGTTTTTTTTAAAGAATAAACAAAACTGATAAAATCCTAGCCAGATATATCAAAAATAAAAAAGAGTACCCAAATAGATAAAGTCATGAATAAAAGAGGAGAGATCTCAACTACTACCACAGAAGTACAAACAATTATAAGAGAATAATATGAAAAATTATATGCCAACAAACTGGGCAATCTGCAAGAAATAGAGAAATTCTTAGGTACTCCCACACTAAAAAAACTCAAATGAGAAGAAATAGAAAATTCAAACAGGCCCATGACCAGCACAGAAATTGAATTGGATATCAAAAACCTCCCAACAAACAAGAGTCCTTGACTTGATGGCTTCCTAGGGGAATTCTACCAGATATTTAAAGAAAAGTTAATACCTATTCTCCTCAGGCTGTTCCAAAAAATAGAAGTAGAAAGAGAGCTTCCAAACTCATTTTATGAAAGCATTACTTTGATGAACCTGGATGCAAAAATTCTCAACATGATATTAGCAAACCAAATTCAATAGTACACTACAAGAATTATTCACCAGGATCAAGTAGGATTCATTCCTGGGCTGCAGGTCTGGTTCAATATTTGCATATCAAGTAATGTGATACACCACATTAATAAAAGAAAGGGTAAGAACCATCTGATCTTTTCAATATATGCAGAATAAGCATTTGACAAAATACAGCATCCTTTCTTGACAAAAACCCTCAAGAAGGTAGGGATAGAAGTAACATATGTTAACATCATAAAAGCCATGTATGAAAGGCCCACAGCTAATATCATCCTCAATGGGGAATAACTGACACCTTTCCCCCCTAAGATCAAGACATAAACTCAAGGTCTTACTACTGTTGTTCAACATAGCACTGGAAATCCAAGGCTCAGCTATCAGACAACACAAAGAAACAAAAGGCATCCAAATTGTCAAGGAAGAAGATATACTTTCATTCGTTGTAGCTGACATGATACTCTATGTGGAAAACCAGAAAACTTTCACCAAAAAACTGCTAGAACTGATACGTGAATTCAGCAAACTTGCAGAATATAAATTCAACATACAGAAATTAGTTGCATTTTTATACACCAATAATGAAGCAGGACAAAGAGATATCAAGAAATAGATCCCATTTACAATTGTGCCAAAACCCATAAAATACCTAAGAATAAACCTAACCAAAGAGGTGAAAGATTTGTACACTGAAAACTATATAAAGTTTATGAATGAAATTGAAGACACAGATAAATGAAAATATATTCCATGCTCACAGATAGAAACAACAAATATTGTTAAAATGTTTATACTACCCAGAACAATCCACACATTCAATGGAATCCCTATAAAAATAACACTAGCAGAGAAGATGGCAGCATAGGAGCACGCTGGGCTCACCACGTCTTGCTGATCACTTAGACTCCACCCACATCTGCCTAAATAACCCAGAAAACTGCCAGAAGACTAGCATAACAGATTCTCTGGAGCCAAGCATAGACGAGAGGCCCACAGAAGAGGGTAGGAAGAGCAGAGAGGTGGTGCATGCTACAAGGGCTGGCAGGAGTGTTCTGACAACCAGAGGGACTTAACATCTGGAATGTTATAAGTCAAGAGCTATGCTCGGAGAGTTGGAGGGCTAGAGGATAACGGGAGGGAGGGTTGTTGAGCCCCAGAGGACAGAGATCAGCTTGGTGGGGAACAAAGGAACTGGCAAGCGCCATCTCCCTCGCCCATCCCCCAGCCAAAATCGCAAAGGGAACCAGTTCCCATCATGGAACTTGCTTGCACTGTGCAAAAACCCAATGCTGTGCTTCTGTGGATCCATCCCTCCGACGGGTCTGCCTCCCTCCCAGTGCGGCAGGGCCACTCCTGAAGTAGACCACCGAAGGCAAAGCAAGCTGAGGCTGTCCCTCCCGCCCCTGTGCATCTTGCAGATCCACCTTGGCTAATATGCCAGGTCCCATCAAAGCAGCACCACAAGCCTGGCAGTGTGCAAGTAGCCCAGACAGGGGCCACACCACTCCACAGTGAATCCTGACTCTGGGAGAGGGGAAGATAAGGTACACACCAGTCTGACTGTGGCCCCAGTGGTGAGCTGGGGGCAGACATCAGGTCTGACTGTGGCCCCGCCCACCAATGCAAGTTACTCCAGACAAGACACAGGAAGATCCCTGCCATTCCGTGACACTCCAGGGACTTACCAAAATGACAAAACAGAAGAATTCTCCTCAAAAGAAAATCCAGGAAGTAGTGACAGCTAACGAACTGATCAAAAATGATTTAAGCAATATAACAGAGCATGAGTTTAAAAAAATAGTCATAAAATTAATCGCTGGGCTTGAAAAAAGTATAGCGGACAGGAGAGAATCTATTGCTACAGATATCAAGGGACTAAGAAACAGTCAGGAGGAACTAAAAAAAATGCTATAAATGAGCTGCAAAATAAAATGGAGGCGACCACAGCTCGGATTGAGGCAAGGAGAGAATAGGTGAATTAGAGGATAAAAACATGGAAAAAGAGGAAGCTGAGAAAAAGAGATTTTTAAAAAATCCTGGAGTATGAGGGGAGAATTAAAGAACTAAATGATGCAATAAAACTCAACAATATATGGATACTTGGGATTCCAGAGGAGTAAGAGAGAGGGAAAGGTGCTGAAGGTGTAATTGAAGAAATCATAGCTGAGAAATTCCCTGATCTGGGGAAGGAAAAAGGCATTGAAATCCAAGAAACACAGAGAACTCCCTTCAGACGTAACTTGAATCGATGTTCTGTATGACATATCATAGTCAAACTGGCAAAATACAAGGATTAAGACAAAATTCTGAAAGCAGTTAGGGATAAATATGCTCTAACACATAAAGGGAGACAGATAAGACTGTGACAGATCAATCTACAGAAACTTGGCAGGCCAGAAAGGAATGGCAGGAAATCTTCAATGTGATGAATAGAAAAAACATGGCCAAGAATCCTTTATCCAGCAAGTATGTCATTCAGAATAGAAGAAGAGACAAAGGTCTTCCCAAACAAACAAAAACTGAAGGAATTCATCACCACTAAAACAGGCCTATAAGAGATCCTAAGGGGGATCCTGTGAGACAAAGTACCAGAGACATCACTAAAAGCATGAAATCTACAGACATCACAATGACTGTAAAACCATATCTTTCTATAATAACACTGAATATAAATGGACTAAATTCTCCAGCCAAAAGACATAGGGTATCAGAATGGATAAAAAAAAAACAAGACCCATCTATTTGCTGTCTACAAGAGACTCATTTTAGACCTGAGGACACCTTCAGATTGAGAGTGAGGGGATGGAGAACTATCTCCCATGCCACTGGAAGTCAAAAGAAAGCTGCAGTAGCCATACTTATATCAGACAAACTAGACTTTAAATTAAAGGCTGTAACAAGAGATAAAGACGGGCATTATATAATAATTACAGGGTCTATCCACCAGGAAGAGCTAACAATTATAAATGTCTATGCACCAAATACGGGAACCCCCAAATATATAAAACAATTCATCACGAACATGAGCAACCTCATTGATAAGAATGTAGTAATTGCAGGGGACTTTAATACTCCACTTGCAACAATTCATAGATCATCTAGACACAGGATCAATAAAGAAACAAGGGCCCTGAATGAGACATTGGACCAGATGGACTTGACAGATCTATTTAGAACTCTGCATCCCAAAGCAACAGAATATACTTTCTTCTCGAGTGCACATGGAACATTCTCCAAGATAAATCACATACTGGGTCACAAAACAGCCCTTCACAAGTATACAAGAATTGAGATCATACCTTGAACATTTTCAGACCACAATGTTATGAAGCTTGGAATCAACCACAGGAAAAAGTCTGGAAAACTTTCAAAAGCATGGAGGTTAAACAGCACCCTAATAAAGAATGAATGGGTCAACCAGGCAATTAGAGAAGAAATTAAAAAATATATGGAAACAAATGAAAATGAAAAGACAACAATCCAAATGCTTCGGGCTGCAGCAAAGGCAGTCCTGAGAAGAAAATACATTGCAATCCAGGCCTATCTCAAGAAACAAGAAAAATCCCAAATACAAAATCTAACAGCACACCTAAAGGAAATAGAAGCAGAACAGCAAAGACACCCCAACCCAGCAGAAGAAGAGAAATAATAAAGATCAGAGCAGAAATAAACAATATAGAATCTAAAAAACTGTAGAGCAGATCAGTGAAACCAAGAGTTGGTTTTTTGAAAAAATAAACAAAATTAATACACCTCTAGTCAGACTTCTCAAAAAGAAAAGGAAGATGACCCAAATAGATGAAATCATGAATGAAAATAGAATTATTACAACCAATCCCTCAGAGATACAAGCAATTATCAGGGAATACTATGAAAAATTATATGCCAACAACTGGACAACTTGGAAGAAATGGACAAATTCCTAAGCACCCACACACTCCCAAAACTCAAACAGGAAGAAATAGAAAACTTGAAGAGACCCATAACCAGTGATGAAATTAAATCAGTTATCAAAAATCTCTCAACAAATAAGAATCCAGGACCAGATGCCTTCCCAGGGGAATTCTAGCAGACATTTACAGCAGAGATAATACTTGCCCTTCTAAAGCTATTCCAAAAAATAGAAAGGGAAGGAAAACTTTCAAACCCAATCTATAAAGCCAGCATTACTTTGATTCCTAAACCAGACAAAGACCCATTAAAAAAAAAAAGAGAACTACAGGCCAATATCCCTGATGAATAAGGATGCAAAAATTCTCAATAAGATACTAGCAAATCGAATTCAACAGCATATAAAAAGGATTATTTACCATGATCAAGTGGGATTCATTCCTGGGCTACAGGGCTGGTTCAACATTTGCAAATCAATCAACGTGATACATCACATTAATAAAAGAAAAGATAAGAACCATATGATCCTCTCAATCGATGCAGAAAAAGCATGTGACAAAATTCAGCATCGTTTCTTAATAAAAACCCTCAAGTAAGTCCTGATAGAAGGAACATACTTAACCATCATCAAAGCCATTTATGAAAAGCCCACAGCTAATATCATCAATGGAGAAAAAACTGAGAGCTTTCTCCCTGAGATCAGGAACACGACAGAGATGTCCACTCTCACCTCTGTTGTTTAACATAGTGTTGGAAGTTCTAGCATGAGCAATCAGACAACAAAAGGAAATCAAAGGCATCAAAATTGGCAAAGATGAAGTCAAGCTTTCACTTTTTGCACGACATGAGATTATACATGGAAAACCCGATAGACTCCACCAAAAGTCTGTTAGAACTGATACATGAATTCAGCAAAGTTTCAGGATACAAAATCAATGCACAGAAATCAATTGCATTCTTATACAGTAATGAAGCAACAGAAAGACAAATAAAGAAACTGATCCCATTCACAATTGCACCAAGAAGCATAAAATACCTAGGAATAAACCTAACCAAAGATGTGAAAGAGCTGTATGCTGAATACTATAGAAAACTTATGAAGGAAATTGAAGAAGATATAAAGAAATGGAAAAACATTCCATGCTCACGGATTGGAAGAATAAATATTTAAAAATGTCAATACTACCCTAAGCTATCTACACATTCAATGCAATCCCAATCAAAATTGCTCCAACATCCTTCTCGAAGCTAGAAAAAGCAATCCTAAAATTTGTATGGAACCACAAAAGGCCCCTAATAGCCAAAGTAATTTTGAAGAAGAAGACCAAAGCAGGAGGCATCACAATCCCAGACTTTAGCCTCTACTACAAAGCTGTAAACATCAAGACAGCACCGTATTGGCACAAAAACAGACAAATGGATCAATGGAATAGAATAGAAACCCCAGAATTAGACCCACAAATGTATGGCCAACTAATCTTTAACAAAGCAGGAAAGAATATCCAATGGAAAAATGACAGATTCTTTAACAAATGGTGCTGGGAGAACTGGAGAGCAACATGCAGAAGGATGAAACCAGACCACTTTCTTACAGCATTCACAAAAACAAACTCAAAATGGATAAAGGACCTGAATGTGAGACAGGAAACCATCAAAAGCCTAGAGGAGAAATCAGGAAAAAACCTCTCTGAAGTCAGCCATGGCAATTTCTTACTTGACACATCTCCAAAGGCAAGGAATTAAAAGCAAAAATGAACTATTGGTACTTCATCATAATAAAAAGTTTCTGCACTGCGAAGGAAACAATCAACACAAGCAAAAGGCCACCGATGGAATGGGAAAAGATATTTGCCAATGACTTGTCAGTTGAAGGGCTAGTATCTAAAATCTATAAAGAACTCACCAAACTCCACACCCAAAAAACAAATAACCAAGGAAGAAATGAGCAGAAAACATGAATAGACACTTCTCTAAAGAAGACATCCAGATAGCCAACAGGCACATGAAAAGATGCTCAACGTTGCTCCTCATCAGGGAAATACAAATCAAAACCACACTGAGATATCACCTCACACCAGTCAGAGTGGGTAAAATGAACAAATCAGGAGACTATAGATGATGGAGAGGATATGGAGAAATGGAACCCTCTTGCACTGTTGGTGGGAATGCAAAGTGGTGCAGCCACTCTGGAAAACAGTGTGGAGGTTCCTCAAAAAATTAAAACTAGACTTACCCTATGACCCAGCAATAGCACTGCTAGGAATTTACCCAAGGGATACAGGAGTGCTGATGCATAGGGGCACTTGTACCCCAATGTTTATAGCAGCACTCTCAACAATAGCCAAATTATGGAAAGAGCCTAAATGTCCATCAACTGATGAATGGATAAAGAAATTGTGGTTTATATACACAATGGAATACTATGTGGCAATGAGAAAGAATGAAATATGGCCCTTTGTAGCAACATGAATGAAACTGGAGAGTGTTATGCTAAGTGAAATAAGCCATACAGAGAAAGACAGATACCATATGTTTTCACTCTTATGTGGATCCTGAGAAACTTAACAGAAGACCATGGGGGAGGAGAAGGAAAAAAAAGAGGTTAGAGAAGGAAAGAACTAAAGCATCAGAGACTCTTAAAAACTGAGAACAAACTGAGAGTTGATGGGGTGTGGGTGGGAGGGGAGGGTGGGTGATGTGTATTGAGAAGGGCAACTTTTGGGATGGCACTGGGTGTTATATGGAAACCAATTTGACAATAAATTTCATATTAAAAAATAACGGTAGCATTCTTCATAGAGCTAGAACAAACAATCTTAAAATTTGAATGGAAACACAGTAGACCCTGAGTAGCCAAAGTAATGTTGAAAAAGATAACCAAACCTAAGGGCATCAGAATTCTGGACTTTAGGCAGTATTACAAAGCTGTAATTATCAAGATTATTATTAATTATCAAGACAGTAAAGTAACAAAAAGATAAATGTTTCTGTGCATATATATCAATAGAACAGAAACAGACACATATATCAATGTAACAGAATAGAGAACCCACAAATTCACCCACACATATATCACCAACTCTTCTTTGACAAAACGGAAAGGGTATCTGTTAGAAACAAGTATTTTTAGCAAATGGTGCTGGGGAAACTAAACAGCAACATGCAGAAGAAAGAAACTGGACCACTTTCTTACACCATACAAAATAATAAATTTAAAATGGATGAAAGACCTAAATGTGAGACAGGAAATCATTAAAATCCTACAGGAGAAAACAGGCAGCAAACTCTTTGAACTCGGCCCCTTCAACTTCTTACTTGACACAACTCCAGAGGGAAGGGAAAATTAAGCAAAAATGAACTCTTGAGATCTCATCAATATAAAAATCTTCTGCATAGCAAAGAAAACAATCAACATCTCTAAAAGTCAACCAATTGAATGGGAGAAGATATTTGCAAATGACTTATCGAATAAAGAGTTAGCATCCAACATCTATAAAGAACTTAATCAAGCTCAACACCCAAAAGCAAATAATACAGTAAAGAAATGGGCAGAAGACATGAACAGACACTTTTATGAAGAAGACGTCCAGATGGCTAATAGACACATGAAAAGACGCTCAACATCACTCATCATCAGGGAACTACAAATCAAAACCACAATGAGATACCACCTCACACCTGTCAGAATGACTATAATTAATAATTCAGGAAACACCAGTTTTGGCGAAGATCCAGAGAAAGGGTAACCCTTTTGCAATGCTGGTGGGAATGCAAACTGGTTATGCCACTTGAAAAAATATGGAAGTTCCTCAAAAAATTAAAAATAGAACTACCCTATGACCCAGATATTGCACTATTGGGAATTTAGCCAAAGGATACAATAATGCTGATTCAAAAAGGGCACATACATGCACCCCAATGTATATAGCAGCACTATCAACAATAGCCAAATTATGAAAAGAGCCCAAATGTCATGTCCATCGACTAATGAATGGATAAAGATGATGTGGGGTGTGTGTGTGTGTGTGTGTGTGTACACACATATATACATACATAGAATGGAATACTATTTGGCGATTAAAACAAATGAAATCTTGCCATTTGAAACAATGTGGATGGAACTAGAGGGTATTATGCTAAGCCAAATAAGTCAGATAAAGACAGATATCATATGATTTCACTCATATGTGGAATTTGAGAAGATCAACATATGAACATAAGGGAAAGGAAGGGAATAATATACAGAAAAGTGAGGGATGATCTATGTTTATATATACATAACAGATCAAAGAAATCAGATGCCACATCTTTGAAAAAAATAATAAAACGGAAAAGAGAAAGAACCAGAACTAATAAAAACATATCTGAGAAAGGAGAAATAACAATGAAAACCACAGGCATACAAACAATCATCAGAGAATATTATAAAAACTATATACCAACAAAGTGGACAATTTGGAAGAAATGGATAAATTCCAGGAAATATATAAGCTATCAAAATTGAGACAAGAAGATAATAATCAGCAAAGGAATGAATCAGTAAACAAAAATCACCCAACAAACCAAATGCCTGGGCCAAATGGCTTCACAGATGAATTTTATCAAACATTTAAGGAAGAGATGATACTTATCTTCTAAATATGAAAAAAAAATAGAATATATAGGAACTCTTCCAAAGTTGTTATATGAGGCCAACATAACCCCAATACTAACACGAGATAAAGAAAAACCAACACTGAAAAAGAAAGGTAAAGGCTAATATGCCTGATGAAGATGCAAAGATTCTCAAAAACATATCAGCAAACTGTCTCTAACAATACATTTAAAAAAATCATTCAACAATCACGTGGGACTATTCCTGGGTTACAAGTGTAGCTCGATATTTGCAAATCAATCAATGTGACATATTACAGTAATAAATGAAAGGGCAAGGGTGCCTGGGTGGCTCAGTTGGTTAAGCATCCAAATTCAGCCTAGGTCATGATGTCGCCATTCCTGAGTTCAAGCCCTGCAGCAGGCTCTGTGCTGACAGTTCAGAGCCTGGAGCCTGTTTCAGATTCTGTGTCTACCGCCCTCTCTCTGCCACCCCCTCCCCCACACTCTGTTTCTGTCTTTCTCTCTCAAAAATAAATAAACATTAAAAAAACTAAAAGAAAGAGCAAGAACTATATGGAGAAGTTAAGGTGATGGAGTAGTTAGAGGAGCCTATGCTTGCCACATCCCTCTAACACTGCTATATAGATATCAAATCTTTCTAAATACCCAAGAAATCAGTCTGAGGCCAGACAGAATGGACTGCACAACTAGACAGAGAGAAGATGCCACATAGTGAGAAGGTAAGAGGTGCAGAGACATGGTTTGGGAGAGAAATAGATCATGGGTGCTGTAGAAGAGAGGGAGCCCTGGTCACAGAGGGGAGAGAAAGAGAGATACAGAGAGAGAGAGAGAGATAGCACAGGGTATTTCACAAGGAAAACACTTCCCAACACCATTGACTGGGAAAATAAGAGAGGCTGATTTCTGAATTTTTATAACCAGCAGGGCTCAAAGTCTGGAGTTGTAGAGGTCCACAGAGTGGCTAGTATGGAGCTCTGGGGACACAGTCATGCTACTCTGAGGAAGGACTGCAGAAAGCCTGAGAGCAAATGGCATGACCTGAGGATCCCCTGGGATGCACTGAGATAGATGGTTACCCCTTCTTGGAGTGCATCTGGTAGAGATGGCATTACATCTTTAGGAACAAGAGATAACAGGTGCTGTTTCCTTACCCCACCATGCAGCATAGGCACCAAAACACCTGCTTAGGTTAGCTACTGAGGATACTGGATCTTTGCTGAACTTTGCTCCACACCCTTGTACTTTGGTGTGACTTCCCTTCAGGAACAAACCTGCATGAGTCCCAGCATTGAGGACCCTCCCCCAGAGGACCAGTGTGGGTTACCACCATACCAGGTCACTAAAGTTTGGAGTTTTAAAAGTCAGCTGGCCTGCCTAGGATAGAGTCCAAGGTGCACTGCACTGGCAGGTGGGCAGGTGGCCTAGACACAGACAGGGTGAAAGCAACTACCAGAGAGATGCCAGGGATGTACAAGGAGAGATTGTTTGGTCTTTTGGGAGGGCTCTCAAGACAGCAGTTGAAGCGAACTCCCCTCACCAGGAATAAGGAACTGGCTGGCCCCATTCCCCTCCCCCTCCACTCAGCATAAACTAACTTCAGTCAGCAGCACAGTGCAAACACTGCTAACAAAATGCTATCCTAAACTGCTTACAAAAAGACCTACCCCGCTGCACTCTGCTGGTGATGTTTTTGTTTTTGTTTTGTGTTTTTTTTTTTTTTTTTGGCAAGTGTGCTTCAGAACCAGCAAAATGGCTCACACATCCAAAAGACCAGCACAACGCCCCCCTACACAAACACATCACATCTACTGACCATAGATTTCTGCAAAGGTCTTCAGGTCTATTGGAAATACCATCAGGTCTCTTTTAACAAGCTGACCAAAGCACACCTAGTTAAAACTCACCACTCTCTGTCCAAGGTCAAAACATTCTCCACTACAGGCAAGGAGAAACTCTGCAGAAGAATGACCTGAGGAAAACAGCAGCCAAGACACAGCAGAAGAGTGCACACAGCATACATCAGTAACACTTCCAGAATCAGTAGGCCCTGGACAGTATATGCCCTTTCCTTCATAACACACTATCCTGACACACAGAAGAAGACAGAGAACTAGAAAAAATATGTCAAGATAGAGGAATTCATCCCAAAAGAAAGAATAAGAGGTCATTGCCAAGGATCTAATTGAAACAGATATAGGTAATATATCTGATCCAGAATTCAAAACAACAAAAATGAAGATACTAACTGGGCTTGAGAAAAGCATAGAAGAAAACAAGGAGTCCCTTATCACAGGGATAAAAGACCTAAAAACTAGTCAGGCACAAATGAAAAATGTGATAACTGAGATTCAAAACTGACTGAATATAATGACCACAAGTATGGAAGAAGCAGAGGAACAAATAAATGATATAGAAGATAAAGTTATGGAAAATAATGAAGCTCAAAAGAAGTTGGAAAGTAAAATATTGGATCATGAATATAGACTTAGGGCACTCAGTGACTCCATGAAACATAACATTTGTATCATAACAGTCCCAGAAGAAGAGAAGTAAAATGGGGAAAAAGGTTTATTTGAGAAAATTATAGCTGAAAACTTCCCTAATCTGGGGAAGGAAACAGGCATCCAACTCCAGGAGGCACAGACAGCTCCTATCAAAATCAACAAAAGCAGGATAATACCGAAATATATTGTAGCTAAATTTGCAAAATATTGAGATAAAGAAAAAATCCTCAAAGCAGCAGGACTAAAGAATTCCCTGATTTATAAAGGAAGCCAAATAAGGTTAGCAGGAGATCTCTACACAGACACTTGTCAGGCAAGAAAGGAGTGGCAGGATATATTCAACGTGCTGAATGGAAAAAAATGCAACCAAGAATGATCTATCCTGCAAGGCTAGATAAAGAGTTTCCAGACAAGCAAAAACTAAAGGAGTTCCTGACCACTAAATCAGCCCTGCAAGAAATATTAAAGAGGACTCTTTGAGTGGGACAGAAAGACCAAAAGCAACAAAGACTAGAAAGGAACAGAGAAAATCTCCAGATACAATGACCAAAAATTTAATAAATTTGGACTAAATTTATATTTATCAATAATTACTCTGAATATAAATGGAATAAATATTCTAATCAAAAGACATAGGGTTTATAGATAGATTTTTTAAAAAGACCTATATATATGCCAACTACAAGAAACTAATTTTATACCTAAAGACATCTGTAGATTAAAAGTGAGGGGATGGACAAATACTTAACATGCTAATGGATGTAAAAAAAAAAAAGCCCAAGTATCAATACTTATATCATAAAAACTAGATATTTAAAGACTGTAACAAGAAGTGAAGAAGGGCCCCATATCATACTAAAAGGGATCTATTCCACAAGAATATCTAACAATTGTATCTATGCCTTCAACTTGGAACACACACACACACACACACACACACATATATGTATGGAATTTTTATTTATATATATTTAATATGTAATATTATAATATAACATATAATATTATATAATAATAAAAATATATATACACACATAAAACAATAAATAAACATAAAGGAACTCACTGATAATAATACAATAGTAGTAGAGGAATTTAACACCCCATTTACATCAATGGATAGGTCATCTAAGCAGAAAATCGACAAGGAAATACTGGCTTTGAATGACACACTGGACCAGATGGGCTTAACAGATATATTCAGAAAATTTAATCCTAAAGCAGCTAAATAAACATTCTTTTCAAGTGTACTTGGGACATTCTCCAGAATGGATCACATAGTAGGTCATAAATCAGGTTTCAACAAGTATAAAAAGATTGAAATCATACTATGCATATTTTCCAATTACAATGCCATGAAACCTAAAATAAACCAGAAGAAAAAATTCAGAAAGACCACAAATACATGAAGCCTAAAAGCACCCTACTAAGGAATGAATGGGTCAATCAGCATTTTGCAGAAGAAATTTAAAAATGCATGGAAACAAATGAAAATGTAAACACAATGAACCAAAACCTTGGGATGCAGCAAAGGTATTCATAAGAGGGAAGTTTATAGTAACAAAGGCATGGCTCAAGAAGCAAGAAAAATCTTAAATACACAACCTAATCTGACACCTAAAAGAGATAGAAAAAGAACAACAAATGAAGCCTAAAGCCATCAGAAGAGAAACAATAAAGATCAGAGCAGAAATTTATGTTATAGAAACAAACAAACAAACAAACAAAAGCCGGTAGAACAAGTCAATGAAACCAGGAGCTGGTTATTTGAAAAAAATTAATAACATTGGTAACCTCCTAACCAAACTTATCAAAAAAAAAAAAAAGAAAAAAAGACAGGACCTAAATACATAAAATCACAAATAAGAGAAGAAAACACAACCCACACCACAGAAATACAAACAATTATGAGAACATTATGGAAAATTATATGCCAATAAGTTGGGCACTCTTAAAGAAATGGATAAATTCCCATAAACATAAACCATCAAAACTGAAACAAAAGAAAACTTGAACAGACTGAAAACCAGCATAGAAATTGAATCAGTAAACAGAGATCAACCAACAACCAAAAATCCAGGGCCAAATGGTCACAGAGTAATTCTAACAAACATTTAAAGAAGAGTAAATATGTCTTGAGTGTAGGCTGTTCCCAGTCCACATGGCAGTGCCTTTCATCATCCTCCTTGAACAGCCATGGGGCTCCCAATGAAGGCAGAACCTTGTGCCCACTTGATGGGTTGCCTGGGCCCAGGGATGGCTAGCCAAAGTGGAGCCAGGGTGAGTGTCTTTGTTCTGGGCCAGGAAGCACAACCCTCTGCTGGAGGGTTGCCCCAAGCTGGAGGAGTGTCATAGAGTTTGGTTCCACACAGAGGTGGGCACCAGAGCCCATGTCCTGCACCCCACAGGCCCACCCATGGCCTCCAGGAACAGGCCTACTGCTTACAGCAGGAGACCACCTGCTCCATGTTCCTGTAACCAGATCACGATTCCCGACAGGGGCCACAACATCTGTTGCACATGCCTCACCTATTCTTAGGGTAAGGTGGAGACCAAAATGTGGTGTCCTCAGTGCCTGGAAATCTTCCTGCAATGGCACATGGGCTCAACCAGCACCAGGCCAGTATCACCCAGCTGGTGTAGTAACTGCTCTGCCAGCTGCTGTCAGGGCCTGAGGGCAATATGGGCATGTGCAAGAAGCACCACAAGCCCCTGAAGCTGTACTACAAGGTGGACCAGATGTTCATCAGATGGTGTGAGACTGGTACCACCAGCACAGTGGCCACAATGTGCGGCCACTTGAGGAGGCAGTGGATGACTTCAAGGAGCAAATAAGCTGGACCACCTGAAAAGACTGAGAGACTTAAAGAGGTGTTAGACACAGGCGGAGAAAGCATGAGCTGAACTCTTGAGTCTGACCCATATGGAGAAGGAGAAGATCATCTGGGAGTTTGAGAAGCTCTATCATTCTTTGAGGGGGCGTGAGTATTGCCTCTTGGTCTGTCTTGAGGAACTACATTTGTCTATCTACAACAGCATCAATGGCTCCATCACCCAGTTGTCTTGCAACATCTCCCACATGAGTAGCCCGATTGCCCAGCTGGAAGGAAAGCAGCAGCACCACAACAGGGAGTTCCTGCAGGATATCAGGAATACATTAGGCAGAGCTGAAAGAATAAGATCTCTTAACCCTGGATCACACCTTCAGATCTGCAAGATAAAATTTACATTTGTGCCCAAAAATGTCTGTTCTTGACCAAAAATCTGAAGCAGTTCACAGAAAAAAAAATGCAGTCAGATATAGAGAAAATCTAAGAATTGAAAGAAGCTCAATTACACTCAGTGGAAGTGACTCTGGACCCAGACACAGCCTTTTCCAGCTTGATCCTCTCCTGCAGGAAGTGTAGTACCATTACCTCCAGCAGGACCTGCCCAACAACCCTGAGCAGTGACATCTGTTTCCATGTGTCTTGGGTTCTCCATGTTTCATTGCTGGCACATATAATTGGGAGGTAGAGATGGGAGATAAATCAAAGTGGACCATAATTCAATGTGCAGAAAATGTGGAGTAACTTTGGCCATCCAAAAGAGATTATGGGCAGTGTCCTTGTGGTATGGGAAAGAATACTGGGCTCTTACCTTCCCAATGACTTCCAACCAC
The DNA here is from genome assembly GCF_018350155.1 of Leopardus geoffroyi. NCBI lineage: Eukaryota > Metazoa > Chordata > Mammalia > Carnivora > Felidae > Leopardus > Leopardus geoffroyi. The sequence goes on from NC_059343.1 coordinate 50,792,548, forward strand.
CAGAAGACCCCTTTCCAGGGGTAGAGATTTCTATGGATTATGGTGCTGGTGAAGGTTCCTTCTATAACATGACAAACAGGTGTCACATATTTCACTACTCTCACACTATGTTCTGTGACCCTGTACAGCCCTACTTCAGTCTGAATTACTCAGAAGGGAAGGGTGCATCACTTCTCATCATCTGACCCATGAGGGGACCAATGGTTCTTCTGGCCATGTTGGCAATCATGCTCATTTCATGGATACCTCCCATTGAGGAGATGAACATAGACCAAAATGGTTTTTGCACATAATTCTACCTCAGGCGTGGGGTGTCTTCTTGCTTGCCACTTCTTGTTAATCACATATGCATATCATTACCACTTTCCATGCCCTTACAGTGGGAGCCAGTTTATTCACTTTCTTTACTATCCTTTCCTTTCCCAAGAAAATGCAACATGTAATGAGAAGTATCAAGATTGCTCATAAATGAAAGCCAGATGAAAGAATGAAATAAGAAAGAAAGAAAGAAAGAAAGAAAGAAAGAAAGAAAGAAGAGTTAATACCTATTTTCCTCAAAATATTTCAAAAAATAGAAATGGAAAGAAAACTTCCAAAGTCATTCTATGAGGCCAGCATTACCTTGATTCCAAAATCAGACAATGACCTCATTAAAAAGGAGAAATATATGCCATTATTCCTGATGAATATTGACACAAAAATTGTCAACAAAATACTAACAAACTGAATCCAAAAGTACATTAAAAGAATCATTCACCACAATCAAGTTGGATTTGTTCCTAAGTTGCAAGGCTAGAGCCTATTTAAAAAAAATCAACATCACGCACCACATTAATAAATGAGAGGATAAAAAACATATAATCCTCTCAGTAGATTCAGAAAAAAAAACATTTGAGGAACTACAGCATCCATTGTTGATTTAAAAAAAAACCCTCATAAAAGTAGGGATAGAGGGAACAAACCTCAAGATCATAAAGGTCATATATAAAAAACGCACAGCTAATATCATACTCAATGGGGAAAAACTGAGAGCTTTTCCTCTAAGACCAGGGACAAGACAGAGATATCCACTCTCACCATTGTTATTGAGCATACTACTGGAAGTCCTCTCCTCAGCAATCACAAAACAAAAATAAATAAATGGCATTCAAACTTGCAAAGAAGAAGTCGAACTTTCACTATTTGAATACATGACACTCAATGTAGACAACCCAAAAGACTCCACCCCAAAATTGCTAGATATGATACCCAAATTCAGCAGAGACACAGGATCCAACATCAACATACAGAAATCTGTTGCAATTCTGTATACCAATAATGAAACAGCAAAAAGAGAAGTCAAAACTCAATCCCATTTAAAATTGCACCAAAAATCATAAGATACCTCAGAATAAAACTAACCAAAGAGGCAAAAGATCTGTACTCTGAAAACGATAGAACACTAATGAAAGAAATTTAAGAAGACACACACAAAAAATGGGAATATATTCCATGCTCATGGATTGGAAGAACAAATATTGTTAAAATGTCTATACTACCAAGAGTAGTCTACACATTTAAGACAGTATCTATCAAATACCACAAGAATTTTTCACAGACCTATACAAACAATCCTAACATTTGTATGGAACCACAAAAGACCTTGAATTTTCAATGCAATCTTGAAAAGGAAAAGCAAAACTGGAGACAGCACAATCCAAGAATTTAAGGTATATTAAAAAACTATCATGATAATGCCATATGGTTCTGACACAAAAACAGATCCATATATCAATAGAACAGAATAGAAAAACCCAGAAATGAGCCCACAATTCTATGGGCAATTAAACTTTCACAAGGCAGGAACAATATCCGATGCAAAAAAAGACACTCTTAAACAAATAGTGTTGGGAAATCTGGAGAGAAAAATGCAAAAGAATAAAACTGACCACTTTCTTACACGATACAAAAAAATAAATTCAAAATGGATAAAAGAGCCAATGTCAATCCTGAAACCATAAAAATCCAAGGGTAGATAACATCAGCCATAACATCTTTGACATCATAACATCTTTGACATCAGCCATAACAACTGTTTACTACATATGTCTCTGTATAAAAGGGAAACTAAAGCAAACAGAAACTATTGGGATGTCATCAAGATAAAAAGCTTTTGCACAGCAAAGAAAAAACTCAACAAAACAAAAAGACAACCTTTGGAATGGGAGAAGACATATGCAAATGATATATCTGATAACAAGTTAGTATTCAACATATATAAAAATCTTATGAAACCTAACACCTCCCCCACAAATAATCCAGTAAAATAGAACAGAAAACATGAATAGACACTTTTCCAAAGAGGACATACAGATAGCCAATGGACACAGGAAAAGATGCTAAAAATCACTCATCATCAGAGAAATCTAAGTCAAAACTGAAATGAAATACCACCTTATACCTGTAAGAATGGCTGTAATTAACAACACATGAAACAACAGATGTTGGTGAGGATGAAGAGAAGGGAAACCTCTTATACTGTTGGTGGGAATGCAAGTGGTGCAGCCACTCTGGATAAAATTATGGAGGTTCCTCAAAAACTTAAAAATAGAACGAACCTATGAGCCAGCAGTTGCACCACTAGGTATTTACCCACAGGGTAAAAAATACTGATTCAAAGAGATACATGCACCCCGATGTTTATAGCAGCATTGCCAACAATGGCCAAATTATGGAAAGATCCCAAATATTCATCGACTGATGAATGGATAAAGAAGGTGTGGTGTATACAAAGAATGGAATATTACTCACACATAAAAACCAGTGAAATCTTGCATTTACAATTATGTGGATGGAGCTAGAGACTATTATTGTAAGCATAATAAATCAGTCAGAGAAAAACAAGTACCATATGATTTCATTCATATGTGGAGTTTAAGAAACACAACAACTGAACATAGGGAGAAAAAGAGAGAGAGGCAAACCATAAAAAGACAACTATGGAGAACAAACTGAGGGTTACTGGAGGGGAGGTCAGTGAATAAATGTTTTAAATGGGTGATGGGTATTAAGGAGGGTACTGGTTGTGATGAGAACTGGGTGTTGTATTTAGGTAATGAATCAATAAATTCAACATCTGAAATTAATATTATACTGTATGTTAACTAACTGGAATTTAAATAAAACCTGAAATTAAAAAAAAATAAAAACATGATTATTTCAAAAATGAAGAAATAGCATTTGACAAAGTACAACATCCATTCATGATAAAAACCCTCAACAATGTAGGGTTTGACAGAACAAACCTCAAAATAATAAGGGCCATATATGAAAAACTTATAGCTAATATCATATTCAATGAGGAAAACCTGAGAGATTTTCCTCTATGTTCAGGAACAAGAGAATTATGTCCACTCTCACCACTGTTACTTAACATACTACTGGAAGTCCTAGCCACAACAAACAACTAAAAGAAATAAAAGGCATACAGATTGGCAAGGAAAAAGTCAAACTATTTGCAGATGACATGATACTGTATACAGAAAATCCCAAAAAAATCCACCAAAAATCTGCCAAGAACTGATACATGATTTCAGTAAAGTTGCAGGATAAAAAGTCAACATACAAAAACCTGTTGCATTTCTATATAAGAATAATGAAGCAGCAGAAAGAGAAATTAAGGAATGAATCGTATTTACAATTGCACAAAAGATACCCATAAGATACCTAATAACAAACTTAACCAAAGAAGTGAATAATCTGTACTCTGAAAACTATAGAACTGATTAAACAAAATAAAGAGGACACAAGGAACTGGAAAGACATTCCATGCTCATGGATTGGAAGAACAAATATTGTTAAAATGTCTATATTACCCAAAGCAATCTATAAATTTAATTCCTTCTCCACCATCTCTATTTTTCATAGAGCTACAAAAAAATCATAAAATTTGTATTGGACCACAAAAGACCAGAACTGACAAGGAGACTTTTAAAAAGAAAACCAAAGCTGGAGACATCACAATCCCAAACTTCAAGTTATATTACAAAGCTGTAATGATCAAAATAGTATGGTACCAGCACCAACACAAACACATAGATCAATAGAACAGAAGAGAAAACCCAGAAATGAACCCATAACTATATGGTCAATTATCTTTTGTCAGAGCAGGAAAAAAGTATCTAATGGAAAAAAGACAGTTCCTTTAACAAATAATGTTGGGAAAACTAGATGAAAACATGCAAAAGAATGACATTGGGCCACTTTCTTCCGTCATACACAAAAATGAATTCAGAATGTATTAAAGATCCAAATGTGACACCTGAAATCATAAAAATCCCAGATAAGAACACAGGTAGTAACCACTTTGACTTTGGCCATAGCAACTTACTTCTAGGTATATCTCCCGAGGCTAAGGGGAAAAGAATTCACTATTGAGAATTCATCAAAACAAAAATATTCTGCACAGCAAAGGAAACAATAAAAAAAACTAAAACACAATTTACAGAATACTAGAAGATATTTGCGAATGACATGTCTGATAAAGGGTTACTATTCAAAATATATAATGAGCTTATAAGATGTAAACCCCCCCAATAATCTAATTTAAAAATGGGCAGAAGACATGAATAGACATTTTTCTAAAGTAGACATACAGATGGCCGACAGACACAAGAGAAGATGCTCAACATCACTGATCGCCACAGAAATTCCAATCAAAATTACAATGAGATATCACCTCACACTGACAGAATGGCTAAAATCAACAACACAAGAAAAAACAGGCATTAGCGAGGAGAAAGAAGTAGACTCTTGCACTGTTGGTGACAATGCAAAATAGTACAACCACTCAAGAAAAGACTATGGAAGTTCCTCACGAAGTTAAAAATAGAACTACTGTATGTTCCAGCAATTGCACTACCAGGTACCCAAAGAATACAAAAATACTAATTCAAATGGATACATGCACACCAATGTTTATAGCAGTATTACCTATGATAGCCAAATTATGTAAGCAGTCCAAGTATCCATTGACTGATGTATAAAGATGTGATATATGTATACAATGAAATATTTTTCAGCCATAAAATAATCAAATCTTGTCATTTCCAACAATGTAGATGGAACATAGAGAGTATTATGCTGAGTGAAATAAGTCAGAAAAAGACAAATACTATGTGGTTTCACTCATATGGGGAATTTGTGAAACAAAACTATTAAGCAAAAGATGAAAAAAAAGAGGGAGATGCAAACCAAGAAACATACTCTTAATTAGAGAACAAACTGATGGTTACTAGAATGCAGGTGTGTGGGGATGGGGGGGATAAAGAGGTCATTGGGTTAAGGAGTGCACTTGTCTTGAGCATCAGGTGTTGTATGGATGTATTTAATTACTATATTTTTTTTTTAATTTTTTTTTCAACGTTTATTTATTTTTTTGGGACAGAGAGAGACAGAGCATGAACGGGGGAGGGGCAGAGAGAGAGGGAGACACAGAATCGGAAACAGGCTCCAGGCTCTGAGCCATCAGCCCAGAGCCCGACGCGGGGCTCGAACTCACGGACCGCGAGATCGTGACCTGGCTGAAGTCGGACACTTAACCGACTGCGCCACCCAGGCGCCCCTTTAATTACTATATTGTACACATTAAACTAATATTACACTATAGTAACTAACTGGATTTATATATATATTATATATATATTATATATTATATATTATATATATATTAAAGACATATATATATCTATATAATATATAGATTATATTATATATTATTATATATCCAGATTATATGTATCGTATTATATATATAATATATTATATTTTATATATATTATATATCCAGATTATATATAATATATATAGATTAGATATAATATATTATATATTAAATATATATTATATATAATATATATATAATAGATACATTAAAAGAAGAGAAAATGGAATTAAAAAGATACAAGAGAAAATGTCTACTTACAAAAAGATAGTAATAGAGGGACTTAGAACAAAAAAAGATATGCAACATAAAAAGAACAAAAAGCAAAGTGACAGGGTTAAATTCCTTCATATCAGTAATAACATTAAATGTAAAATGGTTTAAAATCCGTAATTTAAACTCAGATATGCTGGAATGAATTTAAATATATTTGGTTCAACAGAGACTCACTTTACATTCAAAGGCAAATTGGCTGAAAGTATGGAATGGAAAATATTTCATGCTAACAGTAAACTAAAGAGAGCTGGATTGAATATACAGATATAAATATAAAATAGATTATATGTAAAATTGTTAAAAGAGATAAAATATATAATTCTATAATAATTAAGGGGACAATTCCTCCAAAACTGTAATAATTATAAACATGTAAGCACTTAACAACAGAGATCCAAAATACATGAAGCCAAAAGTAAAAGAAGAAAAGATGAAATAGACATATATTTCAACAGTGTACATGAAACACTCTTAAGAACAAGGCATATGTTAGGAAACAAAACAATTATCAATAAATTTAAAATTGTTGAAATCACGGAATGTACTCTGAGTACATGGACTGTAACTAGAGAGAAATCATCAAAGTAGATTTAGAAAATCAAAAATGAATGAAACTTAGAAACACATTTCCTTGAATAGGTCTAAGAAGAAATCACAAGGAGATTTAGAAAATATTTTGAATAAAAAATTAAAATGCAGCAAACTAAAACTTAAGAAATGCATTAAAAGCAGTGTGAAGAAGAAAATTTATACCCCTAATTATCTAGATTATCAAATAAAAATCTCAAATCAATAACACCAAAATACACACACACACACACAAAACAACTAAAATAAAAGAAGAAAGTAAACATAAAGAGTGAAGAGGAAAGGAAATAATGAAGTTACTATAAAATAAACAAAATTGAGAATATAAGCACAATAGAAGAAATTTTAAAAAACTACAAGTTGGTTTCTTGATTTTTTTTGTAATTGGCAAAATTTACAGCTTTGGTTAGGTTTATTCCTAATTATTTTATGGTTCTTGGTGCGATTGTAATGGGATCAATTTCTTGATTTCTCTTTCTGCTGCTTCATTATTGGTGTATAGAAATGCAAACGATTTCTGTACATTGAATTTGTATCCTGCAACTTCGCTGAATTCATGAATCAGATATAGCGGCTTTTTGATGGAGTCTTTCAGGTTTTCCATAAAGTATCATGTCATCTGTGAAAAGTGAAAGTTTGACTTCTTTGCCAATTTAGACGCCTTTTATTTCATTTTTGGTGTCTGCTGAGATCTGTATGATGAAAACTATAGAAAATTTATGCAAAAAATTGAAGAAGACACAAAGAAATGGAAAAATATTCCATTCTCATAAATTGGAAGAACAAATATTGTCAAATGTCAATACTACCCAAACCAATCTACACATTCAATGCAATCCCAATCAAAATTGTACCAGAATTCTTCTTAAAGCTAGAACAAACAGGCTGAAGATTTGTATGGAACCACAAAAGACCCCAAATAGCCAAAGTAATATTGAAGAAGAAGACCAAAGCAGGAGGCATTACAATCCAGATGTTAGCCTGTATAACAAAGCTATAATCATAAAGACAGTATGGTATTGGCACAAAAAACAGACACATAGACAATGCAATAGAAGAGAGAACCCAGAATTGGACCCACAAATGTATGGCCAACTAATCTTTGACAAAGCAGGAAAAAGTATCCAATGGAAAAAAGTCTCTTTAGTAAATGGTCCTGGGAGAACTGGACAGCAATATGCAGAAACTGGGCCACTTTCTTACACCATACAGAAAAATAAACTCAAAATGGATGAAAGACCTTAATGTAAGACAAGAAGCCATCAAAATCCTCGAGGAGAAAGCAGGCAAAAACCTCTTTGGACTTGGCCACAGCAACTTCTTACTCATCACATCTCCAAAGGCAAGGGAAATAAAAACAAAAATGAACTGTTAGGACCTCACCAAGATGAAAAGCTTCTGCACTGCAAAGGAAACAATTAACAAAACTAAAAGGCAACCGACGGGATGGGAAAAAAAATATTTGCAAATGACATATTGGATAAAGGGTTAGTATCAAAAATCTGTAAAGAAATTACCAAACTCAACACATGAAAAACAAGTACTCCAGTGAAGAAATGGGAAGAAGACATGAATAGACACTTTTCCAAAGAAGTCACCCAGATGGCTGACAGACAACATGAAAAGATGCTCAAAATCACTCATCATCAGGGAAATACAAATCAAAACCACACTGAGATATCACCTCATGCAAGTCAGAGTGACTAAAATTAACAACTCAGGAAACAACAGAGGCAAGGATGTGGAGAAACGGGAACCCTGTTGTATTGTTGGTGGGAATGCAAACTGGTGCAGCCACTCTGGAAAACAGTGTGGAGGTTCCTCAAAAATTAAAAATAGATCTACCCTATGACCCAGAAATAGCACTTCTAGGAACTTACCCAAGGGATACAGGAGTGCTGATGCATAGAGGCACATGTACCCCAATGTTTATAGCAGCACTTTCAACAATAGCCAAATTATGGAAAGAGTCTAAATGTCCATCAACTGATAAATAGATAAGGAAGATGCCATTTGTATATACAATGGAATACTACTTGGCAATGAGAAAGAATGAAATCCTGCCATTTGCAGCAACGTGGATGGAACTGGAGGGTATTATGCTAAGTGAAATAATCCAGTCATAGATAGACAGATATCATATGTTTTCTCTCATATGTGGAACTTGAGAAACTTAACAGACGACCATGGGGGAAGGGAAGGGGCAAAAATAGTTACAAACAGAGAAGGAGGGAGGCAAACTATAAGAGACTCTTAAATACATAGAACAAACTGAAGGCTGATGGGGGCATGGGGGAGAGGGAAAATGGGTGATGGGCATTGAGGAGGGCACCTGTTTGGATGAGCACTGGGTGTTGTATGTAAGTGATGAATCATGTGAGTCTACAACCAAAACCAAGAGCACACTGTATACACTGTATATTAGCCATCTTGACAATGAATTTATTTAAAAAATAAAAATTAAAAAAATTGACAAAATTTTCACCAGTCAAATAAAACAGAGAACATCAAATTACTAAAATCATAAATGAAAGATATATTACTTCCAACCTTGTGTAAATAAAAATTACATGCATATAGTATATACAAATATACATATATGAAGAGTTGCATGGCAGTTTACTAGATAACTTAGGAAATGGAGAAATTTCTACAGACAAATAGTAACACTATATGGTTCTTACCTTTTCTTTTACTAGTGTGGTATATATCACATTAATTGATTTGTGAATATTGAACCATCCCTGCATTACAAGAATGAATTGCACTTGATCAGGCTGAATAATTCTTTTCATATACTGTTGAATTTGATTTGCTAGTATCTTGCTGAGAATTTTTACATCCAGTTTCATCAGGAATATTGAGCTGTAATTCTCCTTTTTGGTTGAGTCTTTGGATATAGATATAGATTAGATATAGATATAGATATAGATATAGATACACACACAAATACAGTGTAATACTACTCAGTAATCAAAAAGAATTAAATCTTGCCATTTGCAACAACATGGAAGGAACTAGAGTGTATTACGGTAAGGAAAATAAGTCAGGCAGAGAAAGACAAATACCATATTATTTCAATCATATGTAGAATTTAAGAACCACAACAGATGAACATAGGGGAAAGGAGAGAAAAATAAGATAAAAACAGTGAGGTAGTCAAACCCTAAGATCCAAAATACAAAGAACAAACAGATGGTTGTTATAGAGGAAGTGGGTGGGGGATTGGCTGAATGGTGATAGGCATTAAAGAGGGCACTTGTTGGGATGAGCACTGAGTGTTATATGTAAGCGATGAATCAGTGGGTTCTGCTCCTTTTACCAATACTACACTGTGGTATTATTTCAATTATTTTATATTTAGAGGGCTGTTTTGTGACCCAGTATGTGATCTCTCTTGGAGAATGTTCCATGTGCACTTGAGAAGAAAGTATATTCTGCTGCTTTGGGATGAAAAGTTCTAAATATATCTGTCAAGTTCATCTGGTCCAGTGTATTATTCAGGGCCATTGTTTATTTACTGATTTTTTTGTCTAGATAATCTGTCTATTGTTATAAGTGGAGTATTAAAGCCCCCTGCAATTACCACACTTCTTACCAATAAGAATGCTTATGTTTGCAATTAATTGTTTTACATATTTGGGTGCTCCTGAATTGGTGCATAGATATTTATAATTGTTAGCTCTTCCTGATGGACAGACTCTATAATTACTATATAATTCCCTTCTTCATCTCTTGTTAAAGCCTTTAATTTAAACTCTAGTTTGTTGGATATAAGTATAGCTACTCCAGCTTTATTTTGATTTCCACTAGCATGATAGATAGTTCTCCATCCCCTCACGTTTTTTAAATTTTTAACACTTATTCATTTTTCAGAGAATGAGAGAGCATGAGTGGGGGAGGGGCAGAGAGAGAGGGAGACACAGAATCCGAAACAGGCTCCAGGCTCTGAGCTGTCAGCACAGGCCAGATGTGAGGCTCAAACTTATAGACTGTGAAATCATGACCCGAGCCCAAGTTAGATGCTTAACCAACTGAGCCACCCAGGTGCCATATCCATCCCCTCACGTTCAATCTGAAGGTGCCCTCAGGTCTAAAATGGGTCTCTTGTAGACAGCAAATAGCAGGGTCTTGTTTTTGTTTTTTTTTTTAATCCATTCTGATACCCTATGTCTTTTGGTTGGAGCATTTAGTTCAGCATTATTACTGAAGGATATGGGTTTAGAGTCATTGTGTTATCTGTAGGTTTCATGCTTGTAGTGATGTCTCTTGTCATTTGTGGTCCTTGCAACATTTCACTCAGAATCCCCTTTAGGATCTCTTGTAGGGCTGGTTTAGTGGTGATGAAGCCCTTCAGTTTTTGTTTGTTTGGGAAAACCTTTATCTCTCCTTCTATTCGGAATGACAGTCTTGCTGGATAAAGGATTCTTGGCTGCATATTTTTCCTGTTCATCACATTCCTGCCATTCCTTTCTGGACTGCCACGTTTCAGTAGATAGGTCCGATACTACCCTTATGTTTCCACCTTTGTATGTTAAGGCCCATTTATCCCTAACAGCTTTCAGAATTCTCTTTATCCTTGTATTTTGCCAGTTTCACTATGATATTTCATGGAGAAGATTGATTCACGTTATGTCTGAAGGGAGTTCTCTGTGCCTCTTGGATTTCAGTGTCTGTTTCCTTCCCCAGATTGGGGAAGCTGTCAGCTATGATTTGTTGAAGTACAACTTCCACCCCTTTCTCTTTCTCTTATTCTTCTAGAATTCTTATGATATGGATATTGTTCTGTATGTATCACTTAGGTCTCTAATTCTCCACTTTTGATCCTGGATTGTTTTTCTCTCTTTTTCTCAGCTTCCTCTTTTTCCATAATTTTATCTTCTAATTCACCTATTCTCCCCTCTGCCTCTTCAATCCACACTGTGACCATCTCTATTTTATTTTGCACCTCATTTATAGTATTTTTTAAATTCATCATGACTATCTTTTTAGTTCCTTGATCTCTGCAGCAATAGATTCTCTGCTGTCTTCCATGTCTTTGTTCAAGCCCAGCGATTAATCTTATGACAACTATTCTAAATTCTTGTTCAGCTATATTGCTTATGTTTGTTTTGATCAATTCTTTATCTTTCACTTCCTCCTGGAAGTCACTTTTTTTTTTGAGAATTATTGTGTTTCATCATTTTGGTTAGTTTTCTGTCCCTTTTGAGTTTTAAAAGTTTGTTATGTGCTCTGCACCTGCAAGCACTGCTATATTAAGGGGGGGTCTTACATTGTACAGAGCCTGGCCCTTCATGAGGTGTTTCTTGGAGAGTGTTATTTGCTCTCTGTTGTGTGACTCTGGTTATTTTTTTTCCCTACTTATAGTGCTGTTTTGGGCCCTCCACCAGGTGTGCTTTGATTTATTTGTTGAAGTAGCCCTAGAAAGGAAAACAAACAAATGAACAAACAAAAGAAACCAACAGAAAACAAAAACACACAAACACATACACACACACATACACACCAAACAACAACAACAACAAAAAAAACCAGAAACACCAGCTACAGCTAAACAACAGGGTGGAGGCGGTGCTGATGGAAGAAGCCTTATCCCATATGTTTTCACTCTTATGTGGATCCTGAGAACCTTAACAGAAGTCCATGGGGGAGGGGAAGAAAAAAAAGAGATTAGAGAGGAAGAGAGCCAAAGCATAAGAGACTCTTAAAAACTGAGAACAAACTGAGGGTTGATGGGGGGTGAGAAGGAGGGGAGGGTGGGTAATGGGTATTGAGGAGGGCACCTTTTGGGATGAACACTGGGTGTTGTATGGAAACCAATTTGACAATAAATTTCATATTAAAAAAAACAGAGAGGGGGCGCCTGGGTGGCGCAGTCGGTTAAGCGTCCGACTTCGGCCAGGTCACGATCTCGCGGTCCGTGAGTTCGAGCCCCACGTCGGGCTCTGGGCTGATGGCTCAGAGCCTGGAGCCTGTTTCCGATTCTGTGTCTCCCTCTCTCTCTGCCCCTCCCCCGTTCATGCTCTGTCTCTCTCTGTCCAAAAAATAAATAAACGTTGAAAAAAAATTAAAAAAAAAACAACAGAGAAATGACAGGGGAAGGGAGAAAGAGAGAATAAAAATTGACCAGAGAAACTATAAGACTTAATCTAGAGATAGAGAAAGGAAAATAAAGAAAGAGGTGTGGGAAAAGAAAAATAAAATAAAGTAATCCAGCCATAAAAACTATAAAGCTTAATCCAGAGAGAGAGAATGGAGAATGAAGAAGAAGGTGTGGAACATTTATCAAGAGAATGGATTAAATATGTCTGATTAAACAAACCAACAACCAGAGTAACCAGACTAGAGGAGGGAAGAGATAAGAAGGAGAAAAGGAAGTAAGAATATATCTATATAATAAGAACTGTCTGAAAATTAAACCAGGCAATGTAATAGTCCTGGTCTGGGGGAGGGGCCACCTGGTTCATCAGTGTCAATCCCTCTCCACTAGATATGCAGTTACCAGGGATGGAGGGGCATGGTTTGGAGTAGGTGTGTCCTGTCTCCACTGTGGGCCCTGCTGTCTGATCCCTGAAGCCTCACCTTCATGATGGTGGAGAGAACAATGGCGACCCTCCAGTCTCTTCTCCACAGACCCAGTGTCCCAAACCACTCTGTTCCAGCCATCCTCACTGTGCCACGGGCACAAACAAGGACGTTTATCTCACTCTGCCACCTCCTGTGCCTGGAGCTTGGCTGTGATTCAAGCTCTTGCTCTGCACCCCCTGGTACTGGGGAAGCACTGCTCAGCACTGTCTGGTATGTGGTCCCTGGCTAGCGCATGCAGGCACACTTTGTCCTGTCCCACAGCACTCCAGGGAGGGGATCGCTTTCTCCTACTGTTGACTGTGCCCCTGACCTAGCCACTGAATCCAGAGCTGGCTTCTCTCTTCCCCAGGTACGTGATCTGGGCCGCTGGCCCCAGTTCAGAGAATACACCACTTTGGATCTTTCTCTGTCCCAGTCGGAGGTTTTTCTCATCCAAATACTGTACTATGCTTCCCCAAACTCTCTTTCTCTTCCCTTCATCTCTCTGCAGAAGGGGATCCATCCCCTCCATTCATTTTCTCTCTTCCAATTCACAATTATGCACCTATGGCCCATTAGGTTGTCCAGTGGGTCCCTGGAAGCGTGACTGTCTCTTTTCCTCCCAAGAAAAGAGGGGTTTAAAGTCCTTTGACTTCAACACTTCATTGTTTGAGAGACAAGGGAAGTTCGGATCCCCCTACTTCTCCACCATGTTGGCTCCTTCTCCAGTTATTGCATTTTTCTAATTCATCCTGGATAGTTCTTAAGTTATTTGATCTCTGCAGCAAAGGTTTTTCTGGTGTCCTCTATGCTTTTTTACAAGCCCAGCTACTAGTCTTATAACTTATTTTAAATTCTTATTCAGATATATTGATTATATCTGTTTTGATCCATTCCCTAGTTGTGATTTCTTCTTGACCTTTTTTGGGGGAAAATTCCTCCATCTTCTCATTTTGGCTAAGTTTCTGTCTTTTGTGTGTTTTAAAACCTTGCTATGTTTCCTGCACTTGAGAGTACTGCAATGTTAAAAAAGGGGTCATACACTGTCCAGGACCTGGCACCTCAGAAGTGTTTCTGGTGTATTCTGTGTCATGCCACTTACTTTAGAAATCATAGCAACTGTAGCAATCACACATATACTCAATTAACTGCAATGATGATATATTACTTTTATACTTTAAGAAAAGAACTAGAATGTGTTATTGCAAAAAAAATGGTTTCATTAAGATATTTCTGGAGAAGCTAACCATATGAATAGGCATCAAAATAAGTGATATGAAGCACACACATATACACAATTGTAATCATGACACAGGCATGGCAACAATATACTGATATACTGTCACATAGTATTTATGTTGTTATACAAACTTATTTTAACATAAGGGAAAACACAGAAACAAAAGTCATATCTATATATCTATATCTATATATATATCTATATCATCTATATCTATATCTATATCTGTAGGTAAGTATGTAGGAATAGATGGGTGGATAAATGTATACATAGGCATACTTTTGAGCATAAAATATGTGTAAAGGATACACGATAAACTCCTCAGGGAAAGGGAGGAGATTCTTTACTGTATTCATTTGTGTATTATTTCGATTCTTACAATGAGCTTAAACTGTAAATACCATCGTTGTTATTAAAAAATCCCAATAAATAAAAAGCCTGGCATGTATTTAATGATTACTATAACCCTACAAATAAACAGAACAAAGGTTGCTAATTGTGTACTCCTTATTTTTCAAGAATAATATTGAGAATATTTCTTCAACAGAATGCATGGTTTCCTAGAATAAAGACTGTATTTCCCAGCCTTTGTTGTCCTGTATGGTCATGAAAATAAATTCTGGTCAATGAGTTTTAAATAGAAGGATTATATGGCAGATTCCTGATAGCTTCTTTAAAAGGCAACTGGTATGCACCATTGTGTGTGTATATATATATATATGTGTGTGTGTGTGTGTGTGTGTGTATACATATATATATTTATACCACATTTTCTTTATCCATTTACCCATTGATGGACATTTGGGCTCTTTCCATACTTTGGCTATTGTTGATGGTGCTGCTATAAACATGGGGGTGCATGTGTCCCTTTGAAACATCACACCTCTATCCCATGGATAAATGCCTAGTAGTTCAATTGCTGGGTCATAGGTAGCTCTATTTTTAGTTGTTGAGGAACCTTGACAATCAAAAAGAATGAAATCTTGTCATTTGCAACTAACTACGTGGATGGAACTGGAGCGTATTATGCTAAGTGAAATTAGTCAGTCAGAGAAAGACAAAAATCATATGACTTCACTCATAAGAGGACTTTAAGAGACAAAACAGATGAACATAAGGGAAGGGAAACAAAAATAACATAAAAACAGGGAGGGGAACAAAACAGAAGAGACTCATAAATATGGAGAACAAAGTGAGGGTGGCCGGAGGGGTTGTGGGAAGGGGATGGGCTAAATGGGTAAGGGGCATTAAGGAATCTACTGAAATAATTGTTTCACTATATGCTAATTGGATATAAATTTTTAAAAATAAAAAATATAAATTTAAATAAATAGTAGAGACAAAAAAAAAAAGGTAACTGGTATGCAACTTTTAAACCTGTACCATTTTTTCTTCCTGCCACAAAAAGTATGGATTGACTGGTAGAGTTCCATGAATTATTTTCAAATATGAGATTAAAGATCACATTCCAAGGATTGTGAAAAGGGTTTGATTTATAGAGTAAGCATACTTAGATGACCTACCTGTAGACTTTTTCCATGAGGGAGAATAAACTATTTTATGTAGCCATTGTTACTTGGGAATTTACTTTCAATTGTACCAAACTTAATTCTAACAACTACCATACAAATTTTGACTATCTTTATTTTACTGATGAGTTTATGTAACTAATCCAAAATCTAGGAATCTCATAAGTCCATTTATGTTGACTCCAAAGTCCACATAAGTTGCTCTTAACACTATGCCATTCTGCTTCTTGAACAATGGGCCTTCTCCTCAAACTGTCCTAAATAGATATTGTAATACTGGGAAGATTGTGATTCTAGCATAAATAACAGATAAGAGCATATATATTTTTTAAATGGTTGAAGTATCATATCCATTTAACTGCCTTGAGTAATGATAATTAAGTCAGTAAATTGGGGCATCTGGGTGGCTCAGTTTGTTAAGCGTCCAACTTCAGCTCAGGTCATGATCTCACAGTTCGTGGGTTTGAGGCCCACATCGGGATCTGTGCTGACAGCTCGAGCATGGAGCCTGCTTCTGATTTTGTGTCTCCCTCTTCCTATGCCCCTCTCCTGCTCATGCTCTGTCTTTCTATCTGTCTCTCTCTCTCTCAAAAATAAACAAACATTTAAAAAAATTAAAAAAATAATTCAGTAATAATTACTATATCATGTTAAGTCAGTATATGAAACATTATAGTCAAAATTCATATTACTATTCTCTTTTTAATATTTCTACTTCTGAAATACTATATTTTAAGATCCTTAGTTTAGGAGTATTTTAATTATTAATGTATATCCATAAAAGTTGATGCATATTTTAGAATTTGAATATGTTGCAAAATTATTACAATGTGGCAAATTCCTTGTGCAGTATATTGCCTTAGTGTTCCACATTATTTGCTACTGCTCCCTGTAAGAAGATTACTCGTTGTGAAGACTAAAAAAATACTCTGTGGTTTCTGTGTAACTGGAATAAAATTGCTCCTGCATTCCAATTTATTTTATTTTATTTTATTTTATTTTATTTTATTTTATTTATTTTATTATTTTATTTTTTAATGCTTATTTTTGAGAGAAAGAGAAAGTGCATGCAGGGGAAGGGAAGTGAGAGAAAGAGGGAGACACAGAAACTGAAGCAAGCTCCAGGCTCAGAGCTGTCAGCGGAACCCAATGTGGGGCTCAAACTCACAAACCAGCGAGATTATGACCTGAGCTGAAGTTAGACACTTAACTGACTGAGCCACCCAGGCACCCTGTATTGCAATTTTAATGTGAGGAACCCTAAAGGTAATGTTTATGATATCTCTTATCAAATATTGTTTGGGGACAAATGTAATTAATACTATTAGGTTATGGTAATAATAATAATATGTTGCTATATTAGTATTATATTTGGCCCATCATAAATAGGCTTAACACCTGTGAGGACTGGCAACAATGTGCTGGTTGTGAGAAGTTCACAATTTGTAAAGGGTGGTTTTGGCAACAATATAGAATGTTTAAACTTTGTTCATTTTATTCTTAAAAGTTACATGGTACAAGCCTATTACAAGATGGTAAAGGGACAAATCTTAGAAGAAAAAGTTAGTGAATAGATTTGCATACTCTCAAAAAAATTTCATGTTTGACTAAGAAGATGGCGGCATAGGAGGACGCTGGGCTCACCGCGCGTCCTGCTGATCACTTAGATTCCACCTACACCTGCCTAAATAACCCAGAAAACCACCAGAGGATTAGCAGAATGGAGTCTCTGGAGCCAAGCGCAGACAAGAGGCTCATGGAAGAGGGTAGGAAGGGCGGCGAGTCGGTGCATGCTCCACGGACTGGTAAGAGGGAGCCGGGGTGGAGGGGCATCCCGCCAGCCAAGCAGAGCCCCTGAGTCTGGCTGGCAAAAGAAGAGGGGCCAGACGGAGTGTGTTCTGACAGCAAGCGGGACTTAGCATCTGGGAGGTCATAAGTTAACAGCTCTGCTCGGAAGATGGGAAGGCTGGAGGACAAAGGGAGGGAGAGTTGCTGAGCCCCGGACAACAGAGCTGTTTGGAGGGGAACAAAGGTGCTCCCCAGCACCATCTCCCTTGCCCATCCCCCAGCCAAAATTCCAAAGGGAATGAGTTTCTGCCAGGGAACTTGCTTGCACTGTGCAAACACCCAAAGCTGTACTTCCGTGGATCCATCCCTCCAGCGGGTCTGACTCTCTCCCGCTGCCACAGGGCCCCTCCTGGGGTGGATCACCCAAGGAGAAGTGAGCTAAGCCTGCCCCTCCTGCCCCCTTGCACCTTGCCTACCCACCCCAGCTAATACGCCAGATCCCCAGCACCACAAACCTGGCTGTGTGCAAGTAGCCCAGACGGGCCACGCCACCCCACAGTGAATCCCGCCCCTAGGAGAGGGGAAGAGAAGGCACACACCAGTCTGACTGTGGCCCCAGCAGTGGGCTGGGGCAGACATCAGGTCGGACTGCGGCCCTGCCCACCAACTCCAGTTATACACCACAGCACAGGGGAAGTGCCCTGCAGGTCCGCACCACTCCAGGGACTATCCAAAATGACCAAGCGGAAGAATTCCCCTCAAAAGAATCTCCAGGAAATAACAACAGCCAATGAACTGATCAAAAAGGATTTAAATGATATAACAGAAAGTGAATTTAAAATAATAGTCATAAAATTAATCACTGGGCTTGAAAACAGTATAGAGGACAGCAGAGAATCTCTTGCTACAGAGATCAAGGGACTAAGGAACAGTCAGGAGGAGCTGAAAACAGCTTTATATGAGATGCAAAATAAAATGGAAACCACCACGGCTCGGATTGAAGAGGCAGAGGAGAGAATAGGTGAACTAGAAGATAAAGTTATGGAAAAAGAGGAAGCTGAGAAAAAGAGAGATAAAAAAATCCAGGAGTATGAGGGGAAAATTAGAGAACTAAGTGACACACTAAAAAGAAATAATATACGCCTAATTGGTATCCCAGAGGCGGAAGAGAGAGGGAAAGGTGCTGAAGGTGTACTTGAAGAAATAATAGCTGAGAACTTCCCTGAACTGGGGACGGAAAAAGGCATTGAAATCCAAGAGGCACAGAGAACTCCCTTCAGACGTAATTTGAATCGATCTTCTGCACGACATATCATAGTGAAACTGGCAAAATACAAGGATAAAGAGAAAATTCTGAAAGCAGCAAGGGATAAACGTGCCCTCACATATAAAGGGAGACCTATAAGACTCGTGACTGATCTCTCTTTCGAAACTTGGCAGGCCAGAAAGGCATGGCAGGAGATCTTCAATGTGATGAACAGAAAAAATATGCAGCCGAGAATCCTTTATCCAGCAAGTCTGTCATTTAGAATAGAAGGAGAGATAAAGGTCTTCCCAAACAAACAAAAACTGAAGGAATTCATCACCACTAAGCCGGCCCTACAAGAGATCCTAAGGGGAATCCTGTGAGACAAAGTACCAGAGACATCACTACAAGCATAAAACATACAGACATCACAATGACTCTAAACCCGTATCTTTCTATAATAACACTGAATGTAAATGGACTAAATGCGCCAACCAAAAGACATAGGGTATCAGAATGGATAAAAAAACAAGACCTATCTATTTGCTGTCTACAAGAGACTCATTTTAGACCTGAGGACACCTTCAGATTGAGGGTGAGGGGATGGAGAACTATTTATCATGCTACTGGAAGCCAAAAGAACGCTGGAGTAGCCATACTTATATCAGACAAACTAGACTTTAAATTAAAGGCTGTAACAAGAGATGAAGAAGGGCATTATATAATAATTACAGGGTCTATCCATCAGGAAGAGCTAACAGTTATAAATGTCTATGCGCCGAATACGGGAGCCCCCAAATATATAAACAATTACTCACAAACAAAAGCAAACTTATTGATAAGAATGTGGTAATTGCAGGGGACTTTGACACTCCACTTACAGAAAGGGACAGATCATCTAGACACAGTGTCAATAAAGAAACAAGGGCCCTGAATGAGACATTGGATCAGATGGACTTGACAGATATATTTAGAACTCTGCATCCCAAAGCAACAGAATATACTTTCTTCTCGAGTGCACATGGAACATTCTCCAAGATAGATCATATACTAGGTCACAAAACAGCCCTTCACAAGTATACAAGAATTGAAATTATATCATGCATACTTTCAGACCACAATGCTATGAAGCTTGAAATCAACCACAGGAAAGAGTCTGGAAAACCTCCAAAAGCATGGAGGTTAAAGAACACCCTACTAACGAATGAGTGGGTCAACCAGGCTACTAGAGAAGAAATTAAAAAATATATGGAAGGAAACAAAAATGAAAATACAACAATCCAAATGCTTTGGGATGCAGCCAAGGCAGTCCTGAGAGGAAAATACATTGCAATCCAGGCTTATCTCAAGAAACAAGAAAAATCTCAAACACAAAATCGAACAGCACACCTAAAGGAAATACAAGCAGAACAGCAAAGGCAGCCTAAACCCAGCAGAAGAAGAGAAATAATAAAGATTAGAGCAGAAATAAACAATATAGAATCTAAAAAAAACTGTAGAGCAGATCAACGAAATCAAGAGTTAGTTTTTTGAAAAAAAAAAAAAAAAAAAAAAAAAAAAAAAAAAACAAAACTGACAAACCTCTAGCCAGGCTTCTCAAAAAGAAAAGGGAGATGACCCAAATAGATAAAATCATGAATGAAAATGGAATTATTACAACCAATCCCTCAGAGATACAAACAATTATCAGGGAATACTATGAAAAATTATATGCCAACAAATTGGACAACCTGGAAGAAATGGACAAATTCCTAAATACCCACACTCTTCCAAAACTCAATCAGGAGGAAATAGAAAGCTTGAACAGACCCATAAGCAGTGAAGAAACTGAATCGGTTATCAAAAATCTCCCAACAAATAAGAGTCCAGGACGAGATGGCTTCCCAGGGGAGTTCTACCAGACGTTTAAAGCAGAGATAATACCTATCCTTCTCAAGCTATTCCAAGAAATAGAAAGGGAAGGAAAACTTCCAGACTCATTCTATGAAGCCAGTATTACTTTGATTCCCAAACCAGACAGAGACCTAGTAAAAAAAGAGAATGACAGGCCAATATGCCTGATGAATATGGATGCAAAAATTCTCAATAAGATACTAGCAACTCGAATTCAACAGCATATAAAAAGAATTATTCACCATGATCAAGTGAGATTCATTCCTGGAATGCAGGGCTAGTTCAACATTCACAAATCAATCAACGTGATACATCACATTAATAAAAGAAAAGAACCATATGATCCTGTCAATCGATGCAGAAAAGGCCTTTGACAAAATTCAGCACCCTTTCTTAATAAAAACCCTTGAGAAAGTCGGGATAGAAGGAACATACTTAAAGATCATAAAAGCCATTTATGAAAAGCCTACAGCTAACATCATCCTCAATGGGGAAAAACTGAGAGCTTTTTCCCTGAGATCAGGAACACGACAGGGATGCCCACTCTCACCGCTGTTGTTTAACATAGTGTTGGAAGTGCTCGCATCAGCAATCAGACAACAAAAGGAAATCAAAGGCATCAAAATTGGCAAAGATGAAGTCAAGCTTTCACTTTTTGCAGATGACATGATACTATACATGGAAAATGCGATAGACTCCACCAAAAGTCTTCTATAACTGATACATGAATGCAACAAGAAGCATAAAATACCTAGGAATAAATCTAACCAAAGATGTAAAAGATCTGTATGCTTAAAACTATAGAAAGCTTATGAAGGTAATTGAAGAAGATTTAAAGAAATGGAAAGACATTCCCTGCTCATGGATTGGAAGAATAAATATTGTCAAAATGTCAATACTACCGAAAGCTATCTACATATTCAATGCAATCCCAATCAAAATTGCACCAGCATTCTTTTCGAAACTAGAACAAGCAATCCTAAAATTCATATGGAACCACAAAAGGCCCTGAATAGCCAAAGCAATTTTGAAGAAAGACCAAAGCAGGAGGCATCACAATCCCAGAGTTTAGCCTCTACTACAAAGCTGTCATCATCAAGACAGCATGGTATTGGCACAAAAACAGACACAGAGACCAATGGAATAGAATAGAAACCCCAGAACTAGACCCACAAACGTATGGCCAACTAACCTTTGACAAAGCAGGAAAGAACATCCAATGGAAAAAAGACAGTCTCTTTAACAAATGGTGCTGGGAGAACTGGACAGTAACATGCAGAAGGTTGAAACTAGACAACTTTCTGACACCATTCACAAAAAGAAACTCAAAATGGATAAAGGACCTGAATGTGAGACAGGAAATCATCAAAACCCTAGAGGAGAAAGCAGGAAAAGACCTCTCTGACCTCAGCTGTAGCCATCTCTTACTGGACACATCCCCAAAGGCAAGGGAATTAACAGCAAAAATGAATTACTGGGACCTTATGAAGATCAAAAGCTTCTGCACAGCAAAGGAAACAACCAACAAAACTAAAAGGCAACCAACGGAATGGGAAAAGATGTTTGCAAATGACATATCGGACAAAGGGCTAGTATCCAAAATCTATAAAGAGCTCACCAAACTCCACACCGGAAAAACAACCCAGTGAAGAAATGGGCAGAAAACATGAACAGACACTTCTGTAAAGAAGACATCTGGATGGCCAACAGGCACATGAAAAGATGCTCAATGTCGCTCCTTTACAGGGAAATACAAATCAAAACCACACTCAGATATCACCTCACACCAGAGTGGCCAAAATGAACAAATCAGGAGACTATAGATGCTGGCAAGGATGCGGAGAAACGGGAACCTTCTTGCACTATTGGTGGGAATGCAAATTGGTGCAGCCACTCTGGAAAACAGTGTGGAGGTTCCTCAGAAAATTAAAAAATAGACCTACCCTATGACCCAGCAGTAGCACTGCTAGGGATTTACCCAAGGGATACAGGAGCACTCAAGCCTAGGGGCACTTGTACTGCAATGTTTATAGCAGCACTCTCAACAATAGCCAAATTGTGGAAAAAGCCTAAATGCCCATCACCTGAAGAATGGATAAAGAAATTGTCGTTTATATACACAATGGAGTACTACAGGGCAATGAGGAAGAACGAAATATGGCCCTTTGTAGCAACGTGGATGGAACTGGAGAGTGTGATGCTAAGTGAAATAAGCCATACAGAGAAAGATACCATATGTTTTCACTCTTATGTGGATCCTGAGAAACTTAACAGAAACCCATGGGGGAGGGGAAGGAAAAAAAAAAGAGGTTAGATTGGGAGAGAGCCAAAGCATAAGAGACTTTCAAAACCTGAGAACAAACTGAGGGTTGATGGGCTTGGGAGGGAGGGGAGGGTGGGTGATGGGTATTGAGGAGGGCACCATTTGGGATGAGCACTGGGTGTTGTATGGAAACCATTTGGACAATAATTTTCACATATTGAAAAAAAATAAAAACCAAAAAAAATTTCATGTTTGACTTTTTCAAAATTATATATATGTATATGTATACACACACACACATATAGTTTTCACTGCAATGTTTTTTTTAAATTTAATTTTATTTTTTAATTTACATCCAAGTTAGTTAGCATATAGTGCAACAATGATTTCAAGGGAATATTCCTTAATGCACCCATTTAGCCCATCCCCCCTTTTTGATAACAAAAGTAATACACAGTATAAAAATCAAACAATATCAAATATATAGGGGGAAAAGTAAAAGTCTCATTTCACCAAATCCCACCCCTCAGAGGCAACCATTTTAACAATTTGGAGCCTATTTATATGCACAAACACACACACACACACATATATAGACATGTATAAAGAAAATAAACTTTTTCCTACTTGAACTATATATTTTATTCAATAATTTGCTTTCTTTACTAATCATTGTAACTGAGGAATCTTTCCATATCAGTACATCTAGGTATCCCTCATTCTTTCCCAAAATTTCATAGTGTGAATATCTTAGAGAGTAATCTCCATAATGTACTAGCCCATTTCCTATTGGTGGGCACTTAGACTATTACCATTTTTCCCCATTATCAACCATGCTGCAATGACATGTTCATACATTATCAATTTAGAATATTGCAAAACAAATCCACTACCAAAAAGTAATGGCTATTAAACCCCAAACAAGATCCAGATAATTTGCCCTTCTTGCTTAAATGGGAGAAAAATGCATGAAGATGACTACATAAACACTCTTAGGTAGCACTCTTATGATGAAGATGGAATGAAGATAATAGTGATAACTCATATTCAGTGAATACCTATGTGCCATGCATTTGACAGTTATTAATCTTTTTTACTTGTCAAAATACCCTATATATATTAGTTACTACTATATTTTGTTAATTCTAAGATTCATATATTTTCATATTTTCATTCTTTATCAGCTCTGAATTCAAGATGTGCATGAGTATATTTGGAAGTGGTTTTTCTTCCATTGTGGAACAAAAATAATACTGTCTTACTATTGACTGGATTTGATAATACACAGTATTATTCTCATTTCATAAAAGGGGACGCTGAGACTCAGAGAATTTAAAAATCCTGCCCAACATTTGACAGCTAGTAAATGGCAGAGATGGGATCATTACCCAGGAAGTCTGACAGGGAATTTCAAAATTATTTTTATTACATTCTTCCATAATTTTCCAGTTTTTTAACTTGAATTATTTTTTCCTAACTTATGACAAATTCTGAACTCATACAAAAGTAGACAGAGTGCTAACAATGAACCTTCCATGTTCCAATCACCCAGCTTCAACAATTATCAATTTATTTTTTTCTTAACCCATTAGCCAACATTAATTATTCAGGTAAATCACAGATACCAAATTATTCTCCATGTCATTATTCTGAACGAATCCCTAAGACAAAGATTCCTTTAAAACATAACCATGTACTATTATCACATACAAAAATAAAAATAGTCATCAAATATTTGAATATCATCAAATATTCAGTGTTCAGATATACCCCATTGTCATTATAAATAATGCTATAATAAATGCATTATATGTGCATGTATGAGTATGTATTTTTATTTTTATTAGTAATGGTGTTGGATGAATTCCTATAAGAATTTCAAGGTCAAGAGTAACAGGTTTCCAAGTTGTTACATAAGCCAAATTGCCATCAATAAATTGTTTTGCTAATTTACACTCTTACCAACACTGTAATTGAGTGCTAGTTTTCCCAAACCCTGCACAGCATTAGACAGAAACAATCTTTTTCTGCCCTTGTCATTCTTAATATGCCATCTTGTTTTGTATTCCATATGTGTTTATTGGTTAAGTGACTTTTCAAATGTCTACTGGCCATGTGTGAAAAGGTTCTTCTGATTCTTTGTCCATTTTCCCATATTTTAACACGTTCTTTGTACCTGACAAGAAGGTTAACAGAGAACTGGCTCAGGAGCCAAATTGCTTACATTAGAATTTGGGTTCTGTAGCAACAATAAAGGGAGTGAGAGAGGAACAACAAAATAGGACTAGATTATTGTCTCTGGATCCCCTCACCTGCTGGTCCCGTTCCTTGTACCAATATTCATTCTCCCACCTCCACTCCCACCCATAGTGACTCTCTGGTAAGGTCAATGTCACTCTGGAAAAAAGTAAACCATAAAGATCTGAGTCTGAGCTTATCTTCCCTTCCTGACTCCCACCAGCTGTTCAAATCCAACTTACCCCGCAGTCGCCTTCATTCCATTGCCTGCCACTTGCCACTTCACCAAGGTCTGCGCCCTCAGCCCCAGGATCCAAACCTTCCAGCCCATACAGGCAGCCTGTCCAGAGCCTTCACCAGGGCTGTCCACTCCCTGCCATCAGCACTCTGCTCCCACAGCACCCACCGGTAGCGCAGACCCCAGGTCAAGTCAGGTTACCTGCACCTAGTTTGGGTTCAGAGGTTCCCACGTGACCTCGTTTCCCTGGCAACGGTTCCTTCCTCCTGAAGGTAACCACCTCAAGAAACCAGGGGAGGGCTTCTCTGAAGGAAAGCTTAGCCATGACGAGTGAAATGTAGACTGGCCTGCTGAAAGTTGTGTCTATTGCTATGGCAGTAAGTTGGGAAATATAAAGAATGGAAGGAATTGGAGACTTTTTACCAATGCACAGCTCTGCATTGTTAGGATTCTTAGAATGAGTATGTGTTATTTTTGTAATTAAATCAACAAAGCAAAAATAAATAATTATGAAATAAATACAAATGGATTATGTACACAGAAAAACCTTATGCTTACAGCAACTTCTGTAGCTTTAGAAATATGTAATGTTTTGGGGCGCCTGGGTGGCTCAGTTGGTTAACCTTCTGACCTCAGCTCAGGTCATGATCTCACGGTCCGTGGGTTCGAGCTCTGCATCAGGCTCTGTGCTGACAGTGCAGAGTCTGGAGCCTGCTTTCGCTTCTGTGTCTCCCTCTCTTTCTCTGCCCCTCCCCTGCTCATACTCTGTCTCTCTCCATGTCTGATAAATGAATAAACATTAAAAATTTTTTAAAAAAGAAATATGTAATGTTTTATAAAAAGGGTCATGACAATGAGCAAATGTTAGTTCAGACTTCAAGCAGAAATAATCTTCACATGAGGGATTTTAAAAAGCCCTCTGTTATTATCAGGGGGCCTAGGAGAACCTGATAGTCTGAGCACTTCTGTCAGAAAGAGCTAGTGTATGTTGCACATGTGTCAGAGTTAACAGAGAACCTTTGTGACTGGTCATAAAATAAAATCCCTGAGGGATGAAATACAGAAGAAAAACATGCATATTAGAAATTAGGAGACTTAGACTTTGCAAAAATAGTAAGCCCAGAGACTCTGAAGCCAAGCTACCTTGGTTAGAATCCAGTTCTGCTCTTCACTAGGCTATGAGATCTTCAGCAAGTTAGTTAAACTCTCTGTGTCTCAGTTTCTTTGTTGTAAGGATTAAATTAAAAAATGAATATTTATAAGGCATTTAAAATAATGTCTGGCAAGTGGGAAGTCCTATAGTTGTTAAATAGGTAAAATTTGGGACACAAAGAGTCAAAATGTACTGGAACAGAACTGTTAGCCACCCTTAGTAATAGGAACCACATGACGAAGCCTTTTATTGAGTTCATTGCTGTGGCTTCAACAAAGCCTTTTGTCATTCACAGGACTTTATCACTTTTTGTCATAAAGTCCAGATTGACCAATTCCACCAGCACCAGATGGGCCCCATATGGGTATTAAAATCAATATTTGGTACTGAAGGTGGGTAAAATCAGGTAAGCATCCTCACTTACACAAATATGTTTTTATGAGTTCCATTTCTGGTTTTCTCTGTTAAAACCTTAAGCAAACACAAAATGTCCAGCCATCTTCATTCCTAAGTCGGGAGGAGTACAAGAAGGCCCTTACATGTGATGCAAATATGTCATGTCTGGCACATAGTAAGATCACAAATATTTTTAAAAATCAGATCTTTAGAACAGTTTAGGGATGTTGATACAGTCCATATTTCCCTTCTCAAAAGCTTATGGTGCTCTATAAACATGTAACAGATGTGTCCTGAACATTCTAATATAGGGACATTCCTATATGAAGCAACCCTGACCATTCCTTCATAACGATCTTAAATTTTTCAAACATGGCACTTCTGTCTCCAACTTTTTATTCCCCTCTCTTTGGAGCATAGTGACAATCATTTTATAAGGAAGATCAGGGCAGATAAAGACAAAATGCTCTCCTAAGATAAGAAGGCTTCTGTCATAGGCTCAAAAGAAGTAGGGTCTAAGTTACTTAATGTGATGATTAGAAAGAGGGATAGGAATTTCTCAGGGACTTTCATAAGAAAATTAGCCCTTGAGGTGGGCAATGTACAGAGGTGACGATTGAGCACTTGAAATGTGACTAGCCCAAATTGAGATGGGCTGTAAATATAAAAAATATACCAGATTTCTTAGGCTAAGTACAAAAAGAGACATAAAACATTTCATTTATGAATTCCTTTTATAACAGTGGTTACAGGTTGGAATAATACATTACATATAGTAGATTAAATAAAATATGTTATTAAAATTAATTTTATTTATTTACTTATTCACTTTTTTCATATGACTCCTAGAAAATCTAAAATTGCAAGTGTGGCTCACATGTTTTTATTGGACAGCATGATTCTAGGATTTATGGTGTATTTAATTATTAATACTATAAATCAAATTTATAATTACAAAAGCAGGTAGTACACATATGCTAGAAGATATACATGCACATGCACTTTTTATTTTATTATTTCTTAATGTTTAATTTATTATTTTTGAGAGAGAAAGCATGAGCAGGGGAGGGGTAGAGAGCAAAAGGGAGACACAGGATCTGAAACAGGCTCCAGGCTCTGAGCTGTTAGCACAGAGCCCAACGTGGGGCTTGAACTCGGGAATGGCAAGATCATGACCTGAGCCAAAGTCGGACACTTAACCGAACTGAGCCACCCAGGTGTCCCATCATATGCACTTTAAAATATATTTTTATTTAATTTTCATCTCATCACTTTTAGTGTTTGTGTATGTTTTAAAATGTAATAATATAAAAGTACAGGAATGCATGTTACATATTATATATATATATATGTATATATAACATTTTATATGTTTATAAACATATGTATATGTATGTTTATAAACATATATGTATATATGTTTATATTTTATATGTTATATATTATACATTATATATTATATTATATTACATATATTATGTAAAAAACACTTTATATATTTACACTTTTTTTATTAACAAAGGTGAAACAACCTTTTTCAACCACACAAACTAATTCTTGCTTTAGGACTTTTTCACTTATTATTCCCTCTGCCTGAAACATCTGTCTCTAGGGGTGCCTGGGTGTCTCAGTCGGTTAAGCCTCTGACTCTTGATTTTGGCTCAGGTCATGTCTCACAGTTTGTGGGATCAAGTCCCACGTCAGACTCCATGTTGACAGTATAGAGCCTGCTTGGTATCCTCTCTCTCCTTCTCTTTCTGCCTCTTTCCCTTTCCCTTTATCTCAAAATAAATAAACTTAAAAAAAGAAACATCTGTCTCTATACCTTTGAAAAGTTAACTCCGTTTTGACATTTGTGTCTTGATTGAAATGTCATCTAGTCAGGGCTTCTCCCTAATCTTCTAACCCTATACAATCACTGTAGTCACTCTCAGTCATATCCTCTTAACACCCTATTCTATTTTCTCTTTAACAAAGCTTCTTTCTGAAAGGTTTTTGCTCAATCATTTATTTAAATAAAATCTGGAAATCAAAACCCTTCTTTTTTGTTCAACTGAACACCATTTCAGAAGAAAAAGCATAGCATGTGGAGCCAAACAGATTTGGAGCACATAGTTCAGATCAAGAAAATTTAGAACCATGGGGCGCCTGGGTGGCTCAGTTGGTTGAGTGTCCGACTTCAGCTCAGGTCATGGTCTCATGGTTCGTGAGTTTGAGCCCCGCGTTGGGCTCTGTGCTGACACCTCAGAGCCTGGAGCCTGCTTCGGATTCTATGTCTCCCTCTCTTCTGTTCCTCCCTCGCTCGCACTCTGTCTCTCTCTCTCTCTCTCAAAAATAAGCATTAAAAATTAAAAAAAAAAGAAAATTTAGAACCTTTAATTTAATTTAATTTAATTTAATTTAATTATTTAACCTTGTGAGGGTGAAACTTAACCAGGTCTCTGAATGTCCTCACTAATGTGGCATAAGAGTACTTTAATCAGCAGTCCTAAGCTGTCCAAGAATACTGGTCATGCTAATTTATCTGCACAAGAGGGAAGTGTCTTGTGTGGTTGGCACAAAGATTGCGGGGTTTGGAAAAGAGTTTTTCTCCTTTATTTTTAGTGTGAAAAAACATACTAAGTTTTGAAATACAAAAAAGACTTTGGATCCAGGTGGCTTAGATGTGGATCCCAGCTCTACTACTTAGTAGCTGTGCTATTAGATCAAGTTACTTAATCTTTCTGAGCCTCAATTTCCTCATATGTAAGATACAGACTATAATTGTGCCTATTTAATAAGTTTTTTGTGAGTAATTAACATACATAATATACTTATAATAATGCCTTGCCCATAAGTACTGTATAAATATTGATTGAAATGAAAAATAAAAGATAGGAAAGATTGAGAAAGTTAAAAGGTAAACCAACACATTACTACATCCTCAGCCTAAATGCATGGACACTATCTCATGAAGGTATTTAAGGTAGGGAAATCTTGTACAATTATTGTATTGTGAAGCTTGTAGGATTGTAATGTCCTTAGAAAACAATGACAGATCCCTTAGTGATATGGAGCAAGGATATTCACAACAAAAATTGGAATCCAACCTGACTAAGGTTGGGAAATTCTAATGTACTAAGCATATGTCAATAAACATCAGTTCAGTGGCCAAATCTGGTGTTCAATCAGTGTATGACCAGAAAGCTAAGAATGATGTTTACATTTTAAGTGATTGAAGACATTTAAAGAATAATATTTCATAACATATCAAAATTATATGAAATTAAAATTGCAATATCCAAAATTAAATTTTTATGGAACACAGCCACAATAATTTATTTACATATTGTCTATGGTTGTTTTCACACTACAACTTCAAAGTTGAATACTTAAACATCAGAGCAAGGTAGAAAGAGCTAGGTCCCTGTTACTATAGAGTCACCACACAGGCCTTGGATGACTTAGACTATTACATTTTATTTTGGGTATTGTTATGTCAGCTAAGTAATCTGCATTATGACTTATACAGATTACAAGCAAATTTACACAACTAATTTGGATAACTTTATATATAAACATGTTCAGAAGATATTGGTTTAAAAGTTTGCAAAGTTCTTCTGGATGCAATTTAGCCAAAATTCAGCAAAAACAAATTAGTTGTCTCTATATCATTCTCATGAGCAGCTTTGTTCCAAAGATGATAACAATTATAAGTCATACAGAGAAGGACAGATTCCATATGTTTTCACTCTTATGTGGATCCTGAGAAACTTAACAGAAGACCATGGGGGAGGGGAAGGAAAAAAATGGTTAGAGAGGGAGGGAGCCAAAACATAAGAGACTCCTAAAAACTGAGAACAAACTGAGGGTTTATGAGGGGAGGGATATGAGGGGAGGGTTTATGAGGGGAGGGTTTATGAGGGGAGGGTTTATGAGGAGGGCACCTGTTGGGATGAGCACTGGGTGTTGTATGGAAACCAATTTGACAATAAATTTCATATTAAAAAAATAAAATAAAATAAGGAAGCTAAGAAAACACAAAGATGATAACAATGACTAATGGTCTCAGATTCCTGATTAATTAATAATTTCCACCTCGTGTTGTTTTATATAAGACTAATATGGAAAATATTACATCAAAATTGTCATGAAGAAACCCAAATGCGTATGAAAATAATGGGAAAGTTACCAAAGTTATTTGCAACAATGACTCAAATAATCTCAAGCTTGCTTAAATTTATACTGGTTACTGCAAAGAAAGGCCCAAAGAGAATCACTAAAGCATATAGTAGGTATTAAGTAAATACATGATTGACCTGATTTCCCAGGGGAGTAATCCTATATGCAATAAATATAGGTGCCATGTAGTATGGGGTAGTGCCAGAGGGAAATGTTAGTTTACTATACTCACATAGCTAGCTGTGTGTGATTAATGGCTTAATCTGATGGACAGGGACAGAAAACCCATTTCCAATTCTTTATGCACCCTCTTTCCTTATCCCCTTTGGAAAGAGGCATAAGAAAATCAGTAAGCCAGTAATCAGGTAAATATCAAATAAAATTAAAACCAGAAAGAAATAATGCATCCATGTATTACTTAGGTAAGTTTTAAAATAAAAGTGATCATTAAAAATAACTTCTGTTGTAGGGGAGTGACCTCAGCAAAATGGTAGAGTAGTATCTTAGACCATTTTGGCTTCTATAACAAAAATTTCATAGACTGGGTGGGTTAAACAACAAATGTTTATTTTTCACAATTCTAAAGGCTAAATTCAAGGTCAGGGTGTCAGCAGACTCACTGTCTTGTGAAGGCTCACTTTCTGGTTCATAGCAAATTATGTTTACACTCTATCTTCACATGGTGGAGGGGAGGAAATCTCTGAGGTCTCTTTTATAAAGGCACTAATCCCATTTATGAGGGCTCACCCCACCTTTATGACCTAATCACCTCCCAAAGGCCACACTTCCCAATACCATGATAGTGGGAATTAGGTTTCAACATATGAATTTTGAGGGACACTGCCTCTCCAAAGTTCATGTCCTCCTCTCATGCAAAATACACTTCTTTTATTTCAATAACCCCAGAAGTCTTAACTCATTCCAGTGTTAACCTTAAAGCCTATGTCCAAGGTCTCATCTAACTATCATATTAATCATATATGGGTGAGTCACAGGGTATAATTCATCTTCAGGCAAATTTCTCTCCAGCTGTGAAACTGTGAAACTAAACATGTTATGTGTTTACAAAATACAACGGTGGTACTGGCATAGGTTAGACATCCCCATTACAAAAGAGAGAGATAAGAAAGAAGTGACAGTTTCCAAGTAGTAGTCCAATGTCTGTCTAATGGGGAAAACCTCATTAGAATTTAAGGTTCAAGGATAATTTGGGGCATCTGAGTGGCTCAGTCAGTTAAGTGTCTGACTTTGGCTCAGGTCATGATCTCATGGTTCGTGAGTTGGAGCCCCTCATTGGCTTCTGTACTGACAGCCCAGAGCCTACTTCAGATTCTGTCTCCCTCTCTCTCTGCTGCTCCCCCGCTCATGCTCTGTCTCTCTCTGTCTCAAAGATAAACACCAGAAAGAAAGAAAGAAAGAAAGAAAGAAAGAAAGAGGCATCTTTGGCTGGATGCTTTGAATTCCAGACCCACTGGTGTGACAGTTTCACCCCCATGGCTTAGAGGAACTGCCTTACAGTGGTTTTCTTCTGAGGTTCCATCACTGTGGATGTTCTCTGCTGGCCCTGCCTTCAAGGTGGCTCTCTGACCCAGCTGCATGATTCTTCCGGGCTGAAGTCCGACATCCACGACTCTCCTGGTTTGGTGTCCTGCACCTGAGAGTCTATCAGGCAGTCCCATCCTTTGAAACCTAGGAAGAGGTATCCATGCTCCCTGGGGCTCTGAACCTGGGACCTTATAAGAGTGGCAACCCTGAAAATCTCTAAATAACCATTGGGGTTATTCTTCCATTGTCATGAAGAAGAGCACCTGTATACTGTTGAGATGGATGATCCATACTAATTTCCTACTCTAACAAGTGGGTTGGCCTCAACTTAAGTGCTGTCCATTTTTGCAATATGGTTAGACTGACAATTTTTAAAAATCTTAAACTGTTTCCTTTTTGCTTAACAATTCTGTCATTAAGTCATTTGTCTGTTCTTGTGGTTTACTATAAGTAGTAAGGCCAGAGTGTCCTTCAACAATATTCTTAGAGATAAGTTCAGCTAAATATCCAGTATCATCACTTGCAAATTATGCCTTCTATAAACGCTAGAATATGCACACAATTTAGCTAAATCCTTTGCCACTTTATAACAAGGAAAGCCTTTCCTCCAGTATCTAAAAACCAAGTTCTTCACTTTTGTCTAATACCTCATCAGAATATCCTTTACTTTCCATATTTCATCTAACATTAAAAATTAGGTTTTGACATATAAATGGAGGGGGTACAAGGAGGCAGCTCTAAGCTCATATCTCCCCACAAAAATATTGAAACTGTCAGAAACAACTTTGTTAAAAAACTGGAAAATAGTCAAAGGTTTACAGCAACCAATTGAATGATGAATCAAGACAGAGATAAATTCAAAATGGTAAGAAGATGTGGTGAATCATTTTAAAATTTATTCATTTATGAGAAACAGAGAGAGAGAGAGAGAGAGAGAGAGAGAGAGAGTGGGGGAGGGGCAGAGGAAGAGGGAGACACAGAATCTGAAGCAGGTTCCAGGCTCTAAGCTGCCAGCACAGAGCTGGACTTGGGGCTCAAACTCATGGACCATGAGATCATGACCTGAACTGAAGTTGGATGCTTAACTGACTGAGCCACCCAGGCACCAGATTTGGTGAATGTTTACTGGTCCTTACTGCCTACTTCTCACCCTCACACAGTAGTAGTCTTGAAAAGGAAAACCAACACTCCCAGATTGAGATCATGATCTCTGGTTCCAGAAGGAGCAAAGGAGACCTTATGTGCAAATTAGTATGTATATCTGCTCTAACCTGCCTGGAAGCTATTTAAAAGATTGATACAGGGTACTTGTATCTGTTATTTCTAACTTGTATCTCAGGCCTGCAAAGGAGTGGCCAAATCTCAAAAATAGTGCAAACTGAACTTACAAACCACAAATATCTGGGGAAAAAATTATAATTGAAACATTCACTAGACCACTTAAGGCCCATATACAAGAGCTGGAGAGAGTTTCTTTGGGAAAATAAGATATTTGAAAGCAAAAGTATATATAGGGGAATTTCAAGTGTTATGTCCAAATCCAGAGCAAAAGACATGCTCAGAAAACACCTGAGAAGACCCTAAGCTTTCACAGCAGTCTGATTTCTACTTTAAAAGTAAGCCTAGTTAAGTGTTGAAGGAGTGCCCAGGTACAATGCCAGTCTACAGACAAGGATAAATGGGGTTATTTGTTTGATTTTTAGCTGCTGACATTTAAGAAATTCTCCATTAATATACTAGCTCAATGCAAGCTAAAGAACAGAGACTGCAGTGATGGCACACAACAAGGAATAGTCTTAACAAAAATAAAAATGTGACAAAGCCACTAAATAAAAGTACTAATACAAACTTCACCAAAAAGCAAACTCTAGGAAAGGTAGACAATCTGAATTAAAGATATATCACTTTATAATATTAAAATGCCCAGTTTTCAGTAAAAAATCACAAAACATACAAAGAAACAGTAAAGTGTGGCTCATTCATACATAGATGCATTGTTGTTTCCTTTTGAGGAGGAATTTTAGGATTCACTATCCTACTAACTTTCAAATATGCAATACAGTATCATTCATTACCATCACGATGCTGTACATTACATCTCTATGATGTATTTACATATATATATATATATATATCACATTTTCTTTATCAATGTACAATAAGGTGAAAAAATTCTCAAGCACAAATGCTAGTGGAAATATAAAGAAGTAAAGGAAATAGAGAATTTGTGAACAAAATGAGAATATCAGAATGTGATAATAGTATAAAAGGAATAAAATAGAAACTCTTGAGCTGGAAAGCAAAATAACTAAAAGAAAAAGGTTAATAAAAATCTTTGGAAAAATATTTGAGCAAGAAGAAAAAATCAGTGGACTTGAAAATATAATGGCTGAAATTATTAAGTCTGAAGAACAGAAATAAAAAAATCAAGAAAATTTAACAGAGCCTGGAGGACCTGTGGATATCATCAAGAGGAAAAGGTATGCATTACAGGGGTCCAAAATGAAAAAGAAGAGAAAGGGGCAAAACAACATTTGGAGAAATAGCAACTAAAATTATGCTATATTTCACTAAAGATTTAAATCTATAAATCTTAGAGTTTATCAAATAGGATAAACTCAAATTGACCCATACGGCGACATATTATACTCAAACTGTCAAAAGATAAAGACAAAGAAAATCTTAAAAGCAGCAAGAAAAGTAACTCTTCATGTAAAAGGTATCCTCAACAAGATTATCAGCCAATTTCTCAGTAAAAAGCCTAAATATGGGATGACATATTTAAAGTGCTGAAAGAAGGGGCGCCTGGGTGGCGCAGTCGGTTAAGCGTCCGACTTCAGCCAGGTCACGATCTCGCGGTCCGTGAGTTCGAGCCCCGCGTCGGGCTCTGGGCTGATGGCTCAGAGCCTGGAGCCTGTTTCCGATTCTGTGTCTCCCTCTCTCTGCCCCTCCCCCGTTCATGCTCTGTCTCTCTCTGTCCCAAAAATAAATAAACGTTGAAAAAAAAAATTTAAAGTGCTGAAAGAAGAAAAATAGCTGCTAGCCAAGAATTCTATATCCAGCAGAACATCATAAATTAGATAGATAATAAATATATTACCGATTTTAAAAAAAAACCTCAGGAGATTATTATCATGTGTTTTCCCCATAAGAAATGCCAGAAAGTGTCACTTAGGTTAAAATGAAAGGACACTATTGTGGGGAACCGTGCCCACAGTTGCAGGCCACGTGGTGGGATGAGGGAGCAATGGAGCTGGAACCTGAGCTCCTGCTGCAGAAGGCCCATTAGAACATGCAGGTGGCTCAGAGGCAGAGGTACGGTGGGAGCTGGGCCAGATGCTTACAGGGGTTGCAAGAGGCCCGGAAACAGATCAAAGAAAGTGCATCACAGACAAGAGATGTCCTCAAACAGCATTTTAATGATTTAAAGGTAACCCTTGGGAAGCTCCTGGATAAGTGATTGGTGACCCTTTTGCAAGAGGTGGACACCATTTAACAGGAGACCATTAAACCACTAGATGACTGCTAGAAGTTCAGAAGTTCATAAAGCATGGAGTTAACACTGAAGAAGACTTAGTCCAAGAAGGGGAGATCACCCTTCTAGGTGGTGTAGGAAAACAGAATGAAAAACTATGAAACTTTACAAAAAGTCCTCACACGTTCAGTTGGTCAGCTTAACAGAAGTGCCTTTACTGGTTGATGTGTCTTGTTTACCGGCTCAGTTACATGACTCAATTCTGAACAAAGTGAAAGACCTCACTTTCAAGTACAGAACAGTAGCATCTTGCCCACCAGTACAGATAGAAAAACTAATAGAGAAATGTGGAAGAATCATTTTTCAGTGGTGTAAGGTCGATGATAACTTTGCCGCTCAAATTACAGTCTTCAGTTCCACAAATGCCCTTCAAATCATTTTGAGGACATATCTGTAGACTCTGAAACTGAGCTCATAGTATTGCACATAGACCCCAACATTGATTATCAGTTCAGAGTCTGTGCCTGAAGAGATGGCCAACAGGAGTGGAGTCCTTGGGGCATCCTCCAAATGGGTCACTCTACATTGGTGCCTCATGAGTGCACAGCTAGCTTTGAGGGGTACAGACTGAGGAATTGAAAAAATATAGCCCTCCAGAATGATTGTGAATCCTCAGATATCCTCTGCTCCAGTGCTCCAACTTATTTCTGTGGGCAGACATTGACATTCAGAGTTAAAACTGAGGATAACCAGACAAAGGAGACAGTATAG
The DNA here is from genome assembly GCF_018350155.1 of Leopardus geoffroyi. NCBI lineage: Eukaryota > Metazoa > Chordata > Mammalia > Carnivora > Felidae > Leopardus > Leopardus geoffroyi. The sequence continues at coordinate 50,829,616 of NC_059343.1, forward strand.
GAGTGTGTGCAGAAAAATAGAATGGATATGACCCTCTGCAGCATGATCAAGCAGTGTGCATTATACAAATGGTGCAGTTTTGTAAGTGGAAAATAAATGACTGATTAGTTGCTAGCAGTTATTGAAGTTGTGACTCTAGGATCCACCAATAATAACGGAGGAAGAAACATCAGTCTTCCGGTACTTACTAGCTCAGATAGCATAGAATTGATTTTTGATTGGTTACATAATCAATCTTGTGGTTGTCTTTATTTTGGATGCTCATTTTTCTATCTTGGGTGGAAATGTTGGTATGCTATGTTTGGGGATGATTGTCTTTGGTTTGAAGGGCTTTAAATATAGCTGTCCTCAGCTCAATTTTAGTTGAAATTGGTTAAATAATTTTGTTAGATTCAACTCTCAGTTAAAACATTGGAAATGGAAATTGTTTACTGGGTTTATTTTGGAAGATTTTACAAATAAGAGATTTGACTATTGTGGACAAACTTGTAGTGCTGTCGTTTTTTTTTCTTTTAGCACAGTGTTAATTGAAACACCAGCACCAAGATAAAAATCTAAGTGAATTTTCTTATGTGGATCCTGATAAACTTAACAGAAGACCATGGGGTAGGGAAAGGAAAAAAAAAAAGAGGTTAGAGTGGGAGAGAGCCAAAGCATAAGAGACTGTTAAAAACTGAGAACAAACTGAGGGTTGATGGGGGGTGGGAGGGAGGAGAGGGTGGGTGATGGGTATTGAGGAGGGCACCATTTGGGATGAGCACTGGGTGTTGTATGGAAACCAATTTGACAATAAATTTCATATTTAAAAAAATTTAAGTGGATTTAAAAAAAATTTAATGTTTATTTTTTTAGAAAGGTATAGAGTGTGCAAGCAGGGGGGGTGCAGAGAGAGAGGCACAGAATCTGAAGCAAGCTCCAGGCTCAGAGCCCAATGTGGGGCCCAAAGCTATGAGCCTTGAGATCATGACCTGACCCAAAGTCAGATGCTTAACCGATGGGGCCATCCAGGCGCCCCCTAATTGGCTTTTAAAGTATGAGGATATATATAGAGAGAGCTCTATACCCTTCCACTGTACTTCTTTAAAAGTTGGTTATTAGAACAGGAAAGCTTAATGTAACATTACTTTATTAAATCTCTATCTTTTAAGGATCCAAGCCCATGTAAGACTTTAGGATAAAACAACAAGATAGACCAAAGAGAAGCCAGAGTTTGGTAATATACATTCACCTGTGTGCTCTCTACATGAGTGCTGAATATACTCTGTATTCAGGTAATTGTAAGCAGTATTGAATTTTATCTCATGTTCAGTAATATTTAAGCCCCAAAAGTGTAAGCATTTTTTTAAATTACTGAACAAATGTCTACAACAGGTATTTTCTTTTTTCTTCCCTTGCAGTTTGATTCATGATAGGCTAGAGGATTTTTACAGAGTATAACTACTTACTGGGAAATAGTATACACAGCAGTAACCATTCACCTATTTGTAATATGCACACATACATATCCAGCCTCAGTGATGTGTATGTTACTACTCATAGTGTATGAGCTGCAGTCCAGTTTAATGTCAGTTTTATAAATTGTCTTTAAGTGGATCAAAAAAACATAGGGTAAATACTTAACCTATTTTGGCAGGGGAGGGACTTAAATTTGTTTAAAATATTTACTTGGAGGACTTACTTTGTATGTAAAAATGATTATCTTAACTTGTTATACCAGCCTACAGATTTTTTTAAATGTGAACTTTTTCTTCATTTTTAACAGTAGAAATGTGGAAAAGGAAGTTTGATATTTTTGTAAGATAACTTATCTGGGGACTCAAATTCCCTGTTAGACAATCATGACATTTTCCCCTTGCCTTTTTAAAAAAAAACACATTGGTCTTCATTTGTTTAGCGATTGTTTAGATGTTCTAGAGTATAGATGCTTCGTCCAGCTATCAGAAACAAGCAAACACACAAAAAACCTAGAAGTTAAATGTGAAAAAAAAAAAAAGTAGAATGGTAGGCATTAACTAAAGGATATATTAACACTTTTAAAAAGACAAATGAATTATAAATAAATGTCATGTATGTTATTGCACACACATCATATAAAGATGTGATTGTAGAAACCACAACATAAAAAAATGGGTAAGATATGCTTTATAAGAGCAGAATCTTTATATGCTATTAAGTGGTATCAATGCAAACTAGATTGTTATGAATTTAAGGTATTAAATATAATCTCTATTGTGACCACAATGAAAATACATACAAATGATAAGGAGGGTGCATGTGTGGCTCAGTGGGTTGAGTGGCTGACTCTTGATTTTGGCTCAGGATGTGATCATGCGGTTCATGGGTTCAAGTCCTGCATCAGACTCCATGCTGATGGTGTGGAACCTGCATGGGATTCTCTCTCTCTCTCCCTCTCTCTGCCCTTCCTTTGCTCACAATATAAATAAATATTTAAAAATATATATATAAGAGAAAAAGAATGAGAAATAAATGAAAATGGTTCACTACAAAAAAAAAAAAAGACAAAAGGAGGTAATAATGGTGGAGCTAAGGGACTAAAAGTTTATCAGTTTGGTTGAAGTAAGTTCTTCCTTATCAGTAACTATTTCAAATACAATTGTATTAACTTTCTAATTAAAAAAAATAAATCCAGAGGTATGGAGAATGGATTTAAATTAAAGTGATACAACTGTGTTCTCTCTACAAAAAACTCACATCAGATCCTATGTAGTCACACCCTAGCAGATTCTAATCGTGGGTGATGGTCTGGACAGGCTGGAATAAATGACCCAGAGACATCAATTGAGACATAGGTTTATTGGGGGGACTTACCTATAGGAAGTCCAGGAGTGGGCAACTGGACAAAGCATATGCTGCTGGGATCTACATGCCACAAACTATAGGGTGTAGCAACTAGCCTAGCACATATCTGTAGCCCTTCCTGTTTGCATGGCCAGAGATCCAAGGAGATAAAGGCCTATCATCCGAACATTCTTTGTTACAACAGAGATGATTCTGTTACAACAGAGATGGCCACTCCTGGAGCCACCAACCTTGAATGATGAACAACACATTCTTCTACACATTCTATTTGATAGGAAGACAGAGAAAGGATGGAATCTCTACATTCTCAAGATACTGATTAACAGGACATTTAGGATGTACTTGTACAAACCAGTCTTCCAAGCACATACCATACAGATCCAAAGACACAGATATATTGAAATTAAAAGGAGGTAAAAATATATTCCATAAAAATAATAAGCACAAGTTTGCTGGGGTGGCTATGCCAATATCAGATTAAATAGAATTCAAGTAAAAAAAATGTTACAAGAGACAAAGAATGAATATATATCTATATGTCTATCTATCTATCTATATCTATGTATGTGTGTATATAAATATATGTATAAAGATATATATATGTATAAATATATATATATAACAATTATATTCATGTAGATACCAAACAACACATTCCCAAATATATGACACACACACACTTTGACTGAATTGAGGAGACATAAAGATAGCTCTATGATGATAAGTCAATAAGGGAAGAGAAGTTAAATTACATTATAAATCAGCCACCCTTAACAGACATTCTATTCTAAAACAGCAGAATAAACATTCTTCTCAAGTGCACTTGTAACATTTTTCAGGGTAGATATTATGTTAGGCACAAAACAAGTTTTAATAAATTTAAGATTAAAATTATATCAAGCATTTGTTTTCTGATGACAATGGTATGAATGAAATTATAAACAAGTAACAAGAAAACTAGAAAATGCACAAATATATGGAAAGTAATTAACATGCTGATGAACAACCAATAGATCAAAGAAGAAATTGAGAGATAAATCTAAACATATATTGACACAAATAAAAGTAGAAATACAGCATGCCTGGGGCACCTGGGTGGCTCAGTCAGTTAAGCGTCCGACTTCGGCTCAGGTCATGATCTCGCGGTCCGTGAGTTCGAGCCCCGCGTCGGGCTCTGTGCTAACAGCTCAGAGCCCAGAGCCTGTTTCAGATTCTGTGTCTCCCTCTCTCTCTGACCCTCCCCCGTTCATGCTCTGTCTCTCTCTGTCTCAAAAATAAATAAACGTTAAAAAAATTTAAAAAAAAAGAAATACAGCATGCTAAAACTTATGAGATGCAACAGATACAGTTCTAAGAAGAAAGTTTATAGTAATAAACTCCTATATTAAGAAACAAGAGGTCAGTGATGTCAGAATCATGACAGTATAAGTCTTTTTTTGTTGCCTTTGATTTGCAATTATTCACACATTAATAACTGAGCAGAGATGCCTCTGCACAGTACATTAGGATACTCAAGGGATCCTTCAATCTGTGTTCAAAAGTGGGTAAAATGGACCTCATAGGAGGCTGGGGAGGCAGGGAAGTAGCAGGGTAGACAGTGGCAGAGGTAGTAGTGGGACAGTGATGACCTCACTAGCAGAGGAGGAGGAGGATAGAGGAGGAAAATGAGGGTTTACCCAGAGGCACAAGTTGCAGCTGGAGGGATCCATTGCTCTCTTTGAGTAAAGACCACAGTGGCTGGTGAATGAGAAAGGAAAAGGAAGAAGGCAGACCTAGATGAATAAAGGAACACTTGCCTGCTATCTGACCCTGGATTACAACAAAGTGTTCCAGCCCAGACATCTGTGACTCCCTTACTTGAGGATATCTGTAGTGGGCCATGGACACACACAAAGCTTCAAGTGCTAAGCACTCAGCCTCCTCCACTCTGCCAACAGTTTTTTTGTTTGTTTTGTTTTGTTTTGTTTTTGCTTTTTTTTAATGTCAGTATTTCTATGAGCATTCTCTTAACTTTGGTGGCAAATTAGCTGTGGTTAAAGAAACCTAAAACTTGTGCTATACCACCACCTTCTGGAAAATAACAAAAAGCTTTCTAATCATCAACCTGTTGAACTATTAGAATCAAAGTAAACAAAATCTTAACTAAATCAGAAAAGTGTTCACTACTTCAAATGCAGCAGCAGAGGAAAATTTCATTTAACACTATGAAAAATCAAAGTACTACATTATCATAAAAAGAATATGAGAATTTTCCAGCAAAGATGACATGGAACATTGCAATATAACTGATAAAGAATTCAAAATAGCTGTTATTAAGAAATTCACAGAACTACAAAAAAACTCAGAAAGGCAACACAATGAACTCAGGAATAAAATTAATGAACAGAGGATTTTTTTACCAAAGAGGTTGAAATTATTAAAAAGAACCAAACCGAAATTCTTGAGCTGGAGAACTCAATAAAGGAGATGAAAAATCCGTTAGAAAGCATTGGAAATAGAGCAGATGGGATGGAAGAGTGATTAAATGATCCAGAGAATAGGAATTTAGAAAATATACAAGTGAGGGGCGCCTGGGTGGCTCAGTTGGTTAAGCGTCTGACTTCGACTCAGGTCATGATCTCATGGCTTGTGACTTTGAGCCCTGAGCCCTGCGTCAGGCTCTGTGCCCGGCAGCTCAGAGCCTGGAGTCTGCTTTGGATTCTGTGTTTCCCTCTCTCTGCCTCTTCCCCAACTCACACATTGTCTCTGTCTCTGTCTCTCTCTCCCTCTCTCTCAAAAATAAATAAACATTAAAAAATTAAAAAAAAAAGATATTCTTTGGAGCGCCTGGGTGGCTCAGTCGGTTAAGCATCTGACTTTGGCTCAGGTCATGACCTCAGGGTTTGTGAGTTTGAGCCCCGCATCGGGCTCTGTGTTGACAGCTCAGGGCCTGGAGTCTGCTTCATATTCTGTGTTTTCCTCTTTCTCTCTCCCTTCCTCGCTCTCTCTCTCTTTCTCTCAAAAATAAATAAACATTAAGCAAATTAAAAAGAAAATATACAGGTGGAAGAGGAGAGAAAACTAAGATTTTTCAAAAAGAAAAGAAACCCTACAAGAGTTATCAGACTCCATTAGAAAGGCCAATGTAAAAATAATGAGTATACCAGAAAAAGAAGAGAAGAAGAAGGGTACAGAGAGTTTACACAAAGAAATAATAGCTGAGAACTTCCCAAACCTGGGGAAAACAAAACAAAACAGAACAAAACTAGACATGCAAATCCATGAAGCTAATAAAACATCTTATTATCTCAGTGTCAAAGGGCCTTTTCTAAGACACATTATAATGGAACTGTCAAAAGTCAGTGATGAAGAAACAATTTTAAAGGCAGCCAGGGGGGAAAGGAAAGATCCACAAAAGAACTCATATTAGGCTATCAGCAGATTTATTGGAAAAAAAAAAATCTACAGACTAGGATAAAGTGGGATAAAGTGGAATGACATATTAAACATACTGAAAGATATAAAAATTTCCAATGAAAAATACTCCATTCAGCAAAGATATCCTTCAGGTATGAAATAAAAATAATGGCTTTCCCAGAAAAGCAGAAGCTGAGGGGATTGACACCACTATAACTGCCTTGCAAGAAATGCAGAAAGGAGTCCTTAAAGCAGAAACAAATGACAGAGTACAAAAACAAAGTACACAAAAGTCAAATTAAGGTAATAAATAGATAGTAAAAATTAGAACACTGCAGCTTTATAAACAATTATAGCATACAAGTTAAATAAAATAGCATTAAAAATAACTATTGCCCCATCCTGTGTGCTCACAAAATACAGCCATCCCACCAGAGCAACCCCAGTGCAGTATGTCCTAGAACTACTTCTCATATTCCTGATCCAGTTTCAGACATCTTCCCAAGACGACCCCAGTTTGCAGGGCTCAGGAATCCTTTGCAGGGGCCTATTACAGCTCCAAACATCCCACCAAGATGGCCTGAGTGCAGCATGCACCAGGACCCTATGACTATGCATACAGCAGCTCCAACCAACCTGCCAAGGTTGCCCCTGTGAGAGGAACCCTAGGAACCACTAGAATGTACTTATTTCAGCTCTAGCCATTACACAAAGAAAGCCCTGGGGAAGTGCTTCACAGAGATCCCAAACCTGCACCCACCCCAGATCTAGCCATTGTACCAATAAAACTGGGGTGCACGCAAAGGTATTTCCTGGATTGTGCTTGCCTCAGTCCCATCCAAGCTGCCAAGTACATATAATCTCTACATGGAAGGCTCCTACACAAGGCCACTCCTTCAAGACCAACAGAGGTAGATGTTTTGCCTAAATTATATAAACAAACACAGGAAGTCATACAAAATGAGGGGACAAAGAAATATGTTCCAAATGAAAGAAAATATAAAATCCAGGGAAAAAGCCCTACTGAAACACAGAGAAGTAATTTAGTTGACACAAAGATCAAAGTAATGGTAATAATGATGCTGATCTAAATTGAGAGAAAAATGGAGGAATACAGTGAGAACTTCAACAAAGAGTTAGAAAATATAAGAAGGAGCCAATGAGAGTTGATAAATACAATAACTAAAATGAAAAATACATTAGAATCAAAAGCAGATTAAATGACACAGAAGAATAGATCAGCAATCTGGAACCCAGAATAGTGAAAATCACCCATCAGTAGCACATTAAAAAATGATTTTAAATAAATTTTTAACGTTTATTTTTGAAAGAGAAAGAGAGAGGCAGACAAAGCGTGAGCAGGGAAGAGGTAGAGAGAGGGAGACACAGAAACCAAAGCAGGCTCCAGGTTCTGAGCTATCAGCACAGAGCCTGATGCGGGGCTTGAACCCACAAACCGTGAGATCATGACCCGAGCTGAAGTCAGCTGCTTAACCAACTGAGCCACCCAGGCACCCCCTCCCAATTTTTTTTAATTAAAATAGTTTAGAAACCTTTGGGATAATATCAAACATAATAAAATTTGCATAAGGGGGGCACCTGAAGGAGAAGAGGAGAAAGAGAAGAGCAGAAAAGTTACTTGAAGAAATAATGGCTAAACACTTTGCTAACTTGGGAAAGGAAACAGACATCCAGGTCCAGTAGGCACCAAAGAAGTCCCAAAGAAGATGAACCAAAAGAGATACACACCAAGAATTGAAGTTAAGATAACAGAGGAGTAGGAGAACCATAAGCTTGCCTCCTCCTTCAAACACAGCTATATTAATATTAAATCACTCTTAACACCCAATAAATTGGACATAAGTCTTAGAGAACAAATCCGCATGACTACAATCGAGAGAAATGACCTGAAGAAGGTTCTCATAGCAAGTAGACCAAAACATACCTGGGATCTAAATAACTTTATTCATTTTATTTTATTTATTTTATTTTCTTCAATTTTTTTTCTAATTTTTTTAATGTTTATTTATTTTCAAGACAGAGACAGAGCATGAACGGGGGAGGGGCAGATAGAGAGGGAGACACAGAATCGGAAGCAGGCTCCAGGCTCTGAGCCATCAGCCCAGAGCCCGACGCGGGGCTTGAACTCATGGACCGTGAGATCATGACCTGAGCTGAAGTCGGATGCTTAACCGACTGAGCCACCCAGTCACCCATATTTTCTTCAATTAAAAAAAATTATTTTGTTTTAATTTGCTTTTTTTTTATTTCCCTGCAAAATGACAAGATGGAGGAACTCAAAGAAGAGCAAGAAATGACAGCCAGAGATTTAATCAATACTGATATAAATAAGATGTCTGAAATAGAATTTAAAACAATGATTATAAAGATATTAGCTGGGTTTGGAAAAAGCATAGAAGACATTAGATAAACCTTACTGTAGAAGATAATAGAACTAAAATCTAGACAGGGCATAAGAACAACAACAACAAAAAATGCTATTGCTGAGATGCAATCCTAAATGAAGGCCATAAAAATGTGGATGGATGAAACAGAAAAACGAATAAGTAATATAGAAGTTAAAATTATGGAAAATAATGAAACTGAAAAGAATAGGGGGAAAAAGGTCATGGTGACAAAGGCAGAATTAGGGAAATCAAAGAGTTATTAAAATGGAATAAATTTTCTATCATACAAGTCCCAGAAGATGAAGAGAGAGAAAAAGTGGTGGAGAGTTTAACAAATTGTACCTAAAAACTTCTCTAATGTGGGGAACGACATAGACATTAAAATCCAGGAAGCACAGAGAACTCCCAGTAAATTCAACAAAAACTGATTATCACCAAGGCATATCATAATCAAATTCACAAAATACACAGACAAGGAAAGAATCCTGAAAACAAGGGGGGAAAATGTCTTGAACCTACAAGGGAAGACATCTCAGGTTTGCAGTAAGTCTGTCCAAAGAAATATGGCAGGCCAGAAAGGAGTGATAGAAAATACTCATCCCACTGAATCAGAAAAATATACAGTCAACAGTGCTTAATTCATCAAGGCTATATTTCAGAATGGAAGGAGAGATAAAGAGTTTCCTAAACAAAAACTAAAGGAGTTTGTGACCACTAAATGAGCCCCACAAGATATTTTAAGGGAGACTTTTTGAGTGGAGGGAAAAAAAAAAGACCAAAGCAACAAAGACTAGAAAGGATTAGAGAATGTTACCAGTAACACCAACTCTACAGGTCACACAATGTAACTAAATTCGTATCTTTCAATAATCACTCTGAAAGTAAATGGATTAAAGGCTCCAAACAAAAGACATAAGATGACAGAATGGACAAGAAAAACAAGATCCATTTATATGCTGCCTACAAGAGATTCATATTATACCTAAAGACACCTGCAGGAAGGGAGTTAAGATGACAGAGTAATAGGGGGACCTGGATTTTCCTCTTCCCTCAAACATGACTCTATTTAGGTCAGATCACTGGAAACACTCAGGAAATAGATCTGCAGAGCGAGCAGAAGATCTCCGCAGCTGGAGGGAGACAAAGGCATGATCCAAGTGCATGTACATGTGGAGGGGCAGATAAAATGATGGAGCTATGGAGGAGAGGGAACACTTTATGTGGAGAGACAAAAGGGAGAAAAAGAGAGAGGGGTTGTGAAAGTGCAGCATCGAGTTAACACAAAAGGGAAACCTCTCTGGACCATGGACTTTTGCAAACAGCATTTGGAGCCGAAACTCTGAGCCTTTTGAAGTGTGAGACTTTCTCTGGGAAAGAGCTTTGGTGCACACTCCTGGGAAGGAAGGAGCTGACCTAGGAGGTCATAGCGTGCTGGAGAGATTTCTGGGAGGCACTGGAAAAGAACAGTCCCCTTCCTGGAGTACTTTGTGAAGAAGGCTTATTGCCTCCCTGAGGACAAAAAACCATGCAGGTGCCAGTCAAAATCTTTTCATCAGCAGGGTGGAGAGGCTCTACTTGAACAGGGGAGCAAAGCCACACCCTGCCTGGTCTTTTTAGACTTTAGGCTTTGAATCCCATCCTAGAGCCAAAGGGAAGGCTCAGGAGAATTGTGGTCCAGGGTAAGCTGACTGCCATTGCTGTTTTGTGTAGGCTACCTGAAGAGCATGGGTTGAGATCCCTGGTCCAGGGAAGAGAGATTGGGGTGACACATTTTCCCCCCCAACACCAACACAGTGGTAATTCACAGAGCAGCACAGCGACCCCCAGCGGAGGCAGGACACAGACCCTTTGTGTCTGGCAACTGCTTATTTAGTGGAGTAGGACTGACTGACTCAATGCAGCTGGCCTCTCCTCCAGATGAGCATAACCTCCATCACCAGGTACCAACAGACAACTTTTTTTTTCACCATCTTCTTTTTATCATAGTTTCTGATTTGTTTTTTGTCATTCATTATCATAGATGATAGATAGATAGATGATAGAGAGAGAGAGAGAGAGAGAGATAGATAGATCAGGCATTTTTATTCTATTCTTTTTCATGCTTTTTTTTCTTCTGCCTTTATCATCTTTATTTCAATTTCTCATTCTTTGGAATCAGCCTTATAGTTTTCCAATTCACTGTCTGGATTTCTTTTCTCCCCTTTCCTTTTTCTCTTTTTATGGGATCAGGCTTCCCACATTTTTTTCCAGGGTTACTTCAGCAAACACATCTAAAATCACCTAGTAAAAGGTCCAAAGACTCCACCACTGCAACCAAGGAGGGGATCTGCAGAGAACTGATCAGTGGGAAAGAGCAGCCAAAATGCAATAGCAGAGTTCACACAACATAGACCAGAAATACTTGCTGGTATGTCCCCAGGCCCTGGACAGTATATGAACTCTTTTTAATATACTGGTACTCTCAAATGAAGGATATATAACAAGTTTGAAAACACACAAAGGAAAGAAATGTAGCCCAAATGACAAGACAGAGGAATTCTTCACAAATAAAAGTCAAAAGAAATCACAGACAGATAATTGCTCAAAAAAGAACAATAATTTAGAATAACAGTCATAAGACTAATAGCTGGGCTTGAAAAAAGCATAGAAGACACAAGAGAAACCCTTGATGAAGAGATAAAAGACCTAATAACTAGTCAGGATGAATTTAAAAATGCTCTAAGATTCAAAACAATCCAGATACAGTGACAGCAAGAATTGAAGAAGCACAGAATAGAAAAAGTGAAATAGAAGATAAAATTATGGAAAATAATGAGCCTTAAAAAATGAAATTACTAGATCATGAGGGGAGAATTAGAAAACTAAGTGATTCCATGTAATTAAATAATATCTGTATCATAGGAGTCCCAGAAGAAGAAGAGTGGGTAAAAGGGGCAGAATGTTTATTTGAAAAAAAAATTGTAGCTAACAATGTCCCTAATCTGTGGAAGGAAACAGACACCTAAATCCAAGAGGTACAGAGAATTCCCTTCAAAATCAACAAAAACAAGTCAACACCATGACATATTATAGTTAAACTTTCAAAATACAAAGATAAAGAGATAATTCTGAAAGCAGATAGGGAAAAAAGGTCCTTAACCTACAAGGCTATACACATAAGGTTAGCAGCAGACCTGTCCACTGAAACTTGGCAGGCCGGAAGGGAATCACAAGAAATATTCAATGTGCTTGATAGGAAAAATATGCAGCCAAGAATCCTTTATCCAGAAGGCTGTCATTCAGAATAGAAGGAAAGATAAAGAGTTTCCCAGACAAACAGAAACTAAAGTTTTTTGTGACCACTCAACCATCCCTGCAAGAAATTCTAAGGGAGATGCTGTGCATGGAAAGCAGCAAGGACTACAAAGGATCAGGGAACATCATCAAAAATACAAAATCTACAAATAACACAATGGCACTAAATTCATAACTTTCAATATGTATGTCACTCTGAATATAAATGGGCTAAATGTCTCAATCAAAAGACATAGGGTGTCAGAATGGATAAAAAAGCAAAACCCATCTATATGATTCCTACAAGATACTCATTTTAGACCTGAGGACATGTGAAGATTGAAAGTGAGGATTAGGAACCATCTAGTAGGCTAATAGAGGTCAAAAGAAAGCCAAGTACTCATATGAAACAAACTAGATTTTAAAGCAAATACTGTAACAAGACATGAAGAAGGGCATTGTATTATACTTAAGGGGTATATCCATCAAGAAGAGCTAACAATTAGAAATATTTATGGTCCCAACTTGAGAGCACCCAAATGTATATATCTATTAATAACAAACAAGCAAATTTATTGATAATAATAACATATTTGTAGGAGATTTTAATACTCCACTTACAACAAAAGACAGATCATTTAAGCATAAAATCAACAAGGAGACAACAGCTTTGAATGACACATTAGATCAGATGGACTTAACAGATATATTCAGAACATTTCACTGAAAAGCAGCAGAATACACATTCTTCTAGAGTGCACAAGGAACATTCTTCAGAATAGATCAAATATTGGGTCACAAATCATGCCTCGACAGGTACAAAAATTTTTAGATACTAAAATGTGTATGTTTAAATCACAATGCTTAAAACGTGAAATCAACCACAAGAAAAAATTTGGAAAGCCCTCAAATACATGGAGGTTAAAGAATACCCTACTAAAGAATGAATGGGTTAACCAGGAAATTATAGAATTTCAAAAATACATGGAAGCAAATTAAAATAAAAACACGATAGTCCAAACTCATTTGGATGCAGCAATGGTGTTCTAAGAGGAAAATACATTGCAATCCAGGCCTATATCAAGAGGCAAGAAAGGTCCCAAATACACAACCTAACTTTATACCTAAAGAAGGAGCAGAAAAGAAGGAGCAGAAAATAAAGCCCAAAGCCAGCAGAAGAAGGGAAATCATAAAGATTAGAGCAGAAATTAATAATAATGAATAAAAAAACAGTAGAAAAGATCAATGAAACTAAGAGCTTATTTTTGGAAAGAATAAACAAAGTTCATAAAACCCCAGCCAAACTTCTCAAAAAGAAGAGAGAGAGGCCTCAAATAGATAAAATCATGAATGAAAGATGAGACATCACAACCAACACAACAGAAATAGTATTATAAGAGAATACTATAAAATTTATATGCCAACAAACTGGACCATCTGGATCAAATAAACAAATTCCTAGACACACACTACCAAAACTCAAACAGAAAGAAAGAAAACTTGAAAAGATCCATAACCAGCAAAAAAATTGAATCAATTGTCAAAAATCTCCAAGAAAATAAGAGTCCTACCTAGGCCAGAATCCCAGGGGAATTCTACCAGACATTTAAAGAAGAGTTAATACCTATTCTCTTCAAACTCTTCCAAAAAAAAGTAAGGAAAGTTTCTAAACTCATTCTATGAAGCAAGCATTATGTTGATGCCAAAACCAAAGACCACATTAAAAGGGAGAATTACAGACCAATATCCCTGATGAAACTGGATGCAAAAATACTCAACAAGATACAAATCAATTTCTAAGTACATTAAAATAATTATTCACCATGATCAGGTGGAATTTATTCCTGGGTTGCAGGGCTGATTCAATATTAGCAAATCAATCAATGTGATACACCACATCAAAAAAAGAAAGGATAAGAACCATATGATCCTTGCAATAAATTCGGAAAAAGCATGTGATGAAATACAACATCCTTTCTTAATAAAAAGCCCCCAAAAAATTGGGATAGAAGGAACATACCTCAGCATCATAAGAGCCATATGTGAAAGGCTTATAGCTAATATTATCCTAAATGGGGAAAAACTGAGAGCTTCCCCCTAAGATCAGAAACATGACAGGGATGTCCACTCTCACCATTATCATTCAACATGGTACTGGAAGTCCTAGCCTCAGCAATCAGACAACAGAAAGAAATAAAAAGCATCCAAGTTTGCAAGGAAGAAGTCAAAATCTCACTCTTCACAGATGACATGATACTCTCCATGGAAATCCTGATAGACTCCACCAAAAGATTGCTAGGTCTGATACGTGAATTCAGCAAAGTCATTAGATATAAAATCAACATACAGAAATTGGTTGCATTTCTACATACCAATAGTGAAGCATCAGAAATGTATATCAAGGAATCGATACCATTTACATGTGCATCCAAAACTATAAGACACCTAGGAATAAACCTCACCAAAGAGATAAAAGATCTGTATGCTGAAAACTATAGAAAGCTTATGAAAGAAATTGAAGACACAAAGAAATGGAAATAAATTGCATGCTCATGGATTGGAAGGACAAATATTGTTAAAATGTCAATACTACCCAAAGCAATCTATATAGTCAATGCAATCCCTATCAAAACAACACAGAGTTCCTCACAGAGCTAGAACAAACAGTCCTAAATTTTTTACGGAACCTAAAAAGGCTTTGAATAGTCAAAGTGATGTTGAAAAAGAAGACTAAAGCTGGAAGCATCCCAATTCTGAACTATAAGGTATATTGCAAAGCTGTAATCATCAAGATGGTATGGTATTGGCACAAAAACAGACACAATGGAATTCAATAGAGTACCCAGAAATTGACACACAAAGATATGGCAAACTAATTTTCAACAAACAGGAAAGAGTATCCAATGGAAGTCTCTTTAGCTAATGGTGCTGGGAAAACTGGACAGTGACATGCAGAAGCATGAAACTGGACCACTTTCTTACACCGTCTACAAAAGTAAATTCAAAATGGATCAAAGACCTAAATGTGAGCCTGGAAACTATCAAAACCCTATAGGAGAAAACAGGCAGCAACCTCTTTGACTTTGGCTGCAGCAACTCCTTACTTGACATGTCTCTGGAGGCAAGGGAAATAAAAGCAAAAATGAACTATTTGGACCTCTTCAAGACAAAAAGCTTCTGCACAGCGAAGGAAACAATCAGCAAAAGTAAAAGGCAACTGATGGAATGGGAGAAGATACCTAAAAATAACATATCGGATAAAGGGTTAGTATCCAAAATCTATAAAGAACTTACCAAACTCAACACCCAAAAACAAAACAAAACAAAACAAAACAAAACAAAACAAAAATCCAGTGAAGCAATAGGTAGAAGACATGAATAGACACTTTTCCAAAGAAAACATTCAGATGTCTAACGGACACATGAAAAGATGCTCAACATCATTCATCATCAGGGAAATACAAATCAAAAGTACAATGATATACAACCTCATCCGTGTCAGAATGGCTAAAATTAATAACACAAGAATCAAAGTGTTGGCGAAGACGTGGAGAAAGGGGAACCTTATTGCACTGTTGGTGGCAATGCAAACTGTTTAAGCCCCTCTGTAGAACAATATAGATGTTCTTCAAAAACTAATAATAGCATTACCCTATGATCCAGCCATTGCACTATTAGGCATTTGCCTAAAGGATACAAATTTGAAGGGGGTACATGCACCCCAATGTTTGTAGCAGCATTATCAAGAATAGCTGAACTATGGAGACAGCCTAAATATCCATCAACTGATGAATGGATAAAGAAGTTGTGGTACACACACACACACACACACACACACACACTAGAATGTTACTAAGCCATCAAGGAGGACAAATTCTTGCCATTTGTAATGATGTGGATAGAGGTAGAATGTATTATGCTAAGTGAAATATGTCTATCGGAGAATGATTAATATCACATGATTTCACTCATAGGTGGAAATTAAGAAACAAGACAGATGAGCATATGGTAAGTGGATAGGGGTAGAGAGGGAAACAAACTACTAGAATGCCTTGCTAATAGAAAATAAACTGAGGACTGATGGAAGGAAATGGCTGGGAGGTGGCCTAGATGGATGATAGGTATTAAAGAGGGCATCTATTGTGATGAGCCTTGGTATTGTATGTAAGTGATGAATAACTGAACTCCACTTCCAAAACCATTATTGCACGTTATGTTGGTTAGCTAAATTTTAAAATTTAAAAAAAGAACATAAAAAAGAGATACACATCTAGTTATATTATAATTAAAAAGGTAAAAATTAAAGATAAAGGATAAGTCTTGAAGGCAGTAAGAGAAATGCAATCGATCACATACAGGGGAAACTCCAGAAAATTAACAGCTTATATTTCACAAGAAGCATTGCAGGCCAGAAGGGAGAAGCAGCATATCTATAAAGTGCTGAAAGGGAAAAACATAACCAAGATTACCTTTCCTGGCAATATTATCATTCAGAACTCTCAGATAGTTAAATATTTTCACAGAGAAAGAAACACTTAAGGAGTTCAGCCCCACTAAACCAAACTAACAAGAAATGTCAAAGGGTTTTCATTAAGGGGAAAAGAAAATGCTTCAACTAGAAATAAGAAAATATATGATAAAAAAAAATCTCACAGGTAAAGGCAAATATATAGTAAAGGTATTGATCAACCACTTAATAAGCTAGGATAAAACTTAAACATCAGAAATAGTATAATCAACTATTATTACAATAAGTAGTTAAGGCATATAAAAAATGAAAAGGTATAAAATAAATTTCAAATATAAAACATTGGGGGATAAAGAAAAATGTAGTGACTTTAGAATGCGTTTGAATTTAAGTGATGATCATCTTAAAATAGACTGATATTTGTATGTAGGTCAGTTAAATATATATACAAACCTCATGCCAACCACAAAAGAAAAAAAAAACCTACAATAGATATACAAAATATAAAGAGAAAAAAAACTCAAACATAACATTACAGAAAAACATCAAACCACAAGGGAAGTCACCAAGAAAAGAAAGAAACAAAGAGAACTACAAAAATGAACAGAAAATAATTAAAAAAATGGCAACAAGTCCATATGTATCATTACTTTATATGTAAATGGATGAAATGCTCTAATCAGAAGACATAGGGTGGCTCAATTGATTAATAAAACACCTGCTATGTACTGCCTGTAAAAGACTCACTTCAGATCAAAATACACAGAGAATGAAGGCCATGAGGTGGAAAAGAATATTCCATGCAAACGAAAACCAAGGAAAGCTAAGGTAGCCATACTCATTTCATACGAAATAGACTTTAAAACAAAGGGAATAACAAAAGTAAAAAAATAAATAAAATAAGGACATGACATAATAATACAGGGGTTACTTCAAGAAGAGAATTTAACATTTATAAATATTTTTGCACTCAACCTAGAGCACCTGAATATATGAAGCAAATATTAACAGACATAAAGAGAGAAAAAGACAACAATAAAATAGGAGACTTTAATACCCCACTTATATAAAGGAAAAAATCATTTAGACAGAAAATCAAAAAGGAAACAATAGCTACAAACAACATCTGGTCTCAGAAGATTTCCTCCCCCCCAAAAAAACCCTGCAGAATATAATTTCTCTTCAATTGTACGTGGAATATGTTCCAGGATATATCATATGTTAAATCACAAAATAACTCTCAATAAATAAAAAAAAGAGATAAATCATATAAAGAAAATTTTCGGTGCACAACAGTATGAAACTAGAAAGTAATTGCAAGAAGAAAACTGGAAAAAAAAACACAAACAAGTTAAGAGTAAACAAGATGCCACTAAACAACCAATAAATCAATGAAGAAATCAAAGAGTAAATAAATATCTTGAGACAAATTCAAATGGAAACACATCAATTCAAAATCATTGGGAGTTCTTTTTTTTTTTAATTTTTAATGTTTATTTATTTTTGAGAGATAGAGAGAGACAGAGTACAAGCAGGAGAGAGGCAGAGAAAGATAGAGAGAGAGGGATACACAGAATCAGAGGCAGGATCAAGGCACAGAGCCTAATGCGGGGCTCAAACCCACAAACCATGAGATCATGACCTGAGCCAAAGTCGGACACTTATCCAACTGAGCCACCCAGGCACCCTATCAAAATCAGTGGTAGTTCTAAATGGGATACTTAGTTCTAAGTGATAAAGGCCTATCTCAAGAAACAAGAAAAATCCCAAATAAGCAATCTAACTTCTCACCTAAAAGAAATAGAAAAAAATCTGAAAGCTAGTAAAATAAAATGATAAACATCAGAGGTGAAATAAAGTAAATAGAGACTAAAATAAAAATAGAAAAGAAAAGAAAAAGATCAGTGACAGGTGCCCAAGTGTCTCAGTCAGTTAAGTGTCTGACTTCAGATCAGGTCATGATCTCGTGGTCCATCAGTTCGAGTCCCATGTCTGCCTCTGTGATGATGGCTCAGAGCCTGCTTCAGATTCTGTGTCTCCCTCTCTCTGCCCCTCCCCCCTATCAAAAATAAGTAAACATTAAAAAAACTTTAGTTCATCTGTTTCATATCTTAAATTCCACATGAGCAAAATCATATGATATATGTCTTTCCCTGACTTATTTTGCTTACCATAATACATTCTAGTTCCAACCACATTGTAGCAAAATTTCATTCTTTTTGATTGCTGAGTAATATTCCATTGTACATATATACCACATTTCTTTATCCGTTCATCAGGCAATGGACATTTGGGATTTTGGGGGCTTTTTCCATAGTAATGGCACATTGGGGTGCATATGCCTCTTCAAATCAGCACCCTTTTTTCATTTGGATAAATACCAAGTAGTGCAATTGCTAGCTCATAGGGTAGTTCTATTTTTAAATTTTTGAGGAACCTCCATACTGTTTCCCACAGTGGATACAACATTTTCATTCCCACCAGTGGTGCAAAGGGTACTCCTTTCTCCACATCCTCACCAACATCTGTTGTTGCCTGAGTAGTCAATTTTAGCCATTCTGACTGGTGTGAGATGCTATCTCATTCTGGTTTTGATAAGCATTTGCCTTATGATGGGTGATGTTGAGCATTTTTTCATGTATCTGTTAGCCATCTTGATGTCTTCCTTGGAAAACTGTTTATTTGTGTCTTTTACCCATTTATTCCCTGGATTATTTGTTTTTTGGGTTTTGAGTTTAATAAATTCTTTATAAATTTTGGATACTAACCCTTTATCTGATATATCATTGACAAATATTATCTCCTATTCCTTCAGTTTCCTTTTAGTTTTGCTGATTTTTCTTTCACTATGCAGAAGATTTTTATCTTAATGAGGTCCCAAAACATCATTTTTTATTTTCTTTACAGTAATAAAAACAGATAGTGAAAAAAACCATAAAAGACTCAAATACAGAGAACAAACTGAGGGTTGTTGGAGGGGTATTGGATGGGGGAAGGGCTAAAGAGGTGAAGGTCATTAAGGAGGACGCTTGTTGGGATGAGCACTGGGTGTTACATGTAATTGATGAATCACTAAAATCTGTTCCTTCAATCATTATTACACTTTATGTTAACTAACTTGGATTTAAATTTTAAAAAATAATAGAAAATAAAAACCAACTAACCAACCAACAAACAAAAAAGTAAATGCTAGTTGAGATCCTGTAAGATTCCTGGATTCTGACTTAAAGGAGCAGGTGGGGTTCAAAATATGTTTGAATGAATGCATGAAAATCTTTTTTTTTTTTTTTTTTTTTTAAATTTTTTTTTTTTCAACGTTTATTTATTTTTGGGACAGAGAGAGACAGAGCATGAACGGGGGAGGGGCAGAGAGAGAGGGAGACACAGAATCGGAAACAGGCTCCAGGCTCTGAGCCATCAGCCCAGAGCCCGACGCGGGGCTCGAACTCACGGACCGCGAGATCGTGACCTGGCTGAAGTCGGACGCTTAACCGACTGCGCCACCCAGGCGCCCCATGAAAATCTTTTAAAAACAACAAAGGATTGCATTTAAATGTAGAACAAAAGTAAATTGATTTCTTTGATTTTTTTCATTTTATGTAGAGATTTAGAAAGGAAAAACTAATATCTTGTTTTGCAAAGATTTTTAAGACATTCTATATTTTAAAAATTGTATAATCACTTTTCATAGTATATGATTTTAATTGAGGAGAAAATATTATTTTACATTTGTAATCCTAGAAACAAACTAAAACTTAATATGCAGTTGTCAGAAGCAATAAATACAATTTTCCTTAGTAATTGTTTTAAATGATCAATGAAAGGGAAATGTGGTTCTTTAAAATTTTTTCTTAACTTTATTCATTTTTGAGAGACAGAGACAGAGCATGAGCAGGGAAGGGGCAGAGAGAGAGAGGGAGATACAGAATCTGAAGCAGGCTCCAGGCTCTGAGCTGTCAGCAAGAGCCCAATGCAGGGCTCGAACTCACGAACTGTGAGATCATGACCTGAGCCGAAGTCGGACACTCAACCAACTGAGCCACCCAGGCACCCCGGAAATGTGGTTCTTTTAAAATATAAGCATAATCAAAATCTCTAGCCAGACTGATGAAGAAAATAAGAAAGGGCCCAAATAAATAACACTAGAAATGAAACAGAAGCTACAACTAACATGACAGAAATAGAAAAAATCATAAGAGATTGTGATGAACAATTATAACCCAACAGATTTGAAAACCTGGAACAAGTGGATACATTCTTAGAAACACACAACCTTCCAAGACTAAATCTCAATGAAAGTAGAAAATCTGAAGAGATCTATTGCAAGTAATGAAACTGAATCAGTAATTCCAAACTCCAAAAAAAAAAAACAAAAACAAACAAACAAACCCAAAAAACGACAAAACCTAAAATTCCAGGACAAGATGACTCCATAAGTGAATTCAACTAAGCATTTAAAGAAGAACTAGCATATATATTTCTCAAATTATTCAAACAAATAAGAAAAAAATCATACTCCCAGGGCACCTGGGTCGTTCAGTTGGTTAAGCGTCCAACATTGGCTTCAGGTCATGATCTCACGGTTCATGGATTCTAGCTCCATGTCAGTCTTTGTGCTTGCTAACAGCTCACAACCTGGAGCCTGCTTCTGTTTCTGTGTCTCCCTCTCTTTCTGCCCCTCCCCCGCTTGCACTCTGTCTGTTTCTCTCAAAAATAAATAAACATCTAAAAAAATAAAAAAAATCATACCCCTAAGCTCATTTTACAAGGCCAGCATTATCCTGATATCAAAAGCACACAAATAAATTACAAAAAAAGGAAACTATAGGCCAATATCCTTGATGTACATCTATGCAAATACCCTCAACAAATTATTAGCAGACAAAATTCAACAAATCACTTAAAGCATCATACACCACAATCAAGAGGGCTTTATTACAGGGATGAAAGATTGGCTCCACAATCACAAATCAATCAACTTGTTACAACACATTAACAAAAACAACAACAAAAGATAAAAAGCATATGATCACCTCAATACATGCAAAAAATGTGAAAAAATTCAATATTCATTTATGATAAGAGCTCTCAAAAAGTGAGTATAGAAGCAGCTTGCCTCAATATAATAAATGACATAATGACAAACCCACAGCTAACATCATAATGAATGGTGAAAATGTGAAAGATTTTCCTTCAAGATCAGGAACAAGACAAGATGCCCACTTCTGTCACTTTTATTTAACATAATATTGGAAGTTCTAGCCACAACAATTAAGCAACTAAGAGAAATAATAGTCATTCAAATTGGAAAGGAAAAAGGAACATTATCACTATTTGCAGATGACATGACACTATATATGGAAAACTTTAACGATTTCATAAAAAATTATTAGAACTACTAAATGAATTCAATAAGGTTGCATGATAAAAATAAATATACATTAATTGGTTGTGGTTCTATACAGTAATAATTAGCCATCAGAAAGAAAAAATTAGAAAATAATCCGACTTATAATTCTATCAAAAATAAAATAACTAGAATTTTTACCCATGAGGTGAAAGAATTGTACTCTTTAAACTGTAAGAAACTGATAAAGAAAACTGACACAATTAAATGGAAAAAATATTCCATGCACATGGCCTGAAAGGATTTATATTGATCAAATGTCTATACTATCCAAAGCAATCTACAAATTCAATATAATCTCTATCACAACACCAACAGAAGTTTTCACAAAGCTAAAACAAAAAAAAATTCTAAAATTTGTATGGAACAACAAAACACCCCAAATAGCCAGTGTGATCTTGAGAAAGTAGAAAGCTTGAGGAACTAATATCCTCGATTACAATCCAAAGTACAAAACTATGTGAATAAAAACAATGTGTTACTGAAATGAAGGGAGACATATCAATGGAATAGAATAGACAGCACAGAAATAAACCCAGGTGGGGCGCCTGGGTGGCTCAGTCAATTAAATGTCCAACTTCGGCTCAGGTCATGATTTCACAGTTTGTGAGTCCAAGCCTCATGTCAGTCTCTGTGTTGACAACTGAGAGCCTGAAGACTGCTTCAGATTATGTCTCCCTCTCTCTCTACCCCTCCCTCCCCTACTCGCTCTGCTCAAAAAATGAATAAATGTTAATTTTAAAAAACTAAAAAAAAAAAAAAAGTAAACCCAGGCATACATGGTCAATTAACTCACGATAAACCAGACAAGAACATAGAATAGAAAAAGGACAGTCTTTTTTAATATATGGTGTGGGGAAAATTGGATAGCTATATACATAAAACCAAAAATAAAACTAGAACACTATCTTACACTACACACAAAAACAAATTCCAACTGGATTACAGACTTGAATGTAAGTACTAAAATCACAAAACAACTGGAAGAAAATGTAAGCAGTAAGCTCTTTGACATTGGTTTCATCAATATTTCTTGGATCAGTCTCCTCAGGCAAGGGCAACAAAAACTAAAATAAACATACTGAATTACATAAAACTAAAAAGCTTTTGCACAGCGAAGGAAACTGTCAACAAAATGAAAAGTCAATCTACTTAATGGAAGAAGATATTTTCAAATTACACATCTGATAAAGGGTTAATATCTAAAATACATAAAGAATTTACACAATGTCAAAAAACTCAAAACAAACTACCAAATTAAAAAATGGACACAGGACTTGAATAGACACCTCTCCAAAAGGACATACAGATGGCCAACAGAGATTTAAAAAGATGTGAAACATCACTGATCATTGGGGAAACACAAATGCACAATGATGTGTCACCTCACATCTTTTAGAATGACTGCTATAAAAACAAACAAACAAACAAACAAACAAAAAACCAAAGAGGGGCACCTGGGTGCCTCAGTTAGTTGAGCGACTGACTTCGGCTCAGGTCACGATCTCATGGTCTGTGGGTTGGAGCCCCATGTCAGGCTCTGTGCTGACAGCTCAGAGCCTGGAGCCTGCTTCAGATTCTGTGTCTCCCTGTCTCTCTGCCCCTCCCGCATTCGTGCTCTGTCCCTTTCTCTCTCTCAAAAAAATAAGTAAACATTTAAAAATTATTTAAAAAAAATAGAAGAAAGAAACAAAGGAGGGAGAGGAGGAAAGGACAGGAAAGGAAAGGAAAAAGAAAGGAAAAAAGGAAAGGAAATGAAAGGAAAGGAAAGGAAAGGAAAGGAAAGGAAAGGAAAGGAAAGGAAAGGAAAGAAAACAAGTGCTGGCAAGGATGTAGAGAACAGAGATGTCTTGTGGACTATGGTTGTAAAGGTAAATTGGGGCAGCCACTATGGGAACCAGTATAGAGCTTCCTCAAATAATTAAAAATAAAACTACCATATATCCAGCAATTCTTCTCTTACGTATTTATCTAAAGGAAATGAAAATACTCTCTCCAAAATGTATCTGCACACCCATATTCACTGAAGCATTATTTAAAATACCCAATTATAGAAACTAATGTTTATCAATGAATAAGTAAAAACATTATGTAATATATATAAATATAATTCAACCATAAAAAAGGAAATCCCATTTTTGACAACAAAGATTTACCTTGAGGCCATTGTGCTAAGTGAAATAAGTCACACAGAGAAAAGACATATAGCATATCATCTCACTTATAAGTGGAATAAAAAAACAGATATAAAGAAAATATTGATGGTTGACAGTGGTGGAGGGGAGGTGGCCAAAATTTGTGAAGGTGGTCGAGATGTGTCCTTCCACTTATAAAATCAGTAAGTCCTGGAGATGTAATATACAACATTTAATAATACCTTTTGGTATATTTGAAAGTTGTTAAGAGAGTAGATCTTAAAACTTCTCACCACAAGAAAAAAAATTGTAACTATGTGTGGTGATAGATGTTAACTAGATTATTGTTGTGATGATTTCACAAAATGCACATATATCAAATAATTTTGTTGTACACCTGAAACTAATACAATGATTTATTTCAATTATAATCTGAATTTTTAAAAGCTACAGTATATATATATTATATATATAATTTAATTAATTATAAATTAATTATGTATATAATTAAATATATAATTTAATTAAAATGGATGCTAGACCTAAATGTCAGGGCTACAATTATTAAATTATTTTTTTAAGTTTTTTATTTTACTTCCAGTTAGTTAACATACAGTGCTGTATTAGTTTCATGTGTACAATATAGTGATTCAACACATCCAAATATCAAATGTGCTACTCATGACAAGTGCATTCCTTACTCCCCATCACCAATTTAACCTGTTCCTTCACCACAATCCCTTCTGGTAACCATTAATTTGTTCTTATAATTAAGAGTCTGTTTCTTGGATTTCTCTCTATCTCTGTCTTTTCCCTTTGCTAGTTTGTTTTGTTTCTTAAATTCCACATATGAGTGAAATCATATGGTATTTGTCCTCTGATTTATTTTGCTTAGCATTTACTCTCTACCTCCATCAATGTCACTGCAAAAGGCAACATTTCACTCATTCTTTTATGGTTGAATATCATTCCATTGTATCAATGGAACTTATACAATTCTTCTTTATCCATTCACTTATGAATGGACACTTGTGCTTCTTCCATATTTGACTATTATAAATGATGCTGCTTTAAACACTGGGGTGCATATATATCCCTTTGAATTAGTGTTCTTTTACTCTGTAGCTAAATGCCAAAAGTGCAATGGTCAGATCAATAGGTAGTTCTATTTTTCACTTTGTGACGAACCTCCAAACTTTTTTCCATAGTGGCTGCACCATTATGCATACACACCAACAGTGCATTAGTGTTATTTTTTTCCATATCCTCGCCAACACCTGTCGCTACCTGTGTTGTTTATTTTTGTCATTCTGACAGGTGTGAGGTGATGTCTTACTGTACTTTTAAATTGCATTTTCCTGATGATAAGTGATATTCAGTATCTTTTCACATGTCTGTAGGCCATCTGGAGAAATGTCTGTTCCTGTCATCTGTCCATTTCTTAATTGGATTATTTGGTTTTGGGGTGTTGAGTTTGATAACTCAAACTAAATCCAACTAAATGTTGGATACTAACATTTTATCAAATATTTCATTTGCAGATGTGTATTCCCATTCTGTAGGATGCTTTTTAGTTTTGTTGATTGTTTCCCTCACTGTGAAGAAGGCTGTTGTTTTCATGAAATCCCAATATTTATTTTTGCTTTTGTTTCCTTTGCCTCAGGAGACATATCTAGGAAGAAGTTGCTATGGCTGATGTCAAAGAAGATACTGATAGTGTTCTTTTCTAGGATTTTTATGGTTTCCTGTCTCAAATTCAGGTCATTAAGCCATTTTGAATTTATATGTGTGTATAGTTGTAAGAAAGTGGCCCAGTTTCATTCCTTTGGATGTTGCCATGCAGTTTTCCCAATACCATTTCTTAAAGAGACTGTCCTTTTCCCATTGAATATTCTTTTCTGCTTTGTTGAAGATTAATTAGCCATATAGTTAAGGGTTCATTTCTGGGTTTTCTATTCTGCTCTATTGATCTATGTGTCTATTTTTGTGCCACTACCATACTGTCTTCTTGTACTTGTAATACTTGTAATATAACTTGAAGTCCAGAATGGTGATGTTCTGTACTTGTACTTGTTCTTCTTGTACTTGTAATACTTGTAATATAACTTGAAGTCCAGAATGGTGATGTTTCAACCTTTGCTTTTCTTTTTCAAGGTTGCTTTAGCTATTTGGGGACTTTTGTGGATACATACAAATTTGAGATTGTTTGTTTTGGTTCAATGAAAAATGATGTTGGTATTTTGATAAGAATTGTATTAAATGTGTAGATTGTTTTGGATAATACAGATATTTTAACAATATTTGGTCTTCCAACCCATGAACATGGAATGTCTTTCCATTTCTTTATATCATCTTTAATTTATTTCATCGACATTTTATAGTTTTCAGACTGTAGTCTGAAAAAGGTCTTTAACCTTTTTAGTTAGGTTTACTCCTAGGGATTTTATTATTGTTAGTGCAATTGCAAATCGTATTGTTTTCTTAATTTTTCTTTCTGCTGCTTCATTATTGTTGTATAGAAATACAACAGATCTCTATACATTGATTTTGTATCCTGTGACTTTACTGAATTCATTTATCAGTTCTAGTAGCATTTTGGTGGAGTCTTTTGGGGTTTTCTATATAGAGTATCATGTCATCTGCAAAGAGTGAAAATTTTCTAATTCTATACTGATTTGGATGTCCTTTTTTTCTTTCTATTGTCTGATTGCTGTGGCTATGACTTCCAGTGTTATGTTGAGTAAAAGTGATGAGAGTGGACAGACATCCTTGTTTTGTTCTTGACCTTAGGGGAAAAGCTCTCCGTTTTTCCCCATTAAAGATGTTGTTCTTGATAAAAGGCCTTTATTATGTTGAGGTATGTTCCCTCTAAACCTACTTTGCTGAATGTTTTTATCATGAATTGATGTTGTACTTTGGAAATTGCTTTTTCTGCATCTATTAAAATGATTATATGGTTCTTATCCTTTCTCCTATTGATGTGATGTATCACATTGATTGATTTGTGAATATTGATCCACTCTTGAAACCCAGGAATAAGTCCCACTTGATCATAGTAAATGATTTTTTTAAATGTATTGTTGAATTAGTTTTGCTAGAACTTTTTGAGGATTTTTGCATATATGTTCTCAGGAATATTGGCCTGCAGTACTCTTTTTTAGTGATGTCTTTTTCTGGCTTCGGTATCAGGATATTGCTGGCCTCATAGAATGAATTTGGAAGTTTTCCTTTTGTTTCAATTTTTTAGAGTAGTTTGAGAAGAATAGGAATTAATTCTTTAAATGTTTGGTAGAGTTAACCTATGAAGACATATGATCCTAGACTTTTGTTTGTTGGGAGTTTGTTGATTAGTGAATCAATTTTTGCTGCTTATTGGTTTGTTTAATTTTTTTTATTTCTTCCTTTTTTTAGTTTTGGTAGTTTATATGTTTCTAGACATTTATTCATTTCTTCTAGTTTGTCCAATTATTTGGCATATAGTTTTTCATAATATTCTCTTATGATTGTATTTCTGGTGTGTTGTTATTTCTCCTTTCTCATTTGTGATTTTACTTATTTGAGTCCTTTCTCTGTGTCTCTCTGTCTCTGTCTCTATTTTTTGGTAAGTCTAACTAGAGGATTATTGCATTTATTGATATTTTCAAAAAACTAGTTCTAGGTTTCATGAAACTGTTCTATTGGTTTTTTGTTTGTTCTGTTTTCTTGTTGTTGTTGTTTCTGTTTTTTAGTTTCTGTATCACTTACTGCTGCTCTAATTTGTATTATTTCCTTCCTCTGCTGGCTTTAGGCTTTGATTGTTGTTCTTTTCCTAGCTCCTTCAGGGGTAAGTCTAGGTTGTTTGAGATTTTTCTTGCTTTTTGAGGTAGTCCTGTATTGCTACAAATTTCCCTATTAGAATTACCTTTGCCACATCCCAGAAGTTTTGAACCATTGTTTTCATTTTCATTTGTTTTCAAGTACTTTTATATTCCTTATTTTGTTTCCTCGTTGGTCAATTTATTCTTCAGTAGCATGTTGTTTAATCTCCATGTATTAGTTGTCTTTCCATGTTTTTTTCCCCCTTCTGGTTGACTTCTAGTTTCATAGTTCTGTGTTCAGAAAATATGCATGGTATGATTTTGATCTTCTTGAACTTGTTGAAGTTTGTTTTGTGACTTAATATGTGATCTATTTTGGAGAATGTTCCATGTGCACTTGAAAAGAATGTGTATTCTGCAATTTTAGGATGGAATGTTCTGAATATATCTGTTAAGTTCTTCTAGTCCAGTGTTTCATTCAAAGCCATTGTTTCCTTGTTGATTTTCTGTTTATATGATCTGTCCATTAATGAAGTAGAGTGTTAAAGTCCCAAACTATTATTGTGTTATCAATTTTTCGATATGTTTGTTATTAACTGTTTTGTGTATTTGGGTGCTTTCATGTTGGATGCATAAATATTTACAATTGTTATATCTTCTTTTTGGATTGTTTCCTTTATCATTATAAAGTTTCCTTTTTTGTCTCCATTACAGTCTTGGTTAAAGTCTATTTTGCCTGTTATAAGTATTGCTACTTAATTGCTTCTTGGCCTTTTGGCTAAGATCAAGTGAAATATTGCTACTTAGGCTTTCTTTAGACATCCATTTGCATGGTAGATGTTCTCCATTCTGTCACTTTCAATCTGCAGCTGTCTTTAGGTGTTAAATGGGTCTCTTGTAGACAGCATATAGATGGGTCATGTTTTTTCTTTCAACCCATTCTGTCATGCTATGTCTTTTGATTGGAGCATTCAGTCCATGTATAGTCAAAGTAATTATTGATAAATGTGTATTTGTTGTCATTTTATTACTTGTTTTGTGATTGGTTCTGAAGATGCTCTTTGATCTTCTCTTATCTTTCTCTCTTTCGTGTATTCTTGGTTATCTTTAGAGAGATACTTGGATTTCCTTCTCTTTATTCTTTGCATATCTACTAGTGTTTTTTTAAAAACAGGGATACCATTAGGTTTGAATATAATCTCATGTGAATATAGCAATCTTTATTAATTTGGTTATCATTTAAGTTTGAATCCATTCCTTTATCCTCTCTCCCCACATTTTGGTACATGTTATTATATTTTAGATAATTTTTGTGACTTCCTTGACTCATTTTTTACAGAAATAATCATTTTTACTGCTTTCGTGTTACTTACCTCTGTATTCTCAATTCTATTCTCTCTTTTCCACTCACTGAGAAGCTTTTAATATTTCTTGAAGACTGGTTTAGTGGTCTGGTCATGAACTTATTTAGTTTTTGATTGTATGGGAATCTCTATCTCACCTTCTATTCTGAAAGGTAGCCTTGCTGGATAGATTATTCTTGGCTGCAGATTTTTCCCATTCAGCACTTTGAATATATCATGACACTCCCTTCTTGATTGCCAAATTTCTGCTGACCAATCTCATGATACGCTTATGTATTGTCCCTTGTAGCTTAAGGTATTCTTTTGTCTTACTGATTTCATTTTTTTTCTTTATTGCTATATTTTGCAAATTTAATTACAATATATCTTGGTGTCAGTCTACTTTTGTTGCTTTTACTGGGGGACTGCCTATGTTCTCTGCATCTGGATATCTGTTTCTTTCCCCAGAATAGAGTTTTTGTCTATTATTTCTTCAAATAAATATCTGCCTTTTTCTCTGTCTCTTCTTCTTCTGGGACTCCTATAATATGAATGTTATTATGTTTGATGGAGTCACTGAATTACTTAAATCTATTCTTGTTTTGCATACTTCTTTTATCTTTCTTTTGTTATCATTGATTACTTTCCATTACTCTGTCTTTGAGGTCACTAATTTGTTCCTGTCCTTCTTCCTTTTTGCCGCTCATTTTATCAAGTATGTTTCTTAATTTATTGTGCCTTTTATCTCTGCTGTTATTCCTTATCTTCGTGTTAAGGGTCTCACTCATGTTTTCCACTCTTTTCTCAAGTCCAGTGAGCATTCTTATTATCATTGCTTTAAATTCTGTATCAAGTATGTTACTTACATATATTTCTTTTATTTTTATTATTATTTTTTATTTTAGAAAGACAGAGAAAGAAAGGGAGAGCATGAGTAGGATGGAGGGGAAGAGGGAGAGACAGAGAGAGAGAGAGAGAGAATTTTAAGCAGTCTCAATGCTCACTACAAAGCCCAATGCAGGGCTCGATCCCATGACCCTGGTATGATGACCTGAACTGAAATCAAGAGTCAAATACTCAACTGACTGAGCCACCCAGATGTCCCCATCTATTTCTTCTAGATCTCTGGCTGTATCTTTTTCCTTGTCATTCATTTGAAATAAATTTCTCTGTCTCCTCATTTTGTCTGTCTCTTTGTGTCTATGTCTGTGTATCAAGAAAGTCAGCTGTGTATTCTGCTATTTAAAGTAGTAACTTTAAGAAAAAGAGGTACTGGAGTGTCCTGCATGGCTGTCCCCTTTTCACTAGAACTTGGCACTTCAGGAGATTATCCTACATATGTTGCTTATGCCCTACTGTTGTGTCTGAGTCATTTTTATTTTCAGTGCAGTTGTTTGCACTGATACTCTGCCTGTTGTGGGTTGTACTTGCTCTCTGTGGCATTAGTAAGACACATGCAGGCCATATCTGAGGGGGTACGCTTTTTAGGGAACTTGAGAAAGGGCAGGAATGTTAGGAAAATTTGTGGTGATCCACTAGTCCTATGCCAAGTCCCCTGAGATGCTGTGGTGGCTAGTAACTGCATACTGGGGCAGCTGGGACACAAGGCTGGTCATGATGATGTGGTTGTTCCCAGTGCAATGGCTTGGCATAGTGCACAATCACTTGGTGGTTGGGTGGGTGCACAGCAACAGCTATATACCTGTGGCTGTGAAGTCATGCCATGGGGCCTGGGCTATGTTTGGAGCACAATGGCAGCTGGTGGTTTGAGGCTGGGTGTGGTAAAGTGGATATGTTTTGTGGTACAGTGGATATGAGTTGTGAGCAGTAACAGCTATGCACACATGACTGGATAAGACATGTGCGTGGTTTTAACAAAATTATCCCTATGCTCAGGACCGAGGCCAGCAGACTTGGAGTGGATGAGACCTCAAGAGTACTCCTGTGCATGGCACACTGCTGACAAGTTAGGTAGCAAGTGTCTGTGTGGCCCTGAACACCACAGTTATTTCCACATTTATGCTGGGGGGAGGGAGAAGAAAATGGCAGCTGCCATCTCCCTCATTTTGGGAGAAGTCCCTCTACATACTCCAAAATTAGTATGAACCCTTCTCTTTTCCATTTGCCCCTGGTGTTGTGTAAACTGCCATTTTAATGTTTCCTTTCCACAAAGTCTGTTGTCTCCTTAAGGGTGGTAACCCAGCTACTACTTGCCATCTTATCTTGCCCAGTTCTGAGACAGCCAAGGTTCCGTGGAAAGTTGAGAAAGCTCAGGTTCCATGTGCCACTGGTTTAAAAAAACACACACAGATTTAAAAGTGTCTGGTTTTTAAAGATAAACATTATTGTAATTAGTCTTTACCATGTGAGCTCCCTGGTAGGAAGGACAATTTCTAGGCACTAGCCACCAATGCAGGTCCCTCCTTCCTTCTGGAAGCCTCCCTCCACCTTTCAGAGTTTTTAAAATTTCAGATGCAGATACTTCTATTTAGTTGTGGAGCTTCTTTTTCCATTCTTTGAAACTCTCCAGTTGATTGACTTGGATGTGGATAATGTCTTGTTGAAAACATTGGATGGGTGAGCTCAGGATTCTCCCACTCCACAATCATTCAAACTGACTAAAATTATAAAACTCTTGAAAGAAAACAAATGTGTAAATTTTATTGAATTTTGATTAGGCAAGGAACACTTAGATAAGGCATCAAAAGAAAAGAAGAGTGAAAAATAAAAAAAGAAAGAAACAAGAAAAAATATTTTGGATTTCATAAAAGTTAATAATGAGAGAGGGAGCTAAGGTGGTGGCATAGTACTAGGACCCTCGGCTCATCTCCTCCCTTGAACACAACTAGATAACTATCAAATCATTCTGAATACCCAAGAAATTGAACTGAGGACAGACAGAACAAATTCTACAACTAGAGGGATAGAGGAAGCCACATTGAGGAACTTAGAAAGTGTGGAGACATTATTTGGAGAAGAAATGGATAGAAGGTGCTGTTGAGGAGAGGGATTCTTGGTCAGTGAGAAAGGCAAGAGAGAGGAGCACACAGGGAAATGCACAAGAACACTTCCCCAAAGCCATAGGCTAAGATGGGTTGATTTTCATTAGTTTTTGCAATCATCAGGGCTTGAAGACTGGATTTTTAAAGGTCAGCAGGGGGCGCCTGGGTGGCTCAGTCGGTTAATGTCCGACTTCTCAGGTCACGATCTCGCAGTCCGTGAGTTCGAGCCCCGCGTCGGGCTCTGGGCTGATGGCTCAGAGCCTGGTGCCTGCTTCCGATTCTGTGTCTCCCTCTCTCTCTGCCCCTCCCCCGTTCATGCTCTGTCTCTCTCTGTCTCAAAAATAAATAAAACGTTCAAAAAAAGGTCAGCGGGCTTGGCTGGGATAGAGGCCTGAAAGCACTGTCCTACTGGTGGAGAAAAGGTGGGCAAACAACCAGGGGACAGCTGGCACAATCTAAAGAAATCCTGGAACCCACAGGTCCCAGGACCCACAGGTGTGGGGACAGCTTTTAGCTTTGTTCAGCAAAGCTGAGGATGGCAGAAAGGATTACTCAGTATTCCATGCAAGTCAAGAGAGGTGAGAGAGTGGTTAAGGGAAGCCAGTCTGACCTGCTCTCAAGTTCTCATATTTATTAAGCATACATTTAGGGAAACAATGAGCAATATGTCAGTGGGCTATATGCCAGTAAGAACATATAGAAAAAGTGTAGAAAAACAAATTAAGACAGGGTAAAATATTCCATGTGATAACATGGTCTAAGGAATTTATGAGCATAGGCAGGACTTATCCCCATGATATACATTAACTAGATAAGTGAAGTGAGTGCCCCTAGGTATACAT
The DNA here is from genome assembly GCF_018350155.1 of Leopardus geoffroyi. Classification (NCBI taxonomy): domain Eukaryota; kingdom Metazoa; phylum Chordata; class Mammalia; order Carnivora; family Felidae; genus Leopardus; species Leopardus geoffroyi. The sequence continues at coordinate 50,862,507 of NC_059343.1, forward strand.
TAACTAGATGAGTAAAGCATGGCCTGCTATTTTCAGCAAGGCCAGAAAGCAGTGTTCTGCTTTTCAATGTGTTCCCTATAACCTCCTAACCCAGTACATAGCTATTTGATTTCCCACACAGAGGTGGAAGACTGTTTGCTCTTCTTAGCATGTTAGTGAGAGGTGGGTTCACAGAAACACTTCTCCAGGTCCAAAAGAGCCAGCGGGTGCGATTTCTTTCTCTTGCCTCTCAGCATAGGTTCAGAGTCGATTGCCAAGGGCACCTCAGCCTCAACACTTGAGCCTAACCTATTTGCTCCAAGTCTCTTGATGCTGCACTCTGGCAGGACTACCTCCTCAGTCTGACCTATGAAAGTCTAAGTGTGGCAAGACCCTGCCCCAAAAGACCAGTGCAGGTATTGACCCACACCTAGAGCCTGGAGTTTTAAAAGTCAGCAGGCTTATCTGGGATAGAGCCTGGATGTCACTGTACTACTCCTGGAGAGAAGACAGGCAAACAAACTAGAGGGATACAGCATGTAAACAGGGATCTAAAAATGTCTGGAATGCACAGTGGGGGCAGATTATACACTCTTCTAGAAGTGCTTACCTGAGAGTACCAAGCATGGACACCCCTCTCCAGGGAAAAGGTAGCTGACTGGCACCAATTCCCTCCACTACCTCTCTGCATAAACTCAGAAATACCTTCAGTAAATAGCAAAATGTCCACACTGGTTGCCTAACCTATTTACAACAAGTCCCACCCCACTGCCCTCTGCCGGCACTGCCCTTCTCAGTCAAGTGTGCCTCAGTCCCAGCATAATGGTCCCTTATCCTGAAGACCAGCAGAAACCCCACCCACATCATGTCTCCCGACCAGAGTTCTACAAGTCTTCAGTTCTAGTGGAAGGAGCATCAGGTCTCATTTAACAAAAAGAGTAGAGAACACCTGGTTAAAACTCACCACACTCTGGACAAGGTCAAAATATTGCCCACTGTAGGCAAGGAAAGCCTCTGCAGATGACTGGAATGAAGGATAGAACAGCCAAAACACAACAGCAGAGTGCACACAGCACAAACCAGAGAAATTCCCTGAAACACCAGGCTCTGGACATTATATGACCTCTTATTCATAAAGTTTTTACTCTCAGGAGCAGGAAACACACTTTTATAACACAGAGAAGAAGACAGAGACTTGGATAAAATAATACCCTGGAGGAATTCAACCTGAATGAAATAACAAAATAAGGTCACGGCCAGAGATTTAAGTAATGGACATAAGTAATATGACTGATGGAGAATTTAAATCAACAATCATAATAATGCTCACAAGTCTTGAGAAAAGAATGGAATACTTCAGGGAGGTGCTTTCCACAAAGAAAAGGGCTAAAAAAATCAGACAGAAATGAAAAAATGCAATAACTGAGATTCAGAAAAGACTGGAAGCAATGAACACAAGGATGAAATAGTCAGAAGAATGAATAAGTCATATTGAATATAATATAATGGAAATAATGAAGCTGAACAAAAGAAAAAAAAAGAGAATTATGAAACATGAGAATAGCCAGAGAACTCCATGAATCCGTCAAATATAATAACATTCATTTTATAGGACTCCCAGGAGAAGAAGAAGGAGAAAAGGGTGAAGAAATTTTATGTAAGGAAATAACAGCAGAAAGCTTCTCTAAACTGGGAAAAGAAACAGATATCCAAATCCAGGAGGTAGAGGGAATTCCCATGAAAATCAACAAAAAGAAGGCCAACAACAGGACATATTGTAATTAAATTTGTAAAATCCAGCAATAAACAAAAATATCCTAAAAAGAGGAAAGCAAGTCTATAATTTACAAGGGAAGAACTGTAAGCATAGTTGCAGATCTCTCAACAGAAACTTGGCAATCCAGAAGAAACTGGCATGATATATTCAATATCCTGAATGGGGAAAATCTGCACCCAAGAATATTCTACCCAGCAAGGCTATCATTCAGAAGAGAGTTCCTAGACAAACAAAAACTAAAGGAATTGGTGACTACTAAACCATCCCTTTAATAAATATTAAAGGAGACTCTTTGAGCAGAAAGGAAAGACCAAAAGTTACCAAGACAAGAAAGGAACACAGAAAATCAAACAAACAATGATTTAACAGGTAATACAATGGCACTAAATTGATCTATCAATAATTACTCTGAATGTAAATGCACTAAATGCTGTAACCAAAAGACATAAGATGTCAGAATGGATAAAAAAAGAGAGACACATGTATATGCTGTCTACAAGAAGCTCATTTTTTTAACTTTATTTTTTATTTTTTAAAATTTACATCCAAATTAGTATATAGTGAAGCAATGATTTCAGGAGTAGATTCCTTAATGTCCCTTACCCATATAGCCCATCCCCCCTCCCACAACCCCTCCAGAAACCCTGAGTTTATTCTCCATATTTATGAGTCTCTTTTGTTTTGTCCCCTCCCTATTTTTATATTATTTTTGTTTCCCTTCCCTTATGTTCATCTGTTTTGTCTCTTAAAGTCCTCATATGAGTGAAGTCATATGATTTTTGTCTTTCTCTGCTGATTTCACTTAGCATAATACCCTCCAGTTCCATCCACGTAGTTGCAAATGGCAAGATTTCATTCTTTTTGATTGCTGAGTAATACTCCATTGTGTTTCTTTGTGTGTGTGTGTGTGTGTGTGTGTGTGTGTGTGTGTATCTCAAATTATTTTTATCCATTCATCCATCAATGGACATTTGGGCTCTTTCCATACTTTGGCTATTGTTGATAGTGCTGCGATAAACATGGGGGTGCATGTGTCCCTTCGAAACAGCACACCTGTATCCCTTGGATAAATGCCTAGTAGTGCAATTGCTGGGTCGTAGGGTAGTTCTATTTTTAGTTTTTTGAGAAACCTCCATACTGTTTTCCAGAGTGGCTGCACCAGCTTGCCCACAGCAATTTCTTACTCAACATGTCTCCAGAGGCAAGGGAAACAAAAGCAAAAATGAACTACTAGGACCTCATCAAAATAAAAAGCTTCTGCACAGTGAAGGAAACAATCAGCAAAACTAAAAGGCAACCGACAGAATGGGAGAAGATATTTGCAAATGATATATCAAATAAAGGGTTAGTATCCAAAATCTACAAAGAACTTATCAAACTCGACACCCCCAAAAACAAATAATCCAGTGGGCAAAAGACATGAATAGACACTTCTCCAAAGAAGACATCCAGATGGCCAACTGACACATGAAAAAATGCTCAACATCACTCATCATCAGGGAAATACAAATCAAAACCACAATGAGATACCACCTTACACCTGTCAGAATGGCTAACATTAACAACACAAGCAACAACAGATGTTGGCAAAGATGTGGAGAAAAAGTATCTCTTTTGCATTGTTGGTGGGAATACAAGAAGCTTATTTTAACCTAATGACACCTGCAGATTTAAAGTGAGGAGATGGAGAAACATTTATCATACAAATGGATGTCAAAAGAAAGTAGAGTAGCAATACTTACATCAGAAAAAATAGATTTTAAACCAAACAAACAAGAGATAAAAAATGGCACTATATCATAACAAATGGGAAATTGAACAAGAAGATCTAACAATTGTAAATCTTTATGCACCCAACATGTAAGCACCCAAATATATATAACAATAACAAATATAAAGGAACCAATTAATAATAATATAATAATAGTATGTGACTTACATCAATGGACAGATCATATAAGCAAAAAAATCAACAAGGAAACAGTGGCATTCAGTGACACATGGGACCAGATGGCCTTAACAAATATATTCACAAAACTCCATCCTAGGGGTGCCTGGGTGTCTGTCAGCTGAGGGTCCAACTATTGATTTCAGCTCAGGTCATGATATCACAGTCTTAATATTGAGCCCTGCATTAGGCTCTATTCTAAGCATGGAGTCTACTTGGAATTTTCTCTCTTCCTCTCTCTCTTTCTCTCTGCCCCTCCCCTACTCACACTCTCTTTCAAAATATATAAATAAACAAAAATAAATCTTTTTTAAAAAAGAAAAATTAATCAAATTCCACCTTGAAACAGCAGAATAGACATTCTTTTCCAGTGCGCATGTGACGTTTTCCAGGATAGATCACATACTACGTAAAATATCAGGCCTCAACAAGTATGAAGAGACTGAGATTGTACCACACATATTTTGTGACCATGACGCTATGAATCCTGAAATCAAGTATAATAAAAAATTGGAAAGAGCACAAATATATGGAGGTTAAAGAACATCAGGAAATCAAAGAAGAAATAAAAATATTCATGGAAACAAATGAAAATGAAAACATGGTATTGCAAAAACTTTGGGATGCAGCAAAAGCAGTCCGAAAAGGGAAGTGTATAGCAATATAGGCCTATCTCAAGAATCAAGGAAAATCTGAAATATTAAAACTAACCTTAAATATGGCATAGTAGGATGACCCTATACTTACCTCATCCATCAAACACACCTAGATAAATATCAAATAATTTTGAAGACCCAATAAATCAATACGAGGTCTAGAGGGAGAGAAGAGGCCACATTGTGGAAGGTGAAAGTGTGTATATGTAATTTGGGGGAGAAAGGAATCATGGGTGCTGTGGAAGGGAATGAGCCCTGATCATGGAGAGGGGGGAAGAGAGGGAGGGAGAGGGAGAGGGAGAGGGAGAGGGAGAGAGAGAGAGAGAGAGAGAGAGAGCTATACTGCCCACAAGTCATCGCATAAGGAAAACACTTCCCTAAATTCATTGAGAAAAGGAGAGGGGTGATTATCATGAGGTTTTACAACCAGTGGACATTAAAGACTGGAGTTTTAGACATCCATGCCATAGGTGGTATTAAGCCTGGTGGGTTCTGCAGTTCTTCTGTGGAGAAAGAAAGCAGGGGCCTGGAAGCATACCATGCGATCTGAGGATCCCTTGAGACACACTGGTAGACAGTTCCTCCTGGGAGTACATCTGGGAGAGGTGGCATTGTCTTTCAGGTACAAAAGAGCTGGTGGGCACCATTACACTCCCCCACCACTTAGCATAGGGTCATACACACCTGTTGAGGACAGATAACCTGAAAATAGGCTTTTTGCTGCACTTTAAATTTCAAGCTCTCATGCATTGGTGGGATTGCCCTTCTGGGACAAACTTGCACCTGCCCCAGTGACATGAGACCCTTCCCCCAGATGACCAGCACAAGCCCATGCCATGCTGGGACCCTGAAGTTTGGATTTTTGACACCCATCCAGTGTGCCTGTTAAAACACAGGTGCAGTACGTTGTCTGGTGGGCAGACAGTGTGGACATAGACAAAGTGGAAGCAGGGATCTGAGGGATGCCTGGGACACTTGAAGGGAGATTGTTCGTTCTTATCTGAGGAGTTACTGGAAAGTGCAGGGTGTGAACTCCTCTCTCAAGGTATGAAAAAGGGGGCTGGCACCATTTTTCTCCACAGTCCATTAACAAGGATGGACCTCAGATTGCAGCACAACACCAACAATGGAGGCCTGAGCCACTTGCACCAAGCCCTCCCCACTTCATTCTGCTGGTTCTCCTTTACTAGGGCAAGTGTGAATGAGAAAGAGCAGCAGGCCCCTTCCTTACAAGACCAGCAACCCCCCCCCCACAAAGCACCAAGTCTACTGACCATAGAGTGCTGCAAAACTTCTGTTCTAGTGGAAATAGAATCTGGTTTCTTTTAACAAAAAGACTAGACTACACCCAGTTAAAACTCATGACACTCTGACCAAGGTCCAAACACTTACCACTTCAGGCCAGGAAAAACTGTGAAGGACTGACTGAAGGGAAAGGATAGCCAAAACAGAGCAGCAGAGTGTACACAGTATACATCAGAGACACTTCCTGAAGCTCCAGGCTCTGAAAAGTATATTACCTCTTCTTCATAGAGCCATTACTCTCAGGAGCAGGAACATAACAGGCTTTCTTAACACAGAAGGAGACAGAAACCTAGACAAAATGCCAAGATGGAGGAATTCATCCCCAAAAGAGAGCAATAAAAGTTCATGGCCAGGGATCAAATTGAAACAGATATAAGTAATATGCCTTGCCCAGAATTTAAAACAATCATCATAAGGATATTCACTGGCCTTGAGAAAAGCAAAGAAGACGCCATGGAATCCTTTACTGCAGAGATATATGACCTAAAACCAGTCAGGCTAAAATAAAAATGCTATAACTGAGATGTGAAAGCAACTGAATGTAATGGCAATTAAGTGTGGAAGAAGCAGAGGAATGAATAAGTGATATAGAATATCAAATTATGGAAAATAATGAAGCTGAAAAGAAGAGGGAAAGACAAATCTTGTTTGAAGATAGTAGACTTAGGGGACTCAGAGATATATCATATGGGTCCCAGAAGAGGAAGAGAGGGAAAACGGGCAAAGGTTTATTTGAGCAAATTATAGCTGAAAACTGCCCTAATCTGGGGAAGGAAACAGACATCCAAATCTAGGAGCCACAAAGATCTCACATCAAAATCAAAAAAGCAGGCCAACACCAAGACAAATCATAGTAAAATTTGCAAAACACAGATAAGGAAAAGGTCCTAAGAGCAGCAAGGGAGAAAATATCCTAAATTCAAAAGGAAGACAAATAAGGTTAGTAGCAGACACATCCATGGAAACATGAAAGACCAGAAGGGAGTGGCATGATATAATCAACCTGGTGAATGGGAAAAAATATGTAGCCAAGAATATTTTATCCAGCAGACCCATCTATATGCTGTCTACAAGAAACTCAGTTTCACCTAAAAAAAATCTTCAGATTAAAAGTGATGGGATGGAGACTCATTTATCATGCTAATGGTCACCATAAGAAAGCCAGAGTAGCCCTACTTATATCAAACAAACTATATTGTAAACTAAAACCTTTAAAGAGAGATGAAGAAAGGCACTATATCATAATAAAGGGGTCTGTCCAACAAGAAGGTTTAACAATTTAAGTATTTATATCCCTAACATGGAAACACCCAAATATATAAAGCAATTAATAACAAACAAAGAGGAAGTCTTTGAAAATAGTATAATAATTTTAGGGGACTTTAACACCTGACTTATAGCAATGGACATATCATCTAAGAGAAAATCAACAAGGAAACACTGGTTTTGAATGACAAGCAAGATAAGATGGACTTAACAGATATATCAGAACATTACACCCTAAAGCATCAGAATACACATTCTTTTCAAGTACACATGGGAACTTATCCAGAATAGATCACATACAGAGTCACAAATCAGGCCTCAACAAATACAACAAGATTGGGATCATACTGTGCATATTTTTAAACCACAATATTATGAAACTTGAAGTCAACCACAGTAAAAAATTTGGAAAGTCCACAAATACATGTATGTTAAGAACATCCTACTAAAGAATGAACAGGTTAATGTGGAAATTAAAGAAGTTAAAATAAAATACATGGAAATAAATGAAAATGAGAACATGACAGTCCACAGCTTATGGGATACAGCAAAAGTGTTCATAAGAGGGAATTATATAGTCTTACAGGACTACCTCAAGAAACAAGAAAAATATCAAATTCACAACCTAGCCTTACGCCTAATGGGCTATAAATGAAGCCTAAATCCAGCAGAAAAAAGGAAATATTAAAGACATCAACAAAATAGAAACAAAAAAAGTAGAACAGATCATGAAAAATGGAGCTGGTTGTTTAAAAGAATCAATGAAATCAAAACCCTAGCCAGTCTTATCAAAAATAAAAGAGAAAGTACCCACATTTAGTAAATAAAATCATGAATGAGAGGAGAGATCACAACCAAAATGACAGAAATACAAACAACTATAAGAGAATACTGTGAAAAAGTATATGCCCACAAATTGCGCCATCTGGAAGAAACAGATAAATTTCTAGAAACATATAAACTACCAAAACTATAAGTCTGTTCATATTTTCTATGAAATTGAAAAGAAATTGAATCAGTAATCAAAATCTCCCAACAGAGGTCAGGAAGATGGCGGCGTAGGAGGACGCTGGGCTCGCCGCGCGTTCCGCTGATCACTTAGATTCCACCTACACCTGCCTAAATAACCCAGAGAACCGCCAGAGGATTAGCAGAACGGAGTCGCCGGAGCCAAGCACAGACAAGAGGCCCACGGAAGAAGGTAGGAAGGGCGGCAAGGCAGTGCGCGCTCCACGGACTGGCGGGAGGGAGCCGGGCGGATGGGCGGCTCTCCGGACAAGCAGAGCCCCCGAGTCTGGCTGGCAAAAGCAGAGGGGCCTGACAGACTGTGTTCCGACAGCAAGCGCGAATTACCCTCTGGGAGGTCATAAGTTAACAGCTCTGTTCCGAAAGCGGGAAGGCTGGAGGACAAAGGGAGAGAGAGCTGCTGAGCCCCCAGACGACAGAGCTCAGTTTGGTGGGGAACAAAGGCACTCGCCAGCGCCAACTCCCCAGCCCATCCCCCAGCCAAAATCCCAAAGGGAACCAGTTCCTGCCAGGGAACTTGCTCCCTCTGCACAAACACCCAACTCTGCTTCTGCAGAGCCAAACCTCTGGCAGCGGATCTGACTCTGTCCCACTGCCACAGGGCCCCTCCTGAAGTGGATCACCTAAGGAGAAGCGAGCTAAGCCTGCCCCTCCTGCCCCCGTGCACCTTGCCTACCCACCCCAGCTAATACGCCAGATCCCCAGCATCACAAGCCTGGCAGTGTGCAAGTAGCCCAGACAGGCCACGCCACCCCACAGTGAATCCTGCCCCTAGGAGAGGGGAAGAGAAGGCACACACCGGTCTGACTGTGGCCCCAGCGGTGGGCTGGGGGCAGACATCAGGTCTGACGGCGGCCCCGCCCACCAACTCCAGTTATACACCACAGCACAGGGGAAGTGCCCTGCAGGTCCTCACCACTCCAGGGACTATCCAAAATGACCAAGCGGAAGAATTCCCCTCAGAAGAATCTCCAGGAAATAACAACAGCTAATGAGCTGATCAAAAAGGATTTAAATAATATAACAGAAAGTGAATTTAGAATAATAGTCATAAAATTAATCGCTGGGCTTGAAAACAGTATAGAGGACAGCAGAGAATCTCTTGCTACAGAGGTCAAGGGACTAAGGAACAGTCAGGAGGAGCTGAAAAATGCTTTAAACGAAATGCAAAACAAAATGGAAACCACCACGGCTCGGATTGAAGAGGCAGAGGAGAGAATAGGTGAACTAGAAGATAAAGTTATGGAAAAAGAGGAAGCTGAGAAAAAGATAAAAAAATCCAGGAGTATGAGGGGAAAATTAGAGAACTAAGTGATACACTAAAAAGAAATAATATACGCATAATTGGTATCCCAGAGGAGGAAGAGAGAGGGAAAGGTGCTGACGGGGTACTTGAAGAAATAATACCTGAGAACTTCCCTGAACTGGGGACGGAAAAAGGCATTGAAATCCAAGAGGCACAGAGAACTCCCTTCAGACGTAACTTGAATCGATCTTCTGCACGACATATCATAGTGAAACTGGCAAAATACAAGGATAAAGAGAAAATTCTGAAAGCAGCAAGGGATAAATGTGCCCTCACATATAAAGGGAGACCTATAAGACTCATGACTGATCTCTCTTTTGAAACTTGGCAGGCCAAAAGGATTGGCACGAGACCTTCAGTATGCTACACAGCAAAAATATGCAGCCGAGAATCCTTTATCCAGCAAGTCTGTCATTTAGAATAGAAGGAGAGATAAAGGTCTTCCCAAACAAACAAAAACTGAAGGAATTTGTCACCACTAAACCAGCCTTACAAGAGATCCTAAGGGGGACCCTGTGACACAAAGTACCAGAGACAACACTACAAGCATAAAACATACAGACATCACAATGACTCTAAACCCGTATCTTTCTATAATAACACTGAATGTAAATGGATTAAATGCGCCAACCAAAAGACATAGGGTATCAGAATGGATAAAAAAACAAGACCCATCTATTTTCTGTCTACAAGAGACTCATTTTAGACCTGAGGACACCTTTAGATTGAGAGTGAGGGGATGGAGAACTATTTATCATGCTACTGGAAGCCAAAAGAAAGCTGGAGTAGCCATACTTATATCAGACAAACTAGACTTTAAATTAAAGGCTGTAACAAGAGATGAAGAAGGGCATTATATAATAATTACAGGGTCTATCCATCAGGAAGAGCTAACAATTATAAATGTCTATGCGCCGAATACCGGAGCCCCCAAATATATAAAACGACTACTCATAAACATAAGCAACCTTATTGATAAGAATGTGGTAATTGCAGGGGACTTTAACACCCCACTTACAGAAATGGATAGATCATCTAGACACACGGTCAATAAAGAAACAAGGGCCCTGAATGATACATTGGATCCGATGGACTTGACAGATCTATTTAGAACTCTCCATCCCAAAGCAACAGAATATACTTTCTTCTCGAGTGCACATGGAACACTCTCCAAGATAGATCATATACTGGGTCACAAAACAGCCCTTCATAAGTTTACCAGAATTGAAATTATACCATGCATACTTTCAGACCACAATGCTATGAAGCTTGAAATCAACCACAGAAAAAAGTCTGGAAAACCTCCAAAAGCATGGAGGTTAAAGAACACCCTACTAACGAATGAGTGGGTCAACCAGGCAATTAGAGAAGAAATTAAAAAATATATGGAAACAAACGAAAATGAAAATACAACAATCCAAACGCTTTGGGACGCAGCGAAGGCAGTCCTGAGAGGAAAATACATTGCAATCCAGGCCTATCTCAAGAAACAAGAAAAATCCCAAATACAAAATCTAACAGCACACCTAAAGGAAATAAAAGCAGAACAGCAAAGACACCCCAAACCCAGCAGAAGAAGAGAAATAATAAAGATCAGAGCAAAAATAAACAATATAGAGTCTAAAAAAACTGTAGAGCAGATCAACGAAACCAAGAGTTGGTTTTTTGAAAAAATAAACAAAATTGACAAACCTCTAGCCAGACTTCTCAAAAAGAAAAGGGAGATGACCCAAATAGACAAAATCATGAATGAAAATGGAATTGTTACAACCAATCCCTCAGAGAAACAATCAATTATCAGGGAATACTATGAAAAATTATATGCCAACAAATTGGACACCTGGAAGAAATGGACAAATTCCTAAACACTCACACTCTTCCAAAACTCAATCAGGAGGAAATAGAAAGCTTGAACAGACCCATAACCAGCGAAGAAATTGAATCGGTTATCAAAAATCTCCCAACAAATAAGAGTCCAGGAGCAGATGCCTTCCAAGGGGAGTTCTACCAGACGTTTAAAGCAGAGGTAATACCTATCCTTCTCAAGCTATTCCAAGAAACAGAAAGGGAAGGAAAACTTCCAGACTCATTCTATGAAGCCAGTATTACTTTGATTCCTAAACCAGACAGAGACCAGTAAAAAAAGAGAACTACAGGCCAATATCCCTGATGAATATGGATGCAAAAATTCTCAACAAGATACTAGCAAATCAAATTCAACGACACATAAAAAGAATTACTCACCATGATCAAGTGGGATTCATTCCTGGGATGCAGGGCTGGTTCAACATTCGCAAATCAATCAACATGATACATCACATTAACAAAAAAAAAAAAAAGAGAAGAACCATATGATCCTGTCAATCGATGCAGAAAAGGTCTTTGACAAAATCCAGCACCCTTTCTTTTTTTTTTTTTATTATATGAAATTTATTGTCAAATTGGTTTCCATACAACACCCAGTGCTCATCCCAAAAGGTGCCCTCCTCAATACCCATCACCCACCCTCCCCTCCCTCCCACCCCCCATCAACCCTCAGTTTGTTCTGAGTTTTTAACAGTCTCTTATGCTTTGGCTCTCTCCCATTCTAACCTCTTTTTTTTTTCTTTTTTTTTTTTCTTTTTTCCTCCCCCTCCCCCATGGGTTCCTGTTAAGTTTCTCAGGATCCACATAAGAGTGAAACCATATGGTATCTGTCTTTCTCTGTATGGCTTATTTCACTTAGCATCACACTCTCCAGTTCCATCCACGTTGCTACAAAAGGCCATATTTCATTTTTTCTCATTGCCACGTAGCATTCCATTGTGTATATAAACCACAATTTCTTTATCCATTCATCAGTTGATGGACATTTAGGCTCTTTCCATAATTTGGCTATTGTTGAGAGTGCTGCTATGAACATTGGGGTACAAGTGCCCCTATGCATCAGTACTCCTGTATCCCTTGGGTAACTTCCTAGCAGTGCTATTGCTGGGTCATAGGGTAGGTTATTTTTAATTTTTTGAGGAACCTCCACACTGCTTTCCAGAGCGGCTGCACCAATTTGCATTCCCACCAACAGTGCAAGAGGGTTCCCGTTTCTCCACATCCTCTCCAGCATCTATAGTCTCCTGATTTGTTCATTTTGGCCACTCTGACTGGCGTGAGGTGATACCTGAGTGTGGTTTTGATTTGTATTTCCCTGATAAGGAGCGACGCTGAACATCTTTTCATGTTCCTGTTGGCCATCTGGATGTCTTCTTTAGAGAAGTGTCTATTCATGTTTTCTGCCCATTTCTTCACTGGGTTATTTGTTTTTCGGGTGTGGAGTTTGGTGAGCTCTTTATAGATTTTGGATACTAGCCCTTTGTCCGATATGTCATTTGCAAATATCTTTTCCCATTCCGTTGGTTGCCTTTTAGTTTTGTTGGTTGTTTCCTTTGCTGTGCAGAAGCTTTTGATCTTCATAAGGTCCCAGTAATTCACTTTTGCTTTTAATTCCCTTGCCTTTGGGGATGTGTCGAGTAAGAGATGGCTACAGCTGAGGTCAGAGAGGTCTTTTCCTGCTTTCTCCTCTAAGGTTTTGATGGTTTCCTGTCTCACATTCAGGTCCTTTATCCATTTTGAGTTTATTTTTTCTGAATGGTGTGAGAAAGTGGTCTAGTTTCAACCTTCTGCATGTTGCTGTCCAGTTCTCCCAGCACCATTTGTTAAAGAGACTGTCTTTTTTCCATTGGATGTTCTTTCCTGCTTTGTCAAAGATGAGTTGGCCGTACGTTTGTGGGTCTAGTTCTGGGGTTTCTATTCTATTCCATTGGTCTATGTGTCTGTTTTTGTGCCAATACCATGCTGTCTTGATGATGACAGCTTTGTAGTAGAGGCTAAAGTCTGGGATTGTGATGCCTCCTGCTTTGGTCTTCTTCTTCAAAATTCCTTTGGCTATTCGGGGCCTTTTGTGGTTCCATATGAATTTTAGGATTGCTTGTTCTAGTTTCAAGAAGAATGCTGGTGCAATTTTCATTGGGATTGCATTGAATGTGTAGATAGCTTTGGGTAGTACTGACATTTTGACAATATTTATTCTTCCAACCCATGAGCAGGGAATGTCTTTCCATTTCTTTAAATCTTCTTCAATTACCTTCATAAGCTTTCTATAGTTTTCAGCATACAGATCCTTTACATCTTTGGTTAGATTTATTCCTAGGTATCTTATGCTTCTTGGTGCAATTGTGAATGGGATCAGTTTCTTTATTTGTCTTTCTGTTGCTTCATTGTTAGTGTATAAGAATGCAACTGATTTCTGTACATTGATTTTGTATCCTGCAACTTTGCTGAATTCATGTATCAGTTCTAGCAGACTTTTGGTGGAGTCTATCGGATTTTCCATGTATAATATCATGTCATCTGCAAAAAGCGAAAGCTTGATTTCATTTTGCCAATTTTGATGCCTTTGATTTCCATTTGTTGTCTGATTGCTGATGCTAGAACTTCCAGCACTATGTTAAACAACAGCGGTGAGAGTGGGCATCCCTGTCGTGTTCCTGATCTCAGGGAAAAAGCTCTCAGTTTTTCCCCTTGAGGGTGATGTTAGCTGTGGGCTTTTCATAAATGGCGTTTATGATCTTTAAGTATGTTCCTTCTATCCCGACTTTCTCAAGGGTTTTTATTAAGAAAGGGTGCTGGATTTTGTCAAAGACCTTTTCTGCATCGATTGATAGGATCATATGGTTCTTCTCTTTTTTTTTTTTGTTAATGTGATGTATCACGTTGATTGATTTGCGAATGTTGAACCAGCCCTGCATCCCAGGAATGAATCCTACTTGATCATGGTGAATAATTCTTTTTATATGCCATTGAATTCGATTTGCTAGTATCTTATTGAGAATTTTTGCATCCATATTCATCAGGGATATTGGCCTGTAGTTCTCTTTTTTTACTGGGTCTCTGTCTGGTTTAGGAATCAAAGTAATACTGGCTTCATAGAATGAGTCTGGGAGTTTTCCTTCCCTTTCTATTTCTTGGAATAGCTTGAGAAGGATAGGTATTATCTCTGCTTTAAACGTCTGGTAGAACTCCCCTTGGAAGCCATCTGGTCCTGGACTCTTATTTGTTGGGAGATTTTTGATAACCGATTCAATTTCTTCGCTGGTTATGGGTCTGTTCAAGCTTTCTATTTCCTCCTGATTGAGTTTTGGAAGAGTGTGGGTGTTCAGGAATTTGTCCATTTCTTCCAGGTTGTCCAATTTGTTGGCATAATTTTTCATAGTATTCCCTGATAATTGATTGTTTCTCTGAGGGACTGGTTGTAACAATTCCATTTTCATTCATGATTTTATCTATTTGGGGCATCTCCCTTTTCTTTTTGAGAAGCCTGGCTAGAGGTTTGTCAATTTTGTTTATTTTATTTTTTTTTTCAACGTTTATTTATTTTTGGGACAGAGAGAGACAGAGCATGAACGGGGGAGGGGCAGAGAGAGAGGGAGACACAGAATCGGAAACAGGCTCCAGGCTCTGAGCCATCAGCCCAGAGCCCGACGCGGGGCTCGAACTCACGGACCGCGAGATCGTGACCTGGCTGAAGTCGGACGCTTAACCGATTGCGCCACCCAGGCGCCCTGTTTATTTTTTCAAAAAACCAACTCTTGGTTTCGTTGATCTGCTCTACAGTTTTTTTAGACTCTATATTGTTTATTTCTGCTCTGATCTTTATTATTTCTCTTCTTCTGCTGGGTTTGGGGTGTCTTTGCTGTTCTGCTGTTATTTCCTTTAGGTGTGCTGTTACATTTTGTATTTGGGATTTTTCTTGTTTCTTGAGATAGGCCTGGATTGCAATGTATTTTCCTCTCAGGACTGCCTTCGCTGCGTCCCAAAGCGTTTGGATTGTTGTATTTTCATTTTCGTTTGTTTCCATATATTTTTTAATTTCTTCTCTAATTGCCTGGTTGACCCACTCATTCGTTAGTAGGGTGTTCTTTAACCTCCATGCTTTTGGAGGTTTTCCAGACTTTTTTCTGTGGTTGATTTCAAGCTTCATAGCATTGTGGTCTGAAAGTATGCATGGTATAATTTCAATTCTGGTAAACTTATGAAGGGCTGTTTTGTGACCCAGTATATGATCTATCTTGGAGAATGTTCCATGTGCACTCGAGAAGAAAGTATATTCTGTTGCTTTGGGATGCAGAGATCTAAATATATCTGTCAAGTCCATCTGATCCAAAGTCTCATTCAGGGCCCTTGTTTCTTTATTGACCGTGTGTCTAGATGATCTATCCATTTCTGTAAGTGGGGTGTTAAAGTCCCCTGCAATTACCACATTCTTATCAATAAGGTTGCTTATGTTTATGAGTAGTCGTTTTATATATTTGGGGGCTCCGGTATTCGGCGCATAGACATTTATAATTGTTAGCTCTTCCTGATGAATAGACCCTGTAACTATTATATAATGCCCGTCTTCATCTCTTGTTACAGCCTTTAATTTAAAGTCTAGTTTGTCTGATATAAGTATGGCTACTCCAGCTTTCTTTTGGCTTCCAGTAGCATGATAAATAGTTCTCCATCCCCTCACTCTCAATCTAAAGGTGTCCTCAGGTCTAAAATGAGTCTCTTGTAGACAGCAAATAGATGGGTCTTGTTTTTTTATCCATTCTGATACCCTATGTCTTTTGGTTGGCGCATTTAATCCATTTACATTCAGTGTTATTATAGAAAGATACGGGTTTAGAGTCATTGTGATGTCTGTATGTTTTATGCTTGTAGTGTTGTCTCTGGTACTTTGTCTCACAGGGTCCCCCTTAGGATCTCTTGTAAGGCTGGTTTAGTGGTGACAAATTCCTTCAGTTTTTGTTTGTTTGGGAAGACCTTTATCTCTCCTTCTATTCTAAATGACAGACTTGCTGGATAAAGGATTCTCGGCTGCATATTTTTGCTGTGTAGCATACTGAAGGTCTCGTGCCAATCCTTTTTGGCCTGCCAAGTTTCAAAAGAGAGATCAGTCACGAGTCTTATAGGTCTCCCTTTATATGTGAGGGCACTTTTATCCCTTGCTGCTTTCAGAATTTTCTCTTTATCCTTGTATTTTGCCAGTTTCACTATGATATGTCGTGCAGAAGATCGATTCAAGTTACGTCTGAAGGGAGTTCTCTGTGCCTCTTGGATTTCAATGCCTTTTTCCGTCCCCAGTTCAGGGAAGTTCTCAGGTATTATTTCTTCAAGTACCCCGTCAGCACCTTTCCCTCTCTCTTCCTCTTCTGGGATACCAATTATGCGTATATTATTTCTTTTTAGTGTATCACTTAGTTCTCTAATTTTCCCCTCATACTCCTGGATTTTTTTATCTCTCTTTTTCTCAGCTTCCTCTTTTTCCATAACTTTATCTTCTAGTTCACCTATTCTCTCCTCTGCCTCTTCAATCCGAGCTGTCATGGTTTCCATTTTGTTTTGCATTTCATTTAAAGCGTTTTTCAGCTCCTCGTGACTGTTCCTTAGTCCCTTGATCTCTGTAGCAATAGAGTCTCTGCTGTCCTCTATACTGTTTTCAAGCCCAGCGATTAATTTTATGACTATTATTCTAAATTCACTTTCTGTTATATTATTTAAATCCTTTTTGATCAGCTCATTAGCTGTTGTTATTTCCTGGAGATTCTTCTGAGGGGAATTCTTCAGCTTGGTCATTTTGGATAGTCCCTGGCTTGGTGAGGACCTGCAGGGCACTTCCCCTGTGCTGTGGTGTATAACTGGAGTTGGTGGGCGGGGCCGCAGTCAGACCTGATGTCTGCCCCCGGCCCACCGCTGAGGCCACAGTCAGACTGGTGTGTGCCTTCTCTTCCCCTCTCCTGGGGCGGGATTCACTGTGGGGTGGCGTGGCCCATCTGGGCTACTTGCACACTGCCAGGCTCATGATGCTGGGGATCTGGCGTATTAGCTGGGGTGGGTAGGCAAGGTGCATGGGGGCAGGAGGGGCAGGCTTAGCTCGCTTCTCCTTAGGTGATCCACTTCAGGAGGGGCCCTGTGGCAGCGGGAGGGAGTCAGATCCGCTGCCGGAGGTTTGGCTCCTCCGCAGAAGCACAGAGTTTGGTGTTTGAGCAGAGCGAGGAAGTTCCCTGGCAGGAACTGGTTCTCTTTGGGATTTTGGCTGGGGGATGGGCGGGGGAGATGGCGCTGGCAAGCGCCTTTGTTCCCCACCAAACTGAGCTCTGTCGTCCGGGGGCTCAGCAGCTCTCCCTCCCTTTGTCCTCCAGCCTTCCTGCTTTCCGAGCAGAGCTGTTAACTTATGACCTCCCAGACGCTAAGTCGCAGTTGCTGTCGGAACACAGTCCCTCAGGCCCCTCCGCTTTTGCCAGCCAGACTCGGGGGCTCTGCTTGGCCGGCGAGCCGCCCCTCTGCCCCGGCTCCCTCCCGCCAGTCTGTGGAGCGTGCACCACCTTGCCACCCTTCCTACCCTCTTCCGTGGGCCTCTCGTCTGCGCTTGGCTCCGGCGACTCCGTTCTGCTAATCCTCTGGTGGTTTTCTGGGTTATTTAGGCAGGTGTAGGTGGAATCTAAGTGATCAGCAGGACGCGCGGTGAGCCCAGCGTCCTCCTACGCCGCCATCTTCCCACAATTCCAGCACCCTTTCTTAATAAAAACCCTTGAGAAAGTCGGGATAGAAGGAACATACTTAAACATCATAAAAGCCATTTATGAAAAGCCCACATCTAACATCATCCTCAAGGGGGAAAAACTGAGAGCTTTTTCCCTGAGAACAGGAACACGACAGGGATGCCCACTCTCACCGCTGTTGTTTAACATAGTGTTGGAAATTCTAGCAATAGCAATCAGACAACAAATTTAAATCAAAGGCATCAAAATTGGCAAAGATGAAGTCAAGCTTTCGCTTTTTGCAGATGACATGATATTATACATGGAAAATCCGATAGACTCCACCAAAAGTCTGCTAGAACTGATACATGAATTCAGCAAAGTTGCAGGATACAAAATCAATGTACAGAATTCAGTTGCATTCTTATACACTAACAATGAAGCAACAGAAAGACAAATAAAGAAACTGATCCCATTCACAATTGCACCAAGAAGCATAAAATACCTAGTAATAAATCTAACCAAAGAGGTAAAAGATCTGTATGCTGAAAACTATAGAAAGCTTATGAAGGTAATTGAAGAAGATTTAAAGAAATGGAAAGACATTCCCTGCTCATGGATTGGAAGAATAAATATTGTCAAAATGTCAATACTACCCAAAGCTATCTACACATTCAATGCAATCCCAATCAAAATTGCACCAGCATCCTTCTCGAAACTAGAACAAGCAATCCTAAAATTCATATGGAACCACAAAAGGCCCCGAATAGCCAAAGGAATTTTGAAGAAGAAGACCAAAGCAGGAGGCATCACAATCCCAGACTTTAGCCTCTACTACAAAGCTGTCATCATCAAGACAGCATGGTATTGGCACAAAAACAGACACATAGACCAATGGAATAGAATAGAAACCCCAGAACTAGACCCACAAACGTACGGCCAACTCATCTTTGACAAAGCAGGAAAGAACATCCAATGGAAAAAAGACAGTCTCTGTAACAAATGGTGCTGGGAGAACTGGACAGCAACATGCAGAAGGTTGAAACTAGACCACTTTCTCACACCATTCAGAAAAAATAAACTCAAAATGGATAAAGGACCTGAATGTGAGACAGGAAACCATCAAAACCTTAGAGGAGAAAGCAGGAAAAGACCTCTCTGACCTCAGCTGTAGCCATCTCTTACTCGACACATCCCCAAAGGCAAGGGAATTAAAAGCAAAAGTGAATTACTGGGACCTTATGAAGATCAAAAGCTTCTGCACAGCAAAGGAAACAACCAACAAAACTAAAAGGCAACCAACGGAATGGGAAAAGATCTTTGCAAATGACATATCGGACAAAGGGCTAGTATCCAAAATCTATAAAGAGCTCACCAAACTCCACACCCGAAAAACAAATAACCCAGTGAAGAAATGGGCAGAAAACATGAATAGACACTTCTCTAAGGAAGACATCCGAATGGCCAACAGGAACATGAAAAGATGTACGTTGCTCCTTATCAGAGAAATACAAATCAAAACCACACTCAGATATCACCTCACGCCAGTCAGAGTGGCCAAAATGAACAAATCAGGAGACTATAGATGCTGGAGAGGATGTGGAGAGACAGGAACCCTCTTGCACTGTTGGTGGGAATGCAAATTGGTGCAGCTGCTCTGGAAAGCAGTGTGGAGGTTCCTCAGAAAATTAAAAATAGACCTACCCTATGACCCAGCAATAGCACTACTAGGAATTTATCCAAGGGATACAGGAGTGCTGATGCATAGGGGCACTTGTGCCCCAATGTTTATAGCAGCACTCTCAACAATAGCTAAATTATGGAAAGAGCCTAACTGTCCATCAACTGATGAATGGATAAAGAAATTGTGGTTTATATACACAATGGAATACTACGTGGCAATGAGAAAGAATGAAATATGGCCTTTTGTAGCAACTTGGATGGAACTGGAGAGTGTGATGCTAAGTGAAATAAGCCATGCAGAGAAAGACAGATACCATATGGTTTCACTCTTATGTGGATCCTGAGAAACTTAACAGAAACCCATGGGGGAGGGGAAGGAAAAAAAAAAGAGGTTAGAGTGGGAGAGAGCCAAAGCATAAGAGACTGTTAAAAGCTGAGAACAAACTGAGGGTTGATGAGGGGTGGGAGCGAGGGGAGGGTGGGTGATGGGTATTGAGGAGGGCACCTTTTGGGATGAGCACTGGGTGTTGTATGGAAACCAATTTGGCAATAAATTTCATATATTAAAAAAATAAATAAATAAATAAAATATAATAAAATAAAATAACAAAAACTAAAACAAAAACAAAATCTCCCAACAATCAAGAGCCTAGGGGAAGATGGTTTCCCTGGGGATTTCTACCAAACATTGAAAGAATAATTAATGCCTATTCTTCTCAAACTATTTCAAAAAATAGAAAAGGAAGCAAAAATTTCCAAACGCATTCTACAAGGCCATCATTACCTTGATTCCAAAACCAGAGAGAGAATCCACTAAAAAAGAGAATTACCTGCCATTATCCTTGATGAACATGAATGCAAAAATTCTCAACAAACTAGCCAATTAAATCCAACAGGGCATTAAAGGAATCATTCACCACAATCAAGGAGGATTAATTCTTGGGCTGAAAGAGTGGTTCAATATTCATAAATCAATGTGGTAAACCACATTAATAAAAGAAAGAATAAGAATCACATCATCCCCTCAATAGATTCAGAAAAAACATTTGACAAAGAACAGCATCCATTCTTGATTAAAAAGAAAACCATCAACAAAATAGGGATAGAGGGAATATATCTCAACAACATAAAGGTCATCAATGAAACCACAAAGCTAATATCCTCAATTGGGAATATCTGAGAGATTTCTTGTGGTTAGGAACAAGACAGGGATGTCCACTCTTGCCATTGTTATTTGACATAGCACTGGACATACTAGCCTCAACCATCAGGGTATTCAGATTGGCAAGGAAGAAGTCAAACGTTCACTCTTACCAGATGACATGATACTCTATGTAGAAACCAGTAAAGGCTCTATCAAAACATTGCTAGAACTGATATACCAATTCAGTGAAGTCAAAGGATATGAAATCAATGTACAGAAATCTGTTGCAGTCCTATACACCAATAATGAAGCAGCAGAAAGAGAAATCAAGGAATTTTCAATTGCACCAAAAACCATTAGATATCTAGGAATAAACCTATGAAAAAGGTAAAATATATGTAGTCTGAAAACTATACAACTCTGATGAAAGATTTTAAAGAAGACACAAACAAATGGAAAAATTTCCATGCTCATGGATTTGGAACAACAAATATGTAAAAATGTCTATACTACCCAAAGTAATCTACACATTTATTGCAATCCCTATCAAAAAAAAAAAATCACCAGCATTTTTCACAAAGCTAGAACAAACAATCCTAAAATTTGTATGGAACTGCAAAATTAGCCAAAATTAGCCACAATAATCTTGAAAAATAAAAGCAAGCCTGGAGGCATCACAATCCTGGACTTCAAGTTGTATTACAAAGATGTAGTTATCAAGACAGTATGATACTGGCACAAAAACAGACATTCAAATCAATGGAATAGAATATTCTCAGAATATGGGACCTACAACTATATGGTCAACTAATCTTTGACAAAGCAGGAATATATAATGGACAAAAGACAGTATTTTCAACCAATTGTAATGGGAAAACTGGACAGGAATATGCAGAAGAATGAACCTGGATTACTTTCTTACACCATACACAAAAATAAACTCAAAATGGGTGAAAGACCTAAATGTGAGACTAGAAACAGTTAAAATCCTAGAGGAGAACACAGGCAGCAACCCTTTGATATTGACTGGAACAACTTCTAACTAGTAACATCTCTGGATGAAATGGAAACAGAAGTCAAAATTAACTATTGAAACTTCATCAAGACAAACTATCTGCACAACTAAGAAAACCATCAACAAAACTAAAGGGCAGCTGACAGAATGAGAGAAGATATTTGCAAATGACATATCTGATAAAGAGCTAGTATCCAAAATCTATAAAGAACTTATCAAACACAGCACCTAAAATGCAAAAAATCCAGTGAAGAAATGGGCAGAAAAGCAGCACCTGGATGGCTCAGTTGGTTAAGCCTCTGACTTCAGCTCAGGTCATGATCTCATGCTTCATGAGTTCGGGCCCTGTGTCGGGCTCTGTGCTATTGGCTCAGAGCCTGGAGCCTGCTTTGGATTCTATGTCTCCCTCTCTCTCTGCTCCTCTGCCACTTGTGCTCTGTCTATATGTCTCAAAAATAAATAAACATTTAATTTTTTTAAATTAAAAAAAAGAAATGGGCAGAAGACATGAATAGACATTTTTCCAAAGAAGACATAGAGATGGCTAACAGTCACATGGAAAGTTGCTCAACATCCCTCATTAACGGGGAAATACAAGTGAAAACTACAGTGAGACACTACCTGTCAGAATGGGTAAAATTTACAACACAGGAAACAACAGATGTTGGCGAGGATGTGGAGAAAGAGAAACTTTCTAGCACTGTTGGTGGGAATGCAAATTGGTGAAGCCACTCTAGAAAACACTATGTAGGATCATCAAAAAGTTAAAAATGGAATTATCTTATGACATGGCAATAGCCCTAATAGCTCTTTACCTACAGGATACAAAAATAGTAATTTGAAGGTGCACATGCAGCCCAATGTTTATAACAGCATTACCAAAAATAGCCAAATTATGGAAAGAGCCTAAATATCCATAAATGGATAAAGAAGATATCACACACACACACACACACACATTTTTTAAAAATTAAAAAAATTAAAAAATTTTAAGAGTGCACTTGTCGTGATGAGCAATGATTAATGTGTATCATTGTTGAGTCACTATATTGTACATCTGAAACTAATATAACACTATAGGTTAACTATACTGTAATTAAAATAAAAAACTAATAAAAAATAAATAGGAATAAAATGAATTAAATCTTGTTATTTGCAACAACATGGATGGAGCTAGAGAGTATAATGCTTAGTGAAATAAGTCTTTCTGTAAAGGACAAATACCATATGATTTCACTCATATGTGGAATTTAAAAACAAAACAAAGGGAAAAACAGAGACAAACCAAAGCACAGGTTTTGAACTAGATAGAGCAAATTGATGGTTACCAGAAGGAAGTTGGGTGGGGGATGGGTGAAATAGGTGAAAGGGATTAAGAGAATACTTATGATGAGCACTGAGTAATTAATAGAATTGTTGAATCACTATATTCTACACTGAAACTCATATTACACTGTATGTTAACTATACTGGAATTAAAATTAAAAAATAAAAACTCTATTAAATACAGAGAACAAACTAGTATTTGCCAGAGCAGAGGTGGGTCGGGATACAGGTGAAATGCATAATGAGGATTAAGAATACACCTCCTTTGATGAGCACTAAGTAATGTATACAATTTTTGAATCATTATATTGTCTACTTGAAACTAATAAAACACTGTATGTTAATTATACTTCAATAAAAATTAATTGTTGGTTAAGATGGACTTCTGACATATTTATATTTGTTTTCTGCATGTCTTATCATTTTTTTTTTGGTCCCCTATCATGTCATTAGTTGTGTTTAGTTGATTTGTTTTTAGTGACATTTTTATTCTATTCTCTTTTCCTTTTGTATATATTTTGTTGGTTCTTTTAGTTTCCTTGAAGGTTAAGTGTCCTAAAATTATAACAATGTAATTTCAACAGAACCAAACTAACTTTAATTGCATCTGAAATCTTTACTTCTAATGAATTGAATTTCACCTTTTATGTTATTGATGTCAATAATTGCATTTTTATGTGTTGATACTCAGTACCATAGGTTTATAATTATTTTTATATACTTGGCCTTTAAATCATGTAGAAATTAAAAATGGAGTTACAATGAAAAATTACAATAACACTGGCTTTTATATTTTCCCACTTATTTACATTTAGCATGGAACTTTTAGGTCTTTATACAACTTCAAGTTATTGTCTACTATCCTTTCATTTTAAGCTGAAGAACTCTTTGCAACATATAATGTATGGCTTGTCTAGTAATGAGGATCATCAGCTTTTGTTTACCTGGGGTATCTTGATTATTCCCTCATTTTTGATGGACAGTTTTGCCAGATATAGAATTTTCATGTGGCAGAACACTAAAAGAAGATTTTTTTTTCTTGCAGCACATTAAACATACTATCCCACTGCCTGAAGTCCTGTTAATTTTTGCTGAAAAATTCACGGATATTCTAATTGAAATTCCTTTGTATATAGCATACATACTTCTTCTTTCTTCTAGTATTTTCAAGATTCTCTCTTTATCTTTGAATTTGTTCAGTTTTATTATATGCCTCAGTGTGCATCTCTTTGGGCTTGTACTACTTGTAATATGTTCAGAATTAATGTTTGTATATTCATGACTCCTCAAATTTTGGAGATTTTTTGCCATTCTTTTGAAAAACATTTCCATTCCTTTATTTCTCTTTTCCTTCAAGGACATTATTAATGTGTATATTGGTTTGACAGGCAGTGTGCCATAGGTCCTTTAGGCTCTTTTCATTTTTCTTTATTCTTTTCATTTTTTGTTAAAGTCTATCATACTAAATGACTTGTTTTCAAATTCACTGATTCTTTGTTCTATTAGTCTGCTGTTAAATTAATCTAGTGAATTACTAAATTTAGTTTCTATGATTTTAACTCCAAAATTTCTGTTTGGTTCATTTGTATATTTTATAACTCTTTTGATATTCTCATTTTGTTCATATATAATTTTCCTGATTTTATTTAGTTGCCTGTTTGTTATCCTTTGGCTTATTTACTATATATAAGGCAGTTGATTAAAATCCTTTGTTGAGTAAGTCTAAGTCTGAGTTTCTTTTGGGTTCATTTTTTAAAACTTATTTTATGTTTGAATGACATAGGTTACCATGTGTCTTTCTATGTCTTGCAAGGTTTAGTTGAAAATTGGGTATTTGAAAAAATTCACCTTTTCCAGGATTTGCAGACAGGTTCCATACAGGAGAAGACCTTCATCAATCACCCTAGCATGAAAGCTAAAGGTTTTTTCAGGACTTTTCTGAAATTGTGTCTTTACTGAGAAAATTTTATGTGGTTTCATAAAATTCCTCAGCATATGAAGATGCACTTAAATGCCTTAATTCCCCTAAGAATCTCACCCCTGCTTCTTGTTAGAGATTTGTCTGTTCTATTGTATTCCTGTGCCTTTTATCTCTTGATCCTGGACACCTGTACTACTGCATATCCCCTGCATATTACTGTTTTCAGAAGCCTCTAACCTAACATGCAATCTAAGCCACTATCACTGTCAGTGCTCCTTGTCAGGCAAAACAGAAAACAGTTCCTCAGGCTACAATAACAGACAAGACAGAACATTACAACTACATTTTATTCATTTATTTCTGTCCTGAGGAAGAAACTGGAAATTGGGCAGCTCACTCTCAACTGCATGTACAATGTGCTAAGAAGGAGGTAATGTAGAAGGGAGCAAAAGTGCCAGAAAACTTCTTATAGTGTGTTTTTCTTAGTTAAATGTT
The DNA here is from genome assembly GCF_018350155.1 of Leopardus geoffroyi. Classification (NCBI taxonomy): domain Eukaryota; kingdom Metazoa; phylum Chordata; class Mammalia; order Carnivora; family Felidae; genus Leopardus; species Leopardus geoffroyi. The sequence goes on from NC_059343.1 coordinate 50,887,909, forward strand.
TGCTTGGTTGTTGCAGTTCCTTAAGTAGATTCTATGCTTCCCACAAAGCAAATTTTGGCTGCTTGTTGTTATTTGGTGTTTCCATGGGCAAACAAGGGCCTTCAAGCTTTCTATTTTGTCATCTTGCTGACTTCACTCTTTCAGGCAGGTTTTCTTTTCTAGTAAGTCTGATGTCTGAGTTCTCTGGGTATGGTTTCTATCAGTTTATTTTGTTCCTTTAAATGGACCATACTTTCCTGTTTCTTTATATACCTCGTATTTTTTTAGTGTGTGTGTTAAAATTGGACCTTTCACTATTAAAGTGCAGTAACACTGGAAATCATATTTTCTCACTTCCTCAAGTTTTGTTAAGATTCTTGACTGTTGTGTTACAGAACCAGGCTGGAACGCTGACAGAAAAACCAAGTGGCACTCAGAGATCTTGGTGGATCTGAGATTTATTTAACACCAGTGGGCTCAGAGGACACCATTTCTCCAAAGATCTGAGCCCTGGGAACAATCATGTTTCTTCCCCCCAGAAAGACACAAGTCCCTCCTTTTTCTGAAGTGAGGAGGTCAAGGGCTTGCCTATTTTGGAGGGACACTGCTTCCAGGGAGATTATTTGGCTTTGTAAGGTTACCAGGGAGTCTGCCATCCATTCCATATCCAGCTTGTTCATGCTATCACTCTTTATTAGCCCAACAGCAAGAAGTAAGATCAGAGCTATGACACCAGTAAGGGGCAAAGGCTGTCAGAGTTGCATCCGAACCCCTGGGCTCAGTCCACATGTTGATTCCTCAAGCTTCTGCCATGCACAGACCAGCCAGCTTCCAGGGTGTGGCTGGAGCAGGGCTGGAGATCTCAGGGGCCAGTGTCTTTTGGAGGGTCAGTTTAAGCAGGTTGACTGGATCTGGATCACTTTGCCAGGTTGAGGGTTCTTCTGAGTTGGCCTTCTGAACTCTGGAGTGATGGACTAATAAGATGATACCTGAAACTGAATCCTCTATTTGGTTGTATATCTGTAAAGTCCACCTCCAAGTCTTCGAAAGGGGCACGTTTCTGGTAACTGTCAGATCAGGTTTAGGGAAGATATGGTCTGCATATTTAGAGATCCATCCTGTTTTCCAGTTGCTTAAACAATTACATGCCCATGGGGTATTATTATCCCCACAGAATAACAAGCACAGAAGATTGTCTATACATGAAATACTGTGACAAATTTTCTGAAGTTTACCTCCAGTTGTCTAGTTTAGGCAAACAAACATTTAAAGACAATCAGAACTAGAATTTAACATCCCTAACGGTGCATTTTTGAAACATAGTTTTTCTCTCTAAAAACTCCGCTTTCCAGAGACAGCCAAATTGAGACCAATGCATTTGTAGAACAAGTCCAGGCTTAACAAACCTGGCCTAATTATTTACATAAGCTCAGCAAGAATAGTGATTGATCATGAGGGACTTTTGAAGTTTGCTTTGCTGGAACCTTTTATAAGGAATCTCCAGGTTGAACTTTTAGTAGCCTCTCCAGACCAGAAGCCAAGCCAAATACTTGCCATCAGACAGGCCTGCAATACCTGTAGATTAGGGTGAATTCCTCTTCATGAGGTCCCCAAGGTATCCTGAGGTTCCTGCACCTGCAAGGAAGTGACCTTCTTTACTCACCTGGTGAGGCTGCTGGGAATTCTGTAAGCAAGGTATCAGGCCAACATTTCCAAGGGGCTTTATGGCTCTATCTTTCATAAGACCAACCTTAGTTCCTTAAAGATGCCTGGTCATATCAGAGTCTATGAATGTCACTCTCAAATATTACATTCCAGTCAAAGTCTTGGTAAAATAACCAGTATTTCCCATGGTGACCTGTTACAAGATGAATAGATTCTTATTGAACTTGTGCAAACAATTGTAATTGCCATGAAAGAAAGAATACTCACTGAGCGTTTTTGAATTTCAGGGGAGTTATGTAGAGAGAAAAGATAAATGCTTCAGTTTGCAAATTAATACTTTATGACATTTCTGTATATCATAGATATCTTAAGAGAAAGTTTCCTTAGTCTGGAAGAGGAAATATTAGAGAACCAGCAATATTTACAACAAGAATCACAAAACTATAATCTTCCTCAGTTCATTTAATCCCATGTTTCTAATTCTTGTTCAATTTAAATGTAGCTTTTTAGTTCTGGAAATTCTCACCCATTTTAGTATTAATCTTAAAGATGTCGAATACCTGTATTTGACCCCAAAGTCCTTTTTGTAAATCTCCTTGAAGAAGAAACACGTTTTGTGAGAGAATAAGAACAAGTATAAATGACAAAATCTCAGAAATAGACATTGTTAAAGATCTGATGAGAGTTCATTATGATGCAATTGACAAAGAAATTCGGTTATTTCTGTGACACGTAGCACTTCAAGTAATCAGAATATTAAGTGATGACCCTATACCAAAACACTAAAACTTTAAGAATTGCATGTCTATTTTGGCAGTTACAACATTTACCTGTGCAATGCAACCTAAGTTTAACCATGGTACGACCGTGCTCTTCCAAGTAACTTAGCATCCCAAATAATAGGGCCTAATTGGTCAAAAAGACTTCTCTTCCCATTCAAATCCTGGGAAGTTTGTTAAAACCTTAGAAAGTTATAAGTACATACTAAATAGGATTACAGATCATTAAAAATGCTAAAACTTTATTCAACCAAAGTGGTGATAAAAGATCCTAAAGGTGAATGTATAGCATATAGTTGTTACCAAAACCTAGCTCCTTTAACATTGAGAAGTTTTAACTAAAGAATCAAAGACCTGATAAAGATGAGACCTAAAACTTTGGTTTTCCCAGAAGACAAACCTTTGTTTGCATTGTCTTATCAAGAGCAGATCAACAGTCCAAGAAAACTTTGTCATTTCAGCAGAGAGAAAAACAGAATTTCAACCTTATACCAGTGAACTTTTAAAATTCCATTCATCTCAACCTTAGTCCATGATGAGCACACATAAAATTCCTTTCCAAAGATTTCCCTTTATGAACCTTTTACAACTTTCCTTTGTCTTCAAACTTTGTCCCAAAGCCATTTCTCTCCAAAAAAACAGTCTAATTTAGGACAAAATTACCTTCTTCTACCCTCAACAAATATGTATTTCCATTCCTTATATCTTTCTTACATACTTCCTACTTTCCTACATATAGGGTTGCTTTCCTTATTTCCATCGGTCTTAGGTACACTTAGCAGAATTTTAACTCTTAGGAAACCTTAGTCTCCAATTGAGGACTTAGTAACCAACTTAGAGGTGTTTACGCGAGAATTTTTTTAGATGGTAAATTCATGAACCAATTAAGTACAAAGCATGTTTTCCAATAGGTCCAAATAGTCTTAATTTCTCTGCAATAAGAAGTTAAAAACACACACCTATGTTCAGTAATCAAAGCTTTAGCACTCCATCTTATTTGGAAAGTTTCAGGTTACCAAAGACCGTGAAAGCTTTCTTAACAATTATCCATGAAAACTTTGAGACAAACAAAATTAAGCATCATTTTAAGTCATCTTAAATGACTTAAATTGCAACAGAGATAACATGAGCTTATTTTACTTTTGCTGATAACTTTAAAGACAGGTCCAACAAACTTAAATTAGTTTAAACACCGAATATGTTTCAACTGCATCCACTTAAAAGTCAATCAATTTTCCCCATTGTCAATTTTCACCTGGGACACTAGTGGAGGTATCCGAAGTGGGTGGTCCAAGGGGGTGCACTTTGCTCCTTGACCTGGAGGGTGGGAGGAGGATCCAATGGTGCCTGAGGCACTGAGGATGGTATAGAATCACATCCAAGTTGGTGCAGAAACATGAGGGAGAAGGGAAGGCAGAAGCAGCAACTGCAAGGGAGTATTCCTTAACGTCCCTGTCCCAAGGTAGACTAAACACAGTTGGCTCTAATTATAGCCGTTAACCCGGGAAATGAATGGGGTAGAAGCCCTCACATCTATTAGGCAGAGGAACAGAGAGAGTCAGTGTCACCTTCAGTCTGATTCTATATCGGCCAGACCAATAAGGTTCCTTTCTTGAGGTTCCTCTTGATATTGGCTGGGTTTGGGGGGCCCTTTCCAATTCTGACGCTCATTCTTCCAGTATCCTTTACTCTTGCAGTAGGCACATTGGTCTTTTGCTAAGGGGGCTCTGGGCTTCCCTCCTTTTGGCGGCTGGACCTTCCCCATCCCAATGCCACCATAGATTGTATGTCATTCACCACGGAATTGCAGACGAACCCACTCAGGCTCCGTGAGCTTTTGGGAACCTTAAGGGTGCCCGCCTGTGGAGCCACAGAATCGAACTCGGCAAGTGAGCCAGACCGAGTCGCACATTCACGCTCACATATACACCAGAGGTTATTACATTCCCTCCCACAGAATTCCTACCTGCGAGACCTCTGAAGTCTCTGGGAGTGATCAGGTCCCCCTTCCACTCTTGCAAGTGGGCCTTACAAGATTGGGGCCCTGACCTTACCGGTTCTGATGTCAGGTCCAGGTCCTCACCTGCCAAGTCTCCTCAAGTCCAGTGGGAATGGCAGAGTGGGGCCGGTCTGAGGCAACTGAGCAGGAGACTGCCGAAATTCAGGCAGGGAGTGCCTTCTCCCTTGTGATTCCTCATTCCGTCACCGTCACCACCTCACCGTTTTCCCAAACCGGTGGCAACAATGGGCCAGCGTGGTTGGGTTTCCCAGTCAGGTAACCAAATATGTTACAGAACTAGGCTGGAACGCTGGTGGAAAAACCAAGTGGCACTTGGAGATCTTGATGGATTGGAGATTTATTTAACACCAGCAGGCTCAGAGGAGACCATTTCTCCAAATATCTGAGACCTGAGAACAAGCATGGGAGGCAATTTATAGTCTTTTACTTCCACATTCTGTATTAGTAGTAATTTGGCACACATGGCAAGCAGGGCAGGAAAATGAACCTGGAAGAGGGTTCTCTAAGCTAGAAACTAGAGCTTATTTTAGTTCCATTAGCCATCTTATGGTACAGAACTTTACTTATTTTCCCAATAGTTGGACACTGAAGTAGTCCATTTTTGGAGACTTTTCCAAATTATTTGGCAAAGACTATTCATCATTTGTGATTATTGAATTATGTTCCTTTAGTTTGTGTTGAGCTAAGGTTTTGACATAGATTTCCTTAAATGCTGAAAGCTGAAAACAAACAAAAAAACACATCAAAGCTAAATAGAAATACTGATAAGGGAGCATAAGGCAAGCCGAGAGCAAAGAACAAGCTGATAATATACCACCCCTCTCCACCAAAATGGGATATTTGTGAAATTCCTCAGGCACTCCCAGCTGCCCAAGAACAAAGGAAAGGGGAAAAGATGTTAACAGATAGATATCATGGTCGTGCAGGAAAAGAGTCTACATCTGTTTCCAAATGACTTAGTAAAGAAAAAGATAATCTTATCAATAACCTAGCTTCCAGAAACCTATAGATTCAGTTTCCTGGAACCTTCCCCTCCATAGTGCTGTGGAGAACATAGGCAAGAAGAAAATGTAAATAACATTAAATTTCTTTATAACCTGCAGCCCCTTGACAAATATTTGAGATTGGCAGAGTAAAACATTCCTCCAATAAACTCCCTACTGTCTTATTGTTAACTGCCTTAGTAGAGGAACAATAACATTAACTAGACAATACTTAGGCCTCCAGTATCTTCTGAGTCCTCTTTAGCACATGAAAGTCCTTCTGATGGCCTCCATTTTGCCTTTGCCTCCCCCAACTCCATAGTATATAACCAGTCACTCTTCACAACCCCAGTGCAGCCCTTTCTGCCCACGGGTCCTGTCCCATGCTTTAATAAAATTACAATTTTGCACCAAAGACATCTGAAGAATTCTTGGCCATCATCTCTGGACCCCCACCACTCCAAAACCACATTTATACCACCTCTCTTGCTCTACACTTATGGGTCCCTGCTGGGGCATTCTTCATCACTTAGCTAGTTTGTTCTTACTTGAGGGATCAAGTGATTTTTTTTCTTTCTTGATTAAGAATTGTTGTAAATATTTTACTTTTAACCTGAGCAACTACAAAGTTGATTCAGACAGTTTCTGGTAGTTTCTTTAGTGTTTCTGTGGGACAATGAGTATTTGGAGATTCCTAGGCTACATTTTGCTGATATCACTTCTAAGATTTTTTTCCTGTTTTTTTTCTTTTCCTTTTTTTTGAAAGGACATTTCTTTTAAAATTATGTTTAACTGTAAATATATATAACATTAATTTTACCATCTTAACCATTTTTAAGTGTATACTGTTGTCTTTAGTATATTCATATTTTTGTGCATATTTTTGAAGACCTAATTAAATGGCAGAATAATATTTTATTACATACATACATACATACATAGAACATTTTCTGTATCCATTCATAAATCAATAGACACTTGAGCTGCTTCTAATCTTGGCTATTGTAAATATTTTTGCTGTTAACTTAGGGGTTCATGTGCCATTTTAATTAGTGTTCTTGTACTCCTAGGGTAAATACCCAGTAGTGTGATTGGTGGATCATGAGGTAGTTCTATTTTTAACTCCTTACTGTTTTCCATGGTGGCACCATCAGTTTGTGTTCTCACCAGCAGTGCGAGCGGGTCCGTTTTCTCCACATCCTCACCAACACCTGTTGCTTTGGGGTTGTTGACTTCACTTCTTCTGACAGGTATGAGATGATATCTCATTGTACTTTTGATTTGCATTTCCCTAATTATCAGTGATGTTGAGCATATTTTCATTTGTTTGTTGACCATGTGGATGTCTTCTTTGGAAGAATGTCTTTTCATGCCTTCTGCCCATTTTTTTTTTTAATTTTTTTTCCAACGTTTATTTATTTTTTGGGACAGAGAGAGACAGAGCATGAACAGGGGAGGGGCAGAGAGAGAGGGAGACACAGAATTGGAAACAGGCTCCAGGCTCTGAGCCATCAGCCCAGAGCCTGACGCGGGGCTCGAACTCACGGACCGCGAGATCGTGACCTGGCTGAAGTCGGACGCTTAACCAACTGCGCCACCCAGGCGCCCCTCTGCCCATTTTTTAATTGGATAATTTGTTTTGAGGGTGTTGACTTTCATAAGTTCTTTATATTATTTTAGATATTCACATTTATCAGACATGTCATTTGCAAATATCATCTCTTTGTAGTTACCTTTTACTTCTGTTGATTGTTTCCATCCCTGTGCAGAAGACTTTTATTTTGATGTAGTCCCAATAGTTTGTTTTTGCTTTTGTTTCCCTTGCCTCAGGAGACATATGTAGAAAAATGTAACTATGGCTGTTGTCAAAGATCATACTTCTTCTGTTCTCTTCTAGAATTTTTTGGCTTCAGGTCTCAGGTTTAGGTCTTCAATCTACTTTGAATTTATTTTTGTATAGGGCATAAGAAAGTGGTCCAGTTTTATTCCTTTGCACATTGCTCTCAAGTTTTCCCAACACCATTTGTTGAAGACACTGTCTTTCTCACTTAGATATTCATTCCTACTTTGTTGAAGAATAATTGACCATGGAATTATGGGTTTATTTCTGGTTTTTCTATTCTGTTCCATTGATCTATGTGAAAAATGTACCATACTGTTTTGATTACTACAAAACTTGTAATATAACTTGAAGCCAGAAATTATGACTCCAGCTTTGCTTTGCTTTTTCAAGGTTCATTTGACTATCCAAAGCAATCTTTGTCCTTTGTGGACATACAAATAGGTCCTTAGTAGTGCCATACAAATTCTAGGATTGTTTGACCTAGTTCTGTATAAAATGTTGTTAGTAATTTGAGACAGAATTCATTAAATATGCAGATTATATTGGGAATTATAGAATTTTTCTTAGTTTTTATTTAAATTCCAGTTAGTTAATATACAGTGTAATAGTACATTCAGATGTACCATATAGTTTTAACTTCCATAAAACACTTGGTAATATCACAAGTGCACTCCTTAATCTCCATCACTTATATAACTCATCCCTTCACCTACCTCCCCTATAGTAAGCGTAAGTTTGTTCTCCATAGTTAAGAGTCCATTTCTTGGTTTGTGTCTCTTCTTTTATACTTTTTGCTTGTTTGTTTTGTTTGTTAAATTCCACATGTGAGTAAAATATGTTATTTGTCTTCCTCTGAGTGACTTATTTCATTTAACATAATATACTCTATTGCTCCATCCATGTCTTTGAAACTGGCAAAATTTCATTCTTGTTTATGGCTGAGTAATATTATATATTATGATATAATAACATATATAATAATATACATACTATATATATATATATATATATATATGGCACATCTTCCTTATGCATTCATCAGTTGATGGACATTTGCAGTTTCCATGATTTGCCTATTGTGAATAATACTGCTATAAGCATTGTGGTGCATGTATCTGTTTGAAATATTATCTTTGTAGTTTTTGGGTAAATAGCTAGTAGTGTAATTGCATGATCATAGGGTAGTTCTATTTTTAACTGAGGAAACTAAATAGTGTTTTATTGATTTATTTATTGATTTATTGATTTATTGATTTATTTATTTTAATTCATTGTCAAATTGGCTAATATACAGTGTGTAAAGTATCTGTATTTCCCTGATGATGAGTGATGTTGAGCATTTTTTCATGTGTCTGTTGGGATCTGAATGTCTTTTTTGGAGAAGTGTTTATTCATGTCTTTTGCCCATTTCTTCATTGGATTATTTGTTTTTTGGGTGTTGAGTTTAATAAGTTATTTATAAATTTTGGATACTCTTTATCTGATATGTCATTTGCAAATATCTTCTCCCATTCTGTCAGTTGCCTTTTAGGTGTGCTGATTGTTTCCTTTGCTGTGCAGAAGCTTTTTATTTTGATGAGGTCCCAATAGTTCATTTTTGCTTTTGTTTCCCTTCCCTCCAGAGGAGTGTTAAGAAGTTGTGCGGCCAAGGTGAAAATTTTTGCCTGCTTTCTTCTCTAGGATTTTGATGGCTTCCTTTCTTACACTTAGGTCTTTCACCCATTTTGAGTTTATTTTTGTGTATGGTGTAAGAAAGTGATCCAGGTTCATTTTTCTGCATGTCGCTGTCCAGTTTTCCCAGCACCATTTGCTGAAGAGACTGTCTTTATTCCATTGGATGTTCTTTCCTGCTTTGTCAAAGGTTAGTTGGCCCTACGTTTGTGGGTCCATTTCAGGGGTCTCTATTCTGTTCCACCGATCTGAGTGTCTGTTTTTGTGCCAGTACCATACTGTCTTGATGATTACAGCTTTGTAGTATAGCTTGAAGTCTGGGATTGTGATGCCTCCTGCTTTGGTTTCCTTTTTCAGGATCGCTTTGGCTATTCGGGGCTCTTCTGGTTCCATACAAATTTTAGGATTATTTTTTCTAGCTCTGTGAAGACTTCTGGTGTTATTTTGATAAGGATTGCATTGAATATGTAGATTTCTTTGGGTAGTATCAACATTTTCATAATGTTTGTTCTTCCAATCCAGGAGCATGGAATATTTTTTATTTTTTGTGTGTGTCTCCTTCAATTTCTTTCATAAGTTTCTATAGTTTTCAATATATAGATTTTTTTACTTCTTTGGTTAGGTTTATTCCTAGGTATTTTATGAATTTTGGTGCAACTGTAAATGGGATCAATTCTTTGGTTTCTCTTTCTCTTGCTTTATTATTCGTGTATAGGAATGCAAATGATTTCTGTGCATTGATTTTATATCCTGTGAATTTTCCAAATTCATGGATCAATTCTAGAAGTTTTTGGTGTAATCTTTTGCGTTTTCCCTATAGAGTATTATGTCATCTGTGAAGAGTGAAAGTTTTTTTTTCTTTTTCCTCCTGGTCGATTTGGATGCCTTTTATTCCTTTGTGTTGTCTTATTGCTGAGGCTAAGACTTCTATTTCTATGTTTAATAACTGTGGCAAGAGTGGACATCCCTGTCTTATTCCTGACCTTAGGGGGAAAGCTCTCAGTTTTTCCCCACTGAGGATGATATTAGCAGTGGGTCTTTCATATATGGCTTTTACGATCTCAAGGTACAATCCTTCTATCCCTACTTTCTTGAGGGTTTTTATCAAGAAAATATGCTGTATTTTGTCAAATGCTTTCTCTGCATCTATTGAGAGAATCATGTGGTTCTTGACCTTTCTTTTATTGATGTGATGTATCATATTGATTGGTTTGCATATATTGAACCAGACCTGCATCCCGGGTATAAATCCCACTCAATAATGGTAAATAATTCTTTTAATGTATTGTTGGATCTGGTTGGCTCGTATCTTGTTGAGTATTTTTGCATGTGTGTTCACCAGGGAAATTGGTCTGTAGTTCTCCTTTTAATTAGGGTCTTTGTCTGGTTTTAGAATCAAGGTACTGCTGGCTTCATAGAATGAGTTTGGGAGTTTGCCTTCCATTTCTATTTTTTGGAAGAGCTTCAAAAGAATAAGTGTTAACTCTTCTTTAAATGTTTGGTAGAATTCCACTAGAAAGCAATCTGGCTCTGGACTCTTTTTGGGGGGGAGATTTTTTGTTACAAATTTGATTTCTTTACTGGATATGTGTTTGTTAAAATTTTCTACTTCTTCCTGTTTCAGTTTTGGTAGTTTATATGTTTCTAGGAATTTGTCCATATCTTCCAAATTGCCCATTTCATTGGCAGATAATTGCTCATAATATTCTCTTGTTATTGTTTTTATTTCTGCAGTGTTGGTTGTGATCTTTCCTCTTTCATTCTTGATTTTATTTATTTGGGTCCTTTCCTTTTTCTTTTTGATCAAACTGGCTAGGGGGGTTATCAGTTTTGTTAATTCTTTCACAGAACCATCTCCTGGTTTTATTGATCTGTTCTGTTTTTTGTTTGTTTGTTTCAATAGCATTATTTTCTGCTCTAATCTTCATTATTTACTGTCTTCTTCTGCTTTTGGATTTTCTTTGCTGTTCTTCTTCCAAATCTTTGAGGGGTAAGGCTAGGTTGTGTATCTGAGACCTTTCTTCCTTCTTTAAGAAGGTCTGGATTGCTATATACTTCCCTCTTAAGACAGCCTTTTCTGTGTCTCAGAGGTTTTGAGCTGTGGTGTATAATTTTCATTGGCTTCCATGTACTTTTTACTTTCCTCTTTAACTTAGTTAGTCCATTCATTCTTTAGTAGGATGTACTTTAGTCTCCAAGAATTTGTTTTCTTTCAAAATTTCTTCTTATGGTTGATTTCAAGTTTCATAGTGTTGTTATCTGAAAATATGCATGGTATGATCTTGATTTTTTTTTACCTGCTGAGGGCTTATTTGTGTTCCAGTATGTTATCTATTCTGGAGAATGTTCCATGTGTACTCGAGAAGAATGTGTATTCTGCTTCTTTAGAATGAAATGTTCTGAATATATCTGTTAAGTCCATCCAGTCCGGTTTGTCATTCAAAGCCACTCTTTCCTTGTTGATTTTCTGTTTATATGTTCTGTCCATTGTTGTAAGTGGGGTGTTGAAGTTCCCTACTATTATCATATTATTATCCATGAGTTTGCTTATGTTTGTGATTAATTGATGTATATATTTGGGTCCCATCCAAATATACGTTTGGAATGACAATGTTTACAATTGTTAGGTCTTCTTAATAGATAAACCCCTTAATTATGATATAATGCTCTTCTTTATCTCTTGTTACAGTCTGTATTTAAAAATCTAGATTGTCTGATGTAAGTATTGATACTCTGGCTTTCTTTTGACGACCTTTTAGCATGATAGATAGTTCTCTATCCCCTTATTTTCAATCTAAAGATGTCTTTAGGTCTAAAATGGGTCTCTTGTAAACAGCATATAAATGGGTCTGGTATTTTATCCATTCTGTTATCCTATGTCTTTTCATGGGAGCGTTTAGACCTTTGACGTTTAGAGTGAGTAATGAAAGATATGATTTTATTGCCATTATGTTTGCTGTAGAGTTGGAGTTTCTGGGGGTGTTCTCTGATCCTTTCTAGTCTTTGTTGCTTTTGGTCTTTTTGGTGTTTTTTTTTTCTTTTTGTCTTTTCTCCCCTCAGAGCGTCCCCCTTAAAATTAATTTCACGGCTGGTTTGGGGGTCATGAACTCCTTTAATTTTTGTTTGTCTTGGAAACTTTTAATCTCTCCTTCTATTTTGAATGACAGCCTTAGTGGATAAAGAATTCTTGGCTACAATTTTTTTCCTGTTCAATACATTGAATATATCCTGCCACTCCTTTCTGGCTTGCCAAGTTTCGGTGGATAGGTCTGCTGCGAACCTGATCTGTCTTCCTTTGTAGGTTAAGGACTTTATTTTCCCTTGCTGCTTTCATGATTCTTTCCTTGCCTGAGTATTTTGTGAATTGACTATGATATGCCTTGTTGATGGTTGTTTTTTATTGAATCTAATGGGAGTTCCCTGTGTGTCTTGGATTTTGATATCACTTGGATTTCTATGTTGCTGGAATGTTCGAGAGACCGTGCTGCTGCCAATGCCCAGAGACTGGTTGGATGCCAGCCTGCTCCAGAAAAATTTCGCATGATCGTGTAGCAGCAGTGTTTCAGAGATTATGGTAATTCACAACACACATCTACCTCCAGGATTCACCCTTAATGTCCTTGTTCTGACACCAGCAAATGTGGCCATTTGTCCAGGGTCAGCTGGGACCTTTGGCTGTGGGAAAGCCGCACAGCCTCTGTCATATGCCCTCCTAGCAGGGTAACAGATACTCCCCGTGTGACCCATGGACCTCACCCTCTGCTCCTGGGGATTCACCCTTCCCACATGAGCACCTCCAGGTATCCAGCTATGGAGTTTCAGACTCTGTGCTCCCCTGTTTATAGAGTCTTAATGGAATTTAAACCCTCTCCTTTCTTATTTCTCCCTTTTTTGTTTAGACCTTTGTGGTTGTTTACACTTTTTCTTTTTCTCTCCAGCTGATTTCGGGGGGTGCTTTTCCTGTACTCCTCCCCCCATCTCCCTCTTCCCTCTGCAAGCAAAAACAGCTCCCTGCCCTCCATGGCTTCTCTCTCCCTCATTTGACCTTTCCATGCTGTGTACCTGCCAAGTTCTGTGGTTCAGGTTGTGCAGATTGCTATGTTAATCCTCAAATCAGTTTTCTAGGTGTACAAGATGGTTTAGTGCTGATATGGCTGTATTTCAAGGACGAGAGACACAAAAAAGTTTCCATGCTGTTCCGCCATCTTGGCCCCCCATCCTGTTACAGTCTTTATTTTAAAATGTAGCTTTTCTGATATAAGTATGGCTAGTCCAGTTTTTCTTTTTATGATCATTAACATGATAGATGCTTCTCTATCCCTTTACTTTCAATCTGCAGGTGTTTTTAGATCTAAAGTTAATCTATTGTATGCAGCATATAGATGGGTCTTATTTTCTTATCCATTCTGATACCCTATGTCTTTTGATTGGAGGATTTACTACATTTATATTTAGAGTGAGTACTGAAAGATATGAATTTTGTGCTGTTGTGTTGTCTGTAGAGTTGGTGTTTATGATGATGTTCTCTGGGCATTTGTAGTATGTTGCTTTTGGTCTGTTTTGCTTTGTCTTTTCTCCATTCAAAGACTCCCTTTAAACTTTCTTGCAGCGCTAGTTTAGTGTCACGAACTCCTGTATGTATGTATGTATGTATGTCTGGGAAACTATCATCTCCCCTTCTATTTTGAATGACAGCCTTGCTGGATAAAAAATTCTTGGCTGCATATTTGTATGATTCTAAACATTGAATATATTCTTTCATTCCTTTATGGGCTACCAAGTTTCTGTGGATAGGTCTGCTGCAAACTTGATCTGTCTTTCCTCATTGGTTAAGGACTAAATTCCCTTGCTGTTTTTATAATTATATCCTTGTCTGTGGATTATGTGAATTTGACTATGATATATCCTGTTGATGGTTGGTTTTGTTGAATCTAATGGGAGTTCCCTGTGCTTCTTGGATACTGATGTCTGTGTCTTTCCCCTGATTTGGAAAACTTTCTACTCTCATTTGCTCACATATACCTTCTGCCCTTTTTTCTCTCTCTTCATCTTCTGGGACTCCTATGGTTCAGATGTTATTCCTTTTTAACTAGTCACTGAGTTCTCTAAGTCTTGATATGGTGATCTTTTTACTTTGTTACCCTCTTTTTTCTGCTTTGATAATCTCCATATGTTTATCTTCTACATCGTTGACTCGCTGTCTACTTCATCTATCCTTGCTGTCATGGCATCCATTTGAGAGTGCTTCTCAGTTACAACATTTTTAATTTCAACTTGACTAGATATTATTTCTTTTATCTCCACAGAAAGGGGTTCTCACTAATTTCCTGGGGAGACCTTGGGAAAATCATCCACTCCCATTTACCTTTAATTTTCCAGTTTTCATGGAAGAAATAGTCATTCTCCAAGGTTCTTTCCCATTGTTATGTTCTGCGATTGCAACACATTCATTAACAAGTGCAGCAGATGGTAGGGTGTATCTTTTGCCTCTCTTACATTCAGAGAATCACCAGCATCATTCTTGTTAGAGAAAGCAGTGGAAAAAGATGTGATGTTCTCATACACCTTTTTAGAGCATTGGAATGTCTATATCACAGTGTTGGCAAGATTGGCAATATAGTATAGTTCTAAATGGAATTACAAATGTGAATATCTTGTGAATATGTGCACAAAGTGGTGTGTGTGTGTTTGTATAAAATGAATTTCTGGATTTTGACTCATCTCACCGATGACCTCCAGCTGGGAAAGATTAGCCTATATTTCCCTGCTTTAGCTCATCCAAAACACACTGAACACAATAAAACCAGAGTGAGAGCCTTCTGCTCCTGTCCTTGGCTCTGGACTTAAAATGGCTCCTCAAGAATGGATAAAGTAACCATCCTGAGTTTATTTTTAGAGTATCTGAATGAAACCTTCTTCTTGTTCAATGTAAACAGGTATTTTCCTCAAACTCACAAATGCCTTTTTTTGAGTTCTTCTATCTTTGACTTTAAGAAATACAGGGAAAGAAAAAAAAAAGAAAGGGGTTCTCTGGTGTCTTCTATGCTTTTTTCAACCCAAGCTAGTATTCTTATTATCATGGTTCCAAATTTTAGTTCAGACATCTTGCTTATATCTGTGTTGTTTAAACCCCTGGCTGTCATTTATTCCTGTTCTTTCCCTTGGGGTTAATTCCTTTGTTTTGTCATTTTGGAGAAAGAAAAAAAATTAATAAAATAAAAATTTAAATTGAAAATTACAAATTAAAGAGATAATCAAATAAAGGAAACTAGATGTTAAGTGTCTTTCAGTCTGCTTGTTGAAAAAAGCTTGATAGAATAGAGAAAAAAGGAAAGGAAAGAATAAAGTTAAAAAAACGTTTAAAAATTAAAACAAATTTATATAATAAAATAAAGAAAATGAAAAAGAATAAAAACTTAAGGCCCGTAAAAATTTTTTTCTCTTTCTGTATCCAAGAAAGAGGAGGAAAATAAAGGAAAAAATAAAACAATTTAAACAAAAACAGAAGCTTAGGAAATGAACAAATAAATGAACCATCAAACAGAATGAAACCTGAATGAAGTTACATCCAGTTTACCCTTGAAATGAAACTATGAGACACTCTCTAGTCTGTACACTAACCAGGTGGATTGGCTTTTGCTGGTCTTCTGGGGAATGTACTTGGAAGGCGCCATTGGGCAAGTCATGGTGTATGGCTCCGTTCTCCACTAGGTTGCACACTTACCTTACTGGGTAAATCAGTGTGTGTGCACATGTGTGTGTGCAGAAGAGGTAGAAATGGCTTCACCCAGCTCCCTAGTCTCTGGAGCATGATCTTCACACTCTCTCTGACCTGCAATCAAGCACCCCTCCTTTGTCTCAGATCTCCATCTACTCCCTGCATCTACACTGTCTGTGTCCAGGCTGTCTACCTGCCACGTGTCACCTCCATCCAGAGCCTCATCTCAGATGGAGTTGTGTTTCAAAACCCCAAACTTCAAAGACCCCATGGCTTGGACCCTCGCTGACTCTCTGGGGGAGGGACTCACTGAGCAATGGCCAGGTGCTGGCTTGCCTCAGAAAGCATTTTTTGCACTCGTGCAGCAGCAGAACTTCACAGATTATGGCAAAAACAACACACAGCCAGCACCAGGTTTTGCCACACTCTGGCTTCTTTGTACTAATGTCAGCAAATGTGACTACTCTCTGGAGTCTGCTGGGACCTTTTCCTGTGGGGAGTACATATGGTCTCTACTGAATTCACTCCAAGTAGGGGAACCACTTCTCTCTATGGTACACAGATCCCTCAGACTACACTGCCTGCTTCTGGGGATTCACCCTACTTCCTTACCAGAGCACTTCCAAGCACTGAGCTCTGAAACTTCATATTTTTCCTCCACTGTTTATAGAATCCTTCTTTCTCCCCATTAATGGTTTTAGGGAACAGATTTCTTGTTCAGTCCTCTGTCGTAGATTCTAGGTCTAAAGTTCTTTCTTGTCTAGCAAGAAAGCAGAACATAGGATGAAAAGTCAGAGATGGCTAATGTCCAGGAAAAGACAAGAGCCCTGAATAAGTGTCTTTGCCCCATTTTTATTAGGATCAGAAGGCTTACAAACATGGCAATGGATGTGCACAAAGAGGCAATAAATCTGTGAACATTAACTTGTGGATGTGAGGGAAAGGGCATCTTGATATTTGTGGTTAAGAATTTGGGTTAATACAAAACAAAATCCTGATCCTGGGCAGTTGGGTGGAATCATGAGGCAGCACCTCTGTTTATCTTAGCTAGCCTAGGGGATGAGGGAAATAACCTCAGAGTTAACAAGGCACATTTCTTTCGTTAATCATCTCTGCTTGCTGCTTCACCTGCAGTGCAGTGGTCTATAGCCCAATTTACCTGTTTACCTAACTTGGTCCTTTCATCCTGTGAAAGTAGCTTTCTGTTATAGTACTAACTTCGGGGGTGCTTCCAACCTGAATATCTAATCTTATTTATTTCATATACCTATGTATTGGGCACTTTTGCACCCTTATTTTGGGCCTTTGACGCTCCCTCTTTATTCTGGGGGTTCTGCACCTCCTCTCTATTCTGGGGTGCCTTTGCACCTCCCTATTCCTGGTTTCCCTGTCTTGTTTACCCAAACTCGGGTGTGAGCATCCTATGGCTCTGTATTTATGCCTTCTTAACCCATTGGTGTAAACCTGGGTTATTCCTAAGCTTATCTCCCACAGTCCCCTGCAAGTGTTTTCATTCTTTCTCTCTTTTTCTCTTCAGGTACTTTCAGGGGGAGTGTTTTTCTTGCATGACCCCAATGAACAGCACTCTCCTCTTACTCTTTCTCTCTCTTTCCTCTCTCTGTGAAAATGGCTCCCTACTCTCCATTTCTTTTCTCTCTCCTAGTTCACTTCTCAGCGCTGAGTGCCTGCTGAGGACTGAGGCTCAAGTTATGCAGATTGTTGCAATAATCTTCAGATCAATTTCCTAGGTGTTCAAAATGTTTTGGTGTTGATCTAATTGCATTTCCAGGATGAGACAAGCTCAGGATCGCCACAATGCACTATCTTAACTCCTCCCTTGCCACCATCATTTGTTAAAGAGACTTTTTTTTTCCACTAGATATTTTTTTCCTGCTTTGTTTAAGATTAGTTGATCATACAGTTGTGTGTCAATTTCTGGGTTTTCCATTCTATTCCATTGATCTATGTGTCTGTTTTTGTGTCAGTAACATATTGCCTTGATCACCAGTTTTGTAGTATACCTGAAAGTCTGGATTAGTGACAACTCTGGGGTCGCTTTTGTTTTACTGGCTTGTTTAGTTTCTAAAATTCTAGGTATAAGTGAAATAACATGGTATTTGTCTTTCTCTGAGTGACTTATTCCATTTATAATACCCTCTAGTATCATCCATGTCCTTGAAAAATCACAAGATTTCATTATTTTTGATGGCTGAGTAATATTCCATTGGGTATATATACCACATTTTCCTTACCCGTTCATCGATAAGTGGACATTTGAGCTGTTTTAATTATTTGAGTATTGGAGATAATGTTGCTATAAACATAGGGGTGCATGTATCCGTTTGAATCTGTATATTTGTGTCCTTTGGGTTTATACCTAGTAGATCAATTGCTGGCTCACAGGGTAGTTCTACTTTTAACTTTTTTTTTCTTTTTTTTAATTTGAGAGAGAGAGAGAGAGAGAGAGAGAGAGAGAGATTTGAGCATGGGAGAAGGCTAGAGTGAGAGAGAGAATCTTAAGCAAGAAACATGCTCAGCAGAGAGTCAATGCAGGGCTTGATCCAATGAACTTGGGATCATGATTTGAGCTGAAATCAAGTCAGAAGCTCCACCAAATGAGCCACCCAGGTATCCCTGTTTTTAACTTTTTGAGGAACCTCCATACTGTTTTCCAGACTTGATGCACCATTTTGCATTCCCACCAACAGTGCAGGAGGGTTCCACTTTCTCCATACACTCCACCATCTGTTGACTCTGTAATGTTAATTTTAAACACTATGACAAGTGTGAGATGGTATCTCATTTGGATTTGATTTGGATTTCCCTCATGATGAGTGATGTTGAGCATCTTTTCATGTGTCTGTGAGCCACCTGGATCTCTTCTTTGAAAACAATGTCTATTCATGTCTTTTGCCCATTTTTTAAATAGCCGTTTAATACTATATTTTTAAAATATATTTTGGAAACTAACCCTTTATGAGATAAGTCATTTGAAAATACCTTCTCCTGAAGACCTGGGAAGATGGCAACGTAGGAGGACACTGGGCTCACCTTATCCTGCTGATCGCTTAGATTCCACCCAGATTCCACCCACACCTGCGTAAATAACCCAGAAAAACACCAGAAGACTAGCAGAACAAAATCTCCACAGCCGAGCACAGACAAGAGGCCCACAGAAGAGGGTAGGAAGGGTGGAGAGGCGGTGTCTGCTACATGTACAGGTGGGAGGGAGCTGGGGCAGCGGAGGGGCAGCCTTCCCAGCAAGGCAGAGCCCCTGAAATCTGGCTTGAAAAAGCAGAGGGGTCAGACTCCATGAGTTATGACAGCCAGCAGAACTTAATATCTGGAATGTTAAAAGTCAACAGTTCTGCTCTCAGAGAGCAGGGAGGGCGAGAGGACACCGGGAGGGAGAGTTGTTGAGCTCCAGAAGACAGAGCTCAGCTCAGTGGGGGAACAAAGGCACTGGCAAGCACCATTTCCCCCTCCCAACCCCCAGCCAAAATTCCAAAGGGAACCACTTCCCTTCACAGAACTTCCTTGCACTGTGCAAATGTCCAATGCTGTGCTTATGTGGATCCATCCTTCTGTCAGGCCTGCCTTCCTCCTGGTACTGCAGGGTCCATTCTGCAGGGAGCCACCTAAGGCAGTGCAAACTAACCCTGCCCCTCCTGCCCCCGTGCACCTTGCAGATCCCATCAAAGCAGCAACAAAGGCCTGGCAGTGAGCAAGTAGCCCAGACAAGGGCCACACCACTCCGTAGTGAGTCCTGCCACTGGGAGAGGGGAAAATTAGATACACACCAGTCTGACTGTGGCCCCAGGAGTGGGCTGGGGGCAGACATCAGGTCTGACTACAGTCCCACCCACCAACACAAGTTACTCTGGACACCACAGGGGAAGTGCCCTGCAGGTTGGCGCCAGCCCAGGGACTACACAAGATGACAACATGGAAGAATTCTCCTCAAAAGACACTCCAGGAAGTAGCGACAGCTAACGAATTGATCCAAAACAATTTAAGCAATATAATAGAACAAGAATTTAGAATAATAGTCATAAAATTAATTCCTGGGCTTGAAAAAAACATAGAGGACAGAAGACAATCTATTGGGACTAAGGGACTAACTTATTGGATGAAGGGACTAATAAGTAGTCATGAGGAGCTAAAAAAAATGCTATAAATTAGGTGCAGGGGCAGGTGGGTGGCTCAATCAGTTGAGCTCCCGACTTCGGCTCAGGTCTTCATCTCATGGTTTGTGAGTCTGAGCCCCACGTCTGGCTCTGTGCTGTCAGCTCAGAGCCTGGAGTCTGTTTCGGATTCTGTTTCACCTCTCTCTGCCTTTCCCCCACTTGTACTCTGTCTCTCCATCTCTGAAAAATAAATAAATATAAAACAAGTTTTATAAATGAGGTGCAAAATAAAATGGAGGCGGCCACAGCGCCGATTGAAGAGACAGAGGAGAGAATAGGTGAATTAGAAGATAAAATTATGGAAAAAGTAGAAGCTGAGAAAGAGAAATAAAAAAATCCAGGAGTGTAACAGGGTAATTACAGAACTAAGTCATTCAATCAAACGGAACAGTATCTATATCATAGGAATTCCAGAAGAAGAAGTGAGAGAGAAAGGGGCTGAAGGTGTACTTGAACAAATCATACGTGAGAACTTCCCTGATCTGGGGAAGGAAAAAGGCATTGAAATCCAAGAGGTACAGAGAACTCCCTTCAGACATAACTTGAATTGATCTTCTGCATGACATATCATAGTGCAACTGGCAAAATACAAGGATGAAGAGAAAATTCTGAAAGCAGCTAAAGATAAACATGCTCTAACATACAAAGAGAGACCCATAAAACTGGCAGACCTATCTACTGAAACTTGGCAGGCCAGAAAGGAATGGCAGGAAATCTTCAATGTGGTGAACAGGAAAAATATGCAGCCGAGAATCCTTTATCCAGCAAGTCTGTCATTCAGAATAGAAGGAAAGATAAAGGTCTTCTCATACAAACAAAAACTGAAGGAATTCATCACCACTAAACTAGCCCTACAAGAGATCCTAAGGGGGATTCTGTGAGTGAAATGTTGCAAGGGCCACAAAGTACCAGAGGCATCACTACAAGCATGAAAACTACAGACATCACAATGACTCTAAACCCATATCTTTCCATAATAACACTGGATGTAAATGGACTAAATGTGCCAACCAAAAGACATAGGGCATCAGAACAGATAAAAAAAACAAACAAACCAAGAGTCACCTATTTGCTGTCTACAAGAGACTCATTTTAGACCTGAGGACACCTTCACATTGAAAGTGAGGTGATGGAGAACTATCTATCATGTTACTGGAAGTCAAAAGAAAGCTGGAGTAGCCATACTTATATCAGACAAACTAGACTTAAATTAAAGGCTGTAACAAGAGATGAAGAAGGGCATTATATAATAATTACAAGGACTATCCATCAGGAAGAGCTAACAATTATAAATGTCTATGTGCCGAATACGGAAGCCTCCAAATATATGAAACAATTACTCACAAACATAAGCAACCTTATTGATAAGAATGTGCTAATTGCAGGGGACTTTAATACCCCACTTACAACAAACTGACACAGGATGAATAAAGAAACAAGGGGCTTGAATGATACATTGGATGATATGGACTTGACAGATCTATTTAGAACTCTGCATCCCTAAGCAACAGAATATACTTTCTTCTCGAGTGCAAATGGAACATTCTCCAAGATAGATCACATACTGGGTCACAAAACAGCCCTTCATAAGTATAAAAGAATGGAGATCATACCATGCATACTTTCAGACCACACTGCTATGAAACTTGAAATCAACCATAGGTAAAAGTCTGGAAAACCTCCAAAAGCATGGAGGTTAAAGAACACCATACTAAAGAATGAATGGGTCAACCAGGCAATTAGAGAAGAAATTAAGAAATATATGGAAACAGATGAAGATGAAAATACAACAATCCAAACGCTTTGGGATGCAGCAAAGGTATGTCTGAGAGGAAAATACATTTCAATCCGGACCTATCTCAAGAAACAAGAAAAATCCCAAATACAAAATCTAACAGCACACCTAAAGGAAATATAAGCAGAACAGCAAAGACACCCCAAACCCAAAAGAAGATAAATAACAAAGATCAGAGCAGAAATAAACAATGTAGAATCTAAAAAATCTATAGAGCAGATCAGTGAAACCAAGAGTTGGTTTTTTGAAAAAAGTAAACACAATTGATACATCTCTAACCAGGCTTCTCAAAAAGAAAAGGGAGAAGACCAAATAGATATAATCATGAATGAAATTGGAGTTACTACAACCAATCCCTCAGAAATACAAGCAATTATCAAGGAATACTATGAAAAATTATATGCCAATAAACTGGAAAACCTGGAAGAAGTGGACAAATTCCTAAACACCCACACTCTTCCAAAACTCAATCAGGAAAAAATAAAAAGTTGAACAGACCCAAAACCAGTGAAGAAATTGAATCAGTTATCAAAAATCTCCCAATAAATAAGAGTCCAGGACCAGATGGCTACCTGGGGAATTCTATCAGACATTTAAAGCAGAGATAATACCTATCCTTCTCAAGCTGTTCCAAAAAATAGAAAGGGAAAGAAAACTTCCAGACTCATTCTATGAAGCCAGCATTACTTTGATTCCTAAACCAGACAGAGACCCAGCAAAAAAGAGAACTACAGGCCATTACCCCTAATGAATATGGATTCGAAAGTTCTCAATAGGATACTAGTAAATCGAATTCAACAGCTATGAAAAGAATTATTCACCTTGATCAAGTGGGATTCATTCCTGGGCTGCAGGGCTGGTTCAACATTCACAAATCAATCTATGTGATACATCACATTAATAAAAGAAAAATGAGAACCATATAATCCTGTCAATCGATGCAGAAAAGGCATTTGACAAAATTTATAATCCTTTCTTAATAAAAACCCTCAAGGAAGTCGGGACCGAAGGAACATACTTAAACATCATAAAAGCCATTTATGAAAAGCACACAGCTAATACCATCCTCAATGGAGAAAAACAGAGAAGTCTCCCCCTGACATCAGGATCACGACAGGGATGTCCATTCTCACTGCTCTTGTGTAACACAATGTTGGAAGTTCTAGCATCAGCAATCAGACAACAGAAAGAAATCAAAGGCATCAAAATTGGCAAAGATGAAATCAAGCTTTCACTTTTTGCAGATGACATGATATTATACATGGAAAACTTGATAGACTCCACCAAAAGTCTGCTAGAACTGACACATGAATTCAGCAAAGTCGCAGGATACAAATTAATGTACAGAAATCAGTTGCATTCTTATATACTGATAATGAGGCAACAGAAAGACAAATGAAGAAACTGATTCCATTCACAATTGCACCAAGAATCATAAAATACCAAGGAATAAACCTAACCAAAGATGTAAAAGATCTGTATGCTGAAAACTATACAAAGCTTATGAAGGAAATTCAAGAAGATATATAGAAATGGAAGCATATTCCATGCCCATGGATTGGAAGAATAAATATTGTCAAAATGTCAATACTACCCAAAGGAATCTACACATTCAATGCAACCCCAATCAAATTTGCACCAGCATTCTTCTCGAAGCTAGAACAAACATTCCTAAAATTTGTATGGAACGACAAAAGACCCTGAAAAGCCAAAGTAATTTTGAAGAAGACCAAAGCAAGAGGCATCACAATCCCAGACTTTAACCTCTACTACAAAGCTGTAGTCATCAAGACAGCATGGTATTGGCATAAAAACAGACACATAGACCAATGGAATAGAATAGAAACCCCAGAATTAGACCCACAAATGTATGGCCAACAAAGCAGGAAAGAATATCCAATGGAAAAAAGACAGTCTCTTTAACAAATGGTGCTGGGAGAGCTGGACAGCAACATGCAGAAGAATGGAACTAGACCACTTTCTGACACCATTCACAAAAACAAACTCAAAATGGATAAAGGACCTGAATGTGAGACAGGAAACCATCAAAACACTAGAGGAGAAAGTAGGAAAAAACCTCTCTGCCCTCAGCTGCAGCAGTTTCTTACTTGACACATCCCCAAAGGCAAGGGAATTAAAAGCAAAAATGAACTATTGGGGCCTCATGAAGATAAAAAGCTTCTGCTCTGCAAATGAAACAATCAACACAACTAAAAGCCAAACGAAGGAATGGGAAAAGATATTTGCAAATGACATATCGGACAAAGGGCTAGTATTCAAAATCTATAAAGAGCTCAACAAACTCCACACCCAAAAACGAAATAATCCAGTGAATAAATGGGCAGAAAACATGAATAGACACTTCTCTAAAGAAGACATCCAGATGGCCAACAGGCACATGAAAAGATGCTCAACATCGCTCCTCATCAGGGAATTACAAATCAAAACCACACTCAAATATCACCTCACACCAGTTAGAGTGGCTAAAATGAACAAATCAGGAGACTGTAGATGCTGGAGAGGATGTGGAGAAATGGGAACCCTCTTTCCCTGTTGGTGGGAATGCAAACTGGTGCAGCCGCTCTGGCAAATAGTGTGGAGGTTCCTCAAAAAATTAAAAATAGATCTACCCTATGACCCAGAAATAGCACTGCTAGGAATTTACCCAAGGGATACAGTAGTGCCGATCCATAGGGGCACTTGTACCCCAATATTTATAGCAGCACTTGCAACAATAGTCAAATTATGGAAAGAGACTAAATGTCCATCCACTGGTGAAAGGATAAAGAAATTGTGGTTTATATACACAATGGAATACTATGTGGCAATGAGAAAGAATGAAATCTGGCATTTTGTAGCAATGTGGATGGAACTGGAGAGTGTTCTGCTAAGTGAAATAAGTCATACAGAGAAAGACCGATACCATATGTTTCACTCTTATGAGGATCCTGAGAAACTTAACAGAAGACCATCAGGGAAGGGAAGGAAAAAAAAAGAGAGGGGGGGGGAGCCAAATCATAAGAGACTCTTAAAAACTGAGAATTAACTGAGGGTTGATGTGGTGTGGGATGGAGGGGAAAGTGGGTGATGGGCATTGAGGAGGACACCTGTTGGGGTGAGCACTGGGTGTTGTATGGAAACCAATTTTAACAATAAATTTCATTAAAAAAAAATGAAAATACCTTCTCCCATTTAGTAGGTTGCCTTTTAGTTTTGTTGACTCTTTCACTGTATAGAAGCTTTTAATCTTGGGGTTGTCCCAATAGGTGAAATTTACTTTTGTTTCCCTTGCCTCAGGAGACATATCTAGAGGAAGTTGTTATGGCCAATGTCAAAGATATTAGCCTGTGTTCTCCTAGAAAGTCGATATTTTCAGGTTTTACATTCAGGTATTTTATCCATTTTGAGTCCATTTGTGTGTATGGTGTAAGAACGTGGCCAAGTTTCAGTGTTTTGAATGCTGCTGTCCAGTTTTCCCAGCACCATTTTTTGAAGAGACTATTCTTTTTTTTCCCATTTGATATTCTTTCCTGGTCTGTTGATGATTAATTGAACATATGGTTGTGTTTTCATTTCTGGGTTTTCCATTCTGTTTCATTGATGTGTGTGTGTGTGTGTGTGTGTGTGTGTGTGCCAGCAACATACTTTCTTGGTTAGTACAGCTTTTTAATTTAACTTGGAGTCCAGAATTGTGATGTTTCTAGCATTGCTTTTTTTTTCAACTTTACTTTTAGCTATTTATGTCATTTTGTGGTTCCATAGAAATTTTAGTATTGTTTGTTCTAATTCTGTGAAAAAATGCTGTTGGTATTTTGATAGTGATTGTATTAAATGTGTAGATATCCTTGGATAATAATTGGCATTTTAAGCATAATCTTTCTTCCGATCCATGAGCATGGAATGCGTTTCCATTTCTTTGTGTCATATTCAATTTCTTTATTCAGTGTTTTATACTTTACAGGCTTTCACCTCTTTGGTTAGGTTTACTCTTAGTTATCTTATTTTGGTTGCAATTTTATTTGAAAACTTTTGTTTAATTTCTCTTTCTGCTGCTTCATTATTGGTGTAGAGAAACACAACAGATTTTTGTATGTTGATTTTGTATTATGAGACTTTACTGAATTCATTTATCAATTCTAGTGCAGTCTTTTTGGTGCAGTCTTTCAGGTTTTCTACATAGAGTATCAGGTCATCTTTAAATAGTGAAAGTTTGCCTTTTTACTTGCCGATTTGGAAGGCTTTTGCTTTTTTTGTTGTCTGATTGCTATAGCTAGGACTTTCCATATTATTTTGAACAAAAATGGTGGCAGCAGACATCTTTGTCTTCTTCCTGACCTTAAGGGAAAAGTTCTAAGCTTTTCACCATGAATGTTGTAAATGGTAGGCTTTACATGTGTGGACTTTATCATGCTGTTGTGTGTTTCCTCTTAACCTCTTCTGTTGAAGGTTTTTCATATGAATGGATGCTGTATTTTGTCAAAAATTTTTTTCTGCATTTATTGTAATGAGCATATGGTTCTTATCCTTTCTTTTATGTGATGTGTCACATTGATTGATTTGTGAATATTGAGCCCCTCTTTCCACCCATGTATAAATTCCACCTGAACGTGGTGTATGGTATTATTAATATATTGTTGAATTTGCTTTGCTAGTGTTTTGTTGAGTATTTTTGCATGTATGTTCATCAGGGATATTTACCAGTAGTTCTCTGTTTTAATGGTGTCTTTATCTGATTTTGACATTAGGGCGATGCTTGCTTATAGAATGAATTTGGAAGTTTTCCTTCCTTTTCTAGTTTTTGAAATAGTTGAGAAGAATAAGTATTTACTCTTCTTTACGTGTCTTATATAACTCGCCTGTAAAGCCATCTCGTCCTGGACTTTTGTTTGTTGGAATATTTTGCATTATTGATTCAATGTCCTTACTACTAACTGGTATGCTCAAATTGTTTATTTCCTCCTGATTCTATTTTGGGAGATTATATGTTTATTGGGAAGTTTTACATTCACTCTCATTTGTCCAATTTGTTTGGTATATAATTTTTCATAATATTCTTTTGCCATACATTTATTTTCTGCAGTGTCAGTTTGAATTTCTTTTCCTTCATTTCTCGTGTTATTTGATTTATCTTTTTTTATGTGTCTGGGATAGGTTTTCAATTTTTTAAATGTTCTTGAATGACCAACTCTTGTTCTTTTGATATTTTTCATTGTGCTTTTAGTCTCTTTATTTTTACACTATTTTGTATTATCTTCTTTCTTCTGCTAGTCTTAGGTTTGTTTGTTCTTGTTTTCTGGCTTGTGTAGGTGTAACATTAGGTTATTTATTTGGTATTTTTCTTGTA
Source organism: Leopardus geoffroyi (assembly GCF_018350155.1). NCBI lineage: Eukaryota > Metazoa > Chordata > Mammalia > Carnivora > Felidae > Leopardus > Leopardus geoffroyi. The sequence goes on from NC_059343.1 coordinate 50,914,893, forward strand.
TCTTGAAGTAAGCTTGTATTGCTATAAACTTCCCATTTAGAAGTGCTTTTTCTGTGTTCCAAATATTTTTGATCATTTTTCTACGTTTATTTTTTATTTCTTCTTTGATTTCTTCTTTGACACATTTTAGCAGCATGTTGTTTAGCCTCCATGTGTTTGTGTTCTTCACATATTTTTTCTTGTAATTAATTTTTACTTTCATACTCTTTGTTTCAAAAAGATGCTTGATGTGATTCCAAACTTCTTAAAATTTGTTAAGAGTTGTTTTGTGGCCTAACATGAGATCTATCCTTGAGAATGTTTCATATACACTTGAAAAGAATGTGTATTCCACTTTTTTTTTTTTTTGCATGGAATATGTTGTATATATCTGTTAGGTCCGTCTGGCGTGATGTGTTGATAAAAGGCACAAATCAATATTTTTGTATCTTCTGGGTAAATACTTAGGACTGTAATTGTTATTTTTAACATTTTGAGAAGCCTCCATATTGTTTTCCAGAGTTGCCACAACAGCTTGCATTCCCACCAAAGGTGCAAGAGTGTTTTCCTTTCCCTTCATCTTGCCAAAACCTGTTGTTTCCTGTGTTGTTAATTTTAGCCATTCTGACTGTTGTGAGGTGATATCTCATTGCACTTTTGATTAGTATTTCCCTGATGATGAGTGATGAGCATCTGTTCATGTGTCTCTTGACCATCTGGATGTCTTCTTTGGAAAAATGTTTATTCATATTTTCCGCCCATTTTTTAAATGTATTATTTGTTCGTTGAGTGTTGAGTTTTATAAGTTTTCTGTATATTTTGGATACTAGTCTTTTATCAGTTATACCATTTAAAAATATCTTCTCCCATTCCATATGTTGACTTTCAGTTTTGTTGAATGATTCCTTCCCTGTGCAGAAGTTTGCATTTTGATGAAGTTGCTATAGTTCATTTTTGCTTCTGTTTCACTTGCCTCTGGAGCTGTGTCTAGTAATAAGTTGCTATGACCAATGTCAAAGAGGTTATTACCCCTGTTCATCTGTAGGATTTTAATGATTTCTTGACTTAAATTTAGGTCTTTCATCCATTTTGAATTTATTTTTGTGTGTGGTGTAAGAAAGTCACCCAGTTTCCTTCTTTTGCAGTTTGCTGTCCAGTTTTCCCAACACCATTTCTTGAAGAGGCTATCTTTTTCAATTGAATATTCTTTCCTGCTTTGTCAAAGGTTTATTGACCATATAGTTGTGGGTTCATTTCTGGGTGTTCTTTTATTTTTATTTTTTAAATTTACATCCAAATTTGTTAGCATATAGTGCAACGATGATTTCAGGAGTAGATTCCTTATTGTCCCTTACCCATTTAGCCCATCCCCCCTCCCATACCCCCTCCAGCAACCCTCTGTTCATTCTCCATATTTATGAGTCTCTTCTGTTTTGTCTCCCTCCCTGTTTTTATATTATTTTTGTTTCCCTTCCCTTATGTTCATCTGTTTTGTCTCTTAAACTCCTCATGTGAATGAAGTCATATTAGTCAATCATTTCTGGGTTTTCTATTCTGTTCCATTGATCTGTTTGTTTTTGTGCCACTACTATACTGTATTGATCACTAGAGTTTTGTAATATAACTTGAAGTCTGGAATTGTGATGTCTCCAGCTTTGCTTTCCATTTTAAAGATTGCTTTGAATATTTGGGATTTTTTTTGTAGTTTCATACAAATTTTAGGATTGCTTGTTCTAGATCCATGAAAAATGCTGTTCATATTTTGATAGGGATAAATGCATAAAATGTGTAGATTGCTTTGGGTAATATAGACATTGTTACAATATTTGTTATTACAATCTATGAACATGGAATGTTTTTCTATTTCTCTACCATCAGTGTTTGATAGTTTTCAGAGTACAGATATTTGATCTCTATGGTTAGGTTTACTCCCAAGTATCTTATGGTTTTGGTGCAATTGTAAATGGGAATGATTCCTTTATTTGTCTTTCTGCTGCTTCATTATTAATGTATAGAAATGCAACCAATTTCTGTACATTGATTTTATATCCTGTGACTTTGCTGAATTCATGTATCACCTCTAGCACTTTTCTGGTGGAGTCTTTTTTATATTGCCTTTAAGATTTGAGCTTATGTTATTCTATCCCTACTTTCTTCAGTCCTTTTATCAAGAAAGAATGCTATATTTTGTCAAATGCTTTTTCTACATCCATTGATAGAATGATATGGTTCTTATCCTTTCTTTTATTAATGTGGTGTATAACATTGATTGGTTTATTGATATTGAACAACCCTTTCAGCCCAAGAATAAATCAACTTGATTTATAAATAATGATGATGAATAATTCCTTAATGTACTGTTGCATTCAATTTGCTAGTATCTTGTTGAGAATTTTTGCACTGATGTTCATCAAGGATATTGGTCTGTAATTCTCCTTTTTAATTCAGCCTTTTCCTGGTTTTGGAATCAATGTAATTCTGGCCTCATCTAAGGAGTTTTGATGTTTCCCTTCCATTTCCACTTTTTGGAAGATTTTCAGAAGAATAGGTTTTAATTCTTCTTCAAATATTTGGTAGAAATCCCCTAGCAAGCCATCCGTTCCTAGAATGTTATTTGTTGGGAGATTTTTGATTACTGATTCAATTTATCTCCTGATTATGGGTCTGGACAAATTTTCTATTTATCTCTGTTTCAGTTTTGGCAGTTTATGTGTTTCTAAGAATTTATCTATTTGCTCCAGATTGCTCAGTTTATCTGCATATAATTTTTCATAATATTCTCTTATAATTGTTCATATTTCTGCAGTGTTGTTTGTGATCTCTCCTCCTTCATTTGTGATTTTATTTATTTGCTTCCTTTATCTTTTCTTTTTAAGAAGTCTGGATAGGGTTTTATCAATTTTGTTAATTCTTTCAAAGAACCCCCTCTTAGTTTTGTTTATGTATTCTACTGTTTTTTTTTTTTTAATTTCTGTATCTTTTTTCTGCTCTAATCTTTTTTTTCCCCTTCTTCTGCTGGTTTTGGGTTTCATTTGGTGTTCTTTTCTCAGCTCCTTTAGGTGTGAGGTCAGGCTTTATATTTGAGACTTTTCTTCCTTCTTGAGTTAGCCCTGTATTGCTATATTCTTCTCTCTTATGACCACCTTTGCTACATCCCCCAAGAATTCAGAATGTCATGTTTTAATTTTCATTGGCATCCATGTATTTTTTTATTCTTTAATTTCCTAGTTAAGCCATTCGTTCTTTAGTAGGACATTCTTTAATTTCCATGTAGTTAGTGTCTTTCCAAATGTTTCTTGTGGTTGACTTCAAGTTTCATAGTGTTGTGGTCAGAAAATATGCATAACATTATTTCAATAATTTTGTATTGGTCGAGGCCTGATTTGTGACCCAGCATGTACTCTATTGTGGAGAATGTTCTATGTTCAATCGAAAACAATGGGTATCTTGTTGTTTTAAGGTGAAATGCTGTGAATATATCTGTTAAATCCATCTGATCCAGTGTGTCATTTAAAGCCATTGTTTCCTTATTTATCTTCTGCTTAGATTATCTGTGCATTGCTGGAAATGGAGTGTTAAAGTCTCCAACTATTATTGTATTGTTATCAGTGTGTTTCTTGAAGTTTGTTATTAATTGATTTATGTATTTGGGTACTCCCAAGATAGAGATCTATTATTAGATCTTCTTTTTTATTAGATCATTTTATTATGATATAGTTTCCTCCATCACTCATTATAGTCTTTTGTTAAAAATCTTGTTTGTCTTAGTATGTCTACTCCAGCTTTCTTTTGACGTCCATTAGCATGATAAACTGTTCTTCAACAACTCACTTTAAATCTGGAGGTGTCTTTTTTGTCTAAAATGTGCCTTTTTAAAGTAGCATATTGATGGGCCTTGTTGTTCATGCATTCCTGTACCCTATTTTTTATTGGAGCATTTAGTCCATTTACATTAAGAGTAAGTATTGATAGATATGAATTTAGTGCATTGTATTACCTGTAAAGTCGCTGTTCCTATAAGTTTTCTCTGTTGCTTTCTAGTCTTTGTTACTTTTGGTGTCTCTTTCCCACTCAAAGAAGCCTGATCCCCTTTAATAATTCTTGTAGACATGGTTTAGTGTTCACAAACTCCTTTAGTTTTTTGGTATCTTGGAAACTCTTTACCTCTCCTATTCTGAATGACAGCATTGCTGGGTAAAGTATTCTAGGCTGCACATGTTTCTGATTTAGCACATGCAATGTATCATGCCACTCCCTTCTGGCCTACCAAAATCTGTTGACAGGTCTGCTGCTAACGCTATCTGTCTACACTTGTAGGTTTAGGACCTTTTGATCTTAGATGCTTTCAAAATTCTATCTTTATCTTTGTATTTTGCAAGTTTCCCTATATGTCTTAGTTTTGAACCTGTTTGGGTTGATTTTGAGTTCTCTGTGCCTTTTGGATTTGAATGACTGTTTCCTTTCCCAGATTATGGAACTTTTGTTCAAATAAATCTGTCCCTTTTTCCAGATGTTCATCTTCTGGGACTCCTATGAAAAGGATATTATTGCACTTTATGCAGTCACTGAGTTCCCTAAGTCTATGTTTATATCTGGTAGTTTTCCTTCTGTCTCCTTTTAAACTTCATTATTTTCCATAATTTCAATTTCTGTGTCACCCATTCCATTCTCTGCTTCTTCCATCCTTGTTGTGATTATGATCAGCTGGTTTTGCATCTCAGCTACAACATTTGTTTATATCGGCTTGATTAATTTTCAGGTATTTAATCTCTGTAGAAATGGTTTATCTGGTGTCTTCTATGATTTTTTTATCACTGTTGTTCCAAATTCTTGTTCAGATATGTTAATTGTATTTTTTTTTTTATGAAATCCCTGGCTCTGGTTTCTTGATCTTTCTTTGTGGCAGAATTCCTGTGTCTTGTCATTTTGTCTAGGCTTCTGTCTTTGGTGTGTTATGAAAGCTTGTTGTGTTTCCTGCTTCTGAGAGTAATGTTATGCTAACAATTTGTTATACACTGTCCAGGGCCTGGTACTTCAGGAAGTGTTTCTCCTGTGTACTGTGTGCACTCTGCTGTTGTAATTTCCCTGATCTTTCCTCCAGGTCAGTCCTCTGTGGAGTTCCTCCTTGCTTGCAGAGGGGAGTGTTTGGACCTTTAATTAGGTTTGCTGATTTGTTTGTTAAAATAAGCCTGATTTCAAAAAAGAAAAAAAAAGCCCTGATACAAAATAAGAGAAAAGGACAATAAAAAGCTAACCAAACAAAAACTGTAGCCTAAATCCAAAGAAAAAGAAAGCAAGAAAGAAGAACAAAAAACAAAGAAAAAGAAGCCTAATCCAAAACATGAGAAAAAGAAACAAAAACATAACTAAATGAATAAACTATAAACCTTAATTAAAAAAAAAAAACTTGTACTCTTTCTAGCAGAACCGAATCTGATGTTTTAGGGCACTTTGTGATCAGTAGACTTGGTGCACATGGCGGGGTTGGGGGGGGGGGCTTGTGTTGGTCCTCTGGAGGAGAGGCCTGCTGCACTGGCTCACAATCAGCCCTTGTAAAGATGTCCCTGTAGGGCACAGGAGGGTAGGGTTTGTTGTATGTGGCTGAAGTCCTGAGCCCTGACTGGGGGCACCTCATTGCTTGCTGAAGTTGGACACTGCTGGTGCATGGAGGAAGATGGAGTCACTCTGCTCTCTCAGCCCAGGTAACACTGTTCAAGTAGCCCTCACAGACAAGTGAATAATCTCCCCTCCTAGGTTCCAGGATTCCCTCAGATCCCCGCCTTCAAACCTTCTGTGCCTGGGCTGTTGACCTGCCTGGTGCCACAGCTCTCCTGTGTTCTATTTCTGGTGAGCAACTGGGTTCAAAACTCAAAGGCATCGACCCACTCCCTTTCTCCAGAGGCATGGACTTATCCCCTCCTCCAGAGGAGAGCCTTTTCATGCTGCACCTGGTGCTGTTCTTTCCCAGAAAAGCAGTCGCATGGCTGAGAAGGGGCCTGGAGCTTATGGTGGAGCACAGCGAAAAGCTGTAACCACTTTATTGCCCTCTGTGCATGTCTCTGTCCCCCTGCTATTGAATGCCATTCAAACATACCATCACGGTCTTTTGTCTTTGGAGATGCAATATATCCTCTTCAAAATGCACTACAGGAAGGGGAACATTCTCTTCCAATGTGACCTAGGGGATCCCCACACCATTCTGTCCACTGTCCACTCCTGGGCCTCCCTTCCTTTTCACCTTCACACCATGCTGTCCACTGTTGCCCACCTGGATCTACTCCAGTAAATGGAACAGAGTTCCAAAAACTCAGAATTTCAGCTCCAGTGTTTGCAAAAATTTGCAATTGTCAGTTCCTCACCAACAATTCTGCAGTCGATAGTTTTGCTGGAGTGCTTTTCTTGCACAAAACCAACATGCTGCTCTCTCTCCTCCTTTCTCTTTCTCCTCTCTGTGAAAAAGGCTCCCGCCTCTTGCAGCACTGATACTTTTCTCTTCCCCCATTTCCCTCTCCCCACTGTAAACCTGCCATGTTCTCTCCATCAAACTATGCAGATTGTTCTCTTAATCCTCAAATTGTTTTCCCGGGTGTTTAAAATTATTTGATGTTGATCTAGTTGTGTTTGAAGGGCAAGATAAGCCCAGGGTCCCCCTACTACTTTGTCATCTTAACTCATCCTTCTCAAGTAACATCTTTGGTTGGGAGATTTTTGAGTAATGATTCAATTTCTTTGCTGGTCTGTTCAAGTTTTTATTCCTTCCTGTTTCAGTTTTGGTAGTTTATGTGTCTAAGAATTTGTCCATGTCTTCCAGGTTGCCCAGTTTATTGGAATATAATTCTTCATAATGTTCTTTTATAATTGTTTCATTTCTGTGGTGTTAGTTTTTACTTGTCTTTTCTAATTTGTGATTTTATTTACCTGGGTCTTTTATTTTTGTCAAGTCTGGTTAGGGGTTTATCAATTTTATTATTATTATTTTTTTACACATCTATTCCTCGTTTCATTGGCATGTTTTTTTTGTTTGTTTGTTTCTATATCACTTATTTCTGCTCTAATTTTTCTTATTTCCCTTCTGTTGGCTTTAGGCTTTGTTTGTTGTTCTTTTTCTAGTTCCTTTAGGTGTAAGGTTATGTTGTTTATTTGAGATATTTCTGGTAGGCCAGTTTTGTTACTCCTTCCCTGTTAGGACTGCTTTTGCTGCATCCCAAAGGTTTTGAAGCATCAAATTTCATTTTTATTTATTTCCATGTATTTTTTAATGCTGATTTATTTTTGAGAGAGAGAGAGAGAGCATGAGCAGGGGAGGGGCAGGGAGAGAGGGAGACACAGAATCTGAAGCAGGTTCCAAGCACCCATGCTGACAGTGCAGAGCCTGATGTGGGGCTCAAACCCACGAATTGTGGGATCATGACATGAGCTGAATTCAGACACTCAACCAACTGAGCCATGCAGGCTCCCCTGTTTCCGTGTATTTTTCAAAATTTCATCCTTCCTTTCCTGGTTGACTCATTCATTCTTTAGTAGCATATTGTTTAACCTCCATGTATTTGTGGTCTTTCCAAATTTTTTCTTGGGGTTGACTTCTAGTTTCATAGTGTGTTCAGACAATATTCATGTTATGATCTCAATCTCTTTGTACTTGTTGAAATCTGTTTTGTGACCTACTTTGTAATCTATTCTGGAGAATGTCCCACGTACACTTGAAAAAAAATGTATATTCTGCTGCTTTAGGAATGTTCTAAATATATCTGTGAAGTCCATATGGTTCAGTGTGTGTGTCATTCAAAGCCTTTGGTTCCTTGTTGATTTTCTGCTTAGATCAACTATGCATTGATGTAATTGAGGTGGTAAAATTCCCTACTATTATTGTATTATTACCAATTAGTTCCTTTTTTGTTATTAATTATTTTATATATTTCCATGCATCTATTTTGGGGGCATAAATATTTACAATTGTTAGATCTTCTTGTTGGATAGACCCTTTTATTATGATATAGTGCCTTTTTTCATCTCTTGTTACAGTCTTCGATTTACAGTCCTGTTTGTCTGATACAAGTTTTGCTACTCTGGCTTTCTTTTGACTTGAATTTGCATTATAAATGTTTCTCCATCTCTTCACCTTCAACCTGAAGGTGTCTTTAGGTCTAAAGTGAGTCTCTTGGGGCACCTGGGTGCCTCAGTGGGTTAAGCAGCTGACTTCAGCTCAGGTCATGATCTCACGGTTTGTGGGTTCGAGCCCTGTGTCAGGCTCTTTGCTGACAGCTCAGAGCCTAGAGCCTGCGTCAGATTCTGTGTCTCCCTCTCTCTCTGCCCCTCCCCTGCTGCTGCTCTGTTTTCCTCTCTGTCTCAAAAATAAACATTAAATACATTTAAAACGAGTCCCTTGTAGGCAGCTTGTAGAGGATTCTTATTATTTTCTTTATCAACTCTGTCATACTATCTTTTGGTTGGAACAAAATGCTCCAATTTACATTCCACTTACATTCAAAATAGTTATTGGTAGATATGTATTTATTGCAATTTTATTACTTATTTTGTTGTGGTTTCTGGAGATTTTTCTCTGTCCCTTTGTAGTCTTTGTCTCTTTTGGTCATTCCCTCCCACTTAAAAAGTCCCCTTTCATTTTTGTTTTGCAGTGCTGGTTTAGTGGTCATGAACTCCTCTAGTTTTTGTTTATATATAGGAAAACTCTTTATCTTTCCTTCTACTCTATTCAATGCAAATTTTTCCCATTCAGCAAAATGAATATATCATGCCACTAACTTTGGCTTGCCAAGTTTCTGTTGAGATATCTCCAGCTAGGTTTATGGGTCTTAACTTGTAAGTTAAGGGCTTTTTTTTTTGTCTTCCTGCTTTTAGGATTTTTCTTGTAATCACTATATATTAAAATTGTAATTACAATATGTCTTGGTATTGGCCTGCTTTGTTGATTTTTATGGGAGTTCTCTGTGCCTCCTGGATTTGGATATCTGTTTCCTTCCCCAGATTAGGGAAGTTTTCAGCTATTATTTACTTAAATAAACCCCCTTTTCTCTCTATTCTTCTGTAACTCCTATTATAGGAATGTTATTACATTTGATGGAGGCACTGTGTTCTCCAAGCCTATTGTCGTGACTCATAATTCTTTTTTCTCTTTTTTGTTCAGCTTTATTATTTTCCATTATCCTATCTTCTATATCAGTTATTCCTCCTCCTACTTCTTCCATTATTGTGGTCATTATATACAGTCAATTTCAAATCTCAATTATTGCATTTTTCATTTCTAAGTGCTTTACACAAGCCAGCAAATATCTTTAAGATAGTTGCTTTCAATTCTCCATCAGGCATATTACTTTTATCTGTTTCAATTAAATATCTGGTCGTGATCTTTTCTTCTTTCTTTTCTTCTTCTGTCTTGGCATTTGTCTAAGTTTCAGTCTTATTCTTTGTGTTAGAAAACCCTGTTAATGTTTTCTGTTCTTGAGAATAATGGCTTTATGAAGAAGAGGTCATATAGTGTCCAGGGACTGGTGCTTCAGGTAGTGTCTCTGGTGTGTGCTGCATGCATTCTCTTGCTGTGTTTTGGCTGTTCTATCCTTCAAGCCCATTTTCTGCAGTGGCTCTCCTAGCCTTCAGTGGGCAGTGTTTGACCCTTGGCCATAGTGTGGCCAGTTTTAACCAGGTGTGCTCTATTCTGCTTGTTAAATGAGACATGATGCTACGTCCACTAGAACTGAAGCCTTTTGGAATGGTCTGGTTGGGAGACTTTTTGTGTCTGGGTGTTTTTGCTGTTCTTTTGGGGTAAGGGGCTTGTTGGTCCTTATGCACACTTTCTCAAGAAATGTAGTACCAACAGGGCACTGAGGGAGCAGGACTTGGTGTAAGCAGGTTAGGCAGCCAGTGTCAGCACTGTGCCATTTACTGCAGGTGATTCTGTAATTATACTGAGGGGCAAGGGAGGGAAATGGCATCAGCCAGCTCCTTTGTCCTTGGAGAGGAGTCTCCATGCTAGCTGCTCTCAGAGAAGCACCCCAAGAAAAGTGAATAATTTCCCTATGCATGTCCCAGGTGTTTTTCAGATAACTGTTTTTCATGTTGTCTGTCTCCTAGTTACTTGCCTGCCTGGAACAGCACAGTGCTCTTTGTGCAGTATCCCAGCTAAGACTGATGACTTTAAAAACTCCAGAATTTAGGAAAGTGCTGTGTCAGGGACCTTAACTGGTCTTCTAGGGGAAGGTCTCACCATGCTGGGACTGATGCAGATTTGACTAAGAATGGCAGTCACACCAGAGTGCAGAGGTGTTGTATTTGGAGCAAGGAACTAAACTGGCAGTATCCGAGTTAACCATCCTCAGCAGGTGTCTCTGTGCCTATGTGGGCAGTGGGGGAAGGAAATTGCACCCACTGGCTGGATTGTCTCTGGAGAGACATTTCTGTGAACACCACCTCTCACAGTTGGAATCCAAGAACAGTGAACAGTCTTTCCTCCCGTGTACGTTAGGTAATCCTCAGATTACACCATCTGCCCCAGGGTTTTTTGCCAACCTTCTTTCCAGGAATAGGGCAGCAACCTTAAGTCTCTATCCCAGCCAAGCCCTCTGACCTTTAAAACTCGTCTTTGAGCCCCAATGGCTGCAAAAACTCAGGAAATTCAGCCCCTCTCGTTTTCCAGCCAATTGCTTTGGGGAAGTGTTCTCCTTGTGGGGTTCCTGCATACCCCCCCCCTCTCTGTCTCTGTCTCTGTCTCTCTGTCTCTCTGTCTCTGTCTCTCTCTCTCTCTCTATTTCTCTCTCTCTCACACACATACACACACACACCCCTCTCTTAGAGACCAGGGATTCATCTCCTTTGCAGCACCTGAATTCTGTTTCTCTCTCAAACCAAGTCTCCACACTTCCTACCTTCCTCAGTGTGGCTTCTCTCCCTCTAGTTGTGAAGTTTGTTCTACAAATCCTCAGGTCAATTTCTTGGGTGTGCAGAATGATTTGATAGATACCTAATTGTGTTTCAGGGACAAGACTAGGGTCCTCCTATTACACCACCATCTTCAAGATGCGAGTCCGTTATTGATCTCTTTATCTTGAAATGATCTTGCATCTCATAGATGAATTTCATATGATCATGATGTAAATATTTTAAATATGCTTTTGAAATTCACTTTGCTAGTATTGAGAATATCTCCATCTAAATTCATCATGGGTGTTGAACTATAATTTTATTTTAGTTTAGTTTTCATTTCTGGCTTTGCTATCAGGGTAATGTTAGCTTCATAAATTGAGTTAAATCTCACTTCTTCAATTTTTTTGAAGAGTTTGATGGGGCATTCTGGGTGGCTCAGTCTGTTAAGCGTCCAACTCTGGATTTCAGCTCAGGTTATCATCTTACAGTGGTGAGATCAAGCCCTGTGTTGGGGTCCTCGCTGGGTACAAAGCCTATTTAAGGTTCTCTCCCTCTACCTCTGCCCCTCCCCACTTATTAACATGCACTTGCACTGTCTCTGTCGAAATAAATAAATAAATAAATAGGTTGAGAAACTACAGCATTGATTATACTTTAAATGTTTCATAAAATTAACCATTGAAACCATATGTTGGTGGGATTTTTTTCTGGAGGGTTTTGATTACTGATTTAATCTTTTACTAGTTATTGGCCTGTTTATACTATTCTGTTTCTTCATGATTCTGTATTCTTAGGGTGTATATCACTAGGAATGTATTAATTTCTTCTAGGTTGTCCATTTTTTGGTTTATAATTTTTCATAGGGTTCTCTCGTTATTCTTTGTATTTCTGGTATATTGAATTTTAGTGAGTGCATATATGTTTAAAATTGTACTATCTTCTTGACGAAATGACTCGCTTATCATTATATAATTACCTTCTTTGTCTCTTGTGAAAGATTTTTGTTAAAAAAAAATTAAAACAGGGGCGCCTGGGTGGCTCAGTATGTTGAGCATCCGACTTTGGTTCAGGTCATGATCTCATGGTTCATAAGTTCGAGCCCCTCATTGGGCTCTGTGCTGATGGCTCAGAGCCTGGAGCCTACTTTGGATTCCGTGTTTCCCCCACTCTCTGCCTCTCCCATGCTCATGCTCTGTCTCTCTTTGTCTCAAAAATTAAACATTAAAAACTTAAAGCTTGGGGCGCCTGGGTGGCTCAGTCGGTTAAGTGGCCGACTTCAGCTCAGGTCATGATCTCGCGGTCCGTGAGTTCGAGCCCCACATCGGGCTCTGTGCTGACAGCTCAGAGCCTGGAGCCTGTTTCAGATTCTGTGTCTTCCTCTCTCTGACCCTCCCCTGTTCATGCTCTGTCTCTCCCTGTCTCAAAAATAAATAAAACGTTAAAATTAAAAAAAAAAAACCTTAAAGCTTATTTTGTAATAAGTATAGCTCACCGCTGCTTTGTTTTGTTTTGTTGTTGTTATTGTTGAATTAATGACTTTTGCTATCCTTTGACTCAGCCTATGTGTTTCCTTATAGCTAAAATGAGTCTATTATAGACAGCACACAGGTAACTTTTATTTTATCCATTTATCTACTCTATATTTTTTAATGAGATAATAATCCATTTACACTTAAAGTAGCTATTTTTAGTTATTGATAGGGCTCCTGGGTGGCTCAGTTAAGCATCAGACTCTTGATATCAGCTCAGGGGATGATACTATTTTTTTTTTTTTTGGTGTTTGTTCGTTTGTTTATTTTATTTTATTATTTATTTTTTAAATTTACATCTAAATTAGTTAGCATATAGAGAAACAATGATTTCAGGAGTAGATTCCTTAGTGCTCCTTATATATTTAGCCCATACCCCCTCCCACAACCACTTCAGTAACCCTCAGTTTGTTCTCCATGTTTATGAGTCTCTTCTGTTTTGTCCCGCTCCCTGTTTTTATATTATTTTTGTTTCCCTTCTCGTATGTTCATCTGTTTTATCCCTTAAAGTCCTCACATGAGTGAAGTCATATAATTTTTGTCTTTCTCTAACTAATTTCACTTAGCATAATACCCTCCAGCTCCATCCACACAGTTGCAAATGGCAAGATTTCATTCTTTTTGATTGCCGAGTAATACTCCTTTGTGTGTGCGTGTGTGCGTGTGTGTGTGTGTGTGTGTGTGTGTGTGTGTATATATATATATATATATATATATATATATATATATACCACGCTCTTTATCCACTCATCGATGCACACTTGGGCTCTTTCCATACTTTGGCTATTGTGGATAGTACTGCTATAAACATTGGGGTGCATATGTCCCTTCAAAGCAGCACACCTTTATACCTTGTATAAATGGCTAGTACTGCAATTGCTGGGTTGTAGGGTAGTTCTATTATTATTTATTTTTTATTATTTTCATTTTTTAAACTTAATTTTATTTTTTAATATCAAATTTATTGTCAAATTAGTTTCCATGCAACACCCAGTGCTCATCCCAACAGGTGCCCTCCTCAATACCCATCACCCACCCTCCTCTCCCTCCCACCCCTCATCAACCCTCAGCTTATTCTCAGTTTTTAAGAGTCTCTTATGCTTTATCTCTCTCCCTCTCTAACCTTTTTTTGTTCTTCCCCTCCCCCATGGTCTTCTGTTAAGTTTCTCAGGATCCACATAAGAGTGAAAACACATGGCATCTGTTTTTCTCTATATGACTTATGTCACTTAGCAGAACACTCTCCAGTTCCATCCACGTTGCTATAAAGGGCCATATTTTGTTCTTTCTCATTACCATGTAGTATTCCATTCTGTATATAAACCACAACTTCTTTACCCACTCATCAGTTGATGGACATTTAGGCTCTTTCCATAATTTGGCTATTGTTGAGAGTGCTGCTATAAACGTTGGCGTATAAGTGCATCAGCCCTCCTGTATCCCTTGGGTAAATTTCTAGCAGTGCTATTGCTGGGTCATAGGGTAGATCTATTTTTAATTCTTTGAGGAAACTCCACCCTGTTTTGCAGAGTGGCTGCACCAGTTTGCATTCCCACCAACAGTGCAAGAAGGTTCCCGTTTCTCCACATCCTCTCCAGCATCTATAGTCTCCTGATTTGTTCATTTTGGCCACTCTGACTGGCGTGAGGTGATATCTGAGTGTGGTTTTGATTTGTATTTCCCTGACGAGGAGCGACGTTGAGAATCTTTTCATATGCCTGTTGGCCATCTGGATGTCTTCTTTAGAGAAGTGTCTATTCATGTTTTCTACCCATTTCTTCACTGGATTATTTGTTTTTTGGGTGTGGAGTTTGGTGAGCTCTTTATAGATTTTGGATACTAGCCCTTTGTCTGATATGTCATTTGCAAATATCTTTTCCCATTCTGTTGGTTGACTTTTAGCTTTGTTGATTGTTTCCTTTGCAGTGCAGAAACTTATTGTCTTCATGAGGTCCCAATAGTTCATTTTTGCTTTTACTTCCTTTGCCTTTGGGGATGTGTCAAGTAAGAAATTGCTGCGGCTGATGTCAGAAAGGTTTTTCCTGCTTTCTCCTCTCGCAGTTTGATGGTTTCTTGTCTCACATTCAGGTCCTTTATCCATTTTGAGTTTATTTTTGGACTGGTGTCAGAAAGTGGCCTAGTTTCATTCTTTTGCATGCTGCTGTCCAGTTCTCCCAGTACCATTTGTGAAAGAGACTGTCTTTTTTCCATTGGATATTCGTTCCTGCTTTGCCAAAGATTAGTTAGGCATACTTTTGTGCGTCTCTATTCTATTCCATTGGTCTATGTGTCTGTTTTTTGTGCCAATACCATGCTGTCTTGTTGACCACATTAATAAAAGAAAAGAAAGAAAAGAAAAGAAAGAAAAGAAAAGAAGAGAACCATATAATCCTGTGAATTGATGCAGAGAAAGCATTTGACAAAATTCAGTATCCTTTCTTAACACAAACGCTCAAGAAAGTCGGGATTGAAGGAACATACTTATTCATCATAAAAGCCACTTATGAAAAGCCCACAGTTAATATCATCCTCAATGGGGAAAAACTGACAGCTTTCCCCCTGACATCAGGAATATGACAAAGATGTCCACTCTCACTGTTGTTGTTTCACATACTGTTGGAAGTTCTAACGTCAGCAGACAACAAAAGGAAATCAAAGGCATCAAAATTGGCAAAGATGAAGTCAAGCTTTCACTTTTTGCAGATGACATGATTTTATACATGGAAAACCAGATAGACTCCACCAAAAGTCTGCTAGAACTGATACATGAATTCAGCAAAGTCACAGGATACAAAATCAATGTACAGAAATCAGTTGCATTCTTATACACTAATAATAAAGCAACAGAAAGACAAATAAAGAAACTGATCCCATTCACAAATGGACCAAGAAACATAAAATACCTAGGAATCAACCTAACCAAACATGTAAAAGATCTGTATGCTGAAAACTATAGAAAGCTTATGAAGGAAATTGAAGAAGATATAAAGAAATGGAAAAATATCCCGTACTCATAGATTGGAAGAATAAATATTGTTAAAATGTCAATACTACCCAAAGCTATCTACACATTCAATGCAATCCCAATCAAAATTGCACCAGCATTCTTCTTGAGTCTAAAACAAGCAATCTTGATATAGAAGGGGGGAACCGGAAGATGGCGGCTTAGGAGGAAGCTGGGCTCACCGCGCATCCTGCTGATCACTTAGATTCCACTTACACCTGCCTAACTAACCCAGAAAACCACCAGAAACTAGCAGAACGGAGTCGCCGGAGCCAAGCGCAGACGAGAGGCCCACGGAAGAGGGTAGGAAAGGGGAGAGGCGGTGCGCGCTCCACGGACTGGCGGGAGAGAGCTGGGGAGGAGGGGAGGCCCGCCAGCCAAGCAGAGACCCTGAGTCTGGCTCACAACAGCGGAGGGGCCAGACGAAGTGTGTTCCAACAGCAAGCGGGACTTGCTTAGCATCTGGGAGGTCATAAGTTAACAGCTCTGCTCAGAAAGCGGAAAGCCTGGAGGACAAAGGAAGGGAGAGTTGCTGAGCCCCCAGAGGACAGAGCTCAGTTTGGTGGGGAACAAAGGCGCTCGCCAGCGCCATCTCCCTCGCCCACCCCCCAGTCAAAATCCCAAAGGGAACCAGTTCCTGCCAGGGAACTTGCTTGCTCCCCGCAAACACCCAACGCTGTGCTTCTGCGGAGCCACCCCTCCTGCGGCGGGTCTGACTCCCTCCCGCTGCCACAGGGCCCCTCCTGAAGTGGATCACCTAAGGAGAAGTGAGCTAAGCCAGCCCCTCCTGTCCCTGTGAACCTTGCCTACCCACCCCAGCTAATACACCAGATCCCCAGCTCCACAAGCCTGGCAGTGTGCAAGTAGCCCAGATGGGCCACACCACCCCACAGTGAATCCCACCCCTAGGAGAGGGGAAGAGAAGGCACACACCAGTCTGACTGTGGCCACAGCCGTGAGCCAGGGCAGACATCAGGTCTGACTGTGACTCCGCCCACCAGCTCCAGTTATACACCACAGCACAGGGGAAGTGCCCTGCAGGTCCGCACCACTCCAGGGACTATCCAAAATGACCAAACGAAAGAATTCCCCACAGAAGAATCTCCAGGAAATAACAACAGCTAATGAACTGATCAAAAAGGATTTAAGTTAATATAACAGAAAGTGAATTTAGAAAAATAGTCATAGGGGCGCCTGGGTGGCGCAGTAGGTTAAGCGTCTGACTTCAGCCAGGTCACGAACTCGCGGTCCGTGAGTTCGAGCCCCGCGTCAGGCTCTGGGCTGATGTCTCAGAGCCTAGAGCCTGTTTCTGGTTCTGTGTCTCCCTCTCTC
Organism: Leopardus geoffroyi; assembly: GCF_018350155.1. Classification (NCBI taxonomy): domain Eukaryota; kingdom Metazoa; phylum Chordata; class Mammalia; order Carnivora; family Felidae; genus Leopardus; species Leopardus geoffroyi. The sequence continues at coordinate 50,931,615 of NC_059343.1, forward strand.
TCTGCCCCTCCCCCATTCGTGCTCTGTCTCTCTCTGTCCCAAAAATAAATAAACGTTGAAAAAAAATTTAGAATAATAGTCATAAAATTAAACGCTGGGCTTGAAAACAGTATAGAGGACAGCGGAGAATCTCTTGCTACAGAGATCAAGGGACTAAGGAACAGTCAGGAGGAGCTGAAAAATGCTTTAAATGAAATGCAAAACAAAATGGAAACAACGACGGCTCGATTGAAGAGGCAGAGGAGAGAATAGGTGAACTAGAAGATAAAGTTATGGAAAAAGAGGAAGCTGAGAAAAAGAGAGATAAAAAAATCCAGGAGTATGAGGGGAAAATTGGAGAACTAAGTAACACACTAAAAAGAATTAATATATGTATAATTGGTATCCCAGAGGAGGAAGAGAGAAGGAAAGGTGCTGAAGGTGTACTTGAAGAAATAATAGCTGAGAACTTCCCTGAACTGGGGAAGGAAAAAGGCATTGAAATCCAAGAGGCACAGAGAACTCCCTTCAGACGTAACTTGAATCAATCTTCTGCATGACATAGCATAGTGAAACTGGCAAAATACAAGGATAAAGAGAAAATTCTGAAAGCAGCAAGGGATAAACGTGCCCTAACTTATAAAGGGAGGCTATAAAACTCGTGACTGATCTCTCTTTTGAAACTTGGCAGGCCAGAAAGGATTGGCACGAGATTTTCAGTGTGCTAGACAGAAAAAATATGCAGCCGAGAATCCTTTATCCAGCAAGTCTGTCATTTAGAATAGAAGGAGAGATAAAGGTCTTCCCAAACAAACAAAAACTGAAGGAATTTGTCACCACTAAACCAGCCCTACAAGAGATCCAAAGGGGGATCCTGTGAGACAAAGTACCAGAGACATCACTACAAGCATAAAACATACAGACATCACGATGACTCTAAACCCGTATCTTTCTATAATAACACTGAATGTAAATGGATTAAATGCGCCAACCAAAAGACATAGGGTATCAGAATGGATAAAAAAACAAGACCCATCTATTTGCTGTCTACAAGAGACTCATTTTAGATCTGAGGACACCTTTAGATTGAGAGTGAGGGGATGGAGAACTATTTATCATGCTACTAGAAGCCAAAAGAAAGCTGGAGTAGCCATACTTATATCAGACAAACTAGACTTAAATTAAAGGCTGTAACAAGAGATGAAGAAGGGCATTATATAATAATTACAGGGTCTATTCATCAGGAAGAGCTAACAATTATAAATGTCTATGCACCAAATACCGGAGCCCCCAACTATATAAAACAATTACTCACAAACATAAGCAACCTTATTGATAAGAATGTGGTAATTGCAGGGGACTTTAACACCCCACTTACAGAAATGGATAGATCATCTAGACACATGGTCAATAAAGAAACAAGGTCCCTGAATGACACATTGGACCAGATGGACTTGACATGTATTTACAACTCTGCATCCCAAAGCAGCAGAATATACTTTCTTCTCGAGTGCACATGGAACATTTTCCAAAATAGATCATATACTGGGTCACAAAACAGCCCTTCATAAGTATACAAGAATTGAGATCATAACATGTACTCTTTCAGACCACAATGCCATGGAGCTTGAAATCAACCACAGGATGAAGTCTGGAAAACATCCAAAAGCATGGAGGCTAAAGAACACCCTACTAAAGAATGAGTGGGTCAACCAGGCAATTAGAGAAGAAATTAAAACATTAATGGAAACAAACAAAAATGAAAATACAACAATCCAAATGCTTTGGGATGCAGCGAAGGCAGTCCTGAGAGGAAAATATATTGCAATCCAGGCCTATCTCAAGAAACAAGAAAAATCCCAAATACAAAATCTAACAGCATACATAAAGGAAATAGAAGCAGAAGAGCAAAGGTAGCCTAAACCCAGCAGAAGAAGAGAAATAATAAAGATCAGAGCACAAATAAACAATATAGAATCTAAAAAACTGTAGAGCAGATCAACGAAACCAACAGTTGGTTTTTTGAAAAAATAAACAAAATTGACAAACCTCTAGCCAGGCTTCTCAAAAAGAAAAGGGAGATGACCCAAATAGATAAAATCATGAATGAAAATGGAATTGTTACAACCAATCCCTCAGAGATACAAACAATTATCAGGGAATACTATGAAAAATTATATGCCAACAAATTGGACAACCTGGAAGAAATGGACAAATTCCTAAACACCCACACTCTTCCAAAACTCAATCAGGAGGAAATAGAAAGCTTGAACAGACCCATAAGCAGCGAGGAAACTGAATCGGTTATCAAAAATCTCCCAACAAATAAGAGTCCAGGACCAGATGGCTTCCCAGGGGAGTTCTACCAGACGTTTAAAGCAGAGATAATACCTATCCTTCTCAAGCTATTCCAAGAAATTGAAAGGGAAGGTAAACTTCCAGACTCATTCTATGAAGCCAGTATTACTTTGATTCTTACACCAGACAGAAAACCAGTAAAAAAAGAGAACTACCGGCCAATATCCCTGATGAATATGGATGCAAAAATTCTCAACAAGATACTAGCAAATCGAATTCAACGGCATATAAAAAGAATTATTCACCATGATCAAGTGGGATTCATTCCTGGGATGCAGGGCTGGTTCAAAATTCGCAAATCAATCAAAGTGATACATCACATTAATAAAAGAAAAGATAAGAACCATATGATCCTGTCAATCGATACAGAAAAGGCCTTTGACAAAATCCAGCACCCTTTCTATATAAAAACGTTTGATAAAGTTGGGATAGAAGGAACATACTTAAACATCATTAAAGCCATTTATGAAAAGCCCACAGCTAACATCATCCTCAATGGGGAAAAACTGAGAGCTTTTTCCCTCAGATCAGGAACATGACAGGGATGCCCACTCTCGATGCCTTTGTTTAACATAGTGTTGGAAGTTCTAGCATCAGCAATCAGACAACAAAAAGAAATCAAAGGCATCAAAATTGGCAAAGATGAAGTCAAGCTTTCGCTTTTTGCAGATGACGTGATATCATACATGGAAAATCCGATAGACTCCACCAAAAGTCTGCTAGAACTGATACATGAATTCAGCACAGTTGCAGGATACAAAATCAATGTACAGAAATCAGTTATATTCTTATACACTAACAATGAAGCAACAGAAAGACAAAGAAACTGATCCCATTCAAATTGCACCAAGAAGCATAAAATACCTAGGAATCAACCTAACCAAAGATGTAAAAGATCTGTGTGCTGAAAACTATAGAAAGCTTATGAAGGTAATTGCAGAAGATATAAAGAAATGGAAAAACATTCCCTGCTCATGGATTGGAAGAATAAATATTGTCAAAATGTCAATACTACCCAAAGCTATCTACACATTCAATGCAATCCCAATCAAAATTGCACCAGCATTCTTCTCGAAGCTAGAACAAGCAATTCTAAAATTCATATGTAACCACAAAAGGCCCTGAATAGCCAAAGTAATTTTGAAGAAGAAGACCAAAGCAGGAGGCATCACAATCCCAGACTTTAGCCTCTACTACAAAGCTGTAATCATCAAGACAGCATGGTATTGGCACAAAAACAGACACATAGACCAATGGAATAGAATAGAAACCCCAGAACTAGACCCACAAAAGTATGGCCAACTCATCTTTGACAAAGCAGGAAAGAACATCCAATGGAAAAAAGACAGTTTCTTTAACAAATGGTGCTGGGAGAACTGGACAGCAACATGCAGAAGGTTGAAACTAGATAACTTTCTGACACCATTCACAAAAATAAACTCAAAATGGATAAAGGACCTGAATGTGAGACAGGAAACCATCAAAATCCTAAAGGAAAAAGCAGGAAAAGACCTCTCTGACCTCAGCTGTAGCCATCTCTTACTCGACACATCCCCAAAGGCAAGGGAATTAAAAGCAAAAATGAATTACTGGGACCTTATGAAGATAAAAAGCTTCTGCACAGCAAAGGAAACAACCAAAAAAACTAAAAGACAACCAACGGAATGAGAAAAGATCTTTGCAAATGACATATCAGACAAAGGGCTAGTATCCAAAATCTATAAAGAGCTCACCAAACTCCACACCCGAAAAACAACCCAGTGAAGAAATGGGCAGAAAACATGATAGACACTTCTCTAAAGAAGACATCTGGATGGCCAACAGGCACATGAAAAGATGCTCAACGTTGCTCCTCATCTGGGAAATACAAATCAAAACCACACTCAGATATCACCTCACGCCAGTCAGAGTGGCCAAAATGAACAAATCAGGAGACTATAGATGCTGGAGAGGATGTGGAGAAACGGGAACCTTCTTGCACTGTTGGTGGGAATGCAAACTGGTGCAGCCGCTCTGGAAAACAGTGTGGAGGTTCCTCAGAAAATTAAAAATAGACCTACCCTATGACCCAGCAATAGCACTGCTAGGAATTTACCCAAGGGATACAGGAGTACTGATGCATAGGGGCACTTATACCCCAATGTTTATAGCAGCACTCTCAACAATAGCCAAATTGTGGAAAGAGCCTAAATGTCCATCAACTCATGAATGGGTAAAGAAATTGTGGTTTATATACACAATGGAGTACTACATGGCAATAAGAAAGAACGAAATATGGCCCTTTGTAGCAACGTGGATGGAACTGGAGAGTGTGATGCTAAGTGAAATAAGCCATACAGAGAAAGACAGATACCATATGTTTTCACTCTTATGTGGATCCTGATATACTTAACAGAAACCCATGGGGGAGGGGAAGGAAAAAAAAAAGTGGTTAGAGTGGGAGAGAGCCAAAGCCTAAGAGACTCTTAAAAACTGAGAACAAACTGAGGGTTGATGGGGGGTGGGAGGGAGGGGAGTGTGGGTGATGGGCATTTCGGAGGGCACCTTTTGGGATGAGCACTGGGTGTTGTATGGAAACCAATTTGACAATAAATTTCATATATTGAAAAAAAAAGATTCTTATAGAAGCTGTCAAAAAAAATAAAAAATAAAACAAGCAATCTTAAAATTTATATGGAACCACAAAAGACCCTGAATTGCTAAAGTGATTTTGAAGAAGAAGACCAAAGCAGGAAGCATCACAATCCCAAACTTTAGCCTCTACTACAAAGCTTTAGTTTTTTGAGGAACCTCAATACTGTTTTCCATAGTGTCTGCACCAGCTTGCATTCCCACCAGCAATGCAGGAGATCCTCTCTCCGCATCCTTGCCAACATCCATTGTTGCTTGAGTTGTTAATGTTAGCCATTCTGACAGGTTTAAGGTGGTATCTCATCGTGGTTTTGATTTGTTTTTCCTTGATGATGAGTAATGTTGAGCATTTTTTTCACATGTCGGTTGGCCATCTGGTTGTCTTCTTTGGAGAAGTGTCTATTCATATCTTTTGCCCATTTCTTCACTGGATCATTTGTTTTTTGGATGTTGAGTGTGATGAGTTCTTTATTGATTTTGGATAATAACCCTTTATCTGGTGTGTCATTTGCAAATATCTTCTCCCATTCTTCGGTTGCCTTTTAGTTTTCCTGATTGTTTCCTTCACTGTGCAGAAGATTTATATTTTGAGGAGGTCCTAGTAGTTCATTTTTGCTTTTTATCCCTTGCCTCCAGAGACGTGTTGAGTTAAGAAAGTGTGTGGTCAAGGTCAAAGAGGTTTTTGCCTTCTTTCCCCTCGAGGATTTTGATGCCTTCCTGTCTTACATTGAGGTCTTTCATCCATCTTGAGTTTATTTTTGTGTATGGTGTAAGAAAGTAGTCCACGTTCATTTTTCTGCATGTCGCTGTCCAGTTTTCCAGTTTTCAAACCAAATGGAATCTTTTTCCATTTCTTTGTGTCTTCTTCAATTTGTTTCATCTTTCTAAAGTTTTCAGTGTATAGATTTTTTACCTCTTTGGTTAGATTTATTCCTGCCTATTTTATGGTTTTTGGTGCAACTGTAAATGGGATCGATTCCTTGAATTCTCTTTCAGTCCCTTCATTTTTGGTGTATAGGAATGCAACAGATTTCTGTGCGTTGATTTTGTATCCTGCAACTTTGCTGAATTAATGCATCCATTCTAGCAGTTTTTTGGTTGAATTTTTGGGTTTTCCATATAGAGTATCATGTCACCTGCGAAGAGTGAAAGTTTGACCTCCTCCTGGCCAATTTGGATACCTTTTATTTTTTTGTGTTGTCCTAATACAGAGGCTAAGACTTCCAATACTATGTTGAATAACAGTGGTGAGAGTGGACATCCCTGTCTTGTTCCTGGCCTTAGGGGGAAAGCTCTCATTTTTTCCCCATTGAGGATGATATTAGTGTTGGGTCATTCATATATGGCTTTTATGATCTCGAGGTACGATCCTTCGATCCCGACCTTCTTGCAGTTTTTATCAAGAAAGGATGCTGAATTTTGTCAAATGCTTTCTCTGCATCTATTGAGAGGATCATGTGGCTCTTATCCTTTCTTTTATTGATGGGATGAATCATGTTAATTGTTTTGTGGATATCAAACCAGCCCTGCATCCCAGGTATAAATCCAACTTGGTGGTGGTGAATAATTTTTTTAGTATATTGTTGGAGCCAGTTGGCTAATATCTTATTGAGGATTTTTGCATCCATGTTCATCAGGGAAATTGGTCTATAGTTCTCCTTTTTAGTGGGGTCTCTCTCTGGTTTTGGAATCAGGGTAATGCTGGCTTCATAAAAAGAGTTTGGAAGTTTTCCTTCCATTTCTATTTTTTGGAACATTCTCAAGAGAATATATGTTAATTCTTCCTTAAATGTTTGGTAGAATTCCCCTGGAAAGCCATCTGGCCCTGGACTCTTTTTATTTGGCAGATTTTTGATTACTAATTCGATTTCTTTACTGGTTATGGGTCTGTTCAAATTTTCTATTTCTTCCTGTTTCAGTTTTGGTAGTGTATATGTTTCTAGGAATTTGTCCATTTCTTCCAGATTGCCCATTTTATTGGCATATAATTGCTCATAATATTCTCTTATCATTGTTTTTATTTCTGCTGTGTTGGTTGTGATCTCTCCTCTTTCATTCTTGATTTTATTTATTTCAGTCCTTTCTTTTTGCTTTTTGATCAAACTGGCTAGTGGTTTGTCAATTTTGTTAGTTCTTTCAAAAAACCAGCTTCTGGTTTCATTGATCTATTCTACTGGGTTTTGTTTGTTTGTTTGTTTGTTTTGATAGCATTCATTTCTGCTCTAATCTTTATTATTTCCTGTCTTCTGTTGCTTTTGGGTTTTATTTGCTGTTCCTTTTCCAGCTCCTTAAGGCATAAGGTTACGTTGTGTATCTGAGATCTTTCTTACTTCTTTAGGAAGGCCTGGATTGCTATATACTTTCCTCTTACCGCCTTTGCTGCATCCCATAGGTTTTGCCTTGTAGTGTTATCATTTTACTTGACTTCCATATACATTTTATATTCCTCTTTAACTGCTGGTTAGCCCATTCATTCTTTGGTAGGATGTTCTTCAGTCTCCAAGTATTCGTTAACTTTCCAATTTTTTTTCTTGTGGTTGGTTTTGAGTTTCATACCATTGTGCTCTGAAAATATGCATGGTATGACCTTAATCTTTTTGTACTTAGGTCTGATTTCTGTCCCAGTATATGGTCTATTCTGTAGAATGTTCCATGTGCACTGGAGAAGAATGTATATTCTGCTGCTTTAGGATGAAATGTTCTGAATATATCTGTTAAGTCTATCTGGTCCAGTGTGTCATTCAAAGCCATTGTTTCCTTGTTGATGTTTTGATTAGATAATGTCTCCATTGCTTTGAGTCGGGTGTTGAAATCTCCTCCTATTATGGTATTACTATCGATGAATTTCTTTATGTTTGTGATTAATTGATTTATGCATTTGGGTGCTCTCACATTTGGCGCATAAATGTTTACAATTGTTAGGTCTTCTTGATCTATAAACCCTTGATTATGATATAATGCCCTTCTGCATCTCTTGATACAGTCTTTTGTTAACCATTAGCATGATAGATGGTTCTCCATCCCCTTATTTTCAATATGAGGGTATCTTTAGGTCTAAAGTGGGTCTCTTGTAAATAGCATATAGATGGATCTTGTTTTCTTATCCATTCTGTTACCCTATGTGTTTTGATTGGAGCATTGAGTCCATTGACATTTAGGGTGAGTACTGAAAGATATGAATTTATTGCCTTTATGATGCTTCTAGAGTTGGAGTTTCTGGTGGTGTTTTCTGTTCCTTTCTAGTCTTTGTTGCCTTTTGTCTTTTTTTTTCTGTTCTCCCCTCAGATAGTCCCCCTTAAAATTTCTTGCAGGGCTGGTTTAGTGGTCAAAAACTCCTTCAATTTTTGTGTGTCTGGGAAACTTTTTATCTCTCCTTCTATTTTGAATGACAGCCTTGCTGGATAAAGAATTCTTGGCTGCATGTTTTTCTGATTCATCACATTGAATATATCCTGCCACTCTTTTCTGGCCTGCCAAGTGTCTGTGGATAGGTCTGCTGCAAACCTGATATGTCTTCCCTTATAGGTTAAGGACTTTTTTCCCTTGCTGCTTTCATGATTCTCTCCTTGCCTGAGTATTTTGTGAATTTGACAATGATATGCCTTGTTGATGGTCAGGTTTTTTTTAATCTATTGGGGGTCCTCTATGCTTCTTGGATTTTGATGTCTGTGTCTTTCCCCAGGTTGGGAAAGTTTTCTGCTATGATTTGCTCACATAACCCTTCTACCCCTTCTTCTCTCTCTTCATCTTCTATCCTTACTTCTCTCTCTTCATCTTCATCCCTTATGATTCTGATGTTGTCCCTTTTTAATGAGTCACTGATTTCTCTAATTCTTAAATGGTGCTCTTTTGCCTTAATCTTCCTCTCTTTTTTTCTGCTTCATTTTTCTCTATAAATTTGTCCTCTATATCGCTGATTCTCTGTTCTGCCTCATCCATCCTTGCCACCGTGGCATCCATCTGTGATTACAGCTCAGTTATAGTATTTTTTATTTCATTCTGACTATTTTTTACTTATTTTATCTCTGCAGAAAGGGATTCTAATCTATTTTCGACTCCAGCTAATATTCTTATTATTGTGATTCTAAATTTTGGTTCACACATCTTGCTTGTATCTGTGTTGGTTAATCCCTGGCTGTTGTTTCTTCATGCTCTTTCTTTTGGGATGAATTCCTTCGTTTTGTCATTTTGAAGGGAGATAAGGAGTTAATGAGGTAGAAAAATTAAAAATAAAAAATTAAAATTAAAAAAATATTAAAATTAAAAAGTAAAAATACACACAAACAAAAATCGAGTAAATGATGCTAGATCCTAGGTGTGTTTTGGTCTTGGTGTTGAAAATGGTGTGACAGATTAGAGAAAAAAAGGGGGGAGGAAGAAGGAAATTGTTTGAGAATTTGAAAAAATGAATACACTGAAGTATACTAAAATGAGATGACAGGCATAAAATTGAATTTGAAAACATTTACACAAAAGTAAAGAATATAGTAAGAAAAAATTAAAGAAAAATATTTTCAATAAAAATTAAAAATAAAAATGAATTTTTTCTCTTTCTGTATTCAAGAAAAAGGAAAGAAATGAAAAAGAAAAAAGTGAAAAAAAGGAAATTGAAAATTTGAAAAAGTGAATACACTGAAGTAGACTAAAATAAAATGATGGGGGCAAAATAGAATTTGAAAAAAAATCACATAAAAGCAAAAAATATAGTAAAAAATTTAAAAAAATATTTTAATAGAAATTGAAAGTTAAAATGAAGTTTTTCTCTTTCTGCATTCAAGAAAAAGGAAAGAAACTAAAAGAGAAAAAGAAAAAGGAAAAAATGAAATAGTTTGAAAATATGAAAAAGTGAATGCATTGAAGTAGACTAAAATAAAATGATAAAAGTAAAATAGAATTTGAAAAAAATTACACAAAAATAAAAGTATAGTAAAATTTTAAAAATATTTTTAATAAAGATTGAAAATAAAATGATTTTTTTCTCTTTCTTTTTTTCAAGAAAAAGAAAAGAAGTGAAAAAGAAAAAAAAAGGAAAGAAAGAAAATTGAATAGATAGACCTGCTAACTGATTGAAATTGTACTGAAATTAGTTCGTTTTCCCCTAGAAGTCAGAGTATGAAGTGCTTTATAGTCCATAAACTAAGCAGGTGGTGAGACTTGTGTTGAAGAGTAAGGTTGGCCCAGGTGGGCAGGGCTCAGTGTAAAGGCTCCGTTCTCCACTAGATGACACTGCTTACCTACTAGGGTGGAGTGTTGTGGTGCTTGTAGGTGCATCTGTGCATGCGTGGGAGTGGTGAAAATGGCGTCACCCAGCTATCCAGTCTTTAGTATCGCAACTCTGTTCTCACCAATCAGCAATTGTGCACCAGTCCTCTGTCGTCAGTTTTTGTCCACTCCCCACTTTTTCACTGTCCGTGACCAAGCCCCAGGCAATACCTCTCTCCCGAGTTTTGTCTCAGATGTGGCTGTTTTCCCTGGCCCCTTACTTTGAAAGACTGCAACTTTGACCAGTTCCACTCCTCTGCGGGAGGCTCTCACTGAGCAATGGCTGAATGTTAGCTGTACCCAGGGACGCTTGCTTTACCCTCCTGCTGCCAGTGCCCCGAGACTGCATCCAGGTGCCAGCCCACCCCAGAAAAAGTTCGCGAGATAGTGTAGCAGCAGCTTTTCGGGGATTATGGAAAATTACAACACACATCTGGCACCAGGCTTCACCCTTAATGACCTTATTCCAGCACCAGTGAATGTGGCTGTTTTCTGGGGTCTGCTGGGACCAGGTGGCTACCAGACATCTACCAAATGTCTTTCCAGCAGTGGAACCACTTTTCCCCATGTGGCCTAAGAACCTCCCAGACCCCACTCTGCTCCTGGGGATTCGGCTTCCCACCAGGGCACCACCAGGTATCGAGCTGTGGAGTTGCAGACTCTGTACTCCCCTTGTTTACAGTCTTAATGGAATTTAAACCCTCTCCTTTCTCCTTTCTCTGTTTTTAGTTTAGTCCCTGCAGCTGTTTCCAATTTTCCACTTTCTCTCTAGCTGCTTTTGGGAAGGGGTGCTTTTCCCATATTCTCCCCCTTCCCCCATCTCCATCCTCTCTCTGCCTGCAATAGCACCTCCGTGCCCACCGAGGCTTCTCTCTCCCCAAGTTCACCTCTCTGTGCTGTGTACCTGCTGAATTCTGTGGTTCAGGTTGTGCAGATTGTTGTGCTAATCCTCTAATCAGTATTCTAGGTGTGCAGGATGGTTTAGTGTTGATCTGGCTGTGTTTCATGGATGCAAGACACACAAAAACTTCCTTGCTGTTCCGCCATCTTGGCTTTTCCCCTCATGATCTCATGGCTTTTGGGATCAAACCCTGCATTGGGCTCTTTACTGGTAGCATGGAGCCCGCTATGGATTCTCTCTCCCTCTCTCTCTGGCTCTCCCCTGCTTGCACACACACACACACACACACACACACACTCTTTCTCTCTCTCTCTCCCTCTCAAAATATATAAATAAACTCAAAAAAATAGTTACTGACAGGAAGTACTTACTACCGTCATCTTAATTTTTTCTATTTTATAATTCTTTAATTCTTTTTTTTTTTTTTTTTTGGTAGTGGTATGATTCCTTTCTCTTTATTTGGGTTACGACTATAGGTTTATGTTTTTTGGTTACTATGAGGCTTACCTGAAATGCACTGTCGGTATAAGAGTATATTTAAGTTAAAAACAATGTAACTTTAATAACATACAAAAACTCTACACTTTAATTCTCCACATTTTGTGTTATTGATGTCACAATATACAGCTTTTTTTATACTATGTACTCATTAACAAGTTACTGTAGCTATAGTTATTTTTAATAATTTTAACTTTTATACTTGAGTTGAAAATGATTTATTTAGCAGTATTAGATAATGCTTACCTTTGCTAGTGAGCTTTCTCCTTTTGTATGTTTCATGTTGCTATTTCATTTCAACCTAGAGAACTGCTTTTACCATTCTTGCAAGCCACGACTAGTGGTCATGAAATCCCTTAGCTTTTATTTGTCTACAAAAGTATTTCTTCTTCATTTCTGAAATGCAGCCTTGACAGAAATAGTATTTTTGGCCAGAAATCTTTTTCTTTCAGCATTTTTAATATGTCTTCCACTCTCCCCAGCCTGCAAGGTTTCTTGCTGAGAATTCCCCCTATAGCTTGATTAGTTTTATTATGTGACAGGTCACTTATCTCTTGCTGTTTTACAGGGTTTTTTTTTCCCTCAGTTTTGATTTTTAACAATTTTATTATAATGTTAATCAGTGAATGCTTCTTAATATTATACCTCAATATTTGGTCTGTCTGGGGTTCTTTGGAAATCATGGATCTATTTCTATGATTATTTGTTTAAATACACTTTGAGCTCTTTCTTTTTTTAATTTTTTTAATGTTTACTTATTATTGAGTTAGAGACAGGGAGACAGAGCAGCAGGGGAAGGGCAGAGAGAGAGGGAGACACAGAATCCAAAGCAGGCTCCAGGCTCTGAGCTGTCAGCACAGAGCCTGATGCAGGGCTTGGATCCATGAACTGCGAGACCGACCTGAGCTGAAGTCAGATGCCAACCAACTGAGCCACCCAAGCACCCCACTTTTGAACTCTATTTCTCTGTTCCTTCTGGGATCCTCATAATGCATACATAAATTAACTGTTAGTGTCCCATAAGTCAAATTTGTATTCAAATTTGTATTTCAAATTACTTATCTTAGAGTGACTCCAAATAATTTTTTTTTTGCATGATTGTGTCCACTATTGAAACTCTCTATTGTATTTTTCGGTTCAGTCGTTGTGTTCTTCAGCTCCAGGATTTCTGTTTGGTTCTTTTTTATGGTTTTACTTTCTTTATTAATCTTCTCATTTTCTTTATACATTGTTTCCCTGATTTCATTTAGTTGTCTGTCCATGTTCTCTTATAGCTCGGTGAGCTACTTTAAGACAATTATTTTGAATTAATTGTCAAGCAGTTTATTTTTATTATTTAATGCTTATTTACTTTTGAGAGAGAGAGAGAGAGACAGTGCAAGCAGGGGAGGGGAAGAGAGAGAGGGAGAAAGAGAATCCAAAGGGGTTTCTACACTGACAGCAGAGATCCCAATGCAGGGCTGGAAATCATGAATTGTGGAATGCTTACATGACTGAGCCAACCATTTGCCCTCAAGCAGTTTATTTATATCTCTCTCTTTTTTTCTGATTTATTTATGGTTGGTTATTGGAGCTTTATTCATGTCCATTAGTGGTGTCATATTTGCCTTATTCCATGTAGCTTTGTATTTGGTGTCTCTTCACTGGAAGGAGAAGGCATCCTTTCCACCTGGTTTGGACAGGTAAAACCCTCCTGGTTAATGGTTTGCTTCCAGTTCCATGATCATATGGGGCTGTAGCCACATCCTGTGTATGCTGCTGGCTCCACAGTTGGGTCTGTGGTTGGTAGGCCTATTACGGGGGGGGGGGTGTTATTGATGGTCAGTCCCTCTTCTACCTTCACATCTCTCCAGGGGACAAATTTTGTGGGGTGGGGCTATGGACCCCTGCTGGCAGGAAAGACAAGAGAGGGTTGATAAGGAAAAGGCTGGGAGCAAGGCAAAGTGAAAGGGATCAGTCATTTATTTGAGATAAGTTTTTCATATAGGCATGGGGGTGAGGGCACTGGCACAGGGATTTCTCCTTGAGGCAAATTTGCAGAGATAGGTTGGGGAATTCTCCAATAGCATAAAGCAAGGAAGTGTTAAGGTCCCCTTCTTTTTGTTTGTAACAATTTTATTGACATACTTTACATAACAAAATTCATCCTTTAAAAAGTATATATGTCAGTGCTTTTTAGTATATTCACATAATTGTGCAGCCATAAACACATTTAATCTAAATCATTTTCATCACCCACCTTAAGAAGAAATACTTTACCCATTAACAGTCACTTTCTGTCCACTTCTCAGCCCCTGGCAATTGATAATATATTTTATGTCTCTATGGATTTGCCTTTTCTGGACATTTCATAAAAGTGAAATCATACACAATTTTTTGAATTTGGCTTCTCTCATATAGTACAGTGTTTTCAAGTTTCATTCACGTTGTAGCAGGTACCAGTATTTAATTTCTTTTTATGGTTGAATAATATTCCATTACAGGGATATACCATTTTGCTTATCCATTCATCAGTTGATGGACGTTTGGATTGTTTCCACCTTTGTCAATTATAAATAAATCTGCTTTGAACACATGTGTACAAATTTTTGTATAGAAATGTTTTCATTTCTTTAGGGTATATACTTAAGAATGGAATTGCTGCTGAGTTATATGTAACTCTACATCAAGCTTTTTGAGGAACTCAGGCCCAACTTTTAACAATTTGAGTTTTTACTATGCCTTAGACATTGTGCTGTTTTCCATGTTATGATTTTCTCCTTACAAAAATTATGTAGAGTAATTACTAAGTATTCTTATTCCTATTTAACAGATGGGAAAACTGAGGCTTCTAGAAATGATATCATCTGCCTATTGTCCCACAGCTAGGAAGTGAATGATGCAGCTAGGATTTGAACCCAGACAGTCTGGCTCCAGAGTTCGTGGAGGAGGATATGGCCAGAAGTAAAACAATTATTACTCCAAAAAATGATGACTTCAGATTAGCATATCCATTTTATATTGGAAGTTTGGATTCTAGTTTTCATTGACTAAAAGTGGTTAAAAGTGCAAACCCTATAGCTAAATGTCTTGGGCTTGTGTCCAATCTATGTTACTCAGTACTTATAGGACCTTGAACAATTTGCTTCACCAACATGTGCCTCAGTTACCTCATACGCAAAATTATTAAATGGCATTTTTCTCATAGGTCTGTTGTAAGGGTTAAATTGATTTAATATATGTAATGTGCTTAGAATAAGGTTGGTATATATGGTAAGTGCTCAATAAATCTTAAAGAAATATGGTCCAGGGCCCTCTCAAATTTCGGAACATGCACCCCATTAGTAAAACCATTTCTGAGCACATCTTCCCAATATGTGTACTTACTATAATCACGTACTACTGACAATCCATACTGGGACAGCATAAGTTTCTTCTTATTTGTCAGATAATAGAGAAGTTTTAATATTTTCTTCTGTATTTCCCATGAATAATCTTGTGTGCTTCACCCTGGCCTAGTCCTACATGGGGCACCCAAGCCTAGAGTGGGAGCAGAAGTGACTTACCCCAGATTCTCTACTACTGGTATGATACAGGGAAGTTAGGCCTATGTCTCCTATGTGGGTAGGAAAAGGGATAGGTGCAGGCAAGGTGAACAAGGGACTTCTAGGGGTTATAAACATAAGGTCTTTCTTTTAGAGGTTTCCTCAGAGGGAAGAGAAGCATCTGTTACCTATAAAATAATAAAGGTGGTTTCCATTTTACAGACATCTACACCTTACCAAGTAAAGGGAATGGCCTCAATCGTTCTCTGGGTGGATATAAAGTACAGGTGAGTACCAGATGTAAAGAGGTCTTTTTATTTCTCAAAACGGAGAACAGCAGAAGAGTCCAGAAAATTCCCCTGTCTCAGCCATGTTGGGTTTCCAACCACAATGAGCACAGAGTAAATGCTGAGCCCAAAAATGATAAAGTAAAACTCTAAGATTCCTCTGGATCACTGTGCTCTCTTTCCAGGGCACAGGGAGCTGGACAGGGCTCTAACAGCCTTTGAGTCACCACCTTCAATTTACAGAAGAGGGAACTATGACCCTGGAAAACCTACTTCCCTTCTTCCTTTCCTTGAATGTCACAGTTCATTAGTGTAATAACAGCCTTTATTTGTTTAAACTACCACTGTAGTAGATGCTTGACATGTATTAACTTATTTTATCATAATAACAAATACTTATGAGGCTCAGAAATTATTTTGACCTCAAGTAACATAAAAATCATCTGTGACTTAATTAAATTGGAGTTTCCTTCACACAGTAACAATCCAGAGATAGGTGGTTGCTGCTTATTTTTGTAGTTTACTGATGTCATCAGGGACCTAGTCTCTTCCCATCTTTCCCTGCTACCAGCTTTAGGATACAGGCCTTTAGCTACTTCCTTTAATTTTGTGTTCACAGGTAGCTGTCCTAGCTTCAGGCATCATATCCACATTCAAAGTAGGGAGAAGAAAAGAGGTGTTGGTGCCAGCCATATTTCTCCCCTTTATCAGGAAAGCAAAAAAATAATCAGAAACCAGCCCCCTACCAACAGATTTTCTCTTACATTTCCTTATCAAATGTTGCTCATATGGCTGCCTCTTGCTACAGGAGAAGCTGGAAAAATGGTACTTAATTGAGCATGTTGTTACTTCAAACAAAATTGGGGTTCAAGTTGCAAATAAGAAAGGATAAATGTACATTAGAAGGCAATCAACAATTTTTCAGCCACAGAGAAATACTATTATAATCCCTATTTTACAAATAGGGAAAGTGAGGCATGAAATAGTTAAGTAACTTACCCAAAGTCACATAGCCAACAAACAGTAGAACTGGGATTTAAACTGAGGCTATCTGGCTCTACACCAGTGTTCCTGGAACATTATTTGTGACAATCTACTTAAAAAAAAAAAAAAAAAAAAAAAACCTTTAATACTGCACCCAGTATACATAACTTCCAAATTCAAAACACCACATATTTTTTTACCTGCAATACTCTATTATTTTCTATTCTATTCCATACCATTCTATTATATTTTTTAATGCTAGTCATACTCAACTGATATCATGACCTTGCAATTTGAAAACAATTTTAGTACATTGCCTTGCTTCAATACCACACTTTCCTGATGGGATTTCTGGGGGTGCTAAGAAAGATGTCCTCGTGCTATGTCACTCTCCACTGCTGCTTGAAATGTCACTATTTCTTTCATTTTGTCTAAATAGTTGTTTCTTATTGAGTCTCATCCAGGAAGGTAGATGGTTTATTTGAAGGTTCTTGTTTTATACAGCTAGATACAATTCCAAACTTACAAAAGTACCAATGATTCAGTGAGAATGTATAATACTTCATACAGTACATAGTGAGTCCTAATTCATGTGTCTTAGCTGAATCTCCCCAAGAAGCACATCTTCTAATATGAGGGGAGTAAGTTATACGGGTAAGTGAAGGCAGCCAATAAGGGGTGTGTTATTAAACCAGTAGGCAGTTGAAGCTGGATCCCTAGAGAAGCTCCAGGGAAAAGTGTCAAATACACTTTTGAATTGTCACACCTGAGGAGCAAAGGAATTGGGACAATTATACCTTCCTTCATCAGTCATTCGTTAAGGGCTACTCCCAGGACAAGGAAAACAGTAATCCCTATGCCTGCAGTAATTCTGGTCTGCTATATTCTAGACATACATATTTAGGACTGAAAATGAGTGCGGGTTGCCTTAGCTAAGGCTGAACAGGAGACAGAGGGTATGGAATCTGGTGACCAGGAGGCTGGACATTTATGAGGGTTCTAGCTGAAGCTCAACTTGTGGTTGGTTTGCTATGAGAGCTTTGAATCTCCCATCTCTCATCCCCAAAATTCACACTTACACAGAAATTTGTACCTGAAAGCAGTTTACCATTCATAAACACAATGCAAGTAGGAGCAATATCTAATTTGTTTATTTCTATATTCTACAAACTGGAAGTGTTTACCTGGCATGCAGGTAAATATTTTGTGGCTTAATAAATAAATGAATACAGAGGCTTTTACTCAATATGATCTGACCTTCCAGGATTTTAGTCATGTCATTCTCTTCACTCGGAATACTCTGTATTCCTTTTTCCAAACTCTGCCCCATGAATTTTCCACATGTGTGTAAAGACTTTAATCTTGCCCAAAGAGAGATCCTGCCTTTACTTTCAGCTTCTGAGAGGTAATCTTTAAGCACTTGGAATGTTGTCTCTGATAAGAATGTTTTTGTTTGCCTGGGAGCCTCTGGTCACCTGACAGTCTAACAATGTGATTTAGGGTGGCATTTTTGGCCTCACCAAAGATGTGATTTAGGGTGGTTCTCTGGTTTACCTGACATCAGCCCACTTTCTGAGGAGACTGGAGACTGGGATCAGCTACAGGGACAGTGATGGGGCCCCAATAAAATCTCTAGAAGCTTGAGTGAATTTCTCTTCCCAGCAATACTCAATGCAAATTGTCATATCTTGATGCTAAATAAGTAACACTGTTCCAAGTCCACAGGGAAAGGACAACTGAAGCTCTCCATTTGGTTCTTTCTTGGACTCTTCTCTGGTTTCTTTGATTAACTGATTTTAATCTGCACTATATAGGTTTCATAAACCATAGCTATAACAGTTCTGTGAGTCTTTCTAGTGAATTATCAAACCTAAGAGTGGTCTTGGGAATCCCTGGACTTGTAATTGGTGTCAGAAGGAAGGATGATCTTATGTGTACTGTTCCTCCTAACTTCTCAGTTGCTTTAACCTTCGCAACATGGTAGAATTTTCCCTGTCTTCTGAGGCCGTTCAAACCCTTCTTTCTTTGATAGAGGTTTCTAATGTTCATCCATATCTAGTTCTCCTTCCCTTCTGAACCTGTAGGACATTTACAGTTTCCTGTTCCCTTGAAGTGGGGTGAGACCATGTGATCAATTCTGGCCCTTTGGACTGTGATTGAAAGCAGGGATAGAGAATTTAAGTGTAAGTGGGAAACACTCTAAGGCTCTTTCTCCAGCAGTGATGATTATGGAAGTATGTGTTAAGATGGAGGTATAGCAGTCTTTTGAGAACAAACTGAGGGTTTATGGGGGGTGGGAGGGAGGGATGGGTGGGTGATGGGTATTGAGGAGGGCACCTGTTGGGATGATCACTGGGTGTTGTATGGAAACCAATTTGACAATAAATTTCATAATAAAAAAAAGAACATTTCCATCAAAAAAAAAAAAAGATGGAGGTATAGCAAGGCAGAAGCACCCCAGACCATGTACTATCACATGGCATATAGCTGATTTGGAGAGTTATTGGGACCTACAGAAAGATTCGCATGGGAAGAAATAAACTCTTGTATATTAAGCCATTGAGATTTGGGGAATATCTGTTCCTTCAGCACAACCAAACTTATCCTTACTGTTTACAAAGATTTCCTCAATCAGAATTAACCTCTCCATTCTCTGAGTACCTCCAGGCCCCCATCCATCCCTGTTATGATCCATTCTTATATGTTCTGAGTGACCATAGATAGAAACTTTATTTTAGTCATCTTGGTATCCCTACAACGTCTGGCCCAGAGCACATACTCAGGATATGTGGGTTGAATCTCATTCATCTGGTTGACAGATCTGTGAAGAAGCATGGCTGTTGTGGAGATGGATATAGCATCATCTAGGAATCTGGCTTAAATAACCTATTGGTGAGCTAACTAGAAATAATAGAGGTTTCTGAAAAACACAGGTCTACTGTATGCCCAAGTACCATCTTCCCCCTACCCCTTTCTCAACTATATGAGAAAAGTGTCCTTGTGACACTCCTGGAGAAGGAGGACACAGCCCAAGACAGAAATTTAGGAGATTAAACAAGAATAGTATGCTTCCAGGGGACATGAATCTTACTGCCAAATGTCTTTCTTCAACTGTGTTGCAAACCCAGCTGATTTAATCTACCTATGGCCAGGCTGAACTGTTGTCCTGCATGTAGTGAAGACTTATGCCAAGAAGTCTCACTTTGCTATCTTGGGCCTGGCAGGGAAAGACCTGGGCAAACAAGATCTACTTCATCAGCCCCATATCTTAGAAGCTTCTGGAAGCCAGTAGTAAGCAGGTCAGCATGACTAAGGAAATCCCAAAGGGGCCAAAACTAAGTGGGCCAAGCAGCACAGTGGTGGCCTCAGTGGCTGAAACACTGAAGTCATCAGAGGCCTCAGTCCTTCACTCACTTGCTATCAGTACTAAGGGACAAAAGGACCTACGACTGCAATCACATGTTGGAGGCCTATATTAGAAAACTTAAGAGGGCTCTCAGGGAGAGTACAAGGAATTATACTCATTCACATGTTAATATCAGCTCATTTCATATTTTTGCTTCCAGCCATTCCCCAACCCATGCAGCCCCGTGAGAGCAAGCATCTCTGAAAGATCAGTTTGAATGGGGGTGGGGTTTAAGTGATGAATACTCACAAGTTTGGTAACCTGTCAAGGTTGAAGGTCACTTCAAATGAGCCTCTGGTTTCTCCTGTGTGAAATGTGGCTAATAACCCCATTGCCAAATGGGTGTCAGGAGGATTACATGAGACCCTAGATATGGTAAGGTCATTGAAAATGGATAAATTGTCATATTTAAAGAAGTCATTGGCCTCCTACATCAGACCCTATATACACATAGGTCAGGGATGACTTGTTCTAGGAAGAGGACTTTCCTGGAAGCTGGGAAGAGTTTCCCCTCTCCATTCTAGTTCTGCCTATCTGGGCACACCACAGATCTCTCTTTCTACCTCTGAGCCTCCCAGAAGATCCTGAGGAAAGTAGAATAAGCAGCCATCATCCTTGATACAATGATCTTGGGATGAGCTAAGGCTTTCCTCTTTTGAAAGCCTCCTAAAAATGATACTTTAAATATACTGTCCCTTCTATACCTAGTCAAGGGGAGAAACTTAGAAATAGAAAGACAAATTGTGGGTGCCTGGGTGCCTCAGTCAGTAAAGTGTATGACTCTTGATTTTGGCTCAGGTCATGATTTCATGGTTTGTGACATCAAGCCCTGCATCAGGTTCTGCACTGATAGTGTGGAGCCTTCTTGGGATTCTCTCCCTCCCTCTCTGTCCCTCCTCAACTCACATGTACATGCTCATGCTCTCTCTCCCTCTCAAAATAAACATTAAAAAAGGCAAATTGGAAAGTTAATTAGTCAAATTGCACTTTAATCAATGGATATAGGGTGTTTTGTAACAAAACTGAGAGCAGCAAGTGGATAAATGCTATTAGCAAATAAACTTGTAATTAGTAGAGCTATTCTTTTGGTGATGAGACGTGTTTGATTTTAGGTACCTTAGGAGTGAATCAGCTGCACCTCAGAGTGTAAGACCTCAAGAATTTGTCTCCAAACTCTCCATTATAGAACCCCCAGAAGGTAGGGAGTACTGAGACTAGAGACAGTCCTCTTGCTCTGCAGGGGGTAATTGAGATTCACCTTTGGAAGCTGATGAAGCTGAGAATTAGCAAGACAGAGAAGGGACTGCTGAGACCTGAGGTTTCTGAGTGTGATAAAACAGATGTCAGAACCCATGGGAAAGGGAAGAGGTTAAATTAAGAGAAAGCCAAGAAATGGAGAAAGAGTAGTTTACTCAAGGATATATTTTAATAATTACTTTCTCCAAATCTGTGATTAAGGGCATCCCTTAGACCTAGATACACAGGGCTCACACCCTGACCTAGAGGTACCACACCTGCTCCTCCTCCTAACTCTGTAGCTTGGAAAAATTACCTGGTCCCTTTTAGTAAATAAGCACTTTATTAGGGTGTTTAGTCACTCTGGAAGCAGGCAGGTGAGGCACTGCCAGAACAAACCCACTATTGCATCTCTGATGGGCAGGTTAAGACACCACATTGAGGCTTTGTAGGCAGCAAGGAGCATCTACTTGCAGGCAACACTATGATGAAATATCTGTAAGGTCACTCCACCCACTTTGGGTAATGTTAAGGAATGTGTCCACTTCTGAGGAGAAAGAACCAGAATATGATATGGCCTCTGAGTGGGTCCAAAAAGCAGCTTTTAAGCTCATGTGAGTGCCCAGGGCAGGTACTGGACTTGTAGCTGCAAGAAAAAAGAATGGGGTCAGGAATGGGTCCTCAAGTCTTATTAAAGGGACAGGTGACATGAAGGACAGTCCCAGCTATAAAGATACTTGAAGTGTCCCTGGTTACAGGATCAAACTTGGTTCTTATGGTCCACTCTTCTAGAAAGGACATGGAAGTTCATAAACAGCCCATGAGATGCCTGACAATGGAATAGCATGGTTGGCAGGCCAAGACTAGGTTGGAATAAACTGCCCTGAATCAGGAAACTCCATTTATTTTGCAATTAGTCACACACACACACACATACACACACACACACACAATGGCAAGAAAGCTGTGCCTGGAAGTGTCTTTTTACTTCTTTTATTGAACTCCATAAATATTTTCATAAGGCTTTGTGTCATTACAACATCATATTTTTGTTGTTAAACATTTTTTTAAACACACAACTTTGACACTTGTTTGACAGGGTCAAACAGTCAGAATAAACAAAATAATAAACTGGCAAATGCAGAGCAGCAGGGGTAATCAAAATCACTGTTACCCATCTATCCACCCCAGCCCACCCCAGCCCCAAAGCACTAAAAGATCACTATTTGGCTTCACACTAGAATTGTTAGAACTCTCTTGTTGCTGTCCTTGATAAATCCATTAGAATTATACACATAGAAGAGGAGAGAGGGAGAGAGAAAGAGGAGTTGGATTTCTGTGTTAGGACCATCCCACAGCAGGGCCCATAAAACACACTAGCAAAGCCTTTTGAAGAGCAAATCCAGGCCTCATTGAATTGAGGAAAGGGGAGCTCGGGGGCCATGCACACATAGAGGAGATTTACAGAGTTCTTGGGGATAGCACTGCTGTGGGGACACAGAATAGACCTGGACCCTGATCTCAGGTAATAGGGCTCTACTTGGGGTTGTTGATCACTGGTCTGCTTTGCTACCATAGGCTGGGGGAACACTCCAACCAATGGTAAACTGATATTTCATTGTTTTCACTAGTTATTGGCATTTGGTGAGGCCAGTGGTTTGGGTAGATGAAAGGTGGGTGGCAAAGGGTAATACCCCTGATCCTGGAGCTCTGAGACAGGCTCAGGGGAGAAGGGCATCGAGGGAGGGTAAGGGGGCTTGGCTAAGAGATGTTGTAGGCCCAGGGACTTGGCCAAGCATCTCCTCTTGGTTTGCTCCTAGCCCCTGGAGAAATGTCACAGTTAAGCCTAGTGGAGAAAAATGGAAAGTAGGAAAAGGGTGTGTACTCAAGGGAGACCTACACAGCCATTGAAATACATGCTGTTTTCCAGGGAAGTCGTTTTAGCTTAGGTGCTGGATACCAGTTTCCTTGCCAAGGGGGCTTAAGTAGCTGAGTCATTTGCTGAGCAGTCATGGCCAGTCCCGAGCCCCAGCCCTCTGCCCAGCTCAGGTTTACCCTTGGCTTACCCCACAAGTCTGATTTGAATGTGGTGGAATGGAAGCATAAACAGCTTGTAATTTGATTCCCACAGAGGAAAAACTCCCAGGCTGGGCAGGGCCTGGTCTGGGTCAGGAGGCATAGAGTGGCAATCAAGTCAGCTATGCTGAGGACTTCATGCAGCCATAGCTGCTGCTTAGTAAGCTGAGGTCCTTTCATAATGAAGTTTTCTCCCATAGACTTCAGAACAGACTCACAATTTCCAGATTCCTCCCTTAAGTGGTTCTCCATAGCAGGGCCCATTCTCACTTCTTTGTACTTCATTCCCTTGCTGTTCAAGGTCTGTTCACCTGAAGGGCTATGTGGGGAGGAGGAACAGGCACTCCTGCACCCATAGGGAGCCTGTCCCTTAGTGGGAGAAGTTAGATTTGCCCAAGTATAAAGCCTGCCTAAAATAAGCCTGAGGGTACTGTCTCTACCTCAGATCTTTTCTCCACAGGGAAGAGTCCCCTGGGCTCTTCACTTACTTGCTTCCAATGTCCTGGGATGAGAGAATATTGGAAACAGGGCCTACTTAGAGTCACAGGAGTTCTTTATGCTAATAGCAGCAATTCTCCTGTGCCAGAACAGGAGAAACAAGGACTATAGGGAGAGGGGAAGGAAGGAATCATGGAAGATTGTCCATGCATTCTGTTAACAATAGGGGAAGTCTCACAAAACCTGAGTGGTAGGAACTGTAGGTACATATCTGGGGCTGAGGCTGTCTCTTTCCATGCCCATCCCTGTTCTTTCCTTCAAGAGTTTAAGGTCAGTTTTGTATCCTGTCCAGGTCAATAATTTGAAGGCAGCTGATGATCTTGGTCAGATGGGCTCTGTCTTGACCCCTTCATAGACTCCTATAAATGCTGCCTAAACTATCTGAAAATGTAAGTAGGGATGACCAGTCCCCTGAAATGATTGCAGTGGGGAACCCCAACTTTAAGCCCACTTGGTGCTGGAGGCAATTGAATCCTTCTCCCCAGGAAGCAGAATCTCAGCCTCTTTGCTTCAAATTCAAATCTTTTAGCTTAGGGGAGGGAGAGGCCTACAAGGAACAGCATAACCAAAGCAGCTTGAAAAAGAGAATAATTGGCTCAAACTAAACCCCAGATACAAAACTGTCATGGCCCAGCAGTGCTACAACATGGAAATCCCAGTGCTAGAGAAGAGCCCAAATGCAGAATGTTCCCTGAACAGAAGTCCTCTCCAGCATTATTATTCTCTGACTCTCCCTTGATTCTGTTTGGTTTTGATCCCTCTACAACACCTAAAACACAGTGAAAGCAAGAGAAATATCAGGCAGTTATGTCACAGAGCACAACAGAGCATGTCTAGACTGGCACGACTGAGGACAGATGATGCAGGGAAAAGGCTGTCTGGGGCAACTGCCAGGCTGCAGAAACATTCACAGATGATCAGCTGAGGGAGAAGAGAAAGGTGTATCTTCCCTTTACCCATTGAATAGTAAAAGGAAAAAAAAAGAAATTTAAACTCCCAAACTCTATCACATCAAATTAAATTCAAAAGTCATCAGTATCAGTATCATCAGGAAAGAAAAAAGGCAATACAAACACATCTATGGTAATAATGACAAGTCAATGAATCACTCACAGGGGAGCAAAGAGATTATCTCAACAAGAAAAGGAACACATAGAAATACTATTTTCTGAAAATAAAGGGGAGGGGGACAAGGTAAGAACAGAAAGCTTTTAAGAAGGGATCACATATTTGGAAGTCATTGGTACCTCTTCCTACCAACTACAGATTTCACTTCCCCAAAACAACAGAAAGTGTTTTTTGGTCCTTCTATGTGTGTGTGTGTGTGTGTGTGTGTGTGTGTTTATGTGTATACTCAAGGGTCTATGTGTATATATATGTCTCTATATATATAAATATATATAAGCATATATATATTTATATATATATATAAATTTCAACAGTGCTTCTCCAAAAAAATGTCCATCTATAAATATAATTTTATTTACTTTATTTTAAAATTATCTGCCTCCCTGTAGGTATTATTTTTTGAAGGGGGTTAACCTGCTGAAGTTTTGCCAGAATGGTGACTGGCTGCGCTTGGGTTCGGTGAACTCAAAGACCTGCGACTGAGCGATGCCGTCGGGGACCAGGTACTGGCCCTGGTTTAACGGGTCCTGCGGTGGTGGGTAGGAAGGAGGAACTGAGCGGGCAGAGTTGACACCTAGAGTAGAGGGGAGATCAAAGGGAAATGGTATAAGTTAAGTAGCAAGGGGTTTCTCAAATGACCCAGTGGCCACTTTGGAAGGAAAATTCAAGGTAGTCAATTTTAGAGAGCATGAATTAGAATTGAAAATCTCCAAGGCATGAATACGGGGCGCCTGGGTGGCTCAGTCGGTTGAGCATCCGACATCGGCTCAGGTCATGATCTCACAGTTTGTGGGTTTGAGCCCCATGTTGGGCTCTGTGCTGACATCTCAGAGCCTGGAGCCTGCTTCAGATTCAGTCTCCATCACTCTTTGCACTTCCACTCATGCTCTGTCTCTCTGTCTCTCAAAAGCAAATAAAATGTTAAAAAAATTAAAAAGAAAATCTCCAAGGCAAGGATTACATTCCTTAACAGATTTCGGAATGGTGTGACTACTGCAACAACACATGCTTTCCTATCTACTGAGGTATCACTGAGAAGTTTGTGGTGTTGCCACTATCCATTTTACAGATGATGACACTGAGACCTGGGGTGAAATGTCACACTCAAGGTCATAAAGTGAGGGACAGAGCTCACATTCTTTGATTTCTCAGTTCAAGCTCTATTTATTTATTTATTTATTTATTATTTTTTTAATATGAAATTTATTGTCAGGTTGGTTTCCATACAACACCCAGTGGTCATTCCAACAGGTGCCTTCCTCAATGTCCATCACCCACCCTTCCCTCCCTCCCACCCCCCATCAACCCTCAGTTTATTCTCAGTTTTTAAGGGTCTCTTATGGTTTGGCTCTTTCCAGTTCAACCTCTTTTTAAGAGACTGTTACACAGGACTGTTCTTGCAAGTCACCCAACAATTTCCATTTAACTTCAGAGGTCTTTCGTTTCCTCCCTCCTCAACCCTCCCAAAGTGTCAAAAGAACCTGTTAAGAACTATTGACTTCAAAGCAGGATTTTGGTGGATAAATGGTTTTCTAAAAGTCAAGGTACAAGTGATCCAGTATTCTACACCAGGTTGAGAATGCTGAAACCATATTTAATATGGAAGTGACATTGGTAGATGGGAGAAAGCAAAGAAGACATGATTCATGGAATACAAGGAAGATTGGAATATATTTGTAACCTTTCAAAGGGAACACTTCAGTGATTGCAACTTTCATAGAAGTGTTAGCAACCATCAAAACAAAATCCACATGAATAGACGATACAGGTGGGAGTGGAAGGCTAAACTGAAAGTTTAATCCTAACCTATATTCAGAACATAATAGGCCGAGGCATACAGCATATGATTTCAGAATTCAATGAAGACCTTTCTGCTGCTCCGAAAAAAGTTCCTCATCTGCTGGCCAATGTCTGTAATTTCAACATTACAGCTTATTTGTTTGCCTTTGTTTGATGACTTGATCCCATTACACTAGAAGTAGTGTCATATTGAGCCATCACCAGCCTTTGGCACTTAAGTGGGAAGGAATCAGTTCTTTCTAAAAGCTTTGTTTTGGTTCTTACTTTTGTTTTCCAGATTTATTGATATATAATTGAAATATAACATTCTGTAAGTTTAAGTTGTGCAATATGATAATTTGATATACATATATATTGCAAAATTATTACCACAATAAAGTTAGTATATCCATCACCTAACAAAATTACCTTTTTTGTGTGGTGTGAGCATTTAAGAACTCTCAGCAACTCCCAAGTACACAATAAGATATTGTTAACTGCAGTCACCATCCTGTACATTATATCCCCAGAACCTCTTCATCTTATAACTAAAGTTTGTGCCCTTTGACCAACATGTTGATATGCCCTACAATCCCAGCCCTGGCAACCACCAATCTACTTTCTGTTTCTATAAATTCCCTTTTTTAGATTCTAATATAAGTGAGATCATATAGTATTTGTATTTTTGTTTTGCTTATTTCACATAGTATAATGCCCTCAAAGTCCATCCATGTTTCCATAAATGACAGGATTTCCTTATTTCTATGGCTGAATAATATTCCATTGTATATACCACATATATTTTATCTATTCATCTGCTGAAGGACATGCAGGTTACTTGCTGTCTTGGCTATTGTGAATAATGCTGCAATGAACATGGGGGTGTAGACATCTCTTTGAGATCCTGATTTCATTTTCTTCCCATACACACAGCTCTATTTGCAATTTTTAAGGACCCTCCATACTGTTTTTACAGTAGCTTACCAATTTGCATTCCTACCGTCAGTGCCCACTCCCTTTTTCTCCACATCCTCACCAGCACTTGTTATATCTTTTTTTTTTTTATATAACAGCCACTCTAACAAATACAAAAACTCATGGTTTTGATTCACATTCTTCTGATAACTAATTATGTTGAACATCCTTTCTTATACCTGTGGAACATTTACATGGGCACTTAAATATCTTCTTTGGGAATATGTCTATTTACATCCTTTGCCCATTTTTAATTGAACTATTTTTTTTTAGTCGAGTTGTATGTGTTGCTCATATATCTTGCATAGTAATCCCTTATCAAATATGTACTTTGCAAATATTTTCTCTTATTCTGTAGGTTGCCCTTTCATTTTGTTGATTGTTTCTTCTGTTGTGCAGAAGGTTTTTGTTTGATGTAGCCTCACTATTTTTTATTCTGTTGTTCGTGCTTTTGGTGTCATGTTCAAAACCTTGTTGCCAAAACCATGTCAAAGAGTATTTTCTTTACATTTTCTTCTAGGACTTTTTTATGGTGTTGAGTCTTATACTTAAGTCTTTAATCCATTTTGAGTTAATTTTTGTGAATAGTTTAAGATAGGGGTCTAATACATTGTCTTGCATGTAAATATCCAATTTCCCCAACTTTTTATAGAAGAGGCTATCCTTTTTCCATTGAGTATTCCTGGCCTCCTGATAAATATTAGTTGACTATGGGTTTATAATTGGGCTCTTGTTTCTTTTACATTAGACTATATGTCAGATTTTATGCCAGTACCAGATTGTTTTGATTACTATAGCTTTGGGATAAAGTTTAACGTCAGAAAGCATGATGCCAGCAGCTTTGCTCTTCTTTCTCAGGATTGCTTTGGTTATTCAGGATCTTCTGTGATTCCATATGAATTTTAGAATTGCTCTATTTACTTCTGTTAAAAAATGCCATGAAATTTGAGATAGGGATTACAATAAATCTATAGATGGCCTTGGGTAGTAGGGGCAATTTGAAAATATTAAGTATTACAATCCATGAACACAGAATATCATTCCATTTATTTATGTCTTCTTCAGTTTCTTTTATAAATTTCCAAATTTCTTTTATATATGTCCAATTTTATAAATGTACTGATTTTTAACCTCTTAAGTTAAATATATTCCTAAGTACTTTATCCCATTTTGTGTGTTGAAAATGGGATTGTTTCATTAATTTCTCTTTTGAATATTCATTTTAACAGAAACAAAAATGATTTTTATATATGTATTTTTTATCCTGAAACATTACTGAATTCCATTATTATTCTAGTATTCTAAATTTCTTAGGAGACTTTAGATATTTTTATATATAAAATCATGTCAACTGCAAACAGAGAAAAATTTACTTCTTCCTTTCGTTTATTTCTTTTTCTTGCCTGATTGCTCTGTATAGGACTTCCAGCAGTATGTTGAATAGAAGTGGTGACAGTTGGTATTCTTGTCTTGTTCCTGATATTAGAGGACAAGCTTTCAACCATTCACCATTGAGCATGCTTATTAATTGTGGTAAGCTTGTCATATAAGGCATTGATTATGTTGAAGTATGTTCCTTATATACCAAATTTATTGAGAATCTTTATCATGAAAGTATTTTGAATTTTGTCAGATGCTGTTACTGCATCTATACAGATGATATTTGATTTTATCTTACTCTCTGTTAGTGTGGTGAATCACATTTATTGATTTGCATATGTTGAATGATCCCTGCTTCCTAGAGATAAATCCCACTAGAAGAGGTGCACAATCCTTTAATGTGCTGTTGAACTTGGTTTGCTAGCATTTTGTTGATAATTTTTACATATATGTTTATCAGAAATATTGGCCTGTATTGTCTTCTATTGTCTTTATCTGGCATTAGTGTTAGTGTAATCCTGGACTCATAAAATGAGTCCGGAAGTACTCCTTTCAAAATTTTGGAAAAGTTTAAGAAGGACTGGTGCATGTTCCACAGAATTCCCCAGTGAAGCCATCTGGTTCTAGGCTTTTCTTTTTGGGAGTTTTTTGATTACTAATTCAATATACTTAGTCATTATTGGTCTGCTCATATTTTGTATTTCCTTTTTTCCATCAGTATTATTGAGATATAATAGACATATTACATTGTATAAGATTAAGGTGTACAATATAATGATTTGATGTATGTATATACTGCAAAATGATAACCACATTAAGATTACTTAACATCTGTCACCTTGCCTAGTTACATATTTTTTTCTTTTGATGAGAAGTTTTAAGATCTATTCTCTTAAACTTTCAAATTTACAATACAGCATTATTAACTTAGTGACCATGCTGTACAGAACTTATTTTATAAGCTTGTACCCTTTAACTACATTTACCCACTTCCCCCATCCCACATCTCCTGCATCTGGCAACGACCAATCTGTTCTCTGTTTCTATGGTTTATTTTATTGCATTCCACATATAAGTAAGCTAATACAGTATTTGTCTATGAATTATTTCACTTATCATAATACCTTCCAGGTTCACCCATGATGTGGCAAAAGGCAGGATTTACTCTGTGTGTGTGTGTATGTGTGTATGTGTGTGTGCTTTGTCCACATTTATTTTACTGATTTGTCTGCCAAAGGACATTTAAGTTGTTCCCATGTCTTGGCTATTGTTGAATAATGCTGCAAAAAACATAGGGAGCAGGTATTTCTTTGAGATAGTGATTTCATTTCCTTTAGATATGTACTCCAAACTGGAATTACTAGATTATATGGTAGTTCTATTTTTAACTTTGTGAAGAACCTCCATACTGTTTTCCATACTGGCTGTACCAACTTACGTTCCTACAGTATACAAGGGTTCCCTTCTCTCCATAGCCTTGTCAATACCAGTTATTGCTTATCTTTTTTAGCTATTCTAACAGGTGTGAAGTGATATCTCATTGTACTTATTTGCATTTCCTGATGATAAGTGATGTTGAGCACTTTTTCATGTACTTGTTGGCCATTTGAATATTTTCTTTGGTAAAAATATCTATTCAGGTATTTTGCCCCTTTTTAAATTGGATTATCTGTGGGATTTTGCTATTTCCAAACTGAATGCCTTTTGTCTCTGTCTCTTGCCTAATTGCCTTGGCCAGAAACTCCAGAACAATATTGAATAGAGGTAATGAGACTGGACATCCTTGCCTTGTTCCTGATTTGGGGGGAAGACATCAGTCTCTCATCAGTAAGCATGGTGTCAGTTGTGGATGTTCTATAGATGCTCTTAAATATATAAAATCTTGTCATAGTCAATCAATTTTCTTCCTCTCTGATTCAGATACTGTTTCCTCCTTTTTCTTACCTGAATGCCCTTTGCTTAAGACTTCTAGTACTATATTGCATAGGGGTGATGAGATTGGGTGCTATCATGTTGTTTCTTATATTAGAAGAATAGCTTTCAAATTTTCACCATTAAGTATGATATTAGCTGTGGATCTGCCATGTATTGCCTTTATTATATTGAGGTACATTTCTTCTATACATAATTTGTTGAGAGTTTTTGTCATGAAAGGATGTTGAATTTTGTCAAATGCTTTTTTAGAATCTATTGAGATGATTGTATGATTTTTTATCTTTCTATTAATGTGGTATATTACATTTTTTATTTGCATATGTTAAACCATCCTTGCATCTCAGTAATGAATCTCACTTGATGATGCTGTATGATATGATCCTTTTAATGTGCTGTTGAATTTTGTTAGCTAGTATTTTGTTAAGAAATTTTGCATCAGGAATATTGTCCTGTGGTTTTCTTTTCATGAAGTGTTCTTATCTGGATTTAGTATTGGTGTTACTGCTGGTCTCATAAAATGAGTTTGCAAGTATTCTCGTCTCTTCAACTTTTTGGAAGAGTTTGAGAAGGATTGGCATTGATTCTTTAAATACTTGGTACAATTCACCAGTAAAACCATCTATTCTTGGGCTTTTCTTTGTTGGGAGGTTTTTTTTATTACTAATTCAATCTTCTTATTCATTTTGGTATATTCATATTTCTATTTCTTCATGATTCAATCTTAGTACATTGTATGTTTTTTTTTTCAATATATGAAATTTATTGTCAAATTGGTTTCCATACAACACCCAGTGCTCATCCCAAAAGGTGTCCTCCTCAATACCCATCACCCAGCCTCCTTAGAAATTATTCATTTCTTCTAGGTCATCCAAGTTTTTGGTGTATATTGTTCACATTATTCTCTTATGATTCTACTTCTGTGGTATTATTTGTAATCTGTTTAATTTCTGATTCTATTTATTTGAGTTTTCTCCCTCCTTTAGTCTAGCCAAAGGTTTGTCAATTTTGTTTATCTTTTCAAAAAATAGCTCTTAATTTCATTGAACTTTTCTATTGTTTTTCTGCTATTTCTCCTCTGATCTTTGGTATTTCCTTTTTTTCTGTTAACGTTGGGCTTATTTTTCTTCTTTTACTAGTTCTTGAAGTGTAAAGTTAGGTTGTTTATTTGAATTTTTTTTCTTTGTGTAAGCATTATGGCTATAAACCTCCCTCCTAAAACAGATTTTGCTACATCCCGTAACTTTTGGTATTTTAGATTTTCATTTTCATTTACTCAAGATATTTTTTTAATTTCCCTTTTGATTTCTTCTTTGACTCATTGGTTATTCAGAAGTGTGTTGTGTAAATTCCACATATTTGTGAACTTTCCAGTTTTCCTCCTGTTACGGATTTTTAGATTCATACCACTGTGGTTGGAAAAGACACTTGATATGATTTCAGTCTTCTTAAATTTTCTAAGACTCGTTTTGTAACCTAACACATACCACTTTAGAGCATGTTCCATTTATGCTTGAGAAAAATGTGAATTCTGCTGCTATTGGATGGCATGTTCTTTATATGTTTTTTAGGTCAACTTAGTCTAAATATATTTCCAGTCCAATGTTCTCTTAATCGATTTTTGTCTAGGTGATCTATTAATTGTTACTATTATTATATTGTCTGTTTCTTCCTTCAGATCTGTAAGTATTTGTTTCATAATGAGCACATATATATTTACAATTTACATATTTATGTTTTGGGTGCATATATATCTTGATGAATTACCCCTTATGACTATATAGCGACCTTCTTTGTCTCTTGTGACAGTTTTGATTTATATAAGTATAGCTATCCTTGCTTTAGTTTGGCTTCCACATTCATAAAATACCTGTTTACCATCCCTTAACTTTGAGGCTATATGTATCCTTAAAGATGAACTTAGTCTTCTGTAGGCAGTGCATAATTGTGTCTTATATTTTTATCCATTCAGCCACTCTATGCATGTTGATAAGGGAATCTAATTCATTCACATTGAAAGTAATTATTGAGATGGTAGGGATTTACTATTGTCATCTTATTAATTATTTCTGTTTTATAGTTATTTTGTTCTTTTCTTCTTCTCTTGCTATTTTCCTTTATGAATTGATGGTTTTCCAAACTTGTATGCTTTGATTCTCCTCTTTTTGTGTGTGTATCTACTGTAGGTATGTTCTTTGTGGTTACAATGAAGCTGACATAGATATCTTACAGTTACAATAATCTATTTTATACTGGTAACAAATTAACTTTGGACACATAAAAAACAAACTCTACCTTTTTACTCTCCAACTCCACATATTATGTTTTTGATGTCACAATTTACATTTTTTATTGTTATCCATTAATAAATTATTGTACCTTAGTTATTTTAACCCTTTTATACTTTATCCTTTATAGATATAATTAATACACCACCATATTAGAGTATTCTGAATTAGATATACACTTGCTTTACCTGTGTGTTTATATTTTCATATGTTTTCATGTTACTGATTATCATCTTTTACCTTCAGTTTGAAAAACTCATTTCAGCATTTCTTGTAAGACAAATCTAGAGGTGATGGACTCTCTCTCAATCTCTCTCTCTCTCTCTCTCTCTGGGAAAGTCTTTCTTTCTCCTACATTTCTAAAGGACAACTTTCCTGGGTATAGTATTCTTGGTTAAAAGTTTTCTTCTTTCAGAACTCTGAATATAGCATCCCACTCTCTCCTGGTCTGCTAGGTTCCTGCTGAGAAATCTAATAGCCTTATGTGTGTTCCCTTGTATATGAAGATTTTATCTTGCTGCTTTTAATCTTTTCTCTTTGTTTTTGACTTTAGACAGTTTTATTATAATGTATCTTGAAGAATATAATTTGGGTTGACATTGTTTAGCAAACAATGAGTCTCATGAAGCTGAATATTTAAATACTTATCCAGAATTGAAAGTTTCTCAGCCATTATTTCTTTAAATAAGTTTTCTTCCCCTTTCTTTCTCTTTTCTTCTTCTGGTTCTACAATATTGTATAGATTGCTTATCTTAATTTTATCCCATAATTCACATAGGCTTTCTTCGATAATTTCAAATGACCTGTTTTTGACTTCACAAATACTTTCTTCTGCTTGATCAAATCTGTTTTTGATGCTCTCTATTGCATTTGTTTCATTTCATTAATTGTATTCTTCAGCTCTATAATTTTTGTTTGGTTATTTTTTTATGATTTCTACTCTTTGTTAAGTTTCTTGTCTTGTGTATTGTTTTCCTGATTTTTTTGAACTTTCTGTGCTTTCTTGTGGCTCACTAAATTTCTTTGAAACAACTATTTTGAAATGTTTATTGGAAAAATTGCATATCTCCATGTCTTTGGGGGTCAGTTTCTATAAAACTGTATTCCTTTGGTTATGTCATGTTTCCCTGATTTTTCATGTCCCTTGTAGTATTGAGTTGCTGTTGTGGCATTTGAAAAGGCATTCACTTCCTCTAGTCTTTATTGACTGGCCCTATTTTTCTATGCATCTAATCATGGATATTTTTCTCTATGGGTGATCTGGAACTTTTCTGCTGGATTTTGAACTTTCACAAAAGCACACTCATCTGTGGGTGACTGTCAAAATCAATATTCTTCAGGGGGAAGACAATTTAAAGCTATTCTGCTATTTTGGTGATGTCCTCTAAGAGGCAATTTTCAAAGGTGGTAAGTGTCAGAAATATGAAGGTACTGAGTGCCAACAAATGATATGAAAATATTAGGGAGAAAGTTTGGGAAGTGTTCATTTTAATTTCTCAATTAAACTTTTTTTTTATTTTGAGAGTACTGCATATTTACATGCAGCTGTAAGAAACGATACGGAGATACACTTTGTACCCTTTACTCAGTTTCTCCAATGATAACATTTTGTAAAACTCTAGTACAATATTACAACCAGGATTTTAACATTGTTATGGGACACAGCCAAGAGATAGAACATTTCTGTCATCACAAGAACACTATCATTACTCTTCCATAACCACTCTTTTCTCCTGTACTCACCCCCTCTTTAATCTTTGTCAACCACTAATCTGCTTCCCATTACTAAATGATATCATTTCAAGAATGTCATATAAATGGAGTCATACCATATATAACGTTTGAGGATTGGCTTTTCTCACTTAGCATAATTCCTTGGAGATTCACCCAAGTTGTTGCATGTACCAATAGTTGGCTCCTTTTTACTAAGAAGTAATATTCCATGGTATGGATATACCATAATTTGCTTACTCACCTACTGCAAGATATCTGGATTGTTTCCATTTTGGGCTATTATGAACAAAGTTGCTATAAACATTTGTTTAGAGGTTTTTATGTGAAAGTAAATTTTCATTTCTCTGGGAAAATTGTCCAGGAATGTAACTGCTAGGTTATATGGTAATTGTACATTTTGTGTTTTAAGAAACCACCATACTATTTTCCAGAGTGGCTATGCCATTTAGCAATCTCTACAGCAAGATATAAATGATTCAGTTCCTCTACACCCTTCCCAGCATTTGGTGTTGTCACTACTTATTTTTATTTTAGCCTTCTCAATAGGTATGTAGTGATATCTCATTGTGGTTTTCATTTGCATTTCTCCAATGATCAATAATGTTGAACATCTTTTCATGTGTTTAACTGCCATCCATATATTCTCTTCAGTAAAATATCTGTCTTTTGCCTATTTTCTAATTGAAGTGTGTGGTTTTATACTGTTGAGTTTTGAGAGTTCTTTGTATATTCTAGTTATTAGTGTTTTTTTCAGATACATGGCTTGTATTTTTTCCTACTCTGTAGCTTGTCTTTTTATCCTCTTCATGTGATCTTTTAGAGAGCAAAAATTTCTATTTTGATGAGGCACATTATATCAATTTTTCATTTTGTGGTTCCAGCTTTTGGTGTCAAGTCTAAGAACTTCTTTGCCTAGCCCTATATACTGAAGAATTTCTCCTTTTTAAAAAGTTTTGTAGCTTTAAATATAAGTTCATTATCCATTTTGAGTTCATTTTTATAGTGTGTAAGTTTAGGTTGAGTTGGTTTTTTTTAAATTTTTGGTCTATGAGTAAAGTAGCATTTGTTGAAAACATTGTCCTTCCTCCACTAAACTTCTTTTGAATCTTTTTCAAAAATTACTTGGGCATATTTATGTAGGTCTATTTCTGGTTTCTCTATTCTGATTCATTGATATAATATGCCTTTTCTTCTGCCAATACCATGCTGTCTTGGTTATTGTAGCTATATAATTAGTGTTAAAATCAGGATAGACTGATTAAATTTACTCTTTTTCAAGATTATTTTAGTTATTTTAGGATATTCATTTGATTTTGAGCTGGTCCTACAGCCTTGGAGATGGGAGCTATGCTAATGGCCCTAGGGAGTTCTATGATGACAGACTGAAATAGGTTG
Source organism: Leopardus geoffroyi (assembly GCF_018350155.1). Taxonomy (NCBI): domain Eukaryota; kingdom Metazoa; phylum Chordata; class Mammalia; order Carnivora; family Felidae; genus Leopardus; species Leopardus geoffroyi. The sequence continues at coordinate 50,967,866 of NC_059343.1, forward strand.
ATAGACTAAGAATTAGTATTCAAATTCCAAGAAGTTATGTATCAATTCTTAAAACCAAGACGATATATAAAAGTAAAAAAGGCTTTCCTTGGAGCTAGGCTCTGTCCTCTTTGCTTATCTTACAGCCAGGCTTCCCCCACTACAGAGCAGTAGACTGAGTTGATAAGGTCCCATGGAATTATAGGTGGGGGTGGAAAGGGACACTAGAATAATTACCTTATTCAATATATCTGCATTAGAGAATTATTAATAACAGTGTTCCCATCACTTCCAGGAAAGGGTCATTGGAAGGGTTAAAGAAACTGGCTTTTATGGGTATCTTAAAGAATTCCCTTCTTGGGGCGCCTGGGTGGCGCAGTCGGTTAAGCGGCCGACTTCAGCCAGGTCACGATCTCGCGGTCCGTGAGTTCGAGCCCCGCGTCGGGCTCTGGGCTGATGGCTCAGAGCCTGGAGCCTGTTTCCGATTCTGTGTCTCCCTCTCTCTCTGCCCCTCCCCCGTTCATGCTCTGTCTCTCTCTGTCCCAAAAATAAATAAACGTTGAAAAAAAAAAAACACTTTAAAAAAAAAAAAAAAAAGAATTCCCTTCTTACTCTTATCATGTACATAATATAACTATTAAATTCCTAAGTTTGACAATTGCTTCCACATATGCAGTTCCCTCGAGTCTCAAAATATATCGATCATCACAGTCCTGGACTAGGAGAGTCTTGAAAACTAGAAATAGAAATAATGGAGATTCGTAGGAATTCTGGAAAGTTTGAAACTAAATGAGTTTCTTTGAAAACTAGAATTGCTGAATCAGTGTTTAGATATTGGGGAATAAGAGAGAACCTGAAAGGAATAGCCTTGTGACTAGATAGAGTGGAAAAGGAACCTGACACCAAGACTTGGTATGAGTGAGCAGGACTGTTTTCTGGCTTGTTGCTTTATGAGAGCTCCTTTGCTTTAAGAGTTCATAGTGAAAAGAGCAGCCAGTATTCGATAGACTTGAGGGAACCTGCCCTGAGGTAAAGGGGTATTATCCCATCATGAAGGTCAGTGTGGAGAACAGTGGAGGGAATCATAGTGAGAAAATCTCAGGGGTTAAGAGCCTCCAGGAAACAGGCAGGACACAAAGTAGCTTCTTTGTAGCCTGAGGACTCCCCAACTGGCTGGGGTTCTTTTCTGCTTATATCTCTAAGGAAGGGGTACATTCTCTCACAATGTTTCCCTACTCATACAGATCATATCTATACTGACCTAACTTCAGATAGCTTTCTAACACTTTCATTTTTTTACTCCCAAGTGGTTAAGAGTGATTGCCTTTAATTTCTTACCTAAAGATAATCATATTTCCATGATGAGGGAAGAAGCCAGTGAGTGCCTCCCAAGGGCAAGAAACAATAAGCAGTTAAAAGGAAGTCATGTCTAGTCACAGGGGCCCCAACTAGGTGCACTGTTTAATTGGAAATCAGATATTCATAGGCACTCAACCTCCTCAGTGAAAAGGAGCTTCATTTGGGAATAATTAAGGAAGCTCTACTTGGTTGCTGGAATTTCAGGCAACTTGAATCTAGTAATTTTGTAGGGTGATTCATTCTAAACCAAAGAGTCTACTGAGAAAGCAGAAGGGCCTGGGGAAAGTGAGGTCTCATTAAGATCACCTACCCCTGGGGAAAATGACAGTGGCTGTCAGTAATAGAAGCCGCTGTCAGTAATTGAGCTGAGACAAAATGTGAGCTGTTCATTCCCAGCATAGAGAATCAGCAGACCCCCGAGATGGAGAGGGAAGAACAGTGGACTTGGAATAAAGATGAGTTAAGTTCACAATCCCTTTATCCCAAAGATCTTGTTTCCTAATCTGGAAAATGAGGCTAATAATGCCTACCTTTTCAGAAGTACCATAAAGATGAAGTTAAAGAACTTGTATAAAATAACTGGTAATGAATAGGGTCATGAATAAAATAAAGGATAGTTACTTCCTTTTGTTCAACTAAGCATTTTAATTTTGTCTAGTTCATGAAAAGGAGAAAGCTTTATTCCATATTCAAATTGATTCTCAAGGTATTTTCCTTTTTTAAGTACTTTATGGTTCAGAGAAAGAAAACTAATATCTGAATCTTCTGTCTTGGTCCAGTTTGAAGTTCTCCATTCTGATTTAAGACTCCTGATTTAGCAAATGCCCCCAAACAAATTAAGGAAAATTGTGTATAATATATTTGTACTTATTAATAAAATTTACACAGTTACTATTGTTCATCAGTCTCTAATTTGTGAGTGAAGTTTAGTTTCTTTCTTTTACTTACATAAAAATAAAAGGAAACAAATTTTATTTTTTCCTGTACCCAATGAACTATCTTTGGACATAACTACCTTACACTATTTATTCCTAAGCCTTATGCCTTTAAGACCATTTGCTACATTATCAGGAACACCTGGAAACCCAGACACTCCCCCCCACCACCATCCCAAATTTGCTTTCACATGGAAACAAGCCTGGGGATTTGCAATCACATAGTTTATGGCTTCACACTCTCACAAAGAAAGTAGAGCTGGTGGGGTAAAAGCAGCTTTACCTTTTTGTTTAGGGACTTTTCTCACAGTCATTGCAGCTTGCCTCTTCTGGTTTTCAGAAATTTCAAAGCCTATAATATAAAAATACATGACTTTGTTACAAGAAACACAGACCTTTCTCAAATGTATAAAATAGTACAACTTTTCTGAAATAGTAATTTTGGCAAGATATATCAAAAGTCTTGATAAATAAATGGTGAGAAGCTTGAACAAATATTCAGCTACAAAAATGTTGTTCACAGTATAGAGAGGCAAAAGAAATGTGAGAATATGAGTTAAGATGATGGTAAATGAAGAAGGGGTGAATAAACTATGGCATAAAGTAGAAAAATATTTCACAACCAAAAGCAAAAACAAAGACAAGGAAATAATGAGTCAAAATATAAAATATTAAAACCGAAAATTTGTGTAAAGTTTCAAATGGAAGAAAAAAATCAAATGGCAAAAAAGTAATGAAATAATAAAAATGTCTATTCAAGTCCTTTATCCATTTAAAAAATTTTTAAAGTTTATTTATTTTTGGGAGACAGAGAGACAGAGTGCAAGGAGGGGAGGGGCAGAGAGAGAGGGAGACACAGAATCCAAAGCAGGCTCCAGGCTCTGAACTGTCAGCACAGAGCCCGACACAGGGCTCGAATTCACAAACTGTGAGATTATGATCTAAGCAGAAGTTATATGCTTAACCGACTGAGCCACCCAGGCACTCCTTCTTTGCCTATTTTTAAAATTATTTGATATTTTCCTATTGAGTTGTAGGATATCCCTATATGTTTTGGAAATTAACCTCTTATATATAATTTATCTATCTATCTATATATATATATTTATAATATGCAAATATTTTTTGATGCTTTAGGTTGCCTTTTCATTGTTTCCTTTGCAGTGTAAAAGCACTTTATTATGACACAATTTTGCTTTGTTGCCTGTGCTTCATATCCAATCATTGCTAAGATCAATGCCAAGAAGCTTTTTCCCTATGTTTTCTTGTAGAAGTTTTAAGGTTTGGGGTCATACAGTTAAGTCTTTTATACATTTTGAGTTAGTTTTCATGTATGGTGTAAGGTAGGAGTTCAATTTCTTCAGTTTGCATGTGGATATCCAGTTTTCCCAGCACCGTTTATTGAAGAAACCATCTTTTCCCAATTGTATATTCTTGGTACCCTTGTCAAAGATATGTTGACTGTATATGTATGGGTTTTTTTCTAGTCTTTCTATCCTATTCCACTGGTCTATATGTCTGTCTTTATACCAGTACCATAATGTTTTAAATAATGTAGCTTTTAATATATTTTGAATCAGGAAGATTATGCCTCCAGCTTTGTTCTTTCTCTCAAATATTTTTAGCTATTATGGTTCTTTTGTGGTTCCACATGAATTTTAGGATTGTGTTTTCTATTTCTGTAAAAAAATAACATTGGAGTTTGGTTAAGATCACATTGAATCTGTAGATGGCATTGGGTAAAATAGATATTTTAACAATATTAAGTCTATTATGTGTTCTTTAATTTCTTTCAGCAAGGGTTTATAATTTTTGGTGTAGAAATCTTTCACCTTCTTGGTTAAGTTTATTCCTATTATATCCATTTTGATGTGATTATAATTGGGACTACTGTATTTGCTTAATTTTTTTTTCAGATACTCCATCGTTAGTATTTAAAAACACAACTGATTTTTGTATGTTGATTTTGTATCCTGCAATTGTACTGAATTCATTTATTAGACATAAAAGTATTTCTGTGGTGTTTTTAAGGTTTTCTACTTATAAGATAATGTCATCTACAAACAGTAATAATTTTACTTTTTCCTTTCCCATTTGAATGCCTTTTATTTTCTTCTAGCCTAATTTTCTCTGGCTATGACTTCCACTACTATGTTGAATAGAAATGGTGATAATGGGCATCTTTGTCTTAGAACTGATCTAAGAAAAAAAGCTTTCAGTTTTTCCCCCTTGAGTATGATGCTAGCTGTGGGGCCTTTCATATATAGCCTTTATTATGTTCAGGTAAATTCATTCTATACATAGTTTGCTGTGAGTTTTTTATCATGAAATAATGATAAGTTACATCAAATCATTTTTCTGCATCTATAGATGTGATCATGTGATTTCTATCTTTCATTAGAGTGATGTATCACATTAATTGATTTGCATATGTTAAACTATCATTGCATCCCAGGGATAAATCCTACTTGTTCATGACTTATGATCCTTTTATTGTGCTGCTGAATTCTGTTTGTTCCTGTTTTATTAAGAATTTTTTTTCATGTACATTCATCAGGGATATTGGCCTTTCATTTTGAACTGGAAGACTTAATATTGTTAAAATATCCATTCTGCCAAAGGCCATCTACAAATTCAAAGGAATCCTATCAAAACTATGGATTCATTTATATAAGATATGAATAAGTTCTAGAAATCTGCTGTACAACATTGAGCCTATGGTTAACATTACTATATTATGCACTTAAAATTTTGTTAAGAGCATAGAACTCATGGTGTTTTTACTGCTTAAAAAAAACAGGGTTGAGGTATCTCCAGAAGGGAGAAATTCTGTCTCAGCTTCAGTCTATGTATGCAGAGTCCCATCCTTGTCATGATCTTCCTGCCTACAGATGACAGCTTTGAACTATGCCTTTGAGTTTGAGCCTGCCCATGATCTTGCATTCTGACTTCCTGCTCCATAGATTTTGGAGTTGCTTAGCCACGTTTTGCAATCATATCAGTCAGTTCTTTATAATAAATTTCTTAATAATGCTTCTCCTATGTGTTGTGTTTCTCTGAACACTGATAGAAGAAGTTATAGTCTATATTCTTCACCTGAAGAGTTCCTTATGGTAAATTAGGCTTAAAAAAAACAAGTTACAGGGGCGCCTGGGTGGCGCAGTCGGTTAAGCGTCCGACTTCAGCCAGGTCACGATCTCACGGTCCGTGAATTTGAGCCCCGCGTCAGGCTCTGGGCTGATGGCTCAGAGCCTGGAGCCTGTTTCCGATTCCGTGTCTCCCTCTCTCTCTGCCCCTCCCCCGTTCATGCTCTGTCTCTCTCTGTCCCAAAAATAAATAAACGTTGAAAAAAAGATAAAAATAAAAAAACAAGTTACAGAATAATATGTTTGGTATAATTTTTGTAAGTAAATTTTTTGAAAAGTCTTATGTGTATATATGTTTATATGAACATAAGCATGGAACTAGGCATACCAAATTTATACTGATTATCTCACACAGCATAGGAGTGACAGAGAAGGGAAAATAATGCTAAAATTTATTACATTTTAGTATGTGTTAAATGGTTATTACAGCCATGTATTTGTTTTATAATTAGAGAGTAAAAATAAAATTATGATAAATTTATGTGGCAGCCATAAAAATAATGATTAAAAATATTAACTGACATAGGGAAATGCTAATGATATGATTTTAAGTGCAAAATAAAGATATAAAATTAGAACTATTCATCATGGAGAGGTAGTTTGGGGGAGACAGAAAGAAAGAATCAGCAATCCTAGTCCTATTTTTTTTTATTTAGACATATTTAAAACACATAGGAAGGAAATATATGAAAATTTTTATAAAAGTTATCTCTCTCTGGGTAGAATGCTCTTGTGTTATTTTTATTTTTTCTTGTATTTTTCTGTTTTTCTCCAAAATTGCCTAATAAAAGTGTTATTATAATTAGAAAAAAATAATGTTTTCAAAAAGATAACCATAGGTCTGTCAGAAAGTAATTTCTGTAGCTCCATCCACTTTGCTGCAAATGGCAAGATTTCATTCTTTTATTTCATTCTTTTTTATGGCTGAGTAATATTCCATTGGTGGGTGTAGCTATAGAGTCTGATGCTAAGCAAAATAAGTCAGAGAAAGACAAATACCATGTGATTTCACTCATGTGGAATTTAATAAACAAAACAAATGATCATAGGGGAAAATAAGAGAGTGGCAAACCAAAAAACAGACTCTTTATAGAGAATAAACCAATTGTCACCAGAGGGGAGGTCATCGGGCAGATGGGTTAAATAGGTGATGTGGATTAAGGGGTGCACTTATGATGAGTATGAGGTATGGTATGAAAGTGCTGAATCAGTAAATTTTACACCTGAAATTAATATTATGCTGTATGTTAACTAACTGGAATTTAAAGAAGAACCTAAAAAAATTAAAAAATAAACTAACTTCTGGAAGCTTTTCTATTAGAAGCAGATTCTTAAAGTTACAGATTATTAGGGCATGGTGTGGGAGATATCATGGTGGAATCAGAGGGAATGGTGGGGATCTTCCAGTTCATCTAGGGTCTACATAAAGCATACTAAGACAATTCCTTTAATAGCTCTAACAACCTAAGTGGTATCACACGCTGCTGCTGCCTACCATTGAGAGAAGCAGTCAAGTAGCATTCCTGTACAACTCCACATCATGTCCCATTGCAGTGCTTTTATGTTAAAAGCAATTTGACTTCAGTGGGATTCAAAGTGAATTATTTTTTTTTTAATTTTTTTTTCAACGTTTATTTATTTTTGGGACAGAGAGAGACAGAGCATGAATGGGGGAGACACAGAATCAGAAACAGGCTCCAGGCTCCGAGCCATCAGCCCAGAGCCCGACGCGGGGCTCGAACTCCTGGACCGCGAGATCATGACCTGGCTGAAGTCGGACGCTTAACCGACTGCGCCACCCAGGCGCCCCTCAAAGTGAATTATTAATATGCACTCTACCCCAAACCTAAGGAAAAGACTAGGATTAGACTAAGCAGTGTCTTTCTGATCATCCTTCCTTATCTTTCAACCATTTAAATCACCGACACTGAAGGACAGAAGAATCCATTTGCATCAGGATTCAATGGGTAGGCCCATTTTTCTAGAGGCATTTTATACCAGCTTGAACATACAAGTGTTTTAATATAAAATTCCACTCTCATTAAGGATGGACAAAAACAGAAATTGTGTCTTCTCAGGGAATTACAAAGTCTGGCTGTTTGGTATTTTTATGCCAAAATGGCAGGACCATGAGCAAGAGACCAGATAGTACTTTGTACACCGCAAAGCTATAGTCAAGGGGACCTAAATCCCACATTTGGAAAGCACCATTAAAACTCTCTCTACTAATTATATACTCTTTCAAAAAAGGGAACAATCTGTTTAAAGCCAAAAATGTATGGTTTAGTGGGACTCTAAATCATGCAAGTGATCATGGTTTTAGACCCAGTTATATTTTCTACCATTTACTTAAAACACTTTCATACAGACAGTGTGATATATACATGCACATTAATTTTAATCTATGCTCTCAGGGCATTTACTTAACATCTGACATGCCCTAATCTGGTATACACACTGAAGAGGTGATTTGTTAACATATTAAACACTCAGAATTATTTGCTCCAGAGGCCATTATTACCAGCAGTTCAGTCACCTTAATGCAGGAGGCCTAGTTAGCCTAATACATGCTAAAAATGAATTTTTAGTGGTAAAATTAATGTTATTCAAGATGTGTACTAGCCACAAATGTCTTACAGGCTCTTTAGCCTTCATAAGAACTGGGCATAAAAAATCAGTGAGCCCCATATCCTGTACCCTGCAGAAGGAAGCCTCAGGTCAAGATTGAAAACAGGTGCTATGCTTTGTCCCCCATCAGAGGACTTTGTCACCAGATTCTTACTAGAAAGTTAGTTGAATGCTGTTGTTATATCACCAACTCTTCCTTGACTAACCTTTACACAAAAGATGCTGCCATGTATCTAAGAACAGAACTGGGACTTCATTGAGATGATAGGACAGGTTGTATGACTGTTTTTGTGTTTGCTAATAAATGTTTGTATGTTTGGGAGAATTGAGGTTGAGGTTTGCTTTCAGTGTAATAGCTTTATCTAGTCAAGAGACTGTAAGGGAGGTCAAATTATAACCCTGACTAGTAGAAATTACTGGTATCTGCCAAAAAGGACCTGATAATAGGAAACCACCAAAGTGGATTAGGTTCAGTTTGCAACAGAAGTCTTCCATCTGTTTCTAGAAAAAATGAAAACTAATTCAATTCCTCTATGTTCTTCATAGCCATATTCTTCTTTCTCCTCTCAGGTCACTTACCAATTTTTTCATCTTCCTGTACCATTTTTCTCTCTTCTCTGAAAGCCCTAAGCCAGCGTATCTTCTCCTCCAGCTTCTTGGCAAAGAATAGATGTATCTCCTCAGTCTCCTTGTTGTGAAGCTTGAAGGCATTTTTCATGCTGACATTAAAGTCATCATCTCTGCCATCTTCAATGTCAACTACCTCATATTTATCCATGTCAATGCGGCCTTTGTAGTACAGGATGTCTCTTCGGATCAGGTCCTAGGTGGGAAGGAAGAAAAGGCTTTATACTGGAGGTATGTGGACAGTAGGTACCAGGAGAGATGGCACATGGGCACAGTAGGACGCTAAGACTTCCACTGATTTGAAGTACTAATAGGGGTTATTTTGGTCAAATTTAGGCAAGTTAGCTTAGCATTATGACATTGACAGGTTGGTTAGAAGATGCTCTTACAGAAAGCCTTTGTCCTACATCCAAAAACTCTCAGACTCCAGTATCAATCCTTATATGTGTTTGTAAGACTCTGATGGGAAGTAGGAAGCAGTAAGCCACACAAGCATTGCTAACATAGGCCTTTTCTTTTCCAAAATATTTGCAAGCCTTCTAGAAGTATGAAATAAGCTGGATGGTTGCCTGAGGTATACTTAGGAATTCAAGCCAGCAAGTGAGACCTGCATATCAGAGTGGGTATGAGTGGTTAAGAATAGCAAGGTGGCCACAGCCTGTGCTGGCCAGGAAAGATTACATGGAGAGGGTTGAACACTTTGTGCTCCGGGGAATTTTGGAGAAGGCCTAGTCTGGCAGGAGAAATGGGGGTAAGATTGAATAAAAAGCTTCATATATTGACGAATAAGTTTCACAAATCTTATTGCGCGAGAAAAATAAAAAGTTATAGATGGATACAAACAGTATATTATCTTTTATTATTGTTGTTTTACTCTCTGGTATACAGAATTGGATTAATACTCTCAGTCCAGGAGACAGTCATCATTAGTCCATACAAGGTACTCTTATTTCTCTAAGTATTTACTTTTAATAATATATTAAGTTTTGGTAAAACTGCCACCAAAAGCTATGATGCCACAGCAACCTTAAATCCCGCGCTCAATCATTCCCCTGGTTACTTTTGTATACAGTTTTATCTCATCTACATATATTACACTTATATAAGGTTTAAACAGCTACAAAGAAATGCCACATAATGTTTAGAGATACAGAAATTATATAAAAAATATGACAATGACACAGGCCAAATTCAAAAGAGTACAGAGAGGAGAATGGGAAAATGGAAGGAAGGAAAAGGGAGGGAGCAGAGAGGGAGAGGGGAAAGAATGTATTTGTAATGAATTATTTCTTAAGTTGTATAGTAAGTACATAGGTGCCCATTATATTATTTTGTATCTTTTTGAATGTGATATTTCATAAATTAAAAAAAAAGAAAACCAGAGAGATGGATGATATCACTTGTGGACCTGTGGCATGTAAAGTATAAGTGTCTTTCTGCCCTCACCCTCTTAGCACTGCCCTCAGCTTCCCCTGAGAACACATCTACTGCTGGGATGTGTGGTGTGGCTGAGTCTGGCCAAGGAGGTCTCATGAGCCCTGTCCTGATGGATGTCTTCACTGGCCAACTTGTTCTCACAAACTATCCCTCCTGTCTGCCTATATTTGGCCTTTAGACAATTTGACAGAATCAGAAATGCTCATTAACTTTTATTAACATTATACAGTTTAGTTAAACTGCTCCCATTCTGCTGAATTGCCTTGCATGCCTCACTTCTCAGCTGCAGGCTACCTGCAAAGAATTTTCTTTTGCAATCCTAACTCTTCACAATGTAGGGTAAACTGGGTTTTTTGGTATGTCTGGGGAAGGCTGTCTTTAAGAATTCCCAACATAGCTCTGTCAATCTTCGAAGACCCAGGCTGTGAAATATAGGAGTTGTTGAATTGCTTTGCAAAAAACAACCTCTACATTGTTCTTTTTCCTCCCATAATGATTGTGCATATAAATAAGCTGTGAGTATAGATGGGTTCTGATCTGTTGGGTTCCACTGGCATCAAGTTCACAAGAGAGAAAAAGGTCAGCTATACAGAGTGGGCCAGTTTTGCTCCAAGCTTGCTTCAGAGTCTGGGTTTCTTTTACCATGCTCAAAGTGGACAAGTTCAGTCCTGAACAAAAGGATGGGGTGGTTGCCATGTGCAGACTTTCACAATCCTCAAGAACACTTTGTGAGACTTATGGATAAACAGTGGGCCCTGTCAGTATAATCTAACTATAAAAGCAGGACAAGCTAAGGAGAATGGCTTGATGTGACCTAGTTTGATCTCATAAAGGCCTGAAACATGCCTTACAATACTTAATACAGATACACATAGACCTGAGAAGCCAGGTCTGGACCACACAGCTAATAGGTGGGTGCTTACCTGACTAGAATATAGGAAGCTTTAACCTCCCTTCTATTCCCAATTTCACCTGTGAGACAAGGGAACTGAAGAACTCAATAAAATCTGCTTTTAGCTCCCTTTCCTGCTTCTATTTTCACTAGGACCTGTATCCCCACCTCACTTTACACATGCCTTATAATGCAAACAGCATATGCCCTCCTTGTAAGGGACAAGGAGTTAATGATTTCTCTAGAATAAGTAACATCTAAGAAATGACAAGGACAGAATGACTGGACAGCTATTATATGCGTATTCCAGACAACTGTAGCTAGACATCTCAATGCCAAGGCCCCCCGTCTCCAAGGAATAATACCTGGGCCCTCATCTTTGTTCTAACTGGTACCTGAATGCCTTAGAGGACACATAAACCTCAATAACTGCCCCCAGACCCTGAACAAAGATGAGACTCCCCCCTTTCCTTTTGAGTCTCCCAGACACTCTGTATCTGCTCTCTCTCTCTCTCTCTCTCTCTCTATATATATATATATATATATATATATAAACTTTGCTTTCACCCTCCTGCTGGCTCATATTTGATTTCCATCATTTGTGAAGCCAAGAACACTCTTGGCTGATCCTGCAGTAACCCTTCAGGTCTCTGGACCCAGCCTGCCAGCATCACCTGCAGCTTTCTTTGTCTCTCAGTTGGTGTGTCATAATCATTGTCAGCTTTAAAAACCTTTACTGGTGTCCAAAAAAAATGGAAAGAATTTATGTGATCTTGGAGCTAAATTAAAAGCATCAACTGAAACTCCTATTGTTTCTTTAGGTATTTAAGGATAACAAGAAACTTGAGAGAATTCTGTTTCTGTGGTAGGGAAGCAAGACTAGAGATGTGTGTGGTTAAGGTTCTCCCTTTGCCTGCTCTTTCTAGCTCCCTAGAGGGTTGAACATGAGTTTTCAGGCATCAGCTTAGTTATAAACTCAGGTGTAGGAATGTTATAGGATTCATTAAGAATGACCCACTGTTCAAAAATTCCCATCAGAAATGGTAGCTAAGGCCAAAAAGCAGCAAGTAACATGCACAAAAAGAGTGTGAGTTAGAGTGTAAAGCCCTGGGTTTGAGTTTTATCTGCTTAACCTACTAGCTGTGGTTTTGGGCAAGCCATTTTATCTCTCTGAACTTCCAATTTTCTCAACTATGAAACTAGACAAGTCATCCTTACCTTGTAAAATTGTTGTAAATCTCAAATCTCAACATGCAGCTTCCAGGTCATGAGGCCAGCCTTGTCTGATAAATATGGTGCTGAGCTTTCTTGCTCCCCAACTGATATTTTGTAGGCCTTTAAAATTCCTTTTTGATAAACCTAAAAATCTCAATGCCTCTTTTAGTTCATTTAAATTTTCAAAATTAGTTAAATATTGTGACAAAGAAATAAAACAAAGGCAACTGAATATTTTAAAACTTATATAGCTACACCATTGTCCTTGGAAATTCCATATATCCTTTCAGGGTGGGGGTTGTCACAGATCTATACGTAGGCTCACACTAATGTGTCCTCCCTGCCCCCAACAATGCCTCCTATTCCAATCGTTCTAGCCTTCATGGTCAAATTTACACATTCTTCCTCCTCAAAGAAGCCTTCCCTGACTGCCTTCTCTAGCTCGTCACTGTGGTTTCCCTTCTCTGAATGCTAGCAGTGATTATGAAGACCCTTACACAACTTACATTCAGCCACCACACTGCTGAGTTGCATTAGTTCTGTTTCACAGCTTTTAGTCTGTCCATTTAAGCTGTACCCAATAGTTCTTCCTTGCTTTTGCCTTACTGAGGGGTTGTCCAGGGGAAGACAGATGACAAAGCCTCAGAAGTGTCTCTGCTCAGCTTCTGCACATGGCAAGAAGACAAAGCCCTCCTGAGCCCTGGTTGCCTGAGGTCCTATTGGGACCAGGCTGCCCAAAAGTCACTTGTTAATGATTGAGTGCTTTCATAGGGTCACAGTGAATAAGTGCTTGGTACAGATGTTATTTGGTCATCACAAGTTCCCTGCCTAAATGGGAGAGTTGCTAATAGGATGCCAGTCTTCCTCCTTTTCCCTTACACTCATCCAAGTTGGAAGATATTAAGGGAGCCAGTGCTTCTCCAGAAGGACCCTGGCAGTCTGCAGACAAGCACCAAGCCTAGCCATGGATCCAGCAAGGAGCCTATCCAAGTCTCTGATATCACATAATTCAAATAGCTGGGAGAAGTTTGAATTTGGTCTCACTGGGTATTCATGGGGTTTAGTAAGACACTGTAAAACATTTTGTATAAGTGACAGATGCTGCAATCTGGGGCCTGTAACTCTTAAGGATTGCTGCCTCTCTCACTTGCTTGTCAGTAAAGTCTTCCCTTTTTAGAGAGGGACACTATTTACTCCCCACCACTAGCCTGGACCACCCTGGGATTTCTCTCCAGATCTTGAGGAAGGCATGGACAGGACTTATATTTCTCATTATTATATTCCAATATCTAGAGTACATTCTTAATAACAAAATAATAACAGCAACAACGGCAGCAGTCAACACTTAGCATATATCATGTGCCAGACACTATTTCAAATGCTTTGCATTTTTCCCCAGCTTTATTGAGGCATATTTGACAAATAAAGATAATATATACTTAAGGTATACAATGCGATATTTTGATATAGGTATATGTTGTGAAATGATCACAATTATCAAGCTAATTAGCTTATCTATCATCTCATATGGTTATTTCTGTGTGTGTGATGAGAACACAAGATCTGCTTTCTCAGCAAATTTCAAGTATACAATACAGTATTGTTAGCTATGGATACCATGTTGTACAATAACTCTCCAAAACTTATTCATCTTGCATAACAAAAAGTATTTTACTCTTTGACCAATATCTCTCCATTTCCCCCACCCCCACCAGCCCCTAGCAACCACTATTCTACTCTCTGCCTTTATGACTTCAACTGCTTTAGATTACACATGTAAGTAAGAGCATATAGTATTTACCTTTCTTTGCCTTATTGTTTTAGTATAATATCCTCTAGGTTGATCCATGTTGTCACAAATGACAAAATCTCCTTTTTTAAGCTAATATTACACTGTGTGTGTGTGTGTGTGTGTGTGTGTATCACATTTTCTTTATGCATTCATCCCTTGGCAGCTAAATGCTTTGCATTTATTAACTTAAATAATCTTCACAAAAATCCTACAAGGTACATACTGTTGTAGCCCCATTTTATGAGGATATGTAGACATAGAACCATTAACTTACCCAGAAACAAAAGCTACTAAATGGAGACTTGGGCTTTGAGTCCATACTACCTGGCTCTAAACTCTGTGCTTGTTTGGGGAGCCTGGGTGGCTCATTCAGTTTCCCTCTCTCTCTACACCTCCCTCATTCTCATTCTGTCTCTCTCTCAAAAATAAACATTAAAAATTTTTAATAAAAAATGTAATATGTGTCTGTTTAATCACTGTATATACTGCCTCCCAACAAAGATTTGCTGAATGAATGCGTACTAACACCAAATAAACAGTAATAGTATCAATAGCTAGCATTTACTAAGTACTTACTATGTGCCAGGCACTGCAAATGTAGTGTTTAATTTAACCTCACAGCCTCTCTTCTATATAGATACCATTATTATTTCCATTTTGCAGATGAGGGAATAATACTAGGCACAGAGAATTTGTCCAAGGTCATACGGCTCATGGACAAAAGGTAATTGGTGCCCTTTTGTCTGGCCCTAGAACCCATGCTCTTAACACTATACTTCATTACTTCCCATTACCTCAGGTGATCCTCCTCAAAGCCTCCTGAGATGAATTCTATCATCAGCCTGATTTGGCACTGAGGAAAATAAGGGGATAAAGTTAAAAAACTGGCCCAAGTTTAGAGACAGTAGAGTCTAGGACCCATGTGTTCTTGTTTCAAATCCCCATCTCCTTTGTGCTCTATCCCCAGTCTCTTTTGCTATTGTTGCATTTCTGAGTTACAAATGGCTCATCCTCCAAGTCCGGCCCTTCAGTGAAAGAAGAAATGGCCCAACTGCAGAAGTTCCTTGAACTTTCTCCAGCGTTATCATACTCTATGTAATTCCTGATCCTTCCAGAATACAATTAAACCAACATAAATAACTAGTAATTATGACACAGAGGACAACAGAGTATGTCTGGGATGGTATAATTAAAAACAAAGAATACAGGGGGAAAAGCTGTTCAGGCCAACTTCAGGCTGTAGGAACATTAGAGGATGCCTGAGGAGAGAGGAAAGGAGATCTCCTCCTCTCCTCAGAAAAAAAGTAAATTGAAAGGGAAAAAAAGGAAACAAAAATCCCCAAAGCACCAAATTAACTTCCAGTATAATCATCTAAGGAAGAAAATAACAAAACATATGCATAACTAAACTAACAGGACAATCAGATGCAGAGGAGCAGAGACAGCCATCATGGAAGACAAGAAGATAGAAAACAAAGTCTTATTCTAGATTTTTAAAAAGGAAATTGACAAAGAGGGAAAACAGCAAAAGTTAAAGAAGCGGTCACAAAATTAGAAACCACTGATATCTTTCCCCACTTACTATAATGGCCACTTCATTGGGAGCTGGGGATAATGGAGAGGGAGGGGCTTATGCTCCTGAGGTGGCCATCTCCTTCAGGAAAGAAGGGGTTGGGGTTACCTTCTTGCAGAGGACCATCTGGTGGTCAAACAGAAAGAAGACCCGCTGCTGGTTGCGGCCATAGGGCTGGTAGATCCAGGCCATCTCCCCAGTGTAGATCAGCTCCGAGCTCCTGTCTAGGATGTCCTCACCCTGGGAAGAACATGTGATAGTGAGAGGCAGCCAGGAAGGAGGGATGGCCCTGTCACCTGCCTGGAAGCACCTAAGGCTGGGCATAGACTAGGGCAGTAGGAGTAGAGAAAAGGCCTGATGGGAGAGAGGGATAGAGAGAAGGTCCCCTGTGAAGTCCTGGAGTTGGAAAGACCCATACTTTTGTTTATCCTGAGGCCAAATGAGCCCTACCACCCAGGACTGCTATATAGTCCTTCTATGGCAGCTGCTTTCTAGCACTACAGGCACCAAGGTTCATTCTGGTCCCATGAGGTTCATATTCTCTCTCTCTCTCTCTCTGTCTCTCTCTCTCTCTCTCTCTCTCTCTCTCTCTCTCTTTTCCTCCTCCTCCCTTTTCTCTATGAATTTATCTTTCTATACCAGCCCTTCATGCCAGATCTAGTCTCTTAGTCTCTTTCTTGTACTTGAAGAATAAGCCTAAGCACATAACAGAAGTTTCTCTGCTTCCCCAATGAGTAAAAGGAGATAGGGGAGGCCAAGAAGGAAACAGTGATAGATGGAGAAAAAGAGAATACAGTCGCTGTCTTAAAATTGTTTTTTTTTTCCTTCTCCCCTCAGTTCACTAAAATATATTGATTAAATAGGAAACTTTACAACCACATGATTCTTTGGTCTGTTATTCACAGCCTGAAATGACTTTTCCTCCTTGCTACATAGTAAGACAAAAAAAGTACCAAGACACTTAACTCCTAGCTAATTCAATTCTACAGAGTTTCCAAGGCCCCTTTTTTTACAGCACCTCTGCTAGCTCAGAGGTATGTGGAGATATATGTCAGATGCCAAGCCAGATTTGTCCCCTATTCTCAAGGAGCTTACAGTCAGTGGAGGAAACTAATGCAGGTGTGCACAGAACTCATGGAATACAAGGCAAACCACAGCAAAGCTCTGGGCATAGGGGTGAGTGTTCTAGGACTTATATGAAGATATGGACAAAGACCAGTGGTCCAGTACTCAGGAGAATTAATATTAGCATCTATATGCATCAGAAATTGGGCTACATACCTTCACTCTAAACCTTCTAAGCCACAAGAGAACCCTGGGAGGGAGAGAATTTCTTAATCTTGTTTTATAGTCCAAGGTAGAGATGTCAGGTGATCAGCTAAGGTCACCCAGCTTGTTAGCTAGAGACCCATAACTCAACCCCAATTCTGTGGCTCCAGAAAGTATGCTCACTCTTTCCACTACATTATGATGTATCTAAGCCAGTCAGTCCCTTCTTTTCTCTGGGTTTCAGTTTTTCCAGATATTAAATGAGCTACATGAGGATGATATCCAAGGCCCTAGCCCTGATACTCTAATTCTAAGATGTCAGCTTTGCACCCAAAAGTTTCAAGTCAAGGTTACAGTAGACCCCATGCATCCCCCCATAAACAGTCAGAACAAATAGGCTAGGCATGGCAGTAGGCCAAAGAGAGGGGTAGCTGGAAATGGTGTTCTTGAGCATACCACTTTTTCAGTCTAAGGGATGAGAAGGAAAAGGGGAGCTCAGTGGAAATGTTTTCTAATAATATAACCTCAAAAAGAAAGTTAAGAGATAGTACTGTGATTCCAAGCTCTATTTCATGGGTATCTTGGAACTTAAGTAAACATTCACCCTTGAGAGGCCCACATACTAACAGAACTTCTGGGACAGGAAGCCCACAGGGTGAGGGATTTGTGCAGGAATTTCCTGTTGGGTGGATAAGGAGCTGAGAGTGGTACCAGTCTGCCAGGTCCCACCCTGAGGCAGGCCAGAAGATGTGCCACAGTCCACTTTGAATATGTATAAAGTGAAAAAAGCTATAAAAATGGGTCAGTGCCAAAGTTGGCCAAGATAACATTTTTTTCAGGATGACTTCTTTTTCCTTTTTCAAATTTTTATTTAAATTCTAGTTAGTTAACATATAGTGCAACATTGGCTTCAGGGGTAGAATTCAGTGATTCATCACATACAACATCCAGTGCTTATCATAAGTGCCCTCGTTGATACCCATCACCCATATAGCCCATCTCTCCCCCACATCCTTCCAACAATCCTGTTTGTTCTCTGTCTTTAAAAGTCCCTCATGGTTCGTTCCCCCCCCCCCACCACCATGTGTTCATCTGTTTTGTTTCTTAAATTCCACATAGGAGAGAAACCATATGTTATTTGTCTTCTCTGACTTACTTATTTCACTTAGCATAATACATTATAGCTTCATCCACATCATTGCAAATAGAAGGATGAATTTTAAAATTACACTTGCTAAACTGAGGATGATCGGACCAGGATACCACTCAATATCATCTTGTCCAGCTACCATAACAGACAGGAGCATTCTAGTTCTTTTTTTAAGTACTTGCCACACATAATTCCACTAAGAAAAAAATAAGAAAGAGAAAGAAAGAAAGAAAGAAAGAAAGAGAAAGAAGAAAGAATAAACTTGCCACACATAATGCCACCAAGAAAAAAAAAAACAAGAAGGAAAGAAAGAAAGAAAGAAAGAAAGAAAGAAAGAAAGAAAAGACAAGGAAAGAAAGACAAGGAAGGAAGGGAGGAAGGAAGGAGAGAGGAAGAGAGGGAGGGAGCGAGGGAAGGAGAGAGAGAGAGAGTGAGAGAGAGAGAAAGGTAAATATACTCCTGTGCTCACCAAGCTTATTGATACCAGGCAACTCACATATCTTCTCTGTGTGTTGGTTTCCTTATTTCTACAAAAAATGCAATCAAAATGATATAAAACACATGTAAAGAATATTACTAATTGAGCTTCAAGTGGAGCTTGACTCTGCTAAGGCTGTAAGTCCAGAGGGAGAGAGAAGTCCATCTTGTTGCTAGTTTGGTCAGTCTCCAAAGAAAGAGGAAAGAAGAGCACCAGAAACTCCAGACTGGTGCTGGCTGAAGCCAAGTCCTGCCAATTCCAGCCAATTCCAATGCTATAAAGGGTCAAATTGTGCCAAGGTAGGGTCGCAATGTGGCTGTGCTACACTGAGTTTCCTAATCCTTAAAATGAGGGTAATAACAGGGGCACCTGGGTGGCTCAAGTCTGTTAAACATCTGACTTCAGCTCAGGTCATGATCTCATGGTCTGTGGGTTCAAGCCCTGTGTCACACTCTGTGCTGACAGCTCAGAGCCTGGAGCCTGCTTCAGATTCCGTGTCTCCCTCTCCCTCTGCCCTTCCCCACTCACGCTCTCTCTCAAGCTCTCAAAAATGAATAAACATTAATAAAATTAAAATGAAAGAACACAGAAGATGGTGGCGTAGGAAGACGCTGGGCTCACCTTATCCTGCTGATCACTTAGATTCTACCCACATCTGTCTAAATAACCCAGAAAACCACCAGAACACTAGCAGAAAGGACTCTACGGAGCCAAGCATAGACAAGAGGACCACAGAAGAGGGTAGGAAGGGTGGAGAGGCAGTGCATGCTACACGGACTGGCAGGAGGGAGCTGGGGCGGTGGAGGGGTAGCCCGCCCGGCAAGGCAGAGCCACAGAGTCTGGCTTGCAAAAGCAGAGGGGCTGGACTCCTTGAGTTCTGACAGCCAGCAGGACTTAACCTCTGGAATGTTAAAAGTCAATGGCTCTGCTCTTGGAGAGCGGGGAGGGTAAGAGTGCACTGGGAGGGAGAGTTGTTGAGCCCCAGAAGACACAACTCACCTCGGTGGGGAACAAAGGCACTGGCAAGCGCCATCTCCCTCTCCCATCCCCCAGCTGAAACCCCAATCCCTGTCATGGAACTTGCTCCTACTGAGCAAACACTCAAAGCTGTGCTTCTGTGGACCCATTCCTCCAATGGATCTGCCTCCCTCCCAGTGCTGCAGGGCCCCTCCGAAAGGGGACCACCTAAGGCAAAGCCAGCTAAGCCTGCCCTTCCCACCACTGTGCACCTTGCAGATCAACCCCGGCTAACACCCCAGATCCCATCAAAGCATCACCACAAGCCTGGCAGTGTGCAAGTAGCCCAGAGAGAGGCCACACCACTCCACAGTGAGTCCTGCCCCTGGGAGACGGGAAGATAAGGTACACACCATTCTGACTGTGGCCTCAGCAGTGGGCTGGGGAAAGACATCCAGTCTGACTGTGGCCCCACCCACCTACACAAGTTACTCCGGACAGTACAGGGGAAGTGCCCCGCATTTTGGAGACACCCCAGGGACTACCCAAAATGACAAAATGGAAGAATTCTCCTCAAAAGAAACTCCAGGAAGTATGGACAGCTAACAAATTGATCAAAAATGATTTAAGCAATATAAAATAACAAGAATTTATAATAATAGTCTTAAAATTAATCACTGGGCTTGCAAAAAGCATAGAGAACAGCAGAGAATCTATTGCTACAGAGATCAAGGGACTAAGAAATAGTCATGAGTAGCTAAAAAAAATGCTATAAATGAAGTGCAAAATAATTCATAGGTGGCCATAGCACAGATTGAAGAGGCAGAGGAGAGAATAGGTGAAGTAGAAGATAAAATTATGGAAAAAGAAGAAGCTGAGAAAAAGAGAGATAAAAAAAATCCAGGAGTCTGAGGGGAGAATTACAGAACTAAGTGATGCAATCAAACGCAATGATATCCGAATCATAGGAATTCCGGAAGAAGAAGCTAGAGAGAAAGGGGCTGAAGGAGTATTTAAACAAATCATAGCTGTGAACTTCCCTGATCTGGGGAAGGAAAAAGGCATTGAAATCCAAGAGACACAGAGAACTCCCTTTAGACGTAACTTGAATCGATCTTCTGCATGACATATCATAGTGAAACTGACAAAATACAAGGATAAAGAGAAAATTCTGAAAGAAACTAGGGATAAACACGCTCTAACCTACAAAGGGAGACTCATAAGACTAGTGGCAGACCTATCTACTGAAACTTGGCAGGCCAGAAAGGAATGGCAGGAAATCTTCAATGTGATGAACAGAAAAAAAATATGCAGCCGAGAATCCTTTATCCAGCAAGTCTGTCATTCAGAATAGAATGAGAGATAAAGGTCTTCCCAACAAACAAAAACTGAAGGAATTCATCATCATTAAACCAGCCCTACAAGAGATCCTAAGGGGGATTCTGTGAGTGAAATGTTTCAAGGACCGCAAAGTACCAGGGACATCACTACAAGCATGAAACCTACAGACATCACAATGACTCCAAACCCATATCTTTATATAATAACACTGAATGTAAATGGACTAAATGCTCCAACCAAAACAGATAGGGTATCAGAATGGGTAAAAAAAAAAAAAAAAGACCCATCTATTTTCTCTCCACAAGAGACTCTTTTTAGAGCTGAGGACACCTTCAGATTGAAAGAGAGGGATGGAGAACTATCTATCATGCTACTGGAAGTCAAAACAAAGCTGGAGTAGCCATACTTATATCAGAAAAACTAGATTTTAATTTAAACGTTGTAACAAGAGATGAAGAAGGGCATTATATAATAATTACAGGGTCTATCCATCAGGAAGAGCTAACAATTATACATATCTATGTGTCAAATATGGGAGCCCCCAAATATATAAAACAATTAATCACAAACATAAGCAACCTTATTGATAAGAATGTGGTAATTGCAGGGAACTTTAATACTCCACTTACAACAATGGATAGATCATCTAGACACAGGATCAATAAAGAAACAAGGGCCCTGAATGATACATTGCATCAGATGTACTTGACAGATATATTCAGAACTCTGCATCCCAAAGCAACAGAATATACTTTCTTCTAGAGTACACATGGAACATTCTCCAAGATAGATCACATACTGGGTCACAAAACAGCCCTTCATAAGTATACAAGAATTGAGATCATACCGTGCACACTTTTAGACAACAATGCTATGAAATTTGAAATAAACCACAGGAAAAAGTATGAAAAACCTCCAAAAGCATGGAGGTTAAAGAACACCCTACTAAAGAATGAATGGGTCAACCAGGCAATTAGGTAAGAAATTAAAAATATATGGAAACAAATGAAAATGAAAAGACAATAATCCAAACGCTGTGGGATGCAGCGATGGCAGTCCTGAGAGGAAAATACATTGCAATCCAGGCCTATCTCAAGAAACAAGAAAAATCCCAAATACAAAATCTAACAGCACACCTAAAGGAAATAGTAGCAGAAGAACAAAGCCACCCCAAACCGAGCAGAACAAGAGAGATAATAAAGATCAGAGCAGAAATAAAAAATATAGAATCTAAAAAAAAAAACCTGTAGAGCAGATCAATGAAACTAAGAGATGGTTTTTTGAAAAAATAAACAAAGTTGATAAACCTCTAGCCAGGTTTCTCAAAAAGAAAAGGGAGAGGACCCAAATAGATAAAATCATGAATGAAAAAGGACTTATTTCCAATTATTACTTATTACCAATTATTCCCTTATTATCAGGGAATACCGTGAAAGATTATATGCCAGCAAACTGGACAACCTGGAAGAAATGGACGAATTCCTAAGCACCCACACTCTTCCAAAACTCAAACAGGAAGAAATAGAACACTTGAACAGACCCATAACCAGCAAAGAAATTGAATCAGTTATCAAAAATCTCCCAACAAATAAGAGTCCAGGACCAGATGGCTTCCCTAGGGAATTCTACCAGACATTTAAAGCAGAGATAATACCTATCATTCTCAAGCTGTTACAAAAAATAGAAAGGGAAGGAAAACTTCCAGACTCATTCTATGAAGCCAGCATTACTTTGAATCCTAAACCAGAGACCCAGTAAAAGAGAACTACAGGCCAGTATCTGTGATGAATATGGATGCAAAAATTCTCAACAAGAGAAGAGCAATTCGAATTCAACAGCATATAAAATGTATTATTCACCATGATCAAGGGGGAATTAGTCCTGGGCTGCAGGGATGGTTCAACATTCTCAAATCAATCAATGTGATACATCACATTAATAAAAGAAAAGGAACCATATGATCCTGTCAATCAATGCAGAAAAAGCATTTGACAAAATCCATCATCCTACCTTAATAAAAACCCTCAAGAAAGTCGGGATTGAAGGAACACACTTCAACATCATAAAAGCCATTTATGAAAAGCCCAAGGCAAATATCATCCTCAGTGGGGAAAAACTGAGAGCTTTCCCCTGACATCAGGAAAACGACAGGGATGTCCACTCTCACCGCTGTTGCTTAACACGGTGTTAGAAGTTCTAGCGTCAGCAATAAGACAACAAAAGGAAATCAATGCATCAAAATTGGCAACGATGAGGTCAAGCTTTCACTTTTTGCACATGACATGAGATTATACATGGAAAACCCGATAGACTCTAGCAAAAGTCTGCTAGAACTGATACATTAATTCAGCAAAGTCGCAGGATACAAAATCAATGTACAGAAATCAGTTGCATTCTTCTACACTAATAATGAAGCAACAGAAACACAAATAAACTGATCCTATTCACAATTGCACCAAGAATCATAAAAGACCTAGGAATCAACCTAACCAAAGATGTAAAAAATCTGTATGATGAAAACTATAGAAATCTTATAAAGGAAATTGAAGAAGATATATAGAAATGGAAAAACATTATGTGCTCATGGATTAGAAGAATAAATATTGTCAAAATGTCAATACTACCCAAAGTTATCTACACATTCAATGCAATCCCAGTCAAAATTGCACCAGCATTCTTCTCAAAACTAGAACAAGCAATCCTAAAATTTGTATGGAACCACAAAAGACCACGAATAGCCAAAGTACTTTTGAAGAAGAAGACCAAAGTGGGAGGCAACACAATCCCAGACTTTAGCCTCCACTACAAAGCTGTAATCATCAAGACAGCATGGTATTGGCACAGAAACAGACACAGAGACCAATGGAATAGAATAGAGACTCCAGAACTAGACCCACAAAATTATAGCCAACTAATCATTGACAAAGCAGGAAAGAATATCCAGTGGAAAAAAGACAGTCTCTTTAACAAATGGTGCTGGGACAGCAACATGCAGAAGGATGAAACTCGACCACTTTCTGACACCATTCACAAAAACAAACATAAAATGGATAAAGGACCTGAATGTGAGACAGGAAACCATCAAAACCCTAGAGGAGAAAGTAGGAAAACACCTCTGTGACCTCAGCCATAGCAATTTCTTACTTGACACATCCCCAAAGGCAAGGGAATTAAAAGCAAAAATGAACTATTGGGACCTCATGAAGATAAAATGCTTCTGCACATCAAAGCATTGTTTCAAAGGAAACAATCAACAAAACTAAAAGGCAACCAATGGAATGGGAAAAGATATTTGCAAATGACATATTGCAGAAAGGGCTATTATCCAAAATCTATAAATATCTCACCAAACTCCACACCTGAAAAGCAAATAATTGAGAGAAGAAATGGGCAGAAAACATGAATAGACACTTCTCTAGAGAAGACATCTAGAGGGGCGCCTGGGTAACTCAGTCGGTTGAGCGACTGTCTTCGGCTCAGGTCATGATCTCACGGTTTGTGAATTTGAGCCCCGCGTCGGGTTCTGTGCTGATAGCTCAGAGCCTGGAGCCTGCTTCTGATTCTGTGTCTCCCTCTCTCTCTGCCCCTCCCCCACTCATGTTTTGTCTCTCTCTGTCTCAGAAATAAACATAAAAAAAATTAAAAAAAAGAAGACATCCAGATGGCCAACAGGCACATGAAAAGATGCTCAACGTCTCTCCTCATCAGGGAATTACAAATCAAAACCACACTCAGATACCACCTCACACCAGTCAGAGTGGCTACAATGAACAATTCAGGGGAGTATAGATGCTGGCGAGGATGTGGAGAAACGGGAACCCTCTTGCACTGTTGGTGGGAATGCAAACTGGTGCAGCCACTCTGGAAGACAGTGTGGAGGTTCCTCAAAAAATTAAAAATAGAATTACCCTATGACCCAGCAATAGCACTGCTAGGAATTTACCCAAGGGATATAGGAGTGCTGATGCATAGGGGTACTTGTACCCCAATGTTTATAGCAGCACTTTCAACAATAGCCAAATTATGGAAAGAGCCTAAATGTCCATCAACTGATGAATGGATAAATAAGTTGTGGTTTATATACACAATGGAATACTGCGTGGTGATGAGAAAGAATGTAATATGGCCTTTTGTAGCAATGTGGATGGAACTGGCGAGTGTTCTGCTAAGTGAAATATGTCATACATAGAAAGACAGATACGATACAGTTTCACTCTTATGTGGATCCCGAGAAACTTAACAGAAGACCATGGGGGAGGGTAAGGGAAAGAAAAAAGACATTAGAGAGGGAGGGAGTCAAAACATAAGAGATTCTTAAAAACTGAGAACAAACTGAGGGTTGATGGAGGCTAGGATGGAGGGTAGGTTGTGTGATGAGTATTGAGTGTTGGGCACCCATTGGGATGAGCACTGGGTGATGTATGGAAACCAAGTTGACAATAAATTTCATATTAAAAAATTAAAATTAGGGTAATAACAGTATCAATCTCATTTGCCTGTTGTGAGGATTATGTAAATTAATATATTAGTGCTTAGGAAAGTACACTTCACACTGTAAGTTCTACAGAAATGCTAGCTATTATCTTGTCCATTATCGTGTGCTTTATATCCTGTGTCACACATATTCTTATTAATACAGCAACCCAATAAGGAATGCACTGTTATCACCCAAAAAAAAAAAAAAAACAAAGTCAGAAAAATTGGGAGTAATTTCCCCAAAGTTGCAGAATCCAGACGAGAATCCCTCCAAAGTCCATGTTCTAATCCACCAAACCACAGTAGAATGGCAATCCTTAGTGGAAGAACCAGCTATGTTGGACGATTTCTGAAGTGAGACTCTCAAAAAACTTGGGTTCTGAGCCCAGTATTGCCATCAACTCATTCTGTGCCCTTGAGAAGTAACTGAAACACTCTGTATGTTTTCTCATACAGAAATGAACAATGGATAATACAACAGTTCCCACTTGGTTCACTTCATATGGCTGCTTGAAAGCACAAATCAGATCACATAAGGAAAATGGCCCTTTCAGAGTTCAAATCTCACCCTTTGCTTCCTCTACCGCACTTACACTATAAATTACTTTGCCTTGTCCCCCAAAATGCAATCCCCTCCCACTCCCACCTCCACCATGGAAATTCTGTTTTATTCCATTCTACTAGGATTTTGCACATACTATTCCCTCTGTCTGGAACATATTTTCTCCACTGGAAAACCAAGGCCACATCTCATTCATCTCAATAGCCCAATGGCCAAGACCCCATATAGTTACAGGCTGATTGTTCTGATGGGAGGTTGTGGCATGAGCAGATCCAGGGAAAAAAGTACAGGGGACGTTCCATACTTTTCATACAGTTTATCTTCAATGCTGCCTATTGACAGGAGGGCAGAGAAAAAACAAATCCAGCCAGCTCCACACTTAATCTCCTGGTCCTAGAAGTGTGTCTCATCAAGCCACCTTTGCTTTTAAATAGATGTTTTTGCTACTTCCATCACATTGGGTTTTTCTATTTCCTCTGACTTTCTGGATTCAATCGTCTAATGGTAAACTGGAACAGGCCTTTGTGTATTACACAAGCAGTCTGTGAGGGTAGGGGTGTCATAACAATTATATACAATTAAGTTCCCAAACATAAGCTGCAAATTTGGGCTTTTGGTAAAAATCTCCAGGGGGAAAAAAGATTAAAAGGAAGCTGTCAGGGATATGTTTCTTCTCCCTTCAAGTAGATCTAATGAGTGGGAAGGGCAGCAATGTGACAGTTCAACAAACATCAGTATCAGAGAAATTAGAAATGTAAATTTCCCTGAAACTGTAGTCCTTGGAAACAGGTTCTTCTCCCTGCTTCTCCCCTAAGCTGCTCTAAGGCATTGATTATTACTTAGAGGTATGGGTGATACTTACTTTTTTATGTAGGTTTTTAAAAAATTTCTTTTAATTTTTATTTAAATTCAAGTTAGTTAACATATAGTGTAATAATGGTTTCAGGAGTACAACTTAGTGATTCATCTCTTACATATAACACTCAGTGCTCAACACAAGTGTCCTGTTTAATGTCCATCACCCATTTACCCCATACCCCTACCCAACACCCCTCCAGCAACCCTCAGTTTGTTCTCTGTATATAAGAGTCTCTAATGGTTTGCATCCCTCTCTCTTTTTATCTTATTTTTCCTTCCCTTCCCTTATATTTATCTCTTTTGTTTCTTAAATTCCACATATGAGTGAAATCATATGATTTCACATTGTCTTTCTCTGACTGACTTATTTCACTCAGAATAATACATTCTAGCTCCATCCACGTTGTTGCAAATGACAATATTTAATTCTTTTTTGATCGCCAAGTAATATTTCATTGTGTGTGTGTGTGTGTGTGTGTGCACGCATGCATGTGTGTATGGACATAGACATACATACATATATACTACATCTCCTTTATCCATTCATCAGTCAATGGGCATTTGGGTTCTTTCCATAATTCGGCTATTGTTGAGAGTGCGACTATAAACATTGGGGTGCATGTGCCCATTCAAATCAGCATTTTTATATCTTTTGGATAAATACCTACTAGTGCAATTGCTAGGTTGTAAGGAAGACCTATGTTTGTTTGTTTGTATTTATTTATTTATTTATTTATTTATTTATTTATTTATTTATTTATTTATTTTTGAGGAGCCTTCTTCATACTGTTCTCCAGAGTGGCTGCACCAGTTTGCATTCCCACCAACAGTGCAAAAGTGTTCTCTTTTCTCTTCATCCTTGCCAACATCTGTGGTTTCCTGAGTTGTTAATTTTAGCCATTCTGACAGGTGCAAGGTGGTATCTCATCATTTTGATTTGTATTTCCCTTATGATGAGTGATATTGAATATGGGTAATCCTTTCACTCATCCATTTATTTTTTAGGAGCCCTTGGAGGTAGGGAAAATCAGGGGGTACTTCATGAACTCTAGTCCTCATAGGCTGGCAGGGAGCAAGGATGATAACTAGAGTTGATCAAAAAGACCCAGAATATTTATGGAATAAGCTGAGTCACGTTCAGGTCTGTATATAATAAAAAGCCTCCTATTGTCTAGCCAGATATTCTGATTTAGTGAGTAGGTACCAATTGCCTGTTTGCTGCCAGCCCTCCACTCTATATCCCAATTCCTCTTCAAAGGACATTAAGCTTTGAAGATTTCCCTTATGACTCTTCTTTTTAATTTGACAAATTAAGCTGTTATTATTATATGGATGGTTTTGGCAGCCACCCTGTTTGTTCAAACATCTGGGGGAGGCAAGGGAATGGTGGAGATAGCAAAATACTGCTTAATTTTCTTGATTTGCAAGGCTTATCCACAGCAGCCCTCAGCAATTTGGCAGGACCTCTCTTTGCTTGTGTAACTGTTTGGACAGATAGCACATACAAAGAACCTATATCAGGGAACCAGTGAGGTTGGGTCACTTATGTCAATAGCTAGCAAGCCATGGAGTGGACATGTCCTATTGCCTTTTCAGGGTGGTCCTCCAGCACTCATCCACTTTTAGTCATACTAAGATTTTGTATTTTCCCCATGAGGCAGTCTTACTGCCTTGCTTAGATATGGACACTTTACTGCAAAAATAAGTCCTTTCAGTGTCACAAGAGAAAGCAACTGGGCTGTGGGAAGCAGAAGGTTGAAAGAGTATATAGTGCAACAGTGAAAAGAATACTAGAGAGTGAATCTGGAGACCAGAATCAAATTTTAGCTTTGCCACTGACTTGCTGTGTGGTCTTGGTCAGGAATAGGTGTCTCAGACTTTCACCATCATTATAAGGCATGTGTGTATGTATGTACATGTGTATGTATGCACATATGCATGTCCATAGCCAGAATTGTTGATGGGGAGGGGAGTCCTCTAAAAGCCCTGATGACAGACATTCTAGAAGTCTTGAAGACTAAATATGATGAACATGACAGAAACCTTAGGCTTGCCCTCTGAAATGTACCCATCAGGATTCACTACAGAAAAAGCTTCCTATAAGACAACTCCTCTGGAGCTAGTGAGTTCCACAGTGACCCAAGAATCTGAAAAGGGAATGATGAGTAATTTTTCTTCTTACCAAATTAGGTGAAGAAGGGATTCACCAAGCAACAGGGTGTCAGTGTTGTACATATGGGCTTGGTTGAGATTTATAGGACCAATCAATCATGCTAACAAAGGAGGCAGAGAGTAAATATTATCCCATCAATCCTATTCAAAATTGCCTTTTTGTTTCCCACTCCCCACTTCTAGACAAAAACACATGAAATTCCTTCCTAGATGTGGAGTCTTTAAATCATAGTTCAGGGATGCCTGGTTGGCTCAGTCAGTTTAACGACTGACTCTTGATTTTGGCTCAGATCGTGATGTCAGGGTTGTGAGATTGAGCCTTGTGTTAGGCTCCTCGCTGAGTGTGGAACCTGCTTAAAATTCTCTCTCTGCCTCCCTCTGTGCCCCTCCCCTACTCTGTCTCTCTCTAAAATAAATAGGTAGATTTTTTAAAATCTTAAAAAAAATAAATCATACTCAGTGCTTTCAAGTTTGGTATTAATGAGGCTTCCTAGATAGGTGGAGGAATTTCAACCTATTATTCGTCCCCCATGGCTCCAACTTCAAGACTGGAGCCCCAGAGCATATGGAGGAATTATATATTCCAGACATTGGGAAGAGGAAAATATTTCAGTGAGTATGGAGACAACTGCTGCTGAGAACCTCCTCTCATAGAGAGCACCGCAGGGGTAAAGGGAAAGAGGGCTGCTAACCAGCCACAATTTCAGTGTGCCTTAGAGTTGATGTGTTTGCTAGAGGTCATTTGGTCTAGCCCTCTGCCTCTGATCAGGCAACTAGCCAAAGTAAGCCAGATACAAGGGAAGGAGGATCCATGATTCCCTAGTAAGTTTGGGCCAGTGCTGGTTTCCTCTTAGGAGCAATTGTGTCTTTATATAGGTTCATTTCTTTATCTTCATCTCAAACAATCATTACTATTTTCTACTCTTTATGGGAACATAAAGATTCTTCAAATAGATTTATCTTTCAAATAAGACTAAAAAAATATGCCGAATGCTCAGAATTGTGGTGTTTTCCAGCCATCTACATTAAGAAGGATCAGAGGTGGGGCACCTGAGTGGCTCAAAGATTCGATTTGGTTTCAGCTCAGGTCATGATCTCACAGTTTCATGGGTTCAAGCCCCACATCGGGCTCTGCATGGGCAGTGGGAATCCTGCTTGGGATTTTCTGTCTCCCTCTCTCTCTGACCCTTCCCCACTCACACTGTCTTTGTCTCTCTCAAAATAAATAAATACACTTTTGAAAAAAGGATTAGAGGTAGAAGAATAAAGGAAAGATTTTTTTTTCTAGACTGTGGTAAATAGCTGTTTGCAGGGCTGATGCTTACTTAATCTCTTTAGAATATGCTAAACTGCTTGAAATTTTAGGGAGCTACTAACTCTCAATCACAGGAAATTATACCTCAGTTGAGGCAAGTGGAACAGGGAACTGGCTCAACTTGTACACTGTGACTATGAAGCTTAATATTGCTGACCCCTCCTTGGTAGCATTTCCAGCCTCTCCCATCTTGGTTATGTTAGCCTGTGGACTGTCAGATTTCACAACTTGGGTCTGAGAGATAAATGTAAAATGTCATTACCCCAGTTCCCTTGGTGGGCAAAAGAGACAAACACTAAATGGTATACTCAAGACACATACCGTGAGTCCTTATAATTCACAGCTCTGTTTTATTGAACAGAAACCCAAGAACCTCAACAGAGCAGTGACATTACAGAAGAAAAAATCTCCATTTATTTGTTAGGTTGTATATATCCTCTGCAAGTGAATATCTAGAAATGAAGGCTTTAGTGACTTCAGCCACTGAAGACTTTCTGAGTTCAGAGAAGTGGCTGTTTCTAATGAAATGGAAGGCTTTCAGGAATTATTTTTATAAGCAGATGATAAAAAAGATAATTTGGTCTGTCAATAGTGCAGGAGTGAGAACCTTGACTTCAAGTGTGCAAGCTTGGGTAGACCCTGTAAAATGTGTCAGGATGAGGTAATCTCACCAATAGAAAAAGAAGTATGTTGATTGACCTGCACCAGAGAACCAACCTTATAGTCTGTGTCTGGGAGTGAATTAGAACATACTACTTATCCAAGTTTTTATCTGGTGGTGATAAAACTCCAGGGCTGGAAAGAGGCTTGAAAGTCTATTGAGTCAATCCAATTATTTCCTGGCAACATCCAAAGAGATGAACCTTTCATTTATTAATGAAGTGTTGTCTCAAAGATTTCTCCAACCTTCTTATAAAGGCATTGAAGTACACAACACTTCTCAGTAGTAGAAAGTTTTTCCTTGGCTCTAATCTAAATCCTTTCTGCTGCTCTTCATATTTAATTTCTTTTCATCCATCTGTGGCTACGATGTGATGTTCTAGATGAGCTATTCAGACTCTACAATGCCCCTGTTGATAAGGATCCTACCTCCCAGTCTAGGACAGATGCCTGCCACTGGGCAATCTTGTCGATATTCTCCAAACGCCTCTTGCGCTCATTGATCTGCTGAGTCACGTTTCTCATGACAGCCAGAGCAGCTGCCACATACCTGTAGTCACTGTGAAGACACAAAAGTACAAGTTCGGTAAATCAATGTGTTAGAGAACCAACTGTTGGGTACCAACCCTAAAGTCCATTCCTCTCTTCTTAGTAACAGAGCCCTGATTTTCAGATGGAACCCATGCCACATGGAGTAAAAGATTATATTTCCTATATTTCTTATAGTAAGGGGTGATTATGTAACTAGTCCAGTGATATGTAAATAGAAATTTTGGGCAGAAATTTTCAGAAACCTCCTTTAAGGAAGATAGCATACCCTTCTTTGGCCCTTTCTCAATCCTGATGCTTGGAATGCAGATGTGATGGTTGATGTTCTAGCAGCCATCTTGGACCATAGGGACAAGGTTCCTTCTCCTAGGGATATGATAACAGAAAGTTGGGAGGAACCCAAGTTTCTGATGACCATAGAGCACCATAGCAGTCATGGACTGCCTACCTGTAGACTTTTTTTATACGAAAGTGAAATAGACCGGGGCGCCTGGGTGGCACAGTCGGTTAAGCGTCTGACTTCAGCCAGGTCACGATCTCGCGGTCCGGGAGTTCGAGCCCCGCGTCAGGCTCTGGGCTGATGGCTCAGAGCCTGGAGCCTGTTTCCGATTCTGTGTCTCCCTCTCTCTCTGCCCCTCCCCCGTTCATGCTCTGTCTCTCTCTGTCCCAAAAATAAATAAACGCTGAAAAAAAAAATTAAAAAAAAAAAAAAAAAAAAAAGAAAGTGAAATAGACCCCTATCTTTTTTTAGAGCATTATTTTTGTGTCCAGTCTGATATAACCAGCCAAGAATCAAGAAAGCAGCCTTATTCATGGCATGGTCCAGAACTTTACCATACTTTCTATCACTTATTTCTAGGGAATTCTGCCAAAAGTCACTGTGAAATAATATCCACTCTTTTCTTCTAGTATGATATAATGATAGGATGTAGCATAGTGGTTAAGAATAGACTCCAGAGCCAGACTCTTTGGGCTCAAATGCTAGTTTTGTCACTGACTACTTGTATGGCCTTTGTCAATTCTCACAACTCTCTCAATGACTCAGTTTCCTCATATGTGAAATGGGGATAATTATAGTAGTGTTTGTTGAAGGTTTA
The DNA here is from genome assembly GCF_018350155.1 of Leopardus geoffroyi. NCBI lineage: Eukaryota > Metazoa > Chordata > Mammalia > Carnivora > Felidae > Leopardus > Leopardus geoffroyi. The sequence goes on from NC_059343.1 coordinate 51,000,333, forward strand.
GTCATCTATATAAATTGTTTTACTCTTGGTTTATAGTAAAAGTTGCCGTATTATTAATACAAATCAAAGTGCAACCTTTAGGCCAAGTTTCCTGGGACTGTGGATGGCCTACTTGTTGAAAGTTATACCACCCTGCCCAGTTTTCTCTGCTTGTCTGATCTGATTTCCAATCAAATGGCTCCTGTGAAAAGCAGATTGAAAATGATATCCCAGTCATTTGGTGGAGCTTTAATAGACTGACAGCGTAAGAGGATGAGTTATGAATCAGTCTTAACTAACCTTTACTTAAAAAAAAAAGCTGAACATATTTTGTGGTCATTAATCTGCTCACTGTCCCAGCACCAATTTGAAAGAAGAAAGGAGGGGAAAAAAAGATACCCAGTAACTTTTTCTTTCCTAAATCATTGAAGTGTAAGATGGTTGACCAATCATAGGCGCAGGGAAGGTAATTCTAACTGCTAAGGCAGACATTATGCAGCACCTCCTCTTAGCTGGCCTCCATGTGTCCTCTGAACACCTACCGGACCATAGTCTTCAAATGCTACTTCATTTTATTACCTCCAGTGACCAGATAGTCACTACACCTCCTAATCAGTTTATTCTGCCTCAAGACAACTTTGTTAAAACAACAACAACAACAACAACAACAACAACAAACCCTTATTCTGAGCCTTAATAAATGTTAGCTATTATCAGTTTTTCTTCTGGGTCCTACTGCTGACTTATATTGAACTCATGGCTGACTAATGCTTCCTAAGTCTTTTAAAATATGCTGTCTTGGGGCACCTGGGTGGATTAGTTGGTTAAGCATCCAATCTTACTGACCAACCAAAGTCATGATCTTGCAATTCATGAGTTCAAGCCCCATGTCTGGCTCTGTACTGACAGCTCAGAGCCTGGAGCCTGCTTCAGATTCTGTGTCTCCCTCTCTCTCTGCCCCTCCACGTCCCCCTCTCTCTCAAGAATAAATAAACATTAAAAAAAATTTTAATATGCTATATATAAGCTGAATCTCTCTAGGTCTGTCCTTGAACTCTACATCTCCCTCTTACTTTCTTAGACCCAATTATAAAACCTTACATTTGTTCCTGTTATATTTCATCCTTTTACAGTTACTTGCTCCAGCCTATGGGCAATCTATTGGACTCTGTATGACTATTAAAATTTCTCCCTGGAAAGACTACCTGAGCTTACCATTTGGAAACAGAATAGGGTGATAACAGAAAGGGCAGCTGCAGTGTAGAAGATGCTGACATAAATAAGTACCCCTGTACTTTGGGCCCATTTAATGTCTCCCATGCTATTCCTCCTTCTGGTTTGAGGCATCAGGAAAATGACTTAAGCCACTTTTGGGGAGGTAAAACATAAAGCTTTATGTCCAATATGGTATCCTATAGCCACATTTATTTAAAATTAAATATAATCAAATATTAGTACTTCAGTTGAACCACCTACATTTCTCAGTACTCAATAGCCATGCATGGCCAGTGGCTACTACATTGGACAGAACAGGTATAAAACATTTACATTATTGTAGAAAGTTCCATTGGACAGCAGTGGTATGAGAATGCCTATTACCTCTGACTCCATGTACTACCTAGCCATGGATTCATTACTGTCACTCTGCCATACTGTCAGTCAACCTTTGCCATATTTAGGTGGCTGTCTTTCTTACAATGGTTAGAGGGGGATATGTCCCCATTTTTAACCTGCTCCACTAGCTTTAGGAGTGGGTGAGAAAAGAAGTGAATAGTTGTGGTCTTGCCTGAACCCTTCTCAGAGCCCCCAGGCCTTCAGAAAAGGTCTGGGCCCAGCTCCTTGATAAGATCTACTGAACCAAGATTGTCTTGTTCCAGATATGTCAGCTAACCTCCCTGTTATATACAGTCTTCCTTCCTGTCAGCTTAAGGAAGGTTGGATGGCTGAGTGGGGACACATCACCCTTCTGAAAGCAAAGGCAGTATTATTATCTACTTATTACTATCCATCCATCGAATCTTATCCCTTAGAGGCCACTCTGACTGCCTGAATTTCAGACCTCCTTATCTGAATACTTATCTGACTAAGCCTTCAAGCTGGAAGCAGCCTCTAATTCATTTCAAATCCAAGCTACTCTGACATGCATTGCAGGAGCTGTCATCTCAATACAGCCTCCTGATATCTGCCAAAAGAGGTGGCCCCTGGCCTGGGGAGTAATGCTGGGCCCAACAGATCACTCTGAAGGAGGACATTGATTCATGTGCCCTGCCAATGCCTGAGCCACTCTATCAGCACTCTGGAACCCAGTACATAGAAAAAGAGGGGGCCAGGGACCCAGAGGGAAAGACGGCCTTGAGACAGGAGTTCTTGTCACAAGGTGAAGGAGCACAGAGATAGCAAGTCCCTTGCAGATATCCTATCTTATTAGACCCCACTAAACCAAATAAGGGCCTGTGGTTGCTTTGGCTTAATAAACTTACATAGCTTTTGGCTATGCTTTGAAAATGTCTTTCTGGGGCTCTTAAAAACAATTATGCAACATATAATTTATCTATTAATATCATCAGTCCACAAGTATGATTTTTAGAACCTCCTGCTCTATTCCATGAAATAGATACTCAGGAGCAGGTGAGAGATGAGCTGTAATATAAAAACATTTGAGAAACACTCTTTGAATATCCCGGTTGCTCCTCTGAGATTTAAGTACAATAGTGATTGCTTCTGGTCACTTAGCACCATGAAGTATAACTGTGGAGGTCATTTAGGCTCATGACATCATGGGCTGGTAGAACTGCAAGAGACCTTCCAGACTGGCTAGTTCAATGGTTTATAAACCTTCTTGGGCATGAAAATTATCTGGAGGGCTCTTTACAAAGCTAAGTTTTGAGACCACTGTCCACACTTTGTGTCCCTGCCTTGCCACACATATTTGTTCTCTGGGCCTCAGTCCTTCCAGCCATAAAATGAGAAAATCTGACTAGAAGACATTCCTTTAAGGGCCTTTACATTTCAGGTGCCATACATATTTTCCATTTTTATTTTTTAAATGTACTAATTTTAGTGGGAGTTCTTCAGTGTCCTATTAGCTCTCACAAGAAACTGTATCCTTAGAAAACGTGGGACTCCATTCTGGCAATGGTCTGTGGTAAGCATTTTAAAATAACATTTAGCCCTTCCAAATTTCATGTCTAATGATGATGCCCACCAATCCCCAGGTAATAAACAGACTTAGGGAGGAGGGAACAGAGTCCTCTTTTGTGAGGTCCTTCACAACCTGCCTCCCTCATAGACAACACAGCATGGCAGGCAGAGCTACACTGGTGGTATTCACACACAAAGGGAGAGTCTAGTGCTACCACATTTATATTCGAGTTTGAAATTTGTCCAAGGCTCCAGAGCTATTGATGCGCATGACCCATGATTTGCTAAACAAACAACATCAGCTTAAGAATGAACCAAGGGATTGCCTTTGAGATTAACATAAACAAAACCAACTAGCCAATATCCGTGGCTTTATGCAACTACGTCTGGAGTCAGCTCCAAGGAAACCAGGCAATGGAGCCAAATGAAAGTAGGAAGTAGAAAAGTAGAAAGTGGGTCTACTGAGAATTAGAAAGCTAAGGGAAATTGGACAAAGGTCATTTTTCTTCTTGGAGGGTTCAGTCAGGAAGAGAGCTGAATTAATAAGTCTAAGGTCAGGGATTTAATACTAATTAAAGGCAGGTTATAACAAGGCTGAGGGCTTTAGCTCATAAAGTAAAGCATGTGAGGGTGGGAGGTGGTTCACTCATTGTTGGAGATGACTCTCAGTATATACCTTATTGGTAGGTTCATTTGCTGGTAGGTCATTTCCAGTCAGAGAGAGAGAGATAAGCTTTTTGGTCATTTTGGGGTTGGTTTTCTTGCAAATACTGAAAAATTGTAAACAAAAAAACAAAACAAAAAAAGACAAAACAAAAACAAATACTTCAGGAGAAGACTCAAGTTTATATTCCCCCAGTCATGCTCTGGGTCTAAGGGGAAGGTACAGTTTGGATGATGCAGAAGAGGGTGGAAAGGACTAAAGATTACCAGGGATATAGCCACGCAGAAGAAATCTAAGGTGAGAACAAGTTATGTAGGCTGTTATTAGGATATTGAATCTATCAAACAAAGTGGAATAAATAGTTGAGCAATCATTCCATCTGGATTGATTCACTTGGCTAAACTCAGGACTAAGGATCCAGTTGAGCTCCCTGAAGGCAGGGTCTAAGTTATGTAGTAATGATGATGCATACTGTTTGTGTGTGTGTGTGTGTGTGTGTGTGTGTGTGTATACTGTTTTACAGCTTTATAAGAAACTCTCATAAGTGTTCCCTTGCTTTACACACACAATAACCCTTTGAGGTAAGCAAAAAAAAAAATCATCATTCCATTGTGCAGATAAGCTAACAGAAACTCAGAAATGGCTAAAAGACATATATTCTTAATAAAGACCAACATGTAGACAAGGATCTCCCTAACTCCTGCTTCCCTCTATCCTTTACCTATGGTCCTGGGCGGTATACTTGAGGAGCTCAGCCAGTTGTAAGGGATACTTGCAGATCTTCTGCACTGGAGTCAAAAGGAATCCATCAATAGCAATGTCGATCATCTGCTGCAAGAGGCGACAAGCCTCAAAGAAGTGCTGGTAGCGGCTGTCCTTCATCAGTTTGGAGAGTTCCATGCAGGCGTCCAGGTGGTTGTTACAGTACTCAGAGTATATCCAGAATCCATCTTGCTATGAGCACAGGAAAAATGGAGAGGAAGAAAAGGGTACTGAGAATTACAAAGAAGTTTTGGAGAAATGAAAAAAAAAAAAAAAACAGATCCTGTCCTTATATAGAATATTAAAATAACAATATCAATCTTTCCTAAATTGATTCAAAATTTAATAATAGAAATAAAGGAATTATTTGGGAAGTAGACAAACTGTAAACATTTGTATAGAGAAAATAAGTAGGAATAGTATGAAATTCTATAAAAGAAGGGTATTGATGGGGCACTGGTCATGACAAAAGTGAAAATACTATGGCAATAAAATTATGGCACTGGATTGTTTATTTTTTCAAGTTTCTACTTTAATTCCAGATAGTTCTCATAGAGTGTTATATTAGTTTCAGGTGTACAGTATAGTGATTCAACAATTCCATACATCACCCAGTGTTCATCACAACAAGTACACTTCTTAACCCCCATCGTCTATTTAACCTATCCACCTACCCACCTCCCCTCTAGTAACCATCAATTTGTTCTCTGCAGGTAAGAGTCTGATTCGAGGTTTGTTTCTCTTTTTTTCCTGTTGCTCATTTGTTTGTTTTTTTATTAAATTTCACATATGAGTGAAATCATATTGTATTTTTCTTTCTCCTAGATTTTATATCCTTTAGCTTGATCGATGTCTCTGCAAATGGCAAGCTTTCATTTTTCATGGGTGAATAATATTCTAGTGTGTGTGTGTGTGTGTGTGTGTGTGTGTGTGTGTCTATGGTATATATATACACCCCATATATTCCTCATCCATTCATCTGTTGATGGACACTTGAGCTGCTTCCATATATTGGCTATTGTAAATAATGCTGTTGTAAATGTAAGGGTGCATATATCCCTTTGAATTAGTGTTTTTGGAATTTTGGGGTAAATATCCAGTACTGTGATACTGGATCATAGGGTAGTTAATTTTAACTTTTTCGAGACCCTCCATACTTTTCCACAGTGGCTGCACCAGTCTGCATTCCCACCAACAGTGCAAGAGGGTTTCTTTTTCTCTACATTCTCACCAACACCTGTTGTTTCTTGTGTTTTTTATTTTTTATTTTAGTCATTCTGATAGGGGTGAGGTGGTAACTCATTGTAGTTTTGATTTGAATTTCCCTGATAAGTGATGTTGAGCATCTTCTCATGTGTCTGTTGGCCATCTGGATGTCTTCTTTGAAGAAATATCTGTTCATGTATTCTGCAGAGTTTTTAATTGGATTGTTTGTTTGTTTGTTTGGATGTTGAGTTGTATCAGTTCTTTATATGTTTTGGATACTAACCCTCTATCAGATATGTCATTTGCAAGTATCTTCTCCCTTTTAGGAGATAGGCTTTTAATTTTGTTGAATGTTTCCTTTGCTGTGCAAAAGTTTTATTTTGATGTAGTCCCAATAGTTTATTTTTGCTTTTGATTCCCTTGCCTCAGGAGATATATATCTAGAAAACTGTTGCTCTGACTGATGTCAGAGACATTACTGCCTGTGCTCTGTTCTAGGATTTTTTTATGGTTTCATGTCTCACATTTAGGTCTTTAATCCATTTTTTAATATTATTTATTTTTAATAGAGAGAGAGAGAGAGTGAAAGTGGGGAAGGGGAAGAGGGAGAAAAGGAGAGAGAGAGAGAGAGAGAGAGAGAGAGCATGCGTGAGAGAGAGAACCTTAAGCAGGCTCCACCCTCAGCATGGAGCCTGACACAGGGCTTGATCTCCCAACTGTGAGATTACCTGAAACCAAATCAAGAGTTGGACACTTAACCAACTCAGCCAACCAGGTGCCCCAGTCTTATTCTTTTGAATGTAGTTGACCAATTTTCCCAACACCATTTGTTGAAGAGACTGTGTTTTTCCCATTGGATATTCTTTCTTATTTTGTCCAAGGTTAATTGGCCATATACTTATGGGCTTACTTCTGGGTTTTCTATTCTGTTCCATTGATCTATTTTTCTATTTTTGTTCTAGTACCATACTGTTTTTATTATTATAGCTTTGTAATATAACTTGAAGTCTGGAATTGTAAAAACTCCAGCTTCACTTTTCTTTTTCAAAATTGCTCTGGCTATTTGAGGTTTTTTTTTTGTGTGTGGTTCCATATAAATTTCAGGATTTTTTTGTACTAGTTGTGTGAAAAATGCTCTTGGTATTTTGATAGGGATTGCATTAAATGTGTATATTGCTTTGGGTAGTACAGACATTTTAATAATATTCATTCTTCCAATCCATGAGCACAGAATGTCTTTCCATTTCTTTGTGTCATCTTCAACTTCTATCATCAATGTTTATAGTTTTCAGAGTATAGGTCTTTCACCTCTTTGATTAGGTTTATTCCTCGGTATTTTATTTTTGGTGCAATTATAAATGGGATTGCTTTCTTAATTTCTCTGCCTCTTCATTATTAGTGTACAGAAATGCAACAGATTTCTGCACATTGATTTTGCATAGTGCAACTTCAATGAATTTATAAGTTCTACAAGGTTTTTGGTGGAGCCTTTCAAGTTTTTTTTATATATAGTGTCTTATGCAAATAGTGAACGTTTTATTTCTTTACCTATTCAGATGCATTTTTTTTCTTTGTGTTGTCTAACTGCTGTGGCTAGTACTTCTAGTACATGTTAAATTAAAAAGGTGAGTATGGACATCTTGTTTTTCTTCAGTGACTATGTGGTAAGCTGTGGGTTTTCAAATATGGCTTTTATTATGTTGAAGTATGTTCCCTCTAAACGTACTTTTCTGAAGGCTTTTATCATAAATGGATGTTGTGCTTTGTCAAATGTTTTCTCTGCATCTACTGAAACGATCATATAGTTTTTGTCCTTTGTCTTATTGACGTGATGCATCACCCTGATTGATTGGTGGATATAGAACCATCCTTGCATCCTAGGAATAAATTCCACTTGATTGTGGTAAATGATTTTTTAATATTTTTCTGGATTTGGTTTGGTAATATTTTGTTGAGTATTTTTGCATGTATGTTCATCAGGGATATTGGCCTGTAGTTTGTGTTCTCTTTCTCTCTCTCTCTCTCTCTCTCCCCCTCCCTTTTGTCATCTTTATCTTGCTTTGGTGTAAGGGTGATACCAGCCTCATAGAATGAATTTAGAAGTTTTCCTTATTCTTCTATTTCTTGGAATGCTTTAAGAAGAATATGTATTAACTCTTCTTTAAATATTTGGTAGAATTCTCCTGTGAAGCCTGAACTTTTTGTTTGGGAGTTTTTTGATGCAATCTCCTTCCCAGTAATTAGTATGTTCAAATGTTCTATTTTTTCCTGTTTCAGATTTGGTATGATAGATGTTCCTAGGAACTTATCCATTTCTTCTACATTGTCTAATCTGCTGGCGTGCCATTTTTCATAACATTTTCTTACAATCATTTGTATTTCTGTGGTGTTTTTTTTTTGTTATTTTTCCTCTTTATTTATGATTATGTTTGATTCCTCTCTCTCTCTCTCTCTCTCTCTCTCTCTCTCTTTCTCTCTCGATGAGTCTAGCTAAAGGTTTATCAATTTTGTTGATATTTTCAGAACCAGTTTCTGGTTTCACTTACTTATTTAGTTAATTTTTTAGTTTCTATATCATTTATTTCTGCTCCCATCTTTATTATTTCCTTACTAATGCTGTTTTGGGGGTTTGTTTATTGTTCCTTGTCTAACTATAAAGGAAATTTTCAACTTTTAATGCTTGTGAGCCCTGCTCCTGGGTTCCCATGGAAGCTCTACTTGTATCAAGGTAAGAAGAACTTCACAAAACTTCAAAGCATAGGTTCTGTTTCTGCCCAGAGCACACCTTATACATCTGCTTTGTAGTAAGTAACCAAAAGGAAACATTTAAAACTAAATATAAGAGTAAAATCTCCCTAAATTCCATTCCCATAGTTCTAAAGCCTGCAACCTTGCACATACTAAAACCATAAGATAAAGTTTATAATTTTCTGAAATATCCTCCATCATGATGATATGTAACTCTTGATGTAACAAAAACATATATAACCCTGTATGAAACATTACTTTTCTCTGGAACACTCTCTTCCTTGTGAAGATTGTGTATCCAGTGCAGCTGTACTCACTTGGTCTTGGATAAAACTCTCTTCCTTTTTTTTCTCCCTCTTTATTTTAGAAATTCCAAAGGATTTTTTTCTTCCAAGTTTTTATATAAATTCCAGTTAGTTAACATACAGTTTAATACTAGTTTCACATATAGGATTTAGTAATTCATCATTTACATACAACACCTAGTTCTCATCACAATTACCCTCCTTAAATACCCATCACCTGTTTAGCCCTACCTTCCCCCCACCCTGCCCCCATCCCCTCCAGCACTCTCATTTTTTCTCTATAGCTAAGAGTCCATTGTATGGTCTGCCTCTCTCTCTTTTCTCATGTTCATCTGACTTGTTTCTTAACTTCCACATATGACTGAAATCATTTAGTGTTTGTCTTTCTCTGACAGACCTTGTCATATAGCATAACACTTTCTAACTCCATCCACCTTATTGCAAATAGTAAGATTTTATTCTTCTTTTAATTTATATTTTAGTTAATATATAGTGCAATATTAGTTTCAGAAGTAGAATTCAGTGATTCATCACTTATATAGAACACCAAGTGCTAATCACAGCAAGTGTCCTTCTTAATATCCATCACCCATCTAGCCCATCTCCCACTCACCTCCCTCCATCAACCCTCAGTTTGTTCTCTATTGTTGAGTCTCTTATGGTTTCTTTCACTTTCTTCTCTTCCCCCCCTTCCCATATGTCCATCTGTTTTGTTTCTTAAATTGCACATATGGGTGAAAACATATAGTTGTCTTTCTCTAATTGACTTACTGTGCTTAGCATAATACATTCTACCTTCATCCACATTGTTACAAATGGCAAGATTTCATTATTTTTGATGGCTGAGTAATATTCCATTGTGTACATATACTGCACCTTCTTTATCCATTCATCAGTCAATAGACATTTGGGCTCTCTCCAGACTTAGGTTACTATAGATAATGCTGCTATAAACATTGGAGTGCATGTACCCCTTTGAATCAGTATTTTTGTATCATTTGAGTAAATACCTAATAGTGAAATTCCTAGATGATAGGGTATTTGTATTTTTAGTTTTTTGAGCAACCTCCATAGTGTTCTCCAGAGTGGCTGCACAGTTTGCAATCCCACAAGCAGTGAAAGAGTTCCCTTTTCTCTGAATCCTTCTCAACACTCCTTGTTTCTTCTGTTCTTAATTTTAGCTATTCAGAAAGGTGCAAGATGGTATCTCATTGTGGTTTTGATTTGTATTTCTCTGATGATGAGTGATGTTGAGCATCTTTTCATGTGTCTGTTAGACATCTGGATGTCTTCTTTGGAAAAGTTTTTATTCATGTCTTCTGCCTACTTCTTAACTAGGTTGCTTGGTTTTTGGGTGTGGAGTTTGATAAGTTCTTTATAGGTTTTGGATACTAACCCTTTAACATATATGTCGTTTGCAAATATATTTTCCCATTCCATAGGCTGCCCTTTAGTTTTGTTGATTGCTTCCTACACTTTGCAGAAGCTTATTATCTTGATGAAGTTCCAATAATTCATGTTTGCTTTCATTTTGCTTACCTTCAGCGACCTGTCTAGTAATAAGTTGCTATAGCTGAGGTCAAAGAGTTTGGAGCCTATGCTCTCCTCTAGGATTTTGATGAGTTCCTGTCTCACGTTTAGGTCCTTCATGCATTTTGAATTTATTTTTGTTTATGGTGTAAGAAAGCCATTGTTTCTTGTTGATATTCTGCTTAGAAAATCGTTTCTGTTGGGGCGCCTGGGTGGCTCAGTCGGTTGAGCGTCCGACTTCGCCTCAGGTCATGATCTCGCGGTCGGTGAGTTCGAGCCCCACGTCAGGCTCTGTGTTGACAGCTCAGAGCCTGGAGCCTCATTTGGAGTCTGGGTCTCCCTCTCTCTCTGCCCCTCCCCTGCTCATGCTCTGTCTCTCTCTCTCTGTCAAAAATAAATAAACATTAAAACAAATTAAAAAAAAGAAAATCGTTTCTGTTGATTTTCCATTGCTATAAGTGGGGTATGAAAGTTCCCCACTACTGTGGTATTGTTATCAATGGGTTTTCTTCTACTAGTCCACAAATCGATTTGCTGGGTGTTCCAAGTGATCTGACCTCAATAACCGCTGTCTTAGAAGGACCAGAAAAGCTTAGGGTCCCCCTATGTCTCCATCATCTTTACTCCTCTCATGGTTTCATTCTTTTTTTAAGTGAAATTAATTGTCAAATTGGTTTCCATGCAACCCCCAGTGCTCATCCCAAAAGGTGCCCTCCTAAATACCCATCACCCACCCTCTCCTCCCTCCCACCCCCCATCTACCCTCAGTTTGTTCTCAGTTTTTAAGAGTCTCTTATATTTTGACTTTCTCCCCCTATAACCTCTTTTTATTTCTTCCCTTCCCCCATGGACTTCTGTTAAGTTTCTCAGGATCCACATAAGAGTGAAAATATATGATACCTGTCTTTCTCTGTATGACTTATTTCACTTAGCAGAACACTCTCCAGTTCCATCCACGTTGCTACAAAGGGCCATATTTCATTCTTTCTCATTACCATGTAGTATTCCACTGTGTATATAAACCACAATTTCTTTATCCATTTGTCAGTTGATGGACAATAAGGCTTTATCCATAATTTGGCTATTGTTGAGAGTGCTGCTATAAACATTGGGGTACAAGTGCACCTATGCATCAGTACTCCTGTATCCCTTGGGTAAATTCCTAGAAGTGCTATTGCTGGGTCATAGGGTAGGTCTATTTTTAATTTTTTGAGGAACCTCCACACTGTTTTCCAGAGTGGCTGCACCACTTTGCATTCCCACCAACAGTGCAAGAGGGTTCCCGTTTCTCCACATCCTCTCTAGCATCTATACTCTCCTGATTTATTCATTTTAGCCACTCTGATTGGCGTGAGGTGATATCAGAGTGTGGTTTTGATTTGTATTTCCCTGATGAGGAGCTACATTGAGCATCTTTTCATGTGCCTGTTGGCCATCCGGATGTCTTCTTTAGAGAAATGTCTATTCATGTTGTCTGCCCATTTCTTCTCTGGATTATTGCTTTTCAGGTGTGAAGTTTGATGAGCTCTTTATAGATTTTGGATACTAGCCCTTTGTCCAATATATCATTTGCAAATATCTTTTCCCATTCCGTTGGTTGCCTTTTAGTTTTGTTGATTATTTCCTTTGCTGTGCAGAAGCTTTTTATCTTCATGAGGTCCCAATAGTTCATTTTTGCTTTTAATTCCCTTGCCTTTTGGGATGTGTCAACTAAGAAATTGCTGTGGCTGAGGTCAGAGAGGTTTTTTTCCGGCTTTCCCCTCTAGGGTTTTGATGGTTTCCTGTCTCACATTCAGGTTCTTTATCCATTTTGAGTTTCATTTTGTGAATGGTGTCAGAAAGTGGTCGAGTTTCATCCTTCTGCATATTGCTGTCCAGTTGTCCCAGCACCATTTGTGAAAGACACTGTCTTTTTTCCACTGGATATTCTTTCCTGCTTTGTCAACGATTAGTTGGCCATACTTTTGTGGGTCTAGTTCTGGGGTTTCTATTCTATTCCATTGGTCTCTGTGTCTGTTTTTGTGCCAATACCATGCTGTCTTGATGATGACAGCTTTGTAGTAGAGGCTAAAGTCTGGGATTGTGATGCCTCCTGCTTTGGTCTTCTTCAAAATTACTTTGGCATGCGGGGCCTTTTGTGGATCCACACAAATTTTAGGATTGCTTGTTCTAGCTTCGAGAAGAATGCTGGTGCAATTTTGATTGGGATTGCATTGAATGTGTAGATAGCTTTGGGTAGTATTGACATTTTGACAATATTTATTCTTCCAACCCATGAGCATGGAATGTTTTTCCATTTCTTTATATCTTCTTCAATTTCCTTCATAAGCTTTCTATAGTTTTCAGCATACAGATCTTGTGCATCTTTGGTTAGATTTATTCCTAGGTATTTTATGCTTCTTGGTGCAATTGTGAATGGGATCAGTTTCTTTATTTGACTTTCTGTTGCTTCATTATTAGTGTAGAAGAATGCAACTGATTTCTGTACATTGATTTTGTATACTGCAACTTTGGTGAATTCATGTATCAGTTCTAGAAGACTTTTGGTGGAGTCTATCGGATTTTCCATGTATAATATCATGTCCTCTGCAAAAAGTGAAAGCTTGACTTCATCTTTGACAATTTTGATGCCTTTGATTTCCTTTTGTTGTCTGCTCATGCTAGCACTTCAAACACTATGTTAAACAACAGCGGTGAGAGTGGGCATCCCTGTCGTGTTCCTGATCTCAGCGAAAACGCTCTCAGTTTTTCCCCTTGAGGATGATGTTAGCTGTGGGCTTTTCATAAGTAGCTTTTATGATGTTTAAGTATGTTCCTTCAATCCTGACTTTCTTGACGGTTTTTATTAAGAAAGGATGCTGAATTTTGTCAAATGCTTTTTCTGCATCGATTGACAGGATCATATGGTTCTTCTCTTTTTTGTTGTTAATGTGATGTATCATATTGATTGATTTGCGAATGTTGAACCAGCCCTGCATCCCAGGAATGAATCCCACTTGATCATGGTGAATAATTCTTTTTATATTCTGTTGAATTTGATTTGCTAGTATCTTATTGAGAATTTTTGCATCCCTATTCATCAGGGATATTGGCCTGTAGTTCTCTTTTTTTACTGGGTCTCTGTCTGGTTTAGGAATCAAAGTAATACTGGCTTCATAGAATGGGTCTGGAAGTTTTCCTTCCCTTTCTATTTTTTGGGATTCTTGAGAAGGATAGGTATTATCTCTGGTTTAAACGTCTGGTAGAACTCCCCTGGGAAGCCATCTGGTACTGGACTCTTACTTGTTGGGAGATTTTTGATAACCAATTCAATTTCTTCGCTGGTTATGGGTCTGTTCAAGCTTTCTATTTTCTCCTGTTTGAGTTTTGGAAGTGTGTGGGTGTTTAAGAATTTGTCCATTTCTTCCAGGTTGTCCAGTTTGTTGGCATATAGTTTTTCATAGTATTACCTGATAATTGCTTGTATTTCTGAGGGACTGGTTGTAATAATTCCATTTTCATTCATGATTTTATCTATTTGGGTCATCTCTCTTGTCTTTTTGAGAAGCCTGGGTAGAAGTTTATCAATTTTATTTTTTCAAAAAACCAACTCTTGGTTTCATTGATCTGCTCTACAGTTTTTAGATTCTATATTGTTTATTTCTGCTCTGATCTTTATTATTTCTCTTCTTGTACTGGGTTTGGCGTGTCTTTGCTCTTCTGCTTCTATTTCCATTAGGTGTGCTGTTAGATTTTATATTTGGGATTTTTCTTGTTTCTTGAGATAGGCCTGGATTGCAATGTATTTTCCTCTCAGGACTGCCTTCGCTGCATTCCAAAGCGTTTGGATAGTTGTCTTTTCATTTTTGTTTGTTTCCATATATTTCTTAATTTCTTCTCTAATTGCCTGGTTGACGCATTCATTCTTTAGTAGAGATTTCTTTAATCTCCATGCTTTTGGAGGTTTTCCAGACATTTTCCTATGGTTGATTTCAAGCTTCACAGCATTGTGGTCTGAAAGTATGCATGGTATAACCTCAATTCTTGTATACTTATGAAGGGCTGTTTTGTGACCCAGTATGTGATCTATCTTGGAGAATGTTCCATGTGCACTTGAGCAGAAAGTATATTCTGTTGCTTTGGGATGCAGAGTTCTAAATATATCTGTCAAGTACTTCTGATCCAATGTATCATTCAGGGCCCTTGTTTCTTTATTGACCATGTGTCTAGATGATCTATCCATTTCTTTAAGTGGGGTGTTAAAGTCCCCTGCAATTACCACATTCTTATTAATAACGTTGCTTATGTTTGTGATTAATTGTTTTATATATTTGGGGGCTCCCATATTTGGCACATAGACATTTATAATTGTTAGCTCTTCCTGATGGATAGACCCTGTAATTATTATATAATGCCCTTCTTCATCTCTTGTTACAGCCTTCAATTTAAAGTCTAGTTTGTCTGATACAAGTATGGCCACTCCACAGCTTTCTTTTGACTTCCACTAGCATGATAGTTCTCCATCCCCTCACTTTCAATTTGAAGGTGTCCTCAGGTCTATTATGAGTCTCTTGTAGACAGCAAATAGATGGGTCTTGTGTTTTTTTTAATCCATTATGATACCCTATGTGTTTTGATTGGAGCATTTAGTCCATTTACATTCAGTGTTATTGTAGAAAGATATGGGTTTAGAGTCATTGTGATGTCTGTAGGTTTCACGCTTGTAGTGATGTCTCTGTTACTTTGTCTCACAGGATTCCCTTTAGGATCTCTTTTAGGGCTAATTTAGTGGTGATGAATTCCTTAAGTTTTTGTTTCTTTGGGAAGACCTTTATCTCCCCTTCTATTCTAAATGACAGACTTGCTGGATAAAGGATTCTTGGCTGCATATGTTTTTCTGTTCATCACATTGAAGATTTCCTGCCAGATTTTCTGGCCTGCCAAGTTTCAGCAGATAGATCCGTCACGAGCCTTATCGGTATCCCTTTATATATAGAGAATGTTTATCCCTAGCTGCTTTCAAATTTTCTCTTTATCCTTGTCTTTTGCCAGTTTCACTATGGTATATTGTGCAGAAGATCAACTCACCTTACGTCTGAAGGGAGTTCTCTTTGTCTTTTGGATTTCAATGCCTTTTTCCTTCCCCAGATCAGGGAAGTTCTCAGCTATGATTTCTTCAATATACCTTTAGCACCTTTCCCTCTCTCTTCCTCCTCTGGAATCCCAATTATGCGTACATTATTGCGTTTACTTATATCACTTAGTTCTCTAATTCTTCCGTCATACTCCTGGATTTTTTTATCTGTCTTTTTCTCAGCTTCCTCTTTTTCCATAATTTTATCTTGTAATTCACCTATTCTCTCCTCTGCCTCTTCAATCCGAGCTGTGGTCGCCTCCATTTTATTTTGCAGTTCATTTATAGCATTTTTTAGGTCCTCCTGACTGTTTCTGAGTTCCTTGATCTCTGTAGTAATAGATTCTCTGCTGTTCGCTATACTTTTTTCAAGCCCAGCGATTAATTTTATGACTATTATTTTAAGTTCCTTTTCTGTTACATTGCTTAAATCGTTTTTGATCACTTCGTTAGCTGTCGCTACTTTCTGGAGTGTCTTTTGAGGAGAATTCTTCCATTTCGTCATTTTGGATAGTCCCTGGAGTGGCGTGTAACTGTAGGGCTCCTCCCTTGTGCTGTCTGGAGTATCTTGCGTTGGTGGGTGGGGCTGCAGTCAGACCTGATGTCTACCCCCAGCTTACTGCTGGAGCCACAGTCAGACTGGTGTGTACCTTATCTCCTCCTCTCCCAGGGGCAGGACTCACTGTGGAGTGGTGTGGCCCCTGTCTGGGCTACTTGCACACTGCCAGGCTTGTGGTGCTGCTTCAATGGGATCTGGCATATTAGCTGGGGTGGATCCACAAGGTGCACAGGGCAGGAGGGGCAGACTCAGCTTGCTTTGCCTTCAGTAGTCTGCTTCTGGAGGGGCCCTATGGCACTGGGAGTGAGGCAAACCTGTGAGGCATGGATCCACAGAAGCACAGTGTTGGGTGTTTGTGTGGTGCAAGAAAGTTCCATGACGGGATCTGGTTCCCTTTGGTAATTTGGCTGGGAAATGGGTGAGGGAGATGGCGCTGGTGAGTGCCTTTGTTCCCCGCCAAGCTGAGCTCTGTCCTCTGGGGGTCAACAACTCTCCCTTCTGTTGTCCTCTAGCCCTCCCGTTCTCAGAGCAGAGCTGTTGACTTATTCCAGATGTTAAGTCCTGCTGGCTGTCAGAACTCACGAAGTCGGGCCCCTCAGCTTTTGCAAGCCAACTCGGGAGCTCTGCCTTGTGGGGTGGGCTGGCTGCCCCTCCACCACCCTGGCTCCCTCTGCCAGTCCGTGTAGCGTGCACCACCTCTCCGCCCTTCCTACCCTAGTCTGTGGGCCTTGCGTTTACGATTGGCTCCAGAGAGTCCATTCTGCTAGTCTTCTGGCGGTTTTCTGGGTTATTTAGGCAGATGTGGGTGGAATCTAAGTGGTCAGCAGGATGTGGTGAGCCCAGCGTCCTCCTACACTGCCGTCTTCCTTCAGTCTAGTCGGTTTCATTCTTCTATACGGCTGTGTAATACTCCATTGTTTGTGCGTGTGTGTGTGCATGTGTGTGTATCATTTTTATTTATCCATTCATCAGTTGATGGGCATTTGAACAGTTTCTATTATTTGGCTATTGTTGCTAATGCAGCTATAAACTTTGGGTTGCATGTATCCCTTTGAATTAGTAATATTTTATCCTTTGCATAAATACCTTGTACAATTTCTGGATGAGGTAATTTATTTTTAACATTTTGAGGAATCTCCATACTGTTTCCCTGGAAAACCGCACCATCTGCATTCCTACCAACAGTGTAAGAGGGTTCTTTCTCTGCATCCTTGCCAACATCTATTATTTCCTGTGATTATTATAGTCATTCTGATATGTGTGAGGTGATATCTCATTGTACCTTTGATTTGGATTTCCCTGATAATAAGTGATGTTGAACATTTTTTCATGTGTCTATTCACCATATGTATGACTTCTTTGGAAAAATGTCTATTCATGTGTTCTGCTCATTTTTTAACTGGATAATTTGTTTGTCAGGTGTTGAGTTTAATAAATCTTTTATATTTTGGATACTAACCCTTTATCAGATATGTCATATGCAAATATCTTCTCCCATTTCTTTTAGTTTTGTTTAGCTTGCCTTTTAGTTTTGTTGATTATTTCCCTTCCTGTGCAGAAGATGTTAATCTTGATTATGTAACAACAGTTTCCCTTGCTATTGTTTCCCTTGTCTCAGGAGACATATCTAGTATGAAGTTATGGCTCGGGTCAAAGAGGTTACTTATTGCCTATGTTCTCCTCTAGGATTTTTTCTTTGACATTTCTAACAGTCTCAATTTATTAGCCCCCAACATTTGATTGCCAATATCTAAGTACCTCTGTCTACTCACTTTAGCTTTTATGAAGCTTTTGTTTAAGCAAGCAACCAATAATATTTGTTATACTCCTCCTGTGCTTTTATGCATGGTTTGTTATATATATAAATATATATGTATAAATATGTATATATGTATATATATTTATATTTATTTATATATTTGTGTGTGTGTGTATATATATTTATATTTATATATTTATATTTCAGGGGTGAAATTTAGTGATTCATCACTTGTATATAACAGCCAGTGCTCATCCCAATGAGTGCCTTCTTTAATGCCCATCACCAATTTAGCCCAACTCTACCCCCTATGCAACACCCCTCCAGGAACCCTCAGGTTTTTCTCTGTATTTAGGAGTCTCTTAATGCATTGTTTGCCTCCCTCTCTGTATTTATCTTATTTGTCCTTTCCTTTCCCTATGCTCACCTGTTGTGTTTCTTAAATTCCTCATATGAGTGAAATCATACGATATTTGTCTTTATCTAACTGACTTATTTTGCTTAGCATAATACATTCTAGTTCCATCCATGTCATTGCAAATGGAAAGATTTCATTATTTTTGATTGCTGAGTAATATTCCTCTCTCTCTCTCTCTCTCTCTCTCTCTCTCTCTCTGTGTGTGTATACCACATCTTTCCCATTCACCAGTTGATGGACACTTGGACTCTTTACATAATTTGGTTATTGTTGGTAGTTTTGCTATAAACATTGGGGTGCATGTACCCCTTTGAATCATCATTTTTGTTTCCTTTGGATAAATACCTAGTAAGGCAATTGCTGAATTATACGGTAGCTCTATTTTTAATTTTTTTAACCCCCACACTGTTTCCCAGAAGTGGCTGCACCAGTTTCCATTCCCACAAACAGTGCAAAATGTTTCCAGTTTTTTTGCATCCTCTCCAACATCAGTTGTTTCCTGAGTTGTTAATTTTAGCCATTCTGACAGGTGTGAGGTGGTATCTCACTGTGGTTTTGATTTGTATTTCCCTGATGATGAGTGATGCTGAGCATCTTATCATGTGTCTGTTAGCCATCTGGACACTTTGGAAAAGTGTCTGTTCATACATTTTGCCCATTTCATCACTAGATTATTTGTTTTTGGGGTGTTGAATTTGATAAGTTCTTTATAGATTTTGGATACTAAAATATATATTAGTATCAAAATGTCATCTGATATGTCATTTGCAAGTATCTTCTCCTATTCTTTCAGTTGCCTTTTAGTTTTGTTGACTGTTTCCTTTGCTGTGCAGATTTTTATATTGATGAGTTCTCAATACTTTCTTTTTGCTTTTGTTTGTCTTTCCTCCAGAGACATATCTAGTAAGAAGTTGCTGCAGCCACAGTGAAAGAGGTTGCTGCTTGTGTTGTCCTCTAGGATTTTGATGTTTTCCTGTCTCACATTTAGGTTTTTCATCCATTTTGAATTTATATTTGTGTATGGTGTAAGAAGGTGGCCCAGTTTCATTCTTTTTCAAACTGCTGTCCAGTTGTCCAAACACCATTTGCTGAAGAAACTGTCTTTTCTCCATTGGATATTTTCCCCTGCTTTGTTGAGGATTAATTGACCATACAGCTGTGGGTCCACTTCTGGCTTTTCTATTCTCCATTGATCTATGTGTCTTTTTTTTTTTTTTTTTTTTTTTTTGCCAGTACAATACTGTTTTGATGACTACAGCTTTGTAACATACCTTGAAGTTCAAAATTGTGATGCCTATGGCTTTGCTTTTGTTTTTTCAGAATTGCATTGCTGTTCGGGGTCTTTTGTGGTTCCATGCAAAATTTTGGATCGTTTGTTCTAGCTCCGTGAAGAATGCTGTTGGCACTTTGGTAGGGATTCCATAAAAATTGTAGATTGCTTTGTGTACTATAGACATTTTTACAATATTTGTTCATTCATGAGCATGGAATGGTTTTCCATTTCTTTGTCTCACCACCACTTTTTTCCATCAGTGTTTCACAGTTTTTGGAGTAAATATCTCTGACCTCTTTGGTTAGGTTTATTCCTAGGTATCTTAAGGTTTTGGTGAAATTGTAAATGGGGTTGATTCCTTGATTTCTCTTTCTGCTGCTTTGTTATTTGAGTATAGAAATGCAACAGATTTATGTACATTGATTTTGTATCCTGTGACTTAGCTAAATTCATATATCAGTTCTCACAAAATTTTTGTGGAGTCCTTTGGATTTTCTACATAGAGTATCGTGTTGTCTGAAAACAGTGAAGATTTGGTTTCTGTCTTGCCATTTGGATGCCTTTCATTTGCTTTTGTTATCTGATTACTGAGGCTAGAATGTCCAGTACTATAAATAACAGTGGTCAAAGTGGACATTGCAGTCTTGTTCCCAATTGTAGAGGAAAAGTTCTCAGTTTTTCCACAATGAGGATCATATTAGCTGTGGGTCTTTTGCATATGGCCTTTATGATGTTGAGGTATCTTCCCTCTATCCCTACTTAGTTGAGGGTTTTTATCAAGGATGGATGTTGTACTTTGTCAAATGTTTTATCTGCATCTATTGAGAGGGTCATGTGGTTATTATCTCATCTTTCATGCATATTGATTGGTTTTCAAATATTGAACCACACTTGCAAGCCAGGAATAAATCCCAGTTGATTATGGTGAATGATTCTTTAAATGTACTGTTGGATTCAATTTGTTAGTATCTCGTTGAAAATTTTTGCATCCATGTTCATCAGGGATATTGGCCTGTAGTTCTCTTTATTAGTGGGGTTTTGCTTTGGGAATCAAGGTAATGCTGGCCTTGCAGAATGAGTTTTTAAGTTTTCCTTCCATTTCTACTCTTTTGAACAGTTTCAGAATAGGTACTAACTCTTCTTTACAACTTTGGTAGTGGAGGGGGATCCAACATGGTGGGGTAGAATTCTCCTGTGAAGCCATCTGGCTCTGTACTTTTGCTTTTTGGAAAATTTTTTATTACTGATTCCTTTTCTTTGCTGGTTATCTGGTCAAGTTTTCTATTTCTTCTTGTTTCAGTTTTGGCAGTTTACATTTCTAGGAATTTATCTATTTCTTACAGGTTGCCCATTTGTTAGTATATAATTTTTCATAAAATTATAATTGTCTATATTTCTGTGGTGTTGGTTGTGATCTCTTCTCTTATTTGTAATTTTATCGATTTGGCTCCTTTCTCTTTTCTTTTTGATAAGTCTGGTGATGGGTTTATCACTTTTATTATTTTTTTTCAAAGAACCAGCACCTGGTTTCATTGATCTGTTCTGGTTTTTTGTTTGTTTGTTTGTATGTCATTTTTTATGCCTTAATCTGTATTATTTCCTTTTTGCTTGCTTTAGGCTTTGTTATTTTTCTAGATGCTTTAGGTATAAGGCTAGGTTGTGTATTTGAAATTTTTCTTGCTTCTTGAAGTAGGCCTGCATTGCTATACACTCCCCTCTGATGACCACTTTTCCTGCATCCCAAGGTTTTGGGCCATAGTGTTTTCATTTTCATTTGTTTCCATGTATTTTTGTATTTCTTCTTAAATTTCCTGACTCATTCATTCTTTAGTATGGTGTTCTTTAACCTTCATGTATTTGTGGTCTCTCCAATTTTTTTCTTTTGGTTGAGTTCAAGTTTCATATCTTTTTGGTCAGAAAACATGTATGATATAATCTCAATCTTTTTGTATTTCTTAAGGCCTGATTTGTAACCTAGTATGTGATATAGTTGGACAATGTCCTCTGTGTACTTGATAAATATGTGTATTCTGCTGCTTTTAGGATGGAATGTTCTAAATATATCTGTTAAATTAATCTGGTCCTGCGTGTCATTCAAAGCCACTCTTTTCTTATTGATTTTCTGGTTGAATGAAGAGTTTCAGAATATTTAAATGGGATATTAAAGTACCCTACTATTATTGCATTAGTATCAATTAGTTCCTTTATGTTCATTATTAAGTTCATTATGTATTTGAGTGCTCCATGTTGGGTGCATATGTATTTGCAATTCTTATATCTTCTTGGTAGGGTGTCTCCATTAGGATTATATATTATCTTTCTTTGTCTCTTTTATAGATTTTTTTGAAATCTATTTTGTCCAATATAGGTATTGCTACTCTGGTTTTTTTTTTTAAATCCATTTGCCTGATAAATGTTTCTTCATACCCTCACTTTCAATCTGCAGATCTTCAGGTCTGAAATGAGTCTCTTGTAGGCAGCATATAGATGCATCTTTTTTTTATCACTTCTGTGACCCCATCTTTAGATTGGAGCATTTAGTCCCTTTACATTCAAAGTAATTATTCATAGATATGCATTTATTGCCATTTTGCTACTTGTTTTATGGTTGTTTTTGTAGCTTCTCTCTCATCCTTTCTTCTCTTTCTCTCTTTCATAATTTTCTAGTTTTCTTTAGTGATATATTTGGATTCCTTACTCTATTATTTGCATATCTATTACCAATTTTTTATTTGTAGTTGCCATTTAGCTTATATATAACATCTGCATATAGAAATCTATATTAAGCAGAGGGTTGCTTAATTTTGGACGCATTATTTACTACTCTCCCCTTACCATTTCAGATATTTTGTATTATATTTTATTACCTTTTATTTTGTGCTTCTCTTAGTTAATTTTTTAGATATATATATACTTTTTTTTTCTTTTGTGCTTCCTGTTTTTTATACTCTTAGTTTTGGTTTGTGGTTTCCACTCACAAAATCCTCCTTAATATTTCTTGTAGGGCTGGTTTAATGAACATGAGTTCTTTTAACTTTTGTTTGTCTGAGAAACTTTATCCTTCCTTCAGTTATGAATTATAGCCTTGCTGGATAAAATATTCTTGACTGATAATTGTTTTCTTTCAGCATTTTCAATATTTTGACCATGTCCATCTGGTCTGGAGGATTTCTGAAAAACTCTTCTGACAGCCTTATGAGTTTTCCTTTGCATGTAGCTGTCTTCTTTTCTCTTGCAGCATTTAAAATCCTTTCTTTATAACTGTTTTTACCGTTTTAATTACTATGTGTCTTGGTGTAGATCTCCTTAGGTTAAATTTGTTGAAAGAATTTCAGTGCCTCCTGAATCTGGATCTCTCTTTCCTTCCCTAGATTCAGGAATTTTTCAGCTATTATTTCTTCAAATATTTTTTCTTCCCCCTTTCACTCTTTTCTTCTGAGAGCTCTATAATACAAATATCAGTTCA
Organism: Leopardus geoffroyi; assembly: GCF_018350155.1. Taxonomy (NCBI): domain Eukaryota; kingdom Metazoa; phylum Chordata; class Mammalia; order Carnivora; family Felidae; genus Leopardus; species Leopardus geoffroyi. Next base: position 51,023,256 of record NC_059343.1, read on the forward strand.
TTTCATGGAGTCACTGAGTTCTCTGTTTTCATTATCCAATATTTGTTTGTCTCTCACCTGTTCAGGGCAAGCAATGTAGTTTAAAAAAAACAAAAACAAGCAAATCAGTATATTGAAAGTATGATATACCATGATTAAGAGGGGTTGATCCCAACCCAATACACTACATTAAAGGAATAAATGAAAAATCATATATTCACTTAGGTAGATATATAATAATCATTTAGAAAAACACATATATGATAAAAGCTACCAGAAAATTAGAAAAGAAAGAAATATCCCCAATATCATAAGGTCAACCATGAAAACCTAAAGCTAATATCATTCTCAATGTTGAATTACTGAACACTTGTGCCTAAGATCAAGTACAGAACAAAAGATGTCTTGTTTTACCATTTCACCTGTGCAATAATAAAAGAAAAGAGAAGGCAAGTAGATTGAAAATGAGTAAATATGGGGTGCATAGGTGGCTCAGTTGGTTAAGCGTCCGACTTCGGCTTAGGTCATGATCTCATGGTTTGTGAGTTTGAGCCCTGCGTTGGTCTCTGCTGGCAGCTCAGAGTTTGGAGCCTGCTTTGGATTCTGTGTCTCCCCCTCACTCTGCCCCTCCCATACTCATGCTCTGTCTCTCAATAATAAATAAATGATCTTTGGTTAGATTTATTCCTAGGTATTTTATGCTTCTTGGTGCAATTGTGAATGGGATCAGTTTCTTTATTTGTCTTTCTGTTGCTTCATTGTTAGTGTATAAGAATGCAACTGATTTCTGTACATTGATTTTGTATCCTGCAACTTTTCTGAATTCATGTATTAATTCTAGCAGACTTTTGGTGGAGTCTATCGGATTTTCCATGTATAATATCATGTCATCTGCAAAAAGCGAAAGCTTGACTTCATCTTTGCCAATCTTGATGCCTTTGATTTCCTTTTGTTGTCTGATTGCTGATGCTAGAACTTCCAGCACTATGTTAAACAACAGCAGTGAGAGTGGGCATCCCTGTCGTGTTCCTGATCTCAGGGAAAAAGCTCTCAGTTTTTCCCCGTTGAGGATGATGTTAGCTGTGGGCTTTTCATAAATGGCTTTTATGATCTTTAAGTATGTTCTTTCTATCCCGACTTTCTCAAGGGTTTTTATTAAGAAAGGGTGCTGGATTTTGTCAAAGGCCTTTTCTGCATCTATTGACAGGATCATATGGTTCTTCTCTTTTTTTTTGTTAATGTGATGTATCACGTTGATTGATTTGTGAATGTTGAACCAGCCCTGCATCCCAGGAATGAATCCCACTTGATCATGTAAAGGATCTGTATGCTGAAAACTATAGAAAGCTTATGAAGGAAATTGAAGAAGATTTAAAGAAATGGAAAGACATTCCCTGCTCAAGGATTGGAAAAATAAATATTGTCAAAATGTCAATACTACCCAAAGCTATCTACACATTCAATGCAATCCCAATCAAAATTACACCAGCATTCTTCTCGAAACTAGAACAAGTAATCCTAAAATTCATATGGAACCACAAAAGGCCCCGAATAGCCAAAGGAATTTTGAAGAAGAAGACCAAAGCAGGAGGCATCACAATCCCAGACTTTAGCCTCTACTACAAAGCTGTCATCACCAAGACAGCATGGTATTGGCACAAAAACAGACACATAGACCAATGGAATAGAATAGAAACCCCAGAACTAGACCCACAAACGTATGGCCAACTCATCTTTGACATAGCAGGAAAGAACATCCAATGGAAAAAAGACAGCCTCTTTAACAAATGGTGCTGGGAGAACTGGACAGCAACATGCAGAAGGTTGAAACTAGACCACTTTCTCACACCATTCACAAAAATAAACTCAAAATGGATAAAGGACCTGAATGTGAGACAGGAAACCATCAAAACCTTAGAGGAGAAAGCAGGAAAAGACCTCTCTGACCTCAGCCGTAGCAATCTCTTACTCGACACATCCCCAAAGGCAAGGGAATTAAAAGCAAAAGTGAATTACTGGGACCTTATGAAGATAAAAAGCTTCTGCACAGCAAAGGAAACAACCAACAAAACTAAAAGGCAACCAACGGAATGGGAAAAGATATTTGCAAATGACATATCGGACAAAGGGCTAGTATCCAAAATCTATAAAGAGCTCACCAAACTCCACACCCGAAAAACAAATAAACCAGTGAAGAAATGGGCAGAAAACATGAATAGACACTTCTCTAAAGAAGACATCCGGATGGCCAACAGGCACATGAAAAGATGTTCAGCGTCGCTCCTTATCAGGGAAATACAAATCAAAACCACAATCAGGTATCACCTCACGCCAGTCAGAGTGGCCAAAATGAACAAATCAGGAGACTCTAGATGCTGGAGAGGATGTGGAGAAACGGGAACCCTCTTGCACTGTTGGTGGGAATGCAAATTGGTGCAGCCGCTCTGGAAAGCAGTGTGGAGGTTCCTCAGAAAATTAAAAATAGACCTACCCTATGACCCAGCAATAGCACTGCTAGGAATGTATCCAAGGGATACAGGAGTACTGATGCATAGGGGCACTTGTACCCTAATGTTCATAGCAGCACTCTCAACAATAGCCAAATTATGGAAAGAGCCTAAATGTCCATCAACTGATGAATGGATAAAGAAATTGTGGTTTATATACACAATGGAATACTATGTGGCAATGAGAAAAAATGAAATATGGCCTTTTGTAGCAACGTGGATGGAACTGGAGAGTGTGATGCTAAGTGAAATAAGCCATACAGAGAAAGACAGATACCATATGGTTTCACTCTTATGTGGATCCTGAGAAACTTAACAGGAACCCATGGGGGAGGGGCAGGAAAAAAGAAAAAAAAAGAGGTTAGAGTGGGAGAGAGCCAAAGCATAAGAGACTGTTAAAAACTGAGAACAAACTGAGGGTTGATGGGGGTTGGGAGGGAGGAGAGGGTGGGTGATGGGTATTTAGGAGGGCACCTTTTGGGATGAGCACTGGGTGTTGTATGGAAACCAATTTGACAATAAATTTCATATATTAAAAAATAAATAAATAAATAAATAATAAAAAAATTAAAGAAAAAAGAAAATGAGGAAATAAAACTAAAATAGCATTGTGTGTCAACTATACTCAAAAATAAAAAAAAAAACAAAAAAAATAAAATGAAGAAATAAACTACCTTTGTTCAGAAAGGACATGATGAATGGATAAAGAAGACATGGTGTGTATACACGTGTGTGCATACACACACACACACACACACAATGGGATATTATTCAGCTATCAAAAAGAAAATCTTGAGCCTGGGTGGCTCAGTTAAGTGTCCAACTTTGGCTCAGATCATGAACTCATGGTTGTGAGTTCAAGCCCCATGTTGGGCTCTGTGCTGACAGCTCAGAGACTGGAGCCTGCTTCAGATTCTGTATCTCCCTCTCTGCCCCTCCTCTGCTCGCACTCTGTCTGTATCTCTCTCTCTCTCTCTCTCTCAAAAATAAATAAACATTAAAGAAAATTTTTTAAAAATAATGAAATCTTGTCATTTGCAATGAGGTGTATTATGCTAGGTGCACTAGAGTATATTATGCTAAGTAAAATAAGTTAGTGAAAGACAACAATCATATGATTTCACTTATATGTGAAATTTAAGAAAGCAAACAGATGCATGTAAGTGAGGGGAAGGAAAATAAAATAAGATAAAAGCAGAGAGGGGCACCTGGGTAGCTCAGTCAGTTAAGAATATGACTCTTGATTTTGGCTCAGGTCATGATCTCATGGTTTTTGAGATTGAGCCCCACATGGGGCTCTGTGCTAGAAGTACAGGGCCTGCTTGGGATTCTCTTTCCCTCTCTGTTCCTCCCCTTCTCACTTGCTCTCTCTCTCAAAATAAATAAGTAAACATTTTTAAAAAGATAAAAGCAGAGAAGGAAGCAAACCATAAGAGATCCTTAACTATAAAGTACAAATTGAGGGTTGCTGGAGCGGAGGTGGGTGGGGAGACTGGATAAATGGTGATAGGCATTAAGGAAGGCACTCGTGATGAGCAGTGGGTGTTATATATAAATGATGATCACTAAATTCTACTCCTGAAACCAATACTATACTATATGTTAACTAACTTGAATTTAAATAAAATCTTGGAAGAAAAAAAGGAAATGACACGATGCGACTGTATGTTTATAAATCCTAAGAAATCTACAAAAAATACTATAACCAATTATTAAATTCACTAATGTGTCAGGATTCAATGTCACTATACAAAAATCAATTGTATTTATATCTCATAGCAACAAACTACAGGACATTGAAATAAAAATACTCTTTACAGTAGCAGCAAAAAAAAAAAAAAAAAAAAAAAAAAAAACACCTAGAAATTGATTTCTAAAAATAAGGTCAAGATTTATACAATAAAAAACAGAAACAATGCTAGAAGAAATTATAGAAGACTTAGATTGATATTTGTTCATGGAGTGAAAGCCTACAAATTTTCCCAAAACTGATCTACAGATTTAACTTAATCCTAATGAAAATGCTGACAAGGTTTTTGTTGGTTGGTAGAACTTAGCAAGCTGATTTTCCCCGTTTTATGGAGAAAATATAGATATATGTATTTTATAACTTTAAGTTCATAAGTTTATTTAAATATGTACTTGAATAAGTTTAAGGGGAATAGCATGATGTTTTGATTTATATATGTTGTGAAATAATTACAAATAGGTTAATATCCATCATCTCATATACTTACAATAAAGAGAAGAGAAAAAATTATTCCTTGTGATGATATACATTTATATAGAAATACAAATCACCTAAAATAGCCAAAGTTGTTTTGAAGAAGAATGAATATGGAGTACTAACACTACCTGCTTTTAAGACTTGCTATGAAACTACCTTAATCAAGACAGTGTGAGAATTTTTTTTTAACCTATGTATGGTGATAGACATTAGCTAAATTTATTGTGATCATTTTTTGGTGATCATTTTGCAATACATACAAATAGCAAATAATTATGCTGTACATATGAAACTAGTATGTTATATGTTAATTATACCTTAATTAAAAACAGCAACAACAATAAATAATAGCATGGTATTTGTATATGAATACTCGCATAGATTACTGGAACACAATAATGTACCTAAAAGTAGACCCACATGTATGTGATTGACTTTTGACCACTGTGTCCAAGTAATTCAATAGAGAAATTAAGTTGTTTCAAGTGGTGCTGAAACAACTAGATATCTATATGGAAACAAATTAACCTCAACCATTATTTTGCACCATATATAAAAATTACCTCAAAAAAGATCATATACCTAGATATAATAAACAAAACTACACAACTTCTTTAAGAAGACAGGAGAAAATCTTTGTGACCCTGGGTTAAGCAATGTATTCTAAAATAAGATCCAAACCACATGAACCATTAAAAAAAAAAAGTGATAAACTGAATTTCAGCAAAATTAGAAGTTTATGCTTTTCAAAGACACTCAAAAAAATGAAAGGATACACCACAAAATGGGAGACAATCTTTGCAGATCACATATCTGACAACTTATAAATAATAAATTAAAAATCTCTCAAAACTGACCAATAAGAAAACAAACAACCTATTTAGAAGTGGGCAAAAGACATGGACAGATATTTCACCAAAGATTATATACAGATGGCAAATAATCACATGCGAAAATGTTTAACATCATTAGTCATTAGGAAAGTACAAATTAAAATCACAATGAAATACCACTACACACCTATTAGAATGGCTTTTTAAAAAAGAATGAAAAGAAAAGAAAAAGAAAAAGACACCTATCATGAAAAAGAGTGATCCCACAGATGGAAACAATCTACTAAACAACCCAGATATCCTGGAATGCACTGGTGAATGGGTGGTGTATTCATACAATGGAATATTACTAAATAATAAAAAAGAACCAACTACTGATACATGCAACAACATGGATGATATCAAATTCATTTTGTTAAGTAAAAGAAGCTAAGCACAAATATTATTACTGTATTATTCCATTTATATGACACTGTAGAAATAATAAAATTATAACAGAAAATTATAAAAAAAAATTGTAACAGAAAGCAGATCAGTGTTTACCAAGGGCCAGGTATGGGAGCAGAGATTGGCTACAAAGGGAGAATAAGAGAACTTGATGAAGTTACAGAAATGTTTTATATCTTGATTATGATGGTAGTTACACAGCCATATACATTTATTAAAATTCATCAAATTATATGCTAAAAATGGGTGAATCTTAGTGTATATAAATTACACCTAAACAAAGCTGATAAAAAAAAAAGACCTTGTAGGGGTGCCTAGGTGGCTCAGTCGGTTAAGCATCTGACTCTTGGTTTTGACTCAGGTCACAATCTCATGATTTCATGAGTTCGAGCCCTGTATTGGGCTCTGCACTAACTGTGCAGAGCCTGCTTAGGATTCTAGGTCTCCCTCTCTCTCTGCCCTTCCCCCACTCGCACTGTCTCTGTCTCTCTCAAAATTAATAAACTTTTTTAAAATGACACTGCAGAACTGAATAATAAAAAGGTAAATCCAATTTTTTTTAAAAAAAGTCAAACTAACATGTAAAAGAATGATAATATACCATGTGTAGGTAGAGTTTATCCCAGCAATACAATGTTCATTTAACATACAAAAATCAGTCAATCCAAATTAACCACTTTAATAGATTTAAGGGTAAAAGCATGTAACCACTTCCACAGATCAGTGGTACTTTTTGTTTCCCACGGGACATTTGACAACATCTGGAGACATTTTTGGTTGTCACAACTCGGTGGTGGTAGGGTGCTACTGGCATTCAGTGGGTAAAGAACAGGAATCCTGTTAAACACACTATAATGCACACAGAAGGCTCCAAATGAGAACCACTATTCTATATTCTACTTTCACAAGCAACACTATGCTTATGATGTCTATACACATTGCTATAAGATACATACATCAAGTCTGTTGTTTGTTGCTATAATGTACATACATCTAGTCTGTTGCTTCTTGCAACACAATACCCCACAGTAAGCATCCTCTATATATTTCTTATTAATCCCCTGATAGTAAATATTTAATTGGCTTCCATTTGCACTCCACCACGTACAATACTGCCATTCAATCCACAGCCTTGCAAATGCTCCAACTTCTATAAGAATTTCCCTGGGATATATATTCAGGAATGGAAACACTACGTCATACACATGTTTAACTTTGATATATACTGCCCAGGTATTTCCTGAAATGGCTAGACCATTTAAAATACTGTGCAGAAAAAGTTAATTTATCAGACCTGAGATTACTATTCTTAGAAAGGCCTGCTTGGATGCTTGGCTCTTGACTGGTATCTTGGAACTTGGATCTCAAGAGGGTTCTCACCATTCCCTGGCAAGAGTAGCTCACTGTGCCTAAACTGTTTGTATAAACAATGTGGTTTATACTGAACACCTGCTTCTCTTTTGGGAGTCTGTAACTTTGGTACATTCTAGACAGAATATGCCTACATGACCAGTCCCCTATAAAAATCTTGGGTACTGAGTCCCTAATAAGTTTCTCTGGTAGAAAACATTCATATGTATTGTGACAACTCATTGCAAGGGGAATTGAGTGTATCCTCTGTGATTCCACTGGGAGAGGTCTCTTGGAAGCTTGTACCTAGATCCCTCCAGACTTTGCCCCATGTGCTTTTTCCTTTTGTTGATTTTTCTTTGGATCTTTTATCCATATAAATCACAATCATGAGTATGAGTATGAGTATATGAGTATTTTTCTTTGGATCTTTTATCTATATAAATCACAAGCATGAGTATGAGTATATGCTGATTCCTTCTAGAAAATCACTGACCATAAGAGTGGTCTTAAGGATAATCCCCCAAGGGACATTGCCATAAGCAAAGCAGGAGCATTTACAAAATGATTTACTTCTAACTGCACACTTTTACGTGTCATTTGAATTTTTAATCATGTTATTACCTCTTTAGAAACCAATACTTTATAAAAAAAGAGAAGAATTGTCAAAACAACTAAGTCACCTGTAAATGAGACCCAAAAGATGTTACAGAACCATAGAAGTATACAACGAAGTCTTCTTATATTCCAGATGAGGAAGCCCAAAGAAGTTAAGGGCCTTATCCAAAGTTACATAGACTGTCATTACAGACACAGGAATCAAATCCTTGCTTTCCTATTTCCTAGTTCTCCTTCCTCTAAGTCACATGGCCCCTTTTCCTACACTTCTCACTTCCTCTACTTTAGAGTACCTTACCTCTCTAAATGCCTTGAAGGGGCCTACTTTCATGCTGACTATATTTCTCAGATTCCTGGTTTTCCATGCAGTGAATATGTTCAGAGTTTCTTTCAAAATAGTGGGTCACACAGAAACTGAACCCAACAGGTACATAAAAAATAAGATGAAGAAAATCCTACTTGTAGCTGTATTGAAGGAGAGAAATGCATGGTAAAGAAAGAGTCCTAGGCCAAATCACAGTGCCCTTCCTAAGTCCTCATACCCTGGCAATGGGGTTACATCAGGGTTAAAAGTATCTATCCCTCGCCATAGGACAAAGAAGCTGAGCAGGACCAGAAAATTCAGACACTCCTTCCATTTCTTCCTAACCTCTCTCAAAACCATCCCCATGGGGGAAGATGCTTACGTGCTCCAGGAAGCAGGGTCCTATCTCACTCAGGTGGGGGTCATCATTGTTGTACTGTTTCTCCAGGTCTCTCACGAAGCCCATCTGAAACCTGTAGATGTCTTCAATATTCCCAAAGATCACCTTCAGTTGCTCATCGCTGAACATGTCTCTTCTCTTCCGGCATTGCTTCAGGTAGCCCTGCACACAAAGGAAAAGCCCAGTATGAGGATGTTCCTGACTCCTCGAGGGCTTTACCATTTATTATGCACTGAGAAGATTCATTACTGTTCTATGAAATAGACAAGGAATAATCATTTCCATTTTTCATATGAGGAAATAAATGGAGGTTGAGAGAATGAAGCTACTGTACCAGTGAGTAATTAGGGAAGTTGGATCGCAAGGAAAGTTCTTCAGAGTGCAGAATCCAGAGTATAGAGCTTTTCCCACCATTCTAACCCCAAAAGTCATAAGGCCTTTTCTCAGAACCTGATTAAGCACAAACATTTTTTACTATTTTAGTAGTTATAGATTTAGCTAGATCCATTCACATCTCAAAAGTCTTATTTTTATAGGACCAATCCAAAATGCATTAATAACATTGACAATTTGGAAACAGAGGCCAAGTCAGGAAACTTCCCAACAGGGAATAAGAATTAACAAAACCAAACCATTCCTTGAAGAGAATTTCTTAGCCATCTAAGATAGCTGACCAGGAAAGATCATCGGGATGAACTTGGCCAACAAGTCCACAAATGCCCAGGCATGGTGTTTTTAACAGAGTTAGCATTCAACACACATTCATGAATAAATAGATGAATTAATATAGCTAGTCATTGATGATAGGGTAGAATCAATGAAAAAGATTCTGATAAGAGAGCACTAATGTAACACAACCAGCCTCAGGGCACATTGTAATTCAGGGTAAAATGAAAGGAAAAAAAAGGAAAAACAAGCAGCCACCATCTTCCATTCTGAACCAACTGATGTAAAATTTTGATGGCCACTACCCTCATCAGAAATCATTAGCATTAAATGTTCTTGGTGAGACTAAATTATGGTGATTTGCTTTCATCTAAATGCTAAACGTGATTTTTGTAACATCTTAAGTGTTGAGCTCCTAATGAGGAATGTTGTAGTCACTAACAACTGTCTACAGCTCCACTTTGTCTCCCCTTAACACAACTTCCAATAAAACCATTCATCTAGGCATATTCCATGAAGATCCTCATCCCTGGCTTCAATGCCTTTTACAACCTCTAACAAAATCTCACTTCTGTGATCACTTCTCACTTTCCGATTTAGCCATTAAATACTGTCATTCAACAATTTGTAGGTTAATAGTCTGTGCCTGTGTTGACATTTATTTAACTAATGGCTGTTGCTCTCTTTGATTGACATGCTCAAGTTGTCCTGCATTCATTCATATCCAATTCCTGGCCAGGAAGAAGATGCCTTCTATTTCCAGAATACCCTTTTAGTGCTAATCCCTTTATTGAAATAGCTCCCAAAATTCTGCCTCTCTAGAAATCATTCCTTGACTAAGAGATAGAGAAATAAACTCCCTGCCTAATATGTAACTCCCAGCGTTTGCTTGTTTTTGTCTCCCTCCTTTCTCTCCCCCATCTCACCTCCTCTCTCTCACCCTATCACATTTGGAAGTGTCTTAGCTATAGTGGAGAAGGGAAAGCAGTTCCATTCCAACATTAGGCAAAGGGGCAGTGATTTCCTCCCAGTTTTCTCCCTAAGGTAGGCTTCTGAGCACAGCTGGAAAAAAATGGTAACAATGTCACTTCAGCATGTCATTTCTGGATAAGTAGTAGGTATTGGTGAGTAACCACTTTGGGAGACATAAGAAGCCATGCTGGACAGCTCATTCAACCCCCGAGAAGAAAGTTCAGAAAATACTTAATAGTTTTGTTCATTGATCCTGTTTGAAAGGTCTCAGGAAGATAACAAATAACCATCACATCCCCAAAGTGCATCAGGGATGCTAGATCTCAGCGTCAGTATGGAATATAACAGAAATGAAAAGGGAAAAAAGTGGGTTCTGGGAAAGAAAGAACTGATAGATACATCAGTACAGCTTCCTAATTCCCTAAATATGCAATTTATTGCCATTATCAAGGACATAATTTTCTGTCATATATGTTGTAGCAAGGGACTATTAGTTATATAGGAAGAGAAATGTAACTGCCCATAGGATGGTGAAACCCTAGAGTGTTTTGTCGACTTGTTTCTCTTAAAAGTGTATATATACCACATCTTCTTTATCTATTTATCAGTTGATGGACATTTGGGTTCTTTCCATAATTTGGATATTGTCAATAGCACTGCTATAAACATTGGGGTGTATGTGCCCCTTCGAATCAGCATTTTTGTATCCTTTGGATAAATACCTAGTAATACAATTGATTGCATATTGGCAATCAAAAGGAATGATTTTTTTTCCATTTTCAATGACATGGATGGAACTAGAGTGTATTATGTTAAGTGAAATAAGTCAGAGAAAGACAAATATCATATTATTTCACATATATGTGGAATTTAAGAAACACAACAGATGAACATAAGGAAAGGGAAGGGAAAAAAGATAAAAAACAGAGAAGGAGGCAAAGCATAAGAGACTCTTACAGAGAGTCAATAAGAGAACAAACTGAGGGTTGCTGGAGGGGAGGAAGGTGGGGGTATGGACTAAATGGATTATGGGCATTAAGTGGGCACTTGTTGGGATGAGACTGGATGTTATATGTAAGTGCTGAATCACTGGGTTCTACTCCTGAAACCAATATTACACTGTATGTTAACTAACTTGAATTTAAATAAATTTTTAAAAAGTGAATGTTAGATATAAACATGTTTTGATGCATTTAGCTTGATGGAATATCATATAGCTATTAAATATGATTAGAAGCCTGGCTAAAAAGGAGAGGGAAGATGGTGGCAGAGTAGGAGGACCATAAGCTCCTCTCATCCCATGAACACAACTAGATAATTATCAAATCATCCTAAATACGCCCAGAAATCAACCTGAAGACTGACAAAACAAACTCCACAACTAAAGGGAAAGAAGAGGCCACATCAAAGAAAGTAGAAAGTATGGAGACATGGTTTAGGGGAAAACTAGACTGCAGGTGCTGTGGAGGGGAGGGAGCCATGGTTGCAGAGAAAGGTGAGAGAGAGTAGAGCACACAGGAGAATGCACAAGGAGAATGTTTCCTCAAAGACATTGGCTTGGAGAATGAGAGGGGCTGAGTTTTGTGAGTTCTTGCAACCACTGGGACTAAAGGCCTGGAGTTTTAAAGGTCAGCAGGCTTGGCTAGGATAGAGGCTGGAGAGCACTGCCCTGCTCCTGGAGAGAAGGGAGGCAAACAAACAACTCAGGGCAGAAGGCATGGAAACAGTGATTTGAAGAGCACCTGGGGCACACAGTGGGGAGATTATCCCCTCTTCTTGGAGCTTCTCTGAGAGGCAGAATTCACTGAGACACCTTTTCCAGGAAGAAAGGAGCTGGCTGGCACCATATCACTCCTCTGGAACTCAGCATAAATGCAGTCCCACCTGCCAGAGGCAACAAGGAACTGACACTGGCTGCCTAACTTGCTTACACCGAGTCTCACACCCCTGTGCTCCGGTGGGACCACCCTTCTTGGTCAAACTTACCTCAGTCTCAGTGAAGCAGGCCCCTCTTGCAGAAGACGAGCACAAAACCCTGCCCAGACCAAAGCCTGGAGTTTTATTTTGTGTTGTAGTTTTTGGGTCTGTTTCTTTTTCAAATTTGTATTTACATTCTAGTTAATTAACATACAGTGTAATATTAGTTACAGGAGTAGAATTTAGTGATTTATCACTTACATGTAACACCCAGTTCTCATCATAACTAATGCCCTCCTTAATGCCCATCACCCATTTAGCCATCCACCCACACATATCCCACCAACAACCCTGAGTTTGTTCTCCATTCTTATGTGTCTCTTATGGTTTGTTTCCCTCTCTCTCTCACTTTCCCTTCCCCTGCATTCATCTATTTTGTTTCTTTAATTCCACATATGAGTATAATCATATGGCATTTGTCTTTCTCTGACTGACTTATTTTGCTTATCATAATACACTCCATTCACATTGTTGCAAAAGGCAAGATCTCATTCTATTTGATGGCTGAGTAATATTCGATTGCATATACATACCACTTAATCTTTATCCATTTGTCAGTCGATGGATACTTGGGCTCTTTTCATACTTTGACTATTGTTGGTAATGCTGCTATAAACATCAGGGTGCATGTGCCCCTTCAAATAAGTATTTTTGTATCCGTTAGGTAAATACCTAGCAGTGCAATTGCTAGGTCATAGCGTAGTGCTATTTTTAACTTCTTGAGCAACCTACATACTATTTTCCAGAGTGGCTGCACTAGTTTGGATTCTCAATAACAGTAGAAGAGGGTTCCCCTTTCTCCACATCCTTGCCACTATCTGTTGTTTTCTGTGTTGTTAATTTTAGCCATTCTGACATTTGTGAGGTGGTATCTCATCGTGGTTTTGATTTGTATTTCCCTGATGAAGACTGATGTTGAGCATCTTTTCATGTGTCATCTGGATGTCTTCTTTGAAAAAAAAATGTCTATTCAATATAAAAAGCTTGTGCACAGCAAAGGAAATAATCAACAAAACTATAAGGCATTCTTTGGAATGGGAGAAGATATTTGCAAATGAAATATCTGATAAAGAGTTAATATCCACAATCTATAAAAAATTATCAAGCTCAACACTTAAAAAACAAATAATCCAGTTAAGAAATGGGCATAAGACGTTTAAACCCTGGAGTTTTAAAGGCCAGCAAACATGGCTGCGATAGAGCCAGGAAGGCACTGTCCTACTCCTGGAGAGAAAGCAGGCAAAAACCCAGAGGCAGACAGCATGGAAACTATCTGGAAAATACCTGGGGCACACAGGAAGATTATTGACTCTTCTCTGTGTTCCTCTCTGAGAGGCAGCTTCCATGGAGTTGCCTTTCTGGGAACAAAGGACACATTTCCCTCCTCTGACCCTCGGCATAAACAAACAGCCACTTTCCAGAAGCAGCCCAGTGCAGATACTGGCTGCCTAAGTTGCTTACACTAAGTTCCATACTCCTGTGCTCTGGAGGGATGTTCTTTTTCAGTCAAACTTGCCTCAGTCCCAGTGAAGCAGGCCCCTCCCCCAGAAGACCAGAACAAATCCCTGATCACACCATGTCTCCCAACCAGAAAGTTCTGTAGTGCCTCAGTACTCATGCAAGTAGTATCAGGTATCGTTTCACAAGCAGACCAGAGAACACCTAGTTAAAACTAGCCACATTCAAGCCAAAGACTAAACACTGTCCAAAGCAGGCAAGGAGAGCCTCTGCAGATGACTGGCCTGAGGGATAGAATAGTCAAAAGACAACAGGGGCACCTGGGTGGCTCAGTCAGTTACACACCCGACTTCAGCCCAGGTCACGATCTCGCAGTTCATGAGATCAAGCCTCACGTCGGGCTCTGTGCTGACAGCTCAGAGCCTGGAGCCTGCTTCTGATTCTGTGTCTCCCTGTCTCTCTCTGCCCCTCCCCCCTTGTGCTCTGTCTCTCTCTCAAAAATAAATAAAAATATTTAAAGAAGACAACAGCAGAGGGCATGAAGCACACACCAGAGACATTCACTGAAGCACCAAGCCCCTACATGTCTTGAAATCATTATTTTCAGGAGCAGTAAACACAACTAGCTCCTCTAACCCAGAGAATCAGACAGAGACTTAGATAAAATACCATGACAGTGAAATTTCTCCCAAATGAGAGAGTAGGAGAAGTCCATGGACAGAGATCTAAGTGAAACAGATACAAGTAACATGACTGATGGAGAATTTAAAGCAACTATCATAAGGATACTCACTGGGCTTAAGAAAAGAATGGAAGACTTTAGGGAGACACTTACTGCAGAGATAAAAGATTTAAAAAGCAATCTGTCAGAAATGAAAAATCCAATAACTGAGATTAGACACAGATTTGATGTGATGAACAGCAGGCTGGAAATGCAGAGGAATTAATTAGTGATACAGAAGACAAAATAATGGAAAATAATGAAGCTGAACAAAAGAAAGAAAGAATTATGCTACAGAAGAATACACAGGGAACTCAGTGACACCATCAAACAGTATAACATCTGTATTATAGGAGTTCCAGAAGACAGAGAAATGGGGGAAGAAAATTTATTTGAGCAAATAATAGCTAAAAATGTACCTAACCTAGGGAAGGAAACAGACATTCAGATAGAGGAGCACTGAGAACTCCCATCAAAATCAACAAAAGCAGGTCAACACCATGACATATTGTAATTAAATTTGCAAAATATACTGATAAGGAAAAATTCTTAAAAGCAGCAAGACAAAAGAACTTACAAGGGAAGACCAATAAAGCTAGGTGGATATCTGTCAAAAGAACTTTGGCAAGCCAGATGGGGGTGGCATGATACAGTACATGATGAATGAGGAAGTCTGCACCCAAGAATACTCTTTCCATCAAGGCTAGCATTCAGAATAGAAGGAGAGGTAAAGACCTTCCCGAACAAACAAAAACTAAAGGAGTTCCTGACCAGTAAACCATCCCTGCAAGAAATATTAAGGGGACTCTTTGAATGCAAAGGACAGACGAAAAGTGACAAAGACAAGAAAGGATGAGAAAGAATATCCAGAAACAATGACAAAACAAGTAATAAAATGGCAATTAATACATATATACCAAAATTATTTTGTAAGTGGACTAAATACTCCAATCAAAACACATAGCATTTTCTGAGGTGCCTGGGTGGCTCAGTCAGTCAAGCATCAACTCTAGATTTTGGCTCAGGTCATGATCTCACGGTCCGTGAGACCAAGCTCCACATTGGGCTCTGCATTGACAGCATGCTGCCTGCTTGGGATTCTCTTTCTCCCTCTCTTTGGCCCACCCCTGCTTGTTTTCTGTCTAAAATAAATAAATAAACAAACAAAACAGACATAGAATTATCAACAGTACAATAGCCAAACAATTGAGAGAGCCCAAATACCTATTGACCAATGAATGCATAGAGAAGATGTATGATTATATATATGTGTGTGTGTGTGTGTGTGTGTGTATGTATATATATATATATATATATATATATATATGTGTGTGTGTGTGTATATATATATATATATATATGTGTGTGTGTGTGTATATATATATATGGTATATATAAATGGTGGTATATGGTATATATACTATATATATATATATATATATATATACACACATACATATACCATGGATGACTAATATATATATATAATATATACATATAATGTGTGTATATATATACATATATGTGTGTGTATATATATATATATGTGGTATATGGTATATATACTATATATATATATGTGTATATATATATATATATATATACACACACACACACACACACCATGGCTGACTTTACATGTATATATATATATATATTTCAGCCATCAAAAATAATAAAATCTTGCCATTGGCAACAATGTGGATGGTGCTGGAATGTATTATGCTACTAAGTGAGGTAAGTCAGTCCAAAAAACACCATAGGATTTCACTCTATGTGGAATTTAAGAAACTAAACAGATGAACATATGGGAAGGGAGAGGAAAAAGAGAAGAAAGGGAAACAAACCACAAGAGACTCTTAGTGATAGAGAACAAACTGAATGTTGATGGAAGGAGGTGGGCAGGAGATGGGCTAGATAGGTGATGGGTATTAAGGTTAGTACTTGTTGTGATGAGCACTGGATATTGTATGTAAGTAAAGTATCACTGAATTATAGTTATGAAACCAATATTGTACTGTGTGTTAATGAAAATTTGAATTAAAAAAAGACATAGGGTGCCAGAATGGATAAAAAAACATAAGACCCATCTATATGCTGCCTACAAGAGGCTTGTTTTAGACCTAAAGACACCTGTAGATTGAAAGTGAGGGGATGGAGAAACATTTATCACACAAATGGATATAAAAAGAAAGTCACAGTAGCAATCATTATATTGTACAAACTAGAATTAAAACAGACACTGTAACAAGAGAAGAAGAAGGGCACCATATAATAATAAATAGGATAATCCAATGAGAAGATATAATAATTGTAAATATTTATGCACTCAATATGGAAGAATCCAAATATATAAAACAATTAATAACAAACATACAGAAACTAATTGATAATAACACAATAATAGTAGGGGACTTTAACACCCTACTTACATCACTGGACAGATTATCTAAACAGCAATGAACACGGAAACAATGGATGAATGACACAGTGAAACAGATGGACTTAACAAATATAATCAGAACATTGCATCCTCAAAGAGCAGACTACACATTCTTTTCAGGTGCACACGGAACATTCTCTGGAATAGATCGCATATTAACCAACAAAACAAACCTCAACAAATCGTAGAAGATCTAAGTCATCTTTCTGACCACAATGCAATGAAACTAGAAGTCAAACACAAGAAAACATTTTGAAAGACCACAAATACATAGAGGTTAAACAACATGTTAATAAATAATGAATAGGTCAATTAGGAAATCAAAAAAGAAATTTTAAAAATGCATGGAAACAAATGAAAATGAAAACACAATGGTCCAAAATCTTTGGGATGCAGCAAAAGTGATCTTAAGAGGGAAGTCTATAGCAATACATATCTACCTCAAGAAGAAATAAAAATCTGAAATAAACAACCTAACCTTACACCTAACGGAGCTAGAAAAAGGACAGTAAACAAAGCCTAAACTCAGCAGAGTAAAGGAAATAATAAAATTTATATCAGAAAATAACGATATAGCATCAAAAAAAAAAAAAAAACAGATCAATGAAACCAGGAGGTGGCTCTTTGAAAAAATTAATAAAATTGATAAACCTCTAGTCAGACTTACTGGAAACAAAAGAGGAAAAACCCAAATAAATGAAATCACAAATGAGAGAGTAGAAATAACAACAAAAACCACAGAAATATAAACAATTATAAGAGAATAGTATGTAAAACCATATGCCAACAAATTGGACAACCTGGGAGAAATTGATGAATTTGATTTGAATTTGAATTTGAATTTGAATTTGAGAAATTGATGTTCAGAAACATATAGACTACCGAAACTTAAACAGGAAGAAACAAAAAACTTGAACAGACTAATAGCCAGGAAATAATTTGAATCGGTAATAAAAAAAAATCCCAAGAAACAAAAGCTGAGGACCAGATGACTTCCCAGTGGAATTCTACCACACATTTAAAGAAGAGTTAATATCTATTCTTCTCAACTCTTCCAAAAAGTAGAAAAGGAAAGAAAATTCCAAATTCATTCTATGAGGTCAACATCACTCTGATTACAAAACCAGATAAAGACTCCAGTAAAAAGAAAACACAGGCCAATATCCCTGATGAACCTGGATGCAAAATTTCTCAACAAAATAATAACAAACTAAATCCAACAAAACTTTAAAAAATTCATTCACCACATTCAATTGGGATTTATTTCTGGGTTGCAAGCGTGGTTCAATATTCACAAATCAATCAAAATGATAATTAATAAATAAATTAATTATTAATTAATAAAATTAAGGATAAGAAACATATTAATTAATAAAATTAAGGATAAGAAACATATGATCATTCAATAGATTCAGAAAAAGCATTTAACAAAGTATAACATCAATTCATGCTTAAAATCCCTCAACAAAGTAGGAGTAGAGGGAACATACCACAACATAATAGAGGCCATATATGAAAAACCCACAGCTAATATCATCCTACATGCGGAAAAGCTAAGAGCTTTTCCTCCATGGTCAGGTGTAAGACATTGACGTCCACTCTCACCACTGTTATTTAACACAGTACTAGAAGCCCTAGCCACACCAATCAGACAACAAAAGGAAATTAAATGCATCCAAATTGGCAAGGAAGAAATCAAACTTTCACTATTTGCAGAAGACATCATAATCTATATAGAAAAACCTAAAATTCCACCAAAAAATTGTTAGAACTGATAAACAAATTCAGTAAAGTTGCAAGATACAAAATGAACATAGAGAAATCTGTTGCATTTCTACATACCAATAGTGAAACAGCAGAAAGAGAAATGAAGGAATCAATGCCAATTACAATTGCACTAAAAACAATAACATACCTAGGATTAAACCTAACCAAAGAGGTGAAAGACCTGTCCTCTGAAAACTATAAAACACCAGTGAAAGAAACTGAAGATGACACAAAGATATGGAAAGACATTCCATGCTCACAGATTAGAAGAACAAATACTGTTAAAATGTCTCTACTACCCAAAGCAATTTACACATTTAATGCAATCCCTATCAACATACCAAAAGCATTTTTCACAGAGCTAGAACAAACAATCCTAAAATTTGTATGGAACTACAAAAGACCACAAATAGCCAAAGCAATTTTGAAAAAAAAAAAAAAAAAAAGCTGTAGTCATCATAATTCTGGACTTCAAGCTGTATTAAAAACCTGTAGTCATCAAGACAGTATGGTAAAAGAAAAGACACATGGACAAATGGAACAGAATAGAAAACCCAGAAATGAACCCACATCTATATGGTCAATTAATCTTCAACAAACCAAGAAGGAATATCCAATGGGAAAGATAGTCTCTTCAACAAGTGATGTTGGGAAAACTGGACAGTATTATGCAAAAGAATGAAACTAGACCCTTACATACACCACACACAAAAATAAATAAAAAATGGACTAAAGATATAAATGTGGGAATTGAAACCATCAAAATCCTAGAAGAGAATACAGGCAGTAATGTCTTTGACATCAGCAGTAGCAACTTCTCTCAGATATGTCTCCTGAGGCAAGGAAAAGAAAAGCAAATTTCAGCTATTGGGACTTCCTCAAAATAAAAATCTTCTGCATAGCAAAGGAAACAATCAACAAAACTAAAAGGAAACCTACAGAATGGGAGAAGATAATTGCAAATGACATATCTGATAAAGGATTAGTATCCAAAATATATAAAGAACTTATAGTAATCAACACCCCCAAAACCAAATAATCCAGTTAAGAAATGGGCAGAAGATGGGGTGCCTGGGTGGCTCACTCGGTTGAGCATCTGACTGCCAATTTTGGCTCAAGTCATGATCCCAGGGTAGTGGGATCAAGACCTGCGTTGGGCTCCATGCTCAGCGTGGGGCCTTCTTAAGGTTCTCTCTCTCTCTCTCTCTCTCTCTCTCTCTTCCTCTGCCTCTCTCCCACTCTCCCCCATACCTTGCATATGCACTTTTTTCTCTCTCTTAAAAAAAAAGAAAAGAAATGGGCAGACGATATGAATAGACATTTTTCCAAGAAGAAATACAGATGGACAACAGACATATAAAAAGATGCTCAACATTAGTATCAGGAAATACAAATCAAAACTACAATGAGGGGCACCTGGGTGGCTCAGTCACTTAGGCATTCAAATTCAGCTTAGGTCATGATCTTGCAGTTATGGGTTTGAGCCCTGCATTGGGCTCTGTGCTGACTGCACAGAGCCTGGAGCCTGCTTCAGATTCTGGGTCTCCCTCTCTCTCTGTCCCTCCCCTGCTCACACTCTGTCTCTGTCTCTCTCTCTCTCTCAAAAAAAATAAACATTAAAAAAATTAAAAAAAAACTATAACGAGATATCACCGCGTACCTTAAAGAATGGGTAAAATCAACAACACAAGAAACAACAGGTGTTGGCAAGAATGTAGAGAAAGAGGGACCATCTTGCACTTTGGTGGGAATGCAAACTGGAGCATGCCACTCTAGAGAATAGTATGGAGCTTCCTCAAAAAAGTTAAAAATAGAGCTACCCTACAATTCAGCAAATGAACTAATAGGTATTTACCCAAAAAATACAAAGATACTAATTTGAAGTCATATATGCACCCCAATGTTTATTGCAGCATTATCTAGAATAGCCAAACTATGTAAGCAGCCCAAGTGTCCATTGACTGATGAATACATACAGATACACTGTGTGCGCACACACACACACACACACACACACACACACACACTAGAATATTACTCAGCCACCAAAAAGAATGAAATCTTGCAACATCTGGGTGGCTCAGTCAGTTAAGCGTCCAACTTCTGCTCAGGTCATGATCTCATGGTTTGTGGGCTCGAGCCCTGCATTGGGGTCTGCACTCTCCCTCTCTCTCTGCCTCTCTCCCACTTGCTCTATTTCTCAAAAATAATACATAAGCTTAAAAAAAAGGAATGAAATCTTGCCATTTGTAATGATGTGGATGGAGCTAGAGAGTATTATGTTATGTGAAATAAGTCAGTCAGAGAAAGACAGTTAAAGATATGATTTCACTCATATGTGGAATCTAAGAAACAAAACATGAGCCAAGGGGAAAAAAGAAAGGCAAACCAAGAAACAGACTTTTTTTTTTTAAATGTTTTTTTTTCAATGTTTTTATTTATTTTTGGGACAGAGAGAGACAGAGCATGAATGGGGGAGGGGCAGAGAGAGAGGGAGACACAGAATCGGAAACAGGCTCCAGGCTCTGAGCCATCAGCCCAGAGCCCGACGCGGGGCTCGAACTCACGGACCGCGAGATCGTGACCTGGCTGAAGTCGGACGCTTAACTGACTGCGCCACCCAGGCGCCCCCGAAACAGACTTTTAATTATAGAGAAGAAACTGATGATTACTAGAAGGGTGGTGGGTGGGGGGATGGGCTAAATGGGTGACGCAGATTAAGGAATGCACTCGTTGTGATGACACCAGGTGGTGTATGGAAGTGTTGAATCAATATATTATGTACCTGAAACTCATATTACACTGTATGTTAACTAACCATAATTTAAATAAAAACAAAAAAAACCTGTCTAGAAACATGAAATAGTGTTTATGAAATAACATTAAAAAGTAGAAACAAATGATATGTCACCATAATTATAGCTCTGTAAATACATACATGTATTTAGACATATATGTATAAGTATATACATATGTATACATACATATATATATTTGTGTATATATATATTACACATATTTTATATATATATACATACAGATTTTTCAAGCAAATATACAAAAGTTCAAACAGTTCTATTTGGTGAATTCTGATTGTATTGTTCCTATTTTCAATCTTCCTCTAATGGTCTTGTCTTTTGCATAAAACTGGAGAAAAAAGTCTTTGTGAGAAAATGTAAAGAATACAATCTCAAGAAGCCTACCTTGAGAACAGTATTATCAAGGAAAGAGGGAGAAACCAATGTTTTCTAAAAATCATCAGTCCTATTTAAGACACATGGCTTTCCGATGGGATTCCAAATAGAAACTGCCCTTATCAAGGAAATAAGAAATAGGACATAAGAATATGGGGGTAGTAAGAGAACCCCAAAATGTCACATTTAGCCACTACCCAACACAACTACCTAGGCTTCTGAGGGGAGAAACACCAGGAGAGATCACTAGTCCCTGGAGTCTTGCTTTTATTTTTCATCCTCTTCCTTTGGCTGACCTGGTGACTATATTAGTTTTCCACAGAAATGGTGAAAAAAATGCTTGGCTTAGGGGTCAATCAATACTTATTTCTTCTCATTCACTCATTTTTTGAGGGCACATAGATTAAGGTGAGTTGGCAGTGGAATGTGACTGTAAAAAACCTAATGTCAGTTTATGTTGGAGGAAAAAAATAAACAAATTGAGAGGATAGAATGAGAGAAGTAACAGGAAGGTGTTACACCACAGCAGGAGAGCAGAGTTCAGTTGCGAGTCCTGTTTTCAGAAGAAAATGGAGAAAATAATACAGAGTCAAAGGGGAGTAGTCAGGGTATACAGGAGCCTGAAAAACAACACAAGGCAGAAGAAGCAAAGAGGTATGTGGCTCTTACTGTCAAGCATGCTTCAACATGCTGACAGATGCTTCCCCATTGAATGGTAGGAGAGAAAAGGGTGATATGGCAGTAGTGTGAACTGATTCAACAGAAGCCATATGTGAGAGCCTCTGAGAAGGCAGACCACACAGTAGTTAAGAATACTATGGGAGATTTTTAAATCAATCACTATTGGCATAAGTTAGCCCTGGTATTGCCATGGTAACAGTCAAAGAGAAGTTGCCTACCTATTTCACTCTGTTCTTAAGCCCACAGGGTTGATCTAGAAGTCTAGATCTAGCGCATTGAGCTAAAATTAGCTTTATATGGGATACAAATCATAGCCATTATCTCCAGGGAAGATCCCAAAGACTGCAGGGAAATAAAATAGACTGAAGAGCCTATGAATCACCTACGTTTTGGGAAATTCCCTAGGAAAGACTTGCATAAGTCTGGCCCTCAGTGTCTCCATCTCTAAAATACATATATCAGAAGAATTTCCAGGGCCCCTTTCAGCTCTGACTTAATATAGATTTCATATATTGTTTTGTGTGGAAACCTTAGGCCTGACAGGGGAGTTGATAAACATCTTAAAAATATTTTTTTTAATTTTTTTAACGTTTATTTATTTTTGAGACAGAGAGAGACAGAGCATGAATAGGGGAGGGTCAGAGAGAGGGAGACACAGAATCCAAAACAGGCTCCAGGCTCTGAGCTGTCAGCACAGAGCCCGACGCAGGGCTCAAACTCACGGACCATGAGATCATGACCTGAGCCGAAGTCAACTGCTTAACCGGCTGAGCCACCCAGGCACCCTTTAAAAATAATTTTAAGAAAATTAGAGGATTATGATCATGGTTGTCTTCCTGTCCATAGCAGTATCCCAGAGTTTAACAGTACCTGGAATATAGTTGCTGCTCAATAAATATATGTTGAATAACTACAAAATGACTAGCTCTTTTCATGCTAGTGATGATAAACCTAAACTAGAAGCAGAATGTTTATATTGGTGTTTGTTTTTTCCCCTTTTTTGTCCAAGGTATCCTTTCTTCAAATTAAAGAAAACAATTAAAAAAGAAGAGGATCACAGGAAGAAGGTATTGCAACGTGGAAAATTGACAAGGGATTAATATCTGGAATATACAAGGAACTACTCTAAATCAGCAAAAATAAATGAATTAATTAATACATAAGAAACTATAGGAGAATGGATAAGGATAGGAACAGGGCCTAGAGTATCCAGGTGATTCAAGGTGAACGGGTAAGGTGTAGGGGAGCTAGAAACCCCTGAGATGGTCACTTCAAGCTGCTGAGCTGCCTCATCCTTATACCTTAGTATGCTATACAAATATTACCATTTTACAATGTGTTATCATTTGCTATGTGTACATGGAAATGTAAAGACAACTGGAAAGCATGAGGATAGGCAATTCACAGAAAGGAAAAGTGAAATGGGCAAAAAGTTTGGAAATCCCAGGCTTAAGCATATCAAATGGAAATAACATGATAAATGCAACTAGACCTAAGGAAGAATTTCTTAATGGTGAAGGATATGAGACACTAATGCAAATGACTGAGGAAAGCTAGTCCAGTTTCTCTGGAGGCATTTGAGAGCACAATTTATTTCACAAATATGAGTTAACTGAGATTATCTTCCTTTAAAGAGGCACACAAGGCAACTTTATAAGGCATCTTTAGCTTTCTTTACCCTGTTGTCTCAGTTTCCCTTATTATACTGTGAATTCTAAGGTTACGGGAGGCAATACCATCAATCATTGTTCAAAGTGACCTAGAACTGAACCAAGCTATTTTATCCCACTTTCTGGATTTAGAAAGAAAAATGTCATCTTCTACAAAGAACTCATTAAAAAAGATCTTTTATCTCACTGGCCTCACTGAATGACTTTGATTTAAAAAAATACTTTATTTCCTACCTTCTTATTTGTAAAATAAGGGTATTGTAACTTAAATGTTTGTAAAGCATCTTCTGTTCCCAGGAGCAAATATACATAATAATATACATAATATACATATTATTATATGTATTATATATATTTTATATAATATTATAATATATGATATATGCTTAATCATCTGTGCCACATACATTACTATACATTATATACAGTAAATATACACAAATATATGTGTGTATTTTCTAATAGATAGTGGCCTTTTTTATACTGAATGTAGTGTCTCCCATTTCCTCTTCAAAAGCTCAAGAGTGGGAATTGTTTAGAGATTTCCCTTAATTTACAGAAAGAGTAGATTACGCCATGTGAACACAGTCATTATGATAACACAGTAATGCCTGAGTAAGACATGTTTTCACAGGTACCAAGGAGAAAGCAGCAGACAATATAAAAGTAGCCTGGATCACTACAACAGCTTTCTTTAGCTTTCTTAAGTAAGATTGTACAGAAACCCAGAAATTAAGCACTTAAAGAACAACTCTTCCAATCTTCTCATTTTAGAGTTGAGGAACAAGGCCCATGATGGAAAACATTCACCTGAGATTCCCCAGCCAGTCAGAGACCAAGGTGGGTCCTGAACCCGGGTATCCTGATTCTGAGTCTGGTATTCTCTATGATAAACCATATTGTTACTTACAGCTTTTGGTTTAGTGGTGACACAATCCTGGGCTAAAATACTGTCTTTGGGTTCACCTAGACACAGATTTCTCCATCCTTCTTTTGCTCTAGCTAAACCTTCTAACACTGTGGTTGCAGTGTGGGACAAAGAAATACTTCACACTTAAACCCTTAACTTCAGCACCAAGAATAATCGATAAATATGGAACCAGCAGATCACAGAACAGGAGTGGGGGAGGGGCAGAGAGAGGGAGATACAGAATACGAAGCAGGCTCCAGACTCTGAGCTGTCAGCACAGAGTCCAATGTGGGGCTTGAACCCACAAATTATGAGATCATGACCTGAGCCAAAGTTAGAGGCCCAATCCAGCCAAACCAAGTAAAGCTTTTGTTGGTAATATGCTGGTTCCATATTTATCAATGATAAAGCTTTCATTGGTTTGGCTGGATTGGGCAAGTCCTCAAAGCAGGAACATAGCACTCCCTCCTCTAGATAGATGAAGACTTCTATTGCTGTCCTGAGCTTGTGCCCTGTAAGAAGAGGCCAAGATGTTTTAGAGTTGAGAACAGAAGATCCTTCTAAAACTAAATGACTCTCAATGAGCCAGCGCCTGAGAACTCAGAGAAAGTAATTTTGTCTCTTAGAGACTCAAGTCTTTTGATCTAGAAAATAGGAATAACAGTAACAACCTCTGCCCTGTCTGAAAATCAAGTGGCATAAGATGTGAATGTATTTTGCCAAAGTAATACATGCACGTGAGCACTTGTATTTAATTCCTACTTTCAACAATATTTATTGAGCATGTCGAGAATCCTTTATCCAGCAAGTCTGTCATTTAGAATAGAAGGAGAGATAAAGGTCTTCCCAAACAAACTAAAACTGAAGGAATTTGTCACCACTAAACCAGCCCTACAAGAGATCCTAAGGGGGACCCTGTGAGACAAAGTACCAGAGACAACACTACAAGCATAAAACATACAGACATCACAATGACTCTAAACCCGTATCTTTCTATAATAACACTGAATGTAAATGGATTAAATGCGCCAACCAAAAGACATAGGGTATCAGAATGGATAAAAAAACAAGACCTATCTATTTGCTGTCTACAAGAGACTCATTTTAGACCTGAGGACACCTTTAGATTGAGAGTGAGGGGATGGAGAACTATTTATCATGCTACTGGAAGCCAAAAGAAAGCTGGAGTAGCCATACTTATATCAGACAAACTAAACTTTAAATTAAAGGCTGTAACAAGAGATGAAGAAGGACATTATATAATAGTTACAGGGTCTATTCATCAGGAAGAGCTAACAATTTTAAATGTCTATGAACCGAATACCGGAGCCCCCAAATATATAAAACAACTACTCATAAACATAAGCAACCTTATTGATAAGAATGTGGTAATTGCAGGGGACTTTAACACCCCACTTACAGAAATGGATAGATCATCTAGACACACGGTCAATAAAGAAACAAGGGCCCTGAATGAGACATTGGATCAGATGGACTTGACAGATATATTTAGAACTCTGCATCGCAAAGCAACAGAATATACTTTCTTCTCGAGTGCACATGGAACATTCTCCAAGATAGATCATATACTGGGTCACAAAACAGCCCTTCATAAGTTTACCAGAATTGAAATTATACCATGCATACTTTCAGACCACAGTGCTATGAAGCTTGAAATTAACCACAGAAAAAAGTCTGGAAAACCTCCAAAAGCATGGAAGTTAAAGAACACCCTACTAAAGAATGAGTGGGTCAACCAGGCAATTAGAGAAGAAATTAAAATATATATGGAAACAAACGAAAATGAAAATACAACAATCCAAACGCTTTGGGACGCAGCGAAGGCAGTCCTGAGAGGAAAATACATTGCAATCCAGGCCTATCTCAAGAAACAAGAAAAATCCCAAATACAAAGTCTAACAGCACACCTAAAGGAAATAGAAGCAGAGCAGCAAAGACACCCCAAACCCAGCAGAAGAAGAGAAATAATAAAGATCAGAGCAGAAATAAACAATATAGAGTCTAAAAAAACTGTAGAGCAGGTCAACGAAACCAAGAGTTGGTTTTTTGAAAAAATAAACAAAATTGACAAACCTCTAGCCAGGCTTCTCAAAAAGAAAAGGGAGATGACCCAAATAGATAAAATCATGAATGAAAATGGAATTATTACAACCAGTCCCTCAGAGATACAAACAATTATCAGGGAATACTATGAAAAATTATATGCCAACAAATTGGACAACCTAGAAGAAATGGACAAATTCCTGAACACCCACACTCTTCCAAAACTCAATCAGGAGGAAATAGAAAGCTTGAACAGACCCATAACCAGCGAAGAAATTGAATCGGTTATCAAAAATCTCCCAACAAATAAGAGTCCAGGACCAGATGGCTTCCCAGGGGAGTTCTACCAGACGTTTAAAGCAGAGATAATACCTATCCTTCTTAAGCTATTCCAAGAAATAGAAAGGGAAGGAAAACTTCCAGACTCATTCTATGAAGCCAGAATTACTTTGATTCCTAAACCAGACAGAGACCCAGTAAAAAAAGAGAACTACCGGCCAATATCCCTGATGAATATGGATGCAAAAATTCTCAATAAGATACTAGCAAATCGAATTCAACGGCATATAAAAAGAATTATTCACCATGATCAAGGGGATTCATTCCTGGGATGCAGGGCTGGTTCAACATTCACAAATCAATCAACATGATACATCACATTAACAAAAAAAAAGAGAAGAATCATATGATCCTGTCAATCGATGCAGAAAAGGCCTTCGACAAAATCCAGCACCCTTTCTTAATAAAAACCCTTGAGAAAGTCGGGATAGAAGGAACATACTTAAAGATCATAAAAGCCATTTATGAAAAGCCCACAGCTAACATCATCCTCAATGGGGAAAAACTGAGAGCTTTTTCCCTGAGATCAGGAACACGACAGGGATGCCCACTCTCACCGCTGTTGTTTAATATAGTGCTGGAAGTTCTAGCATCAGCAATCAGACAACAAAAGGAAATCAAAGGCATCAAAATTGGCAAAGATGAAATCAAGCTTTCGCTTTTTGCAGATGACATGATATTATACATGGAAAATCCAATAGACTCCACCAAAAGTCTGCTAGAATTGATACATGAATTCAGCAAAGTTGCAGGATACAAAATCAATGTACACAAATCAGTTGCATTCTTATACACTAACAATGAAGCAACAGAAAGACAAATAAAGAAACTGATCCCATTCACAATTGCACCAAGAAGCATAAAATACCTAGGAATAAATCTAACCAAAGATGTAAAGGATCTGTATGCTGAAAACTATAGAAAGCTTATGAAGGTAATTGAAGAAGATTTAAAGAAATGGAAAGACATTCCCTGCTCATGGATTGGAAAAATAAATATTGTCAAAATGTCAATACTACCCAAAGCTATCTACACATTCAATGCAATCCCAATCAAAATTGCACCAGCATTCTTCTCGAAACTAGAACAAGCAATCCTAAAATTCATATGGAACCACAAAAGGCCCCGAATAGCCAAAGGAATTTTGAAGAAGAAGACCAAAGCAGGAGGCATCACAATCCCAGACTTTAGCCTCTACTACAAAGCTGTCATCGTCAAAACAGCATGGTATTGGCACAAAAACAGACACATAGACCAATGGAATAGAATAGAAACCCCAGAACTAGACCCACAAACGTATGGCCAACTAATCTTTGACAAAGCAGGAAAGAATATCCAATGGAAAAAGGACAGCCTCTTTAACAAATGGTACTG
The DNA here is from genome assembly GCF_018350155.1 of Leopardus geoffroyi. NCBI lineage: Eukaryota > Metazoa > Chordata > Mammalia > Carnivora > Felidae > Leopardus > Leopardus geoffroyi. Next base: position 51,052,157 of record NC_059343.1, read on the forward strand.
GGAGAACTGGACAGCAACATGCAGAAGGTTGAAACTAGACCACTTTCTCACACCATTCACAAAAATAAACTCAAAATGGATAAAGGACCTGAATGTGAGACAGGAAACCATCAAAACCTTAGAGGAGAAAGCAGGAAAAGACCTCTCTGACCTCAGCCGTAGCAATCTCTTACTCGACACATCCCCAAAGGCAAGGGAATTAAAAGCAAAAGTGAATTACTGGGACCTTATGAAGATAAAAAGCTTCTGCACAGCAAAGGAAACAACCAACAAAACTAAAAGGCAACCAACGGAATGGGAAAAGATATTTGCAAATGACATCTCGGACAAAGGGCTAGTATCCAAAATCTATAAGGAGCTCACCAAACTCCACACCCGAAAAACAAATAACCCAGTGAAGAAATGGGCAGAAAACATGAATAGACACTTCTCTAAAGAAGACATCCGGATGGCCAACGGGCACATGAAAAGATGTTCAGCGTCGCTCCTTATCAGGGAAATACAAATCAAAACCACACTCAGGTATCACCTCACGCCAGTCAGAGTGGCCAAAATGAACAAATCAGGAGACTCTAGATGCTGGAGAGGATGTGGAGAAACGGGAACCCTCTTGCACTGTTGGTGGGAATGCAAATTGGTGCAGCCGCTCTGGAAAGCAGTGTGGAGGTTCCTCAGAAAATTAAAAATAGACCTACCCTATGACCCAGCAATAGCACTGCTAGGAATGTATCCAAGGGATACAGGAGTACTGATGCATAGGGGCACTTGTACCCCAATGTTCATAGCAGCACTCTCAACAATAGCCAAATTATGGAAAGAGCCTAAATGTCCATCAACTGATGAATGGATAAAGAAATTGTGGTTTATATACACAATGGAATACTATGTGGCAATGAGAAAAAATGAAATATGGCCTTTTGTAGCAACGTGGATGGAACTGGAGAGTGTGATGCTAAGTGAAATAAGCCGTACAGAGAAAGACAGATACCATATGGTTTCACTCTTATGTGGATCCTGAGAGACTTGGCAGGAACCCATGGGGGAGGGGGAGGAAAAAAGAAAAAAAAAAAAAGAGGTTAGAGTGGGAGAGAGCCAAAGCATGGGAGACTGTTAAAAACTGAGAACAAACTGAGGGTTGATGGGGGGTGGGAGGGAGGAGAGGGTGGGTGATGGGTATTGAGGAGGGCACCTTTTGGGATGAGCACTGGGTGTTGTATGGAAACCAATTTGACAATAAATTTCATATAATAAAAAAAAAATATTTATTGAGCATGTACCATGTGCCAGACACCGTGCTAGGTATTGGCAATATATAGTAAATCAACAGGTAAAAACACTTGCCCCTCATGGAATCTACATTCTAGCAGGGGAGAAGAACAATAAAGAAATCATATAAGCAAATATATAATATGTCAGATAGCAATAAGTACAATAGAGGAAAATAAAGCAGGAAAGAGGGAGAGATAGTGCAAGGTTATAATTTTAAATAGAAAGGTCAGGGATGATCTCAAGGAGAAGGTGATATTTGAGTAAAGACTTGAAGGAGGTGAGGAAGGAAGCCATGAAGATATCTGGGGAAGGAGTGCTCCAGGCAGAGGGAAAAGCCAGTGCAAAATTTGGCAAGGGGGGCATGCAAGATAGTTTTTTAGGAACAGCAAGAGGCCAGTGTGCCTGGAGCAGTGACAGAAGGTGGGAAAGATAAAGGAGATCAAGTCACAGAGGTAACAATAGGTTTATCACATAGGACTTTGTAAATAATAATAAGAAATTGGCTTTTACTCAGGGAGAAGTGGTCAGCCATCAGATGGTTTTGAGAGGAAGAGAGATATGACCCAACTTAGATCTTGATAGCATCACTCAGCTACCAGATAAAGAACACATTGTACTTATATTATAGACTCTTTGACAGTATAAGACAGCTATCATTTTATAGCAGTGCTCCTCAAACTTTAATATATAATGTAAGTCAAATGGGAGTCTTGTTAAAGTGCAGAATCATACTTGGTAGGCCTCGAGTGGAGCTAAAAATACTGCATTTCTAACAAGCTCCCAGGTAATACAGATACTAGTCTAGGGAAGAAAACTTTGAAAGTAGGAGCCATGTCTAAGGCTGGCATGGGGCAGAACTCTACAATGTGTTTGCTGAATGAATGACAGTGGTTTCATGCCCAACGACACAGAGCACATTTCAGAGGGTATTTTTTTTAGCTATTTTTATGGAGGTAGGGGGAGAGAAAACTACAAAAGAGAGACACAGATGGATGGGAGAATAGATGAAAAGGGAAGGAAAAGAAAGTAAAACTACCTTTTTACAAATAATTACATTATGTTTACTTAGTTTTATCAATAAACTTAAGAGGTTGGCATAATGAAGCCCACTGGACAAATCAGAAAAATCAAAAGTCAGAGAAGTTAAGGGGCAACTTCATGGTTATAGGGTGTCTAAGTGGTTAAATCAGGATGTGAAAGCCAGCATTCCATGTCCCCAGAGCCCTTGTTTGTTCCACTATACTGACTCATGGAGTGGGAGAGTGGGGATAAACTTTAACATTCCTAGAAGGGATAAAAAAATGAGTTGAGGTAAAGGAAATTAAGGCCCATATTCCTTGGCCTTGATCTTTCTAGATCTGCACTGTCCAATGTAGGTGTCATTTAGTCACATGTGTCTATTTAAATTAAAATTTAATAAAATTTAAAATCCCATTTCTCAATCATACTAGCCACATCTCAACTACTCAATAGCCACAGATGGCTGGATAGTGGCTACTGCATTGGAGAATGCAGATATATTTCATCACTATAGGAAGTTCTACTGGGCAACAGTATTCTAAAGAAATAAGAACATTAAAAAATGTTAAAACTGTACTATTGAGGGGTACCTGGGTGGCTCAGTTGGTTAAGCAGCCAACTTTGGCTCAGGTCATGATCTCACCATTTGTGTGTTCGAACCCTGCATCAGGCTTTGTGCTGACAGCTCAGAACCTGAAGTCTGCTTCGGATTCTGTATCTCCTATCTCTCTGCCCCTCCCCCACTCCTTCTCTGTCTCTCTCTCTCTCTCTTTCTCTCTCTCTCTCTCTCTCAAAATTAAATAAACTTAATTTTTTTTAAAAGCTGTACTATTGATTCCAAGTGGGCCCTGGGCTCACTCAACAGGGCTTTGGGGACAGAAAGTAGGACCTGACTCTTTACCCAGAAGAAAGGGGATAAACATATTCAAAATAGAGTTTTCCCTGGGTCAAGCAGAATGCTATTGTGTGTGTGTGTGTGTGTGTGTGTGTGTGTGAGAGAGAGAGAGAGAGAGACCTTTTTTTAAAACATTCTTTCCTCCATTTCCCATTGGTATTCTCAAAGTGTTTAGTAAAATGCCCTTTCAAAATTCCATCTTGCCTCATGACATCAAGGGAGTGTTAGGAAAAGGGCTCTAATCCTTACTCAGATCACAAAGATGGAAGGGATAGAGTTAAGGAATGTGGAGCCATAGCTCCTGGGGGAAAAGGGGCATATTGAAAGAGCTGAGAATTGTCCACTCAGCCTTTATCTCCTGTAGATTCCTCCCCATAAACTCTTCTGACATAACTCAAAACCAGTGTTCTTCAAGTGAAGGAGGAGGACCAATAGCACCAGTTTCACCAGGGATGCTTGTTAAATATAGAGATGCTTTGGTTTATCCAGAGTGAGAATTCACAACTTTGAAGAGATGGAGGGGACTGGAATCTGCATGTCTAACAGGTTTCTCCAGGGACTCTAGTGCACATTCAAGTTTGTAAACCACTGAGTTGGAGGGAGACGTGTTTTGCTTTAATTAATGCAGTCAGGCCTTTCCATGGGTTGGCAACAACCAAATTAGAAGCCAACAGGATAGGGATAGAGATTCAGGGAAGGGAAGATCAAGTGAGGGAGGCAGGGAGAGATAGAGAAATAAGGAATATGAAGATAAAAGATGAATGTTAGGTAGACAGAGAAAGAGAGAAACTGAGATAGGGACTGAGAAACTCCAAGGGACCTGTTTTACCCATTGAACAGAATATAAGAGGCCAGTCCAGCTGCTCTTTCCAACATCTTGGGACTGTCACAGGTAAAGCTCAGCAGAGTTGTTGGTTCTTCATGAAAATGCCCTCTATTACACCCTGGGTGCCCCCACATAAACTATCATAGCTGGGCCTACCTCACAAATGTCCTTGAGGTGCTTGATGTAATGACGTTCGGTGCTCATGATCTCATTGATGACATTGGCTCGCATCTGGTCCCGGTTCTGTAGTGGCCGGCCCAGACAAAGGCAGTCTGAGTTGGGGTCCAGGTGCCCATTCTGCACATCACTGGGCCCTTCCTCTACCCCATCCTCCTGGTTCACCCAGAGCTGTGGAAGCAGGCAGAAGAAGAATAATAGTTTCCTTCTTTGAAAAGTTTCCAATCAAGTAGAAAAATGATAAACTAAATTCTTCAAGTATTCAGAGACCATTTGACAAGAGGCCCCTGTAAACTGAATGTCAAGCTTGGCTTTAGGGTGACTTTCCATAAGTTTAATCCTCTCTAGGCCTCTGATGATCTATCTGTAAAATGAAGGATGCAGAAGGATAGAACTTTGAAGAAGGAAAAGTCATCTCTGAGAGGCTTCTTATCTAAGGTTTCAGAGGAGAAAGGAGTTGTGGAAAATATAACTAATTCATGCTTGAGCATATCTAGGCAGCACAGCTGGATAAAAAGACTAAGCCAGACATGGTTGGGCCTGTGCCACATCTGGATCAAACACAACACCTATGATCATGGAGACCAAATTTGGATACTGGAGTGGGCATTTTGAAAACAGGACCTTCAGTGTTGATTTACATCAAAAGATGCACAAATAATAATTAAAATCTGACATGCCTTGAGTATATAAAGTTCTTAGAGTGGAAATGACTGAATGTCCCCACACACATAATAGCAATAGCTATTGATTGAGCACTAACTATACAGCAACTACTATACTAACAGTTTTCAATGAATTGTATTACTCAGTCCTGCTAGGCATGTACCATTATTACCTCTATTTCACAGAAGAGGAGACAGAGGCTTGAAAAAGTTAAGTAATTTGTCCCAAGTCACACAGTTAGGAAAGCAGAAGAGCTGGGACAGGAACCAGGTGATCTGACTTTCAGAGCCTGTGCTCTTAACCACTGTGCTAGCATCTTTACACCTCTGACTCTAAGGAAAACAGGAAAAGAGTAAGGAAGGTATTGGGCCAAGGTGAGATGAGAATTATAAGAATCATCATAAATAGGTACAGTTGGTAGACATTGAAACTACCCATTCCAACACATGAAGGCAAAGGGATGCAGAAAAACCTCCTTTCGGGAGGCTGAGTGAGATATTTCTGGATCTGAGATGACAACTTAAATCAGGAAGATGACTCATTTTACCCCATTCCTAGGAAGGAGGAAAGTCAGGGTATCAAGGAAAAAAGGAAGGGTGGGACCCCAGGAATGGTGGTAAAATCTGCCAGGGGAATTAACCAAAGAGCTTGTCAGTTGTCTCAACAGCTTTAATCAACAATCTATCTTTGCCCTCCATAACCCCCCAGCTTTTTCCACTTTCCTGCCTCAAGAAGCTGAGATCAAGAAATTTAGATGCATTATTATTTTTGCCACCAGAAAGGCCCTATTAGTGAGTGGCCGTAGGAGGACAGAGGCTTTGGGATGGAGCTACAGGAACAGTAGTTACTTTTCAACTCTGTGTATTCTCCCCTCTCTTTTTGCCTCACAGAGGATGAGGAGCATGGTTACCACCCAGAAAGCCTAGAGATGTCACAAGCATATAATCTACCTATTTTCCACAGGCCAAAATAGGGCTGACTTCTTTTAATGCACTTTGCATACACAGCCACATGTGCAAAAATGTATCTCTATTCAGAACTTATCACCCTCTACAAATGTTCTGTTGGAAATATCTTTCCAGCTTCCAAAGGTCAACTTTGTGTCCTCAATATGCTGATAGCTTCCCTTTCATACAATCAATAGGAAATGATGAGGGATGATTGGTCAAGGAACAGATCTGTTCAAAAAGGTGATTCTAAGGCATTGAAGTAAGCACATCATATACATGATGTCATCTCTTTGAAACAATAAAAGCTTCATCCTATAATAATTCACTAGCTTTTCCCAGCTTCCCACAAAGCAAGCTAAGTTTTGCTATAAAAAATGGTACCATAGGATATTCTTTCCTGCTTTGTCAAAGATTAGTTGACGATATAATTGTGGGTCCATTTCTGGGTTTTCTATTCTGTTCCATTGGTCTATGTCTGTTTTTGTGCCAGTACCACATTGTCTTGATGACTACAGCTTTGTAATATAGCTTGAAATCTAGAAATATTATACCTTCAGTTTTGTTTTCCTTTTCCCAGAATGAGATACAACCTCACACCTGTCAGAATGGCTAAAATTAACAACAAAAGAAACAACAGGTGTTGGTGAGGATGCATAGAAAGGGGAACTCTCTTACATTGTTGGTGGAAAAGCAAACTGGTGTAACCACTCTGGAGAACAGTATGGAGGTTCCTCAAAAAGCTAAAAATAGAACTACCTTAAGACCCAGCAATTGCACTATTAGATATTTACCTAAAGGATGCAAAAATACAGATTTGAAGGGGTACATGCACCACAATGTTTATAGCAGCATTATCAACAATAGCCAAACTATGGAGAGAGCCCAAATATCCATCAACTGATGAATGGACAAAGAAGGCGTGGTATATGTGTATATATATATATATATATATATATATATATATATATATATATATACAATAGAATATTACTTAGCCATCAAAAAAAATGAAATCTTGCCATTTGCAACGACATGGATGGAGCTAGAATGTATTATGCCAAGTGAAATAAGTCAGTCAGGGAAAGATAAACACCATATGATTTCACTCATATGTGGAATTTAAGAAACAAAACAGATGTACATATGGGAAGGGGCCTGGGGGAAAGAGGAGAGAAGGAAACAAACCACAAGAAACTGTTCATGATAGAGAACAAACTGAGGATTGATGGAGGGAGGTCGGTGGGAGATGGGCTAGATGTGTGATGGGTATTAAGGAGGGCACGTGTGATGAGCACTGGATGTTGTATGTAAGTGATGAATAACTGAATTCTACTCTGAAACCAATATTGCACTGTATGTTAACTAAGTAAAATTTAAATTAAAACACAGCAAAACAAAAAGGTTACCATAGGCAGGCCTTTAAGAGATTAAAAAGAAAAACATTTCTTTTCTTATCAGGAGTTTAAGACAAGCCCATTCAAAATATTGGATTTTGGATGGCTGGAATTAGATGACTCTCTGGAACAGTTCCAGAGGGAAGGAGTACATTATATTTGCAGGAGTGGGGTGTGAATAAAGAGTGTCTAGAGGCTAGCAACTTGGAAGGCTTTCCTGGAAGTCCTCTCAGAGTACTTGAAGACTATTTTCTTCAGCCTTCATTGAACTCTAAGCTAAGCTGGGTTAATGCAATTCAATTTAACAAATAAATATATTTTGGACCTATTCTGTGCCTCACCACTAATTATGAGAGACACAGAGTGAACAAGACAGCTAACTCCTCCCTCCCCTGCCCCCTTAGCCATTCCAGGGAGTGCTTTCCAAATCAGAGAATATCTCTGGTTCTCATCTCTTTTTTTTTTCCATTCCCACTGTCATGACCCCCATTCCCTAGATGACTTCTCTGGGTTATCTTCCAGCTCTAATCCCTCCCATATACCATTACCAGACCAATTTCTTTGAATATCACTTTGATTATCTACTCTCACACTCCAAAATCCTCAGTAGTTCCCTGTTACCAAGTTCAAATCTCTCACCCTGGAATTCAAATATTACCATAACTCAGCTTCAATGTGCATTTCAATACTTAGCTTCTCTACTATGTCCTTCAGGAATACCGGGATTCTCCAAAATTGGTCTACTTTCTACCCACAAATACTCCCAACTATGTTCTTTAATCCCACCTTTGATCATGTAAATAATCTGAAAGTACAGAGACTTTCAACCACTTCAGCAACAATGAACCAATATAATAACTTTCTGATGAAGAAACCTAGGTCCATAGAGGAGAAATGACTGCCAGGGAGTTACCAACTTACCCAGATCCCCATTTTGATATGCCTTTCTATTTTATATGTATCTTCCATTGTTTTATTTTTTAATTACATAATTGATACAGGAATACACTAGCTTTGTAAAAAGTTAAAATGGAGAAAAAAGAGAAGACTCAAATTATTAAAATCAGGAATAAAAGAGGAAATATTACTGCCAATATAACAGAATTTTTAAAAAAAATGATTAAAGGGAACACTATGAACAACTGTACGCCAACAAATTATATAGCCTGACGAAATAAATTCCTAGAATGATAAAAAATAGAAAATCTGAATAGGACTATGAGAAGCAAAGAGATTGGTTTACTAATTAAAAACTTCTTACATGGGAAAAAAATCAGTATGAGATGGCATCACTGGTGAAGTCTACAAAACATTTAAAAATAATTAACATTAATGTTTCATTAACTTTCAAAAATAGAAATGCAGAAACTTTCAACAAAATACTTTCAGACCAAATCCAGTAATGTGTGTGTGTGTGTGTGTGTGTGTGTGTGTGTGTGTATTTAATCCACTTTATCAGATGGAATTAATCCCAGGAATGCAAGGTTCGTTCAACATATGAAACTCAGTCAATGTAATACACCATATTAATGGAATAAAGGTTTGAAAAATACACAATCATGTCAATAGACAGAGAAAAAACATTTGGGAAAGTCCAACACCCTTTCAGAGAAGAAACTTTCTCAATCAGCTGATAGAAATTTATGGACCACCCATAGTTAATATACTTAATGGTGAAAGATTGAACATTTTCATCCTACAGTCACGAACAAACATCACCTCTATGCAACATTTGTACTGAAGGCTTGAACAACTGGAGACAAAAAGCATTCAGATTAGAAAGAAAAATCAAAACTATTCATATATGACATGATTTTATATATATACACATACACACTAATAAATTAATTCAGCAATTTTGCATGATACAAGATCAATACGCAAAGGCCAAATGTATTTTTGAAAATGAAATTAAGAAAACAATCCAATTTAAGAGGCATCAGAAAGAACAAAATCCTCAGGAATACATTTCACAAAAGAAGTGCAAGATTTGTGCACTGAACACTGCAAAACATTGTTGAAAGTAAGTCAAGAAGACCTAACTAAATAAAAAGCTATCTCGTGTTCATGGATTGGAAGATTTAATATTGTTAAGATGGTAATATTCTGCAAGTTGATTCAGATTCAACACAATCCCTATCATAACTCTCAGCTTGCTTCTTGGCAGAAATTGACAAGCTTATTCTAAATTTCATATGGAAATTTATTTATTTTTTTTTTAATTTTTTTTTCAACGTTTATTTATTTTTGGGACAGAGAGAGACAGAGCGTGAACGGGGGAGGGGCAGAGAGAGAGGGAGACACAGAATCGGAAACAGGCTCCAGGCTCTGAGCCATCAGCCCAGAGCCTGACGCGGGGCTCGAACTCAGGGACCGCGAGATCGTGACCTGGCTGAAGTCGGACACTTAACCGACTGCGCCACCCAGGCGCCCCCATATGGAAATTTAAAAACACAGAATAACCAAAACAATTTTGAAAAAGAAGAACAATGTTGAAAGACTCACACTTCCTGATTCCAAAACTTACTATAAGCCTCTAGTAACCAAGAGAGAGTGGTACTGTCACAAGAATAGATATAAAGATCAATGAAATAGGTGAGAGTACAGAAATATACCTAGGGGCGCTTGGGTGGCTCAGTTGGCTAAGCATCTGATTCTTGGTTTCAGCTCAGGTCATGATCTCATGGCTCATGAGATTGGACCCCACGTTAGGCTCTGCACTGAAAACACAAAGCCTGCTTGGGCTTCTCTCTCGCCTTCACTCTCTCTCTCTTCCCCTCCCAAACTTGTGCACACACTCTCTCTCAAATAAATAAACTTAAAAAAGAACTATACCCAACATTTATGCTAAACTGATATTTTTTTCAAAGGTATCAAGACAATTCAAAAGGGGAGGGTATAGTCCTTTCAACAAATGGTGCTGGGCAACTGGATATCCACATGCAAAAGAATAAACCTGGACCCATACCTCACACAATATGTTAAAACTAACTCAAAATGGATTAAAAGCCTAAATGTAAAAGCTAAAATTATAAAACATGTCAAACAACACAGAAGCAAATTTTTGTGACTGTGGATTATGCAGTAGTTTTTTACATAAATGAAAAAAAATAGACTTCATCCAAATTAAAAACTTTTGCTTTGCAAATGATAGCATCAAGAAAGTGAAACAATGCATAGAATGGAAGAAAATATTTGAATATACTATATCTGATAAGGACCTAGTATCCAGAATACATAGAACTGAAGAATAAAATGGCAAATACCGCTTCAAAATGGGAAATGCATCTGAACATTTTTCCAAAGAAGATATATATAAATGGCCAATAAATACATGTAAAGACACTCAACACCATTAGCTGTCAGGGAAATACAAATCAAAATCACAATGAGATATCACTTCACACCCAATAGAATGGCTATAATAAAAAAATGGATAATAACATGTGTGATGAGGATATGGAGAAATTAGAACCTTCATACACTGTTGATAGGAGTGTAAATTGGTAAAACTACTGTGGAAAACAATTTGGCAATTTCTCCAAAAGTTAAATTATAGTTTCCACATAATTTAACATAGTAGTTCCTCTCCTATGTATATACTCAAGAATACTGAAAATATAAGTTCACACAAAAACTGGTATACATATATTCATAGCAGCATTACTCATAATAGCCAAAATGTGAAAACAATGCAGAAGTTCAACTGATAAATAGATAAATGTGGTATGTATGTGAACACACACATACACAAACACAAAATAGAATACTATTTAGCAATACAAAGGAATAAAATACAATATGAATGAACCTCAAGGACACCATGCTAAGTAAAGGAAGCCAGACACACAAATAACCACATATTATACACCATTTATATGAAATTCCCAAAAGACACAAAACAGATTAGTGGTTTCCAGGACTAGGGGAAGTGGGAGAATGGAGAATGACTGCTAATGGTTGCAGGGTTACCTTTGAGGAGTGATGAAAATGTTCTAGAATAGATAGTAGTGATTGTTGCACAATTAATGCCCAGGTGACCCTTGAACAATGCAGATGTTAGGGGCGCCAACTTCCCACACAGTCAAAAATATGTGTATAACTTTTGACTCCAAAACTTAACTATTAATAGCCTACTATTGACCATAATCCTTACCAATAACAGTAGATTAATATATATATTGTATATGTATTATATACCGCACTCCTATAATTAAGTGAGCGAGAGAAAAAATGTTAAGAAAATCATAAAGAAAATACATTTATAGTACTATATTATATTTATCAAAAAATCCATGTATAAGTGGACCCACACTGTTTAAATCTGTGTTAAGTCAACTGTAGTAAAATCCACTAAATTGTACCCTTTAAAATGGTAAATTTTTGTTACATGGCAACTATAAAAAATAAAAAGTTAGGCGGGTTTGGGGAAGATGGCGGAGCAGCATGGAGCCCCTCAGCCTGTCTCATCCCTGAAATGCAGCTAGATTAGCACCAAATGATTTTACATGCCTAGGGAGTTGATCTGAGGATTAACACAACAATCTGCATAACTTGAGCCACAGAACTTGACAGGTACATGGTGCAGAGAGGTGAACTGGGGGAGAGAAAAGCCATGGAGGGTAGGGAGCTGTTTTTGTGGGGAGAGGACAGAGAAAGGGGGAGAGTGCAGTGCATTGGGAGAGTGCAGGAAAAACACTCCTCGAAAGTAGCTGGAGAGAAAGAAAAAGGTGAAAACACAGGGGATTGAACAAGAAATCTGTTCCCCAAAATCACTGATGGGAAGAAAGGAGAGGGTTTCAATACCATTAGAATTCTATAAACAGTGGAGCACAGAGTCTGAAGTTCTGGAGCTCAGTGCTCTGGTGAGTAAGTAGGGTGAATCCCCAGGAGCAGGCAGTGGGGTCTGAGGGGTCCATGTGCCAGAGAGGGAGAAGTGGTTCCCCTGCTTGGAGTGCATTTGGTAGAAGCCATATGCCTCTGAACAGGCCAAGGTTCCAGGGAACCCCAGAGAGCAGCCATGTTTGCTGGTATTGGGACAAAGACACCATGTTTGCTGGTATTGGGACAAAGACACCAGAGTGTGGCAAAACCTGGTGCCAGCTGTCTGTTGTGATTTTCCATGATCTCTGAACGTCTATCACTGTGCAATCACACTAACATTTTCTGGGGCAAGCCAGCACCCAGCCATTGCTCAGCAAGACCCTCCCCCAGAGCATGGGTCCAAGACACAGGGGCCTCTGAAGTGTGGGGTTTTGAAACACAATTCATCTGAGATAAAACTCTAGAGGGAGGTGCCACCTGGCAGGCAGACAGTTTGGACATGGACAGGATAGAGGCAGGGAGTTGACAGAGGCTTGAGACAAAGGAAGAGCGCTTGATCACAGGATGGTGAGAGCTCAAAGTTCCTGTTCCTGAGACTAGAGAGCTGGGTGAAGACATTTCCACCTCTCCCAGCACACACACATGTGCCACACTGATCCACCCCAGTAAGGCTAAGCGGCACCAGCTAGTGGAGAACGGAGACCTTACTCCAATCCCCACCCAACTGTGCCTCCAAGCACATCCCCTAGAATACCAGCACAAGTCCCTCATCCTGTTTAGTGTATAAAGAGCTTCATGATTTGAGTTCTAGGGGAAACAGGATGTAACCTTATTTGGGTTTCATTCTGTTTGCTGGTTTATTAATTAGTTCACTTTTTTTCTTTTGCTTCTCTTCTGTCCTTGTTTAATTTTTTTTTCTTTCTTTTTCTTGGATACAGAAAGAGAAGAGAAAATTTTCTTTTCTTTTCTTTTTTTTAATTAAAAAAATAAATTATTTTTCACTATATTATTTTTATTTTTTATTCTATTTCACTTTCTTTATTTCATGTTATTCTATTATATAAAATTTTAATTTTTTAAATTTTTTCTTACCTTTATTTTTATTTTCCTACTTTTCTTTCCCTTTTTCCTCTATTCTATCAAGTGTCTTTCAACAAGCAGACCAAAACACACCCAGGATCTAGCTTCCTTTATTTGATTGTTTCGTTTTTTATTTTTTTAATTTTTATTTTTTATTTATTAAATTTTTCTTTTGCCCAAATGACAAAACAAAGGAATTTACCTCAAAAGAAAGAACAGGAAGAAATGACAGCCAGGGGCTTAAAACAGATATAAGAAAGATATCTGAAATACAATTTAGAACTACAATAATAAGAATACTAGCTGGGGTTGAAAAAGCATAGAATCCCTTTCTGTGGAGATAAGAGAAGAAAAATCTTGTCAGGATGAAATTAAAAATGCTATAACCGAGATACAATCTCAATTGGATGCCACAGCAGCAAGGATGTACAAAGCACAACAGTGAATCAGTGATATACAAGAAAAAATAATGGAGAAAAATGAAGCAGAAAAAAAGGAGGGAAACAAAGGCAAAGATCACAATACAAGACTCAGAGAACTCAGTGACTTATTAACAATGAATAACATCTGAATAATAGGAGTCCCAGAAGATGAAGAGAGAGAAAAGGGGGAAGAAGGTTAATGAGAGCAAATTATAGCTGAAAATTTTCCTAATCTGGGGAAGGACAGAGCCATCAAAATCCAAGAAGCACACAAAACTCCCATTAGAGTAAACAAAAATTGACAATCACCAAGGCATATCATAGTCAAATTCACAAAACACACAGACAAGGAAAGAATTATGAAAGTGGCAAAGGAAAAAAAGTCCTTAACCTATAATGGAAGACAGATCAGGTTTGCAGCAGACCTATCCACAGAGACTTGGCAGGCCAGAAAGGAGTGGCAGGATACATTCAATATGCTGAATCAGAAAAATATGCAGTCAAGATAGCCTTCTTTGTCCAGTAAGGCTATCATTCAAAATAGAAGGAGAGATAAGAGTTTCCCATACAAACAGAAACTAAAGGAGTTCATGACCACTAAACCAGCCTTGCAAGAAACTTTAAGGGGGAATCTTTGAGTGGAGGAAAGACAAAACAAAGACCAAAGGCAACAAAGACTAGAAAGGACTAGGGAACATCACCTGAAAATAAAAGTCTACAGGCAACACAATGGCATAAAATTCACAGTTTTCAGTACTAACTCTAAATGTCAATGGACTAAATGCTCCAATCAAAATACGTCGGGTATCAGAATGGATAAGAAAGCAATACTCATCTATATGCTTCTTATAAGTGACTCATTTTAGACCTAAAGATACCTGAAGATTGAAAGTAAGGGGATAGAGAACCATCTATCAAGCTTATGGTAATAAAAAAAAGCTGTAGTAGCCATACTTATATCAGGCAAACCACATTTTAAAATAAAGACTGTAACAAGAGATGAAGAAGGGCATTGTATCATAATTAAGGAGTCTATCCAGCAAGAAGATCTAACAATTGTAAATATTTATGCCCCAAACAAGAAGGTACCCAAATATATAAATTTATTAATCAGAAACATAAACAAACTCATTGATAATAATACATAATAGTAGGGGATTTTAACACCCCACTTACAGCAATGGACAGATCTCCGAAGCAGGAACTCAACAAGGAAACAATGGCTTTGAATGACACACTGGACCGGATGGACTTAACAGATATATTCAGAATGTTTCATCCTAAAAAAGCAGAATACACATTCTTCTCAAGTACGCATGAAACATTCTCCAGAGCAAATCACATACTGGGTTACAAATCAGCCCTAAGTACAAAAAAATCGAGATCATACCTTGCATATTTTCAGAACACAATGCTATGAAACTCGAAATCAACAATAAGAAAAAATTGGCAAAACCATAAACACTTAAAGAGTAAAGAAGATCCTACTAAAGAATAAATGATTAACCAATATATTAAAGAGGAAATTAAAAAGTACATGGAAGCCAATGAAAATGAAAACATGACAGCCAAAAACTTCTCGGATTCAGCAAAAGCCGTCATAAGAGGGAAGTATATAGCAATGCAAGCCTTCCTAAAGAAGGAAGAAAGGTCTCAAATACACAACCTAACCTTACATCTAAAAGAGCTCGAAAAAGAACAGTAAATAACATTCAAAACCAGCAGAAGAAGGTAAATAATAAAGATTAGGCAGAAATCAATGATATCAAAAGGAAAAAAAAAAGACAGTAAAACAGATCAATGAAACCAGGAGTTGGATCTTTGAAAGAATTAACAAAATTTATAAACCCCTAGCCACATTGATCAAAAAGAAAAAAGGACAACAAATCAATAAAATCACAAATGAAAGAGAAGAGATCACAACCAATACCACAGAAATACAAGCAATAGTAAGAGAGTATTGTGAGCAATTATATGCCAACATATTGGACAATATGGAAGAAATGGACAAATGCCTAGAAACATATAAACTACCAAAATGGAAACAGGAAAAAATGGAAAATTTGAACAGACCTATAACCAGTAAGGAAGTTGAATCAGTAATAAAAAATCTCCAGGCAAACAAGGTTCCAGAGCCAGATGGATTTCCAAGGGAATTCTACCAAACATTTAAAGAAGAGTTAACACCTATTCTTTTGAGGCTGTTCCAATAAATAGAAATGCAAAGACCCTACTAAAAAGGAGAACTACAGACAAATTTTCCTGATGAACATGGATGCAAAAAATCTCAACAAGATACTAGCCAACCCGATCCAAAAATACATTAAAAGAATTATTCACCACGATCAAGTGGGATTTATGCCTGGGATGCAGGACTGGTTCCATATCCTCAAATTAATCAATGAGATACATCACAATAAAAGAGAGGATAAGAACCATATAATCCTCTCAATAGATGCAGAGAAAGTATTTGATGAAATACAGCATCCTTTCTTGACAAAAACACTCAAGAAAGTAGGAATAGAAGGATCATACCTCAAAAGCATAAAGGCCATATATGAAAGAGTGCTGGTAATATCATTCTCAATGGGGAAAAACTGAGAGCTTTCTCCCTAAAATCAGGAACACAACACGGATGTCCACTCTCTACTACTGTTATTCAAAATAGTGTTGGAAATCGTAGCCTCAGCAATCAGACAACACAAAGAAATTAAAGGTATCCAAATCAGCAAGGGAGAAGTCAAACATTCACTCTTCACAGACAACATGATACTCTATGTGGAAAATACAAAAGACTCCACCAAAAAACTGGTAGAACTGATACATGGATTCAGCCAAGTTGCAGCATACAAAATCAATGAACGGAAATCGGTTGCATTTCTATACACCAATAATGAAGCAGCAGAAAGAGAAATCAAGGAATTGATCCTGTTTACACTTGCACCCAAAACCATAAAATATGTAGGAATAAACCAAACCAAAGAGGTAAAAAATTTATACACTGAAAACTATAGAAATCTTATGAAAGAAATTAAAGAAGACACAAAAAAATGGGAAAATGGTCCATGCTCATGGATTGGAAGAAAAAATATTGTTAAAATGTCAATACTACCCAAAGCAATCTACATATTCAATGCAATCCCTATCAAAAAACACCAGCATTCTTCACAGAGCTAGAACAAACAATCCTAAAATTTGTATGGAACCAGAAAATACCCCGAATAGGGCAATTCAAGCAATCTTGAAAAAGAAAACCAAAGCAGGAGGCATCACAATCCTGGACTTCAAGATATATTACAAAGCTGTAATCATCAAGACAGTATGGTACTGGCACAAAAACAGACACATAGGTCAATGGAACAGAATAGAGAACCCAGAAATGTACCCACAAACATGTGTCCAGCTAATCTTTGACAAAGCAGGAAGGAATATCCAATATAAAAATGAAAGTCTCTTCAGCAAATGGTGTTGGGAAAACTGAACAGTAACATGCAGAAGAATGAACCTGGGCCACTTGCTTACACCATACAGAAAAATAAACTCAAAATGGATGAAAGACATAAATGTAAGACAGGAAGACATCAAAATCCTAGAGGAGAAAACAGGCAACAACCTCTTTGATTTTGGTCACAGCAAATTTTTACTTGGCATGTCTCTGGAGCCAAGGGAAGCAAAAGCAAAAATGAACTCATTGGGAACTCATGAAGATAAAAAGCTTCTGCACAGTGAAGGAAACAATCAACAAAACTAAAAGGCAACCAATGGGATGTAAGAATAAGATATTTGCAAATGACATATCAGATAAAGGGTTAGTATCCAAAATCTATAAAGAATTTATCAAAGTAAACATACAAAAAACAAACACTCCTGTGAAGAAATGGGCAAAAGACATGAATAGACACTTCTCCAAAGAAGACACCCATATGGCCAACTGACGCATGAAAAAATGCTCAACATCCCTCATCATCAGGGAAATACAAATCAAAACCACCATGAGATACCACCTTACACCAGTCAGAATGGCTAAAATTAACATCTCAGGAGACAACAGGTGTTGGCGAGGATGCAGAGAAAGGGGAACACATTTTCACTATTGGTGGGAATGCAAACTGGTACAGCCACTCTGGAAAACAGTATGTAGGTTCCTTAAAAAATTAAAAGTAGGACTACCCTATGACCCAACAATTGCACTACTAGGTATTTATCCAAAGGATACAGTAGTGCTGTTTTGAAGGGGCACATTCACTCCAAAGTTTATAACAGCACTATCACCAACAGCCAAATTATTGGAAAGAGCCCAAATATCCATCAATTGATGAATGAATAAAGAATATGTGTGACAGATACACACACACATACATACACACAATGGTATATTACTCAGTGATCAAATTGAATGAAATGTTGCCATTTGAAACCACATGGATGGAACTAGATTGTACTATGCCAAGCAAAGTAAGTCAATCAGAGAAAGACAAATAGATGACTTTACTCATATGTGGAATTTAAGATACAAAACAGATGAACATAAGGGAAGGGAAGCAAAAATAGATTAAAAACAGAGAGGGAGACAAGCTGTAAGAGAAACTAAATACAGAGAACAAAGGGTTGCTGAAGGGGTGTTGGGTGAGGGGTTGGGATAAATGGGCAAGGGGCATTAAGAAGGACACTTGTTGGGATGAGCACTGGGTGTTATATGCAAATGATGAATCACAAATTTCTATTCCTGAAATCATTATTACACTATATGTTAACTAACTTGGATTTAAATTTAAAAAAGAAAAAGTCAAAATAGTCTAGATAAGGTGAAAGTTCCCCTTTGACCACTCATCATCCCAGTTATTTCCACCTTTCTTAAGGAAACCATGGTTATAAATTGTTTTGTATAATCCTTTCTGACCTTTCCCCATGCATTTATGTGCCTATGCACATACTCCAGTGAATTCATTGTTCCACGTGTTAAACTCATGCTAACTCATCCTTTGGTACATACTTTTCAACCTCTTTAGTAGCCTCTCCCTGCAAATGGTTTGGTAGTTCTTAAAGGAGAGGTGCCATAATATCCAGCTCTCTCAGGTCCTGGCATTATGCCTTAGTACCTGTGAAGAGTTCAACAGGGGCTTAAGCAGTGTCACAGAAAGCCAGCCTCTCCCCAGCTCTAGAAGTGTGATGTTTCTGAGAAGAGAATGGGTAAGCAATATTGTCTAAATGTCAGCTCAATATTTTCAAAGATCAAATCTAGCCAGCCAGAGAGGAATAAAACATGAGCCATCCTCCAAGAAAGTGAAGTGTTACTACCAGTCACATTAAATAATAGAATCTCAGAGTTGTGGAATAAGAGTTATAAAGGAAATGGTAGGTCATCCAGTCCATACTACCCTCAGCCCCTTTATCAACACATTAACTCCAGTGACAATGTCCATTGTCAACAATTGCCCAGCCCTCCTGCTTGAACACAACTAATGATGAGATCACTATCTCCTAAGGCAGGCTTTTCCTTTTTCAGATAACTCTAAACATGAGCAGGGCCCTCTAATGTACTTCTGTTTTATGAAAGCCCCAGTCAAAAAACTCAGCAAAAGGGCAAAACACAGACAAAAGAGTGGGATTGTAGGAAATGAACTCTCCTATAACAAAGGTAACTGAAACACCCTTCTCTGCCACAACAGTTAAACAATGACAGTGGCTGCAAAGGTGGATGTGGGAAACTGAAATAAACCTAGTGTGTTGTAGGCACAGCTCCCACTTCTTGCACACATATCCTGCCTCTGTTCTGGAGTCTCAATCCCAGCTTCCAGGAGAATCAGGTATGCTTAGAGATCCCTGAGCATGCATTCCAGGAAGCATTTTATGTTTCTATCTGGCACAAAGCCAAACAGCATGGCAGGTATAATCAAGCACAGAAACCATTCTTTGTCCCTCAAGGGGAAGAGATTTAATAACTGTCACATGAAAGATCATTATAATAAGGCTGCTAACAAATTGTTCTCCTTTTCAAGCATACACACAATGAGCAATAAGCTTCAACCTGAGCAATGAAAATTTTGTTTATACAACAGACAAAAAAAAAAAAAGAAAGGAAAGGAAAAGATAAAAGACAAAACAAGACCCATGTGGATATCCCATCTCAGCATTCATGGTTATCTATTAACATGTTATAATGGACCTAGCTCACTGAACTCCATTCCTTCCTAACAGAGACCATAACATGAGCCAGGTCTCTCTTGCTGGTCATTCTAACACATCCTACTTATTCCCACCTCTACTCCTGTATCATTCTAATGGCTGCGCTTCACCCTCTGCACAAGAAGTCCTTCCCTATCATTTTCTATCATTCTTCTATTGTTCCTGGCTTCTCTGAAATCTTAGTTCAAGAACAGGATTTTCTCATTTCAAAACTGCCCTGTATGGCAGACACATATACCTTTATTAGTCCTATATCCTAGATGAGACATTCAAGGCCAGAGAGGGCAATGGATGCTTCACAGTGAACAGGAAGCAGTCAGGATTGAAGCAAAGTCTGAAGACTCAGGACAATATCAAGAGAGACAATCTATGACAGTGTTGAAGGGTATAGACTTGGGAACATGGGTTCAAATCCTGGCTCTACAACTGCCTTGCTGAGTAATGTAGAATAAGTTACTTAATATCTCTGATACTGTTTCCTCATCTATAAAATATAGAGAATAATATCAATCTACTTTATGGGGCCATTATGAAGATTAAATAAGGTAATACATATGAAACCCTTAGAACAGTCCCTGGCACAGAGTCAAGTATTAGCCGTTATTATTATCCTCCAATTTGACACCATCTGCCCTAGAACCACAAGGCAACATGCTATCTGGGAAAAATCTGTTGTCTCTAGCCAGGAAATGGATTTTGGTGGTACTTTTGTAACTGTCTTCATAATTTTCATAAATCTGTCACATTCTAAATGCCATTTCATTGACAGGAAGACTCTAAACAGCCCCTATTAAGGCAGACAGTTTGAATTGGAGATATTGATATCTTTTGCTTGTGACAAACCATCCTAAGGTGAGAGCTCAAGCCAGAATTGGTGTGGGGTACAGGGAAACACTTCATAGACATAAATATGCCTAATCAGCAAAACTAGATCCCTTTGCCAAAGTTGGCAGATGTCAAATCAACATACAAAAGTAAACAGAATTTTTGTAAATTACTAAATATCATCTAGGGAAAAATATGATTTTACAAAGATATTATTTATAATTATAAAACAATATGTAACTGCTAAAAGTAAATCAAAGAAAATATTCATAGGCACTTTGAAGAAAATAAATAAGTTTTTTGAGAGGCATTAAAATTGAAATAAATGGAGAGTGAAAACATGCCTTTAGATAGCCTCAATATTATAAAAATATCAATTCTCGTTAGTTTGATTTAGTGACTAAATTTATTCAAACCAAAATCTCAATGGGGATTTTGGAACACATAATAAGCTCATTATAAAAGTTATACAAATAAATTTTAAAAAAAGAATAACCAAGACATTATTATAGTTATAGCCAAGACTATATTATAGTTATAGTAAAACTATAATAATGAAGATAAGCCAATGGAACCAACTGTAAAGTACCAGAAATTCAAATGTATATGAGAACAGGATACAGCAGGATCTAGCACTGCAAATTACTGAGAAAATAAAAGTGTGTTTAATAAATGGAAGAAAATAAAATCAGGTCCCTTTATCACACCATATATAACAAATTACCAAGGGATTAAATACTTAAAATTAAAAACAGAGCTATAAAGGGGCACCTGGGTGGCTCAGTCAGTTAAGTCTCTGACTTCGGCTCAGGTCATGATCTCACGGTTTGTGAGTTTGAGCCCCATGGCAGGCTCTGTGCTGACAGCTCAGAGCCTGTATCCTGCTTCAGATTCTCTCTCTCTGCTCCTCGCATGCTCGCGCGCTCTCTCTCTCTCTCCCTCTCTCAAAAATAAATATTTTAAAAGTTAAAAAAAAACAGATCTATAAAAACTTTCAAAAAACAACTTAGAAGAATGACTTTATGGCCTCAGAAAATTTAAGAAACCAAAAAAAAAAAGTAAAAACAAGAAGGAAATCAATAAGTTTCATCACTTTAAGAACTTCTCTCTAAAAATGTAGCATAAATGAAGTAAAAGACAAGCCATAAGCTGGGAGGAAATGTTCGCATAAATTATTAGTCTCCAAAATGTATAAAGAAGGTCTTAAAAATTAAAGAAACACCAACAACACATTAGGAAAAAATGGGAAAAAACTTTAGATACATTTCACAGATAAGGAATTATGAATGAATAATAAACCTATGAAAATATGCTCATTTTGTTCAGAAATATTAAAAGTGTAATGTAATACCACAATGAGATGATATTTTACAGCCACCAGATTGGCATGCATTAAAAATTTGACAACAGGGGCACCTGGGTGGCTCGGTAGGTTAGGCGCCTGACTTCGGCTCAGGTCATGTCCTCACGGTTCATGGTTCAAGCCCCACGTCAGGCTCTGTACTGACAGCTCAGAACCTGGAGCCTGATTCGGATTCTGTGTCTCCCTCTCTCTGGCCCTCCCCCACTCACGCTCTGTCTCACTCTCTCTTTCTCTCAAAAATAAACATTAAAAAAATTAATGAAATATTAAAAATTAAAAAATTTGACAACAAAGTGTTCAAAATGTATAGGGGGTAGGAACTAGATGCCTCTGGCAGAAAGCTTATTTAAAGAAACAATAGAGGAAAACTTCCCAAATCTGGGGAACGATATGGACATCCAGGTACTTGAAGCTCAAAGGTCCCTAATCAGGTTCAATCCAAAGAAGACTTTACTCAGAAACATTATAATAAAAATGTCAAAAATTAATGACAAAGAGAAAATCTTGAAAGCAGAAGAGAAAAGGAGCTTCTCATATACAAAAGAACTCCCATAAAGCTATCAATGTATT
Source organism: Leopardus geoffroyi (assembly GCF_018350155.1). Lineage (NCBI taxonomy): Eukaryota > Metazoa > Chordata > Mammalia > Carnivora > Felidae > Leopardus > Leopardus geoffroyi. The sequence goes on from NC_059343.1 coordinate 51,074,624, forward strand.
TCTCAGCAAAAACCTTGCAGGCCAGGAAGGTGGGATGTTTATTCAAATTACTGAAAGAAAAAGACTGCCAGCCTGGGCATCTGAGTGGCTCAGTCGGTCAAGCATCTGACACTTGACTTTGGTTCATGGGTTTGAGCCCCACATTGGGCTCTGCATTGACAGAGTGGAGCCTGCTTGGGATTCTCTCTTCCCCTCCTCTCTCTCCCTCTCCCTTCCTCCCTCTCTCTCTCTCAAAATAAATTTTAAAAATCACAAATTTATTTTTTTAAAAAAGGAAAAGTACTGCCAACCAAGAATACTTCACCCAGCAAAGCCATCAAAATCAACTGAAAGAGAGATAAAGACATTCTTAAGATAAATAAAAGCTGAAGTTCACCACCACTAGAACTGTATTACAAGGAATGGAGTTCTTCAAGCTGAAAAGAAAGGATGCTGACTAGTAACACAAAATTGTATGAAAGCATAAAATTCACTGGTAAATGTAAATATATAGTCAAACTAAGAATACTCTAATAGAATTGTATGTAAATCAGTTAACCCTAGTATAAAGAATAAATGACAAAAACATTATAAATAACTATAGCTACAATATTTTGTTAATGGATACACAATATAAAAATATGTAAGAAAGTGTTGAATCACTATATTGTACACCTGAAACTAATATTACACTGTATGTTAATTAAGTGGAATTTAAATAAAACCAGAAAAGATATAAGCAATGATATCAAAAACATAAAATGTGTGTGGAGGGTAAAAGTGTTGAGCTTTTGTATTAGGACAAACTTGTTATTAGCTTAAAGTAGACTATTAAAACTCTTAAGATGTTTTGTGTTAGCCTTATGACAACCATAAAACAAAAATGTATAGTAGATACATAAAAGATAAAGAGGAATCAAAGTATACCAGTATAGAAAATAATCAAATCATAAAGGAAGAGAACAAGAGAGGAAGAAACAAAGAATCTATAAAACACCCAGAAAACAATGAACAAAACGGCAATAATAAGTACTTACTTACCAATAATTACTTTAAGGAAATTGATTAAAATCTCTAATCAAAAGACACAGAGTGACTGAATGGATATAATACAAGACCCAACTATATGCTGGCTATGGGGTTGACTTAAGCTTTAGGGATATTTAAGGATTCTTAAATTCTTTCTACATATGAGTGAAATCATATGTTTTTTGTCTTACTTTGATTGACTTATTTCACTTAGCATTATATCCTCTAAGTCCATTCATGTTGGTACAAATGGCAAGATTTCATGATTTTTAAAAATGTTTTTTTATTCTGAGAGAGAGAGAGAGAGAGAGCACAGGTAGAGGAGGAACAGAAAGACACAGAATCCAAAGCAGGCTCCAGGCTGTGAGCTGTCAGCACAGAGCCCAAAGCGGGGCTTGAACTCACAAACTGCAACATCATGACTTGAGCTGAAACTGGGCGCTCAATTGACTGAGCCACCCAGTAGCCCATAAATCTCATGAATTTTTAATGGCTGAGTAATAATCCATTGTGTGTGTGTGTGTGTGTGTGTGTGTGTACCACATCTACTTTATCCATTCAGCTATCAATGAACACTTGGGTTGCTTTCATATCTTGGCTATTATAAATAATGCTGCAATAAACATAGGAGTTCATATATCTTTGTGAATTAGTGTCTTCATTTTCTTTGGGTAAATATGTGAAAGTGTAATTACTGGATCATATGGTAATTCTATTTTTAACTTTTTGAGGAACCTGAATACTGTTTTCCACAATGGCTGCACCAATTTGCATTCCCACCAACAGTGTACAAGGTTCCTTTTTCTCTACATCCTTGCCAACACTTGTTATTTCTTGTATTTTTGATTTTATGCATTCTGACAAGTGTAATGTAATATCTCATTGTGGTTTTAATTTGCATTTCCATGATGAATAAAGATGTTGAGCATCTTTTCATGTGTTTGTTGGCCATTGGTATGTCTTCTTTGGAAAAATGTCTATTCAGGAATTTAAGAAACAAAACAAATGAACAAAAAAAGAGACAAACAAAAATAGACTGTTGAATACAGAGAATGAACTGGTGATTGCCAAAGGGGAAGTGGGTGTGAGGATAGGTAAAATACATAACAGGGAATAAGAATACACTTATCTTGATGAGCACTAAAAATACATAGAATTTTTGAATCGTTATATTGTACACCTGAAACTAATAAAATACTGTATGTTAATGATACTTGAGTTAAAAAAAAATAAAAGAAAAAAGGATACATCTAGGCTGAAAGTAATGGAAAAAGATATTCCATGAATATATAAACCAAAACAGAGTAGGGGTAGTTATACCTATATCAGAAAAAAAAGGTTGATTAGAAGTCAAAACTGTAATAAGATACAAGGAAGGTAATTATATAATCATAAAGGGATCAATACATCAAGAGGAATAACAATAGTAAATACATGTGCACCCAAAATTGGAGCACCTAAATATAGAAAGCAAATATTAACAGATCTGAAGGGAGAAATAACAACACAATAATAGTAGGGGACTTCAGTATCCCACTTTCAACAATTTATAGATCATACAGGAGAAAATCAATAAGGAAATATTGGACCTAAACTACATTTTTTAAAATATTTTTTAATGTTTATTCACTTTTTGAGAGACAGAGATAGAGTGTGAGCACGGCAGTGGCAGAGAGAGAGACACACACAGAATCCGAAGCAGGCTCCAGACTCTGAACTGTCAGCCCAGAGCCCGATGCAGGGCTTGAACAAGATCATGACCTGAGATCATGAAAATTAAAACATTAATGAGATATCACCTCAAAAATGTTAGCATAGCTAGTCAAAAAGTCAAAAGATAACAAATGTTTGTGAGGATGTGGAGAAAAGTGAGCCCTTGTGCACTATAGGTAGGAATGTAAATTGGTACAGCCATCATGGAAAACAGTTTTGAGGTACCTCAAAAAAATTAAAAGTAGAACTATTATATGATCCAGCAACTCCACTTCTGGGCATATATCCAAAGGATATAAAATCACTGGTTCAAAGAGAAATCTGCATTCCCATGTTCATTACAGCTTTATTCACAGTAGCCAACATAGGGAAACAACATAAATGCCAGTCAATAGATAAATGGAAAAGAAAACTCCACAAAATGGAATATATACACAAGGGAATAGTACTGTTTATTTTTTATTTTAAATTAACTTAAAAAATTTTTTTAATTATTTTTTTTTTTATTTGAGAGGGAGAGAGTGAGTGAGTGGGAGAGAGGAGCAGAGGGAGAGAGAGAGAATCCCAAGCAGGTTCTGTGCTCAGTGTGGAGCCCAACATGGGGCTCAATCCCATGACTTTTGAAGCGAAAACCAAGAGTCAGATAACCAACTGAGCCACCGAGGCGCCTCAATATATAAAAAAAGTATATACAGGTATTTGCAACAACATGGTTGCAACTGGAGGATATTAAACTAAGTGAAATAAGCCAGATACAGAAAGATCACTTCATCTTACTTATATATGGAATCTAAAAAAAAGTCAAATTCATAGTAACAGAAAGTACAATGATGGCTATCAGGGAAAAGGGAAGATATTCATCAAAGGATACTAACTTTTAGTTATAAGATGAATAAATTCTGGATATCTAACGTATAGCATGTTGACTATAGGTAATAATAATATATACTTGAAATGTTCTGAGAATTAAACTCAGGTGTTCTTACATAAAAAGTAATAGTAATAGTTAACTACAAGAAGTGATGGATATGTTAAGAAGTTTGTGATAATAATTTCACAATGTATACATATACCAAAATATTAAATTGTATACCTTAAATATATACAAACTTTCTGTCAAAAATAAATAAGTTTTTAAACATTGAAAAAATATTTCAAATCAAGTAAATACCCTCAAATATTTCAAATACTTTCCATAGTATATATGTTCAATATGTAGGCATTCAAATATCTATTCAAATCTATATTTAATAGTATAATTGTGACCAAAAAAAAAAAAAAAACCCATTAGATGTCTCTGAAACAGACTATGCCCCATATTACACCTAAGTCTTTTCCTTTTAATTGGTTTTCATTGGCCTATTGCCTGGTTAGAACTTGATAGAATTTAGGTTTATATTAGTTAAATAGCCACAAAAATAATACTTGTGCCAAATTAAATCACCCAGGATTTATTTCACAAACATTATGTGCATGGTCTTGTGCTCTTGGGGGAGTAGCAGCAAACAAATAACATGTGTAGACATATACATATTAATTGACTGCCAGGACCTTTAAATGTTCATTTTATCTGTATTTCCTTTGATTTGCAGTCTGGGATAAAAGAAAGATAAGGGTTCTAGTTAAACTATCCAGATATGGAAGTACAAAACCCTGCCCTCTCTGATTTCAGGATGAAAGCCACACTAAGGGAGGATGCTGAAATCAAGCTGACCTGAGTTATTCATCTTCCAGAAAGTTCACAATATTTGACAGACATTCAGAAAACCTATTTTGGCATAGTGACCTGGAAAAACACTGGCTTTGAAATCAGAACTGTTATCTTGTCTAGGCCATGCCATTTATTACTATACTGGCAGGGTCTCACTATCTCATCCTGCAGAACTCTACCACTGTTCCAAATCTGGCCTGCTCCTTGTTTAGGGTTCTGCCTTGTATTTCTAACTCCTTGTAGTCCCTATCCAGGCTAAGGTATTCTCCTGTGGCTACTCCAGTCATATGTCTCTCCCTGATCTCAGCTGCTACTAAACAATATTCCTTCCCTAACTATCATCTACTTTTCCAACTGCAGACCTGTGTACAAAATATTATGGAGCCCAGGGACTGTGATGAGGGAGGAATGAGGAATGACTGCTAATGGGTATGGGTTTCTTTTAGGAGTGATTAAAAAGTTCTGGAACTAGATAGTGGTGATAGTTGTAAAACATCATAAATGCACTGAGTTCCATACTTTAAAAGACCCAAAATGGTAAATTTTATGTTATGTGTATTTTACCTTAATGAAAAATAATATATAGATTATGAGCTGGAGAAAACTGAGGCCTTCCAAGAGAAATGATTTGGCCAAGGTCACAGAGCTTAGGTAAGACATTTCCCTTTTGCGTAAGTTCTCATATCTATCAGACTTCTGTAGGATGGGCTCCAGGTCTAAATTATGCCTGTACAGGGGCACCTGGCTGGCTCAGTCGGTTAAGCGTCTGACTTCAGCTCAGGTCATGATCTCATGGTTTGTGGGTTTGAGCCCCACATTGGGCTCTGTGCTGACAGCTCGGAGCCTGGAGCCTGCTTCAGATTCTGCTTCTCCCTCTCTCTTTGCCCCATCCCATTTGTTCAGTCTCTCTCAAAAATAAACATTTTTTAAAAATTTAAAGTACATTTGTACCTCTTCAGTAACAACTTGAGGATCATCTATTGGATGAACAGAGTTATTCTACATATGAGGAAACCATTACTGATTCACTGCACACTGCCTGTTTCTAGATTCCTGGTCACCTGCTTAATTGAAGCACAGCCAGCAATTCGATGTTAGACCCACTAATACCAACCATTTGCCATGGCAGCGAAGCTACCTTATCTGCTTTCTACTGACACTGCACTCTACCTACTGGGTTGGACTTTCCCCAAACGTGCAATTGGAAGGGTCCTCACTCATCCCATGCCCTCAGCCCACTCTAATCCATATGGAAAGGTAAACTTCTAAGATCTGGCCTCAGTTCAAGTTTATCTGACTGTATTGTGGCTTCAGGGCTACTGCTGGCCTTGTCTGATTTGTCACACCATTATTAAATGTGTTACTTAACAGTAACTTATACTTGCCTAATATATAACTGAATGAGGGCATGAGTCCACCCCACACATGACCCTCAGTCTCAAGCTCCACTGAGTCAATAACCTCACTACCTTAATAAGCTTATCAAACAGCTAAAGAGCTGGACAAATTGGCAGAATTTACAGGCCTATTACAATGGCTCTGTTCCCCCAATACATCTTACAAAAGATATTTTTCCAATTCATTTCTGACTGCAATGTATAACAGTGTTCTAAAATTTATGCAGTCATAAATGAGGGCTAACTGCTTATGTATAGACCCAGTAAAATTATGCCTGTTGGTAGAAGCCAGAGCAGCCAAGAAACTACACCATTCAATTACATATTCAGCAGACTCATTACTTATAACGCCATTTCTATTAGTTTTGTGAGGCTGGCAGTATCAACATCTCTGAGCTTCCCTGCAGCCCGTGTCTTCATACAAGTGACTAAGTGGAGGAACAGAAGCTTTTACTGGTCAATGGCCTCCATCTAGCCACATACAGAGGCCTGAAGAACAGGTGAGGCTTAGTAGACTTCATCTCAGACTTCAGATGTCTGAAGAACTACAGAGAAGAGGGTCAGTGCATTCTGAGGAAGGTGTGGGGGTGGGGTAAAATAAGGACATTACTTCCACTATTAACATTGAAAATTTGCTACTAGTAGTATCATTATTATTGCTTTCTATATGTCAGAACCTACTATCAGTAATTTAAAAGAAATATGCAAAAGGCATAGTTCTGTTTAGTCCTCACAACAAATTAATGAGGTAGGTACTATTATCTCATCAAATTAAAGACGAGATCACTGAAGCAAAGAAAATACAAGTGATCTGCCCATCGTTATACTGCTAATAAATAGGAAGGCTACTATTCTAATCCAGATTTTATCTACAGAGATAGTGCTCTTAGCCACTTACACCATTTCCATGAGTAGAAGTTCCAGAAAGACAGATTTCAGTTCAACATAAGGACAAACTCTCTCAGAGTTGTCTTCACCTACAATCAGTGGTCTGAAAAGATAGGGAGCCACTTGTTAATGGAGGCATAAAAGCAGTGACTGGATGAACACTTAGGAGGTAGTAACATTTTGGAGGCGTTCAAACAGCAACAACGAAGATGAATTAGATGACTTTTCATTAACTTCTTACTTAAATTCTAGTTAGCTAACAAACAGTGTAATATTAGTTTCAAGTGCACAATATAGTGATTCCATACTTACATACAACACTCTGTGCTCATCACAAGTGCTCTCCTTAATGCCCATCACCTATTTAACTCATCCCCCCACCCACCTCCCCTCAGGTAACCATGAGGTTGTTTTCTATGGCTAAGAATCTGATTCTTGGTTTGTCTCTTTTTCCCTCCCCTTGCTCATTTGTTTTGTTTCTTAAATTCCACATATGAGTGAAATCTTATTGTATTTGTCTTTCTCTGATTTATTTCACTTAGCATAATATTCACTAGTTCTATCCATGTCCTTGCAAATGGCAAGATCTCATTCTTTTCTACGGCTGAGTAATATTCTATTGTGTGTGTTCTTTATCCATTCATCAGTCAATGGACACTTTGGCTATTTCCATAGTTTGGCTACTGTAGATAATGCTGCTATAAACATTGGGGAGCATGTATCCCTTTGAATTAGTATTTTTTTTTTATTCTTTGGGTAAATGCCTAGTAGTACAATTGCTGTAATATAGGGTAGTTATATTTTTAACTTGTAGAGGAACCTCTACACTGCTTTCCAGAGTGGCTGCACCTGAGTTTGCATGCCCACAAACAACGCAAGAGGGTTCCCTTTTCTCCACATCCTCACCAATACCTGTTGTTTCTTGTGTTGTTGATTTTACCCACTCTGAGAGGTGTGTAGTGATATCTCATTGTAATTTTGATTTCCATTTACTTGATGATCAGTGATGCTGTGAAAATGTTCATATGTTTGTTGACCATCTGGATGTCTTCTTTGGAAAAATGTCTAATCATGTCTTCTCATTTTTTAATTAGGTCATTTGTTTTTGGAAGGTGCCTGGATGGCTCAATCAGTTAAGTGCCCAACTCTTGATTTTGGCTTATATCAGGATCTCACAGTCGTGAGATCAAGCCCCATGTTGGGCTCCATGCTGAGCGTGGAGCCTGCTTGAGATTTTCTCCCTCTCTCTCTGCCCCTCCCCTGATCGTGTGTTTCTCTGATCATGTGGTGGAAGGAAAGGAGAGGCAGGAGAGTTTGATCTGCTAAATGTTATCTTCAACTACTTTTTAACAAAGAACCCTGGCCAGGTTCTCAGAAGTTCAGGGCTATTTGGCTGTAACTCCTGCCTAGAGGCTATGGGATACACTATATGACATTCAATGTTGCTTTAAATCTGGGAGATTCTAAGAGAGACCTACAGTGTGACCTACTTGAATTTGGAGGAAATCACATGGGTCAGGCAACAGTCAGATTTAGGGTTTTCTCAGCTGAAGATGGCTCCATATTTTAAAAAATCCCCTTCCAATTAGCCAAAGGATGTAGTAAATGATCTCATCCAAAGCATGTACACAGTGAGAACCCATTAAGATAGATCATGTAAGTGCTAATAATGCCATTTTAAATTCTACTATGGAGGAGATAAATCTCTGTAAACTAGAGAGAAAGGCCCTTCCTACTAATGTCAGCCTCAACTCACATATTCTGTAATGAGTCACCTCTAGGTCCACAAACAAGAAACTTCTATGTAGATGGTTAAGGCTAAAGGCCTATATCCATTTGAAGCTTGAGTGGATAAACAATGGCTGGCATATATTAAGTCATCACAAGAAAGCAAAACAGTGTTGCCACTGAATGGAGGTAGGTCCTCAAGTGTTAACAGTCTTGTTAGCAGCCCAAGCATATCCTTTCCTGATATTCTACAGCCCAGCAAGCACAGAATTAAGATTCAAGCGGGGAATAACATCGCTAAAAATTATAGATTAGGGTGTACAAAACTCAGTCCCTCCACTGAAACCATCATTAGCTTGCAAATACTGATAGAACCAACTTTTTCAAAATTCTAGAATCTGATCCAAAGCTTACTGCAATCAGGGATTTCTTAATGCAAAAAGAGGAAGCTAAAATGTGTTAGAGAATGTTGAGGCATTTTTGTTCATTTGTCTACTATCCCCTTTTCCCCAGCAGCTGAGAGGCATTCCCACAAGTTTGCATTCCCAAGTTTGCATTCCCACAAACAATGCAAGAGGGTTCCCTTTTCCTCATGCAACTTGCTGGTGCCAGGCTAATGATATTGTTCATAAAATACTGTGGCTGTGTATTTTGACCTGTTTGGCACTTAGGGACAGGCACAGAGAACAGTCAAAAAACAAAACAAAAAAAAACTTTGTTTTGTACCCCTACTCCCTTGGGCTAAAGTGGCTTCCCAGGCAGTGACTGCTTCTGTTAAAAGATTTAAAGATATACATTGCCTATGATCACTTAGAGTAAGGCATGGAAGAAGGGGAAAGTAGAAAACAGACCCAATAGCACAGGAAGGAAGAGACTGAGAAAGAAATTCCTTGGGAGAATAAGGACTCAGAAGGCCACTGTACACACTGAGGAAGTAAGGGTACAACATACATGACTTGGAATAGATTCATGCTCAGAAAAAGCCTGAAAGAATTATAGGCTTACACTTTTGGAGGAGTGGGTTACATGAGAATAGGAGAGTAGTAAAAGAAAACTAAGGCAAAACTGTGAGCAGCACGGAGTAGTGTTGAAGAAGTGTCCCAGCTCAGAGCCAAGCTGCAAAGAGCAGGAGAATAACGTTTTTTGTTTGTTCGTTTGTTTGTTTTTCTTGACTTCAGTACTTAAATAATTCTCTGTCAGGTGACTGGCAGACCAATAAGATAACATAACAGAGATTTTAATCACCACACATGACAAGGAATACAGTCTTTGTGTGCGTGTGCGCACACACACACACACAAACTTTGGAAAAGTCGCAAAACAAACAGACCACAGCCCTCAACAATCAAGTACAGCAAATCCTGAGGAAGGTGAAGAATCTGATTTCTAGAGATATGACACTAAAATGTTCAAAATTTCCAGTTTCAATGAAAAAATTACAAGGCATACAAAGAAACAGGAAATTATGGCCCATTCACAGGGAAAGAAATGAACAGAAATCATACGTGAAGAAGCCCAGACATTATACTTACTAGACAAAGACTTTAACTGTCTTAAGATTCAGGAGGTCTACATTCAAGTGCTGGTTTTGTCACTAATTCACTACATAAGTTGAGCAAGTCACTTGCATTTTCTGGATTTATGTCTCCTCAGAATTTATACAATTAGGAGGTCGGGCTGATCAGTGGTCACAAGCTGAGACTTGGAGAACCAATTTAGCCCACAGACGTGTTCTGTTTGTCCCTCACAGTATTTCTTTTTTAAAAAAGTGAATTACTGATCAACACTTAAAGTATGGAGGTTTTTACATAAAATCCAATTTCTGGCTTTTCTTGAAAAAAAAAAAAAACAGAAAATCTCAGCCCACTGGATTTTCCTCCTTCCTGCACCCTACCCCACCAATAAGAACCATCAAAATCACTTTTTTTCACTTTAAATTTCATATAGATTTTCAACTGGACACATACCCCCACTTACCCTAGTCTCAGATTGCTTTACTCATGTAAGTTACTGATATGGACCCCATAAAAATCTAAGTTGGCTGCTGCTGGCAAAGATGAGTGTTTCCAATTCTAAATCTACTATGAGTCTAGGGTTTCATACATGTGAAAATGTTTCCCAAAATGCAGCCAAAAAGAGATTCTATGTAATTAAAAGCCAAGAAACACTCTGAAACAGTGAGCTTCCCTATAAACAGGAGACAGTTACTGTGACATCTAATCTGTACAATTGCAAGGAATAACAGTAATGACCTGATTAGCTCATCCTTTCAATCCCTTGCCTCAAGCTAGGCCAGAAACCAGAGAAATCTAGAATTTGAAGAAACAAGGAAAATACATGCTGATGATATCTGAACAGGCTCTTTACTTTCTGACCAAACCTATGCTTTGTCACACAGGCTTCGCCTACTACTACAAATAAGATGTGTCCTGTACACATCTTGCCCTCAAGTGGGCAGTAGGTCCTCCCCAGGCCATGACCCAGAGTCAGAAACAAATCCCCTTTTTACATGGAGACAAACAAAATGAGAGCCAGAATGATTTGGAGTTAGGGCTCAGCGTGTAAAAGGAGGCCCACTAGAGGGGTGGGATTTGCTACTTCTAGGTACAATCATATCTCAGCAGTCTGCTGTCAGCTCCCGGGGGGAAATCAGCCCAGGAAAGCAGCTGAAGATGTCAATAGCTACATATGGGGACTGATGTTCAGAAAGCTGTAATTTACTTAACCTAATTGCTGGCAAAGTACATCAACTCCTGCATTGTTTTTGTAAAGCCATATCCCAAGTTCAGAAGGGAGAAAATCTGATAATACACACAGACACACACACACACAAACACACATACAGAATAAAATTCTGAAAAACAGGAAATTCAAATATGTGACTGGGTAGAAGACACATATACCTAGCAATTTATAAAGCAGCCAAAATGGTATCAAACTTCCTAATTACAGGTAACCAAGATACCACAGGTTACAGAATATTTTCATAATACTCAATTATCCCCATTTTACAAGGAGGAAAACTGAGTTTCAAAGATGTACAGAAAGCTGCTCAAGCTGCACATCTAACAGCACAAATGATGCAAGAATCTGGGTTGCTTACAAAAGCAAAAATAAACTTCCTCACAATAGAAAATTTCTGCACAGCGAAGGAAACAATCAACAAAACTAAAGGGTAGTCTACAGAATGGTTGAAGATACTTGCAAATGACGTATCTGATAAAGCATAAGTATCTTATACTTATATAAGATATAAGATATATATACTTATATAAGATATAAGATATAAGTATATATACTTATATAAGATATAAGATATAAGATATATATACTTATATATATACTTATATATAGAACTTATAAAACTAAACACCCAAAAAAACACAAATAATTCAGTTAAAAATGAGCAGAAGACATGAATAGACATTTTCCAAAGAAGACAAATAGATGGCCTACAGACACAAGAAAAGATGCTCAACATCACTCATTATCAGGGAAATGGAAATCAAAACTACAGTGAATATCATCTCACACCTGTCAGAATGGCTAAAATTAACAACACAGGAAACCATGGGTGTTGGTGAGAATCTGGAGAAAGGGGACCCTGTTACACTGTTGATGGGAATGCAAACTGGTACAGCCATTCTGGAAAACAGTATGTAGGTTTCTCAAAAAGTTAAACATAGAACTACCCCATGATCCAGCAATTGCACTCCTAGGAATTTACCCAAAGGATATCAAAATATTGATTTGAAGGGATACATGCACCCTGATGTTTACAACAACATTATCAACAATAGCCAAACTATGGAAACAGCTCAAATGCCCATCGACTGATGAGTGGATAAAGAATATGTGGTACACACACACACACACACACACACACACACACTGGAATACTATTCAGCCATAAAAAGGAATGAAATCCTGCCATTTACAATGATGTGGATGGAGCTAGAGAAATAATGCTATGTGAAATAAATCAGTCAGAGAAAGACAAATACCATATGATTTCACTCATATGTGGAATTTAAGAAATAAAACAAATGAACATGGGTCAGGGGGAGAGAGAGACAAACCAAGAAATAGACTCTAAACTATTGAGAACAAATTGGTGGTTACTGGAGGGGAGGTGGTGGCAGGAGGTGTGGCAGGTTGGGGGGATGAGTTAAATAGGTGATGGTATTAAGGAAGGCACTTGTGATGAGCACCAGAAGTGATTAATCACTAAATTCTACACCTGAAGCTAATACTGCATTGTATGTTAATTAGCTGGAATTTAACTAAAAACTTGGAAACTAAAAGAATTTGCATTCCTTAGACTCCACACTGGATTTTAACTTAATAAAAAGTAAGACTAGCTTGGACAGAACTACCCTAAGAACCCTTGATTATCTATCCTAGTACTGGGGTGCTCATACAACAATGGGACTTCCAGGTAGGGAATGGGGATGCCCCACTACATCAGTGACCAAGTTGGTTCAGTGATCCACAAAGGTGTCTAGTTGGTATGGAGTTCAGTGGAAAGTTTTTTCCCTCCTAATATACTTCCTGTTATGTGCCAAACAACCTAGGGATGATGTTTTCAAGGAGTTACTGAATCTCAGGTCAAGGTGAGTCTGGATAAAGCAGGTCACTGTCCTATAACATGAAGGTGCAGTATCCCAGAAAGTTACCCATGTACGTACCAACTACATCAGCACTAATAAAGATTCAATAGTTCAATGTGATTTCCTTCTATGTCCTACCTATACATATCAGAGCTTGAATAAATTCTAGAAGGTGCTTCAGAAATAAAGGAGAAAATAAAAGCCCATGATCATATACCAAATGGTTGAGAGATCCATGACTAGGACTCAGGTCTATCATTTCTTAATATAGCTAGTACCATTTCCATAATACCATTCTAACCTCAACCAAAATCAATGTAGAATAATGGAGACAGCAATTTTATTTTAAAATATCTACTACTAGAAAATATCTACTAGATAAGAGTCTATACAACCTCCATCATTCAATCCCTTGAGTATCACAAAATCCCACCAGAAATGTAAACCTAAACATAAATTGTCATAAAGGAGAATTGAAAGAGATAATATTCATAACATTCATGCAACAGCCTGACCCCCTTTCCTTTTACTGGTAACACCACAAAAATATTCATATCATTCACATCATTCATGAAACAGCCTGACCCCCTTTCTTTTTACTTATAACACCACAACAGCTGGCCCCTAGGGTTCCATGTACTCCCATGTAGAGGTGTGAAAAATTCAACTATTATTAAAACAAAAAGGTTCACAATGATCAAATGCCCATTCTGGATACAATCTGAGGCAACATGTAATGCGATCTTAATTTCTCAAAGAATAAATATTAGTATAGTAGATAGAATACTGGATCTCTAAATTATGACTTGTACCCTATCATTAACGGCCCTAGTCTGTTATCACAGTCCTCAGTCTAGACTTGTGCTAATACAGTAGCAACTAGCCACATGTGGCTAATGAACACCTGAAATGTGACTAATGTAAATGAAGATATACTGCCATCATAGAATACACACCAAATTTCAGTAGAAAAATATATTATTAACAATTTTCATAGTGATAATATATATTATATGATAACATTTTGGATACATTGGGTTAAGAAAATATATTAAAATTAATTTCACCTGTATTTTTTTTTACTTTTTTTACTGTGGCTACTAGAAAAAATTAATTATATTTGTGGCTTGAATTTGTGATTCATGTGACTCACATTTGTGGCTAACATTATATTTCTTTTTTTATTTATTAAATTTTAGTTAACATACAATATAATATTAGTTTCAGAAGTAGAATTTAGTGATTCATCAGTTACATACAACACTATTCTGGTATAGAGCAGTGGTTCTCAACATCAAAGATTCTGATTTAACTAGCCTAGAGCCTGAGTTTTGATGTTTAAAAAAAAAAAAACACATTTTGATGTTTTTTTTTTTTCACCCATGTGATTTATTTCATCATGAAGCCAGGGCAGAAAACCCTAGGCTAGACTCTGTCATGCATGCCTGAGCCAGTCAGTGGTCTTCTCAAAGGTAAGCTTCAGCTGCTGGGAATGTGTGCTTCTCCTGGTCTTGGAAGCAGAAGCATAAATGCCAGTTCACTGATATGCTAAAGCTTGGCTCTGCCATTTGCCTCCCTGAATCACTCTGCCCCATCCATTTATTTGCTGTTTATTATAAAAATGACATTTCACAGAAAGTCAAATACATTTGAATTGGGGTAACACTGGGGTACAGTTTAATCCTTCCTTTAAAGAAGGGTCTGTCAGCACAAGACACACAAGCTGTTTCTTTACAGGACCACACACTAATCCTAAAGACCCATGGTTACTGATGTTTTCTTTCTGATTACCCCTGGGACCAATTCATCAAGCAGCAAGGCTAAGCTGGAACAGAGATGACACTTGAAGACTGACGGAAGATGCCACATACATAGAGGAAAAAGGATTGGATATTTCATTAGGAGATTTTCAGGACAGAAGAGGATGAAAGATCATTTTGTCTACCTCTCTGCTTCTGAGTACTGACCTCACCTAAATAATTCCAACCAGATAACAGTGTTTCCTAGGTTTAAAGTCCTCCAAGAAAGGAGGCCTTTTTTAACCACTAAGGCCAGCCTTGATACATAGACCTTTTGGAGCTAATAACGTGGTGGGGTGATAATGAGGAGGATAATACTGGTGATAAATCAAGTTACCATTTGCCAGTTACCCACCATGTGCCAAGCACTGTGCTAAACACTTTAGACCTTTATGTGATCTCATTTAATCCTCATAAAATTCTGTTATCCTTATTTTTCAGATGAGGAAATCAAGGTTCAGGGAACTGAAGTCTTTCCAAAAGCCATGGAGTTGGGAGGTAGTAAAGCTGAAATTGCATTGTGGGTTATCTGACTCCAAATGCCCTGCTCCTTCCCTCATGTCACAATGTCATGATAATCCTGATGCCCTTCGTCTTCCAGGAGCCCAAGCCACTCTGATATTTTGTTTGGCATCAGGTATCTTACAGAAGAAACTAACAAAACGTGATAGGCTGTGGTAGGGATGATCATAAGACACCCTAATGTAGCTTTCGTATTTGTACTGCCACAAAGTCATTTCACTGTGATCTCTACTGGCATGAAAGAACTGTCAACACCATTTTGTGGATGGGGGTTGGGGGAATCAGAGCCCACAATTACCAACAAAAAAACAAAAACATATTCTAGCTCATAACTCTAAGGAAGGCCAAAAGCTGAGACATCAGGCCAGTGCTCTTCCCCATAGCATTCTGCTAATTGATAACCCAGAGGAAGCAGAAACTGCTAAGGAAACCTTTCTCAAGAGCCCCTTCTATTAAGGGCCAGGTTCTTCATGGCACAATGTCAAAAGGGCCAAGACCTTAAAAGCCCCGTCAAGGTGACTGCTTCCCACCCTGAACACATCTTAAATCCCAGTCACCTCACTCAAAGTAAGATATGCAATCAGTAAACTCTAGCCCCTGAGAGGGTAGAGAGCCCACACTCTTACATTAATAGCTGAAGACAACACACAGGCGTGTTCACGCTTTCCTAAATAAGAGAAAGAAGACAAAGGAGGCAGAGAGGAGTGAGGAGGGGAGGAGGAAGAAAGGGAGAGATCTATAAAATGAAAGAAAAGGGGAGACAAGGAAAATAATGAAATCAGAAAAGAAGAGATATAAGAAAGGCAAAAGTTCACAACAATATAAAGTTAAGAGTCTTCAAAAACCATCAAGGCCAAAAGGGAAGTGATTTGTACAAAGCCACCATACTTAGGAGACAGGAGGCAGGAGGCAGAATATGGGAATTGTTAAAATAAATAAGGGATAAAAAGAAAAGACTCAAAATTAGAAGGGAAAAGATTAAAGGAGGCTCAAGTCCTCAGTAAAAAAAAAAAAAAAAAAAAAAAAAAAAAAAAAAAAAAAAGGAAAAATTGTGAGAGGAGCCACCAGGAGAGAAATGAACAGGAGAAAAGAGGCTGGTGAAGGGGGAGCCAGGGGCAGGTAGCCAAGGAGACAGGAGAGGGGAGTGAAGGCTGACTGACACTCACCCTCACAAAGCTGGCAGGAAACCATCCCTCCTCATCGTCGATCTGGCCCCACCACCAATCCTTGTTGGAAGCATCCAAGACTTTGATGACGTCGCCAGCTTTAAATGCCAACTCCCGGTTGGCCATGGTGACGTGATCCCATACTGCCTCAGCACTAACGATGGAATCTCCAGTGATCAGCTTAGGAGACAAAATGAGAATGTGTTCAGTCCACACAGCTGGCTACCTTACTTGCCCTTTACCCCACCCACAGAACTCTACTAGTTATGGAAAAACTGACATACTAGTGGTGAAGGGTTGGGGAGAGGGAGATGGAACTGGGAAGCACAAGCTCCACTGGACCACAAGACAAACAATACTTGTCAACTTTCCATAAGCCTTATGCTTTTATCCCTACTCATTAGATCCTTCCCCAGAAAAGAAAGAAAGTTCCAATGCATCTTCTCTTAGTGCTTAAAGGCAGCCCTGGGTCTGGAATGGGTGAAGAGGTTAAAATCAAAAGCTAAAATGAAGCTCAAACATATTTGTTCTAGATTCTCTGTGTTCCTCCCTGTTTCCTCCTCCTTCTTGGAACTGACCAATTGAGAGTTGGTGGTACATTATTTAACACCACTATAACCCACTCCCAAGGGGTTACAAATCATGGCATTCCTCACACACAATGGACTCCAGTCCTGCAGCCTCCTGGTCTCACCCACACATGATGCCATCCAGAGAGGTCATGGGTGTGAAAGAATATGGCTTTCTGTGATGCCTTGTTTCCATAAAACTCAACCTTGGCATAAATTCACTCAGTGATTTGTACCACCACCCTATGAGATACGTAGGGGGTCTAGGTTGAATCCTGCATTTGACAGATGGCAAAACTGAGTCACAAGGAATCTAAGGAGTGAACTTAGGATCATGCAGCAAGACAGGGGCTGTGCAAAGACCTTAACCCTGGTCATTAAAGTATATGACCAGTAGGACTGTGATCCACACAGTAACAGGAAGACATCTGTCCCAGTTCCACATCCCCCCCCCACACACACACACACATTCACAACACTCATCTAAGCACAGTGATGACGATGGGGGTGAGAAAATAGTCTGCCTCTCTCTGGCTGCCATCCAGACCCCTATGTTGTTTATTATCCTTTTTACCCAGCTGTTTACAGCCTATATGGGCCATCAATCTTCCTGGCATTTGGAGAAACAGATTCTAGAATAGAGAACATATGGCCTGTCAAGGCAAGGGATTCAAGAATTCTCTCTCTAGCACTAAATTTCTGAACATGTTCTCTATATGTTAACTTTTCCATCAATCTGTTTTGAGGAAGGGCTGATTCTCTAAGGCAATTGTGGCTCCACAAGCCCAAAGACAAAACGGTTCAAAAACAACAGAGACAGAATATAGAATATGCATCCTCTCACATAGGTCTGTCTTTCAATATGCCAACTAGAGAATAACCCCATGGTCATGAAATTAGCACATAACACATTGCATACACATGAAAACATATCCAATAACTGATCTCTTGACTTAGGCAAGGCATTCTGTTGGTCAGGTACAGCATGGGGGGCTCCTGATCATGGATGCAAGAGAGATTTCCAGTAGGACTTTTTATAACACTACCTTTCAAGTGTTTCATGCTTTACAGTTTACAATGTATTTTCACATCTACTGTATCACTTGATCCTCACTGAATGAGCAAGGTGTCGCTATTACCCATATTTTAAAGATAAGGAAACTGAGGCTTTGAAAGGTAACCTGTGCTTTGGTCAATCATACAAGTTGATAATAATGGAGCCTGGCCTTCTGACTGCATATGCTCTAATGCCCATCATACCATACTACCAATGTCTACTCATTAGCTATACTGAACTCATAAAATTTCATCCATAATATCTCAAACCATATAACTCATATTCTTAAAGAATCCAAAAGAAGGAGATATGGACAGCTACCTTTAAGTGACTAGTTCCCCTTCCTATGAGAAGATTTATTTTTATGTTGAACCTGTTTTCTTCCAATTGCACTGAAAGTCAATTTCTTCTTGTTCTGACCTCAGTGGAGAATTGCTGGTCACTTGCCTCAATAGAATAAATCTTCATAAAGAAATTTCCCCTCTCCTGCCAAAGATGGTTTCCAACTGGGTGTTGCTAGGGCTCAATAAGCACATACAGCCCCAAATCACAGCATGAAGACTTGTAGCTTAAGGCTATATCCTTGGCTTTTTACCAAAGGTCAAGAGTATCTTGGCATCAATTACCAATCCTTTGCTCAGAACACTATCTATGATGCTGTCTTAGGTACCCTAGGCCCAGGTCTGGCTAATTCCACTGCCTGTATTCTTTCTACAGTCATCTTTCCAACCTTATGCTTGGCTCTTCCCAGCAGCAGTTGGCTCACTCTTGTCCCCAATTAGTCCAGCTGACCTGCCTAGGCCCTCAGATCAGAGATCCCAGCTATACTCTGGACAAGGTCAATATAGGATCCAGGGTCCATAAACAAACTATAAGTCTGTTGTCAGGGCCTACTTGGAATCAAAGGCAGTCAGAACTGGAAACCATTTCAAAGATCATCAATGTGGAGCCCTCATTTTATGGATCACGTATAATACAACAGGAGTAATTTGCCTACAGTCAGCAGATGGCCAGCCTCCTAGACCATTTGTTTCCCAAAGTAACACCATAGAGAAGGTAGAAAAGAACACCTGGATTTAAGACCTTGCTCTACTACTTGCTAAAGGTGTGATGATAATGATAGTGATGATGACGATGATGATGATAATATTAGATAATATAGAGTACTTGCTATATGTTAGGCACTATTCTAAGTACTTTACACACATTAATTCATTGAAGCTTCACAGCATCCCTATGAGGAAATACTATTATTATTCCTATCTTACAGGTGAGGAAACTGAAGTTCAGAGAGGTTAAATGACTTTCCTAAATTTATACAGCTGATAAGTATTGAAGACATAATTCAAATGCAGCTACAATTTGGCTCCAGTGTCTGCTCTTATAAGCTATCATGCCATTGGATGGGTTGGTTATACTGTTAAAAATGTATAATTCTATATCCCCACCTGCTTCATGAATTACAACATACTGAACCCAGAGTTGATGGATATGTGTGCAGACATGAGAGGAAGACTAATCCAGAAGGGGCTGGTAGCTGTATGGGGCTCCTGTGCTTTCCAGTCACAAATATAAGCAGGTATAAGGGGACGCTACTCCCCTGTCCTCTGAGTTGTTTTAAAAGTGAACTAAATTTGGGCTGGAAATTGGTTTCAAATCCTCCTTTTGTATACAGGATTGACTTAAATTGCTACATTTTTTTTTATAAATATGCACTTTGCTCACCCATTTTCCATACAACACTCATTCAGTGAGCCTCCACCATTATCTTCTTATTGTGATTCAGGCCTACCTAGTCCTTACATGAAGATCAAAGGCCCTTCAGGCACCAACACTGAATGCCCTTCAAGCAGTATGCAAAATGGTTAAGGGCAAGCAAACCTAGCTTCAAATCTGGGCTTTCCTACTTCAGAAAGTGTCAGTGACTTTCTAAACTTGAAACACCACCCCCATCCCCAAATCAACTTTGACTTCTTCCTTTTCTTCAAACTAGATTTAACATCCTTCAAACAGTACTCCATCCTACCTTTCTAGCTGTCCTTCTCCAACTCTCCCACCCCCTCTTAACAGCCCTTTCCAAATTCTACTACCTGTTTGCCATCAAATTCCCCATAGTTTTTAACTATGGGAGATGAGGAATAGAAGAGTCAGAGAAACAAACCAAAATGGAACTTTCAGCATGTAATTAGGATACCAAGGAGCACAATATCACAAAAGCCAAGGAGAACAGTTTCAAGATATACAACTTTTGTAATCAATTTCTTCATATATAAAATGGGGATAATAATATCTGCCTCACAGGCAGGGTAGTAGAGAGGGCAAACTGAGTACTGTATGTACAGTGCCTACTACAGTACTTGGTACATGTTGGCCTAGTACAAGACTTCAGAAGAAGGGAGGAACATATGTGGCTGTTAGGCTCTAAAGTAATTTTGTGGGACACTGAAAATAGGCCTTAAAGAATGGGTAGGATTGTAACATATTGAAGAGGGATCAGGAAAGGCATTTGAGGCAGAGGAATTAGGAATGAGACTACATAAAGTCTCAGAGGTGAAAACTATGGGGAATTTGATGGCAAACAAGTAGTGGAATTTGGAGAGGGCTGGGAAGAGGGGGTTGGGGGAGTTGGGGAAGGACAGCTGGAAAGGTAGGATGGAGTCCTGTTTGAAGGCTCTTAAATCTAGTTTGAGGAAAAGGAAGAAATCAAAGTAGATTTGGGGGTGGTGGTGGTGTTTCAAGTCAAAGTGTCATGAGAGTTACATGAGGAAATGCTGGTTTGGGAGGGGGAAAAAGAGATGACAAATTTTCTCTCCAATGTGTTGAATATGGGGGGCCAGCAAGATATGCAGGTAGATTTCAAGTTCAAGAGATATCAGGAGAGATAGTTATATAGGTTTTGGAGTCAATGGCTCAGAAATTGTGGAAACCAATGAAGTTTTCCCTGGAAGAAAGTGCTAAGAAAGAAGATCAGAAACCTCAGGAAACAGCAACAATGGGAGGTGAGGAAGAGAAGAAGAGCCAGAGAAACAAATGAAGCTTTCAGTACCTAATGAGGATACCAAGGAGTGTAATCTTGCAAAAGCCAAGGCCAAGAGTTTTAAGTAGCAGGAGCTGATAAAATTATCAAATGGTACAGAGCTATAAAATGAAGAAAGCCAAGAAATGGCCATTTGGGAGTAGCTATATCAGCTGTTAATTTTTTTACATCTTAAACTGGTTTATACCCCGTCCCCCTCCAAAAACCTTAATTTCCTAATTGTTCCCACCCATTTATCTTGCAAGTCCAACATAAAGTCAGGAGATGGTACTTACTGGGTTACTCCAACAAGGTACCCAAATAGCTCTTGGCCTTAGGACAATGCTGATGTGACTTCTAACAAAATAATTCCTAATCCCCAGAATATTTCAGGTAGAGAAACAAATATAGGTTGGCTCTTGCTCAGACTTGCCAGTGAGTGGGACACACAGTGCTCTGTACCCCAACACCAAAGACACTTTTGGGCATGAATGAGAAGATGGTGAGGAGGAAGAGTCATAATATCATTCTTAAAAAAGGAATGAGATCCTATTTATTTTTGTCTAGATTTTCCAGGATAATCCTAATTATCAAATATTCTTTTCCATTGATACTATAAGTAGATACATTTGTTATCATACCCATTTTTTCTGACCTTTAACCTAGAAATATGACCACAACACCCTACAGGAATTGACCTCTAAGAGTTTGACTTCTAAGCCTGGTCTCTGGTCAAAATTGAAGCATGTGTCTACAGTTGACTTGGAGTGGCCAGTGGGCCCTTTCAGAGGGAAGGGAATAAGGCAGGGAAAAAAGTGAGGAAGAAAGTAAAATGGGGAGTAAGAATGGGGTGCCTGGGTGGCTCAGTTGGTTAAGTGTCCAACTTCTGCTCAGGTCATGATCTCACAGTTCGTGAGTTTGAGCCCCACGTCAGGCTCTGTGCTGGCAGCTCAGAGCCTGGAGCTTGTTTCAGATTCTGTCTCCTTCTCTCTCTGCCCCTCCCCTGCTCATGCTTTTTCTCTGTCCAAAAAATAAATAAACAATGAAAAATATTTAAAAAATAGGGAGTAAGAAAAATCTATATTTGTTGAAAACACATGTGAGGCATTGGGCAAGGGACTTTGTGATCTTAACCTTTATAACTCACCAAGGTAAACATTAACATCCCCATTTTTACTGAAGATAATCTGTGACACAAAGCAAGTAGCCCACAGTCACCCAGTTATTAATTGGTAGAGCAGATTTGAATTATTAGCTGGCCTTACTCTACAACTTTGCTTTTGCCATTCCCCCACAAGAAGGCAGATAGAAGGCTCCCAGCTGGTTTCTCCTTCCAGGAATACCAGCCCACCCTGTGAATGACCTAGAGTAGTAATTCTCAACCCTCTGGAGGGTTTATTAAAACACAGACTACTAGGCCCCCAAGTCTGACTCTCTGATTCAGTTGGTCTTAAGTAAGACTTGAGAATTTGCATTTCAAAAAAGTTCCCATGTGATGCCTATGCTGCTGGTTCACAGACACACTTGGTGAACCACCACCCTGAAGGACCATCATAGTATAGGCTTCACCCTTGCCTCTCCAGTTGTTTCATTCTCCTCAGGGATCCCCATGTCATCCTGTACATTGGGCTCCCTGCCTGTCCACAAGATCTCCTTCAGTGGTTGGTATGTCTGAGAAAGGATATTTTGGGCCATGTAAGGAGTATTCCCAATGCCAGGTCTTGCCAACGTAAAAAAATCCCTGGGATCCTAGTTATCCAGAGCCATAACACTTGTCTTCATTTTCTTGCTCTTTCCCTCTAGCTGAACAGTGCCACCCCTAAATAGCTATATAATTATCCAGGGTGACTGTCAGAAATATTAGAGTTTTAATAGCAAGAAGCAGAAGGGGGAAATGTTAAAAAATAAAAATGTGTTGTGCAGAATAGCAAATGTGTCAATTGCCATGAAGGTAGCTAACCCGGGCCTGCCTTCTGAGAAGCTTCACGGGACAATAAGAAGGGACATGAGGCATCTTTGTCTCTATAAGTTTTTCTCGGTTGGTGCCTGCCCCCAACCTTTCAGAAGGTCCCCTCCTTCAACAACTAGGCATTGACAAGAGCAAAATCCTCTCTTTCATTCCTTTTAAGTACATATAAAATAGGCTGGGATTTTATTCTCTCTCCTGAATAGTCTTTTTTTTTAATACAGCCTTGTAAACAGATTCTGTCTATCTTGCCCAAAGTGTTTAAGGACACCAGTCTTCCCCACTTCTGGAAAGGCATGACCCAGGCTGTTTCAACAACAGCTAGGAGGCATCGTTGCATAAAGCAAAGACTGGCCATTGAATGAAGCTCTGACAGTAACTTCTTGAATGAACCTAATTACTTTACCTGTCTCAGTCTCTTTATCAGTAAAGTTACAGACTTGAACCAGACAGACAATCTCTTAAGTCACTTCCAGCTCTGGCTTTCTATTGAGGCTAACATTTCAGCATCTCAAAGGACAGAAATTTCATTATTACAATGTATTCTTTCTCACTATCCTTTGTGTTTGATAGGATGCTTTTACTACGCAGGAAAATGAGAAACTGGAGCTGAATATAACTCATTCAGGCATTGCTGTTGACCCAAGCTAGTCGAACTGGCTGGGAAAACTGAGGAATGAGCTTTCCACTTTGGACCCTTGACTACCACATTCAAAAGTCAGAGAAATCATCTTTCTCATGACATCAGCTCTTGCACCTCCAGTCCCATATTTCCAACTTCCTACTCTAGATTTCACTGGATGGCCTGCTACACTGCCAATAAAACATATGTGAAACTTATCATATGCCCCCATTCCCACCCTTCCTAATTTTTCCCATTTCTAATTCCTCTTCTTGGTGTGCTGTTGTTTTTTTCAACGTGTCTGTCTCTCAGATATGACCCTGTATCTTCATTTCCAATGGCCAATCCTAGGTATGGCCCTTATCACCTCAAGTTGCCTCTCAATTGGCCTTCCTGCTGCCCACAGGTCTCTCTCTCTGCTTAACCTACTCATTAATAATGCATTTCTTAAAACTTGTTTGATGGTGCCACTATCCATGCTCACAAAGACTTAATAACTCCCTACAGTCAATCTTTCAAAGCTCTCCTTAATCAAGCCCTCACCTATAGATCCAACCCTTATCTTGATCCTGGCAGAGACCTTCCACTCTAGCCAAATTTATCCCCTTGCAGGCAGATGCAGTCCTAACTCCATGCTTTGGACTCATCAAAAGCCTTAGCCACGGTTAAGTATAGGAACACTGGAGCTAGGCTGCCTCTTCCTAGCTGTGTGATGTTGGCCTGCCTGTTCCTCAATTCCTCACCCGATGACTCCAATTTATATCCTTTCTCCTCTTGCCCCTTTCACTAATTTCTAAGTAGGATGAGAAGGAAATAAGGCAATATGGATTTATTCAAGTTGTGCTAGTCTCCAAACCACCAGAGTACACACGTGTGAACAGTAGATCTAAAAAATCTGCTTAGGTTGGAGGAAGATGGCAGCGTGGGAAGACGCTGGGCTCACCGCGTCCTGCTGATCACTTAGATTCCACCTACACCTGCCTAAATAACCCAGAAAACCACCAGAAGACTAGCAGAAGAGATTCTCTGGAGCCAAGTGTAGACAAGAGGCCCACAGAAGAGGGTAGGAAGGGCGGAGAGGTGGTGCATGCTACACGGACTGGCGGGAGGGAGCCAGGGTGGAGGGGCAGCCCGCCAGCAAAGCAGAGCCCCTGAGTCTGGCTTGCAAAAGCGGAGGGGCCAGAAGGAGTGTGTTCTGACAGCAAGTGGGAATTAACATCTAGAAGGATATAAGCTAACAGCTCTGCTGAGAGAGCAGGAGGGCTGGAGGACAACGGGAGGGAGAGTTGTTGAGCCTCAGACAACAGAGCTCAGCTTGGTGGGAAAAAAAGGTGCTCACCAGTGCCATCTTCCTTACCCATCCCCCAGCCAAAATCTCAAAGGAACCAGTTCCTGTCAGGGAACATGCTTGCACCGCGCCAACACCCAAGGCTATGCTTCTGCGGATCCATCCCTCCAGTGGGTCTGACTCATTCCTGGTGCCACAGGGCCCCTCCCGAAGGGGATCACTGAAGGAAAAGCAAGCTGAGCCTGCCCCTCCTGCCCCTGTGCACCTTGCCGATCCACCCCAGCTAATATGCCAGATCCCCAGCACCACAAGCCTGGCAGTGTGCAAGTAGCCCAGACCGGCCTCGCCACCCCACAGTGAACCCCACCCCTAGGAGAAAGGAAGAGAAGGTACATACCAGTCTGACTGTGGCCCCAGAGGTGGGCTGGGGGCAGACATCAGGTCTGAGTGCAGTCCCGCCCACCAATGCAAGTTATTCAAGACAGCACAGGGGAACTGCCCCGCCGTTCCCTACCACTCCAGGGACTATCCAAAGTCCAGGGACGAAACAGAAGAATTTTCGTCCAGGGACGAAACAGAAGAATTCCCCTCAAAAGAATCTCCAGAAAATAACGACAGCTAATGAATTGATCAAAAAGGATTTAAACAATATAACAGAAAGTGAATTTAGAATAATAGTCATAAAATTAATCGCTGGGCTTGAAAACAGTATACAGGGCAGCAGAGACTCTATTGCTACAGAGATCAAGGGACTAAGGAACAGCCAGGAGGAGCTAAAAAATGTGATCAATGAGCTGCAAAATAAAATGGAGACAACCACAGCTCGGATTGAAGAGGCAGAGGAGAGAATAGGTGAATTGGAAGATAAAATTATGGAAAAAGAGGAAGCTGAGAAAAAGACAGATAAAAAAAATCCAGGAGTATGAGGGGAAAATTAGAGAACTAAGCGATACGCTAAAAAGTAATAATATAAGCATAATTGGTATTCCAGAAGAGGAAGAGAGAAGGAAAGGTGCTGACGGTGTACTTGAAGAAATAATCGCTGAGACCTTCCCTGATCTGGGGAAGGAAAAGGCATTGAAATCCAAGAGGCACAGAGAATTCCCTTCAGACATAACTTGAATCGATCTTCTGCAAGACATAGCATAGTGAAACTGGCAAAATACAAGGATAAAAGGAAAATTCTGAAAACAGCTAGGGATAAACATGCTCTAACATATACAGGGAGACTGATAAGACTCGTGACATATATATCTACTGAAACTTGGCAGACCAGAAAGGAATGGCAGGAAATCTTCAATGTGATGAACAGAAAAAATATGTAGCTGAGAATCCTTTATCCAACAAATCTGTCATTTAGAATAGAAGGAGAGACAAAGGTCTTCCCAAACAAACAAAAACTGAAGGAACTCATCACCACTAAACCAGTCCTAGAAGAGATCCTAAGGGGGATCCGGTGAGACAAAGTACCAGAGACATTGCTACAAGCATGAAACCGACAGACATAACAATGACTCTAAACTCATATCTTTCTATAATAACACTGAATGAAAATGGACTAAATGCACAAACCAAAAGACATAGGGTATCAGAATAGATAAAAAAAAAAAAAAAAACAGACCCATCTATTTGCTGTCTACAAGAGACTCATTTTAGACCTGACGACACTTTCAGATTGAAAGTGAGGGGATGAAGAACTATTTATCATGCTACTGGAAGTCAAAAGAAAGCTGGAGTAGCCATACTTATATCAGACAAACTAGACTTTAAATTAAAGGCTGTAACAAGAGATGAAGAAGGGCATTATATAATAATTACAGGGTCTATCCATCAGGAAGAGCTAACAATTATAAATGTCTATGTGCCGAATACAGAAGCCCCCAAATGTAAAAAACAATTACTCACAAACATAAGCAACCTTATTCATAAGAATGTGGTAATTGCAGGAGACTTTAACACCCCACTTACAGAAATGGATACATCATCTAGACACACAGTCAATAAAGAAACAAGGGCCCTGAATGATACATTGGATCAGATGGACTTGACAGATATATTTAGAACTCTCCATCCCAAAGCAATAGAATATACTTTCTTCTCGAGTGCACATGGAACATTCTCCAAGATAGATCACTGGGTCACATAACAGCCCTTCTTCATAAGCATACAAGAATTGAGATCATACCATGCATACTTTCAGACCGCAATGCTATGAAGCTTGAAATCAACCATAGGAAAAAGTCTGGAAAACCTCCAAAAGCATGGAGGTTAAAGAACACCCTACTAAAGAATGAATGGGTCAACCAGGCAATTAGAGAAGACATTAAAAAAAATATGGAAACAAACGAAAATGAAAAGACAACAAATCCAAACGCTTTGGGACGCAGCGAAGGCAGTCCTGAGAGGAAACTACATTGCAATCCAGGCCTATCTCAAGAAACAAGAAAAATCCCAAATACAAAATCTAACAGCACACCTAAAGGAAATAGAAGCAGAACAGCAAAGACACCCCAAACCCACCAGAAGAAGAGAAATAATAAGGATTAGAGCAGAAATAAACAATATAGAATCTAAAAAAAAAAAACAAAACTGTAGAGCAGATCAATGAAACCAAGAGTTGGTTTTTTGAAAAAATAAACAAAATTGATACACCTCTAGCCAGGCTTCTCAAAAAGAAAAGGGAGATGACCCAAATAAATAAAATCGTGAATGAAAATGGAATTATTACAACCATTCCCTCAGAAATACAAGCAATTATCAGGGAATACTAGGAAAAACTATATGCCAACAAACTGGACAACCTGGAAGAAATGGACAAATTCCTAAACACCCACACACTTCCAAAACTCAAACAGGAGAAAATAGAAAGCTTGAACAGACCCATAACCAGCGAAGAAATTGAATCGGTTATCAAAAATCTCCCAACAAGTAAGAGTCCAGTACCAGATGGCTTCCCAGGGGAGTTCTACCAGACGTTTAAACCAGAGATAATACCTATCCTTCTCAAGAATCCCAAAAAATAGAAAGGGAAGGAAAACTTCCAGACCCATTCTATGAAGCCAGTATTACTTTGATTCCTAAACCAGACAGAGACCCAGTAAAAAAAGAGAACTACAGGCCAATATCCCTGATGAATAGGGATGCAAAAATTCTCAATAAGATACTAGCAAAGCAAATCAAATTCAACAGAATATAAAAAGAATTATTCACCATGATCAAGTGGGATTCATTCCTGGGATGCAGAGCTGGTTCAACATTCGCAAATCAATCAATATGATACATCACATTAATAAAAGAAAAGATAAGAACCATATGATCCTGTCAATCGATGCAGAAAAGGTCTTTGACAAAATTGAGCATCCTTTCTTAGTAAAAACCCTCAAGAAAGTCAGGATTGAAGGAACATACTTAAACATCATAAAAGCCATTTATGAAAAGCCCACCGCTAACATTATCCTCAATGGGGAAAAACTGAGAGCTTTTTCCCTGAGATCAGGAACACGACAGGGATATGCACTCTCACCACTCGTGTTTAACATAGTGTTGAAAGTGCTAGCATCAGCAATCAGACAACAAAAGGAAATCAAAGGCATCAAAATTGGCAAAGATGAAGTTGAGCTTTCACTTTTTTCAGATGACATAATATTATACATGGAAAATCCGATAGACGCCACCAAAAGTCTGCTAGAACTATACATGAATTCAGCAAAGTGGCAGGATAGAAAATCAATGTACAGAAATCAGTTGCATTCTTATACACTAATAATGAAGCAACAGAAACACAAATAAAGAAACTGATCCCATTCACAATTGCAACTAGAAGCATAAAATACCTAGTAATAAATCTAACCAAAGATGTACAAGATCTGTATGTTGAAAAATATAGAAAGCTTATGAAGGAAATTGAAGAAGATATAAAGAAATGGAAAAACATTCCGTGCTCATGGATTGGAAGAATAAATATTGTCAAAATGTCAATACTACCCAAAGCTATCTACACATTCAATGCAATCCCAATCAAAATTGCACCAGCATTCTTCTCGAAACTAGAACAAGCAATCCTAAAATTCATATGGAACCACAAAAGGCCCCAAGTAGCCAAAGGAATTTTGAAGAAGAAGACCAAAGCAGGAGGCATCACAATCCCAGACTTTAGCCTCTACTACAAAGCTGTCATCATCAAGACAGCATGGTATTGGCACAAAAACAGACACATAGACCAATGAAATAGAATAGAAACCTCAGAACTAGACCCACAAACGTATGGCCAACTCATCTTTGACAAAGCAGGAAAGAACATCCAATGGAAAAAAGACAGTCTCTTTAACAAATGGTGCTGGGAGAACTGGACAGCAACATGCAGAAGGTTGAAACTAGGCCACTTTCTCACACCATTCACAAAAACAAACTCAAAATGGATAAAGGACCTGAATGTGAGACAGGAAATCATCAAAACCCTAGAGGGGAAAACAGGAAAAGACATCTCTGACCTCAGCCATAGCAATTTCTTACTTGACACATCCCCAAAGGCAAGGGAATTAAAAGCAAAAATAAATTACTGGGACCTTATGAAGATAAAAAGCTTCTGCACAGCAAAGGAAACAACCAACAAAACTAAAAGGCAACCAACGGAATGGGAAAAGATCTTTGCAAATGACATATTGGACAAAAGGCTAGGATCCAAAATCTATAAAGAGCTCACCAAAGTCCACAGACGAAAAACAAATAACCCAGTGAAGAAATGGGCACAAAACATTAATAGACACTTCTCTAAAGAAGACATCCGGATGGCCAACAGGCACATGAAAAGATGCTCAACGTCGCTCCTCATCAGGGAAATACAAATCAAAACCATACTCAGATATTACCTCACGCCAGTCAGAGTGGCCAAAATGAACACATCAGGAGACTATAGATGCTGGAGAGGATGTGGAGAAACAGGAACCCTCTTGCACTGTTGGTGGGAATGCAAATTGGTGCAGCCACTCTGGAAAGAAGTGTGGAGGTTCCTCAGAAAATTAAAAATAGACCTACCCTATGACCCAGCAATAGCACTGCTAGGAATTTACCCAAGGGATACAGGAGTACTGAGGCATAGGTGCACTTGTACCCCAATGTTTATAGCAGCACTCTCAACAATAGCCAAATTATGGAAAGAGCCTAAATGTCCATCACCTGATGAATGGATAAAGAAATTGTGGTTTATATACACAATGGAGTACTACATGGCAATGAGAAAGTATGGCCCTTTGTAGCAACGTGGATGGAACTGGAGAGTGTGATGCTAAGTGAAATAAGCCATACAGAGAAAGACAGATACCATATGGTTTCACTCTTATGTGGATCCTGAGAAACTTAACAGGAACCCATGGAGGAGGGGAAGGAAAAAACAAAAAAAAGAGGTTAGAGTGGGAGAGAGCCAAAGCATAAGAGACTGTTAAAAACTGAGAACAAACTGAGGGTTGATGGGGGGTGGGAGGGAGGGGAGGGTGGGTGATGGGTATTGAGGAGGGCACCTTTTGGGATGAGCACTGGGTGTTGTATGGAAACCAATTTGACAATAAATTTCATATTTTGGAAAAAAAAGCTAAAATGAGCTATTGGGACCTCATGAAGATAAAAAGCTTCCGCACAGCAAAGGAAACAATCAACAAAATTAAAAGGCAACCAACGGAATGGGAAAATATATTTGCAAATGACATATTGGACAAAGGGCTAGTGTCCCCAAACTGCACACCCGAAAAACAAATAATCCAGTGAAGAAATGGGCAGAAAACACGAATAGACACTTCTCTAAAGAAGACATCCAGATGGCCAACAAGCATAGGAAAAGATGCTCAACGTCGCTCCTCATCAGGGAAATACAAATCAAAACCACATTCAGATATCACCTCACGCCAGTCAGAGTGGCCAAAATGAACAAATCAGGAGACTATAGATGCTGGAGAGGACGTGGAGAAACAGGAACCCTCTTGCACTGTTGGTGGGAATGCAAAGTGGTGCATCCACTCTGGAAAACAGTGTGGAGGTTCCTCCAAAAATTAAAAATAGACCTACCCTATGACCCAGCAGTAGTACTGCTAGGAATTTACCCAAGGGATATGGGAGTGCTGATGCATAGGGGCACTTGTACCCCAATGTTTATAGCAGCACTCTCAACAGTAGCCAAATTATGGAAAGAGCCTAAATGTCCATCACCTGATGAATGGATAAAGAAATTGTGTTTTTTATACGCAATGGAGTACTACGTGGCAATGAGAAAGAATGAAATATGGCCCTTTGTAGCAACGTGGATGGAACTGGAGAGTGTGATGCTAAGTGAAATAAGCCATACAGAGAAAGACAGATAACATATGTGTTCACTCTTATGTGGATCCTGAGAAACTTAACAGGAACCCATGGGGCAGGGGAAGAAAAAAAAAGAGGTTAGAGTGGGAGAAAGCCAAAGCATAAGAGGCTCTTAAAAACTGAGAACAAACTGAGGGCTGATGGAGGGTGGGATGGAGGGGAGGGTGGGTGTGGGTATTGAGGAGGGCACCTTTTGGGATGAGCACTGGGTGTTGTATGGAAACCAATTTGACAATAAATTTCATATATTAGAAAAACAAAAAAATAAAATAAAATAAAATAAAATAAAATAAAATAAAATAAAATATAAAATAAAATCAGGAAAGACCGGATTTTGCCTAAAGTTAAAATTGGTAAAAAAGTAGTGGTCACTTAGAATAGCCAAGATAGGAAGATGTTTGGTCAGTTTTGTAGTTTGGACAGTGTTCATTATTTCTGTTGAGACATGATTATAAATTATTGTTTTGTTGTCAAAATAAATAAATAAGTAAATAAATAAATAATCTGCCTAATACATAATGAACAATACTGTTTTTAGCTTCCACAACCTGAGCCCTCAAATCAGACAAGTTCTGACGAAGACCACAACAACATATTTAGCATCTCTGTCAGGTTGCAGAACATACTATGTAGCTAAGCAAACTGTTTACATAATATGTACCAGGTGGCCTATAGGCTATTCTGTTTTTGATAGGATTAATGGCTGGATGGCTTCTGGGGTGGGATGCAGGTTTTTGCTGAAGATGTACAAAGGTGCTTGATGGTCATCAGGGGATGAAAATATGCCAGATAAGAAAAACACTCTTATGAATATTTTTTAAATCCCAAGAATTGGGGGCCCTTGTGTGGCTCAGTTGGTTAAGCGTCCAAATCCAGCTCAGGTCATGATCTCATGGTTCATGGGTTCAAGCCCCACATCAGGCTCTGTGCTGACAGCTCAGAGCCTAGAATCTGCTTTAGATTCTGTGTCTCCTTCTCTCTCTCACCCTCCCCCACACGTGCTCTTTCTCTGTCTCAAAAATGAATAAGTGTTTTAAAAAAGTATTTAAAAAAATCCAATAATTGATTTTTCTTTCCCCTGTGACTTAATAGTTCATATCTGCATTATTTCAGCTCTAATCTGGGTGTTGCTATCACCCATAACTACATAATGTCATTTCTGAGCAGAATAGTTAATGAATTCAAGTGATGATGGCTCTAAATGTACTGAAAGGGAGTATGTAAATATCATCTTTTCATGACATGACCACTTTTTCCCTAGTTTGTTCATGTAATTTCTGAGTCATTGGGAACTGGCTTCCTTCAATGTCCCATTGTGCCATCCATTTTTCACTTTAATAAAATGAAAGGTCTATGGTTGGTTTCAGCCACACCTGACAAACACAAAACTCAGCTGGACTGACTTGTTTTTGAAAGATCAGCCCAGATGAGGTTAAGGCTCAGCATGAGCAGGATAGATCACCTGATCTAGAGGCCAATATGTACTTTGGTCACAAGCCAACTCATATCTGCCAGGCCCTAAAAGTTTGGAAAACCCAGATAAGCTTCCCAAGTTATGAAGGAGATTTTTTTCATTCATTATAGACTAATAACAAAGGACAACACCTTTCTGTACTTCTTCCAAAGAAGTTACAAGGTGACCTTAGCTATAACAGTGAACAATCAAACATATATGAAGCAAGGGGATTTACTTGCTTGGTCTGAACCTTAGCAATGGACTCTTCTGATATGAAACTTCAGCCACTAGCTCAACCTAATGGGTCCAGGAGCAAATGAAGTGAGACCCAGATACTGCCTGAAAGTTCATGATGCTAAGAGTCTGGTCTTGTAGAAGAAATAAGTCCTTTAGAGAAAATGCAGCCAAATAGGTCAAGGATTGCACAGATCACAGAGAAGACATGTTTCTGGACCACCAACCAATCATGATCCTGTTGGCCAGAGAAGTCTCTCACCCAGAGCACCTCCCAATCTGATAAACATCAGCTTGAATGTCCAAAACATTGGAAATAGGAGTTAATGTCAAGTTGTTCTGGGATCTTTTGGCCTCCAACCCATTAGGCCAGTTCTCATAGACCTCCTGCTCAGAATCACCCCAGAGTGTTTATTTTTTTTTTACTTTATTTTTTTAATGTTACTTTATTTTATTTTAGAAAGAGGGTGAGCATGTGAGCAGGGGAGAGGGGCAGAGGCAGAGCAAGACAGAATCTTAAGCAGGCTCCACACTCAGTGCAGAGCCTGACACAGGGCTCAATCCCATGACCTTGGGATCATGACCTGAGCCAAAATCAAGAATCAGACATTCAACCATCATAGCCACCCAGGCACCCCTCATCCTAGAATTTTTTTAAAAAACAGCCAGAGTGAACTTGAATATCATATTGAGACCAAGTATCTTAAACTTACTAGAGCCAGAGTTTGAAATACAAGAATTTCCTCTTACTGCACTGGATCATTTGGAAGAAACCAGAGTCTCTGAAACTTTGTCCCTGACTTCCCCTTCTTGTATTAGATTCCAGGCAGGCTGAGGGATTACAGTAGTTTGTCCAGGATGGTTTTCCCAGCCTTGAGAGGCTATTTTCACCTGCTCTGTTGCATCTCTTCTCCCACCTATGCCCTGACCTTCAGCCCTGAGGCCCACAGTGGCCCTAATGGAAAATCTCTCTATGCTATAGTCTAGAAGCAATTTCTAAGAGCTGTGCTCAATCTATCCAAGTTAGACTCTAATATTCTAAAAGAAAAATTATTAGTAAAACAAAAAATGACTCAGAAATGCTGTCGCTATGAGTTGAGTCAGAAGCATACCATTCCAAACTGGAGGTTACCCTGACCCTTATCTGTTTCTTGAGTCACCTTGGGCTCCATCTACAAAATTCCTACCCTGGGCACTGTGACCATCTTCTTGGACTTGCTATGGGTACTAAGTTCCAGCCACCCATTTGAGTCTCTTCATTGCCTTCAAACCTTAAGAGATGGTGAAGGCAAGCCTAGGGAAGAGGCAGGGGGCTCAAAGAGCCCCCAATCCCTGAGGTCACCTAGACCTATCTAGGGCTCTGCACCTGGGTTCTTGAATTTCTTCATGTGGTTCTACTGGGACCAGCCCTGGGATCCTTAATTTTTCCTGAATTGTGACCTAAAGGCCAGTCTTGGAGTTTCCTGAGAAGGAGTGGAGGTAAGGCTCCTCTAAGTTTACAAAAGGGGAGGGGGGAGAATGAAGAATCTGTCCTCCATGCCTCCCACATGCATATTCTATACTCATCAGCACCACAGCCAGAGGGTGGGTGGGCAAGGCAGAGAGAAGGGAAAGTCATTTTTTATCCATTTGACAGATGTCGTGTTAAAATATTGTAGGGGAAGGAGGGCTGTAGGTGGGGGGAGGAGCAGAGAAGGAGATAGGTTGGAACTAATGGTTCTAATGTCATCTTTAAATGTGGCCATCTGCTCTAAGGTGGTGAGAACAGGAACAACATTTAGTTAGGAGCACTTTGACTTGCTCCTATATCTGGAGAACAGAAAGAAAAAAATAAATATATTTCAATCAATTTAAACACTTTTAAGTCTGCTAAGCATGCCCACCCAGGACAAAGTCTTGCAAATGCTTTGAGCCTTTCCAAAGAGAATGTAGGGGAGTCCTTACAACACAAAGAGGAAATCTGCACTTAAAGAGACCATCAGAAAGTAGAAGATGGTTTCTAGTGGCTTATTGATTTCCCTCT
This sequence comes from Leopardus geoffroyi, assembly GCF_018350155.1. NCBI lineage: Eukaryota > Metazoa > Chordata > Mammalia > Carnivora > Felidae > Leopardus > Leopardus geoffroyi. Next base: position 51,109,745 of record NC_059343.1, read on the forward strand.
GCCTGTTGGCTCACAGTGAGAGAAAAGACATTGGTTAAGGCATTAAGCAGTAGCTCTGGTCCCTATCAGCAGTAGTTCCTATTGAGGGGTTGGCCATGTTTCTCCTAACAAAGTCTAGCACAATCCTGTGCTCTCAGTAGACATGGTAAATAGTGGATGAGCAGACGGTGGCGGTGTTCTGTGAGTAGTCACTGGATCAGGCCTTGGGGGACACAAACTGGCTGAGATGGAGTTGACTTACCTTCAGAGGAATGCATCATCTAAACTTAGGCTGTCTGAGAGGGCACAAGATCAGCACATTCAGACCCACCCTCAGGGCCTAGGAAGGATGGCATTGGGTCTTTGTCCCAATGGAAAAGTGGTTGTGCTTGTAACAACAGAACTTCAAGTAGGTCAGCCAGGCTTATGTAAGACAGCTTCTGCCTGTCTGGGCTAGGTGAAGGAGGTGGGGGTGGAGAAGGGAAGGCCCAGGGCAACTGACTGAGGGACAAAGCATCCAGTGTGATGCTAGAACTTGAACATAATCTTCTTGACTCTGTCTCAGGTTCAAGAGCCTGGCAGTGGATTCTTATGCTCAGAGAAGATCTGGATTGGAGATTCTTAAGAACCGGCACACCTAGTTCAGCCTAACAATTTACAGATAAGAAAACTGAGGTTCCAGTGAAGAGGTTACTTAACATCTAAAGCTAGTCAACAGCAGAGCCAAAATTAGAAACCAAGCCTACAGTATTTTAGAAAGATGGTTGTTAGTTGTTTTTGGTTAAAAAACATCAATTGGTTAAAAAATTAATATCTACCCCAGTATCTAAATACTAATGTAGTACCAATGCAGAATGTGTTTTATAAACATTTACACAAAAATGGAAATTAATTGATAATGAGATTAGCAATTTAATATATAAAGAACTTCCAGTGTTTTCTCCCTCAGCTTCACTTTGGAGATCACTGTTTTAGATATTTTCTGGTACTCTTTCCTCCCTCTGCTCTACAGATATCATCCCTTCAGTACTACAACCAGCACTGCCTCTCCTATCCCTCAGGACCCCAGACAAGTCTGACCCTGGAAATTAAGAACACCTCACTATGAAGGCTAAATGCAGACATTACCAGAATATCTCTCATCACCAAACGTCTTTGCTAAATAATCTCAAATTCAAATTCACACTAAAATGCAAAGTGCAAAAACAAACAAACAAACAAACAAACAAACAAAACAACAATGGGGTGGGAAGAAGAGACTCCAGGCCTGGCTTAGTTACTGATTTGCGGTATGAACTTGGGCAGATCTAGCTCCTCTCTGAGCTAGTTGAACTGGGTTATCTCAAATGGAAAGTTGGGGTCACTTTTGAAAGATGCTGCTGCCTTGCTTCTAAAAGCAGGTTTTGACAAGAGACAGAGGGGAGTTAAAGGGAACAGAGGGGAGGCAAAGAAAACATGGAAACAAGGAAGTCAGAAGAGGTATGTAGTCTGATAACAAATGTCAAAAGACAAAACTTGACTATTTTGAATTTTTGCCATGGTCTACATACACCCAAAATAGAATTCCAGTCCAAGGATGGTATTTAGGTTCCACTGCCAGAAGAAAGGGCACTGCCTTCTCCACCCAGTTCAGGCCACTGGGTTCAAGCCATTCAAAGTAGTTCTACGAAAAGAGTAAGTAGCACCACTTCCATGTTCTTAGCACATCACAGTTTCTAAGTTGCTTTCACATTCATGAGCTCACTGAATGAAGCTAAGTTGCTTTCACATTCATGATCTCCCAGAAACTCTGGAAGATAAGCCAAGTAGGAATAAGACCTTACATTTTAAAAATGAGAAAATAGGCTTGGAAAAAGGAAGTCACTCAGTTATCCCAGGAGCAGAGGCCAGAAGAGAACTCAGATCTTCTGACTCACAGTCCAATGTTTTTCCTCTAATAAAAAAAATGGTTAACATTTACTGAGTGCATACTATAGGTCAAAGGCAAATCTAAGTTTTTACATATACTAACTTATTTGATCCCCATTTAAAAAATGAAGAAACCAAGGTTCAAAGAGTTGAAGTGATTGTTGAAGGTCACACGGCTAGAACCAAAACCCAAATAGTTTCACTCTAGAACCAGTGATCTTAACCTCTGCTCTCCATAGCACATCCTCATGCCCCACAGGTTCAAAGAACATCCAAAGTATAGCAAGGCATAGGACAGTGGGTATATAACCATTAAAAAAAGAAAAATGAGGGGCGCCTGGGTGGCGCAGTCGGTTAAGCGTCCGACTTCAGCCAGGTCACGATCTCGCGGTCTGTGAGTTCGAGCCCCGCGTCAGGCTCTGGGCTGATGGCTCAGAGCCTGGAGCCTGTTTCCGATTCTGTGTCTCCCTCTCTCTCTGCCCCTCCCCCGTTCATGCTCTGTCTCTCTCTGTCCCAAAAATAAATAAACGTTGAAAAAAAAAAATGAGGGGCACCTGGGTGGCTCAGTCGGTTAAGCGTCCAACTTCAGCCCAGGTCATGATCTCACAGTTCGTGAGTTTGAGCCCCGCGTCAGGTTCTGTACTGACAGCTTGTAGCCTGGAGCCTGCTTCGGATTCTGTGTCTCTCTCTCTTTCTCTCTGCCCCTCCCCAGCTCATGCTCACACTCTGTCTCTGTCAAAAATAAATAAACTTAAAAAAATGAATATATCCATATATATTTATATATCCATAGAACATTTCTCTGGAAGGACCCACTGGTGACCTCTGCAGAGGCAGCCACATGGCTGGAAGGGAGCAGCAGGAGGGAGATTTTTCACTGTGCATCCTCTTATATCGTTCAGATTTTGACCATGTGGATGTATTTCCTATTAAAAAATAAAATAATTTTAAAATAAGGTGTCTAGGGTCAAGGGATCTGGGGAAACTGTGTGGCTGCTTCTTGGCAGGGCTTCAGCAGCTAACTCTCCCCTATACACTCTTTGGGCTCTCAAACTTGAAGAACAGAAGGTGTCTCTCTCCTTTTTTCCTCCAGTTTCCCCACTCCAGAAACTGTCTAATCCCCCAGACAGGGAAGTACCATAGTCATCCTACAGATTTTAGCAGCACAAATGAAAAACACTTTCATTTAGGCTCCCACAGCCAATCAGGGGCCATAGGAAAGTAACATCTTCACAGCAGGACAGCTGAAGAAAGACACAAAAGGCCATCTTCCCTGATGCCTAGCACCCAAGGCATGACTTCCACAGATTATTTCATTGCCTTCCTGTTACCACTCAGTTTCAATGTATCTCTCTTAGGTTCAGAAAGGCAAAAATATACAAGGTAGAAGGCCTCCTAGAAAATCTGGCCCAGCTTAAGAGTCTATGATATACAAGGAAGAACACATTAAGTAAGAAAAAGTCAGCCCAGCTGAAATTTAATGTCCACATCAAGGCCAGGTGAGAATCAGCCAAGATGGTCTCAAGGGACTCTTCCAGCTTTGGTTATTGAATAACCACTATCTTATCCTTCAAGAGTTGGCAAAATACTCCACAGACTAAGGCCCTCAAACATTATATTCTTAGATACATTTCTACCTAAACCCTTATGCAGGTCAGCCACACAAAGCTTCTGTACCCAGGAAGCTATGATGAGGTGGGGGTTGATCAAGTGCCTTCAGGGACCCTTCTCTGAAGTAGCTTAAATCGGCAGCACAATTCCCTATCACAACAGTTTAGCATCTTCTCCAACGCTGCACTGCTTCCAACATGCAGGATACCAGTAGGACTTAAACTGCTGTAGAAGGGATGAAAGATCAGTGAATGTGCCTCTCATGGGCAAGCAGGATACTTTTGGTGAAGGCCAGGCCCCAGATAGCCCCCCTTCCTTGTTCTGTGTCAGAAACAAATCAAGTTTTTAAATTATGTTAACTTAAGCTGCCATGGGCAGCTTTCTTTAGCACCGGATTTCTGGCTGGTAGCTTGGAACTACATATAGAAAGAACACTAAACAGAGTCTGAAGGCATGGATCCACCACTGCCTAATTATATAGCCTCAGGCTGGTCTCTCCCTCCACTGTGCTTCAGTATCCACATCTGTAAAATGGAGACAATACTGGCCTTAAAGGAAGGATAGGGGAAAGGAGTGAGAACTAAAATGAAAACAAGCTCCTGAATTACCTCTAAACTACCTGTAATAATGACCTGGATGAACTCTTAAGAATCCAAACAGCAGTAAAACATGTTCAACATTTTATGAGACACATTTCACATCCTTTGCCATGATGAATTCTTGTACCCAACAATCCTGAGATTTATAGTTAAGCCCACTTTACAGATCAAAAAACTGAGGCTTGGAAGACCTTTGGCCACAATGTATAATGGCAAGAAGAAATCTGAACTTGAGCCTATGTAGTCTAGTTCCTGACCCATCCCCTTCAACAAAGCAGGTGAAATGGTCCTGAGCACAAAATGGAATAAGGCACTCTCTTGGGGTCAGCATTCCAGGTTGCTTCCTCTGGCAGATGGCAAGTATAGGTCTGACTTTGCTTTTCCTAGATTAGGAAGAAGTCCTTGCTCCTGATGTCCTCCACTTTTCCTTGCTGCCTAGGGTTCTGAGGAGGCAAAACTGTATAATGTTGCAACCTGTTTTCTGAGAAAGGATTGACCTAGCACTGAAAAAAATCTGTAAGGTTGAGGGTGACCCCAGTATGACTTTGATCAACCTGACACCATGAGGTTTCCTCTCCCTGACCCCCTTTTCTTTCTATGGCTACTGTGATAGGAGTCAGGCCTGGTTGTTGATGGGCATTGAAAGTAGCTTAGGGATGGAAGTATAGATTCATGGGTGAAGAATTAGTACGTCTGCAAAGCATTTTCTCAACTTTTAGTCTGAGTTCTTGCCAGCATTTGAGGGATATACTGGCTATTTTGCCTACAGACCAAAGAAGACCCAGACAGAGGAGGGAACCCCGACTGAGGTACACCCTAAGTTTCAAAACAGTGACTGGAATTCATGTTTCTTGATCTCAAATGCAAAGTTGAGAAACAAGCATAGGCCTGTCATAGTCAAGAGTATCCCACTCAGGGTAAGGTTGCTGCTGCAGGGCAGACCTGGCACACTCTAGCTACCTGTCTCTCTGCTTAATACCTTCAATCAACACTGAGTCTAGGGTTCTCTCCTTCCAGCTCCAGCCTTTGGTTACTAAAGGCCAGAAAGGCCTCCCTAGGACATCCCGACCTGATTTCCAGGTTGAGAAATTCTAAAAATAGCAGGTCCTCATTAGTGGGGCCAGATGGCTCAAGCTGTTGTGCCTAGGGGCAGGGTTGTGGTCATTAAGAATGTGGCTATTGAAGTGGCCTGAGGTGATCTCTAAAAATGGTTCCTATTCACTTGACCCAGAAAATCCTACAAAATCATGCAAAGCAAGAGGTTCAAATCTTCATGGTTACTTCAAGAACACACATGAGGGGCACCTGGGTGGCTCAGTCGGTTAGGCGGCCGACTTCAGCTCGGGTCATGATCTCGGGGTCTTCGAGTTGGAGCCCCGCGTCGGGCTCTGTGCTGATAGCTCAGAGCCTGGAGCCTGTTTCAGATTCTGTGTCTCCCTCTCTCTGACCCTCCCCCGTTCATGCTCTGTCTCTCTCTGTCTCAAAAAAAAAAAAAATAAAATAAATAAACGTTAAAAAAAAAAAACACACACACACACACACACACATGAAACTGCCCAGGCCATCAAGAGTATGCATATGTGAAATGCCACTAAGTATGTGAACGATGTCACTTTGCAGAAGCAATGTGTGCCATTCCATTGCTACAATGGTGAAGTAGGTAAGTGTGTCCAGGCCAAATAGTGCAATGGGACACAGGGCCAGTGGCCCAAAAAGAGTGCTGAATCTTTACTTCACATGCTGAAAACTGCAGACAGTAATGCTGAACTTAAGGGTTTAGATGCAGATTCTCTGGTCATTGAACACACCCAGGTGAACAACGTCCCCAAGATGCAGCATAGAATTTACAGGGCTCACAGTTGGACTAACCCATAAATGAGGTCTCCCTGCCACATCGAGATTATCCTTACTGAAAAAGAGCAGATTGTTCCTAAACCAGAAGAGGAGGTTGCACAGAAGAAAAAGATATCCCAGGAGAAACTGAAGAAACAAAAAGTTATAGCCCAGGAGTAAATTCTGAATAAAATGCAAATAAAAGTTTTTTAAAAAGGAGAAGAAAATGGCTGTTCTCTCTACCCACCACTGACCCAGAAGAGGCTGGGTCTTACACATCCTGCTACTTCTCCTCACATCCTCCCACCTACAATTTAGATATACTTGTTGGGGTCCAAGTTGTTACTTCGTTCCCAAGAAAAATGAACTGTAATATTCAGTTACTTTAGGTTGTCTAGGACGTTCTTTCACAATCATATCGTTCCATAATTGTTTGGAAGTGATCGGTGGATGGAGGAGCAGGTTCAAGCTTTCTGCGCTGATTAGTGCCAATTTATCTTCTCCATTCTTCTCCATCTGCCTATTAACACAACATCTGAGGGCTCAGTTGCAAATTTTGTTTGCATTGAAGAGACTGCTATAACACATGCCATCTTGAGTACCCATTTTTATCCTTGAGCTCACTGCCTTCTGAAGTCTGATTTCAGGGATAAAGGAAGGGAGGGCCAGAGCAAACTGATAAAGGCCCACCAGGTGGGGCCAGCACTGGGATGTGCCCACTTGGAAAGCTGGGACAACTAGTTGGTTCTAAGGGTAGCATGTGTTCTGGATCAGAGTGTGCCCCATAGGGGTGTATGGGGCATGTGAGTGTGCCCCATAGGTGTGTTAAAATGTATCTCATCGGGGGAGGGTGATTCATGCAGGCAAGTTCTTAAAAGTATGTATTTTAGGGATAGAAGTGTATTTTCTGGGGGTAGGAGTATATCTGAACATGCATTTCAGTGTGCCCTATGTGTATTTGGGTGTGCAGTCATACCTTATATGCATGCACATGTGTCCACACATACAAATTTGCATAAGCATGCATCATATGTGCCTTCATGTGTATACCCTGCCCGTACAGAGTAAGTCCAAATGTGAGTGTACCTCATGATAAACTGAATGTGTGTGTTCCAAGTGTGTCAATGTGAAAGTGTACTCCACACTTGTATCCCATGTGTATCCCAAATATACCTCACAAAAAGAAAACCTCCAAACTGAACATGAAAGGCAAAAGAATCTAGGGCTACCCTTCATGCATCCCTGGATGATATAATATTTGAGTGGACATACCATAAGTCAAAATAGATGTATCTGAAATGTCAATCAGTAGTTCAATACCAACCTAGCCAGAATTATCTAGTGGCATCTGCCTGGTTTTATCTGCTATTGACTTTTATAACAAGACCTTGATAGAAACAAAGTGCAGAAGGCATCTTTAGAACAATATCATTGCCAAAGGCCACTTGGTTGGTTGGTTGGTGAATTGATAACAGTTAACTCTACATTCTAAGCTCTTCCTTGCACACCACTGCTTTTAAGAAGCAGCACTGATCTGAGTCAATCAGAGCAATTCTATGAGTCAATTTCCTTAGCCCTAAAATGGGGAATAATCCTGGCCTTGCTCACCTCATAGGGTTGTGGAGAAAAGGCCAATGTGGCCAATGTGGCCAATGTGTGTATAGAAAACTATACAATAGTCCTTATCTTCTAGCTCTGCCCTCCAAGCAATGAGAATTTTCCAAACAAAATGATACAGACAAAGGTGAAGAGTGTTGATTTGTTCTAAGTAGGTCATTTGTTAGGAGCCTGCAGTTTCTAACACAACTCTTAATTGTATCATGAAAACCCAGTAATGCTCATCACAAATCCTAGCCAAGGACCTGGGGGCCAAGAATTGATTTTTAATTGCCAGGTGCCTCGATGGTTCTGGCTTGATGGACTTAAGAAGGCACTAAATAAAAACACAATTAATTCTGGCTTTCTGCCAAGCTCCTCTTAGCTTTGCAGGAGACAGGGAGAAAGCTAGTCTGCTATTCATAGCAATATGTATGTGGCTGGGTGGGGGAGATGGAACTGAGGGTAAGTAAAAGAAAGCCTCCTATAGAAAAAAAATCCAGCTTTCCACCAAGGACCCAAGACATGGGCCAAGTCACAGAACTTTTATACTTTTAATGGAGAGAAGTAAAAGAGTCCTTCATGCTGTGACTGAGAAATAAGGCACAAAGACAATGGTATTTGTTCAAGGTCACCCAGTGACTGAGTTCATATTTGCAGCCCCTCTTAAGTCATGTGTATGTCTTTCATGAACAAAACCTTTACAAAGGGCCTACTGAGTGTCACTTCCCTCCATTGTAACAGTTGCACTGAGATTTCTGCCTCAGAGAGTTCTCAGGGATTTACACCCCAATTAACAGAAAAGAAAACGAATTCAGAGAGGCTAAGTACCTTGCCCAAGGTCACAGAACTAAAAAATGACAGATTACTAGTTCAGTGACCATTTGCTTCCCATCACACTACACAGGTTTCCTTCACCATCTGTGAAAATCAAAAGCAGCTTGCAAGCCACAGGTCCAGGAACTCACATCCTTGCTAGGCAATGTTCTAGTTCCAGTACTACTACAAACATACTGTGCTTCCTTGAGTGAGTCCTTTCTCTTTCTAAGCCTTCTAAGCCTAGTTTTCCAGCTTCCACAATGAATTAGATTCAGAATAGCTGTAATACCCCTTTTCTATAAGATACAGCCATCTGGAATGACTTTAAATTGCACTATAACTTCCAGAGCTTGAGCCCAGATCAGATGTTATATGACAATGACTCTTTGAGTCTCATTTTTCTCCTCTGTAAAATGATATTTCCTGTCCTTACTACTTCACAGGACTACAGAAAATATCAAGTGAGATAATTTGTAAAATCCCTGAAAAGTGTAAGACAGTGTTGATTCTTGACAATCAAGAATCAAGCAAGCATTACTATTCCCAGTTGCCTTTCTCTAAATCCAAGTACAGAAAGTGTCTATGTGCATTTTGTCCAATAAATCTTCCTGAGTCCTCCTGTGCAGTTCAACCTTGATTCTTAAGACAAGCAGTTCATCTGGTTGCAAGGTCTAAGGGAAATTAATAAATCCCTCCACTCCCTTTGGGCCCTAACCACAAAACAGTCTCATAGTTCTGCCTTTGTTCTGAGCCCCCTGCCCACTATACTAGGTCTACCACAGCCTCTCCTAGGGTCACCTGGCTCCCCACTGCCTGCCTCTTTCCCAATGTCAAAGCAGCCACTACTGCCCAGACCTCCTGCCAACCAGCAGGGTTCACAGAGGGAGGAGGAAGGAAGAGAGTGGGCAGAGGAGAGGCTGTGGGAGGTACAGCTAAAAGTAGCTGCTGTCTTTAGGCACCACATTCTGAGGGGGTGGGGGTGGGCACTTAGCACATTCTTCCTGCAGCCAGCTGGGCATGGAGGTGCATGGCTCCCCCTTCTCTAATGAAGGCAGGCAGGCAGAGAGTTCAGAGCTTCCAGAACCATTCCCAGAGCTGGTTATGGTTATGGTATGCAGTGCTGGCCTCTTCTGGACCCTGAGGGTGGATGTTTGCACAGCACAAAGCTTCATCCAGGGCTCCCTCCCTCAGGAGAACTAATGTAGTCTGCATTGCAGGAGATTCTATGATTCCCTGTCCCTCACCTCACTGCCTGGCACCCCAAGGACTACTGACAGGCCTGCTCCCCTCCAGGAGATTACATAATACTACTGCTCTCCCAGTTTCTCTATCAACTTGCTTTCTCCAGCCAAACTTGAGAGTGCATTCAGGTCTCTGATCTAGCCAAAGGAGCACTGAGCCAGCACCCTATAGCAGAGGTAGCAGGTTATGGAACATAAAGTCCTGATTTGAGGACTCAGGATCCCAGGCCCATCATTGAAACCTTGGACAAGTCCCTTTTCCCTTCAGTGCCTTAGTTTTCTCACTTGTAAAATAGGAATTCATGCTATAGATCTCCAAGGTATTCTTATCTCTGTCCCTTTGTGATTCTCTGTGAATCCTGCCCACTTAAGTGAAAGAATTACCTCCCCTACCTAAGTTTGTCCTATCTTCTAAGCAGTCTGTCTGAGCTGGGCAGAGCCATTCCCACTGTCCTAATCCCAATTCCCCTAATAAGTAAGGTCTACTCTGGCAAGATTCTAGACTCTGTTTTCCACCTCTGTCCTAGGCCCATTTCAACCAAACTAGTTCTGCTTTTTCCTGTTCTATATAGAAGCTTCTGGCTCAGATTTCATTTGAAAATATGGTTCTTCTATTGAATTCACTCTTCATTTTAATGACATGGGAACTGAGACCTAGTGGGGAATGGCCTTTATCCCCTGGTGGGAAAGTGGCAGCAAGGTAGGAACAGAGCCATGTCTTGCTTCCAGGGGTCCCAAGACAATTTACAGTGTTTTTATTTCCTACTGAAGGTATGCCTTCCATATAGTGTCTCTGCTATGCATGCACAACTTTCCTTCTTCTCTGCTACCAACTCTTGACTTTGATGCTCAAAGACCAAATGGCCAATTCTTGCCAAGGGAAACTAGCACAGAAGAATGATAAGGGCAAGAAAGAACTGACCTCAAACACACCCTTAATGTTTCCTTTTCCTCCAGGTTGCCCCTTCACCCCTTTCTTCTAAGTTTCCTCATGAGTTTTGCTCTATGTCAGTGGAACCCCTTCAATTCTGAGTCATGACCACATTCTGACTACAGAGCCCACCATGCAGGACACACTGGAAGAACTACAGGATATAGCGTTGAGAGGCCTGGTTTCTAGGTCAGGAACTACCACTTCCTGAACTGTGTGTCCTTGAGTGAGTCACTTAATCTCTCTATGCCTCAGTTTCCTCAACTACTTCCAGGTTTTAAAAGGAGCCAATGACAATGAGAAAGAATGAAATATGGCCTTTTATATCAACATGGATGGAACTGAAGAGTGTTATGCTAAGTGAAATAAGTCATACAGAGAAAGACAGATACCATATGTTTTCACTCTTATGTGGATCCTGAGAAACTTAACAGAAAACCATGGGGGAGGGGAAGGGAAAAAAAAGTTAGAGAAGGAGGGAGCCAAACCATAAGAGGCTCTTAAAAACTGAGAATAAACTGAGGGTTGATGGGGGGTGAGAGGGAGGGTAAAGTGGGTGATGGGCATTGAGGAAGGCACCTGTTGGGATGAGCACTGGGTGTTGTATGGAAACCAATCTGACAATAAATTTCATATTAAAAAATAAAAGGAGCCAATGAAATAACTAGAGAACTTTTTCAAAATTCTTATTAACAGTAGTAGTATTAACTAAATAAATGGCTACTTAAAATACCACAGGAAGGGGCTCTGGGCTGTCAAAGTAGCCACGACCTTTCCTACTTTCCCAGACAGACCTACGAGGCTGATATTTTATCTATAAGAGGCAATTCTCAATTATCCATGCAACATGTCTTTTTAAAGACTGCTAAATCTCAAACTGGAATCTTTCTGCCACTCAGTTCACTGTTGGGCTCTCTTCCCTGCTGGCAGCCACTGTGTGCTCAATGAATACAAGCTTTTAGAAGAAACCTAAGCCAAATATAATTAGGAAAGCAGATCTATTACCCCCACCCCAAATCACCCTATGTATTCCAAATCTGCTAAAAGGGATCTTTTGGATTACCTGCTGGTTTTGAATAATAATATCCTTAATCATTTTGATCATTTTTATTAATCACAAAGTAAGCACACATCATTAGACAGAAGAAATCTTTCAAGCTATCTAATCCTCCTATCCTATCTTGCAGATGAGGAATCCAAATTTCAGAGGGGAGAAGTAATTTACCCAAGGTCACACAGCAAAGGAACAGAATCTTCCCTACTATTACAGCAAATGCACAAGGACTCTTTTTTCCTAAAGGGTTCAAACCATCTCACAGCTGGTAATTTTAAATCCAAATAGGTCTCCAGACTACTCACTCTCTAGGGTTGAGTCCTTTTTAGAGTGGGCACAAGCCCCTCAAATTCATCAAGGCCCCCACAATCCTAGAATAAAATCTCACCATCTGTGAAGCCTGCCTATTCATGTGTGCAATAAGCTAGATTCAGGCTGAGCTGACATTTCCTTTTAACATAGCAGTCATTCTCATCCCTGGCTGAACATTACTGTTACCTCAAGGAGCTTTTAAAAAAATATTGATGCCATGGCCACCAGATCTCCAGAGATTCTGGGAATTGTTGTTAGTCTTGTTAACTTCCAAGGTGATTCCAATGTGTGTCTAGGGCTGAGAACCACTGGTTAATAAAACAATTCAGCCAACCAAGGCAAACATGCACAAAGATGTTCCCAAACTTTCTCAAAACCAAATATATTGTTTTAAAGCTACATCTATGATGCCCTGCTTTTCCAAGAAGGGGAAAAGAAAAGTGATGGTACACAAAATCTACAGTTGTGGCACTGGCCCTCAGCAAATCCTGGACCTAGTTAAGAAATATATAGTTTATGGGTACTGAAAGAAAATAGGGAATTCTGGAGCCTGCAATAGGATTTACCAGGATTAAGATGCCAAGTGACTCATACTCCTTTCTCTGATGAGGTCATTGGCTTGGTAGATGATTGATAGAAACCTAGAATACATCTTGATGTCTACAAAGCATACAAATCTATCATGACACGTTATCCTCATTAACATGTTGGTAAGATAAATGAGGGTAGAGCCCAATGGATTCTGCACTGGTTGACAAGATATATACAAAAGTTAATGGGCTGTAATTCCAAGAAGGGGCTCTGGTGAGATTACCTCCATCATATTGAACATTTCTTTGAATCAACAATTTGGGTAATACTTATTCAATTTCCAAATGATGCAATGATAAAATAAACTGTTAATCTATTTCATGACATAAAGAAAAAAAATTTAAACCCCTCCCCAAAAGCAAGAATAGACCAACCAAGGGAAATAAAGTTTAACTGATGCAATGTTAGAAGAGACCGCTAATTTGTTGCACAGTATAAAGAAAAAATTTTTAAACCCATAAAAAGCTAGAATGGACTAACCAAACAAAATAAAATTTAATGAATTTGGTTCAAAAAAGCCTCAAAGAACCAATTTCACAACAGAGTAGGAGACTGGACTAGACAGCAAAGCATTTGAGCTTACAATCCCAAAAGGTAGTACAATGGTTCCTAACGCTGGCTACACATTTGAATTACCTTAGGGAGCCTTAAATTTGAAATTTAGAGGGAAAAAAAAGCTGTCAAGGACCTATCCAATTAAATTAGAATCTCTCAGAGTGGGGACCTGGCATGGATATTTAGGAACTCCCCAACTGATCTGAATGTTCAGGGAGGGTTGAGAACCAGTAGAATGCTACATTATTAGATATTTCACAGATAGATCAAAGTCCCTTTGTACTTCATCCTCATCAAGTGGCATCTGGACTAGCATAATCAGTTCTGAGCAGCACAGCTTAAAAGAAATATACAAAAATAAGAGTACTTCGAAAGGAAGGACAATTGTATGAAAACGGCAGTTCCTTAAAAACATTTTGTATTTTAGTCTTCACCAATTCACACTGCCTTTCTCCTTAAAGATCCCAAATATTAAGTTTTCACAAGACTAAAGGAAACCCTTTGATGTATATTCAAGATAAAAAGTCAGTATTTTACTTAATAAGGAATTCTGTGCAAAATTGCTGTAAAAATTAAAGGTACGAAAAAGTACTAAAAATGTAAGCCAGCAAACTTGAGGAAGCTAATATGACTTCAGGAATGACTCACACACCTCCCTCTTTGCCTGACTTCATTCAGCTTCACACTAGCTGGAAATGATCAACTCCAACTCTCCCCACTCTCCATTTGAAAGGCAGACCCACGTCCATCTCACCAATGTCTCTGACCTTTACTTACCTCATCTGTAACACAGGGAAAAACAATCATCTCTACCCACTTCATAATGCTGATGTGATGCACAAAATTAGAAAATATGTAAAATTACTTTGTCAACTCCATAGGCCCATGAACTGACAGGAGGTCACTAGTAACTGTCATTACCGGACTGTATCCCAAGTCTTCTCTATCTTCTAGGCCTTTACCCCTTAATAGTTTTTCTTTGGTGCCAGGGCAAAGCACAGTTAACTAAATACTCTTGAGAGTTAGACCCACCTAATGACAGGAGACACTCTAGGCAGATATCAGAAGAGCTAAGCTTTGATCAAGGATTCTTAGAAAATCAGAGCCTCAGTTGGACTTAGAAGAAGTTGCAGAGTTACAAATAAGAGCTAGAGAATATAAGATTCCCCACCTCTATCCCACTTCTTGAGGCAAAGCTAATGTGGGGCTGGATCCAGATGCTTTGTGTGAGATCTTCTGAGAAGGTGGTTATTTTGGAAGAATAGGTTCAAGTCCCAATCATGTGTTCATCCAGAAAAAACACTCCATAGGCCAAAGGGAGCAGAGGCCAAGATAACAGACAAAGCTGGAAGGACATGCTTTAGCACCATCATTGCAACTGTGAGACTGTGCCCTCTAGTCAGAGCCAAGTGCTCTCAATCTGGGCCTCACCACAGGGCAGAAGAGTACCTCACTCACAGGTTCACGGGAATCTCTCAGCTCCCTAAACACTTAATCACCACACAAGTGAATGAGAAAATCAGCCAAGGCCCAAGACCTGTTCACCAGCCCCACAATCAAAATGGTCTTCCTATTTGCCCAGCCTTCCATTTAGAAACTATTCAGAGACCAACAACCTAGAAACAAAACTCCCCAAACTCCACATTAGAGCCAGATTGGGCATTTTCCTAAGCCACAGACAAAATTGGGGCATACTACACAAATAGATGCTACAGGTTCTGGCAGGGGCTGTCTCAATGGGGGAAAGGCACTGCTCAGTTTGTTCCTACCACACTATCCCTCCACCTCCTCCCTGAATCAGCCAAAAGTCAGAGTGGAAAAAAATATTTTTCAGGGCCTACAGACTTCCTTGCACTGAAAGCTGGGCTGTGAAATGACTCAGTTAATCTTAAGAAGGCATTTGGAAGAAAGGAGAAAGGAATTTGAACCCAGGAGCTTTCCAATAAACAGTCCCCATGGCTAAAAGTCGGCTAGGCTCTGTATGCCTTCTGTGGACGTGTTTTCTAGGCATTTGCAGGCAATGGGGATCTTGTTCTTTTTTTGTCCATTTCCCCAAAAGCATCTCTCTAAGTCTTGCTGGGCTCCAGCTCCCATTTTCTAGAGGCCTTTGTGCCTGGACCTTTAAAGGGTGGGCTCTGGAGCTCAGCAGGAACTGAGTAATGCAGGAGGTTGCTAGGATACTGGTAAAGGGCTGTTCCAGAATCCCCTGGTGGGGAGCTGGAGGGGAAAATTTCTGAGCTAGAATTTTGTGCATCCTAAGAGCAAAATCCTATCCTCTACCCAATGCAGTCAGAGAGGAAGAAAGGGAACTAGAAACTTAGTTGGGAAAAGATGGGATAAATCAGAGAGGAAAAGCCCTCTTCTCTTCCATCTCCCCTTCCACAGTAGGAATGGGGGCAGAGTAGATGAGGCTATATCAGAGGGGAGAGTAAATGGAGAAGGGAGAAGATGAAGAGACAGAAGAGGGAGGGAAAAAAAGTAAAAATGCAGAGGGTTCCGCTCTTCTGGGCTGCATTTTTCATATTCTCCCACTCTTCTCTTTTTGCATATCCTCACAAGTCTGAAGGAGAAATGCCAAACCTTTAGGATTCACACAAGTAAAAAGCCACACTGCCAACTTTGGTTCTCTACTTCCCAAACTCCCTTTTAGCTGCTCTTGGGTGGCCTGCCATCTGGCTAGCAACATCCCCTTACTTGCCTAGAGATAAGTTAATTTGAAAAATGCTTACCCATTTTGTCAACTAAATTACTGATGGAAATACCCCTTTAGCCTGAGGGGTTGTGAAGTAGCAGGAGAAGTGGTAGGGGAAATACCCATCCAGTCTGGCACCAGTCAAATCTTTACAGGCCCTAGCACAAGGAGCCCATTCAGAACTGTGGAACACTCAATGCATGCCCTGCTGTTCTTCCTCATTCCTAGAACAACCAACCCCCAGCAACATTCAAGAGTGTACATCCTCTCCCCTACACACACACACACACACACACACACACACACACACACACAGAATGGTGTGCATACACACCATAAACATACTGTCACACACCCTACACACATACATTCCCAAAGGTTCTCTGCCAAGGGTCTGTCAGGCACTCAGAGGTGAAAGTTGTGGCATTTCATAACACTATTTTGTCACAAACCTGGCTCAAAGACTAGACTTACAGAACTCTTCTCACCTTAAAGGGGGGGGGGAAGCAAAAAGCATTCCATTGCTGTAATCCAGTTTTCTTCCCACACAGCTAGGTAAAAAATCTCTTAGGTAAAACTTAAGTTTCACCAGATACCAGCAATAAGGTATTTCCTCCCTCCACCCCATCACCCATTGCTTAACATTTCATTTTTCTTTCCACTTGTCTTTCCAGTTGATCGTCCTCTGATTTCAAGTGCATATGGGCACCCAAAATCACAAAACGCAATAACTTGGAGGTTACCTAATCCAACCATCCTCAAAAGCCAATGTTACAGGGAACCCCAAACACATTGAGAAGGAAAAAAAATTCCCAAGGTCAAATAACTGCTCAACAGACAGAACTCAAGTCTGTAGCTGCCCAGCCTGGAGATTTCCCTGTCCAATGTGTCTCAAAACAAAGTGTCCAGCCAAAATATAAGCTTACTTTAGATAATACCACTAGAACTAAGGATGTGTGTGTGGTGGTGGCGGGGGGGGGGGGGGGGGAGGGGGTGGTGACGCTCACAAGATTCTCTTTGCAAAGAAACAAGTTCAGGTCAATCCAGACCCCCCCCCCAAAAAAAGGGACCGAAAAGTAAATAATAAGAATTAATACCACCAAACTTCCCAGATCATGCTTATACTATGGTACCAACAGAATTAAAAACAAACAAAAACAAAAAACCCTTTTACCCAAATCAAGCCAAGAGCACACCCTGAGGCTCAAAACCTCTTCGGACGAAATTAAATAACACTTTCTGGGTTCTGAGGTCAGGGCAATTTCGAGAGCCCCCTTCCCAGCCCCTTTCCCTTCATAGTCATTTCCAAAAATATTGAACAACAGGATATGGAACCTGACAGCACAATGGCAGCAGTTCCGTACATCACACAGGAGTAGTCGCCCACATGGGTTCAGGGGGAACATGCATGTATACTGTATGTGCCCTGATTCATTTCTACATGGGCCAGAAATGGCACTATTTCAAGTCAGGTAAGCACAGAATGAGGACTACCTGCCAATCAGTGGGTGGAAGTGGAGAGAAAATAAATATGCACATTGGCATCACAGACCATTTTTTCCTGGCTTTTCCAAAGGTGTTCTTAGTGGAAAGAGAAACATAAAATAATAACAATAGCAATAATAACTACAATCACCACCATCTGACAGAAATGCAAATATATGTCAAAATTGAATGTTACTTGTAGTTCATGCCTTCCCCAGCTCTCATCCCATTCCATCCAGACTTTTTTGGAGGGGGAGGGTGCTCAAAACTCTCAATTTAGCATGATATATACTTTCATTTTGTTATGGAAATCTTTCCATTAGCGAGACCTCTGATCTTAAAGAACAAGGAAGCAAACAAAAACCATCACTTTCTCATTAGCACTAGCAAGTTCTATTTAAAATGTAGTTCAAGAACATCATGTAAATGAGAATATCCAAAAGAGGCATATACAAATACCATTATTCCCAGGGTGGTTAAAGAGCTGGCTTTTGTTGTTTTTCAGAGGACACGCAGAAAAAAATCCACAAACTCAAATCCAATGGTACAATCTTCTCTGGGAAAAGGAAGCTAAACAGCTCTTATCAAGGTCTTCTCTTGCCAATTCATAAAGATCAGAGAAGGCTCTTATGTCTCAGTCCATGATTCCAAAGAAATTGACATTAAATGTTTTAATAAATGCTTTAAAGGTGGATTCTTTCCAGACTGTAAACTGTGATCCCTGAACAGCAAATTGAGAGTCAAATGACACAGTCACCAACTGCCAGCTCACTGCACCCCACCGCATCACTTCTCAAATTCTCACTTCTCATTAGAAACTAAAGAATCATTTTCCTTAAATTCATTCCTTGTATCGATTTTTTTTCCCTCTAAACATCCAGCACAGGGCTGTCTTTCCTTAAGATGTCAAAAATCCATCACACTCTTCCCACACCCCCCTTTCTCCACAAACAAACCCAAATTCACTCCTGATGGCAGGAGAAAATTTTTGACTAAAATTCCCTGATGGAATTTAAAGGTAGTTTTCAAGAAAATGAGTTGACAAGACACCACAAACAGCAAAGCCACTGTTTAAGGACGCAGATCTTGTTCCGTGAACGTCACATAGATGGAGAATGCACACACACATGCACACTCAAATAGAATGCATTTCTTTATCAACAATTTTACTCAAGCAATAAGCAACTACATTCACAGGCATATTTAAAAGACAAGACATGACAAAAGATTTAGGGAGAGATAATATACCAACGTCATACATATCACAGCGAGGCCATGTTGAAGCTCAAAACGTTTTCCCCCCTGAGTAAGAAAGCTTGCTCTTTCTCTCCCTTCCTTTCCCTGTCACTGTCTGTCTCTGTCTCTGTCTCTCTCTCTCTCTTTTTTTTTTCTCGGTGGTTCTCGGGATGAAATCAAAGCGAGAGTTCGCCACAGCTCAGGAGGCTGGACTCCATTCAGCGCGTTCCCAGGAAAAACATGAGTATGACATTGACAAGCAGGAGGACTACAATCACGGCAAAAACAACTACAGTTTGCACATCCAGGGTCATGGTGCAATGCAGAACACTGTAGTGTTCCAAGTGGGGGGCCGGCAGATTGGGAGATGTCAGTCTCTGTTCTGTCAGACTGTCCATACAGCCACCATGCTAAAAAGGAGAGGAGGAAGTCGGATGGTTGGGGATGGGCTGGGTCTGGCGCCCGAGTTTGGTATGGGGTGGGGGGGGATGGGGACAGGGGAGATGGCTTTCCCCCTTCTCAGGATTGGGCTGATCTTTCCTCCCTAGCTGAGAAATCTTAGCTCACGCTGAAGTCGGCAGAGTCCAGCATTCTCTCTCAGGCGCCAAGGAAGAGGCAAAATCCTGGCTTTCAAAGGGAAATGCGGAAGGAACCAGTGTGAGGTTCTCAGGTGCCTGATCGGTCTGTCCGGGCGTGCGTCTCCACCTGCTCGGCTATAAGTCAGTCTCAGTCTCCCCCTACTCCCTCTGTAACGCTCGCTTTCCTAGCTTGCTCGCTTTTCTAGCCAGGTTGCTCGCTCTCTCCGCGGGGTTCCCGGTTGCCAGCCTCTCATTTAAAACCTGCCTTGCTGGTTCTCTCCCTCTCCTCTCCCCACCCCCCCCCAGGCCGTAGGCGGCCTTTTTATTCACCTAGCTACTGTGGGCGCCTGCGTGAGGCACGACCCGTGCTGCTGACAGTCCCGCGGGCCAATAGCAGGTGCTACAGCCTCGCGTTTACTCGCTGGGTTGGGCGGGACTTAAGCTGGCGTGCTAGCGGCGGTAGCCAATCGGCAGGCCCAAGCCCCCGGACTAGCTAGAGCCAAAGGCTGCGGGTTCTGGTGTGGGGGTGGGGAGCTTGTTGGGGGTGCGTTGAGGGGTATGTAGGGAGGGGGAATGGAGGGAGCACAGGAAAGTGGGAGGAAGGGAGAAGGCATGGAAGGGAGAAAGGGAAAGAGGAATAAGGGGAGGATTATGGGAAGCAGGGGGAAAAGAGAAGGAAAGAGGAGGGAGAAAATATAGAGGATAAGATGAAGAAAGAAAGGTGATGGAAAGTAAGGGAGGAAAGGTTGAAGAAGAAAAAGAAATGAAAAAAAAAAAGCATAGGTGGGGAGGAGGCATGCCTTGGCAGTCACGTTTTTTTGGATTCTGGGCCAAGAAGAAAGCAAAGGTGTCTTTGGCCACTGTTTAAGTATTTATAGACAACTCGTTTTTTTTTTATTATTTTTTAATGTTTATTTATTTTTGAGAGAGACAGAGACAGAATGTGAGTGGGTTAGGGGCAGAGAGAGAGGGAGACACAGAATCCGAAGCAGGCTCCAGGCTCTGAGCTGTCAGCACAGAGCCCGACAGAGGGCTCGAACTAACGGACTATTATTTCATGACCTGAGCCGAAGTCGGACGCTCAACAGGCTGAGCCACCCAGGCGCCCCTATAGACAACTCTTAATTAGCTGTGCACATTAAAAAAATCAGTGCTGTGGATAGAACCACAAGGACACACTACAAATACACACTGCCATCCCTCCATTTACAGGTCAATTTCCTTTCCTGTTTATGGTTTCTTTAGACTATGACTGTTTGCAGCTAAGTACTGTGAAGGGAAGCCAACTTTGCAGTGGAAAAGCTTCTACAAAATTTGAAATGTACTTGTAATCACTGTGCTCCTGCTCTGTGTTCCTGACCCTATATCTAGAACTAGGGGAAAAGCACTCGATAGAGACAGAAAGGTTTCAGATTTACTCCCAGCCCAAATTCAGCCTTACTTTATGACTTTTGGGCCACTTCTTTCCCCTCTCTTGGCCTCCATCTCACTTCTGTCACATGAGGACTTAGACCTATCAGAAAGTTCAGTGACACCTCTGGACCCTCACCTCAGAAAAATACATGCAATTTCAGCAGGCTCCTGGGCCCTCAAGAACCCAGGACTCCTTTATACAGATCTCTGAAGGCCCTTCTTCCTCTTTCATTCAAAAACTATAAAAGTGAATAGATAGATATTGGTGGAGGGGGCAGGAACTAGATTAAACAGGAATAGAAATTAAATTCTGGAACTCCTAGAATACTATAGACTCTAAGAGGAATGAGTATTGCTATCTATTCTTTATAAATTGTTGAGGCTAGAACAACCACCTATCTTAACTAGATGACTGGAAATTCTGAATGAATGCCGGCTATAAACAAAATGGCCCTTAGCCTGCAAGATCGAATAAAAAGAAGTCCCCACTTCAAAGGTTTTGGCTTATAATATCACCTATGAATGATTCATGCCTAAACAAACAACACAAAACCGTGAATCAGATCAAGCTTCTAGATCCAATTACCAATTTATAGAACACACAGAAGACAGAAAAAACATATTAAACTATAATGTGGAGGTACACATTAAAAAAAATATAGGACCAACAACCTGAAATTTTAGCAAATAAATAGGAAGAAAAAAGTATGACTCAAGTGAAACGTGTGTTCTGATTTATGTGCATACACACATATTTGTGACATTTATGACACAATTGGAAATTTGAACAGGCTGGATACTTGATGATATTAGGAATCACTATTAGTTACTTAGATGTGATAATGATAATGTGGCAAAGTTTAACAAAATGGAGGCAATAGGAGTAATCTTTGTGACCTTGAATTTGGCAATGTTTTCTTAGATATGACATGAAAAACACAAGCAACAACACAATAGATACATTGGACTTCATCAACATTAAAAACTTCTGTGCTTCAAAGGATACTATCAAGAGTATGAAAAGACAACCCACAGAATGAAAGAAAATATTTGGAAATTATATATCTGATTAGAGACTTTTACCTAGAATATATAAAGAGATCTTACAAGTCAATGATAAAAAGAATAACCAACTTAAAAAAAACTAGCCAAGGTTCTGAATAACATTTTCCCAAAGAAATAGTCAATAAGCACATGGAAAGATGCTCAACATATTAGCTACCAGGAGAATTCAAGTCAAATGCAGGAAGTGCAAATGCAGGATATTTACTACAGCATTATTTGTAGAAAGATACCACTTTACATCCACTAGAATGGCTACAATAAAAAAAGCTACATAATAACATAATTCAGGAAGATATGGAGAAATCAGAACCTTTATAACACTGCTGGTGAAAATGTAAAATGATGAAGCCACTTTGGAAAACAGACTGGTCAGTCCTCAAAAAGTTAAACATAGGGTTATCATTTGACCCAGTAATTCCACTTCTATGTATATATCTAAAAGAAATGAAAAAAAATGTCCACACAAAATCTGGTACATGAATGTTCATAATTGCATTATTCACAATAGCCAAAAGATGGAAAAAACTCAAATAAATGTCTGTCAAGGTGAATGGATAAACAAAAGTGGTATAGCCATACGATGGAATATTATTCAGCCGTAAAAAGGGATGGAATACTATTACTGTAACAACATAAATGAACTTTGAAAATATTATGCTAAGTGAAAATGCCAGAAACAAAAGGCTTTTGTATGAATCCACTTATATGAAATGTTCATATAATTGTGGTTTAATGAAGCTTTTGTTTCACTTATATATAAATATAAATGTGCTAGATTGTGATGTAAAATTTATTTCTTGTAGGAGGTAATGCCAAAATAGTTTTTAAACTATTAGCCACTCTGCTATATTATGTTGAGACAGATACTAGTGATCAGAACAGTACCATAATGTAAGCAACCAGAATCTTTCTCCTTGCTTTTTTTTTTTAAAGTTTTTATTTGAATTCTAGTTAGTTAACATACAATGTAATATTAGTTTCAGGTGTATAGTATAGCGATTCAACACTTCTATACAACACCTGGTGCTCATCACAACAAATGCACTCCTTAATCCCCATAACCAATTTAACCTGTCCCCCCTCACCTCCCTTCTGGTGACCATCAATTTATTCTCTATAGTTAAGAGTCTGTTTCTTGGTTTGCCTCTCTTTTTGTTCCCCTTTGTTCAGTTGTTTCATTAAATTTCACATATGAGTGAAATCATACAATATTTGTCTTTCTCTGACTTATTTTGCTTAGCATTATACTCTCTAACTCCACCCCTGTCATTGCAAATGGCAATATTTCCTTCTTTTTTATGGCTGGGTAATATTCCAGTGTGTGTGTGTGTGTGTGTGTGTGTGTGTGTGTGTGTGTGTGTGTACCACCTCTTCTTTATCCACTCATCAGTTGATGGACACTTGGACTGTTTCCATAATTTCACTATTATAGATAATGCTGCTATAAACATTGGGGTCCATGTATCCCTTTGAAGTAGTATTTTTGTATTCTTTGGT
The DNA here is from genome assembly GCF_018350155.1 of Leopardus geoffroyi. Lineage (NCBI taxonomy): Eukaryota > Metazoa > Chordata > Mammalia > Carnivora > Felidae > Leopardus > Leopardus geoffroyi. The sequence goes on from NC_059343.1 coordinate 51,132,740, forward strand.
TACATACCTAGTGATGCAGTGCTGGATCACAAGGTAGTTCTATTTTTACCTTTTTGAGGAATCTCAAAACTGTTTTCCATATTGGCTGCACCAGTTTGCATTCCTACCAACAGTGCAAGAGGGTTCCTCTTTCTCCACATCCTTGCCAAGACCTATTTTTTCTTGTTCTCCTTGACTTTGAAAGTGCAATCATATCCTACCTCCACTTCATTTTCTACTACCCTTCAATCCCTGTAGCCTGTCTTTCACTCTAATCATTTCATAGGAAACTAGAACTTCTTGTGAATGTAAACAAATGACCAACCTGTTACTAAATGGCATGGCCAATTTTCCATTTTTATTTCCCCTGACTTCTCCCCCTCTTGATTTCATTGATGCCTTCCTCCTTCCTGAAATGCAACCTTTGCTTTGGGGACACTATCCACATGATCTGTCTGGTTATACAGTCTTTACTTCATGCCTGGGTTCTTCATTCATTGATTAAGGCCATGATTTCTCAGGGTTTTCTAATCTCATTCCACTTTTCTTCTCATTCCACACTTGCACTGAATGGTGGACCCATCTCCCAAAGCTTGAACTACCACCTACATTACACACTGATGCACCTCTTTTTAAAAAAGTTACTAGACACGAGGGGGAACAAAACCGTTGCTGGCCTGGAGCTTACAACTCTCTGCTGATGACTCCCAGGTAGTTCTCTTGAATTCCAGAGATGAATTTCCAACTGCCTTCTGGATATCTCCTCCCAAATATCTCACAAGTATGTCAAACTTAATAAATCTAAAATTGAAACCATCTTCCCCCATCCCTGCCAGCTTCCTCCTTCCCCTGAGTTCCCTGTCTTGTAAGAATTCCTCCTTGCCAAAAACCTGTGAGATATACATAAGTCTTGCCTGTCACTCATCTTGCTTCCAGCCAACCAACCAGTCTTCCAAGTCCTGGTGAGTCTTTCCCTCTTTAATATCTCTTGTGTCCTTCCTCTGTTTCCCTGCTGCCAGTACCTTTAATCAGTGCCTCACCATCTCTGATTCTATTACTATCCATTACTTGGTTTCTTGTGCTGCTCTCTTCCCAATTCAGCCTCTACTCTCCTGTCCAAATTATCTCTCTCAAAAGCAGAACAGCTCTTATCAATCCGATGGTGGATACTATAGATTGGGTGCTCAGGATCCATGTCATCCTCTTTCTAGCCTGCCTTCCTATATTGCTGAAAAGCTCAAAACCAAAAACCTACCATAGCTTGTCATTTCTCAGGCTCCTTTTCATCCAGTGTTCTGGATGTGATTTATTTCTGGTAATCATATGCACATGCACAATATTTGGAAGGAGGTAATGACGCAGAAGCCATATTTCTGCTGCTTCTATTGGCAAACACAGTGATGGAGATTTTAGGGTTTTCTGCAGCCATGTTACTTTTCCATAGACCCCAGTGTTTGGTTACTAGCTTTGTATATTTAGGGAGCCAGATTTTTTTTTTGCCACTGAGGATCTGGAAAGCATAATGATACTCTAGTCAATAGTTAAGGCAATGGCAGATTCTTGATTCTTGGACTTCAGATAAAGTGGAGTGTTTCCAAAGCCCCTGATGCCTCACCTTCCTGCTTGTAGCACAGAAAATAGCTCCCCTTGTATTCTGAGAGTTATTCCTGGAAGCCCAGCCTAAAGGTCGCCCCTCCAGCCTTTCCACCAATTTTGGAAGCACATCATTTTCTGTATTAGGGCTCTTTCTACTGAGAATAGCTAGAGTGATTTAATTTCTGTAGCTGAACCCTGACTCATGTAACTTCTCTGCTTAAAGGCTTTCCATAACTCCGTACTGCCTTTAAGTTAAATTCTGTATTATGCCATACAGTTCCTTGCCAGTCTGGTGTCCTTTGGTCTTTCTAACCTCAACTTTCACCAATGCCCTCTCATTCTCCATCCTCCAGCTGAACAGAACCTACTATAGTTCTCATAATCATCAGGTTCTCTTGCCTCAAGAACTATGCAAATGTTGCTACCCTTCCCCAGCTCCCACCTCAAAACTCAGTTCACATGCCACCTCCTCCAGAAGGCTTTCTCTTATGTTCTCCCTCAAAATTATTCTGGATCATATTCTTCTCCTATAAGGCCCCGTGTTTGCCCCTCGTGGAATACTTATTAAACTGTATTGTATTTTTTTTCTTGTTTGTATCCTGCACTGGATTGTGGAACTAAGAGGGCAGAGACCATGCCTGTCTTGTTCACTGCTTTCTCTCCCATGCCCAGCACAGTGCCTAACACTTAGAAAGTGCTTATTAAACATTTGCTGAATGTATGAATGTTTTCTTCATCCACTTCTTTCCACTCATAGAATCATATCTTCCAACCACAGAAGGCAATACTTCATAATACTTCAGAGAAAATCTAGTCTGAACACTTATGTCCTAGGTTAGGAAACTGAGGCTCAGAGAATGGAAGTGACATGGCCAGGATTATATAGCTAATTGCTGGCAAGGCAGAAACCAAAACCCTTGTCTCTTGAGTCCCAAACGTACTTTTGAGAGATTTCAGACTCTGGAGTATGACATTTGATCCCAGCTCCATCCATGGCAGTTAGTGTTCTGAGTGAAGTGATTGCCTGACTCTGCTCACAATTTCAAAAAATAATCGAGTCCCCCATATTTCAAGTAGTAGTACTCCCACTCCATAGCCAACCTTTCTGATGACAAATATCAAGAAATCAGAGAATTTTTGGTATAGCAAAACCCCTCTTCCATCCTTCATTCCCTTCTGCAATATTCCTACCAAATAGTTATCCAGTCTCAACTCTAACACCCACAACAATGGAGAGGTTCTTCTCTCCTAAGACAACCCAATCATCTCTGGAACAATCTCAGTTAATAGAAAGTTCTTCCATCTCTTTGAGCCAGATGTTATCACCACTTCTACCACAGCCACTGCTGAGGAGCTAACCACTCCATGAGATGGTTTGGAATATAAATGCTCCAGGGAGGCACCTGGCTGGCTTAGTCAGTAGAGCATATGACCCTTGATCTCAGGGTCATGAGTCCAAGCCCTACATTGGGTGTGATGCCTACTTAAAAAAAATTCTGCAAATCCTGGAATATAAACACTCCCAAGCTCACACTAAAATTACTATAAGCACCCAGTATATTTCTTAGGAACTGAAGACCACTCATTAGATAATAATAAACACTTATAAAGTGCTAACTCAGCACCAGGCAAGGTTCTAAGCTCTTTACATATATTATCTCTTATTCCTCACAACCACCTGATGAGATAGATACTATTACTGTCCTTATTTTACATATGATGGAACTGAGGCATGGTGGTTAAATAACTTTCCCAAAGTCACATGGCTAGTCAGTAGTGGAGCCCAGATTTGACTCTAGAGCCTATCCTCTTACACACTGTGCTATATAAGTGCTACTAAGTAACACATGTCCCATCTCCCAACAGCATCTGACAAGATGTCTCTTGGGTCACAGGAATAAAATGTTTCAATGTTCTGAACTGAGTTCTAGTGGCCTACCTCCCAGGCAAGATATTTAAATCTTAAATCTTTGCTTTCTCTTAGGGAAAAGCCAATGCCTAGTTGTCTTTTGCCTCTTATGGTTCAAACAACTCCCAAAGTTACACTTCTTCCAGGAAGTACAACCAAGGAAAGTTCCACATTTTATTCTGACACCCACTGCTACTCATTTATTGCCATTCTGCCCCCACCCCAGCCACCTAATAATCCCCAATGCTTGCCACAGGCAGTCTGAAGATATTGAATCCTATATGTTTATTGTCTTGGCTACTGATATGAATAGATGTTCTTGTACATTTGTGCATGTCAGACTCATTTAAGAGAATCAGCTCCCTGAACACAGAGACTCCTGGTTAGTTCAATTATTCAGCACAGAGATCACTGCATCTCCAAAATTAAATTCAATAAGCACTTATTTTTTTAATTTTTATTAATTTTTTATTAAGTAAACACTATCACCAATGCTGGCCTCAAACTCACAACCCTGGGATCAAGAGTTGTATGTTCTACTAACAGCCAGCCAGGTGCCCCAATAAGGACTTATTCTGACAATGATGGGGGTACAGAGAGGCTGTCAGGAAGCTTCTGTCTAGTGGGAGACATAGTCACAATGACACATAATTTCCATGTCATACAGTAAAGTGTCCTAAGAATAATCAGATAATGAATAAAGTTGTTGGTGATTATAGAATGAATCATAAAATTTTATACTTAAAATGGGAATACAAGTTCATTTCCTCCCAACCTCCCTATATAGTAATACTTTCTACAGTATATGTGATGAGGTAAAGGGAATAGAAGAGGAAGAAGAGGAAACACCTACTTTAGGCATGCATGGTGCTAGGCTTTTCAACATACCATTCTATTTAATCCTCCAAAGAAGCCTGAAAAGAAAGAATTGTTATCACTATTTTAAAGAGTAAGGTTCAGAATGTTTACATCATTTGCCCATAGCCATACAGGTAGGATGTAGCAGTAACATGATTTAAATAAAGATATCTTTCCAAAGCCCACTATTTATGATGAGTTTTGTCCAGCAGCAGTTTGAATATTTTCAGTAACAGGAAACTCACTCTGAAGCATTCATGGTCATTATTCATTTTAAGCTGAAATTCATTATTCTGTGGTTCCATTTGTTAGAACACTATCTCCTGGACCATACAAAAAAAAGCTAAGTCCTAAACAATAGTCCTCTTAAAGTGTTCAAACTCTTATTCTTCCTGAACAACCCCTTCTCTCTGTATACACAGCACACATGTACGGTTCAAACTCTGATCCCTCCTGGACAACCAAATTTCTCTCTGTATACATAAGTGTGCGCGCGCGCACACACACACACACACACACACACACACACACAGCACTCATTCTCCAAGATAAATATGACCATTTCTTTAAGCTCTTCCATGTGGCATGGTTTGCAATCCTCCCCAGGCTGGTTGCTCATCAGTTTGTCCAACATCCCTCAGAACACATTCCCAGGTGAAAGTGACAATGGGGAGTGGGAATATCATCTGCCTTATTCTGAACACTAGTTCTTAGGAAGAGATTCCTGTGAGCTCACATTCACCTAAAATGTCTGATGTTCATGTGTGCTGCTGTGCCCTCACCATGCCTTGAGAAGTTCATGGCAAAGTGGAAAAAAAGCAGTGTATAAGAAGTTAAGACTTTCAGAAGTAAGTCCAACCTCTGCTTCTTGTTAGCTGTGTGACTTCAAACAAGTGTCTTAAATTCCTTAAAGCTCAAAAAGCTATGACTGGTTTTCAATTGTAACTTAACATAAAGTATTGTTTTAAATTTTCAACTACCAAAAAAATAAATAAATAAATTTTCAACTACCTTACCAAAGGTGTGGATGGCAAGAAGCTGGTCCCAAGTAGGATAACCTAAGGAAAGGGTGATGAGTGATTTGCTGAGGTTAAAGAATAAGGATGCATATAATTGTGTGGTTGTGAGGGGTGGTGTTTTAAGGGAGGAAACTAGACCATAGGGTTAAGAATTAGACTCTGCCTGAAGACTTTTCTCCTAGCTCTCTATAAGTTTAGCTATTTCATCTTGTCAAAAGGAATCCTTCCCTGACTACCCTCTTTAAAACTGTGCCACCTCATTGTTATCCTATTATCTTAATTTTTATTCTAGTCTTATCACTATATGAAAAGTTATATAATTAGTTTTTTATTGATTTATTGTCTCCCTGTATAAACTCTAAGCTCCATGAAGGCAGAGAATGTTTTGTTCATTGTTGTATCTCCAGCACATAGAGCAGTACTTGACATTCAACAAATATTTTTTAAATGACTGAATAACTAATGAATGAATGAATGAGTGAATAAGTGAATAAAAGCATAGCTCTGCTGACTCACAATATAGGATGCAGACAAAATGTGTCATGGAAAACATTTTCTACTGCGGCCTGTGAACACCAACTTCTGCCTCTCCCCCACCAAGGGCCTTCGTTAGTTATAATTCCTCAAAAAAAGGACTAAAAGTTCCAGATTACAGGCTGAGAATTTCAGGACCTCTTTGGTTTTCTGTTCCCAGTTGGCACAGACTCCACTCTAAACCACCAGCTGAAAGCCCTTCCCTCAAGAATCACTGCCCATACTGATCTCATGTGGCCAAAGACTATATACATATTTGAATATATACCCAAGAACATCAGTTTCCTCCTATTCCTTACATGGATTTATTTCAGGCCTGTTTTATGGGGGGTGGAGGGGCCAAGGGGACTTATTTCAATTCCATTTCAAGTATGTCATTAGACCAAACAGGGTAGAAAGGACTGATTGGAAAAGAGAAGCAAGGGTTTAAAAGCCCCTTCAGAGGAAGTACAATGCTTTCAGGTTTAGGCTCAGATCTTTCTGGAACAGCCAAACCCAGTCATGAATCAATTCAAGACTGGGATGGGCAGTGAATGCTTCCCTCAGTATCAGGCCAAGTATTTACTTTTGGAGCCTAATCTGGATAGTTCCATTTTTAGGCTTCATGATTCATTCAACCAGCTACCCTCTCCGACCCCCATGTCCAGATTATTTATTTATGAGTTTCATTTAACAGTAAACTACTGGGCAGTCAGGATACTAAATGTTCATCTTCAAATTAAGCATGAGGATTTGCTCATAGTCTCCCTTTCTTTCTTTCTCTCTCTCTCTCTGTCTGTCTGCCTCTCTCTCTCTCTCTCTCTCTCTCTCTCTCTCTCTTTCTCTCCCCACCCTCACTCTGTGCTTTAATTAAGCAAGCCAGGAATAGCCCTAGACTTAGAAGAAGTATATAGCTTGGTAGCTAAGAACTCAGGCACTAGAGCCAGCCTACTAAGGTTCAACCTTAGTTCTGCCAATTACTGTTTGTGTGACCAGGAACAAGTTTTTATTTTAATGCTAGTTAGTTAACATTCAGTGTTGTATTAGTTTCAGGTGTTCAATATAGTGATTCAACAATTCCATAAGTAACTCCAGTGCTCATCATGACACATATATTCCTTCATCGCCATCACCTATTTAATCCATCCCCCCATCAATCTTTCATTTGGTTACCATCAGTTTGTTCTCTATAGTTAAGAGTCTGTTTCTTGGTCTCTCTCTCTTCTCTCTCTTTTTCCTTTTCCCATTTCTTTTGCTTCATAAATTCCACATATGAGTGAAATCATATGGTATTTATATTTCTCTGATTTATTGCACTTAGCATTATACTCTCTAGCTCCACCCATGTCATTGCAAATGACAAGATTTCATTCCTTGTTTATGGATGAATAATATTCCATTGTTGGTGTTGTGAGGATTTCTGCATCTATGTTCATCAGGGATATTGGCCTGTAATTCCTTTTTTCATGGTGTTTTATCTGCTTTTGGTATCAGGGTAATTCTGACCTCATAGAATTACACTTGGAAGTTTTCCTTCCTTTTCTGTATCTTAGAATAGTTTGAGAAGAATAGGTATTAACTTTTCTTTAAATGTTTGGTGGAATTTGCCTGTGAAGCCATCTGGTCCTGGGCTTTTGTTTTGTGGGAGTGTTTTGATTATTGATTCAATTTCTTTGCTGATAATTGGTATGTTCAAATTTTCTATTTCTTCCAGTTTCAGTTTTGGTAGGTTATATGTTTCTAGGATTTTATCCATTTCTTCTAGGTTATCCAATGTGTTGGCATATAGTTTTTCATAATATTCTCTTATAATTGTTTGTATTTCTGTGGTATTGGTTGTTATTACTCCTCTATCATTTGAGACTTTGAGTCCTTTCTCTTTTTTTATGGATAAATCTGGCTAGAGGTTTATCAATTTTATTGATTTTCTCAAGGAACCATCTCCAGGTTTCATTGATCTTTTCTATTTTTTTTAATTTCCATATCATTTATTTCTGCTCTGATATTTATTATTCCCTTCCTTCTGCTGGTTTTAGATTTTGTTTGTTGTTCTTTTTCTAGCTCCTTTAGGCGTAAGGCTAGGTTATTTGAGATTTTTCTTGCTTCTTGAGGTAGCCCTATTGCTATAAAATTCCATTTTAGAACCACTTTGGCTGCATCCAAAAGGTTTAGACTGGTTTTTATTTCAATTTGTTTCCATGCACTTTTTAAATTTTTTTCTTTTATTTTCTGCTTGACCCATTCATTGTTTCATTTAACTTCCATGTTTTCTGGTCTTTCCAGAATTTTTACTTGTGTTTGACTTCTAGTTTCATAGCATTGTAGTCAGAAAAGATGCATGGTATGACTTCAATCTTTTTTAATTTTCTGAGGCTTCTTTTGTGGGCTAATATGTGATCTATTTAGAAAATGTTTCATGTGAACTTGAAAAGAATGTGTATTCTGCTGTTTTAGGATGGATTGTTCTGAATATATCTGTTAAATCCATCTAGTCCAGTGTGTCATTCAAAGCCATTGTTACTTTTTGATTTTCTGTTTAGATGACCTGTCCATTGATGTAAGTGGGGTATTAAAGTCCCCTACTATCATTGTATCATCATCAATTAGTTCCCTTATGTTTGCTATTAAATGTTTTATATATTTGGGTACTCCCATTTTGAGTGCACAAATATTTATAGTAATTATATCTTCTTGTTGGACTCTCCCCTTTATGATTATATAGTGCCCTTCTTTGTCTCTTGTTACAGTCTTTGCTCTAAAGTCTATTTTTTCTGATATATGAATTGCTATTCTGGCTTTGTTTTGACATCCATTTGCATGATAGATGTTTCTCCATCCCCTTTCAGTCTGCAGGTGTCTTTAGTTCGAAAATGAGTCTCTTGTATTAAGCATGTAGATGGGTCTTGGTTTTATATCCATTCTGACACCACATGTCTTTAGATTGGGGCATTTAGTATTTACATTCAAAGTAATTATTGAAAGATATGCATTCACTGCTATTTTAGTACTTGTTTTGTGGTTGCTTCTGAAGATTTTCTCTGATCTTTTCTTGTCTTTCTTTCATGGTTTGCTGGTTTTCTTTAGTCATATATTGGATTTCTTGCTCTTTTTTTCTTTCCATATTTATTAGTGGTTTTTGATATAGGGTTACCATTAGGTTTGCATAGAACCTATTCTGCACAAAACACTCTATATTAAGTTGATGGTCATTAAGTTTGAATGTTTTTAATGTTTATTCTTTTTTTTTTTTGAGAGACAGAGCACAAGTAGGGGAGGGGCAGCAAGAGAAAGAGAGAGAGAGAGAGAGAGAGAGAGAGAATTTGAAGCAGGCTCCAGGCTCTGAGCTGTCAGCACAAAGCCCAATATGGGGCTCGAACCTACAAACCATGAGATCATGACCTGAGCCGAAGCTGGATGCTTAACCAACTGAGCCACCCAGGTGCCCCAAGTTGATGGTCGTTTAAGTTTGAACCCATTCCCTCCTCTCCTCCCCATGTTTTCAGTATATGATGTCATATTTTACATCTTTTTATTTTGTAAGTTCCTTGAGTGATATTTTACAAAACATATTCATTTTTGCTGCCTCTGTGTTTCTCCTACCTTCATACTTTCACTTTTGGTCTTTCATTTCACTTAAAGATCCCCTTTAATATTTCTTGCAGGGCTGCTTTAATGGTCATGAACTCCCTTAGTTTTTATTTGTCTGAGAAACTCTTAATCTCTCTGTCTATTCTAGATTAGAGCCTTGCTGGGTAGTGTATTCTTGGCTGTAGATTTTTCTCTTTCAGCACTTTGAATATATCATGCCACTACCTTCTGTCTTGGAAGGTTTCTGCTGAAACATCCCTTGATAACTTTATGGTGTTTCCTTTGTATGTAACTGTCTTCTTTTGTCTTGCTGCTTTAATTTTTTCTTTATCACTATATTTTTCCATTTTAAGTATAATATGGCTTGTTATGGATTTTTTGTAATTTTTTTGGAGGTTCTCTGTGCCTCTTGGATCTGGATATCTGTTTCCTTCCCCAGATTAGGGAAGTTTTTGGGTATTAAATACCTAATAAAATAAATTTTCTTTCCCTTTTTCTCTCTCTTCTTCTACTGAGACTCCTATAATGAATGTTATTAAGTTTGATGGAGTCACTGAGTTCCCTAAGTCTATTCTTGTTTTGCATAATTCTTTTTTCTCTCTTTTTTTCAGCTTGATTACTTCCCATTACTTTATCTTCTAGGTCATTAATTTGTCCCTATGCTTCTTCCATCCTGCTATTTATTCCATCAAGGGTGTTTCTCATTTTGTTTATTTAGACCTTTATCTCTGCTATGTTTTTCCTTATGTTAAGTGTCTCATTGATACTTTCCACTGTTTTCTCAAGTCCAATATCTTTGTCATCATTACTTTAATTTCTATCAAGCATGTAACTTATATCTGTTTCATTTAGATCTCTGGCCATGGCCTTGTCCTGTTCTTTCATTTGGGACAAATGCCTCTGTCTTTTCATTTTGTCTATCTCTCTCTGTTAGGAAAGGCAGCTAAGTCCCTTCTTAAGTGTAATGGTCTTATGAACAAGAGGTCTTATAGTGTCCTGAAGTGTAGTGTCCCTTGTTCCCCAGGGCCTTGTGCTCTGGGGAGTGTCTCCAATTTGTGCTGCATGTGTTCTACTGTTGTATCCTAGCCACTTTATCCTTCAGGCCAGTTGTCTGAAGAAACTCTCTTTGCCTGTCATGGGCAGTGTTTGGCCCATGGCCTGAATGTGGTGAGTTTTTTTTCCTAGATGTGCTCTTGTCTGCTTGTGAAATGAGACCTGTTGCCAACACTACAAGAACCATGGCTCCACAAAACTCTCACATCAGGAGTTTCAGTGTAAGCAGGGTTTGGGGCTTGTCTTCTGGGGGAGGGTACCCCTGCAAGTGTGACTGGGAAGAGCAGTTCCATCAATGTATGGGGGCAGGGCTTGATGTAAGCAAGTAAGGTAGTCAGTGTCAGTGCTGCTGTGCTGTTTTCCACAGTTGGCCTTGTACCTGCTAAGGGGCAGGGGAGGGATGTGGCACAGGCCAGTTCCTTTCTTCTCAGAGGGGTCTGTATGTGAATGCTGGTTCTGTAGGGCACACTCCAAGATGAGCAAATAACCTTCCCACTGTGTGCCCCCAGGCACTCTTCAAATTGCTGTTTCCAGGCTGTTTGTCCCAGGGCTGTTTGTACTGCTTTCACTCCTAGAACAGCCCCAATGCCCTCTGGGCTCTCCCTGAGCCACTAACCTTTAGAACTCCAGGTTTTAAGCCTGGCTGGTTGCAAGAACTCATGAATCCAGTCCCTTTCACTTTCCAAGCCAATTGCTATGGGGAATCATCATCCATGTCCTCCCCCGTGTGCTAGTCTGTTTCTTGCCCTTTTCTACAACTGTAGCTCCCTTCCCACTGCAGCAGCCATTATCTGTTTCTCTCCCAAACTGTGTCTCTGCACTTCCTGCCTTCTTCAATGTGGCCTATTCTCTACCTTTAGTTGTGGAGTTTGTTCTGCCAGTCTTCTGGTCATTTTCTGGGGTATTTACAATTATTTGATTGTTATCTAATTATATTTGTGGGATGAAGCAAGCATAGGGTCACCCTACTCTGCTGTCATCTTTCTGCTCTCTCTCTATTTAATGTCTCTGCGCCTCACTTTTCTCATCTTAAAAATGAGGAGAATGGTATAATGCCCTTCACTTGGAGCAAGCCTCATACTCTCACTACCCTAGTTTCCTCATATGTGAAACAGATTCATACAGTTGTTGATGAGGGTTTAAAGAATCAATACAAGCAAAGCAATTAGAACAATGCTGGCACACAATAATTCTCAATAAATACTAACAAATACTATAATTTAGGGTTTGAATACTATCTCTGCCCCTAACTTTAGGCAAATCATATACTCTTTAACCCTCAGTTTCCACATCTATAAACAGGAGAAACAAATAATACCTACCAAAGAAATGATGAAATAAATGATTTGAAAGTGCTTTATGGAGTAAAAAAGTGTTTAAAATGTGAAGAATTGTTTATAGTAGAATAAGGTAGGGGGCATACTAAATGGAGATTCTACCTATTCAAGGCTCCCTGCTGCTACCTCCCAAATTCTGAATAGGCCTATTTCTCATCAGGCTCCATTTGGCAATACATGTGTGGAGAAGATTTTTCATCTCTCCCAGATTTAGTTTCCCCAACTTTAAAGTACAAACACTGTTGTGAGATTTACATGAATTCATGTGTGTGAAGGTGATTTTAAGATGCAAAACACCAAACAAATGTGAGGAATTATTATTGTATTAAAATAATAAAGGCTATCATTAATTGAACGCTTGCTATGTGAAAGACCATACCAAGTGCTTTACATATATTAAGTAATTTCATCCTCATAATAATACCAATAACCAGGTATACTATTATTGAAGTTTCACAGATAAGGTATGGTGGTTAATTTTATGTGTTAAACTGACTGGACCACCATGCCTAAATATTTGGTCAAACATTAATCTGAATATTTCTGTGAAGGTATTTTTTGATGAAATTAACACTTAAATCAGTGGATTTTGAATAAAGCAGATTATATTCCATAATGTGGGTGGGGCTAATCTAATAGATTGAAGGTTTTAATAGAACAAAGATTGACCTCCCCTGAGCAAGAAGGGATTCTGCCAGCAGACTGCCTTTGGACTCAGACTGCAACTCTTCTCAGATTGCTGGCCTACCCTGCATATTTTGGACTTTCACCTCTATATTCACATAAACAAATGCCTTAAAATCTCTCTCCATCTCTCTCTACAGATGTACATACCCACACACCCTGTTGCTACTGTTTCTCTGGAGAACTTTAATACATAGGAAACTGAAGATTAGAATGGTTAAATCCCTTGCCCACAATTACACAGCTAGTCAGTAGCAGAGCCAGAAACATAAGGATCATCTTCCTTGTTTCTGCCCTGTTCTGCATCTCTTTCAATCAATCCAGCAGCAATAAGCATTGAATCCATCTCCAAAATTGATGTTAAATATTCCCTCTTCTCCCCAACCTCACTGACTTCATCTCTGCAGCAGCCTCTTAATTGGGCTTGCCATCTCCACTTTCATCCTCCTCAATCCATTCTCTATAGATTCTTGTTAAAGTCAAATTCTCAGATTAATAAGCCAACCCCATCATTCCACTGCTTCAAATGATTCCTGTTGTACTTAGAATGAATAGCACTTGCCAGTGTCCAGCACTGTCATGTACACTGTGAGCATATTAACTCAATCCTCACAATAACACTATGGGTAGTACCATTATTATCCCCATTTTTGAAAGGGCAAAACTGAGCCACAGAAAGTTTAGGCAACATGCTTATGATCACAAAACTAGGAAGCAGCAGAGTCAGAATTGAACCTGAGCAGTCTAGTTCCAGAGTGTGTGCTATTAACCACTGAATCATACTGCTTTTGAGGATAGTTGATGCACACCCTCCCTGGGCCTACAAACTCCCTAAGCCTTCAAGGCCCTGTGTGAGCTGGTCCCTCCCTGACTCTCTGTCTTCCTATCATGCCACTTGCCCTTCTCTCCCTGTGCTCCAGTCACACTGGCCTTCTTTCTATCCCTCAAACATAACAAACTATTTCAACCTCAAGAACTATGCACATGCTATTCCTGCTGCCTCCCCTAAACTCCTCAAAAACCTCACTGTCTCTTTCTTTATTCTTTTTTTTCTTTATTTATTCTTTATTGTAATCCAAAGTTGTTAGGATCTTTCCCCAAATTTCTACACAGCTGACTCAACTTAATGTCACTTCCCTGGGTATACCAGGAAGGTCCTTCGACATAATGTTTCTTCATGACGGTAAGGCATCTCAGACCTAGCTGAATGCATTTGTTCCCCCTACCACCAACACCACTGTCTGGTTTCCATTACTGACCAGCTTAATCACTTGCACAACTAGTCATGCTCTAACACACACACACACACACACACACACACACACCAAAAATAGCATGATGAAAAAACTTCAAAACGGTGGGCTCCTAAGAAGCTCTTTTCATTATGTAATGTGTTTGGGAGCCTTTCTCAGTCGCTTCTCAAACAGAGAGTTCAGGAAGCCTTGGGCTTGGGTGGGAGAATTTGTTCCTTGTGAATGAAATTCTTATTCCATCTCTTCATGCTCAGAGAAAAGTTAGGTCTGTTCTTTTGAGGTCTGAATTCAGGGTAGAAGAGATCATATTCTGCCCATCCAAGTGTATAACCCTATATCCTGTCAGGAATAATAATTAATCCCTTTATGGATAGAGAATAGCAGAGTTAATATAGCCCTTTCCTGTCTACTCACTCATGTGATTCTCATAGCAGACTCAGAAGATAAATGAGGCTATGTAATGGTTAATTTTATGTGTCAACTTGACTGGGCCACAGGGTGCCCAAACATTTGGTCAAACATTATTCTGGGTGTTTCTGTGAGGGTGTTTCTGGATGAAATTAACATTTGAATCCATAGATTAAGTAAAGCAGAGTGTCCTCTCCAATGTGGGTGGGTTCTTTTGAATCAATTGAAGACCTAAATAAAACAAAAAGGCTGAGTAAGAGGGAACTCCTCCTGCCTGATGGCTTAAGCTGGGACATCGTGTGTGTGTGTGTGTGTGTGTGTGTGTGTGTGTGTTGCCTCCAGGTATCAAATGCAACCTTTCCCATGCTCTTACCCTCTCCATCTGTGCCACAAAAGGGACCCTCCACCACTCAGTCTTATCATGTCATTGCCCTACCTAACAAGGCAAAGCTTCTAAGCCTGGCATTTAAGGTCTTTCTTGATGTGGCCCCAGTTCATCTGGCAATAATTACTGGATCCAACCACACCACAGCACTCATAGTTTATTTCCAGAATATATGATTCCTTTCATGCCTCCGTTCTTTGCCTAATGTTGTTCCCTGTGCTGGGAACATTTCTTGCCTCACTAACTATGCCTATTCTCCACATCAAGCCAACTCTGTCATTTGAAAGGCTTGACAGTACACCTTAAATACTTTCTATTCTAGAAATCCCTGCCTAATCCTTTGAATCCCCTCAACCATGTTCCTACTCCCCTCTACTCCCACATCACCATCTTTGTACTTCTTATAGCATTTCACCCAGGCTGACTTATGGCTCCCCTACTGAATTATAAGCTCCTGAAGGCATAAACCACATCTTGTCTTGACTATCCCATACCTCAGCCTGATATAGTGCCCTGGAAAGAGTAGCTGCTTGATAAACATCCATTTTCTTAAATGACCTGTTAAAATCCATTGCAGCATTGTTTATCAGGCAAATGACTGGAGACAAACTAATTGGCCATCAGTAAAGGACCCAATAGAATCCTGTGTAGCCATACAAAAGGAGGCATATCTGCATGTACTGATATGAGATAATCTTCAAGAATATTGTTAATTGAAAAAAAGAGTCAAGC
The DNA here is from genome assembly GCF_018350155.1 of Leopardus geoffroyi. NCBI lineage: Eukaryota > Metazoa > Chordata > Mammalia > Carnivora > Felidae > Leopardus > Leopardus geoffroyi. Next base: position 51,148,054 of record NC_059343.1, read on the forward strand.
ACAGACTGTTGAATATGCTACTAACTGTATGAAGAGAAGAAAGTGTCTGTGTGTGTGTGTGTGTGTGTGTGTGTGTGTGTACATAAGTAAAATCTTGTAAAGGCATGGAATATAGACATACAAACACTTAAGAAACTTATAACAGTGGTTATCTCTAGACGACGTGACTAAGAACCAGGGGAAGGAGAAAGACTTATGAAGACTTAATTTTTACCTCAATCCCTTCTCTGCTCTTTAAATTTTGCACCAAGTGCATATATTACCTATTCAGGATAAATAAATTTTGTCATGCCCCTATTACATGGGGGAGGGAACATATTGAGATGTTATTAAGTATTGACATAAATTTCTTTTTCAGATTAGCTAGAAAGGACCCTGAGGAATGTAATATAATTAGTTGACGATTGTAATCAAATGAAGTTGTGGTTCTGAGCCAACTGGGATGGGCTCTGGCTCTGAAGGGAATATAAAAATAAAAAAAATAAACCTTTTTACAGCTTTACTCTGCTCCAGGCATTGTTCACAGTACCTTACATGCATTCACTCATTTAACCTTCACAACACTATCAAATGGGTAGTTACTACCATCTTTCCAACTTTAAAAATAAGGGGCCTGAGGAGTTAAGTAAGCTGCCTAAGACCACACAAACAATAAGCAGCCAGAGCAAGTATTTGAATGCAGGGAATCAGGTTCCAGGGTCTGTACTCCTAAACATTCCACTATGTTGCTAACACAACAGAGTGTTTCAACAGAGTGATGAAAGCTAGAGAACTCTGCTGTATCACCAGCACCTAGCAGTTTATAAACAATCAATAAATACATTGGATAAATGTGTGAATAGATGGATGGACCAATAATTGGATGTGTGCATGGGTGAGTAAATCAATGAGGGGATGAGGGATGTATAGAGGGATGGGGGTGTGTGAATAGGTTGTAGCTAGGTGGGTGGGTTGTGGAAAGAGTAAGACTTTTTTAATCAGATCTTGATTTGAAATCTGATGCTTCCCTTTATTTAACCTTGAGCAAGATACTTAAATTCTCTATCCCTGTTTCTAAGCTGGACCAGGCTATGAACTCTGAGAGGCAGGGACATTTTTCTGTTTTTTTGTTTGTTTGTTTGTTTTTCCCCTGCTATACCATACCACTGTACCCCCAATGACTAGAAGAGTGCCTGTAACATAGTAGGTTTTCAGCAAATATTTTTTAGATGAACTTATTAACTAACAAATGTGGATATTAAAACCCATTTTGTAGGGGCTAATATGAGGACTGAGATAACATTTAGTATACCTGGCATATAATAGGTGAGCTTCCCTTCCCTTGCCCCCCTGCTAATGAGGGTTGCAGAAAGCACCTTAACTGGGAATTGAGATATGTGGATTATTTTCCCAGTTACTGAGCAGCTGTACGGTCTTGAGTCAAGCACCCTCACTCTCTGACACTCAAATTTCCCAATCTATAAAATGAATGGTATTCAACATTTTGTGTAGGAGATAGGGGGGAATACAGGGCAAACAAAACCTTTTTCCAAAATCTTAAGCAACAATACAACATATAAAGCAAAAACCCAGGTGCTCTTGACAGATCAAAGGTGAGAGACCCACATTCCCGGTTACTCCTGCCCACATCCTAGAGTGGACTGGGCCTGCTCTGGCTTGGGAGAATACTTCAAAAAGAAAGAAAGAAAAAGAAGAAAGAAAGAAAGAAAGAAAGAAAGAAAGAAAGAAAGAAAGAAAGAAGAAAGAAAGAAAGAAAGAAAGAAAGAAAGAAAAGGCTCAAATTTTGTTCCCATCCTTCATTTTATCAGGCTGAACTGCATTTTGAAATACTTGGTAGTTCATCTACTGTCGGAACTTAACTGTCACTAATACCTCCCAATCCTCTGAGCTCAATATGTAGATCATCAACTGCCTATTGGATATGTCCGTATGAGTTTGTCCAAGCATCTCAGACTCAACATAGCTCACTGTGCTTGTCATCTCCCCTCTCCAATCCCTCCCTAAACACTGGTTCTTAATTTGCATTCCCCATTTCTGTGATGGATATAACTGTTCATTTGGTCTCACAAGAAGATTCTGTCGCTGGGAGGAAGCAAGAAAGGACTAGAGTATGTCAAGGCTTGATTGATCCTTCACCAGATTGATGGCAGTATTTTTACTATTGGCCATATCCATCAGGCTATGGCTCATTATCCAAAGCCAAATTCAAATCCTGAGATTCTGCATTTTTACATTGGCAAACATACATGTGAATTAACTGTGACAATGACTGCAGGTCATCTCCTCACAGTCCATTCTCCTCTTCTCCCTTTGTATTAGAAACCTTGCCCCTGATCATTGGCTGTGCACATTGCCTCCCAGTTTACATGACTACTTTCCAAGTTTCCATTGCAACTGGAAGCATCCATGTGACTCAGTTCTGACCAATGAGATATGAGGAGAAATATTAAATAGGACTTCTAGAAATATTTCTTTAAAAAGCATAACCAAATTTGTTTCCTCTTGTTTTGAACCTTCCAGTTGCCTAGAAAGTGGATGTTAATAGATGTCCTGAAAATTCCACACCCATCTCGGACCAGTAAGTAACCTCAACAATGAAAGCCAAATGCTGGGATGGTGGAGCAGAGAAGTTCCTAAAAGTTTCCTGAAGCTTCCGTATTGGCCCTGGTATGCTTATCTCCTGACTTCATTTTTTTTTCTAAGTAAGCTCCATGGCCAATGTGGGGCTTGAACTCATGACCCAGAGATCAAGAGTCACATGCTCTACCAGTGAGCCAGCCAGGTGCTCCTCCCCTGACTTCTTTCATGTGAAATAAAACCTGTGTGTTTTAAGCCAATATAAATAAATTTCTGTTATTCATAGCAGAAGCAAATCAACTATTAGACTTACCAATTAGCCATTCCATCTTACATATGCAGAGATTTCCACCAACTCCAATGTTGTGACTTTTACAAAGGTCACATGAAATTTGGCGTAGAATTTAATTCATAATTTCATATGCTTCTCCAAAGTAGAGGCAAACCAAGAGTGGGGCAATAGAAGTTGACAACCCTTAGTTCAGGCAATGAAGGAGTGCACTATCTATAAAGATTTTTTTAAAGACTAAAATGTCAAACTGTTTTTGTTGTTATCACCATGAACCAGCAATTTTAAGCAATGTCAGTAATAAAATACTTCTCCCTGAAAAAAACCTTTTTTGGTCAAAGTTCTAAAAAATTGTTGTTACTACTGAGTTTTAAATCAGCACCTTTTATTACTCATCCTTTAATAAAACTGTATTCTACATGGAAGTTGATTCAGTTGCCTGCCCCCATACACAGACTTTACATGTGTTCCTTCAGTTCATTCCACTTGCAAAGCTTTAGAATCACTCAAAGTAGCTTTGGGTGCATTTCATGTCTGTAATCCCTCTGGTACTATATGTTCCATCATTTAAATAGTAGGTTCAAAGTAAACAATGATGGCACAGGGATTGTAAAGTCAAAGAAAAAGAATGTAAGTCACTTCAATTCTATCATTTTACTTGACCAATTGGAGTTTTTATTTGTGCTTAAACTGTAAAATAGCAAAAACAATACAACTGCAATGTGTACTATTTTTGTTCAGTAAGTGTACATTTTAGGTTATATGCGAGATGTTACTGAATCTAAATATCTTTCAAATTGAAGTTTATTCCTCTTTTTCATTGCTAATTAAAAATTAAAAATAAAACAACAAAACAATTATTAGTCTAATTACTACATGATTATTACTGAAAACAATTTTGTCATATAGATTAGGGAGTATTAAAAATGATTTATTCCGGATATCACGTATGTAAGTATACCACATCTCTAAAGTAGTAATAATGCAATTAATCTTATTGTCCAGAATCCAAGAAAGCAAAGAACTGGCTCACTGGTAATCCACATAGAACCAACCCTCTATCAGCCCCATCAGAGGCCAAGAGCCCAAAGAATATCATTTGATCATTGACTTAGATGTAAAATGTCCCTGAATGCATACACCCATTCTTCGTTCATTATAGCCCCACACTCAGCCATCTGAGAATCAAGTGGGTGCTCAGGAAGGAGAGACACAAATTATTTACAAATGAAGCTGACTATAGCACTTTCACCCTCATCTAAGCCACCATTACCTCTAACCTGGACTATTGTAAGAGCCTCCTTACACCTTTTTCCTTTGCCCCACTACAATTTATTCTGTTAAATTTTAAGTCAGATTATATTCCTTACCTTCCAGAAGCTACCAATTTCACTCAGATTAAATGTCCCTGGGACATTGGTTTCCTTGCTGTTCCTTAAACAAACCAGCTGTGAGCTCTCTCTCTCTCTGTGTGTGTTTCTTATGCTTAGAAACCGCTTCTCTTAAATATCTGCACAGAGCTTGTTCCTCCATTTCCTTCACATCTCTGCTCAAATGTCTCTTAATCAGAGAGGCTGTGAGTCATCTGTCTAATATATCATTCTGCCCCCTACTTCTTTTTATCCTCTTACCAGGTTTTCTTTTACTTCTTAGCACTTAGCACCTCCTGGCATACTGTATATTAATTTGTGTAGTTGTTTAGTGAACACCCAGCCCCCAGAATGTAAGATTTATGAGAATTGGGAATTTGTTTTTGTTCAGTGCTGTCTCCCCAGAACCTAGATCAGTGCCAACTCATAGTAGATACTCTGTATTTTTGAATGAATTAACACCCTCAATAGTACCTGCAAAATAAGGTATTTTACACCCATTTCATGGATGAGAATACTGAGGATGAAAGAAGTTTGGCAATTGGCAAGTATTTCAGAGCTGAGAAGTGTAAAATCCAGGACTTCAACCTCAAACTTTTGACTCTGAGACCAGTGTTCTCTCCACTCTGGGAAACTGCGTTACAAACAGAAGTTATGAATAAATATACTAAAGAATTTACCATCAGAAGTGAACTCACAGTTTTTTAACTTTCTACTGAGACAGATTTTATTCTGTAAAATCCCTACTGATGTTTTATGTTCAAGAATCTTCATTTACATGAAGTACAGTAACAATAGTCAAATGTTCTAAAAATAAATCTCGCTGTTATAAAAGGCTTAATATAAATTCCGAACACTTTGCAAATGAAAGAACATGGAATAAAGACCTTTTGACTGGCCACATTATAAAATGGTGGTTAAACAAATACTCCCTATTTTTTTTTTTTTTTTTCATAATAAGCCATTAGTCACATTTTATCCAACATTTACTTCTAGGAATCTGAGAATCTCAGACCTGGAAGGAATTTTGGTGAATCATTAATAGCCCCATTTAACAGGTAAGAAAACTGAGGCCCCAAACATTCATACCAAAACAGTAGCAGGGCCAAAACTAGAGGCTTCCTGCCTCTAGGCTAGAATACAGTTTCTTGAACTCTGGCAAATCATTAAAAAATGATTTCATCATATAATATTCACCACTTCAGTCCCCTAAAAATATTATAATACTTCCCCATCAATCAATCTTTAATTCCATAGTCTCCACAAGGTATCTGTTACTTCCTCTTTTCTTTCACAACTGGAAAAACTTCAGATCTCTCAATTAATTTAATCTGTTGTCAATCTTCACCCCTATACTAAAATATATTTAGAAGAGGAGGGAGGTCTCACCCAGACTGAGCTACCAAAAATCCAGGGCTGGCATGTTTGTTTTTTTCAGGCAAATTTCATGGCATTAGTTCATCCTGAAGAAAGTTCTTTCTCAATATCATAACTGTTTATTCCTTTCTGTCTCTTTCAGCACCATTTGAACAGAGGATTCTGTGGAGCAGTGGGGAGGGACAATGACAAAGAGATAGAAGACTCCTGTGCTAGACTCAGCTTTTCCTTCATGGAGCTGTGTGGCCCTGGGCAAGTCTCTCCCATTCTCTGGGTTTCAGCTTTCCTGGATGGATGACAAGAACTTGAAGGTCTTTTCCTGCTCTAACCTTTTCTGATTCTACAAACACTTGAAACACCTTTGATGGGACTCTAGGGAAGGAGGGGTGTCTGAGAAGAATCTCTTAAGCCCTGATATATAGGATTATACACTGGAAGCCTTTAAAAACCACTGAAACAAAATTCTAAGGAAACCGTGAAGAAAGGAGGACAGCTTCTCTGAATACAGAACTATCAAATTGCCTCTTCCCTTCCAGAGCAGGAGCAAAAAAATTGTTAAATATCAGTTTTTCCCCAGCTGCTTCAGGCTACTTTGCTTCAGCTTCGGGTTGTGGCTGGTAGTGCAGAAGTGTGGGCTAGGATTGCCATCAGCACCTGCTAACCCAACCCACATGCCCTCCAAGACCCTCTTGCCCATGGCTCTTATTCCCCAGAGTCCCTGACCAGACTTGAGCTACCCTTGGCTGAGTCAGAGAGGCATCAAAATGCAACCACCACTTCCCCTCTCCAAGGGAAGTCATTCCAAGGTCTCCAGATGAAGAAGCGAACACCATAACATACAATGAACTATGGGAAGATAATACTAAACACATACACACACACACCACACACACACACACACACACACACGCACATACTCTTTGGATGAAGGTGGGGGTAAGGAAGAGTTCTCCTAACTGAATGAGGCTCAGACCCATTTCCAGGATGGAGGTTTCTGCAGTTTTCTGTCCTGTACAAAACCCCAGGTGTGTATAGGATGACCCCAGCCCATGCAAGCAAGGACTCCAGGGCTCCCCTATGCAGTTTCCCTGAAAGTCACTCCCTGGCCCTCAAGCTCTGAGACTGGCCAGGGTGAGGGGTACATGCAGCCTGTTTGGAGGACCATGAAGCTCTCCCATACTGCCTTCTTACAATCCCAGGCTTTTTGACTACCTTCTCCCTCTCAAACCCATACCAGATCACCGGCCTCCCTCGAGTCCCACTGTTCTCAGAGAGACCCTCTGCCAGCCCCCCTTGCCTCATTGGTCTTCCAGGTGACCCCCAATCTTATCCCACTCCAATGCGGGGGCAGGAAGGAATGGATAAAAATACGGAGCGGATGGGAGGGGTCTTTCTTCAGCAGGCGAGTGAGCAAGGGCTCCTAAAATGGCCACAGCAAGCTAGCTAGTGTTTCAAGGACGGCGGAGAGGGTGGTGGGCAGAAGCCAGGGGGCTCCCGGCAGGGCGGCTGGTGAAGGAGCTGGGGGTGGGGCTAGGGAACTGAGGTTCAGACAGGGTTAGCCAGGGTTATATGCACTCACCATTCCTGATCCGCCCCTAATCCACTGCATGGTGCCTGCTTAGTCCGGCTTCGCTGAGGCCTGGGTGGCTGGCGCGGGTTGTCTCAGGCTGGCTGGCTGGGCTGGCAGGGCTGGATCCAGTGAAAGCCCAAGCGCCCCCTCCGCCTCCCCTCCTCCACAGTCTTACAGCCCAATCCCCTCCGCCCCGGACCTCCCCTTTAGTCAGGTTGTTCCATCCCCGCTGGCAAGCTCTGCCTCTCCGCCCTGCAGCTCCAGGGGTGCTTTGCTGGGAAAAGCGTAGGAGGAGGGTCCCAACCGACTGCCTTTGTCCCCTGCCAAGGCTTCAGAACTGGGAGGCGGGGTGCAGGGAGAGGATGGGGGTAAATGACCTCCACCCAGAGAAGGCAGCTGCCACCTCTTCTTGCCCCCGACCCCGTGCTGTAGTTAGATGCTGCTTATTGCGGGGTTCCCCAGTTGTGCCAATTGTGTCGAGTCAGCGAAAAGTCCTCTCCAAAGTTGCCAGAGGTGTTGGGCCATCTTCCTGAATAATAAGATCCTGCCCTCGTGGAGCCGTGCCAATACTCTCTTGCCTCCCTTCCCCCAGCCCGCCCTCTGCCTACTCCCCTCGGATCTTCTCTCCTATTGTGTACTCCTTGGGGGCTTTCATCCTCATTACTTTCATTTTCTCAGAACAACCCTGTGAACACAGGCATTAGTATCTTCATTTCACAGATAAATGGAGGTTTAGAAAATGGAAGGGACATATCTAAGGTCACATAAAAAAGACAAAGCCTCAACTTTACCCTCTGCAGTTTTCCAAGCTTCTTTTTTGCTAGCACAAGTGCATGCGCACAGGCAAGAGCTCGGAAACCCAGGTGCACACACATATATAAACACACCATTCCAGGATTCTCCTTCACATCCTGAGGTATATGAAAGGTAGCTTGTTGGATGAATTTTCCATTTGCCTGTTTTGCTGAGAATGAGTCAAAAGAACGTCAGCAAAACAGGCAAACGGATAAGCCACCCACCTCTTCATGATGTCCCTAACTCTGAGCAATGCAACCCAGGCTGGCACCTTTACATCTGCTGAGTGTTGACATTGTTGGTCACATCATACCCATGATTATTCTATGTAGTCCTTACAATTACCCGTGAGAAGAACATGATAGGGAGTGTTAATTAGCCCCTATTACATACATAAATACTGAAACCCAAAGATTGAAAGACATTGTCCAAGGTAGCACAGCTAAACAAGAGAACAATCCAAGGTTCCTGACCCATAGGGCAAGTCAGGGAAGAATGGGATTACAAAAACAGAGGTTGCAACTTCAGCAAAAATGAATTAAAATATGACATCATAAAGAATTTCCTGAAGGTGATTTGTACAAAGACATCACTGGCATGCTACACATACAACCTTATTGTCCTCTATGCCCTAGCAGATTCTCCCCACTTCATCCAAACCATTGTTTTGGCCAGAGCTGGCCAAAGATCTAAGCAGCTGCTTTGATGAGCACCCAGTCCTGGGAGGGATATGAGCAGAAGGTCCTTTGACAAGGGATCCTTGAATCAAATGAGAGCTTAGCCAGGTTAGCCTTTCAACTTCCTCCCAAGGCTGATAGTCTAATAATTCTACAATGGTCTCCTCACTTTCTCACCTCTTAGCCTTCACTCACACTGAGCTTCTTGGATACCCATCCCCTGCCAACAGCCCAGTCAAACTGTCATGACTCTAAGATTTCTTTAAGATCCAGTACTAGACACGCTGCCTCTAGGAAGCTTCCCTGGAATACTCCAGGCTCTGGTTTTATCATCTTTTATGTAACTCCCATAGCACTATCATTTATCCTTCTCAGTTGAAAATGATATTTTACTTACTGGTCGTTACTGGCTGAATTGTGTCCCCCAAATATTTGTATGTTGAGGTCTGAACCCCCAATGCTTCATAATGTGACTTTATTTGGAGATAGTATCTTTAAAGAGGTAATTAAGTTAAAATAAGATCGTTAAGGTAGGCCCCAATCCAATATGTCTAATGTACTTAAAGGAAATTTGGACACAGATGGATACAAAGGAAAGACCATGTGAAAAGAAAGGGAGAAGGAAGCCATCTACAAGCTAATGGGAGAGGGCTTAGAAGAAACCACCTTGATCCTGGACCTCTAGCTTTCAGAATTTTGAGAAAATTAATTTCTGTTGTTTAAGGCACCCAGTCTTTGGTACTTTGTTATGACAGCCCTAGGAAACTATTACACTGGTCATGTATATGTTTTTCTATGTCTTGCCATTTAAGTGGAATTATAAGGTTTTTTTTTTAAATGGGAACAATGAATCACTCACCTTGGTATCTCCTACAATGGTGACTATCACATAGGAGATATCAAAAAAAAATTGTACATTTCATGAATGTATTCATTAAAAATATTATTGAACCTCTATGTACCAAGCATTGTGATAGATGATCAGAATGCAAGACAAAGTTCCTCATGGACATTATAATCTACTTGGAGTGGAAGGAAGATAGACAACAAATAAGTAACAAACAAGATAACTAAAGGTTGTGATATATGCCTTTAATGATTATAAACTAATTTATGTGATAATGAGTAGTCCTGGAATTATAGAAGTTGTCTATATCAATCGTAGTCCAGTCAAGAAAATAGAAAATACCCTTGGTCTTTTAAAAAGAGAGCATTTAATACAAGAAATACATCTTACTTGCAGAGCTAAAAAGTCAAACGGGATGGTGAGAAAAGCCAGCATTCAGCAACCACAGAAAACTGCTACCACTCCTAGGACTAAATGAATAATGGGGAAAAGGTAATGTTACCAGAACCCAGAAACTGGTGCTAAACTGAAGCTAAAAGCATGGTGTGGGTAGCCTGATGGTTCAGGATCCATGAATGAAGGAGTAGTTAAACGGATACTGGAATCCTGTAGGACATACAGCCATTTCCAGAAAACACCTCTCTGAAGCAGTGGTGGGTTGAAGGGGGCAGGTAAAGGAAATACCTGGTTTCTTCCTTCTACCCTCTCACCAATCTCCCTCAGGTGTCTCCCACTGAACAAAATGAAACAACAAGGGAGCCTAAGGAATTTAGTGTGCAGAAGAGTGGAGGATGGATCTGAGAACAGACAGCCCTGTGTTAATGTATGTGCCTACAGACTATTTCAAAAGAAAAAACTGTTGATCCCAGAGGCATAGAGGCTATTGAATTCAGTATGTCTTGTGTACGTATGAGCAGTTAGAAGTGATATAATAGTGTAGTTGGTAAGAGTATAAGCTCTGGGGACAGAACTGCTTGGATTCAATTACTGGATTTGTTACTTACTTGGGAAGGTCATTTAATATCCTGTATCTTGGGGCGCCTGGGTGGCGCAGTCGGTTAAGCGTCCGACTTCAGCCAGGTCACGATCTCGCGGTCCGTGAGTTCGAGCCCTGCGTCGGGCTCTGGGCTGATGGCTCAGAGCCTGGAGCCTGTTTCCGATTCTGTGTCTCCCTCTCTCTCTGCCCCTCCCCTGTTCATGCTCTGTCTCTCTCTGTCCCAAAAATAAATAAACGTTGAAAAAAAATTTTAATATCCTGTATCTTGATAGTTTCCTTATCTGCAAAATAGGGATAATAATAGTGTCTACTTTATAAGATTTGATCAATTCATCCATGGAAAAAAAGCACTTACCACAGGGACTGGAAAACAGTAAATATTCAGGACAGAATAATAGAAATCTGGAAAAGGGGTTTCCACAATCTCCTTGCCCCAGACCTCTCCCTTGAAGCTCTGTGATTTCCTGGGAGCCTATTTGGTACTTAGCCTTGCACCAGCTCTCCAATAAACAAGTGCCAAATTCTGTCCTCTTGTCAGCCATGAGCAGCTTAAGGAGCAAAACAGTCTTAGGTAAGTTCCCAGTCTCCCACATTCTCTTTATGTGAGTCCATAGTAATTCAAGGAGCCCAGAGGCAGGCTTCTGGATGCCAGAGGCACCAGCCCATGCTGGTCCCTACCTGTGTGCAGAGCTAAGTGAAGAGCTGAATTCACTACTGGTGGATAACCTGAGACAAGTACCCAGTTTCTCTGTGTTTTAGCTTCCCCAACCATACAATGAACACACTAATTATTATTTACTTAATAGTGTTAAGCAAACGCTTATCCAAAGATCAGAGTTGGGAAAGATCTTAAAGATTATGTCCAACACTGTTATTTTATAAATGAGAAAATATAACTCCTAGGAATGAAAGGGACTTCCAAAGTCACAAAGTAAGTTAGTGGCTGAGCTGGAATGAAAACTCAGACTCTTGATTCTCAACAGTGAGTTGAGAGTGAGTGGTAAGCTTTTACAATAGTAAAAAAAGGATAAAAATGAGAAGTACACACTTACTATAATGAGAGTATTGAGAGCCTAAGGCTAACATCTATATTATAACAATGTTGTCTTGACAAAATGATATTATTTAGCATGTAGATCACTACCTATTCTTATCCATTCATTTATAAATTCAATAAATATATATCCCTACTGTGTGCCAGTCGCAGCATGCTAAACACTGATTGATTACATGGTAATGAACAAGGCAAACACCATTTATGTCCTCATTTCTATATAATAAACAAGTAAATAAGGTAAATAAATGTGCTAATATAGATGGTGATAAGTGCTATCAAAGAAAGTGAAAAGATAAAGAGTACCTGTGGTGGAAGGAAGAGAGAATTTAGATAAAGAAGGATTCTACAAGGAAATGACATTTAGTTGAGGCCCACAGGCTTAAAGTAAGCCAGCCAAATAAAGAGGTGGGAGAAACTATTCCAGGCACACAAAACAGTAAGTCCAAAGAATTGAAAGGGCTTAGTATCCTGGGACTTAGAAGCACAATGAAACTGAAACCTAGAGAGAAGGGAAGAGTTATAGGAGACAAATTTGGCAGAAACCAGGTCACATAAAGCCTTGAAAGTCACAGTAGAAAATTTGTATTTTATTCTGAGGACAACAGAAAGAGAGGGGAGGGAACTGAGTGGTTTTAAGCAAGAGAATAAGTTGATTTGATTTACATTTGTAAAAGAGGTTGCTGTGGAATAAACAGATTAAAGGAGAGCCAAGAGGTTGAAATTGTTGCAGTCATCCAGGAGAGAGATAATGTAACTTGGAATGAAAGGTCAATGAAGATGACAGATGAGAAAAAAATTCTTAGTATATATTTTAGTTGTAGAAACATCAGAACTTGGTGATGGGTTGGATGTGGAGTGCGAGGGAAAGGAAACAGGAATTATAGATAACTCTAGGTTTTTGAATTAAACAACTGGGTAGATGGTGGTACCATTTGCTAATGTGGGAAGAGTGGAATAAGTGCAGGTCTGAGGAGGTGAAGAAATCAAAACTTATATTTTGGATGTATTAAAAAGTGTGAGCTGTCCATTAGTCATATTAGAGGAGATATAAGAAAGACAATTGGATACACAAGTCTGGATCTCAGGAGAGATTTGCCAGGAGATATACATTTTGGAGTCATCCTCATATAGATGGTATTTAAAGTCACATTACACAATGTGATCATCTAGGGAATATTACTCAGTGATCAAAAATAATGAAATTTTGACATTTGCAGCAATATGGATGGAACTAGAGTATATTATGCTAAGTGAACTAAGTCAGTTAGAGAAAGACAAATATCATATTATTTCACCCATATGTGGAATTTAAGAAACAAAACAGATGAACATAGGGGAAGGGAAAGAAAAAGAAGAAAAACAGACAGTGAGGCAAACCATAAGAGACTCTTATATACAGAGAACAAACTGAGGGTTACTGGAGGGGAGATGGGTGGAGGGATATGTTAAATGGGTGATGGGCATTAAGGAGGGCACTTGTTAGGATGAGCACTGGGTATTATATGTAAGTGAATTACTGGGTTCTACTCCTGAAACCAGTACTACACTGTATATTAACTAACTTGAATTTAAATAAATAAACTATTTAAAAAATAAAATAAAGCAAATACATCTTTGTGATAGACCTTTTACAAAAAGAAGAAGAAGATGAAGAAGAAGAAGAAGAAGAAGAGGAAGAAGAAGAAGAAGAAGAAGAAGAGAAAAGGGCCCTGAACCAAGTCTTGACACTCTCCAACAATTAAACTAAAGTTGAGTAGAAAAAGAGGGGTAAAAATTGAGATTGAGAAGCAGTGGTCAGTCAGGTAGAAAACCAGGAGAAATCATATTCAGGTGAAAAAAATAAGGAATGATATTGAGAAGTTGAATGGATGATGACAGATATGTCCATTGTATTGGCAACATGGTTACCGTCAATGGCTTTAACAAGAGTAGTTTCATTGGCACAAGGGTAACAGAAGTCATTCTGGAGTACCTGAAGAGTGAATGAGAGGGGGGAAGTGAATGAAAGTAAAGTGAAGACAAGTATAGAGAAAACTTTTATAAGTTTTGCTCTGAAGGGAATAAGAGAAATAGGGTAATATTTGAATGGGTATATGAGGTCAAGGAAGCTATTTTTTTTTTCTTTTAACATGAGGTTAATACCATGTCTATATGATGATGAGAATTAGGAGAAGCTGACAATACAAAACCTGTCTACTTGAAGCATGGTCTACAGATCAACTGTATCATCATCACCTGGGTACTTGTTATAAAATGCAGAATCTCAGGCTCCATCTCAGACCTACTGCATCTGCATTTTAATTAGTTCCCCAGGTGATGTGAATGTACAGCAAAGTCTGAGAAGCACTGGCATTACAGAGGGGATACTTGCAGGAGCAAGGTCTCTAGAAGGTGGGAACCATAAGGTCCAGAGCATAAGAGAAAATATTTTCGTTGACAGAAAGAAACAGGGCCACCTCCTACACTCTAGCAGGTAGGAAGACAGAGAAAGTGAGTGAGGGTGCAAGTGCCAGTGGGCTTATTTATAGACTTGGTAAATGAAACAGGATGAAATGCCCTTAAAACGGCATCTATTTCCTCAATAAAGAGACAAAGCTGAGAGAGGAGTATGGAAGGAGAGGTCATTGGAAGTTACAGGAGGGAGGAGTAGGTATGAAATACTCCTTTCAGAGCAGTGGTTCTCAACCTTGGCTGTACACTGGAATCACCAGGAGAGCTTTAAAAAAACATTGCTCTCTAAATTCTACCTTCAGTAATTATAATTTAATCATAATGAGGTATGGCCTGGGCATCAGGATTTTTATAAGATCCTTAGATGATCCTAAATGTGCAACTGGGGTTGAGAGCCACTGTCTTAGAAAAGCAAACATATTAGTGACATGTAGTAGGGTTTGCAAGAAGTGTTGAGAGCCCATCTGAGGCTTGTGGTAAAGCATAATCAATCAGCTCAGCTGTGGGACTTTTATTCATTCTGCTGCTCAAGCATAGGTATAGAGAAGATAGGTGGTTGGGTGAAATCTAGGGGAGATTTTCCAGAAAAGTACAATGGAACATAAATGGACAATAGAGTTACAAACATTTTTAAGGGAGTGATCATAATAATGGACCAGGGGTTCTAAGCTGGACAGAAAGGAAAAGAGAATATGAGGAGGTGTGATAAGTAACAGGGTAGGGCTAATGGAATGGTAGGATCAATGATTGGTGATCTTGATGATGTGGAAGAATTGTTGGAGGAAAGGTACCAGAGTAAGTGAGATGGAAGAGCAGGACAGTGATCAGAGAAGAAATTCCTGAAATCTAGATTCTGGAGACAATTCAGTTAGTTACTTACTATGACAAGATCCAAGTGTTACCACAGGAGTTTTCTGGCTGTGGTGAAGTGAAGAAATGGGTTGTTGAAAGTGAGGCCATGGTTGAATAGCCCATCTAACAGAATGTTGAGGTTTAGAAAGACAAGAAAAAGATGAAGACAGTGATGATCCAGGAGCTAAAGTCTTCAATAAATGAGGAAGAATGTCCAGAAAGACAATCTGTCAGACAAGAATTATGTGTAAAATACCTACTATTTTCCCAGATTGGTTATAGATACTGGGGACATGGAAGTGAGCAAGACAGACTAGGTCTCTGTCCTCAAGGAACTTATATTCTAATGAAGGGATTTAGACACTGAACCCAAAAACCAAAAAAAAAAAAAAAATCTTAGGTACTGGATAGCTACAAAATAATAAATAAGGTGTTATAATAGATGGTAACTAAGGAAGGAGGACATTGTCTTACCTAGATGGCCAAGGAAGTCCTCTCTGAGGAGATGATATCTGAGTTGACACAAGAATGATGAGAAGCAACCAGCCATGCAAAGATCTGGGGGTAAGAGCATTCCAAACATGAAGGAATGACAAAAGCAAAGGTTCAGAGATATGAAAATGAGACTGATATATGCAAGGATCAGAAGAAGGTCAGCATAGCAGAATGTAGTGGAGTATAAGACAGTGGTAGGAGATGATGTCAGAGAAGCAGGCAAGGCCACAATGTCAAGAGATGGAAGCAAAAAGAAGGGATAGTGGGTGGCAGAGGCAGATGGCATGTGCTTCCAAGAAGCTGGAAGTTGTGAAGGTAGGAGATGAAGAAATGGGAAACATGATAGATGTCATCCCAAATAAGCTAACACAGGAAAGAATTCAAAGCAAGATGTTAGTGCAATAGTAAAGTGTGTATAGATTAAATACAATCTAGTTTAGACTTTGAAAAGTAAAATCTAGCTGGACGAATTCTCAAGGTCATCTAGCCCCTAGCTACTACGCAAAGTCTGGGGCTCATAACCAGCAACATCAGCATCTCCTGGGAGCTTAATAGAAATGCCAAATCCAGGGGTGCCTGGGTGGCTCATTCAGTTAAGCACCTGACTCTAGATTTTGGTTCATGTCATGATTTCACTGTCATGAGATGGAGCCCTGCATTGGGCTCCATGCTGGGTTAAGATTCTCTCTCTCTCTCTCTCTCTCTCTCTCTCTCACCCCTCCACCTCTCTCTCAGAAGAAAAGAAGAAAAAGAAAGAAAGAAAGAAAGAAAGAAAGAAAGAAAGAAAGAAAGAAAAAAAGAAAAGAGAAAGAAAGAAAGAAATTCCCAGTGATTCACATGCACATTAAAGTGTGAGAAGCCCAGCTCTAGACCAAACTCCTGTCACTATGTTGGAGTCACTGAGATTAGTTTCTTTGCCCAAAAAAGGATAGGAAACATCTTCATCTGTGTTTTGAAGCTTAATAGTCAGAGATGTTGAGGGCAGTCAGGGAAGAAGGTTTGATGGGCATGTGGGATCCCACTTTTCAGTGGGAGCATCAGCTAAAACAGTCATCCACTTGGGAATGCAATTCCTCATCTCTAGGTTTCCCAGCTACCTGACCTTGTAGACCCAAAAGGCATGTGAAAAGACTCAGTAGACCCAGGAGTCATGTGAAGCAAGCTCCAAGCAGCTCAGGGAAGTGCAGGGAGGAAGTAGCCTTATTTGTCTTTCTTCAGGCCTCAACAGGCAGAGCCTGGAATCAGAGTGAGATGCTATTTAATGGGCTGCTACAGAAAGTACTACCTTGGAATGTAGGGGGACTTGGTCCAACAGCCTCCCCCCAGGGCCACTTCAGCTTGATCACAGGGACCAGCCAGATGAAAATCACGTTCCTTTCACTGTGGTTAGGGACCCATTAGTTATTCTCCTCCTCTAAACTCTCCATGGGTTCTTTACTCTTACCCACTCTTTTTTCTAGCACTCACCCCTTTCCTCTTTAGCTCCCTCTTTTCTCTCCCATGCCATACCTTCAGCCTCAAACAACTTCCTGTCTAAGGAATTTGCTATCCAGTCCACTATTCATTTTCAGTATAAAGGCAAGAGCTGAAATAACTTCATAAGGAATTGCAATTAGATGAACAGACTTAACCCCCATCTGGGTGGAGGTGTTATTTAAACCACTTGGGTAGATTCAGGACCTGCAGAGCTCATAAAAAATATGTTATCTGCTTAAAGATTCTCTGGCAAGCCAAACTCGCATATTGTGCGTGTGTGTTCAATCTTGTGAATGTCCAATCACATTCCAGGAAGTGATGATCTTCCTGTAACTGATGACATCCAAGCAAAGTCCAGAAGAATACCTGCTAGAGATGCTATAGAATGAATCCTCCATCAATGGAAGGCCACGCTAGAGACCCATGCAAAGAAGTTAGTAAGCCAAGATGAGAAGAGCACTGGACTAGAAGTCTGGTGACTGCTAAGTTGCTATGTGACCTTGGACAAGATATTCAGTCTCTCCATCTGTCAAATGGTATCTTTAGAGTCTCTCAATGCTTTTTGAACTGTGCTTTTATAGAATGCACGGAGGATCCTTTAGAGGCTATTTCTTACCCTGTGGGACATGCGGGAGGCTGAGAGGGAGGATCTCTGGGCCCCACATCAACCAGAGATGTTCTCCTTTCATCTGCTTCATACATTAAGCTTCCAGGTAAGATTGTGATTAAACAAAGACATCCTGTTGCTAAAACAAACAAGCCTACACTACATTGGAGACTGTAAATGAAAAGTCTGGCCAATAGCCTGCCACAGTGTTTTAAGTTTGTTGGATGTTAAACTATAATATAATATAAAATATACAATACAATATGATATAATATATAATATATAATATATAATTTATATAATATACAAAATATAATTATATAATTTATATAATTACATATAATTTTAAAATCAGGATATTTTATATAATAATTTAGAATTCCAACTTCTTTTAAAACATCAGAGGATCCAGTAGCCCTGGACTAGTATTCCTACCTTGTAACAATCAGCTGGATCTGAATGGCAGCTGCCTCCTTTAGAGCCAGAGTCCCTGCCTACTGGCTTCTGCATAGCCTCTGCAGATGTCTAAGTGGTGATCTCTGCCCTTCAGGACTCTATTACCTTGAGCTTCTTTACCCCTCCACAATTCCAGGCAAATCCAGAATGGGTTGCTCTAGGAATCGCTGTGTCTGTAAAGGGATATAGTCTATGCAGAACAGTGCTTTTCAAACTGCAGTGTTCACAGATGTTCTTGTTAAAATGAAGATTCTGATTCAGTAGGTCTAGGCTGGGTCCTGAAGTTCTGCATTTCTAACAAATTCCTATGTGACATGCTGCTTGTCCATGGATCTAAATTACAGAAGTGATAAGACAGTAGAAAGAGCAAGAAGTAGAGAAGTAAGAGCTGTGGCCTCCAGCCCCAGCTCTCACTGACCTTCACTGCATTGGGGAAACTGCTAAACCTCTGTTCAACAGGCCTAATTAGCAATTCTCCAGGGAAGTGGTACAAAGAGAAAAAGAGATTCCTGCAGCCAGAGGAGTTCTTCACCAGTAAAAGCAATGCAAAGAAAATTGGCAAGGTGTCTGTTTAATGGTAGGTGAGGCTTCTTCTAGGGGATCTTCCCTCCCCAACTTGGGATGGCTTGAGTCACCTTTTAGGTTCCAAGTGCTGACTCCAAAAACTCCAAAAGAAATTTGTTTTGTTGGCAAATATCCTAAGGAAGGTCAAGGAGAGAAGGGAGAAGAGAAGGAGAGAGATGAAGGAGAAAAAGAATAGTAGGAAGTTGAGGAGGATGAGAAGAAAAGGAAGAGAAGAAAATGGTGAGTACAGAGGAGGAATAGATGGAGGGGAAAAAGGAGGGAAAAGAAGGAGGAGGAAGAGACGGTGGCAGATAAATAGGAAGGTGAAAAATAGGAAGAAGGGGGAGGAGGGGGGAAAAGGGAGAGGAGGACGGGGGAAAAGGAGACCTTAAGGGATCAAGACTAAGGCTTTTCCTAATGGCTCCTTCCTCGTTAGACACCTCCATCCTCATCCAGCTCCTCCTCACAGTAGGACATCCTCATAGCAGGATCCTTAGGTCCCTTTCCAGCTCTAAAATTCTGTGATCTGAAATGCTACATGGCAACAGGGTGACCTGGATCTATCCACCCTGGCCTCCTGTCTTGCCTCCTGGTTTGCCTATGATGAACTGTCTCCTCTTCCTCATCTGTTGCACAGGAGGAGCCACCCACCCACACCCACACCCACACTTCCTCTTCCTGGTATGGATGAATTTAAGAGTTCATTAGGCTGCTATGGAAGCCCTGAGGTGAAAGGCAAACTAAGAAGGAGGAGAGAAGATATCACCTCTACACACACACACACACACACACACACACACACATATAATTAGTTTCCAGGTACTGTTGCCTCTACACCAGTGCCATTTCTTCTGTGTGCTGCCTCCTTTCCATATCTACAACCACTACTCCAGGTCAGGCCTTCATTTATGTCTCTCCTGGACCATTATCCAGCCTCCTAGGTGTCTACCTACCTCCATTTTTGCTACCGTCCAATCCTCACACTGCTGTCAGTTAGAACCTTAAAACATTGCCTGATCCTCCTTTGATGAAATGCTTTTAATGACTCCTCATTGCCTACAAGATGAAGTTCAAACTCTTTAGCAAGATATTCACAATTGTCCACAACCTGGCCTGAAATCCTCTTCTTTTTTTTAAAGTTTATTTATTTATTTTGAGAGAGACAGAGACATTATGAGTGGGGGAGGGGCAGATACAAAGGGAGAGAGAGAATCCCAAGCAGCTCCGTGCTGTCAGCATGGAGCCTGATGCAGGGCTTGAACCCAAGAAACTACAAGACCATGATCTGAGCAGAAATGAAAGGTCAGACACTTAATCAACTGAGCCACCAAGGTGCCCCTGACATCCTCTTCTAAATGCACTTTAGTCTCTACATATTCACATTTTCCAGCTCACATGCTTTTTTTTTTTTTTAACATCTTCTGAGAATTTCATTTCCCTTGCTCCTGCTTGTATAAATCCTAGTCATACTTCCAGGTTTGGCTCGAAAGCAATGTCTTTTATAAAGTTTCAACCCAAGTTGAAATCAATCTCCTTCTCTGCATGCTCATGACATTTCATGCACATCCTTTTTATGACACTTGCTAATGCTTACTTTATGTAGTTAGCTGTTTATAAGCTTGTCTCCTCCACATAATTTTGCTTTCCTATAGCCTCTGGCAGAGCACCTAGTGTTAAGGGGCTCAGAAAATGCTTGTTGAATGAATTTGTGCTCAGAGAAGGGAGAAAAAAAGGGCTGAGAAGATTCTGAGAGGGGCAGAGTGAGCCATAGAGGGTCTAACTTTCATCTGGCATTCTTAGGCATGCTAAAAGTGCCTCCATCTTCCCCCTGACCATGTCTCTCTTGAGTTCTCACATTCCACAATTAGAATAACAGCTTTTGAGCTGGAGACATTTTGGAGGTCTCTGAGAAATACAAATAGCCTTGAAAGGTGGCACCTACCCTAAAGCAGTGATTTTCAAAGGGTGGTTTGCAAGACTTTAATGAATGATGAAATAGACCCATGTGGCTGGTAAAAATCAATTAGGAATGTCCTGAACAGGTTTGTTGTTGTTGTTTTCTAAAGAGAAAATATCAGAGTAGAAAGCAAATATTAAGGGTATTATTCCATAAAATGTTTGTTTCAATTTTTTTAACGTTTGTTTATTTTTGAGACAGAGACAGAGCATGAACGGGGGAGGGTCAGAAAGAGAGGGAGGCACAGAATCTGAAACAGGACCACAAGATCATGACCTGACGTGAAGTTGAACGCTTAACCGACTGAGCCACCCAGGCTCCCCTGTTTCAATTTTTTATGTTAGTTGTTATGTAGAATATATATATATATATATATATATATATATATATATAGAGAGAGAGAGAGAGAGAGAGAGAGAGAGAGACAGAGACAGCATGTGTGGGGGAGGGGAAGAAAGTGAAGAAGACAGAGAATCCCAAGCAGGCTCTGCACTGTCAATGCAGAGCTGGATGTGGGGCTCGAACTCAAGAAACCCTGAGATCACGACCTGAGCCAAAAACCAAAAGTCAGACACTTAACAGACTTAGCCATCCAGGCACCTGAATATATATATATATATTAATGCTGCTCTCAGGCAGACCAGTTTGAAATATGCTATACTAAACCAACTTCAGCTGGCAGTGAGATAAATACTTGAGGGACTTAAAAATTTTTTTAAATATGTTTATTTATTTTTGAGAGGGGGGAGTCAGAAGGGCAGATAGAGGGGGACAGAGGATCCAAAGCGGGCTCTGTGCCAACAGTAGAGACTCTGATGTGGGGCTTGAACTCACAAACCATGAAATCATGTGTTGAGCTGGTCAGACACTTAACCGACTGAGCTACCCAGGTGCCCCAATACTTGAGTGACTTTACCTCTCTGAATCTCAATTTCTTTATCTGGAAAATAATAATCATAATAATAATCATAATAATAATAATATCTATATCAAATATTTGCTGTGAGGACTAAACAAGTGAATACACATAAAACCTTTAGCCAAGTGTCCTGGCACCTGTTAGCTCTGGAGATGGTGATTAACTGGGGGTTGGAGATAGGGGTAAGTTTAAAGGAATTATAGTAAGGCCCTCTAAGGATGGTAAAGGACCTTGCCAGACCTTTTGCAGACCACATGGACTAATACCAATATACAATAGATACAAATATGATGTAAACCATATAGCCACACACACACTCCTGCTCCTAATGGCCCCATACAGCCTTTATTCTCTACCAGCAGCCAGGTGTGCCTGCTGCTTCACACCTGTGAGGAATCTGATCCTGTCATAGAGTAAGGTTTTAGCGTCTAATATCCAGGAGTACAAGGGGGCCCAGATAGGAGGGGTAGGGATTGTGTTAGGAGCAATGAAAATATACCAGTCTCCAAAGCTCAGGGCCTAGAATTAAAAAAACCACATGAAACACTGGCATCCAGACAAATAAAATACAAGCAGGGATAAGACCACTTGCTTATTTTCTATCACTCTTTCTCTCCTTTTGGGGTGTGATTCCTCTGTGAACTTGTCTCTGGATCCTTTCAGGGTAGTTAGGTCTACTGTATATTCTTGAAGAGAGGGAAAGCAATGTAAGAAGGCATTGGGAGAGAGAAGTTATTTTTATTTATTTATTCAAAAAAAAATTTACTGGGTAGCTTCTATGTGCTAGGCACTTCCTGTTCCTGGAATTGGGGATTTTTTGGTGAATGAAACAGTCAAAACCCTTGCTTTCATGGAGCTTATATTGTAGCAGGAGAGACAAATAACAAAGAAACAAACAAATAACACTTATGGTATGTCAGATGATTGTAACTGCTGTTGGGGACAAAAAGCGGTGAGAAAGATGGAAGTAGCAAATGTGCAATTTTTACAAGGATAGTGAAGGACAATCTCACTGAGAAAGAGAAATGTGAACCAGATCAGACTGGGGTAAGAAAGCAATGCAGATATCTGAGGCCAAGCATTTTAGGTGAAAGGAAGAGTAAGTAGGGCCTTAAGGCTTGAGTATGTCTGGTGGCTTTGAAGAAGAGGAGAGAACAGTGTGACTGGAGTAAAGTGAGCACTGGAGACTGTGGTAGGAGATCAGATCATGGAGGTAAAAGGTAAAAGATCATGTAGGATCTTCTAGTTTATTGTGAGGATTAGGCTTTTATTTGGAGGAAGTTGGGAGGCATGTGAAGGGTTTTAAGCAGAGGAGTGACATGTGACATGATTTGACTTAAGTTTTAACAAGCCCACTAGGACTGAATTGACTTCAGGAGGTAAAGGGAGCAAACACAACAGTAAAGAGAATAATGGAGTGATCCCAGTGACAGATGATGGTGGTTTAGACTAGAGTGGTGGCAAGGGGATTTGTGAGAAGTAATTGATGCTACAGAAATATTGAAGGTTGAGCAAACAGGATTTCCTGAGGGATTGGATGTGGGGTGTAGGAGAAAATGAATCATCAAGGAGTTTGGTCTGAGCATCTAGAAGGAAGCATCTGGAAGTTACTATTAATTGAAGCAAGGAAGAGTTCAAGAGGAGCAGATCTGGGGTTTTCTAAGAGCTCAATTTGGGACATATTAAGTTCAAAATGCTCATTAGATATCTAAGTGGAGATGTTAAGTAGTTAGTTAGATATGTGTCAAGAGAGGCTAGAATGAGCTATAAATTTGGGAGACATTAATGTATAAATGTTATTTAAAGCCATGGAGTCACCAAAAAAGGAAGTATAAATGGAGAAGAGGTCCAAGGACTGAGCCCTGGACATATAGAGTATGGGGAAATGAGAAAACAGCAAAGACGTCTGAGAAGGATGAATCAGTGAGATAGGAGTGCGGTGTCCTGGAAACCAAGGAAGACAGAATTTCTTTCTTTCATTTTTATAAATATAATTTATTGACAAATTGGTTTCCATACAACACCCAGTGCTCATCCCAACAGGTGCCCTCCTCAATGCCCATCACCCACTTTTCCTTCTTCCCCACCCCCCATCAACCCTCAGTTTGTTCTCAGTATCCAAGAGTCTCTTATGGTTTGCCTCCCTCTCTCTCTGTAACTTTTTTCCCCTTCCCCTCCTCCATGGTCTTCTGTTAAGTTTCTCAAGATCCACCTATGAGTGAAAACATATGGTATCTTTCTCTGTATGACTTATTTTACTTAGCATAGTACCTTCCAGTTCCATCTATGTTGTTGCAAATGGCCAGATTTCATTCTTTCTCATTGCCAAGTAGTATTCTTTTGTATATATAAACCACATCTTCTTTATCCATTTGTCAGTTCATGGATAGTTAGGTTCGTTCCATAATTTGGCTATTGTTGAAAGTGCTGCTATAAACGTTGGGGTACAAGTGCCCCTATGCATCAGCACTCCTGTATCCCTTGGGTAAATTCATAGCAATGCTATTGCTGGATCATAGGGTAGTTCTATTTTTAATTTTTTTGGGAACCTCCACAGTGTTTTCCAGAGCGGCTGCACCAGTTTGCATTCCCACCAACAGTGCAAGAGGGTTCCCATTTCTCCACATCCTCACCAGCATCTGTAGTCTCCTGATTTGTTCATTTTAGCCACTCTGACCAGTATGAGGTGGTATCTCAGTGTGGTTTTGATTTGTATTTCCCTGATGAGGAGTGATGTTGAGCATCTTTTCATGTGTCTGTTGGCCATCTGGATGTCTTCTTTGGAAAAGTGTCTATTCATGTCTTCTGCTCATTTCTTCACTGGATTATGTTTTTTGGGGTGTGGGGTTTGGTGAATTCTTTATAGGTTTTGGATACTAACCCTTTGTCTGATATGTCATTTGCAAATATCGTTTCCCATTCCATCAGTTGCCTTTTAGTTTTGTTGATTGTTTCCTTTGCAGTGCAGAATCTTTTTATCTTGATGAGGTACCAATAGTTATTTTTTGCTTTTAATTCCCTTGCCTTTGGAGATGTGCCAAGTAAGAAATTGCCGTGGCTGAGGGAAGACATAATTTCAGGGATGAGGGAGTGGTCAATTTTGTCAAGTGCTGCTGACAGAAATTGTTTTAGAGATCAAGCAGGGGTCTAGCCCATGGCAAGCTGATACAATGGTGGTACATTTTCTCAGGGAAGGTGAAAGGTTTGTTATGTAACTAGTAGCTCTCTGAGTGGCCTGTATAGAGGCAGTGTGGCATCAAGTTTCCAGTTTGAAAGGCACATGGACCTGGGCTGGATTGGCCAGCAATCCTGTATGTTTGGTGTGCCATCTGAGGCATATGATACAGAAATCAGAGTATCTGGAGTAGTGAGCCATATTGGATAATCTGGCCTTCAAGTCACAGATGTTGGGGGAGTAGTTCCCCATAATGTGTAATCAGAAGGACACTAGAAAGGCCTCACTCCCCTAACATGCTTCTTCCATACCAAGATCAATTCTAGACTTTCTTATTTATTCAACAAAAACTATGTGCGAGGCACTGTTCTAAGCATTCACAAAATAATAGCTCAGTGAATCCTCACAACAACTCTGTGAGGTATGTTCTGTAATTATCTCATTTTTACCGATGAAGAAACAGAGGCAGGGAGAGGCTAAGTGACTTGCCCAATTGTACAGTGAGAGGTGGAGCCACTCTTTTAACCCTGCTGTTTCCAGGGTACACGTTCTTAACCTTGTACACCAGGCACTACTAGCAGGTGTGGGCTAAATCCTGCCCATGGCCTGTTTTTGTACATTTCTAAAGGGTTGTTAAACAAAATATGCAACAAGGACCTAATGGGGCCTGCAAAGTCTAAAATATTTACTACCTGGCCTTTTAAAGGAAAAGTTTATCAGCACTTTTCCACACTATAAAATTGGAAAAAATAATACCTCTTATTGGTTTGTGGGTATATTAAATGATATAATTTATATGAAATACCTACAGATGCTCAAAAATAGCAGTTTCTTATGATTAATTTTATGTTCATTCTGTCATTATCTCTGTTTCCTGCACTTTCCCCCAAAGGAATTACTCTTAGATTTGACTCATTCCAAACCCCCCATATCCTCCCCTCCAAGTTTGCTAAAAAGTTACCAGAGTGAAACCATATGCCCATGGGGGAGGGGAAGGAAAAAAAAAAGATGTTAGAGTGGAAGAGAGCCAAAGCATAAGAGACTCTTAAAAACTGAGAACAAGCTGAGGGTTGATGGGGGGTGGGAGGGAGGGGAGGGTGGGTGATGGGTATTGAGGAGGGCACCTTTTGGGATGAGCACTGGGTTTTGTATGGAAACCCATTTGGCAATAAACTTCATATATTGAAAAAAAAATAAGTAAATAAATTAAAAAAAAATAAAAAAAGTTACCAGAAATAATTGAGCTAAATAGTGATACCAACCATTATTATTTGAATGTCATACCTGAAACACAGCATATTAAAAAACTTTAACTTCAATAGGACTTTCAATTATCTTAAAATGTCTAAGTGAATTGGATGAAGCAAATAGGTTCTAAGAAAGTCTTGACAACAAATAGTAGATAACTGACTAGATATTTTTCCCAGATAATAATTCCACAGATGGTAAATCAATATATGATGGGTTATATCTCCTAAAAAGTAAAATTTAAAGTAAACACCTAAACAACTTTTAAAAAGTACTCTATCATTTAGATATTATTTATAAGGAAAAAATCATATAAGATCAAGGCTCAAAGACTCCATAAAAATTCTCTAGTCAAACACCTTAAGATTAAAGATGGGGAATCTGAATCCCAGAGTTAGGAGGATACTTATACATGGTCACACAGCATATCTGGGGCTAAAATCTTGTTCTCCAAATGTTGTACTCTTTCCATTATATCAGTGGTTGAAAAGTAGTGTTCGGGGGCTACATTCTATGTCTAATTTGTCCCACAAATTTTAAAAGGCATTTGAAAAGCAGAATATTGCACAAGAAAATATAGATTTCCAAATTCCATTGAACAAAATCAGAAGAACTGGCAAAATAGGTCCACTTTTCCAAATGGCCAGGATCCAGTGGAACTGAGTAGTGGCTGCCTCCTTTAGTAGTAATAGTAGTGCCATGCTCTCTACCACTCTCAAATACATTCACCCTGTAATATCTCTCATGTAACTTACCAACCAGGCCCCTCTAGGCACCTGTGGTTGGCCTACCCAGCCCTAAACCTTGTTGCATTCTCCCAAACAAGAAACAGAAGCTCCCTTCCCAGGGTTCCTAGGAGGAACATGAGCAAAGGAAGCAGGGTCATGGACTATGGTAATAGGTTTGCTTCTCACTCAATAGTTGTGGTAGATTACTACCTACCAAAAACCTATTTTCCCTTCTCTTGAGTATGAATGTGCCTAGCCTCTTTTGCAACTAAGAGTGACAGATAGGAGGTCAGTGGAAGCATTTAGATAGAGTTTCCAGGAAAGCTCCTTAAAGTGGCAATAGGCATGGGTGAAGGGGAGTCAGAGATACACTTCCAATTATGGAATGAATATGTCATGAGGATAAAAGGTACAGCATAGGGAATATAGTCAATGGTATCATAAGAATATTGCATGGTGACAGATGGTAGCTACACTTGTGGTGAGCATAACATAGCATATAAACTTGTCAAACACTTTGCTTTGCACCTGAAACTAATGGAACACTGTGTGTCAACTATACTTCAATTTTAAAAAATGGTGACAGGGGCACCTGGGTGGCGCAGTCGGTTAAGCGTCCGACTTCAGCCAGGTCATGATCTCGCGGTCCGTGAGTTCGAGCCCCGCGTCAGGCTCTGGGCTGATGGCTCAGAGCCTGGAGCCTGTTTCCGATTCTGTGTCTCCCTCTCTCTCTGCCCCTCCCCCGTTCATGCTCTGTCTCTCTATGTCCCAAAAATAAATGTTGAAAAAAAAATGGTGACAGGTAGCATGTGACATTTGAGCCCTTCCCAAAGTTTGTAATATGGATGTAACAGCTGGAGTTCCAGAAGCTATCTTACAACCTTGAGGATGAAAACCATGTGCTAAGGATGAGGGAGTCACCATACCAGCCTTGAACAACCCACCTGTAGGTCTCTTGTACATGACAGAAAAATATCTGCCTTATTTGAGCCACTTTAAATCACATCTCTGTTACTACAAGCTATATGTAATTCCTACCAGATAAAACAAGCATAAAAGTTCTTGGCCTTGGGATGGTAAAGATAAATGCTAGGTGGAACCATATAATTAGGTATAACCCTAATAACTGTTCTATGTTTTTAAAACATCTTAAAAAATAAACATTTTTCTCTTGGTCCTTCTTTATGCCTTCAGCAATTTATTTCTTTTCCATAAATTATACTCTGTACCTTTTTGCCTATAGTTGAGTATATATATGCCAAGTCTACCTTAAATAAAGGCCTACTTACTTGATTCTCTTTAATAGACAAGTGAGCCTGGAAGTGGGTTACATACAGTTGAATGAGACCCCATCCCAATCTGGTTGGGACACCTGTAGCATAGTTGGGTTGATTAGAGTAAAACTTAGGAGTTACATTGTCTGGGTTCAAATTCTAACTCCACCACTTCTTACCTGTGGGACCTTGGGATCCCATTTAAACTCTGCATGATTTAGTCTCCTTGTCTATGAAATGGAAATAGTAATACTCTTTACTTCAGAATTGTCATTTTGAGGATTAACTGAGGTTGGTACATGTTAAGTACTTAGAATGGTGCCTGACACACGATATGGTAAGCAGAATAAAGGTCCCCCAAAGATGTCTATGTCCTAATTCCTGGAACCTATGAATGTGTTACATTATATGACAATGGAGAATTAAGGTAGCAGTTGGAATTAATCTAATCAGTCATTTTAAAACAGGGAGATTATCCAGTAGACTCAATGTCATCACAAAGGTGTTTAAATGTGGAAGAGGAAGGCAGAAGTGTTAATGTCAGAGTGATATGGTATGAGAAAACTTGACCTGCCATGGCTGGCTTGAAGATGGAAGGTAGCCATGAGCTAAGGAATGCTGACAACCTCTGGGAGCTGGGAAAAGTAGGAAACAGATTCTCAAGGCCTCCATAAAGGGATGTGATCTAGCTGACACCTTAACTTTAGCTAATGGGATCTATTTCAGACTTCTGCCTTCCATCACTTTTAAGATAATCAATTTTTGTTGTGATAAGTCGTCAAATTTGTGGTAATTTGTTCAGCAGCAATAGAAAACAAACACACAGGTTCAATGCTCTGTAAGTGATAAATATGAAACTAAATAACTCTTTTTTAAAATAAAAGTTTTTATTTTATTTTATTAGAGAGAGAGTCAGGGGGAGGGGCAGAGTGAGAGGGAGGGAGAGAATGTTAAGCAGGCTCCATGCTCAGCAGGGAGTCTGATGTGGGTCTCTATCTATCCCATGACCCTGGAATTATGACCTGATCTAAAATCAAGAATCAGACACTCAACCAACTGAATCAACTAAGCACCCTAAAACTAAGTAACTCTTAATCCATGTTTGTATTTGATGAAAAAGTGAAGACATTTTTCATTTGATCAATGCAAACTATCCCTATTTTATAGTTGTAGAAACAATTCCAGAAATGAGTAAGTGACTTGCCTAAGCTCATCCAGTGAGTTAGTGGCAGGATGCCTTCCCCTTACTTGTTACCCACAGCTGGCTGTGTGGCTAGTTTGTGACTTAACTTCCCACCTCCAGAAGTGGCAATTTGGCAGACTCCCACATCTGCTTTCACTAAGGCATGGAAATTGGTTGCTAAGCCATGCAATTGGTTGCTAGGCTTCCTTCTCCCATTCAACACCCAACACAGTTCAACAACTGAAAGTTAATAATCAGCCAGCAAATTAAATTCAGTGAAAATATCAGATAGCATGTTAATTGGGAACCAGGTGATCCAAACCCATCTCAGAGAATTGAGTGACCTTCTACCAAGTATACCTCCAATGCGGGTTGATGCTTCCCCACCAGCAGCATTAACTCCTGGACCTCTATAAATCTAAAGACGGCCAGACACATTTATTTGAGCTGTAATAAACATCTTCAAGCCTTTGCCTGAGCACTTCTCCGCCTCAAATGCACTAAGCTCATGTTTTCCAGAGTGATGTAGTTTAGAGGTAATTATAGGTGGTGGACACCTTATTACATAGGGCAGATGTTCTCACCCCCAGCTATATATGAGTGTCACCCTGGAGCTTTGCAAAGACACAGATGCTGGAGATCCACCCCAGAAATTCTGATTTAATTGGTCTGCGTGAGGCCTAGACATGAGTAGTTAAAAACTTCCCCAGGTTATTCTCATATATAGCCAATGGTGAGCACTGATGAAGTAGTGATTCAGAATATAGACCTGTCAAGATCTCGTGGTTTCATGGGTTCAAGCCCTGCATTGGGCTCAGTGCTGGCAGCAAGAAGCCTGCTTGGAAATCTTTGTCTTCCTCTCTCTCTGCCCCTCCTGCACTCACATTATTTCTGTTTCTATCAAAATAAATAAGCTTTAACAAATTAAAAAAAAAAAAAAAAGAATAGGGACCTGCATCTCAAAGCTCAGCTGTGCTACTTATTATTCATACAACTCTGGGCAAGTTGCCTGACCCCTCTGGACTATGGCTTCCACATATGTAAAACAGGGAAGACAATACTCCTGTAATATAATATTGTCACAGTATTAAGTGAGTTAGTGCATGTAAAGCACTTAGAACAAGATTTATAAGTAATAAGTGTCAGAGCAAAGCTAAATTATTGATTTGCAGCACTTAGAACTACTCCTAGGACATAGTAAGTGCTCAACAAATCCTAGCTATTATTACATCAACAAAATCTTTAATAGATGCTTATTTTAAATGTATATTTAGGGACAGATAACTGAAATCAACTTACATAGCACCAGTATAAAGCTTTTAAAAATTTATCAAACTTTTCAAAAGTGAATCACTTTAAGGAAAGATAGTAAGTAAATGGTGCCTTTAAAAACAAAAATTCTGAAGTTTGAGAAACACTGCTCTAACCTCTTTCCATGCTCCCTCACTCTACTGACTCTGAATACCCTATCCTACCTCTTCTTCCATGCCCAGCATAGCATAGATGTCACCTTCATTCCCATGGCTTCTTTCGCTTATAGGCATATCAAACATGGCCAGCCAAACAAACAAACAAACAACAACAAAAACCTCACTTTTCACTAATACCTTACCCACATCCCATTTTCCCCATTTCTTTAACCAGCAGTGCCACCATTCACCTAATTGATGGGGTCCAAAACCTAGTAGTAATCCTTAATTTATCACTTTCCCTCACACCCCTATCCAGCCCATCTGCAAAGCCTATTTGTTAGTTTTACCTTCTAAATATATCCAGACTCTGACCACTTGGTCGAAACCAATACCATCTCTTCCCACCTATTGCAGGAACCTCCTCACAGGTCTCCTTACTCTCTTTGGGCCCTAAAGACCATTCTCCTCCCAGAAACCAGAGAGCTAAATCCTGTCATTGCCCAGTTCAAATTCCTTAGTAGCTTCTCACCACAGAACAAAATCCAAACTCCTTACCAGAGCCCCAAGGCCCTGCAGGATCTATCACCCACCTGCCAATCTCTCTGAAGTTGTTTGCCTACCACACCTCCTTCACCATCCAGTCATAGCCACTAGATCCCACTAGAAGAAGGGCTTTATCCAAAAAAAAAAAAAAAAAAAAGAAAGAAAGAAAGAAAGAAAGAAAAAGAAAGAAAGAAAAAAAAAACCCACCACCACAACAAAACAAAAAACAAAGGGAAGCCATTAAAGGGGTTTGGAGAACGGATCTAGAGGGTAAGTGAAGGCAAACACATTGAAAACATATTGTTGCCCATAGGTGTGGGTGGGGGAAGAATATGAGTTCAAATGACAACTCCAATGCTTACTAGCTTTATTATGTTAGGTCTCTACTCTGGACACTTGTTAGGCATCAGGCACAGTTCTAGGTGTTTTGTTTGTAGTAGTAACTTATATAATCCTTTCTAATTCTGTTCCTTTTGTTAAATGGGAATTAAAAAAAAATAGTCCCTGATATTCAGGATTTCTGTAAAGATTAAATGCATTATTTATTTGCAATTGGTCTCGTCACTGTCACAGTGCTTGACACACAGTCGGCACTCAATAAATGTTAATTATTATACTTATCAACCCAGGCTTTAGCCTGAGAAAGAGCATATGTGAATGCATTTAGACAGTACTGTATAAGGGATGAGCACAATGGACTCTGGTGACAGACTACCTGGGTTGCAAATCCTAGTCCTACCATTTACTAACCTTAGAACCTTGAATTGAGAAGAAAAGCTAGTAAAAACAAGATAAAAGGGGCCAGCCAGATGTCAGCTACTCCCCTTGCATACTTTTGGCTTCTGTAATCTTGCTTGCCTCCAGTGTCCACCAATTGCCAAATAGCACCATAGTAAGTGCCCCTCCCCTTTTTCTTTTGTCTCTCAACCCCCTATCATCCCAGCTATAAAAAGAGGCCGATGCCAATGACGAGGTTTGGGGCTCAACCTTAGGAGGTGATTCCACTGGGCCGGCACCAGTGTGCAATAAACAGTCTTTTCCTGATCCCCCGAGTGCATGTGCCTTGTCTCTTCCTGGGCGCCAATTATTTGCTGTAACAGAGTATAATATGTAACCTCTTTATGCCCCATTTATCTCATGTATAAAATGAGAATGATAATAATTGTATCTACCTCATAGGGTAGTTGTGAGAATTAAATGAGGTAATATGTGTAAATTATTTAGAATAGTGCTTGGCCCACAGTAAAAGGGCTAATAAATAAACTCAATAAGCATTGAACTTAATAAATGTTAGCTATTATCACTATTGTTGCTGTCTGAGGCATATCTGACCAATTCTACTGAATCAGTCAATTATTTGATTTATTCTTTTTTAGTATGTTTATAGATTCATGACTCTTTTGGACTCAATTCATTTCAGTTAGCTGTCATCTTTTTTGTGTGTGCATGAATATTTTTATTTTGTTTATGTGTCAGTACTTGGCCAGTGAGAGGGCATTTAAGGCTGGATTAATTGTCATTGAACAACAACATTATCCCATACAACTCA
Source organism: Leopardus geoffroyi (assembly GCF_018350155.1). Classification (NCBI taxonomy): domain Eukaryota; kingdom Metazoa; phylum Chordata; class Mammalia; order Carnivora; family Felidae; genus Leopardus; species Leopardus geoffroyi. The sequence goes on from NC_059343.1 coordinate 51,180,499, forward strand.
GAAAACTTTTTCTAAAAGTATGTAGTATAGTGGTTACAAGAATGCATTCCACAATAGTTCAACCTGGGTTCAAATCCCAGATCTGCCACTTACTGGCTGTGTAGCCTAGAGAAAATGATTTCACATCTTTGTACATCACTGTTGATGAGGGAGCACAAGGCAAGCTGACACCCTGCAAGCCCCCTCTCCCCTTTGCATGGGATATGTGTGATATTCCTCAGGCACTCCTGGTTGCCCAAGAACAAGGGAAAGGGAAAAACAAATGGTTATCACAGTCATGCAGGACACCAGTCTCCATCAGTTTGCAACTGTTTTAATGATTTACAATAAAAAAGGCAATCTCCAGAAACCTATAGACTCAGTTTCCTGGAGTCCTAACATCACCCTCCCCTCCATAGTGATGTGGGGAACAAAAGCAAGACAAAAATGTAGATAAAATTAAATTTCTTTTTTTTAAGTTTTTTTAATGTTTATTTATTTTTGAGAAAGAGAGAGACAGAGGGTGAAGGGGGGAGAGGGAGGGACAGAGAGAGAGGGGAGACACAGAATCCCAAGCAGGCTCCAAGCTCCAAGCTGTCAGCACAGAGCCCAATGCAGGGCGTGAACTCACAAGCCAAGCTAGCCAAGCTGTGAGATCATGACCTGAGCTGAAGTCAGATGCTTAACTGACTGAAACACCCAGGCGCCTCTAAATTTCTTTATAACCTGCAGCCCATTGACAAATACTTGAGATAGGCAAGGTAAAACATTCTTCCGGGAACTCCCTACTGTGTTAATGTTAATGCTTTGCTAGAGGGAAAAACAACCTTAGGTTGACAACAGCTAGGCCTCCAGTACATTAAGAGTCCCCTTTAGTATATAAAAGAGGAAACCTTCCTTTTTCCTTTACCTTTCCCAGCTTCATAGTATGTAATCAGTCACTCCTCACAACCCCAGTACAGCTTTTTGCCCACAGGTCCTGTCCCTGTGCTTTTAATAAAAAGCACCAAAGACATCTCAAGAATTTTTTCTTGGCCAACATCCCTGGATCCCCACCACCATCACTCCAAAACCACATCAAGTGTCATCGCTATACCACAGGGAATATGATGATACTACTACTTACCCACTAGGTAAGCTGTTGTGAGAATTTTTGTAAACTTTGTAGAATAGCATGTGGCATGGTGTTGGCTATCGTTATTAAAAGTACCTAACCCAAAGTAGATACTCAATACATAATCACTGTAGTTAATATTACTGTTATTATAATTGACATGTGTATATTACAATTTTTCACTCACTTTGATATTGATTATCATATTTGAATTATACCATGGTCCTGCCAGACAACCAGGGAAGAGATTAACAATTCCAATTTACAGATGGTGAAATTGAGACTGGACTGGACTTTACATTCACATTTCTGACATTTTACATGGCCATTTTTTTTTATTTTGCATAGAAATTCTCAAACCCCAACATAAGATTGAAGGTTACTTATCACAATGTTATCTTTTTTTAAAATAAGTAAGTTACCTCTGATTCCTTTAATAAGACTGATTGAATAAAATAAGTTCTGAATTTATTAAATGTCATCTATAACCTAACTACATATGAGTGTGAAGTTGTAACTGTCTACAGTAACATAGAACTGTGAAATACTTCACTGTCTGGGAAATTAAAGTGTGTGAAAGATAAAGAATCACAAATGTCAATGAGAATACAGGTTGGTACCTTTCTCCACATATAATCTCAGCTTTCTAAGTCCTACATAAAGGTCACCAATCATATCCACACCTTAATTTCTACAATTTGTATTATAGCTACAGCCAAAACCCTGTTGAAATATGCCCCATGTATTATGCTCACCTTGCAGGCACAATGCGTCTTGAATAATTTCTCTTAGTAAAATATTTTCTCATCAATTTGGTCCTTGACTTCAGGAGCTATACAAAGTAAGCATTATTGTACTGCAGACATGAGGAAATAAGGAACTCCAAAGGGGGAATGACTACAGCAATATCTTAACTTATAAATTATATAGGCACTTCCTATGAGCCAAGCACAATTCTAGTAGCTTTACCTGGAGGAAATTATTAAATGCTCACAAAACTCCAGTGAGGTAGGTATTTCATGTCTCCCCTACTATCTGAAAGTAGAGCATTCCTATGAAACCTTTCCTAAGCCTAAATGGGATAAAATAAAGAAGCAACTATCATTATTTTTATATGGAAAAGTTTTTGAGCATTTCCAGGCCCTCAAAATATCCCCTTTTAAGACTCTTGCACTCTTCTGATACACATCTTGTTAATAAATGCATAAAAATAAATTGAGAGAAAGCATATATGCTCACAGACACAATTCAAAGCTATAACAGCTTGATGCCAAAATGCTGTGTGTAGTTCCCAGGGAAGAAGCTTCCAGTGCTACTCTCACTCCTGAGGGTATGCTGCTTCTATAATGACTTGCTGCAAAACAAAATGCTGAACACTATTTTCACTCTTTGGTTTCTTTCATAAAAGCAAAAACCCTCGTTGGATTTCTTTCAGTTAGCAAAAACAGGGACTAATGTAGGTCTTTCATAAAAGTAAAGTGGCCTAACACAAACTTTTGAGAAGTGGGGGTACCTGTGTCATCATCCCTGATATACAGAAAAGGATACTGAGGCCCAGAGGATGACACTAATTGGAATTAACAGAGGCAGGCTTCAAACACAAGCAGTTTGTTTCCAGAGCCCACACACTCTTCACTGCTATGTTTCACAGCAAGCAAATGACAGGAAGAAAACCAGAGACCTTGCCATGGGAAGAAAAAAGAAACTCTTGTATGGAGGCCCTATCAGTATTACAGAAAGGGGTGATAAGCCCATGCTGGGGGTCCTAAGTGAACTCTCCTTTAACCACCCTTCACAGAGGGTCAAAAGGTCTAGAAATCATGACTGAGTCTACCACTGGAAAAAGGGTTGGAGGATCTGGTACAGTCAGGGGTCTTGCTGGCTTTCAGTGAGGAAACAGGTTTCATGGGACCACAGGGAAAGGAGTTGAGACATAATGGATTTGAACCCAATCTACTGAATCACCTTGGCTGACATTTGTTGCACTTCCAGTTGCCTGGACCTCCTCTCTCTCTGCATTTTGTTGACTTGACTGCAGCCTCAGCAGGCCTCTGTGAAAGCTGTGTATTAGAATAATGGTAAGGACTTTCATGTAATTTGCCAAAGATTAACACTGAATCTCACTCCTCAGAGGGGCTTGCTCAAATGCACACGTACACACACACACACACACACACACACCCCTCTCTGTGGCCCTAAGATTACTTTGCAATATGCATTTGGTCATTTGTTTATCTATTAGACTCCAGGGCCCACGCTCTTAAGCTGCAGGCAATTTCTTTCCCTTGGCATTTGCTGCAGTGGTGCTTAGGTTTTCTAGGTCTCAGATTATGCCTAGGGGCATCTCAACACCTGTCCCCTCTAGTCCTTTGGAGAGCCCATTTTCAGTGGTGCATCACCCCATCATTGGACTCCTGTAAGGAAAAAAGATGGCAAGGGCAGCTTGTGATTTCCAGTCTGAACTCCTCCTTGCCATGTGACCTTGCATAAGTCAGTTCTCCTTTCTGATGTGTGCAGCTCCACTGCTGGGAACCAGGCAGAAGAAATAGCTTTGTGTCCAGATTTAGCAACATAGGATATAAAAATGATTATTTTTGTATACTAAGTGACAGCTTAGAAGCAAAAAAAATATATACTTCATTTTAAGGGAAAGTCGAAGGAAGATTCAAATGAAGTTTAAAATGGGGGTGGGCTGGAGAGGTGTCCCCACTGAATGTCTTTGGACTGTCTTTTACTGGAGGTTTCAGATAAGTCTCCTTGCCATTTAAGGTCACCACACATTTTTCCCTGTATAAATCGGGTTTTGACCTGTATATTTGGCCTTGTTGCTCTCTGAACCTCCCCCATCCTACTGCTCAGCAGCTGCTGCTATGTGGGGGGAGCTCATCCAATCCCTCTTTGCCCCTGCTTCCCTATCAGCTCACTGGAAGGTGCTTGCCGAGGAGGTTGCTGAGCCCTAAGCAGCTGATATGCCTAGTGTATAAACTGACCCAATTTAGAAGAGTGATATTTTTTTTAGCCTGAGATCGCTGCTTTCTATGATGCAATATACAGCAGTACACAGAGACCAGGGAAACAAGTTCCAAGATTTTTCAAATCACTCAACCAATATTTATTAGCTCACTGCTGCGAGCCAGACATGTAGAATACTCTGATGGGGAATATTCAGAACTTGCCTTAAAACAATCACATTGTATTAGTATGTGTGCAGGGAGAAGAGGGTGATAATGAAGATAACATATAGCTCTGAGACAGAGTAGAATATGTTAAGTGCTGTTGGAGAGGTATAAACAGCCCAAATGAAGGTGGTCACATGATACAGAGGCTTTGTGGAAGGTGTGGCCTTTCAGCTGAAAGTCTAAATATGTTAATATAAGGGGAGGGCATTATGGAAACCAGGATTGCCACAGGAAAAAAATGGGAAAGCAGCTACTTATGAGTAGTGAAGCCACTGGAATAATTGTGCTTGAAGACAGTAACTGTTGTATATAAGGGAAGATGGACCAAAGAGAGGTGAGATGGGAGGCAGGGAGAGCAGCTGGTAGGCTACTGACCAGTCCAGGTGAGAAACAATGAAGGCCTTCAATTAAGACAAAGGAGAACAGGACAAGACAAAATTAAGATATAATAAAGCTAGAATCTGCAACACCTGGCAAATGATTATATGGGGGGCATGAAGAGGGAGTCAAAGGAGACTTTGAGGTTTCATAGTTACATGACTGAAAAGATGGTAAAACCAACAGCAGAGATCACTGAGGAGAGCCAAGTTTATGTGATATCCTTATGGTGGTAGCAGGGAAAGCATCTTGATTGAATTAGAGATGCCTGAGTGACAGACACGTAGATGGATTAGTCCAGCAGGCAGCTGATACACAAGTCTGAATATCAGTAGAAACAATAGTATTGATAGTTTTGGGGGAAAGTCATCAGATGATGGGTGCCATAGGCTGAATTATGTCCCCTCAGAATTCATATGTTGAAGTCCTAAACTCCAGTACCTAAGAATGTGCACTTACTTGGAAATAGGGTCATTGCAGATGTAATTGATTAAAATTAAGTCATACTGGAGTGGGGTGGGCCCCTAATTCAATATAGCTGGTGTTCTTATTAAAAAGGGGAAATCTGAACATAGACACACACATGGAGAGAAAGCCAAGTGAAGATAATACAGCAACACCCAAGGCATGTCAAAGATTTCCGGCAAACCACAAAAAGCTAGGAAAAAGGCATTAAACAGATTCTCATAACCCTCAGAAGGAGCCAACCCTGCTGATACCTGATTTTGGACTTTTTTTTAATGTTTATTTTTGAGAGAGAGAGAGAAAGAGACAGAAAGAGAGACAGAGCATGAGCGGGGGAGAGGCAGAGAGAGGGAGAAACAGAATCTGAAGTGGGCTCCATGCTCTGAGCTGTCAGCACAGAGCCCAACATGGGCTCAGAAGCCGCAAGATCTGAGCTGACGTCGGATGCCCAACTGACTGAGCCAACCAGGTGCCCCTGATTTTGCACTTCTAAGCTCCAACAATATGAGGCATATTTCCATTGTTTACATCATCCAATTGTGTTGCCTTTTTTTATGACAGGCATAGTAAACTATGCAACTAAGAGTTAAAGTTCTAGGAGTGGCTGGGAATGACCAAAGACAGCATTTGGATTGAGAAGCCAACCTAGGATATAAGTCTTAAGAACCCCTACAGGCTGGACAGAGTAAGAGAAGCCAGCAAAGAAACCTGCAATAGACCACTCTGAGAGGCAGAAGGAAAGGAAGAAAGTGGATTTCAGTGAGATGATGTTTCATTTTGATTAAATGTTTTGAAGAATTTTTTAGTTGCCAGTAAATAAAATAGTGAACTAGGGAATGCAGGAGAAGGAGCAGGTTGGGGATAAAAAAAAATGGGGACGCCCAGGGTCAAGGGAAGCAAGATCTCCTTGCCAGGGTCTGACTTTAGAAAAATGCCAAGATTGGTAAGGTTTTTCTTTTGGGCCTGTATCTCATTTCTGGAATCTATGCCATACCAGCTGCTGAGAAATCCTCACATACCCTGTTTTAAATGAAAGCCCAAAAGGCAGACATGTTAAATGTAAGATTCTGGAACTCAGCAATAACAGGTATGGACATCCACTATGTTCCAAAGTGCTTTATCAAACTGAATTTTCATGACCATTCTAATTTCCCTATTTCACAAATAAGGAAACTGAGGCTCTGAGAAATAAACTGCCAAAGGTTACAGGGTTTTTAAGTGGAAGAAGTGAAAGGAAAACCCAGGGGTTTCTGATTCTAAAGCCCCTGCCTTTTTCCTCACATCAAAGAAAGCAAGTGGGTTTCTTGTCTGATATAGTCCCTGATCAGTTGGGTGGTAGCTGCTTAAAGTGTTTGTTGAGGATTGGAAGGCCATATTAGGAATTGTTGGAAAAGAGGGCTATAATTGATTATTGATGTTTGTCTTGGGCATAGACAGAGCAGGGATAGCATATTTACTATCGCCATACTATACCATATAATGGCCTTGGGTAAGAGAGATGGGAAAAGGGAGTCCTTTTCCCTGAAGTATGCATAGATGGGCTTTGTCATTCCTGGTATAGTCACTTTGCTTCTGGGAGAATTAGATATAGGAAATTAGTTCATAATATCCCATGCTTTCAGAACATTCAATGGGAGCACACACTGACCAACACGCATTCATGGCACACAACCTGAAATTGCTCTTCAAGCAGAGAGCCACGCCTCCCCTCTCTTTTAACCATGCAGAGGCCTGAGGACCTGACTCAAAGAATCACCACCCAGGAAAAAGGCCAATGGTTGAGAAATTCACATACAAAGGATGAAAGGATGACTGTGTGTGTGTGTGTGTGTGTGTGTGTGTGTGTGTGTGAAAGACAGAGACAAAGAGACAGAGAAATTCAGGTATTCAAATTACCCAGGCCTTAGGAACTAAATGGAATTAAACTAAAACCAAAGATAGTTGAATTGATAATCACCACCCTGCATTCAATCAGAGCTGACCATGTGCAGGGCTGGAGTAGAGAGCTCCTTATAAGGGATAATGTATATGGGGCAAATTCCCTTAAATTTCCCCCACACCACCACCAGCAGCCTGTTATGGTGATAAAATTCCAATGATGATAATTTCTCTAAAGGACAGTTACTGTCTGTAAATGACCCCAGGGAGTGAATGAAAGTATATGCCTGGGTTTAGAAAAGCCTGATGTCTGGGATATAGCTCCTTAGAAAAATTGTGAAAAATGTTTGTCTCTGGCATTCTCCCCATTCTACTGATACATTTAAGGGGTGATCCCTCTGAAATAACATTTACGTTTTCTTAGGCTCATAACAACCTAAAAAGTACCTTCACGGCTCCCCAAAGAAAGGTCTAATGGTTTATTCTAAGACCAAGTAAAATACAGGGGATTGGAAGGCTCTTTTAGCTCAGTAGTTTATCAAAAGAGGCACAGGACTGACTGACAGGAAAGGGGAATTCTAGTCCTAGCTAAGCAATAAACTCACCTTATACTACAGAGAGGTCACTTTACTCTGTCTGTAATCTGGCCAAAAATCCCTACCCTGAGCATCTCGCTGAGACTTCTTGGTGAATTTGAAAAGAAAAAAGGACATAGGATGAAGATAAACATTATCTTCATCAAGCTTTACTGGCTTGACAAGTATTTATTCACACAGTGAGAAGAATCAAGCATTCCAAGATGGCTGTATCAACCCCTCCTCCCAGGGCTGCCTTTGGCTTTGCCCCCTCCCCTTCCCCTTGGCTGTCCTCCCACTCCTGTTCCTTCACCATTTCCCTGCTCTCTTCTCCCGTCCACTCTACTCTTCTCCTCTCTTTCTGATATACATTTGTGCTGCTAACATGGGATGGTACCATATATACTCTTTGCTGTTCACTAAGAGTATACCTCCTTCTATGCCCTGGCTTCCACTTTCTCCAGTTCCAACATCCCTTGACCATTTTCCTCTTTACCTTTTTCAGTCTTTATCTATAGTTTCAGTCTTGTGTGGATACAGGAAAGTTATTATAACTTGTAATGACTTATAGGTCATATCAGTTATCCCAGGCTGGCTCACAGCCCCTCCATTCTAGATATCCTTCAATGAAGACTATTCAAAAACAAGCCCTGTTACCTGTTAACAGCAATCTCTAATTGAGGGACATTGCTAAACATCTTTGGGGTTTTTTTAGCAATTTATTATGGTGCTGTTATTTAAGCATTTACTTCAAACTTTCTTTCTTTCTTTCTTTCTTTCTTTCTTTCTTTCTTTCTTTCTTTGAAAGGTGGCAGAAGGTACTGGAAAGAACACTATATTAGGAGTCAGAAGACTGTGCTAATTTTGCCTCAATGTCTTTCTTCAAAATGCTTACCCCAGCATTCCTCACCTATGCCAATCTACCCCACCTCTCTACTTCCTTGTCTCATGAATGATTATTGTATTTTATTCTTCATTCATATCCTTTCATTACTCAATACCACATGTTCAGAGTACTGAGGAGAGTAAAACAAAATCTCTGACCTTGAGGAGATGTTTCTGTCTTTGAAGAAACATTCCTGATCTTGAAGACACAGCTCCTGACCTTGAGGAGCAATCAATAGGGTAGAAGAGGCTAAGAGATCTGTGTTCTGAAGGACAGAGCATTGGATGTAGAGTTACAAAGTCTTTCTGTACTTTGCCTTTCTGGTATTTGAGGTCTGTGTGACCAGGGGCTAGTAATTTTAGCCTTTTGAGCCTCAGTATATTCATTTATAAAACATTATTAACATTAGTCTACTGTGTAATCTACCAATGTTGTTGTGAGGCTTACATAAGAAAAATACTGTTACTAAAACCTTTAAACCAGGGATTCTCAGCCCAGGCTATATATCCAAATCCCCTGGGGATATGTAAAAAAATACAAATCCCTGGGCCCCACCCCAGAGCAGAGATATCAATGACAATCTCTAGGTGTAGAACCCAAGCCTCAGTAGTTTTTAAAGGTCCTTAGGTGATTCCAGTTTGCAGCCAGGACTGAACCACTGGTCTAAACAGCAAAGCATATAGGAATAATAATCTCCCCGCTGACTGAGCACTAAGTGACAGGTGTGTGTCAGGCAATTTCTCTTAAGGGAGTACCATTAAGGTGTCACATGTAAACAATGATGATATATGACAATATGTGGAGATGTCATAAGAACTGTGCAAACACAAATTCTCTGGTAATGTAGCAGAGGAAGAGGTTGGTCCCAACTGAAAACTCAGGAAAGACTTCAGGATGGAAGCAGCACTTAAGCTGGACTTAGAAGCATTGTAGGATTTCAAAGAGCAGAAGTGGGAGATAATAGGCAATGGTTAGTGCTGGCAGAAGAAATGTCATAAACCAAAGCCAAGACTATGTGCCAGACATTGTTTTAAGTGCATGATATGTACCAACTCATTTAATCTTCATAATATATCATTTTATAGGTGAGGAAACTGAGGCCCAGAGAAGTTAAGGTCACACAGCTAAGAAGCAGCTGAACCAGAATAGTTGCTCAAGCAAGAAGTCTGGCTTCCAGAGCCCACACTCTGATCACAATATTCTACAGCTTTTCTAACATGAGCAGTGCTGTGTCTTGTGAAAATTAATCTGGCCACAGACTAGATGATGATGGTGGGAGCAATGAGAAATGAGGCAGAGAGATAGGTTAGTGCAATCATCAGCCTGGAACATAATAAAGGTATGAACTAAGTTTTAGGTCCTTTAATTATTTGCTACAGCTAAGAGTTGTACTTCCTCTCCACAAAGGAAAGAAATAGAGAAAATGGGTTTATACTTTATCAGGAAGGATTTGAGTTAACTCTGAAAAAAGACTGCCCAGAGGTGAAGATTGTTAAAGAAGGAAACATAACTGAAAGGAAAAGAAACTGGGGTATTTCTTAGGAATTCTGGGGGATGAAGATGACCTCCAAGTCTGTCCAAAACTTAGGACTTCCCAGATCACTCATGCTCAATTTATTGCCCACTTTGGTCCTTGAAACATAATGGGAATCTAAAATGGACAAAAATCGGTAAATGAACCAGTCTGCATTGAGTCTGAACTTGCCAATGAGTCACCAGGTAATCTCTAGGCAGAAAGGTCTTTTTTAACAAAGCTGGAAACCCCCCTTTCCCTTCCACAAAGACCAGCAGTACCAGAGATTGACCTCTTCCTTTAAGGTGATTTCCCAGAATTCTTTGCTCCATGCTTTCTCCAGGCTCCTTCCCTCTCTTTCTTTTCAACTCTATTGAAAACAAGCCCAGGATGCTCCTCCCAGAAGGAAGAGTATTCCCCTCACCCTTCTATTCCTGCCAGTTTGTACATACACCCCACCCTGCTCTTCTGAGCCAAATGATCCTTTCCCTTCCCTTTCTTGAAGAGGCCACCTTGCCCCACTCTGTTTAGGATTTGCTAAAAGCGTGAGAAACACCCCCTGCCTTTTTTTCCAGATAGAGCCTTTCTAAATTCTGTTGTAGGAATACTGGACTGAAACTAGAGCCAGAGAACCCTAGGAAACTAAGAAGTCTTGCTTGAAACAGAAAAAGTTGTTCCCATCTGTTCCCAGTGGTCTTCCTGACCTGTTCATTAAATGCCTCCTTCAACAGCCTGGGTGAATGTGATACAGGGCAAGGATGTTGGGATATGAAACTAGAAGACCTGGGTTTGATAGATTAATTGGTTTCTATCATCTGTAAAGAAAGGATATTATAACATCAAAAAAGAGAGTCATCTACCATTATATAGTTCTGGATAGAATGACACAATGCTGCCTATGAAGCAGTCTTGCCAAAAAATTGAATCTCTATCTGATAAAGCCTCTAGATTTCCCTAATTGATAAGAAAGAGAACAGAAGGGAACATTAAAGCCTACCACAGAGATATAGTGTATAAAATTCAGACCAAATTGTGGGAAGCATTACAGGACAAATCACCAGTTCAGTTTCTTCAGTAAATACAGAGAGGGAGAGAGAGAGGGAGAGAGAGAGAGATTGAACCAGACTAAACTTAATAGAGACTTAAGAGACATGTCAGTCAATTTTAATGTATGGACTTTATTAGGCTCCTAATGGGAATATGACTGTTTAAAAGTAACATTTGTGAGACAATCAAGGAAATCTGAACATTGATTGTTGGATGTTATAAAAGGATCATTTTTATATTTGATAATGGTATTGTAGTTATAATGTTTAGATTCTTGTTATTTAGAGATGTATACTATTTTTGGACAATGATAGGATGTTAAGGATTTGCTTCAAAATAATCTAGAGAAATGTGGTGAGGCAGTGGGTGGAAGAATAGATAAATTACTAATTTTTGAAGCTAGGTAATGGGTATGTGGGAGTTCATGATACTGTTTTCTCTATTTTGTATATGTTTCAAAGTTCCCATAATAAAAAAAAGTTTTTAAAAACTGTTTAAAAAGAGGATGTACAAATTTTTCCAGTGATTTTGGTGTTTTCCAGAGTTCTGAAGGCACACCTTGGAGACTCCTATGAGGGGAAAGAATGCATGTATGAGGGTGGGGGCATTTAAAGTCCATTTGTACATCAATCTCAGCAATAAAATTTTGCTATGTTTTCTACATAGCTTTAACATTCTATCTTTGGCAACCCAGGCCTACTTTGAGTTTGGCTTGAGTATAGATCAAGCTACTTACACTTTAGGCTGAGTGAGATCCAATTTTGAACACTTAAGCACATACAAAAGCAGAGAAAATGTTTTAAACATATTTTCTAGTCCCCATTCCTAGACTGTTCTGTGGCTTCAAGGACTCTGAAGTCTCCTGGATCATTGGTCTCTAGGACGTCTGCTCTGGTTCTAGATTCAGGCTACGAGTATGTGAAATATCATTTACAGTTTGCCTTGGAGAGCTCTCCTTCCTTGCCAGAACTTCCTCTCTACACAACTAAATAAGGCATATCACACCTCCAACACAAATAACTCATCCCTCAGGGGCCTACCTGTCCCCACCCCCTACCCCTAGTGGTTTTCCAGACCCAATCATCATAGTGATATTGGAAATGCCTTTCACATACAGTAAAATAAAAGTCATAATTTCTGGGAATAGGAGGGTTAGAAAGACTTTGGGGAAGGTCAGGCAGGGATCACAATTTTATATGAGGTCTTCCTTAACTGGAGAATAAAGGACTGGGAGACTTGGAGTATGCTCTCATATGAACTCCACCAAATTAACATGCCACAAGCAGGCATATTATTAAATATGGGCCTGTTGGGCTATAGGGTACCGTTATGGATGCTAATCTAGGAGAATAAGGTCCCTCTAGGAGATTGGGTGGGGCAGAAATTGGTCCTCAGTTGGAGAGAGAGACCCTGTTAGATTGACCCTCTCATTTTCCAATGCCCTAATTCTCTCCCATCTGGAAACAGTTCTGAGAGACAATCCCAGAATTTCTAAAGGGGAAGCTTCAGTTATTTTCCAGTTTCTGAAAAACAGGCAGTCAGAAGGGAGATAAGATTCTGGGTAAGGCCTGTCAGCCACCTACTGTCTCTGAACTGCACTCCAACCTTCTGAGGGACAAATCCTTGCCTACCCAATGAGATATGTGGCCCTCATCCCTGCTCCTAGCCTTAGCCCTTGGCTACAGCCACCAGCCCTCTGAAAAACTGGCAAGCATAGTGTCTATGTATGTATGTATGTATGTATCATAATGTCATCTTTATTTTTTAGTGTTTATTTTTGAGAGAGAGAGAGAGATAGAATGCATGTGGGGAGGGGCAGAGAGTGAGGGAGACACAGAATCTGAAGTACACTCCAGGCTTTGAGCTGTCTGCACAGAGCCAGACGTGGGGCTCAAATTTATGAACGATGAGATCATGAATTGAGCTGAAGTCAGACACTGAATCAACTGAGCCACTCAGGTGCCCCATAGTGTCATCTTTAGAACTAACATGAATGGCAGTTTTCATCTTCTCCTCAAATTTACTTTTGCTGAATGTTGAGTTGGAGGGTACATTTCCTTACCCAACCCCATTCCAGTCTCTACACCCAGGAATAGATGCTTTCCAAACAGCACAGGTTGGGGGAGCTGGACGGTGCAATTTCAGTGTGTTAGGAACTAATGAGTGCTATCATTTTCAGGGCTTGGAGTTCCTCTTCAAGTCCTCTCCTGTCTCATCTGATGGAGGCAAAGAAGTGCTAATTATTCAAATCCAACCCAGCTCCAAGTGTCAGATACTCAGGTTCCTAAAGAGAGAGAACATCTTTTGTTGGGGTTGGAACCCAAGCTTCCCTCCTGCCTGGGCCCCATGCAGCTGCTGGGTCTTTCTCCATAATAGGGCTCACTTCATGGGTAAGTGAAATTCACAAATAATCCAAAAACTTTACTTCAGCTATTACCATATTATTAAAACTTCTTCTCCAAAAATACTTTTTTGTTTTTTACTTTTGATGACAGAAATTTTCAAACATACACACAAGCAGAGAAAGTCATAAAGTGAATCCTCATGAGGATCTATCTTCAATAGTTAGCAAATCATGGTTATTTCTTATTTCATCAAAATTCCTTCCTACACAAAAACTTTTTCCAGAATATTATAAAGCAAATCCGAAACATACCATCATACATCATATTATTTTACCCATAAAAACTTCAGACTACAGACATAACTGGTTTTATTACACTTTGGTTTGTCGTGCTTCACAGATATTTAGTTGTGTGTGTGTGTGTGTGTGTGTGTGTACAAATTAAAGGTTTGTGCAACCATCAAGTTTACTGGTGCCATTTTTCCAAAAGGATTTCCTCACTTCCTGTCTTTGTGTCAAGTTTTGGTAATTCTTGCAATTTTTAAAACTTTTCTATTATTGTATTTGTTATATGAATCTGTGATCAATGATCTTTGATGTTAATATTGCAATTGTTTTGGCACACCATGAATCGCACTCATATAAGATGGTGAATTTAATTGACAAATGTTTTATGTATTCTGCCTGCTCCCCTGACCAAGGATTCCCCCATCTTTCTCCTTCTCCTCAGACATCCCTATGCCTGAGACACAGCAATATTAAAATTATGCCAGTTAATAACCCTACAATGTCCTATAAGTGTTCAAGTGAAAGGAAGAGTGACATGTCTCTCACTTTATATCAAAAACTAGAAATGATTAAGCTTAGTAAGAAAGACATGTCAGAAGCCAAGATAGGTCAATGGCTAGGCCTCTTGTGCTAGTGAGCCAAGTTATGAATGCAAAGGGAAAGTTCTTGAAGGAAATTAAAAGTGCTACTCCAGTGAACATGCCAATTATGAGAAAGTGAAACTGCCTCATTGCTGAAATGGAGAAAGTTTTAGAGGTCTGGATAGAAGAAAAAAACAGCCACCACATTCTCTTAAGCTAAAGTAAGGCCCTAACTCTTCAATTATGTGAAGGATGATAGAGGTTGGAAAGCTGCAAGAGAAAAGTTTGAAGCTAGCTGAGGTTGGTTCATGAGGTTTAAAGAAAGAAGCAATCTGCATGACATAGAAGTGCAAGGTGAAGCAGTAAGCACTGATGTAGAAGCTGCAGCAAGTTATCCAGAAGATCTAGCTAATATAACTCATGACAGTGGTTACACTAAGTAACAGATTTTCAATGTAGATAAAATGGCCTTCTATTGGAAGAAGATTCCATCTAGGACTTTCATAGCTAGAGAGGAGAAGCCAATGCCTGGCTTAAAAACTTCAAAGGACATGCTGACTCTCTTACTAGGGGCTAATGCAGCTAGTGACTTTAATTTGAAGCCAATGCTTATTTATCATTCCAAAAATCCTAGTGCCCTTAAGAGTTATGCTTAATCTACTACGTCTGTGCTCTATAAATTGAACAACAAAGACTGGAAGACAACACATCTATTTAAAATATGGTTTACTGAATAGTTTAAGCCCACTATTGAAATCTGCTCAGAAAAAAAGATATTTCTTTCAAAATATGACTGTTGATTGACATTGCACCTGGTCACCAAAGAGTTCTGATGGAGATGTACAATGAGATTGATGTCGTTTTCATGTCTGGCAATACAATATCCATTCTGCAGTCCATGGATCAAGGAGTAATTTGACTTTCAAGTCTTTGTATCTAAGAAATACATTTTATAAGGTTTGGCTACTATGGAGAGTGATTCCCCTGATGGATCTGGGCAAAGTGAATTGAAAACCTTCTAGAAAGAATTAACCCTTCTATTTGCCATTAAGAACATTTGTGATTCATGAGAAGAGGTCAAAATACCAGCATTAAACAAGAATTTGGAAGAAATTGATTCAAATCCTCATGGATAACTTTGAGAGATTCAAGACTTCAGTGGAGGCAGTAACTACAGATGACAGTAAGGGAAATAACAAGAGAACTACAGTTAGAAGTGGAGCCTAAAGATGTTACTGAATTGCTGTAACCTCATGATAAAATTTTAACAAATGAAGAGTTGCCTCTTATGGATGAGTAAAGAAAGTAGTTTCTTGAGGTGTAATCTACTCCTGGTGAAGATACTGTGAAGATTATTGAAATGACAACAAAGGATTTAGAATATTACATAAACTTAGTTGATAAGCAGCAGTTGATAAGCAGAGTTTGAGGGATTAACTCCAATTTTAAAAGAAGTTTTGTGGGTAAAATCCCATCAAATAGCATTGCATGCTACAGAGAAATTGTTCATAAAGGAAGAGTCAATTGATGCAGCAAACTTCATTATTGTCTTATATTAAGTAATTGCCACAGCCATCTCAGCCTTCAGCATCCTGATCAGTCAGCAGCCATCAACACCAAGGCAAGACTCTCTACCAGAAAAAGATAATGGCTCACTGAAATCTCAATTGATAGCATTTTTAAGCAATATTTTAAAATTAAGGTATGCACATTGTTTTTAGGCATAATGCTATTTCATATTCACTTTTTTTATTTTTTTACGTTTATTTATTTTTGAGACAGAGAGAGACAGAGCATGAACGAGGGAAGGGGCAGAGAGAGAGGGAGACACAGAATCGGAAACAGGCTCCAGGCTCCGAGCCATCAACCCAGAGCCCAACGCGGGGCTCAAACTCACGGACCGCGAGATCGTGACCTGAGCTGAAGTCGGACACTCAACCAACTGAGCCACCCAGGCGCCCCTGCTATTGCATATTTAACAGACTACAGTATAATATAAACATAACTTTTATATGCACTGAGAAAACAAAAAAAAATCATTTGACTCATTTTATTGTGATATTCCATTTATTGTGGTGGTCTGGAACTGAATTCACAATATCTCTGAGGTGTGCCTGTATACCATTTACACACTTTTTATAACCAGAGATGAATGAAGGATATAAAAGGCCCTTGTAAAGATTCAGCAGTTCCACTCTCAGCTATGCCACTGACGCACACTCTAATTTTGGAAAAGTCCCTTTCCTTCTCTAGAAACTCTAGAAATCAATTTTCTCATCAGCATAATGGGGTAGGAAGGGTGTTGGAGGTGTAGTGGTATGTGTGTTGGGGGATGGTGGTGTACTAAACTAGTGCTTCACAAACTTTAAGTACACAGGAGTTCCCTGTTAAAATGGGGATTCTGATTCAGTAGGTCTGAAGTGGGGTCTGTGGTTCTGTTCTGCATTTCTAACAAGTTCCCAGGTACAACAACATGTATAGGTAATAAGATTAAATATATCAGGGGCTGTTCAAGTTTTGTAATTCCACAAGTCCAGAATTCCTGATAATTTTGTCCATCTCTCTTAACACCAGGTGTGAGGCATGCTTTAAATCATCCCAAAGTTTCCCAGTTTTAAAATTCTCATAGGAAGGTTTATATGCATCCCGATTCATTGGTTCCAGGTAGTTGTAACAGAAGTCAGCTGGTACCAGCTCTCAATGGCTGATTATCAAATTTTCAGGAACTTTGTCACTTGTTAAATACAACCAGCATTAAAAATAGACACCCATGTTCATAGTAGCATTATTCACAATCCTGAAGAGGTAGAAGCAACCCTAAGGTCTATCAATGGATAATTGGACAAACAAAATATGGTATGTACATGCAATAGAATATTATTCAGCCTGCAAAACAGGAAGGAAATTCTGGAACATGCTACAACATGTTCTTAAGGAGATTGTGCCAAGTAAAATAAGCTAGTCACAAAGAGACAAATACTGTATAATTTCATATGTGAGTATCTAAATTAGTCAAATTTATAGAAACAAAAATTGAATGGTTGTTGCCATTTCCCCAGGGACTGGGGGTTGGTTAATAGGGACTTGTTTAATGGGTATAGAGTTTCAGTGTTGCAAGATAAAAATGTTCTAGTGATCTGTTTTGAAACAATGTAAATATACTTAACATTAATGTGTTTTTATCATGATAAAAAATTTAAAAATGATGACACAGAAGATGTAGTACAAACACAGAATGGAATGTTATTCAGCCATAAAAAAGAATGTAATATTGCCATTTGCAACAACATGGATGGAACTAGAAAATATAATGCTAAGTGCAACATGTCAGTCAGATAAAGAAATATACCACATGACTTCACCCATGTTTGCAATTTAAGAAACAAAACAAATGAACAAAGGATAAAAAAGAGATAGTCAAAACAAGAAACAGACTTTTTTTTAGTTTTAATTTTAATTCCAGTTAGTAAGTGTATAGTGTTATATTACTTTCAGGTGTACAATATAGTAATTCAACAATTCCATACATTACCCTATGATCATCACTATAACTGAACTCCTTAACTCTCATAACCTACTTAACCCATTCCTTCAAACACCTCCCATCTGGTAACCATCAGTTTGTTCTCTATAATTAAGAGTCTGTTTCTTGATTTGTCTTTCTTATTTTTTCCCTTTGCTCGTTTTGTTTCTTAAATTCCACATATGAGTGAAATTGTATGGTATTTGTCTTTCTCTAACTGACTTATTTTGCTCAGCATTATACTCTCTAGCTCCATCCATGTTGTTGCAAATGGCAAGATTTTATTCTTTTTCATGGCTGAGTAATATTCCAGTGTGTTTGTGTGGGTGGGTGTGTGTGTGGGGGGGGTGGGTGGGTGGGTTTGGGTGTGTGTGGTTGTGTATCACTTTATTAATCAATGGACACTTGGGCTGCTTCCATATCTTGGCTATTGTAAATAAATTGTAAATATGTTGTATTTACAATTGTAAATTGTAAATATGTTCTTATAAACATACGGGTGCATGTATCACTTTGAATTAGTATTCTTCCATTTCTTGGGTAAATACCCATTATTGTGATTGCTGGATCAGGGTTAAGGTTAGGGTTAGGGTTAGGGTTAAGGTTAGGGTTTGGGTTAGGGTTATTTTTAACTTAAAAAAATTTTTTGTGTGTTTTATTTTAGTTCTGAGAGAGACAGAGTGTGAACCAGGGGAGGTGAAGAGAGAGAGGGAGACACAGAATCTGGAACAGCCTCAGCTCAGAGCCTGATGTGGGGCTTGAACTCAGGAGCTGTGATCACAACCTGAGCTGAAGTCAGACCCTCAACTGACTGAGTCACCCAGGTACCCCTTTGAGTCACCTCCATACTGTTTCCAGAATGACTGCACCAGTTATACAGTTATACACCAGTTATACCTACAAACAGTATAGGATTGTTCCCCTTTCTCTGCATCCTCGCCAACATCTGTTGTTTCCTGTGTTGTTACTTTTAGCCATTCTGACTGGCGTGAGGTGATATTTCATTGTAATTTTGATTTGTATTTCCCTGATGATGAATGAGTGATGTTGAGCATCTTTTCATGTGTCTGTAGGCTATCTGGATGTATTCTTTGGAAAAATGCTCATTCATGTCTTCTGCCCATTTTTTAAAATACATTTTTAAAATAATTTTTAAGTTTATTTATTTATTTATTTTGAGAGAGACAGAAAGAGCATGAGTGGCCGGAAGGACAGAGAGAGAGGGATAATTCCAAGTAGGCTTTGCCTAATCAGTGCAGAGCCTGATGGAGGGCTCGAACTCATGAAACTGTGAGATCATGACCTGAGCCCAAATCAAGAGCCAGACACTTAACCAACTGAGCCACCCAAGCACCCCTTTCTGCCCATTTTAATTGGATTATTCCGTTTTTGGGTGTTGAGGTTTTTAAGTTCTTTATATATTTTGGATTCTAACCCCTTATCAGATATGCTATTTGCAAATAAGTTCTCCCATTCAGTAGGTTGCTTTTTAGTTTTGTTGATCATTTCCTTTGCTGTGCAGAAGATTTTTATTTTGATCAAGTCCCAACAGTTTATTTTTGCTTTTGTTTCCCTTGCCTCAGGAGACATATCTAGAAAGAAGTTAGTACAGCTGATGTCAAAGATATTACTGCCTGCATTCTCTTCTAGGACTTTTATGGTTTCAGGTCTCACATTTAGGTCTTTACTCCATTTTGAATTTATTTTCATGTTTGATGTAAGAAAGTGGTCCAGTTTCATCTTTTGTATGTTGTCCAGTTTTTCCAACAGCATTTGTTGAAGAAATGGTCTTTTTCCCATTGCATATTCTTTCCTGCTTTGTCGAAGATTAATTGACCATATAATTGTGGGTTTGCTTCTGGGATTTCCATCCTGTTCCACTGATTTATGTGTCTATTTTTTTTTTTTGCTAGTACCATACTGTTTTGATTACTATAGCTTTGTGATGTAACTTGAAGTCTGAAATTGTGATGCCTCCACATTTGCTTTTCATTTTCAAAATTGCTTTGGCAATTTGGCGTCTTTTGTAATTCCATACAAATTTTAGGAATGTTTGTTCTGGTTCTGTGAAAAATGCTATTAGTATTCTGATAGGGATTGCATGAAATGTGTACACTGCTTTGAGTAATATAAGCGTTTTAACTATATTTGTTCTTCTAATACTTGAGCATGGACTTTGTATTTCTTTGTGTCATCTTTCGTTTGTTTCATCAGTGTTTTATAGGTTTAAGAGTATAGGCCTTTCACTTCTTTGGCTAGGTTTATTCCTAGTTATCTTATTTTTTTTGGTGCAATTGTAAATGGGATTCTTTTCTTAAA
Organism: Leopardus geoffroyi; assembly: GCF_018350155.1. Lineage (NCBI taxonomy): Eukaryota > Metazoa > Chordata > Mammalia > Carnivora > Felidae > Leopardus > Leopardus geoffroyi. Next base: position 51,200,568 of record NC_059343.1, read on the forward strand.
GAATTTTCTTTTCTTCATTATTGTTGTATAGAAATGCAAAAGAATTCTATATATTGATTTTGTATCCTTTGACTTTACTGAATTCATTTATCCATTCTAGCAGGTTTTTGGTGGGGTTTCTATTGTTTTCTATATATAGTATTATGCCATCTGCAAATAGTGAAAGTTTGAGTCCTACCTTACTGATCCTTTTATTTCTTTTTGTTGTTGGATTGTTGTAGGAAGGACTTCCTGTACTATGTCGAATATAAATGGGGATAGTGAACATCCTTATCTTGTTCCTGACCTTAAGGTAAAAGCTGTCATTTTTTTCCACATTAAGGATGATGTTAACTCTGGGTTTTTCATATATGCCCTTTATTATGTTGAGATATGTTCCCTCCAAACCCACTTTGTTAAGTTTTTTTTTTTTAAATCATGAATGGATGTTGTACTTTGTTAAATACTTTTTATGCATCTAGTGAAATGATCATATGGTTCTTATACTTTCTTTATTTCATGTGATGTACTGCCTTGATTGACTTGTGAATATTTAACCACCATTGCAAAACAAGAATAAATGCCACTTGATTGTGGTGAATGAATTTTTAAATTTATTGTTGATTTCGGTTTGTTAGTATCTTGTTGAAAATTTTTTCATCTATGTTCATGTATATTGGCTTGTATTTCTCTTTTTTAGTAGTGTCTTTATCTGGTTTTTGTATCAGTGTAATGCTTGCCACACTGAATGAATTTGGAAGTTTTCCTTCCTTTTCTATTTTTTGGAATAGTTTGAGAAGAATAGGTATTAAATATTCGTTAAATATTTGGTAGAATTTGCTTGTGAAGCTGTCTGGTCCTGGACTTTTGTTTGTTAGGAGTTTTTAAATTACAGATTCAATTTCTTTGCTGGGTATTGGTCAGTTCAAGTTTTCTATTTCTTCCTGCATCACTTTTGGTAATCTATATGTTTCTAGATATTTACCCATTTCTTCCAGATTACCTAATTTATTTTCATGTGGTTTTTCATAATATTCTCTTATAATTATTTATATTTCTGTTATGTTAGCTGTTATTTCTCCTCTCTCATTTGTGGGTTTATTTATTTGATTTCTTTCTCTTTTTTTCTTTATAGGTTTGTCTAGAAGTTTATCACTTTTATTGGTTTAAAAAAATAGCTCCTGGTTTATTTATTATGTATGTATTTATTTATTTATGTAATGTTCCAGATGTGATGGGTTTATTTTATTCTGATCGAAAACCAAAGATTCCACTACAGCACAGAGACCAATATATTAAAAGCTCAGGAAAAAAGTGGTGTGGGACATGCAGGACATGATGTACAAACTGGAGGACTGAATCATTTCCTTTGTAACATGGCACCACATTGTTGCTGAGGAACACATTTAAAATAACACTGCAGAACTCAACTGAAATGTGGCACAAACATGACAACTTCCAGGCATGCCTTCAAGTACCTCTCTTAGGATGGACTTGTGATCTCTAGACTTCAGTGTGGGGAGGATTACAATTATTTGGAAGAATAAAAAATTCACACTTTTGAAATTTCACAGAAGAATTTTAAGGCCAAAACATAGTGGGTTCTCTTCACCTCCAGGGACAAATCAGATGCTTTACTCCAAACCACATTAAGCTTCTAGTTCACATCCCAACCCAATCTTGTGACCTCCTGCATTGAAGTTCTTTCCATCAATTAAAGCTTATAGGGTCAGTTTGACTCCTGGTCGAAGAGCCTGAGTATAACCCAGTCCAGTCAGGCTGGCATTATTTACTTTAGCAAGTAGAGAAGTTCTACAGTCCAGCTTGTATTTAGCAGTGATGCCAAAATGGGCATTGTTACTGCCAGCCGTCCAAGCAAGGTTTATTGATGTTTCAATCTTCTCATTAACCTTCTGGTAGATAGACCTTCCAAATTCAGTGCCGTCATTCACATGAGTGTGCAACTAAAAGTCTGCAGTCTTGTAACACAGGGCAAAATTATTCTGTGACAGTTTGGATCTGGCTGTGTCAAAACTCATCTGATAGCCAGCAAGCCAACCTTCAAAGGCTAAGACAGCCCAGCATAGATGGTTGGTCGAGAAAAATGTATATCAACATTGCTGCCAAGACTGAAACATTCCCGCTTATAGGAGGCCTTCAATTTCCCATTCTTCTTTCCTGTGTTTGGTACAAATATGGTATCAAGAGTCAGTTTCAACCCTTCAGCCAACTTATTCTCCAAAGGGTTTCTGTTTCAACAGTATTATCTGTGTTCCATTTCTGGGTGAAAGTAAGTCCATAGTTACAGACCTTTTATTTGGTCTCTAGGTTGCCTGTATCAGTGTAAGCATGACCAGAAGTAGAAAATTCCACTCCACTATAAGACTTGGTTCTCAGATCTATTTTGACCATGCCAAATCCATATCCTTTGTTGAATACATCCTTGGTGGCCTTTCCTAGGTCACAGTAAGTCGGTGTTTTACACATATCTCCAACCAGAGGGCCTGTCTCTGCTCCGCCAGGGCAATCCTGAAGGTCTTCAAACCAACGTTGTCCATGCCTCAGCTCCTGGTTTTATTAATCTGTTCTATTTTTTTAATCTTCTGTATCACTTATTTCTGCTCTAATCTTTATTATTTCCTTCCTTCTGCTGGTTTTAGGTTTTATTGTTTTTCTAGCTCCGTTAGGTGTAAGGTTAGGTTGTTTACTTGAGATTTTTCTTGCTTCTTGTGGTAAGTATGTATTGCTATAAATTTCCCTCTTAGAACCACTTTTGCTGCATTCCAGAGGTTTTGGACTGTTGTGTTTTCATTTTTTGTTCCCATTTACATTTTTATTTCTTCTTTTTTTATTTTCTGGTTAATCCATTCATTGTTTAGTAGCATGTTATTTAGCCTCCTTTTATTTGTGATCTTTCCAGATTTTTTCTTGTGGTTGAATTCTAGTTGCATAGCACCGTGGACAGAAAATATGCATGGTATGATTTCAATTGTCTTAAATTTGTTGAAAATTGTTTTGTGGCCTAATATGTGATCTATTCCAGAGAATGTTCCATGTGCACTTGAAAAGAATGCATATTCTGGTGTTTAAAGATGGAATGTTCTGAATATATCTGTTAAGTCCATCTGGTCCATGTGTCATTCAAAGCCATTGTTTCCTTATTGATTTTCTGTTTATATCATCTGTCCATTGATGTAAGTGGGGTGTTAAAGTCCCTTACTATCATTGTATCATCATAAATCAGTTCCCTTACGTTTGCTATTAACTGTTTTATGTATTTGGGTGCTTTCATGTTGGGTGCATAAATATTTACAGTTGTTCTATCTTCTTGGTGGATTGTCCCCTTTATGTGTCTTTCTTTGTCTCTTGTTACAGTCTTTTTTTTTTTTTGGAATCTAATTTGTCCAATATAAGAATTGCCCCTCTGGCTTTCTTTTGACATCCATTTTCATGACAGATGTTTCTCCATACTCTTACTTTAAATCTTCAAGTGTCTTTAGGTCTAAAATGGGTCTCTTTTATGCAGCATATAGATGTGTCTTGTTTTTTTAACCCATTCTGTCACTCAACGAGAAGCAGACTCCTAACTACAGAGAATAAACTGATGGTTATCACATGGGATGTCAGTGAGGGGATGGTTGAAATAGGTGACAGCAATAAATGAGGGCACTTATGTTGATGAGAACTGGGCAATGTATGTAATTGTTGAATCTCTATATTGTATACCTGACACTAATTTAACACTGTATGTTAATTATACTAGAATTAAAGAAAATAATTTTTAAAATGAAAAATGAATTTTTATTTAAATTATATAAACTTACAATTAAATCATATTAAAACAAGGGTAATAAGTACTCAAAACTCCTCACTTCTAAAATATTTTACTACACTTTACTATTTTTCTGCATTATTATTACTGTAGTATATACATATATATGATATATAATTAACATATGTATAATAGTATTTGTGTGGTGGAAATACTATAGAGTAAGTAATGCACTACTCTATAGTAGTGAGAAGCAGTCTATCTCTTCCCAACTCTGCATTTAATAACATGGAGTTGATAGTTTGAAATTGGAACATGCTACAAATTAGGTCTCTCCCCTCAAGCACCCACCCCACCAGAGAGTTTATTGTTAGACATCTGTGAGCACACCACTTGTTCCAGGGCTTAGCAAACTTTCACTGCTAGTAAATACTTCCCCTAGAACTACCCCAAATCCCTTCAATCACATTTTAACATTTCCAGAATGCAGGTGGAAATGAAATCTTAAAGCATGGCATTAAATTGGCCTTCCAGCTATTGTATAGTAAGAAAGTATGGAAGAAGCTTAGAACAACTCACTATTCAAGAAATATTGAGTACCTCTATGTGGTAGATTCTGGAATATTTGCTAAAAATGTGATAATCCATACATGACACAATTCACCTTTGACCAATAATCCAAAATTGGCCCAAACTGGTTCTGAGATGCCTATTAAATCATTTTCTGCATGGGTGGTTTTGTCTTGGCTTAGAAGAAAGGGCATTGGGTCAAGAGACCTGTGCTAAAATCTTGGTTTTAATACTAGTTGTGGAAATTTAAGCAAATGATTTCACCTCTCTGTGCCTTCGTTTTCTCATTGGTAACATGGAAGAGGCAGGATAATCATCATGATCATAATCATCATAGCTGACATATATGCTTACTGTGTTCCAGGTTGTAGTCTAAGTGCTTTGTATACATTCACTCATTTAATCCTCACAAAGCCCCTAGGAAGTAGCTTCTATTCATTTGATCTTCATTTTACTGATGAAGAAAATTGAGACACAAAAAAATAAAGTAGTTTGCCCAAAGTTACAACAGTAAGTAAGTGAAAAGGATTTACTAGATGTCCTCCCTTCTCAAAGAATCATTCAATTCTATTCTGGAGAAACCATTTCCAATCTGGAGCAGGGAGCCCTGATTAAGCCTCAAGGCTACAGACCCTGCTGATTACCTGACTCAGGGGCAGAACCTCAGAGATCTGAGAAGCAGTGAGGATAGATTTGAGTCTCCTGTAATCTGGGTAACAAAGCCAGGTCTTCTTTGTCCAAATTAGAGCAGAAAATCCAGAGGGCAGAAAAGTTGGTGGTGAGTCTCCATCTATTGCTCCAGTCTGGTGACAAAACAAGCACATGTTTATAGGCAACCCAGGTTCTATCAGGCTCTATTAAATGTTTTATGTAAGATGTTCTCAAGGCCAGTGTTTGGAACAGGGGAGATTTGGAGAACTGGTTCTATACTGTTTCTTTTAAAAAATATTTAAATGCCAGTTAGTTAATATACAGTGTAATATTAATTTCAGATATACAATTTAGTGATTCAACACATATACAACATCCCATGCTCATCACAGGTGCATGGAATTCATTTGTTCTCTGGGTTTGAATTACTTGTATGCATTTTCCTTGGCCCTTAGAGGCCCAAAGGGACAAAGAGTGATAAATGTGCCTAATTGAATCTTCAGTGGATTCACTCTTTTACTGAAGGACAAAAGTGATACAAAGTTACATACCATGAACATGGGTGTCATTTGGTTAGAGGCTCTCATGATCCATTCCCTAGCCTTTTCTCTTGAGGACAGCTTCTTCACTGGATATCTCGCTTTTTTGCCTCCTACCTGAAAGCAACACAATAAGCCATTGTAATGTTTATCAAAAAGTTTTTTTCTCAGTGTGCCTGGGTGGCTTAACTGGTGGAACATCCGACTTTTAATTTCAGCTCAGGTCATAATACCAGGGTCATGGGATCGAGCCCCATGTCTGGGTCCATGCTGAGCATGTAGCCTGCTTAAAATTTTCTCTCCCTCCCCACACTACCCCTCTCCCCACTAGTGCTCTATCTCCAAAATAAAAAAAAATTAAAAGTTTTTTCTCATTAGTTATTCTGTCAAAATGACCCAGGGAAAAGTATTAGGCCCACACATAATAATAACAAAGATATCAAAATGCAAAAGGTTAAAAATAGGCTTGTTCCCATAGGCACCAGTGCCAATTCACCTAAAGTGAAATTCTGTCAGAGGCCAAAATATTAGTAACCAATAATTACCCCAATATCTTACAGTTCAGAAGATAAAATTAACAAGGACTTTGAAGGGTAATCTGTTTATGTTGCCTGTTTCGAGGTTAGTAAATATACTAGCACTCAGATAACTTATAGGGGTGGCTTCTGGGAGTATTGATCTTTTTTTTTAATATAAATTGACTTATCTATCATCTTCCTAAAGCATGCCATGGGTTATGTTCATTCCGCTGGGGAAACACTTTCAGGTTTCAGCTATCCTTTGGTTCCCTGGTCTATTGTGATTATCCCAAATTGTTGCTATTGCTTAGAAAATGACTACTATGTGGAGAGCAACAAGCAGGGGCAGGTCCTATGATGTCATACAGCATTGAGATACATTATTCTATCATAATTTAATTTTTCATTAACACCAAAGATAAAGCTGGAAACCAGATACTTGTCCTTGGGAACTTATAATTTTTCCTTTTATTATTTTATATTCAGATCTAGCTAAGGACTCCACCCTCACCCAAAAACATGTAGAAACATGTGCCTGCACCAAGTGGAAGACATCATGACAGAGTAGAATGAGCACAGACTTTGAATTAGGCTTTTGGAGCCTCATTTTCCTTATCAATTAAATGAAAATAGTGTATATAAAGGACCTGTTATGAAACAGGCATTTGATAAATGTACCAGCTCTTCTTAGCAAATGATTATCCAGTACAAGAATGATGATTTCCTTCTTTCCTTTAACAGAGATTTCCAACCCAATCCCACCCTAAAGTCTGGGAGGATATTGAAGCCATTCTAGTCTCATCTCCTTATCTCTTGTTCTTATTGTTTCTCTTTTTCTTTTTTATTGTTCTATTTCTCCCCAAACTTTCCTTCTTCCTCTTCTATTTCCCACTAACCCCTTCTTACTAATCATTCTTCCTTCTCTAACAGTGAGTTCTGTTTGCACACGACAGGTGAGAAAATGTAATTCAGTGATGGTAAATGACTTGCCACATGGATTTCCTTCCTGCTGTGGTGTGAGATTATAATTTTGATTAAGCCTCTGTAGGAAACAGTGACAACTAACCACTCACATATATGCAAACAGAACCAACAGAACCACTCACATATATGCCAATCCCATAAGCCTTTGCTGTAGCCCTATTAGTTGGCCTGCTCTTCTCTAGCACTCAGGCTAATTCATAGCCCCCAGCTCAGAGATCCAGAAAAATTGGTTCTTGATCTTATAGCACTCTATATTTGGAGGGGAAGAAGAAAAAGGGCAGAATAGAGTCTGTGGCTAAAAAGGTCATAAAAATTGCCTAATTAGGGGATCATCTCTAAGCAGAAAATGATAATAAAAATAGTCACAAGTGACTGAAATGAAGCAATACTCTGGTGGCTTTAAGTCATCTGGTTCCTTCCTTCTTTTTATGACACATACAAGTTTCTGCTATAGTGAGTACCATGTGGGCAATTGGAAAAAGAGCAGTGCCAAGCCAGATCCTAGAGCATCTGTAAACAGATTGTCACCAGAATGCCAGAAGCAGCAGCTGCTGCTGTATTTCTGGGACGGATGGTAGAAACAGAGGAAGAAGATAAATTCCCAGGACACAGTGAGAATAACTAGGCTAGTTTGTTGAACTGTGTATTTTTTGCTGGGGCTGCCATAACAAACTCAGTACTCAGTACCACAAACTCAGTACCACAAACTCAGTACCACAAACTGAGTAGCTTTGACAGCAGAAATTTATCATTCAACAGTTCTGGGGGCTACAAGTCTGATATCAAAGTGTCAGTGAATCTGTGAGGGAGAATCTGTTCCATGCCTCTCTTAATTTCTGGTGACTTGCTGGCAATCTTTGATGTCCCTTGGCTTGTATACTGCTTCTTTCCTTTTTTTTTAAATGATGTTCTCCCAGCATGCATGTCTATACCCAAATTTGTCCCTTCTTATAAGGATAACAGTCACATTGGGTTAGGGTCCCACCATACTACTGTGTGACTACATCTTAACTATATCTGCAATATCCCTTATTCCAAAAAAGGTCACTTTCTGAGGTACTGGTGGTTGGAACTTCAACATATGAATTTGAGGAGGATATAACTCAACTCGTGACAGGATGGAAAGCTCAAGGGGTGGTAGTATTAATGTCTGGCATAGGAGGCATGAAAAGCACCCTTTGTTATTATTGTTAATGGTAAGAATAGGCATTCTCATCTATTATGTGCTAGGTATTAGACTGTGTTCTTTGCAAGCATTATTTTATTAATTCCCACCATAAATCTATGATGTAGGTATTCACCCACAATTCATCATTCATCTCAGTAGACAAAACTGAAGCCCCAGAAAGGGAAATGACTTGATCCATGGAGGGAAACTGAGTTGGCCCAGGCCATGTGTGTGATATTTGAACTCAGGTCCATATGACCCCAAGGCATCTCCCAAATACTTTCTCACCATACATTCTTGCTAACTTGGAGGCCCCCACTTTCCCCATTTTGGGATACGATACACCTGAGCCTGCAAAGGAGTTCTGATTTTAGGACTAGTGAGGCCAATTTAGGGCTCTCAGAGTGGCCACTGAGTCTCTGGAGAGCTTTGAGAGATAATTCTCTGCCAGAGTTGCATGTGTCAGGAGGCTGTCTAAAGGTGGGAGTGTGGGTGAGATAATCTCCAGAGTGTCCTGTCTGGAATGGTGAGGCTGGGGGTGAGAGAAGGGGAAGGTTGAAAGGAAGTAGAGAGGATAGTGCTCCAAGGAACCAGTACAATCAGTGAAACATAATAGCTCACATTCATATGGCACTTACACATGCCAGACACTGTTCTAAGCAATATATATATATATATATATATATATATATATATATATATACACACTCTACCTCATTAGTTTGTTTTGATGTTAAAAAAGTATATATATATATATAGTATAATATAGTATATAATATAGTATATAATATATTATATAATATAGTATATATACCTACTAATGAGGTAGAGTCCATCTTTATCATTGGTTTATAAAAAAGAAAACTGAGGAGCAAAAAAGTTAAATAACATGTCTAAGATTTCACAACTAGGACATACTAAGACTGGGATTTGAACCCAGTTTGGCTTTAGTCCAAAGAAATTTCCTTTTCTCAGATTTAACAATCCAATGAAACTCAGTGCCAAACTGTGACCTGCATGTTACCCAATGAAATTTACATTAAGATGTATTAAATCATCTTTAACCTTCACAAGAGCCCCATAATATATCACATCTGCTGTTACATCAATGCCATGTGATAGCAGAGGAAACCAAGGTTCAGATAAATGGAATGAAATATCTCAAGTTAGATAGTCATGTGGCAGAGCTTGACTTCAGACCCAGGTCTGGCTTACCCCAACACTAAGCAGCTCTGTGTTTCACTGCCTCGTGGTTTTCTGGCTGATTGACAAACTAAATCCTGCCAAGATGGGAAAGTTGTTAGGTGTGATTGTTCTCAAGTTGTGTATGTGTTTTAGTAGGAGTTCCTTGGAACACAAGCCCTTCCACAAAGATTCTCTTAGAAAGACTCTTGGGACAAGTCATACTGCGTCATGACACACACCTTTCATGTACAAACACTAAGAACCCTCCGGATTCAGTATATATTGGTGTGTGGGGCAGAGGAGATATCTATATATGTTGGCATTAGTTCAAGAAATATTATAAAGACAACTTTGGACTGGGAGTTAAGATGGCAGAGCAGTATGGGGACCCTGATCTTTTCTTATCCCTGAAATGCAGCTAGAACAACATCAAACCGCTTTGAACACCTAGGAAATTGATCTGCTTGATTAACACAATAATCTGCATAAATTGAGCCACATAACTTTGCAGGTACATGTTTCAGAGAGGGGAATTGGGGGAGAGAAAAGCCGTGGAGCTGTGGAGGATAAGGAGTCATTTATGCAGAGAGAGAACAGAGAGAGAAAGAGAAAGGGGGAGAGTGCATCAGGATGACACAAGAAAAGCACTTCCCCTGAAAGTTTCTGGAAAGAAAGAGAGCGAGACAGAGTAAAAACACTCACAAGAACTGAACTGGAAATCTATTCCCCAAAACCACTGATTGAGAGAAAAGAGAGGGTTTCAATACCACCAGTATATAAACAGTGGATCACAGAGTCTGAAGGCTCTAAGCTCAGTGCCTGGGGGTGCTCTGGTGAAAAAGTAGGGAAAATCACCAGGAGCAGGCAGCATGGTCTGAGGGGGTCCATGTGCCACATGGGGATAAGCGATTCCCCTACTTGAAGTGCATTTGGTAGAGGCCACACAGCATCCCCATGGGCAAAGGTCCCATTAGACCCAGAAAGAAGCCACGTTTGCTGCTTTTGGGATAAAGACACCAGAAAGCAGTGAAACCTGGTATTGGCTGTGTCTTGTAATTTTCCATAAACTCTGAACATCTGCCAATACACAATTGCATAAACATTTTCTGGGGCAAGCCAGCACCCAGCCATTGCTCAACAGAACCCTCCCCCAGAGAATGAGCATGAATCCAATCCACAGGGGTCTCTAAAGTGTAGGGTTTTGAAACACGGCTCCATTTGAGATAAAACTCTGGAATGCGGCACCACCTGGCAGGTGGAAAGGTTGGACACGAACGGGGTACAGATGGGGAGTGGATGGAGACCTGGGACAAAGCAGGGGTACTTGATCACAGTTCAGTGAAAGCACGAAGTTCCTGCACCAGAGACTAGGGAGCTGGGTGAGGCCATTTTCACCTCTACCACTCACGTGCTACAGACACACGCCCATGGATCCACACCAGTGAGCTTAGCAGCACCACAAAGTGGAGAATGGAAACATGACACCAAGCCCTGTCCAACTGTGTCCTCCAGGCACATCCCCCAGAAGACCAGGACAAATCCTGCTTAGTCTATGGACTACAGCATGCTGTGAAGTTTCAGTTCACAGGGGAAACTGGATGTAACTTCATTCGCGTTTCATTCTGTTTGCTGGTTCCTTTATTTGTTCATTTTCTTTGCTTCTGTTTTTGCTTATTTTTTTTCTTTCTCTTTTCTTTCCTTTCTTGGATACAAAAAAAATCTTTTTTATTATTTAAATTTTTATTTCTTTTTAAATTTTTATTCTATTTTATTTTCTTTCTTTTATTTTATTCAAATATACCATTTAATTTTTAATTTTTAAATATTTTAACTTTTTTTTTCCTTTCCTTTCTCTTTTTTTCTATTCTATCAAGCTACTTTCAACAAGAAGACTGAGACACACCTAGGATCCAGCTTCTTTTCTTTTCTTTTTTCTTTTTGCATTTTTATTTTATTATTTTTTTCTTCTTAAAAAATGACAATATGGAAGAATTCACCCCAAAAGAAAGAATAGGAAGAAATTACAGCCAGAAATTTAATCAACTGATATAAATAAGATGTATGAACTGGAATTTTAAGCCACGATTATAAGAATATTAGCTCGTGTTGAAAAAAAAGCATAGAAGACACCAGAGAATCCCTTTCTGCAGAGATAAAAGAACTAAAAATCTAGTCAAGCCAAAATAAAAAATGCTATAACCAAGATGCAATCTCGAATGCATGCTGTGATGGCAAGGATGGATGAAGCAGAGAAGTGAATCAGTGATATAGAAGATAAAGTTATGGGAAATAAGCAGAAAAAAAGAAGAGAATGAAGGCAAAAGATCAAAGTATAAGACTTAGATAAATCTGTGACTTATTGAAAAGGAAAAACATTTGAATCCTAGGAGTCCCAGAAGATGAGAGAGAAAACGGGCAGAAGGTTCATGTGAGCAAATTATAAGTGAAAACTTTCCTAATCTGGGGAATGACATAGACATAAAAATCCATGAAGAACAGAGAATTTCCATTTAATCAACAAAAACCCGACCATCACCAAGGCATATCATAATCAAATTCACAAAATACACAGACAAGCAGCAAGGGAAAAAGCCCTTAGTCTACAAGGGAAGACAGATCAGGTTCACAACAGACCTGTCTACAGAAACTTGGTAGGCCAGAAAAGAATGTCAGGATATATTCAACATGCTAAATTGGAGAATATGCAGCCAGGAATTCTTTATCCAGAGAGGCTGTCATTCAAAATAGGAGAGATAAAGAATTTCTGAGACAAACAAAAACTAAAGGGATTTGTGACCAATAACCAGCCCTGCAAGAAAATCTAAGGGACCAAAAGACCAAAAGCAACAAAGACTAGAAAGGATTAGACTAAGACTAGAATATCACCAGAAACAGCAATGCTACAGGCCACACAATGGCACTAAATTCATACCTTTCAATAAGCAATTGAAATGTAAATGGACTAAATGGACTAAATGTCCTGATCAAAAGACATAGGGTATCAGAATGGATAAGAATAGAAGACCCATCTATATACTGCCTACAGCAGACTCATTTTAGACCTAAAAACACCTGAAGATGAAAAGTAAGGGGATGAAGATGAAAAGTAAGCATCTATCATGCTAATAAAGGCCAAAAGAAAGCCAGAGTAGTCATACATATATCAGACAAGCTAGATTTTAAAGACTGTAACAACAGATGAAGAAGGGCATTATATCATTATTATAGGGTTTATCCAACCAAGAGGATCTAAAATTGTAACTATTTATGCCCCCAACTTGAAAGAATATATAAATAATCACAAACAAACTCATTGATAACAATACCATAATAGTAGGGGACTTTAACACCCGACTTACGGAAATGGACAGATCATCTAAGAAGAAAATCAACAAGGAAACAATGGCTTTGAATGATACACTGGACTGGATGGACTTAACAGATAATTCAGAACATTTCGTCCTAAAGCAGCAGAATATACATTCTTCCTGAGTGCACATGAAACATTCTCCAGAATATATCACATACTTTGTCACAAATTAGCCCTCAACAAGTACAAAAAGATGGATATCATACCATTCATATTTTCAGACTACGATGCGATGAAACCTAAAATCAACCAGAAGAAAAAAAATTTAGAAAGACCATGAACACTTGGAGATTAAAGAACATTCTACTAAAGAATGAATGCATTAACCAAGAAATTAAAGAGGCAAGTAAAAAAAAAAAGTACATGAAAGCCAATGAAAATTAAAACAGGACAGTCCAAAACCTCTGGCCTGCAACAAAGGTGGTCATAACAGGAAGTATATAGTAATCCAGGCCTTCCTAAGGAAGGAAGAAATGGCTCAAATACACAACCTAACCTTATACTCAAAGTATCTGGAAAAAGAACAGCAAATAAGCAGCAGAAGAAGGGAAATAATAAGCAAATAATCAGCAGAAGATGGGAAATAATAAAGATTGGAGCAGAAATCAATGATATTGAAATTAAAAAAAAAAAAAAACAGAACAGATAAACAAAACCAGAAGCTCGTTCTCTGAAAGAGGTAAAAGATCTTTACAAAATTGGTAAACCCCTTGCCAGATTGATCAAAAAGAAAAAGGAAAGGTCACAAATAAATAAAATCACGAATGAAGGAGAAGAGATCACAAACAACATCACAGAAATACAAACTCAATACGAGAATATTATAAGCTATTATATGCCAACAAACTGGGAAATCTGGAAGAAATGGACACATTCCTAGCAATGTAAAAACTATATTAAAACTGAAACGGGAAGGATCAGAAAATTTGAACAGACTCATAATCAGTAAATAAATTGAATCAGTAATCAAAAATCTCCCAGCAAACAAGAGTGCAGGGCTGGATAGCTTTCCAGGGGAATTCTACCAAATATTTACAGAAGAGTCAACACCTATTCTTTTGAAGCTGTTCCAAAAAATGGAAATGAAAGGAAAACTACCAAACTCATTCCTTGAAGCCAGTATTACCTTGATTCCAAAGACAAAGACTACACTAAAAAGGAAAGCTATAGACCAATTTCCCTGTAGAACATAGATGCAAAATATCTCAACAACATACTAGGCAACCAAATCCAACAACACATTAAAAGAATTATTCACCACAATCAAGTGTGATTTACTCCTGGGATGCAGGGCTGGTTAAATATCCACAAATCAATGTGATACATCACATTCATAAAAGAAAGCATAACCACATCTCAATAGATGTAGAAAAAGCATTTGACAAAATACAGCATTCTTTCTTGATAAAAACCCTCAAGAGAGTAGAGATAGAAGGAACATACTCAAGATCATAAAGGGCATATACCAAAGACCCACTGCTAATATCATCCTCAATGGGGAAAAACTGAGAGTTTTCTCCCTAAAGTGAGGAACATGACAGGGATACCTCCTCTCACCACTGTTGTTCAACATAGTGTTGGAAGTACTAACCTAAGCAGTCAGACAAGAAAAAGAAATAAAAAGCATTCAAATAAGCAAGAAATAAATCAAACTTTCACTCTTCACGGACAACATGATACTCTACGTGGAAAGGTCAAAAGACTCCACCAAAAAACTGCTAGAACTGATATATGAATTCAGCAAAGTTGTAGAATATAAAATAAATGTACAGAAATTGGTTGAATTTCTATACACCAATAATGAGACAGCAGAAAGAGAAATCAAGGAATTGATCCCATTTACATTTGTGCCAAAACCATAATATAGCTCATAATAAATGTAATCAAAGAGGTAAAAGATATAGATGCTCAAAGCCATATAAAGCTTATGAAAGAAACTGAAGAAGACACAAAGAAATGGAAAAACATTTCATGCTCATGGATTGGAAGAAGAAATATTGTTAAAAATATGATACTACCCAATGCAATCTACATATTCAATACAATCCCGGCAAAATAACACCAGCATTCTTCAAGAGATAGAAAAAACAATTCTAAAATTTGTATGAGATAAGAGAAGACCCCAAGTACCCAAAGTAATGTTATAAAAGAAAACAAAAGCTGGAGGCATCAAAATTCCGGACTTCAAGCTGCATTACAAAGCTGTAATTATCAAGACAGTATGATACTGGCACAAAAACAGACACACAGATCAACGTAATGGAATACAGAACCCAGAAATGGATTTACAAATGTATGTTGAACTAATCTTTGACAAAACAAATGGTGTTGGAAAAACTGGACAGAGACATGCAGAAGAATGAACCTAGACCAGTTTCTTACACCATATACAAAAATAAACTCAAAATAGTTGAAAGACCTATTGTTAGACAGGAAACCATCAGAGTCCTAGAGGAGAAAAAAGGCAACAAACTCTTTGACCTTGGCTTCAGTGACTTATTATTAGACATGTCTCTGGAGACAAGGGAAACAAAAGCAAAAATGAACTATTCGTGCTTCATCAAGATAAGAAGCTTCTGCACAGCGAAGGAAACAATCAACAAAACTAAAAGCAACCTAGGAATGGGAGAAGATATTTTCGAATGGCATATCAGATAAATGCAGTATCTAAAATCTATAAAGAACTTATCAAAAACACCAAAAAAAGAATAATCCAGTGAAGAAATGGGCAAAAGCCATGAGCAGACACTTTTGTAAAGAAGACATCCATATAGCTAATAGATACATAAAAAGATGCTCACCATCACTCATCATCAGGGAAATATAAATTTAAACCACAATGACATACCACCATACACATGTCAGAATAGCTAAAATGAACAATCCAGAGAACAACAGATGTTGGCAAGAATGTGGAGAAAGGGGAATAGTTTTGCACTGTTGGTAGGAATGCAAACTGGTGCAGCCACTCTGGTAAACAGTAAGTAGGTTCCTCAAAAAAACTCACAATAGAAATATTCTCCTATCCAACAATTGCAAAACTAGGTATTTATCCAAAGAATACAATGATGCTGATTTAAAGGAGCACATGCACACCAATGTTTATAAGCAGTACTGTAAACAATAGCCAAAACATGGAGAGTTCAAATGTCTATCAGCTGACAAATGGATAAAGATGTGATACACACACACACACACACACACACACACACACACACACAAGAATGTTACTCAATAATCACATAGAATGAAATGTTGCCATTTGCAACGATGCAGATGGAACTAGAGTGTATTATACGAAGTGAAATAGGTCAGTCAGAGAAAGGTAAATATCGTATGATTTCACTCATATGTGGAATTTAAGAAACAAAACAGATGAACGTAGGGTAATGGAAGGAAAAATAATATATAAAGAGAGAGAGTGGCAAACCATAAGAAACTCTTACTCTTAAATACAGAGAACAAACAGGGTTGCTGGAGGTGTGTTGGGTGGGAAGGTGGACTAAATGGGTGATAGGCATTAAGAAGGGCAGTTGTTCGGATGACAACTGGGTGTTATATGTAAGTGATGAATCACTAAATTCTACTCCTGAAATTATTATTACACCATTTGTTAACTAACTTGGATTGAAATAAAAATTTTAAAAATAAATAAATTAAAAAATAAATATTATAGATGAATTAAATGAACATGGAAATTGTTGCAGGGAGTATGGCCGGAGTTGCAAAAGATAAGTCTGTGAACAAAGTGCAGTTAAGTGAAGGTCCTCATACCTGACTTGGAATGAGGCCCTGAGTCCAGAATAAGCTCCTTTTTATTAGGATAATTGCTAAAGACTACATGCATAAAGTCAGCTAAGCAAGAGTGTTAATCAATCTAATAGTTTAGCTTTTCAAGGTTGAATTTCGAGTTAATTGGTTTCTATAACACTAGGAAAGGTCAGGTGTGAAGGAAGATCCCACCCTGGACAATGTTAATGGCTCTAGGTTTTCCTTAGGAGCTGCAGCAGTGTTCAGCTGTGTAAACATGTCCTAAGGCCTTGGACCTTCTCCAGCCCTTCCCTTTTGAAGTCTTTTCCTTTGGTGCTTTTCTCCTGCATCTCCCACAGGAAATTATATGCAAACACATTTAACATCATTATCTCAGGAGAGAGATCCTAGCTAGCCAACAAAGTGAATGCTTGTAGCACAGCAAAGGCAGTGTTTTCTTTCCCATTAATGGCTGAGCTAGGAGACTATGTAAGGGGAAGGGAAGGCCAGAAGTGGCCAAAATATCCTGCATGAGCAAATGGAGACAGGTTTGTCATCTTGGCTCCCAGAAATCTCCCAAGAATTCTAAGGCCTAATGCTTTCCCTTCTAGGTCACCTGTCCCACGGGTCACTGATTCTGTCCCACACTCAAGAACACTATGGATTAGTGGGAAGGACCTTCTAGATGGTGAATCAGAAGACCTGGTTCTAGTTGAGTTCCTGTTTTGAACTATATGTGCATCCTTGGGCAAGTTTCTTGACTTCCCTATCACTTACCCCTGTCTATATAAGAATCAGATGTGAGTATCTCTGAGTTCCCTTCCATTTAGATATTCTGTGATTCAGTGACTAAAATATATTCACATTCTTAGTCTGTGAATCACTTATCAGTTAGGTCAGAGAGGCATTATCTCCTAAAGGCCTGTTAAAATGCACTTGTAGGAAATAACTACTAGAGAGCATGTGTAAGCAGACAATCTAGAGTAGTCAATTATGGCCTGACCTCTTACTTATGGGTACCAAGAATACCAATGCCTGCCTTGTAGATTCTTATATAACTTTTTTAGCCAGGTCCCTAACTCACAAAGTGTATTTTGCCTCTCAGTTCTCTAGGTTTTCCAATGTCTTTGTGGGTAAGTCACCTAACTCAGGTTTAGGGCCCAAGAAAGGCCTAGGAGAATTTGTATGAGGAGGGCTTTGAGTAGTGCATTTGGACAGATGGTTGGAGGCACCAATTTCAAAGTTGGCTCTGTAGTCCTGGGCCTTGGGCTAGGACTACTCTGGCATCTGGCAACTTATCCATCCATCCTTCCATCCACCCATCCAAACTATGTATTAATGAACTATTATATACCAGACAGTGTTTTAGGGGCTAGAGATTTATCAAGGTCAATAAATAAAAGTAGGTTGGTACAGTGAAAGACAACTGAACTGCAAAGTACTGTGACTAAGCTCAAGGTCTGGCACTACAATTTTATATCTGTACAACCCTGGACAACTAACCAAAAATGAGCCTCAGATTTATCAGTTGTAAAATAGGCTAAAAGAGATTTACTATAGATGATCTATAAGAAGTTTTCTTTTAGTTATAACTCCCTATTAACAACAAAACTAGAGAGATAGTAGAGTGGAATGACAAAAACAAAAAACAAAAACAATAAAAAATATGGACTCTCGAATCAGGCTGCTGGGCCCAAATTCTTGCTGTACAACCTACTATCTATATAACTGGGGGAATATTGCTTAACTTCTGTATGCCTGTTCTCCTATGTATGGAATATTAAGAATAGTCATACCTACCTCAAAAGGACATTGTGAGATTAATGAGTTTAATTGTATAATGTGCTTACAACAGTATCTGGAATGTAGTAAGTTCTATGTTGCCTATTTTTAAGAGCCTGGCAGTGCTTTTGGCTACTTGAGCTTAAATCACTAGCCCTTATGTGGTATGGAGGGAAAACTGACAAAACCTCTAAGACTTAGCAAATGAAGGGGAAGATCAACATAATTTACCTTTCCAAAGTTTAATACTGCTTGATTATGAAAAGGCTTAAGGTTTCCACCTTAAAGAGATCCCTCTTACCCTCCTAAAGGTTATCAACAATATGTCAATTGAATTTAGGTAATTATCACACACCGGTCAGGGTCAAAGCCAATTTTGGTGTCTAAGGGTAGCTGCTGAGTCTCAGTCTTCTTCTAGATGACTCTGGGGAAACTAGGTCCAAAATCTAGGACCTTTGATCTGCCTCACAACTGGAAGCCTTTCTTAGAGTCTCCACCTTAGGTTCTGTGACTACTTACTCCTTCTACCAACCCTTGCAAACCTACTCCTCAGAATTAACAGGAAGAAAGAAACTATACCTACTGAGGGCCTACTATATGCTCTGTTGCTTGTATTAATTAACTTATTTAATCTTCACAACAACTCTGAAAAGTATTACCTCCATTTTTATAGCCAAAGACTTGAAGATCAAAGAGGTTAAGTAACTTTCCAGGTTACACAGCTCCTTAGTAGGAAAGCTGAGAGTTAAACCCAGGTCTGTCTGGCCTTTAAATCTCTGTCTTTTAGACCACACCACATGGCTTTCCATGAACTGCTTATAGGCTGCTTTCAATAAAGAACCACCAAAGAAGAAATATCCAATTTCTATGAAGTATAATAAGCAAATTGGGAAACAATGTCCAGGTTAAGAGTGCAGAGTGCCATATTATCAGAATTAATCTCACAAGACACAAGCCCTAAGACCCCATTTTGTTTGAGAGCCTAAGATAAAAAAAGGCACTACAAAGTCTAGAGCCTCAGACAGCCCCTGCCTGTTCCCTACCCCAAAAAGCCTATTGGCATTTCTCAATAGAGCATAGAAGAAAATGTTTACAAATGGGGAGAGGGCATTTTTAATTGTCACAAAGTCTAAGGAGCTCTACTGGAATTTAGTAATAGAGGGCTAGGGATGCAAAATTTCATGAGATGCATGGGACCAAAACATGGAATAAAAATTATCCCACCCATCATGTCAATGGTGCCTCCATTGAAAAACTATTAATTAATGACTGTAAGATAGAAATCTTAAAATGCAAGAGGAGATTTTAAAGACTGACTAACCACCAAATTCCCCCAAATTCCAGTACCTACAATAGTACTAACAATGATATGAGAGTGATTCTGGCTGGTACTGAATTGATGCTGACATTTTGTGTGGCTGGGAAAATATTGGGGAAGATGCTACTGCAGAAGTGAACCTGAGGTTCACCTGAGATTCAGGTGATAAAGGAAGTTTGAATTCACCTGAATCCTAGGATTAATAATATTGTGTCAAGAATAAAGTCAGAAAAATATTGATTCCATTTCCAGTCCCTACCCTGAGTTGCTATACAACTTTGCAAGTTACTTCCCTTCTTTGTATCTTTGATTGTTCAGCTGTCCAAAGAAGTTAAGCTCTGTTTCTCTCCCTCCCTGGACTAGTGAGAATATTTATGAGATTGCAGGTGAGTACATGTAAACCTAAGTGCTGTGGAAATTAGGGCTTATTGATGTTCCTGGGGGGAGAAAAAAACAGTGAGTGCCTTTTGTTATTAAAAGCCTATGATAATGTTCTGAGACCTAGTAAGGTCCACCCAGCCTGGGTCAGCTAGTTTGAGGCTAATATCCTACACAATACCTCATCAAAACCCTCCACTTCACAAATTCTAGTCTGAAATCACCAGTATGACTCCCTACACTTTCAAATTAGATGAAATAACTTTTAATTTTTACTAATTGATGCTGTCTTTTCCTTTCTGACAACTAGCAAGTAGCAGGAATGTTGAGAGTAGGAGACAATGTTTTCACTAACCAGAAAAATTATTTTGTGAAAGTTAAAGGGGCAGAAATTATTCCTGCCTCCGACAGTATTCCATGAAGATGTTTTGTTTTTTGGTTTTTTTTTTTTACAATGTCTACTTCCACTCTCCCTTTGTGGAAGATTAAATTGCACCATTTCTATTCTTTCTTAAAGTTAAACTTTCAACTCAATGCATTGTGTATAATAAGCTCTCAACAAATATTTGCTTCTAGATTAACTCATGCCACTGGAAACTGAATTTCTAATACTAAAGTAAAAATGTGGCCAGGAAGCTATCAAGAGAATGGAGTCTAAAAACTTGACATCATACACAGGGTAATTTGACATGACATGGATACTAATATACTTTTGTATTTAAAACCATTGCATATTAGATCATGTCTTCTTACTGGGGAAGGGAGTTCTCATCTGCTTCAAGAGAAACCATTATCAGAGAAACTATCTTTCAGATCTCAATGCTTACTAAAAAATAGGACTAAAATTATTCTGCTAATTTTTGTCTACATTACTCAAAGCAATCTACACATTTAATGCAATCTTTATCAAAATACCAACAGCATTTTTCACAGAGCTAGAACAATCCTAAAATTTGTATGGAACCACAAAATACCCTGAAGAGCCAAAGCAACCTTGAAAAAGAAAAGCAAAGCCAGTGGCATCACAATTCTGGACTTGAAGTTATATTACAAAGCTGTAGTGATCAAGACAATATAGTACTGACACAAAAAGAGACATATAGATCAATGGAACAGAATAGAAAACCCAGAAATTAACCCACAACTCTATGGTCAGTTATTCTTTGACAAGGCAGAAAAGAATATCCAATGGAAAAAATATAGTCTCTTCAACAAATGTTGGGAAAACTGGACAGCAATATGCAAAAGAATGAAACTGGACCACTTTCTTGCACCATACACAAAAAATAAATTAAAAATGTATTAAAGACCTAAATATGAGAACTGAAACCATAAGAGTCCTAGAAGAGAACACAGGCAATAACTTCCTTGACATTGACCATAGCAACTTCTTTCTAGAAAGGTCTCTTGAGCCACGGGAACCAAAAGCAAAAATAGACGATTGGGGCTACATCAGAATAAAAAGCTTCTGCACAGTGATGGAAACAATCAACACAACTAAAAGTCAACCTACTGAATGGGAGAAGATATTTGCAAATGATATATCTGATAAAAGGTAAGTATCTAAAATATATAAAGGAATTATAAAACTCAACACCCTGGGGCACCTGGATGGCTCAGTCAGTTAAGTATCTGACTTTTGATTTCAGCTCAGGTCATGATCTCATGGTTCATGAGTTCGAGCCCTGTGTTGGGTTCCACACTGCCAGTGTGGACTCTGCTTGGGGTTTTCTTTTTCTGCTCCTCCCCTGCTCTCTCCCTCTCTCTCAAACAAACTTTAAAAAATGTATATTAAAAAAAAACCTTGGGGCGCCTGGGTGACTCAGTCGGTCCAACTCTTGATTTTGGCTCAGGCCATGATCTCACAGTTCATGAGTTTGAGCCCCATGTCAGGCTCTGTACTGGAAGTGCGGAGCCTGCTTGGGATTCTCTCTCTCCTTTCTCTCTCTCTCTCTCTCTCTCAAAATAAATAAACTTTAAAAATTTTAAAAATACAACTCAACACCCCAAAATGGAATACTCCAATTAAAAAATGAGCAAAAGACATGGATAGACATTTTTACAAAGAAGACATACATATGGCCAACAGACACATGAAAACATGCTCAACATCACTGTTTATCAGAGAAATACAAATCAAAAGTAAAATGAGATATCACCTCACATCTGTCAGAATGGCTAAAACACAAGAAACAACAGGTATTGGCAAGGATGTGGAGAAAGGGAAACCCTCTTATATTGTCAGTGGGAATGCAAAGTGGAGCAGCCACTGTGTAAAACAGTATGAATATTCCTCAGAAAGTTAAAAATAGAACTACCCTATGATCCAGTAATTGCACCACTTGATATTTACCCTAAGAATACAAAAATACTGATGTTTATAGCAGCATTATCTATAATAGCCAAATTATGGAAACAGCCCCAGTGTTCATCAACTGATGAATGGATAAAGAAGAGGTGGGGGTGCCTGTGTGGCTCAGTCATTTAAGTGTCCAACTCTTAGTGTTGGCTCAGGTCATGATCTCATGGTTTGTGAGATCAAGCCCCACATTAGGCTCTGCACTGACAGCATGGAGCCTGCTTGAGATTCTCACTCCCCTCTCTCTCTGCCCCTCGTCTGCTCTCTCTCTCAAAATAAACTTAAAATAAATAAATAAAAAAAAGAGGAGAGGTGGTATATGTGTGTATGTGTGTACTTAGCCATGAAAAAGAATGAAACTTTCCATTTGTAATGACATGGATAGAGCTAGCAAGTTTTACATTAATTGAAATAAGTCAGTGAGAGAAAGACGAATGCCATATTATTTCACTCATATGTAGAATTTAAGAAATAAACAAAAAAACTATCAAAGGGAAAAATGAGAGAGAGAAACAAACCAAGAAATAGACTTAGCCATAGAGAACAAATTGGTGGTTACCAGAAGGGAGGGGGGGGGATGGGTTAAATAGGTGACAGGGATTAGGGAGTGCACTTGTTGTGATGATCACTGGGTGTTGATGAAAGTGTTAAATCAATATATCATACACCTGAAACTAATCTTATATTGTATGTTAACTAACTGGAATTTAAATAAATATTTTAAAAAGTTTTTAATTAAAAATTAAAATTATTCTGCTCATTTTTAGTAGAGTCCCAAGGAGTCGTTCAGCTTGGCAAAAAGTTACTAGCCCATGGTGCCTCTATATCCTTGTGTTGTGTGGAGAGAAGAATGCCTTTTTTCTCCCACTGATGCTACTGTCAGTGTAATTCTTGTAGTGATTCAAAGCTATGGAAAATTAGAGCTGGCTAGCAGATTTTGGGGGTTGGATTTAGTGGTAAAGCTCACCTTCTCCTCAAAACTATAAAAAGTGTTTACTTCTGAAAACAGGTCTACATTCCAAGTAGAATATCATGCCATCTGCTGCCAATTTGAGGCTCTGAGCAGGCACTCAACACGATGGGTCTTGTGTCATTGCCACTTACAGCCCTTATTTACTGGACAGACCCTAGAGTAGGCTGTCATGCCTGTGAATTGGTCAATTTACCTGCTGGTCTGACTCATTGCTGAGAACAGACCGCGGCCAATCTTCTGTGCCCAAACTTACCCAACTCATTCTGTTCACTGCCCACTGCTGTCCTGAAGCAATGTTTGCCTGCTGATCAACCAGTGGGGGAAAAAAGAATAAAGGCATTGTGATTAGTTGGCTAGAGAAGACAAGAGGGAACAGGAAGAAGCACACTTAATACTTTGCTGAATTAAAAGCCATTTTTTATTTATCACAGAAAATGGTTTTCTCTAAGAACAAAAAAGGGTAAACTGAACTAGAATTATAATTTCAAATATTTAAGTTATATCGAAAGAATCATCTCAGAAATTGAACCAGATGATAAGCAAAAGAGAAACATTTCCCCCCACTGTCATGGACTCTTTAGGGAGAGAAGGAACCTTAAAAAGGCAACTTAGCCACTTTGTACTTTCAGGCACATTGTTACACTCTTACAGATAGGCAGGAATCTATCCCATGTAAAATAGCTCCAGAGACGAATGTTACCGGATCTATTTCTCATTGCTTTATATTTACCCCAAATCCTTCATATTAAAGATAATTCATTGTCTCTTGTTTCAGCCTCTGGAGACAAAGGACAATTGGTCATGCATTTGAAGACCATTTTTCAATCATTCCACAGTCTTAAGGTATTATTTCCAATTCCCTTGGTGGCTTTCCTCAGAGTGTCTTTCACTCTCATCCACGTTTAAATGTGGAACCTAGTCCTCTAGTAAGTATTGAGTACAATGGGAAGTTTCCTTTCCAGTAATCAGGGTGTTTTGCATATTAAGGGTATTTTTTTCAACATTTATGATAATGGCCACACTCCTGTTATTGGTCATTAAGGTCACTTTCCATATTTTTACTAAGTAAACATGGTACATTAATTCAATAGAATATTAGGTAGCCACTGAAAAGGATCATAATTATCAAGAGTGTATTGTAATAGAGTGAGAAAAGGTATTGGTAAAGTTGAAAAAGGCAAAATACAAAATTATGTGGCCACTCATCTATGGCTGCAAGGTGCTTTATACTACTTTAATACAGTGCTTAGAATTTTATATTCTTGCTACTTATTTCTATGCCTACCCACTCCTCCAGGCCAGTGGAGGGTCTAGGCAGAATTTGAATAATCTCTGTTGCACCAGCAGCCTGTTCAGGTCATGGCAGAGAGTAGGTACTCAGAAGTGTTTGTTAAATAAATGGACAAGTTGGAGCCATATAAAAATGCCTAATCATGGAAGTGACAGGTTAGACATGACAGGAGGAAATAAAAATTGTTGTGCTAGAATGGTGAAATTACAAGGGTTTTATTCTTCTCAAATTTCCTTTCACCTATTGTTCTTGGAGAAAAAGTAAGGGGGCAAAAACATAATGAAAAAGTTTAGTCCTGGATAGTTTATAATCCACAGTTCCCTCAATGTCCTGTTCTCTAATCATGCAGATTGTTTCATTGTCACTGGAATATTCTATTTTGGTTTCTGAGCAGGTTTATCTTTGGTTTATCTTTACCAAGAATCTCTGAAATTCTTATCTCACTTCCAGAGGCACTGCTTACCAATGTCTCCCTTGCCCCTAACCTGGTCTTCCCATCTCTCAAAGGACACCTGAATGTAATCATAATAAGCATGTTCCAGGAACATCCCCTCATCTGAGCATCCTAACAATCCTGAAAAGCACTCAAGACAGGAACAAATCTGTTTGAAAGACAACGGAACAAAGTTAAAGAGGCCAATGGTGACAGATAAAAAAGTCAGATTAGGTCCAAGTCTTCTGACTGCAAACTCCATGAATATTCCATCCCACTATCTACTGCTGGCCTGTATAGCCTCAGATATAAATGACCCCAAGATTCCCTATCCTCCTAAGCCTATCATTTTAGTTTTTAGATGAAAAGGCAAGTTGGGATAGAAATTAAAATTAACATTTGCTGCATGCCTACTATGTGTCAATCAACTTACCTATGATAAATACAATTATCATCCATACATTTTAGGAAGGGGACAACTCAGGGAGACAAGGTAATTTCCCAAGGTCACATAGCTGGTAAATGACAGAGCTGAATTTCAAACCCAGGTCTGTCTGACTCCAAAATCTTTGGCACTATACTAAAAAGGGTGGAACCTCTCCCTCAAGTTCATAACCTGGCCCAGGCTTCAAGATTAACTACTATCCAGATCTTCCTTGAGAGTAATTTATACATATATCCTCAAAAGGAGCAAGAAGAGTCAGAACAGAAAGCTATTATGGGCATGTGTCAGTTGTGGCTTGACTTTCTTTGGATGACAATGACTAAAGTTAACTATATGTGGCTCCCCAGCCTGTAAGAATCACTGTGAAAGTATCTGACCTCTGGTCCAGGCCCAGAATTATGCTATGTCAGTTCTAACCCTATGTCAAGCCACATTTTCTCTCTAAACACCACCATCTTCTTATCTGTGTTAATCTGTGTTGGAACAGTAGAGGGAACATAAATCACTGTATTCTGTGCTGCCCTGGATATTAACAACCAACATTTATATAGACTTCAGTCTGTGCCAGGCATGTTCTAAGAACATAACACATTTAATCCTCACCACAACCTTATGAAGTAGATAATTTACCATGTTCTAGTTTTACTAATGGGTTAATTGAGGTACAGAACGGTTAAATACTTGTTCACAGAGATAATGAGTGGCAGAACTAAACTTTGAAGTTGGCCAAATCTGCAAGAGTTCTTGTTCTTAACTGGAACACTGTACTGCCTTTCCAGGTGTGATATGAGAACTCAATAACAAAGCAGGACGGAAAGGTCAAAGTCACGCTAAATTTGACAATAACAATAATATGTCTTCCATCTAGACAATACTTTATAGTTTATATAGCACTTTTTACATTTGTAGAATCAGTTGGTGTGAGGCAGACATCACTCATGTTATCTTCAGTTTCCAAGAAGGCAGTATAGAATAGAATTTGAATACCCAGGTTATGGAATTTGACCTGGATTAAAATCCTGACTGTTTTTTCTTAGCTATGTAACAGACATATCCTTGCTGGGCATAGAGATCTTCATATGTAAAAATGCCTTCATAGTGTTATGGGTAGGAATGAATGTAGTAACATACATACAGTGTTTCACACAGTTCCTGGCCCAAAGGAAGGCACCAATAAATACTCATTATTATAAGATGAGAGAACTAAGACACTCAGAAGAGAAGGATGCATATGCAGCACTCAAGGAGGCATGAGCAGATTAGGGCTTAGTTTCCAGGCCCCTGGCCATAGTCCAGTGTCATTCTAGGGTTCCTTGTCCTGAGGCTGTCATTTTTTATTTTGACAGGTTAGCCTGCTGCAAAACTGCTGAGGATCAGCATGGTATCAGAATGTTTATTTTGTCTGTCACCCCCATCCTCCACCACTAACAATGGAAATTTAGCACGTAGCACAATGCTGGCAAGGTAGCAGATCCCTAGTAAGTATCTACTGAATGAATAAAATGTCTAATCCACCAAAGTGCTTTCATTGGACCCTGGGAGAAAAGTGACTAATAAAACCACTATCTTTACCTTCAAGAAACTTACAGTCCTATTAGAGATATGGACTCCTAAATAAATGATTGTTCAACAGTGTGTTAAGAATGTCCTAGAGGGTCCAGTGAAGCTATACCTTGGAGAGGAAAAAGACCCTTTCCATTTGTTACTAATGACACTATGCCATGGAAGCAAGAGGAAGATGAAAAAATTCTTTCAAATAAAATAGAGACTGAGAGATGAAATGACTTGCTTGTGGTCATGGACAGGCTCAACTCCTGACTTCAAATCCAATGTATTTTCAGCAATATATTCTTCATTTCTAGATGTAAACAATCTTTCTTTTCCCTCAAAAGTGTACAAGTGGTAAGGGACTTTTACTAGTTCATAAAAAAGAACTAAGGTTAGCTTTCCTACTAATAATTATTCAGTTAAGGGTTTGAAAGACATTGGATGCCATAAATCCAAGGCAGGTTTTGAAACATTCTGATCTAAAGATGGTTGTGTCAAAAGCTAGAAGATGGTCTGTCCAAGATAATTGTGGTATGATCTGGAGACAAAGAGAAATCTTTCATGCCTTTGATAGGGCTCTGCTCCAATAATGACTTGGAGTGCCAAGACCTTGCTGGGCATAGAGATCTTCATATATAAAAATGCCTTCATAGTGTTATGGCAATCAAAGGACCTCTCAGGGCTCCCGGGTAGCTCAGTTGGTTAAGCATCTGACTCTTGGTTTTGGCTCAGGTCATGGTCTCACACAGTGTGGAGCCTGCTTGGGATTCTCTGTCTCTCTGTGTCTCTCTGTCTCTGTCTCTGTCTCTCTGCCTCTGCCCTATTTGCACTGTCTCCGTCTCTTTCAAAATAAATAAATAAACTTAAAAAATGGACTTCTCAAATGGAGGCTATAGATTAGGCTGTCTGATCCCATTAAGCATTGAATGTGGCAAACTACTGCTTGCTGCTGGGGGTTTGTGGTCAGGGATGACAAGGAATTTGGCAACACTACTCCATGGTTATTTGGCATCACTACAGAGCTATATGAACCTGGAAATCTGCTTCAGAAAGATAATGATTATTGTGATTATTAGTTAGCATCAATATCTTATTCAGTTCTACAGAAGTCACCACACAGAATCAAGAACCAAGCAGGAGCACTCCATTTTGTGGCCCTTCTAGAGAAGCAAAAAGAGTTTTTGGCATCCCTACTTCCTCCTTCAGACCAATGCAATCTTTCTCCGCTCTCTCTCTCTCTCTCTTTCTCTCTCTGTGGCTCTTTCTATCTTTCCTTCCTACACACTCTCTTGCTCTCTTTCACTCTCACTCTCTGTCTCTAACTCTCTTTCTGTCTTACAGCTATTACCTAAAGGAAATGCTGATATTTTCTATGCCAATTCAAGGATTATTAGCTCAGCCATTTACTAGCATGATCTTGATCAAGTTACTAAAACACTCAGAGCTTTTTTTTTTTTACCTGTAAAATGCAGATACCAATAACTACCTTCTAGAGAGTGCCTGGAATATAGTAGGTTCTCAATAACAAAGCTGAGTGAGAAATGGTGGTACCTGCTGGTTGGTAGGAAGGGCATTTCCTAGGATAGAGAGATGTGTTTTAGAAAGAGATGTTTTTTCGAAGGGTTTGGAAGACTGAAATGGGCTGATTCCTTAGACATTCTGCTTGTACCAGACAGCACTGGTAATCTTGGTGCAGACTGTTACATAATTACAAAACAAAGCAATTATGTTTTGTTACATAATTACAAAACAAAGCATAGGTTCTC
Source organism: Leopardus geoffroyi (assembly GCF_018350155.1). Classification (NCBI taxonomy): domain Eukaryota; kingdom Metazoa; phylum Chordata; class Mammalia; order Carnivora; family Felidae; genus Leopardus; species Leopardus geoffroyi. Next base: position 51,229,347 of record NC_059343.1, read on the forward strand.
TGCTATGAGAACTTACTTGGATACCAAGACTGCTGTATTAACATTATTTCCAAATCTCAACTCCTTTCCACCTACCTCCACCCCCACCAATTCCAAAGCATTTTGTTCACTGGCCCATGCCCACCAACCCTTATAAAACTCTGAGCCCACTTTATCATTTACTTCCCATCCTGTCACTCCCAATGAAAACAACACATGTTTTCCTCAATTACCTAGCTTCTTGCTCACCAACAGATGACAAGTGTGGGCTTTCGTAACAATGGATTCCCAAAGTAGTGCTTCAAAAGAAACCAGGGGATTGAAGATGATGTATACAGCCTATTGGATTATTTTAATTAAATAAAAATGTATAAAATTAAACTGCTATGCTTGAGACACAGTGGTGCTGGTGATGTGTCTTGTCACTGCAATCTTTATCTTATAGCCATGTGATGAGAAGACTTGTGCTCTCTCTAACTGATAGGTCAATAAGTCCCTGCTGCACTTCCTCTCCCCCACAGCCAGTGTGTGGACAGAATTTTCATCAGGGTCAGCTCTTGGAGCAGACTGCAGCAAGAACAGACTGGAAGAGCATGAACAACAGCAATGCAAAGTCCCACCAGAAACCCATTGCTCCACAAATTCAACTGGACACCGTAGACATAAGAGAAATAAAGACAGAATAGACTCTAGCGAAGGAATTTGAGACTTTAATAAACCCTGAGAAGACGATCCATGAGCTAGAGAAAGAGTGGAAGGAAAAAATAAAGAAAGGAGGGAAAAGTCAAGTAGGAGAGAGACAGAGATAAAATAAGCAAGTAAGCATGAGGAAAAAGGACAAGAGAAGGACTGACAAAATAAAGGAGAATGAAAGAACAAGAGAAAGAACAGAATAGGATAAGTAAAAAGAGAAAAAGACAAAAGTAACAAAAAGGCTTTGAAGAGAGGTAAAATGAGAACCAGAGAGGAGACACAAAAAACATGCAGTTAAATGGGATGTGGGGGGAGGAATTATCAGGACTCTGACTAATATGTTTCTTGCTTCACATTGGATGATATTTTCTAACTTAATAATAGGATTGCACTTGACATCTGTCAAGCAAATGTGGAAGATATTTGTTTTGATATTCACCACACAGCTATTAATATTTAAAAGCTGCAGTAAGTAGGGCAAATCAGTGAGGGAAATAAAGGAAGAAAAGCCAGGAAGAAGCTTTTCCCCAAAGTAAGGAGATAAAGATGGAGAAGGTAGGGGAAAAGGTGGTTGTAGTAAAGGGAAGGAGAGGAAGGAAAGGAGAAAGAAAGAGAGAGAGAGAAATACACAAATGCCCACTTTGGAACGAATTTTGGGGGGGGATTGATAGCCTTACCATATATTCTCTCAACAAATGAAGGTGATTACTGCACCTCCATTCCCAAGCCTCACATCCCCCCGATTCCAACATCAGCCTCCATCCAGGCCCTCCTAAATCCCAACTTGGGAGATTGGAACTCCGTATTTCCTAGCTCTCTGGCCCCCACCCTGCCTGCTCCTCTAAATTCTTACTCCCAATGTCTTCCTGGGTAATCCCTACACTCTAAGATGTTATCTTGGTATGATGGAGTTGGGGTTGCCAGGCCAGAGACTGAAGGCTGTCTTTCTATCCAGCCACCATGGAAACAGTATGGAATTCTGCCTTGAATTGGACAATGTTGTCTGGGATATGGTCTGAAGCAGTTGATTTCCTCTAGGTGAAGATTCTTGTAAAATAAAGGTGAGAGGGAGGTGGAGTGGAGGAGGCAGAGTGAGGGAAAGATAGGTAGATAGATGATAGATAGATAGATAGATAGATAGATATAGATGATAGAATTCTGCCTGTTTCCTACCCAGTTTTCTGTCAAGCTAATTTATCATTACTGTTCTATTAAAAATATAACTCATCATTAAATTAGTTTTGCCCAAATAGCCCCCAGTTATATATGTATTTTTTTTAATCATATAATTAGGGGCCCCTGGGTGGCTCAGTCAGTTAAGTGTCTGACTTTGGTTCAGGTCATGATCTCATGGTTGTGAGTTCAAGCCCCATATCAGGCTCCATGCTGACAAAGTGGAGCCTGCTTGGGATTCTCTCTCTCTCCCTCTCTCTCTACCCCTCTCCCACTCATACTCACTCTCTCTCAAAATAAAAAAAAAATAAACTATAAAAAGTATACAATTAACACGTTCAGTAGTTATCTAAGTATAGCTATGATCTAATTGAAAAAAAAAAATTGGGCCAGGCAGACCTTCCAACCTTCCCTTTCCCCATGTTACTGAATTCCCTGTCTCTACCTTGTTGGTAGCATTTATAATATGTGTATAATTAGAAGTTGATTTTCCTGGTTTCTCAGCTGAACTCTGAGTTTCTTTAATGTAGACATTCCTTCTTCATCTCTGGGTTGCCTAAGAGATGCATAAGAGTTGGCTTTAACAAATATTTGTTTTAGAATTAGAGTTTTTCCTGCCTAGTTAAATTCTTGTGGGTTAAATCGCCATTTAGAGATGAGCAGTGAAACTTCTCTCCTGGCAGGGCGTGGGAAGGAAAGCATATGAACATTTATTATCAGGCACTGTGGTAATTCTTTCCACATGCACTGATTCTTTCAATTTTCCAAAATAACCCTAGGCAGTAGGTATTATTATCTTTATTTGACTTGTAGAAAAGTGAAGTCCTAAGAGATTAAGTGATTTTCCCATTGGCACACAGGTCATCACTAAATTGGATGTGGGTCTATTTAATTGTGAAACCCATGATCTTGTCTCTACACTACCTTAGTTCCTAAGGTTAGTAAAGCCTCTTAATATTAAACTGTTTTTGTGGATTAACTGTAAACACTGATGTCAGTAAGCACCCACTACTTCTTGAAACTTTTTTTTCCCTTTGGCTTCTGTGGCAATATTCCGCCTTGATATTGTTCTTATGTTTCTGACCACTACTTCTCAGTCTCCTCTGCCTGTTGGTGTTAGACTCTGTTGTAGGTCTTCATACTATCCTCGGACAATATCACTGAGTCTCCAAGTTTTCTCAAGCATCTGGATGTAGTAGACTCTCAAAATTATATTTTCAACTCTCTTTCCTGAAGTTTAGACCCGAATTACTACTGCCTCCTGAGCATCTTCACATGGACATAGTATGGCAATCTCAAACCCTAAGTGTCCACAATTAGTTCATTGGCCTTATTTCCACACCCACAAATTCTCCCAACTAAGTTATAGTCGTTGTGGCCAACTCAAGAATGAATGGAATTTTAGGCAAAATGTCATATGACATGAAGTACTCATTCTCACCTATCTGCATCACCTGTAAATTCTTTCTCCAAACAGAGTACATGGGAAGACAAATCAAAATCAAATGGCAAACGGCATGATAAGGAGTGTTTCAATGTATGGGCAAATGAATTCTTAGATTATTTGACGGTTTTATCAATTTCATATCAAGGGTAGTTTTGCCAGTGAAATGAAAATGTACTTTTGTAGGTGATACTAATGTTCATCTCTTTGGGTCGTTGTGGCTGATTAATACTTCTTTATTTGTCAGTTTTCTTCTGTTTAGTTTCTTTTTAATAGATATTTTTAAAGTTTTAAATGAAATTCCAGTTAGTTAACATATAGTGTAATATTGGGGCGCCTGGGTGGCGCAGTCAGTTAAGCGTCCGACTTCGGCCAGGTCAGGATCTCGCGGTCCTTGAGTTCGAGCCCCGCGTCGGGCTCTGGGCTGATGGCTCAGAGCCTGGAGCCTGTTTCCGATTCTGTGTCTGCCTCTCTCTCTGCCCCTCCCCCGTTCATGCTCTGTCTCTCTCTGTCCCAAAAATAAATAAACGTTGAAAAAAATTAAAAAAAAAACCATACAGTGTAATATTAGTTTCAGGTAAACAATATAGTAATTCAACACTTAAATACAATTCCTGGGGGCGCCTGGGTGGCGCAGTCGGTTAAGCGTCCGACTTCAGCCAGGTCATGATCTCGCGGTCTGTGGGTTCGAGCCCCGCGTCGGGCTCTGGGCTGATGGCTCAGAGCCTGGAGCCTGTTTCCGATTCTGTGTCTCCCTCTCTCTCTGCCCCTCCCCCGTTCATGCTCTGTCTCTCTCTGTCCCAAAAATGAATAAATGTTGAAAAAAAAAATTTAAAAAAAAAATAAATAAATACAATTCCTGGTGCCCTCACACCAAATAGATATGTTTTTATAATGTTAAACAAGTACCATCCAGTGTCTAATTTGTAAGATTTTATTATTTTGAAATCATGAATGCTTGTTGAATTGTATCACATGCCCCGTCAACTTGTATCAGGCTGATAATAAGTTAATAGATATCTAAAAGTTGAATGAATTTTCCTTTTTGAAAGTAAACCAAATTTGGTCATAATGAATTACTTTTCTTTAACATGAAATTTATTGTCAAATTGGTTTCCAAACAACACCCAGTGCTTATCCCAACAGGTGTCCTCCTCAATGCCCATCACCCACTTTCCCCTCCCTCCCACCCCATCAAACCTCAATTTATTCTCAGTTTTTAAGAGTCGCTTATGGTTTGCTTCCTTCCCTCTCTGTAACATTTTTCCCCTTCCACTACTCCATGGTATTCTGTTAAGTTTCTCAGGAGCCACATAAAAGTGAAAACATATGGTATCTGTCCTTCTCTGTATGACTTATTTCACTTAACACTCTCCAGTTCCATCCACGTTGCTTCAAAAGGCCATATTTCATTCTTTCTCATTGCAAGTAGTACTCCATTGTATATATAAACCACAACTTCTTTAACCATTCATCAATTGATGGACATTGAGGCTCTTCCCATAATTTGGCTATTGTTGAAAGTGCTGCTATAAATATTGGGGTACAGGTGCCCCTATGCATCAGCACTCCTGTATCCCTTGGGGAAATTCCTAGAAGTGCTATTACTGGGTTATAGGGTAGATCTATTTTTAATATTTGAGGAACCTCCACACTGTTTTCCAGAGTGGATTCACCAGTTTGCAATTCCACCAACAATGCAAGAGGGTTCCCTTTTCTCCACATCCTCTCCAGCATCTATAGTCTCCTGATTTGTTCATTTTGGCCACTCTGACCGGCATGAGGTGGTATCTAAGTGTCGTTCTGATTTGTATTTCCCTGGTGAGGAGTGTCGTTGAGCATCTTTTCATGTGCCTGTTGGACATCTGGATGTCTTCTTTAGAGAAGTGTCTATTCATGTTTTCTTCCCATTTCTTCACTGGATTACTTGTTTTTCGGGTGTGGAGTTTGGTGACTTCTTTATAGATTTTGGATATTAGCCCTTTGTCCGATATATCATTTGTAAATATCTTTTCCCATTCCCTTGGTTGCCTTTTAGTTTTGTGGATTGTTTCCTTTGCTGTGCAGAAGCTTTTTATCTTCATGAGGTCCCAATAGTTCATTTTGGCTTTTAATTCTCTTGCCTTTGGAGGTGTGTCAAGTAAGAAATTGCTGCGACTTAGGTCAGAGAGGTTTTTTTCCTGCTTTCCCCTCTAGGGCTTTGATGGTTTCCTGTCTCACATTCAGGTCCTTCATCCATTTTCAGATTATCTTTGTGAATGGTGTAAGAAAGTGGTGTGGTTTCATTTTTCTGCATGTTGCCGTCCAGTTCTCCCAGCACCATTTGTTAAAGAGAGTGTCTTTTTTCCATTGGATATTCTTTCCGGCTTTGCCAAAGATTAGTTGGCCATACTTTTGTGGGTCTAGTTCTGGGATTTCTATTCTATTCCATTGGTCTATGTGTCTATTTTTGTGCCATTACCATGCTGTCTTGATGATTACAGCTTTGTAGTAGAGGCTAAAGTCTGGGATTGTGATGCCTCCTGCTTCAGTCTTCTTCTTCAAAATTACTTTGGCTATTAAGCGTCTTTTGTGGTTCCATACAAATTTTAGGATTGCTTGTTCTAGCTTCGAGAAGAATGCTGGTGCAATTTTGATTGGGATTGCATTGAAAGTGTAGATAGCTTTGGGTAGTATTGACATTGTAACAATATTTATTCTTCCAATCCATGAGCATGGAATGTTTTTCCATTTCTTTATATCTTCTTCAATTTCCTTCATAAGGTTTCTATAGTTTTCAGCATACAGATCTTTTATGTCTTTGGCGAGGTTTATTCCTTGGTATTTTATGATTCTTGGTGTAATTGTGAATGGGATCAGTTTCTTTATTCCTCTTTCTGTTTCTTCACTATTAGTGTATAAGAATGCAACTGATTTCTGTACATTAATTTTGTATCCTGCGACTTTCCTGAATTCATGTATCAATTCTAGCAGACTTTTGGTGGAGTCTATTGGATTTTCCATGCATAGTATCATGTCATCTGCAAAAAGTGAAAGCTTGACTTCATCTTTGCCAATTTTGATGCCTTTGATTTCCTTTCGTTGTATGATTGCTGATTCTAGCACTTCCAACACTATGTCAAACAACAGTGGTGAGAGTGGACATCCCTGTTGTGTTCCTGATCTCAGGGGAAAAGCTCTCAGTGTTCCCCCATTGAGGATGATGTTAGCTGTGGGCTTTTCATAAATGGATTTTATGATGTTTAATTATGTCCCTTCTATCCTGACTTTCTCGAGGGTTTTTATTGAGAAAGGATGCTGATTTTTGTCAAATGCTTTTTCTTCATCAATGGACAGGATCATATGGTTTTTATCTTTTCTGTTATTAATATGATGTATCACATTGATTGATTTGTGAATGTTGAACAAGCCCTGCAGCCTAGGAATGAATCCCGCTTGATCATGGTAAATAATTCTTTTTATATGCTGTTGAATTCGATTTGCTAGTATCTTATTGAGAATTTTTGCATCCATATTCATCAGGGATATTGGCCTGTAGTTCTCTTTTTTAGCTGGGTCTTTGTTGGTTTTGGGAATCAAAGTAATGCTGGCTTCATAGAATAAGTCTGAAAGTTTCCTTCCCTTTCTAATTTTTGGAATAGCTTGAGAAGGATAGGTATTATCTCTGCTTTAAATGTCTGGTAGAATTCCCCAGGGATGCCATTTGGTCCTGGACTCTTATTTGTTGGGAGATTTTTGATAACTGATTCAATTTCCTCGCTGGTTATGGGTCTGTTCAAATTTTCTGTTCCTTCCTGTTTGAGTTTTGGAAGTGTGTGGGTGCTTAGGAATTTGTCCATTTGTTCCAGGCTGTCCAGTTTGTTGGCATATAATTTTTCATAGTATTCCCTGATAATTGCTTGTATTTCTGAGGGATTTGTTTTAATAATTCCATTTTCATTCATGTTTTTATATATTTGGGTCCTCTCCCCCCACTTTTTTTTTTGAGAAGCCTGGCTAGAGGTGAATCAATTTTGGTTATTATTTCAAAAAAACAACCCTTCCTTTCATTTATCTGCTTTACTGTTTTTTAGATTCTATATTGTTTATTTCTGCTCTGATCTTTATTATTTATCTTCTTCTTCTGGGTTTGGGGTGTCCTTGCTATTCTCCTTCTAATTCCTTTAGGTGTGCTGTTAGATTTTGTATTTGGATTTTTCTTGTTTCTTGAGATAGGACTGGATTGCAATGTAGTTTCCTCTCGGGACTTCCTTAGCTGTTTCCAAAGCATTTGGATTGTTGTATTTTCATTTTCTTTTGCTTCCATATATTTTTAAACTTTTTGTCTAATTGTCTGGTTGACCCATTCATTCTTTAGTAGGGTGTTCTTTAACCTCCATGCTTTTGGAGATTTTCCAGACTTTTTCCTGTGGTTGATTTCAAGTTTCATAGCATTGTGGTCTGAAAGTGCTCATGGTATGATCTCAATCCTTTTATACTTATGAAGGTCTGTTTTGTGACCCAGTATGTGATCCGTCTTGGAAAATGTTCCATGTGCATTTGAGAAGAAATTATATTCTGTTGCTTTGGGATGCCGAGTTCTAAATATATCTGTCAAGTCCATCTGATCCAATATATCATTCAGGGCCCTTGTGTCTTTATTCATTTTCTGTATGGATGTTCTATCCATTGTTGTAAGTAGAGTATTAAAGTTTCCTGCAATTACCACATTCTTATCAAGTTTACTTATGTTTGTGATTTTTTTTATATATTTGGGGGCCTCCATATTCAGTGCATAGACACTTATAATTGTTAGCTCTTCCTGATGAATAGACCCTGTAATTATTATATAATGCCTTTCTTCATCTCTTGTTACAGCCTTTAATTTAAAGTCTAGTTTTTGTGATATAAGTATGGCTACTCCAGCTTTCTTTTGACTTCCAGTAGCATAATAGATAGTTCTCCATCACTTCAGTTTCAATCTGAAGGTGTCCTCGGGTCTAAAATGAGTCTCTTGTAGACAGCAAATTGATGGGTCTTGGGTTTTTTTTAATCCATTCTGATACCCTATGTCTTTTGGTTGGAGCATTTAGTCTATTTACATTCAGTGTTATTATTGAAAGATTTGGGTTTAGAGTCATTGTGTTATCTGTAGGTTTCTTGTTTGTAGTGATGTTTCTGGTCCTTTGTGGTCCTTGCAACATTTCATTCACAGAGTCCCCCTTAGGATCTCTTGTAGGACTGGTTTAGTGGTGATCAATTCCTTCAGATTTTTTTTTTGTTTAGGAAAACCTTTATCCTTCCTTCTATTCTGAATGACAGGCTTGCTGGATAAAGTATTATTGGTTGCATATTTTTTTCTGTTCATCACAGATTTCTTGCCATTCCTTTCTGGACTGCCAAGTTTCAGTAGATAAGTCTGCTACTATCCTTATGTATCCACTTTGTATATTAGTGCCCATTTATCCCTAGCGGCTTTCAGAATTCTCTTTTTCCTTGTATTTTGCCAGATTCACTATGATATGTAGTGAAGAATATCGATTCAAGTTACCTCTGAAGGGAGTTCTCTGTGCCTCTTGGATTTCAATGCCTATTTCCTTCCCAGATCAGGGAAGTAGTCAGCTATGATTTGTTCAAGTACATCTTCAGCCCCTTTCTCTCTCTTCTTCTGGAATTCCTATGATACAGATATTGTTCTGTTTGATTGCATCACTTAGTTCTCTAATTCTCTCCTCAGACTCCTGGATTTTTTTATCTCCCTTTTTCTCAGTTTCCTCTTTTTCCATAATTTTATCTTCTAATTCACATATTCTCTCCTCTGCTTCTTCAATCCGTGCTATGGCCACCTCCATTTTGTTTTGCACCTCCTTTATAGCATTTTTTTTAGCTCTTCATGACTATTTCTTAGTTCCTTGGTCTCTATAGTAATAGATTCTATGCTGTCCTGTATGCTTTTTTCAAGCCCAGCAATTAATTTTGTGACTACTATTCTAAATTCTTCTTCCATTGTATTGCTTAAATCGGTATTGATCAATTCGTTAGCTGTCACTACTTCCTGGAGTTTCTTTTGAGGATAATTCTTCCGTTTTGTTATTTTGGCTAAGTCCCTGTGGTAGCTTGAAACTGCAGGGCACTTCCCCTGTACTGTCAGGAGAAACTTGTGTTGGTGAATGGGGCAGCAATCAGACCCAATGACTGCCCACACCCTACTGCTGGGGCCACAGTCAGACTGCTGTGTACCGTATCTTCCCCTCTCCCAGGGGCAGGACTCACTGTGGAGTGGTGTGGCCCCCATCTTGGCTACTTTCACACCGCCAGGCTTGTGGTGCTGCTTTGATGGGATCTGGCATATTAGCTGGGGTGGATCTGCAGGGTGCACAGGGGTGGGAGGGGCAGGCTTAGCTAGATTTGCCATTGGGGGTACCCTGCAGGAGGGGCCCTGCAGCAATGGGAGGGAGGCAGGCCCATCAGAGGGATGGATCCACAGAAGCACAGCATTGGGTGTTTGCACAGTGCAAGCAAGTTCAATGACAGGAACTGGTTCCCTTTGGAATTTCGGCTGGCGGATGGGAGAGGGAGATGGCGCTTGCCAGTGCCTTCATTCCCTGCCAAGCTCTGTCCTTCTGGGACTCAAAGACTCTCCCTCCTGGCATCCTCTCACCCACCCTGCTCTCCGAGAGCAGAGCTGTTCACTTTTAAAATTCCATATGTTAAGTCCTGCTGACTGTCAGAACTCATGCAGTCTGGCCCCTCTGCTTTTGCAAACCAGACTTTGGGGACTTTGTCTTGACTGGCGGGCTGTGCCTCCACCGCCTGGCTCCCTCTTGCAAGTCCATGTAGCACACACGGCCTCTCTGCCCTTCCTCCACTCTTCCATGGGTTTCTTGTCTATGCTTGGCTCCAGAGAGTCCATTCTGCTAGTCTTCTGGCAGTTTTCTGGGTTATTTAGACCCGTGTGGGTGGAATCTTAAGCGATCAGCACAACGAGGTGAGGCCAGCGTCCTCCTATGCCACCATCTTCCCTCACTCCCCTCTGGTGAATTACTTTAAAACCCTCTGATGGACTTACTGTATAGACTGCTATATGCAGAACATGTATACAAACTAATGGTAGCTACCATTCAAAAACTATATATATGCAAAGAATAAAGAGAAGGGAATCCAAGAATATCACTAAAGAAAGCCAATAAACCATGGAAGAGAGCAGGAGAATAAAGGATCAAAAAAAAAATACAGAAACAACCACAAAAAGTAGTAAATGACAACAAACACATATCTATCAATAATTACTTTGAATGTAAGTGGAATAAATGCTCTAATCAAAAGACAAAGGGTAACAGAGTGGAAAAAATAGTACTCGTCTATATTCTGCCTACAAGAGATTAGTTTCAGACTTAACAACACCTGAAGTTTGAAAGTGAGGGGATGGAGAAACATTTATCATGCAAATGAATGTCAAAAGGAAGCCAAGGTAGCAATACTTATATTGGATAAAGTAGACTTTAAAACAAAGACTGTAACAACAGACAAAAAAGGATACTATTTAATCACAAAGGGGACAATCCACCAGGAAGATATTTCAATTGTAAATATATACTCACCCAACATGAAAGCACCAAAATGCATAAAACAGTTAATAACAAACATAAACAAACTAATTGATAGTAATACAATAATAGTACAGGACTTATTATCACCTTCAATAGATAATCTAAATAGAAAATCCAAAAGGAAACAATGTTTTTCAGTGACACAATAGACCAGATGGATTTAAGAAATATATTCAGAATGGCCCATCTGAAAACAGCATAATATACATTCTTTTCAAATGTGCATAGAAATTGATAAGAATAGATCACATATTAGGCCACAAAAAAATTTCAATGAAATAAAAAAAAAATTGAACTCATGTCAGGCATCTTTTCTGGCCACAACACTATGAAAACAGAAATAAACAACAAGAAAAAATCTGGAAAGAGCAAAAATACATGGAGGTTAAATCACATGCTATTGAACAATGAATGGGTGAAGAAAAAAATCAAAGAAAGAATCCAAAAGTACATGGAAATAAATGAAAATGAAAACACAATGGTCCAAAATCTTTGTGGGACAGCAAAAGTGGTTCTAAGAGGGAAGTTTATAGCAATACAGATCTACTTCAATAAGCAAGAAAAATCTCAAATAAACAATCTAAATTTAAACTTACATGAGCTAAAAAAAAAGAAAAACAAACAAAACCTAAAACCAGAAGGAAGGAACTAATAAAGATCACACCAGAAATAAATGGTATACAAACAAAAACAAAAACAGAACAAAACAAATTTAAAAAAAAAAACATAGAAGAGATCGATGAAACCAGGTGCTGGTTCTATGAAAAAAATCAACAAACATAAACCTCTATGCAGGCTCATCAAAGAGAGAAAGAGGGAGAAAGAACACAAACAAAATTAGAAATTAAAGAGGAGAAATAACAACCAACATCACATAAATACACACAATTATATGATAATATTATAAAAAAACTCTATGCAAAAAATTGGACAATCTAGAACAAATGGATACATTCCTGTAAATATATAAACTACCAAAACTGAAATATAAAAAAATAGAAAATTTGAGCAGACCAATAATCAGAAAATAAATTGAGTCAGTAATCAAAAAACTCCCAGCAAGTAAAAGTCTAGGACCAAATGACTTTACAAGCAAATTCTACCAAACATTTAAAAAAAGAATTAATATCTATTTTTAAACTATTCCAAAAGCTAGAAAAGTAAGGAAAACTTCCAAACTCATTCTATAAGGTCAGAATAATCCTGACACCAAAACCAGATAAAAACTCCACCAAATAAAAACACCACTAAATGGTGTGGCCACTCTGGAAAACAGTATGGAGGATACTCAAAAAAAATTAAAAATAGAACTACCTTATGACCCAGCAATTGCACTATTAGTTATTTATCCAAGGGATGCAGGTATGCTGTTTTGAAGAGGCACATGCACCCCAATGTTTATAGCAGCACTATCAACAGTAGCCAAAGTATGGAAAGAGCCCAAATGTCCATCAACAGATGAATGGATAAAGATGTGGTGTATACACAAACACACACACACACACACACACACACACACACAATGGAGTATTACTTGGAAATCAAAAAGCATGTTTTATATATATATTTTTTTCAGCCATAAAATATAATGAAACCTTGGGAGCACCTAAGTGGCTCAGTTGGTTAAGCTTCCAACTCTTGGTTTCGGCTCAGGTCATGATCTCATGGTTTGTGGGTTTGAGCCCCATGACAGGCTTTGTGCTGGTTGTGTGGAGCCTGCTTAGAATTCTTTCCCCCTGTTTGTCCTTCCCCTGCTCATCGTGCATATGTTTGTCTCTCAAACTAAATAAATAAACTTTTAAAAGGTAATAATGAGTTCTTGCCATTTGCAACAATGTGGATGGAGCTGGAAAGTATAATACTATGTGAAATAAATCAGTCAGAAAAAGACAAATGATTTTACTTATATGGAATCAGTCACATGATTTTACTCAAGTGGGATTTAAGAAACAAGATGGGTGAATATAGGGGAAAGAAAGAGAGAGGCAAACCAGAAAACAGACTCTTAACTATAGAGAACAAACCAAAGGTCGGTGGAGGGGAAGTGGGCAGTGGATGGATTAAATGGGTGATGGGTTTTAAGGAGGGCACTTTTTTGTCTTATTTATTTATTTATTTATTTATAGTTAGTTGGTTAGTTAATATACAGTGCAGTATTCTTTTCAGGAGTATACTTCAGTAATTCATCACTTGCATACAACACCCAGGGAAGGAGGGCTCTTGTTGTGATGATCACTGGGTTTTGTATATAAGTGATAAATCATGAAATTCTACACCTGAAATGAGTGTTAAACTTCATGCTAACCAACTGGAACTTAAATAAAAACTTGAAGAAATCGAAAGAATAAACAGATGCCAGTCTTATGAATAAAACAAATCAGATTAAAGAAACAAAATACAAAATTTCTAAACCTTTAGACAGTATTGCATTTTAGACACATACTTTATTATGATGACAATAGTAGCCTTCATCAAAGATGCTTCTATATTTCTAAAAGGAAGATAGCTAAATAGGTCAAGAAAATAATAGAACAGTGTGGGAGAAGATATTTGCAAATGAAATATCTGATAAAGTATTAGTGTCCTGAATATATAAAGAACTTATAATACTCAACACCCAAAACATGAATAATTCAATTAAAAAATGGGCAGAAGATACAAATGCACATTTTTCCAAAGAAGACATACAGATGAACATCAGACACATAAAAAGATGCTCAACACCACTGATCATCAAGGAAATATAAATCAAAACTACAAGAAATATCACCTCACCCCAGCCATTCTGGAAAACAGTATGGAGGTTCCTGACAAAGTTAAAAATGGAACTACCCTATGATCCAGCAATTCTACTACTAGATATTTACCCAAAGAATACAAAAATATGAATTCAAAGGGATACATACACCCTGATGTTTATATCAGTATTATCTATAGTAGTCAAGTTATGGAAACAGCTCATGTCCATTGATGAATGTATAAAGAAGTGTATCACATCATAGAAGATGCATATCACATATACACAGATTATATAACATCATATTACTCACTCATAAATAAAAGAGGTCTTTTAATTTAAAATGACATGGATAGAGCTACAGAGTACTATGTTAAGCAAAATAAGCCAGAGAAAGTAAAATACTACATGATTTCTACTCATATGTGGAATTTAAGAAACAAAACAAACAAGCAAAGGGAAAAATGAAAGAGAGGCAAACCAAGTAACAACTCTTAACTACAGAGAACAAATTTATGGTTACTAGAGGGAAGTTGGGTAGGGGGATGGTTTAAATAGGTGATGGGAATTAAGGAGTGCACTTGTGATGAGCATCGGGTGCTGTATGGAAATGTTGAGTCACTAGATTTTACACCTGAAACTAATAGTATACTGTATATTCACTAACTGGAATTTAAATAAAAAATTTTGAAAAAGAAAATAATAGAATATTAAGGAGTCATAAAAATTAATGTAAGGAATGTACAGTTAAATTAGAAATATCAATATAAGCTCATGATGTTGAAAGTTTTCTGTCATACATTTCAGAAGCTGGCCACAACCGGTTAGGTCGAAACAAAACTGACTACAAGACTGTCAGGGTTGATGAGAAGGGGACTTACATTTCCGTATGCACACTTCTGTATCTTTTTACATTATATCATAATTAAGGAGTCTATCCACCAAAAATATCTAACAATTGTAAACTTTTATGCTCCAAACGTGATGGGACCCAAATATATAAATCGATTAATCACAAACATACAGAAACTCATTGATAATAATACCATGATAGTAGGGGACATCAACAACCCACTTACAGCAATAGACAGATCATCTAAACAGAAAATCAACAAGGTAATAGTAACTTTGAATGACACACTAGACAGGATGGATTCAACAAATATATTCAGAACGTTTCATCCTAAAGCAGCAGAATACACATTCTTCTCAAGTGCACATGGAACATTCTCCAGAATAGATCACATACTGGCACACAAATCAGCCCTCAACAAGTACAAAAAGATTGAGATCATATCATGCATATTTTCAGACCACAATGCTATGAAACTTGACATCAATCACAAGAAAAAATTTGGAAAGATAAATACTTGGAGACTAACGACCATCCTGCTAAAGAATGAATGGGATAATCAAGAAGTTAAAGAAGAAATTTAAAAAGTACGTGGAAACCAATTAAAATGGTAACACCACAGCCAAAAACCTCTGGGATGCAACAAAGGCAGTCATAAGACAGAAGTATATAGCAATCCAGGTATTCCTAAAGAAGAAAGGTCTCAGAAACACAACCTAACCTTACACTTTAAAGAACTGGAAAATGAACCACAAATAAAACCCCCAAAACGCAGAAGATGGGAAATAATAATGATTAGAGCAGAAATCAATACTATCAAAACCAAAAAAAAATCAGTAGAACAGATTACTGAAACCAGGAGCTGGGCCTTTGAAAGAATTAACACATTGATAAAACCCTAGCCAGTTAAATAAAAAAGAAAAAGGAAAGGACCCAAATAAATAAAATCAAGAATGAAAGAGGAGAGATCACAACCAACATTGCATAAATACAAACAATAATAAGATCATATTATGATCAATTGTACACCAATAAAGTGGGCAATTGGGAAGAAATGGACACAATTATGTAAAGAATGCCCAAACTCAACAGTAAATCATAAATAATATGATAAGAAAATGGGCAAAAAACATAAACAGACATTTCACCAAAGAGGCTATAGAGATGATCAATAAGCACATGAAAAGATATTCAACATAATTAGGCATTAGGCAAATTGAAATGAAGCCACAATGAGATATTATATTTATATTTATATTAAATATATTATATTTAGCCTTTCAGAATGGCTAAAATAAAAAAGTCACTACATCAAATCCTAGCAAGGATGCTAAGAAACTAATCACTCATACACTGATGCTGAACACTCCTACATTGCTGACGGGAAAGGAAATGGTACAGCTACTCTAGGAAACAGTTTGGCATTTTCTTACAAAATTAAACATGCAGTTATCATACTACTCAACAATGCATTCTTAGACATTTACCCCAGAAAAATTAGAATTTAAATTCACACACAAAAAACCCGATATATTATTGTTTAAAGTGTATAACAGCTTTATTAATAATAGCCCCAAGTGGAAATATCCCTGATATCCTTAAACAGGTGAATGGTTAACTGTGGTACATATATACCACAGAATATTACTCAGCAATAAAAAAGAAATGAACTACTGACACATGCAACAACTTGGATGGATCTCAAGGGAATTATGCTTAGTGAGAAAAACCAATCTCAAAAGATCACAAACTATATGATTCCATTTATATACTATTCTTGCAATGGCAAAATGTTAAATAATGGAAAACAGATTAATGTTTGCCAAGGTTTGAGAGTAATGGCAGGAGGAAGGTGGGTGTGATTATAAACAGGCAACAGAAAGGATCCTTGCAGCAATACAACTGTTCAGTATCTTGACTGTGGTGGAGGATATACAAACCTGTGAGTGCAAAAGTGTATAGAACTAAATACACATACATACACACAACTAAGTATTAGTACAACTGGGAAAATCTGAATAAACTTGGTGGATTGTATCAATGCCATTATCCCAATTGTGATGTTCTATAGTTTTGAAATGATATCATTGGGGAAACTAAGAGTCATAGAATCTTTTTATATTATTTCTTACGACTGCATGTGAATCCACAGTTATCTCAATTAAAATTTTTAACTAAAAGAAAAAATGTGAAAGAATGAAAGTACAAATGATACCATGGGCTAGGTAGCAGTGGATGAAGACAATCCTGAATAGCCATAAGTAGTACTCAGGTAGGATTAGAGATTTCTGGAAGTGGGAGGCAGGGCTAGGAGAACCCAAGAACTAGGAGTGAGTCATTTCTGACAAGGCTGTGGGTAAGGAGTTTTAATGCAAAGTATTAAGTGGGATTTCTCTTGGTGTCCTTACCCTAAGTGTTCACAGTCCTCAGTCCTGGCACTCTGGCCACACAGGCTACTATAGGATCAATTTTAATAAGCCTCTTGGATGGCCTCAACCAAGACCTGTGACAAAACTCATAAATATAAAACTTTAACACTTTGGGCCCACCATTTAATAACAGTCATGCATGACAAATGAGACTTCTCACATTTATAGTAAAGGCTTGTCTGTCTCAAAGTTCTGAAATAGCCTCTTTTTCTGACTGCTGGCTGGAAACTGAAGATCAAATTTCAAGGCCTTGCATATTTCTTCACACTCTGAGGAGGTTTTGGCTCAAAGGGAAATGATGAAATGGGCATATTCATTTCCTACTGCTGTTGTAATAAATTACCACGAATTTAGTAGTTTAAAATAATACAAATTTATTACCTTACAATTCTGGAGGTAAGAAGTCCAAAATGGGTCTTACTGAGCTAAAATCAAGGTGTTGTGCCTTTTGGAACACAGGGCTGCATTCCTTCTGGAGTCTCTAGGGTAAAATCCCTTCCCTTCATTTTGCAGGCTTCTGAAAGCCATATGAATTCCTTATCTCAAAGCCCCTTCCTCACATCTTCTAAATCAACAGAGTAGTATATTTCAATCTCTCTCTCTGACTCTTACGCTCCTACCTCCATCATCACCTTTACTACCACTGTCTTTCTTTTATAAAGACCCTCGTGATTATTTAGGGCCCATCCAGATAATAAAGGATTAACCCTTGATTGATCCATAAATTAATCACATCTACAGAGTCTTTTTTGCCATATAAGTTAACATATTCACAGATTCTGGAGATTAAAATGAAGTCATCTTTGGGTGGCCATTATTTTTCATACCATATTAGGAAAAAGAGGATTAATGCTGAGTTTTTCCCCAAGGTGCACTGTAATTCGTGGAGAAAAGATAGAGTGCAGGACGCTTGGTCCTGGCAAGAGAAGATGTTGAGTTCTACCTTCTCAGATTTCCCACTTAAAGCTTGGATTTTAAGAATCCATGCTAGAGCAGAGCACATAGCAGTTGTACAATCAATGACCTTGTTTGTATCCTCTCTTGGATGCTCCTCCACAGACTTTCTGTTTTAAGTCAGCGCTGGGCTTCCAGAAGGTCCCAGCTCAGAAATTATAAAATTTCATATGATCTTCCTCAGCTCTTGCCCTCACCAGTCAGATATAACTCATCATCTAGGAGTTCATAGCACATATATAGGGCTTCTACTTACGTTCTCTAAATTTTGCCTCTAAAGTAAAAAGCAAAATTAGGAGTTACTGTGCTGTTTGGGAGACTGACACTGATTACCAGTAGATTTTGTGCTGTTACTAAAAATAAAGAAAGAGTATGTTTGGAGTACAGGAAATTCTTCAGGGTGTCTCTCACTATCACCATGCCCTGTGGTTAGAATAAGTAGAAAATTAAAACATCTCGAAGGTTTGAGGGACCGGAGGGAAGATGGCTGCGTAGGAGGACGCTGGGCTCACCGCGCGTCCTGCTGATCACTTAGATTCCACCTACACCTGCCTAAATAACCCAGAAAACCGCCAGAGGATTAGCAGAACGAAGTCGCCAAAGCCAAGCGCAGACGAGAGGCCCATGGAAGAGGGTAGGAAGGGCGGCGAGGCGGTGTGCGCTCCACGGACTGGCGGGAGGGAGCCGGGGCGGAGGGGCGGCTCACCGGCCAAGCAGAGCCCCGGAGGCTGGCTTGCAAAAGCGGAGGGGCCTGACGGACTGTGTTCCCACAGCAAGCGCGACTTAGCGTCTGGGAGGTCATAAGTTAACGGCTCTGCTTAGAAAGCGGGAAGGCTGGAGGACAAAGGGAGGGAGAGCTGCTGAGCCCCCGGACGACAGAGCTCAGCTTGGTGGGGAACAAATGCGCTCGCCAGTGCCATCTCCCCCGCCCATCCCCCAGCCAAAATCCCAAAGAGAACCAGTTCCTGCCAGGGAACTTCCTCGCTCCGCGCAAACACCCAACTCTGTGCTTCTGCGGAGCCAAACCGCCGGCAGCGGATCTGACTCCCTCCCGCTGCCACAGGGCCCCTCCTGAAGTGGATCACCTAAGGAGAAGCGAGCTAAGCCTGCCCCTCCAGCCCCTGTGCACCTTGCCTACCCACCCCAGCTAATACACCAGATCCCCAGCATCACAAGCCTGGCAGTGTGCAAGTAGCCCAGACGGGCCACGCCACCCCACAGTGAATCCCGCCCCTAGGAGAGGGGAAGAGAAGGCACACACCAGTCTGACTGTGGCCCCAGCAGTGGGCTGGGGGCAGACATCAGGTCGGAGTGCGGCCCCGCCCACCAACTCCAGTTATACACCACAGCACAGGGGAAGTGCCCTGCAGGTCCTCACCACACCAGGGACTATCCAAAATGACCAAGCAGAAGAATTCCCCTCAAAAGAATCTCCAGGAAATAACAACAGCTAATGAGCTGATCAAAAAGGATTTAAATAATATAACAGAAAGTGAATTTAGAATAATAGTCATAAAATTAATCGCCGGGTTTGAAAACAGTATAGAGGACAGCAGAGAATCTCTTGCTACAGAGATCAAGGGACTAAGGAACAGTCACGAGGAGCTGAAAAACGCTTTAAATGAAATGCAAAACAAAATGGAAACCACCACGGCTCGGATTGAAGAGGCAGAGGAGAGAATAGGTGAACTAGAAGATAAAGTTATGGAAAAAGAGGAAGCTGAGAAAAAGAGAGATAAAAAAATCCAGGAGTATGAGGGGAAAATTAGAGAACTAAGTGATACACTAAAAAGAAATAATATACGCATAATTGGTATCCCAGAGGAGGAAGAGAGAGGGAAATGTGCTGAAGGGGTACTTGAAGAAATAATAGCTGAGAACTTCACTGAACTGGGGAAAGAAAAAGGCACTGAAATCCAAGAGGCACAAGGAACTCCCTTCAGACGTAACTTGAATCGATCTTCTGACGCCATATCATAGTTAAACTGGCAAAATACAAGGATAAAGAGAAAATTCTGAAAGCAGCAAGGGATAAAAGTGCCCTCACATATAAAGGGAGACCTATAAGACTCGTGACTGATCTCTCTTTTGAAACTTGGCAGGCCAGAAAGAATTGGCACGAGATTTTCAGTGTGCTAGAGAGAAAAAATATGCAGCCGAGAATCCTTTACCCAGCAAGTCTGTCATTTAGAATAGAAGGAGAGATAAAGGTCTTCCCAAACAAACAAAAACTGAAGGAATTTGTCACCACTAAACCAGCCCTACAAGAGATCCTAAGGGGGACCCTGTGAGACAAAATACCAGAGACATCACTACAAGCATAAAACATACTGACATCACAATGACTCTAAACCCGTATCTTTCTATAATAACACTGAATGTAAATGGATTAAATGCGCCAACCAAAAGACATAGGGTATCAGAATGGATAAAAAAACAAGACCCATCTATTTGCTGTCTACAAGAGACTCATTTTAGACCTGAGGACACCTTTAGATTGAGAGTGAGGGGATGGAGAACTATTTATCATGCTACTGGAAGCCAAAAGAAAGCTGGAGTAGCCATACTTATATCAGACAAACTAGACTTTAAATTAAAGGCTGTAACAAGAGATGAAGAAGGACATTATATAATAGTTACAGGGTCTATCCATCAGGAAGAGCTAACAATTATAAATGTCTATGCGCCTAATACCAGAGCCCCCAAATATATAAAACAACTACTCATAAACATAAGCAACCTTATTGATAAGAATGTGGTAACTGCAGGGGACTTTAACACCCCACTTACAGAAATGGATAGATCATCTAGACACACGATCAATAAAGAAACAAGGTCCCTGAATGAGACATTGGATCAGATGGACTTGACAGATATATTTAGAACTCTGCATCCCAAAGCAACAGAATATACTTTCTTCTCGAGTGCACATGGAACATTCTCCAAGATAGATCATATATTGGGTCACAAAACAGCCTTTCATAAGTTTACCAGAATTGAAATTATACCATGCATACTTTCAGACCACAATGCTATGAAGCTTCAAATCAACCACAGAAAAAAGTCTGGAAAACCTCCAAAAGCATGGAGGTTAAAGAACACCCTACTAACGAATGAGTGGGTCAACCAGGCAATTAGAGAAGAAATTAAAAAATGTATGGAAACAAACGAAAATGAAAATACAACAATCCAAACGCTTTGGGACGCAGCGAAGGCAGTCCTGAGAGGAAAATACATTGCAATCCAGGCCTATCTCAAGAAACAAGAAAAATCCCAAATACAAAATCTAACAGCACACCTAAAGGAAATGGAAGCAGAACAGCAAAGGCAGCCTAAACCCAGCAGAAGAAGAGAAATAATAAAGATCAGAGCAGAAATAAACAATATAGAGTCTAAAAAAACTGTAGAGCAGATCAACGAAACCAAGAGTTGGTTTTTTGAAAAAATAAACAAAATTGACAAACCTCTAGCCAGGCTTCTCAAAAAGAAAAGGGAGATGACCCAAATAGATAAAATCATGAATGAAAATGGAATTATTACAACCAATCCCTCAGAGATACAAACAATTATCAGGGAATACTATGAAAAATTATATGCCAACAAATTGGACAACCTGGAAGAAATGGACAAATTCCTGAACACCCACACTCTTCCAAAACTCAATCAGGAGGGAATTGAAAGCTTGAACAGACCCATAACCAGCGAAGAAATTGAATCGGTTATCAAAAATCTCCCAACAAATAAGAGTCCAGGCCCAGATGGCTTCCCAGGGGAGTTCTACCAGACGTTTAAAGCAGAGATAATACCTACCCTTCTCAAGCTATTCCAAGAAATAGAAAGGGAAGGAAAACTTCCAGACTCATTCTATGAAGCCAGTATTACTTTGATTCCTAAACCAGACAAAGACCCAGTAAAAAAAGAGAACTATCGGCCAATATCCCTGATGAATATGGATGCAAAAATTCTCAATAAGATACTAGCAAATCGAATTCCACAGCATATAAAAAGAATTATTCACCATGACCAAGTGGGATTCATTCCTGGGATGCAGGGCTGGTTCAACATTCGCAAATCAATCAACGTGATACACCACATTAACAAAAAAAAGATAAGAACCATATGATCCTGTCAATCGATGCAGAAAAGGCCTTTGACAAAATCCAGCACCCTTTCTTAATAAAAACCCTTGAGAGAGTCAGGATAGAAGGAACATAACTAAAGATCATAAAAGCCATTTATGAAAAGCCCACAGCTAACATCATCCTCAACGGGGAAAAACTCAGAGCTTTTTCCCTGAGATCAGGAACACGACAGGGATGCCCACTCTCACCGCTGTTGTTTAACATAGTGCTGGAAGTGCTAGCATCAGCAATCAGACAACAAAAGGAAATCAAAGGCATCAAAATTGGCAAAGATGAAGTCAAGCTTTCGCTTTTTGCAGATGACATGATATTATACGTGGAAAATCCGATAGACTCCACCAAAAGTCTGCTAGAATTGATACATGAATTCAGCAAAGTTGCAGGATACAAAATCAATGTACAGAAATCAGTTGCATTCTTATACACTAACAATGAAGCAACAGAAAGACAAATAAAGAAACTGATCCCATTCACAATTGCACCAAGAAGCATAAAATACCTAGGAATAAATCTAACCAAAGATGTAAAGGATCTGTATGCTGAAAACTATAGAAAGCTTATGAAGGAAATTGAAGAAGATTTAAAGAAATGGAAAGACATTCCCTGCTCATGGATTGGAAAAATAAAAATTGTCAAAATGTCAATACTACCCAAAGCTATCTACACATTCAATGCAATCCCAATCAAAATTGCACCAGCATTCTTCTCGAAACTAGAACAAGCAATCCTAAAATTCATATGGAACCACAAAAGGCCCCAAATAGCCAAAGGAATTTTGAAGAAGAAGACCAAAGCAGGAGGCATCACAATCCCAGACTTTAGCCTCTACTACAAAGCTGTCATCATCAAGACAGCATGGTATTGGCACAAAAACAGACACATAGACCAATGGAATAGAATAGAAACCCCAGAACTAGACCCACAAACGTATGGCCAACTCATCTTCAACAAAGCAGGAAAGAACATCCAATGGAAAAAAGACAGCCTCTTTAACAAATGGTGCTGGGAGAACTGGACAGCAACATGCAGAAGGTTGAAACTAGACAACTTTCTGACACCATTCACAAAAATAAACTCAAAATGGATAAAGGACCTGAATGTGAGACAGGAAACCATCAAAACCTTAGAGGAGAAAGCAGGAAAAGACCTCTCTGACCTCAGCCGTAGCAATCTCTTACTCGACACATCCCCAAAGGCAAGGGAATTAAAAGCAAAAGTGAATTACTGGGACCTTATGAAGATCAAAAGCTTCTGCACAGCAAAGGAAACAACCAACAAAACTAAAAGGCAACCAACGGAATGGGAAAAGATATTTGCAAATGACATATCAGACAAAGGGTTAGTATCCAAAATCTATAAAGAGCTCACCAAACTCCACACCCGAAAAACAAATAACCCCGTGAAGAAATGGGCAGAAAACATGAATAGACACTTCTCTAAAGAAGACATCCAGATGGCCAACAGGCACATGAAAAGATGTTCAGCGTCGCTCCTTATCAGGGAAATACAAATCAAAACCACACTCAGATATCACCTCACGCCAGTCAGAGTGGCCAAAATGAACAAATGAGGAGACTCTAGATGCTGGAGAGGATGTGGAGAAACGGGAACCCTCTTGCACTGTTGGTGGGAATGCAAATTGGTGCAGCCGCTCTGGAAAGCAGTGTGGAGGTTCCTCAGAAAATTAAAAATAGACCTACCCTATGACCCAGCAATAGCACTGCTAGGAGTTTATCCAAGGGATACAGGAGTACTGATGCATAGGGGCACTTGTACCCCAATATTCATACCAGCACTCTCAACAATAGCCAAATTATGGAAAGAGCCTAAATGTCCATCAACTGATGAATGGATAAAGAAATTGTGGTTATATACACAATGGAATACTACGTGGCAATGAGAAAAAATGAAATATGGCCTTTTGTAGCAACGTGGATGGAACTGGAGAGTGTGATGCTAAGTGAAATAAGCCATACAGAGAAAGTCAGATACCATATGGTTTCACTCTTATGTGGATCCTGAGAAACTTAAGAGAAACCCATGGGGGAGGGGAAGAAAAAAAAGAGGTTAGAGTGGGAGAGAGCCAAAGCATAAGAGACTGTTAAAAACTGAGAACAAACTGAGGGTTGATGGGGGGTGGGAGGGAGGAGAGGGTGGGTAATGGGTATTGAGGAGGACACCTTTTGGGATGAGCACTGGGTGTTGGATGGAAACCAATTTGACAATAAATTTCATATATTAAAAAAAAAAAGAAAATTAAAACATCTCAAAGCAGGCAGGACCAATACTAAACGGACTTTCAGAAATGAAGGTTTGGGTTACCCCATCAGGTAAAGAATAATAACCAGCTGAAGTGCTTAGTGAGACAAAAGGGAATATTGAATTCTGATATAGTGGAAGATAGAGGTTTTTAAAATGTGCTATAACCATCTGACTAGTTACACAAATGAGGACTTTAATTGTCATGAGTATTTTCTTCTTTTTTTTTTATAAAACATGTTTGTGTATTTCTTTGAGAGTGTTTTGATGAGATGAACATTTTAACCAGTAAAGCAGGTTGCCCTCCATAATATGGGTGGGGCTCAGAAAATCAGTTAAAGACTTAAATAGAACAAAAAGAACAACTTCTCCCAAGAAAGAATTTTCCAGCAGACTGCTTCAGACATTATCTGGAACTTTGCCTAAACTTCTTTTTTTTTTTCATTTATTCCTTTTTATTCATTTTTATTTCTATTTTATTTATATTTTTAAATTGTATTTATTTTAATTTTATTTTCAAATTTTTAAAATTTCTATTTTAATGCCATTGTAGTTAACATACAGTGTTTTATTAGTTTCAGGTGTACAATAATAGTGATTCAATGATTTCATATATTACTTAGTGCCCATCAAGATAAGTGTACACCCAATCCCCTTCACCTATTTTACCAATACCCCCTAACCAATTCCCTTCTGGTAGCCATCTGTGTATTCTCCACAATTTAGAGTCTGTATTTTCTCCCTCTCTCTTTTTTTTAACTTTATCGATTTTGAGAGAGAGAGAGAGAGAGAAAGAGAGAGAGAGAGAGAGAGAATGAGTGGGAGAGAGGAAGAAGGATACGGAGAGAGGGAGAGAATCCCAAGTAGGCTCCACACCGTCAGTGTGGAGATTGATGCAGGGCTTAAACCCATGAACCATGAGATCATGAACCAAGTCAAAATCAAGAGTTATATGCTTAACGGACTGAGTCACCCAGATGACCCTGTTTGTCTCTTTTCTTTTTTCCTTTGCTCATTTGTTTTGTTTCATAAATTCTACATATGAGTGAATTCATATGGAATTTGTCTTTCTCTGAGTGATTTATTTAGCTTCATACTTTCTAGATCTATCCATGACAATACAAATGTCGAGATTTCATTTGTTTTGAAGATGGAATAATATTCCATTATATATATAAATACATATGTATTTATATCTTCTTTATCCATTCATCTATTGATGGACAATTTGCCCTGCTTCCATAATTTGGCTATTGTAAATAATGCTGCAATAAACATTAGAATGCATACATCCTTTCAAATTAGCATTTTCATATTCTGTGGGTAAATACCCAGTAGTGCAATTACTGGATCATATGGGAGTTCAATTTTAAATTTTGAGGAACTTCCATACTGTTTTTCACAATGGCTGCCCCAGCTTGCATTCTCACCAATACACAAGTGTTCCTTTCTCTCCACATCCTTAATTAAACTCATTTCTTGTATTTTTGATTTTAGCAATTCTGACAGGTGTAAGGTGACATCTTCTTGTGGTATTGATTTGCATTTCCCTGATGATGACTTATATTGAGCATCTTTTAATGGGTCCACTGGCCATCTGTATGCCTCCTTTGGAGAAATGTTTGTTCATGTCTTATGCCCATTTTTTAAATTGGATTATTTGTTTATTTGATGCTGAGTTGTATCAGTTCTTTATATATTTTGGATACTAACACTTTACCAGATAGAAATGTCATTTGCAAAAATCTTATCCCATTCAGTTGGTTCCTTTTAGTTTTGTTAATTGTTTCCTTCACTGTGCAGAAGCTTTCTATTCTGATGTAGTCCCAATAGTTTATTTTGCTTTTATATCCCTTGCCACAGGAGATTTTGTTACAGCCAAATCTAGAAAGATTATGTTACAGCCAAACTCAGATAAATTACTGTCTGTGTTCTCTTCTAGGGTTTTTATGATTTCAGGTCTCAGATTTAGGTCTTCAGTTCATTTTTAGTTTATTTTTGTGTATGGTATAATAAAGGGGTCCAGTTTAATTCTTTTGCATGTTGCCAGCCAGTTTTCCCAACACAATTTGTTGAAGAGACTGTCTTTTTCCGAATTTACCATATAGTAGTAGGTTTGTTTTGGGGATTTCTATCCTTGTTTTATTGACCTATGTGTCCATTTTTCTGGTAGTACCATACTGTTTTGTTTACTACAGCTTTGTAGTATAACTTCAAATCTGGAATTGTGATACCTCCACCTTTATTTTTATTTTTAAGATTGCTTTGGCTATCTGGGATATTTTTTTGGTTCTGTACAAATTTTAGGATTGTTTGTTGTATTTCTGTGAAAAATGCTGTTGGTGTTTTGATAGGGATTGGATTATATCTGTAGATTACTTTTGGTAGTTTGGGCATTTTGACAGTATTTTTTATTCTGATCCGTAACTATGGAATATCTTTCCAATATTTTGTGTCATCTTCAATTTCTTTCATGAAAGAAAACTTTGATACTATTCAGAGTAGAGGTTTTCCACCTCCTTGCTTAAGTTTATTACTCAGTATTTCATTATTTGGGGGGAAATTATAAATGGGATTTCTTTCTAAATTTCTTTCTGCTGCTTCATTTTAAGTATATAGAAATGCAATGGATTCTGTACGTTGATTTTGTATCCTACAGCCTTCCTGAATTCATTTATCAATTCTAGTAGTTTTTTGGTGGAGTCTTTAGTATTTTCTATATATAGACTCATGTCATCTATAAATAGTGAATGAAAGTTTAACCACTGCCTTATCAATTTGGATGCCTTTTATTTCATTTTCTTTTCAGATTGCTATGATTAGGATTTCTAGTACTATGTTGAAAGAAGTGGAGAAAGTTGAAATCCTTCTCTTGCTCCTGACTGTAGGGGAAAACCTCTGTTTTTATCATTGAGTATGATGTTCATTGTGGGTTTTTCATATTTGGCTATTGTTATGTTGAGGTATATTAAATCTGAACTTACTTTGTTGAGGGTTTTTTATCATGAATAGATGTTGAACTTCATCAAATGCTTTTTCTGCATCTATTGAAATGATCATATGATTTGTGTGTGTGTATGTGTAGAAATTATCTTATTTTTAATTTAAATTTTAATCAGTTAACATAGAGCACAATGTTGGTTTCACAAGTAGAATTCAGTGATTCATCACCGACATACGACACCCAGAGCTATCCCAAAAAGTGACCTTTTTAATACCCATCACCCATCTATCCCATCTCCAACACACCTCCTACCATCAACCCTCAGTTTTCTCTTTATCATTAACAGTCTCTTGTGGTTTGTTTCCCTCTTTTATCCTTTTCCCCCTTTCCATGTACTCATCTGTTTTCTTTCTTAAATTCCATATATGAATAAAATCACATGGTATTTGTCTTTCTCTGATTGACTTATTTTCCTTATCATAATACATTCTAGCTCCATCCACATTGTTGCAAAAGGCAAGATTTCATTCCTTTTGATGGCTGAATAATATTCCATTTTATATAAATATGCCACATCTTTATACATTCATCAGTCAATAGACATTTGGTCTTTCTACATATTTTGGCTACTGTTTATAATGTTGCTATAAACATTGGGGTGCATGTACCCCTGTGAACCTGTATTTTTGTACCCTTTAGGTAAATACCTAATAGTGCAATTGCTGGGTCATAGGGTAGTTCTATTTTTAGGTTTCCTGAGGAAACTCCATACTGTTCTCCAGAGTGGCTCACCAGTTTGCATTCCTACTAACAGTGCAAGAGCATTCCCCTTTCTCTGCAACCTCGCCAACACCTATTGTTTCTTGTGTTGTTAATTTTAGCCATTCTGACAGGTGTGAGGTAGTATCTCACCTTGTATTTGTTTTCTATTTGTATTTGATTTGATTTGTATTTTGATTTGTATTTCCCTGATGATGAGTAATGCTGAACACCTTTCCATGTGTCTGTTAGCTGTCTGGATTTCCTCTTTGGAAAAGTCTCTATTCTTATCTTCTGTCCATTTCATGACTGGATTATTTCTTGGGGGATTTGCGTTTTATAAGTTCTTTTGGGTTTTACATACTAACACTTTAACATATATGTCATTTGTGAATATATTCTCCCATTCCATAGGTTGCTTTTAGTTTTGTTGATTGTTTTCCTTAGCTGTGAGGAAGCTTTTCATCTTGATGAAATCCCATTAGTCCATGTTTGCTTTTGTTTCCCTTGCCTTTTGCAACGTGTCTAGTAAGAAGTTGCTGCAGCTGAAGTCAAAGTGGTTGATGACTGTGTTCTACTCCAGGATTTGATGTATTCCTGTCTCACATTTAGGTCTTTCATACATTTTGAATTTATTTTTGTGTATGGTGTAAGAAAGTGGTCCACTTTCATTCTTCTGCATGTCTCAATCCAGTTTTCCCAACACCATTTGTTTAAGAGACTATCTTCTTTCCATTGGATACTCTTTCCTGTTGTGTTGAAGATGAATTGACCATACAGTTATGGGTCCATTTCTGGGTTCTCTATTCTGTTCCATTGATCTATGTGTCTGTTTTTGTGCCAGTACCATACTGTATTGATGACTACAGATTTGTAATACATCTTGAAATGCAGAATCATTATTCTTCCAATTTTATTTTTTCTTTTTCAGAATTGTTTTGGCTATTCAAGATACTTTCTGGTTCCATACAAATTTTGGGATTATTTGTTCTAACTGTGTGAATAATGGTGGGAGTATTTTGATAGGGATTGCATTAAATGTGTAGATTGCTTTGGATAGTACAGACACTTTAACACTTTAATTTGTTCCTCTAATCCATGAGCAGGAAATGCTTTTCCATTTATTTGTGTTCTCTTCAATTCTTTCGTAAATGTTCTATAGTTTTCAGAGCACAGATCTTTTACCTCTTTACTTAGGTTTATTCATAGTTATGTTATTGTTTTTGGTGCAACTGTAACTGGGATAAATTCCTTGATTTCATTTTCTGCTGTATCATAATTGGTGTATAGAAATGCAACAGAATGTTGTACATGCCCTCGAAAATAATGTGTATTCTGCTGCTTTAGGATGAAATGTTAGGAATATATCTGTTAAATTCATCTAGTACATTGTGTCATTCAAAGCCATTGTTTCCTCATTGATTTTCTGATAAGAGGATGTCTATTGCTTTAGGTCGGGTGTTAAAGTAACCTACTATTATTGTATTATTATTTATCTGTTTATGTTTGTTAGTAACTGATTTTTATAGTTGTGTTTTTCAAGATGGGGGCATAAATATTTTCAATTGTCAGATCTTCTTGATGGATAGACCCTTTAATTATGATATAATGCCTTTCTTCATCCCTTGTTACAGTCTTTGGTTTCAAATCTAGTTTGTCTGATATAAGTATGGCTACTAGGGCTTTCTTCTGACTTCCATTATCATGATACATAGTTCTCATTCCTTCACTTTACATCTGCAGTTGTTTTTAGGTCTAAAATGAGTCTTTGGAGGAGCAAAGATGGCAGGAGAGCATGGAAGCCTTTTGTGTGTCTAGCGTCCATGAAATACAGCCAGACCAACACTAAACCATCCTACACACCTAGAAAACTGATTGCAGGATTAACACAACAATCTGCACAACCTTAACAACAGAATTCAGCAGGTACATGGCACGGAGAACTGAACTTGGGGAAAGAGAAGCCACAAAGGGTAGGGAACCGCTTTTGCGGGATGGAGATTGGGGAGGGGTGGAGAATATGGGAAAAGCACCCCTCCCCAAAAGCAGCTGGAGAGAGTGGAAAATTGGAAACAGCCACAGGGACTAAAGTAAAAAGGGAGAAAGGGGAAAGGAAAGGAGAGGGTTTAAATTCCATTAAGACTGTAAACAAAGGGAGTGCAAAGGCTGCAACTCTGCAGCTTGATACCTGGCAGTGCTCTGGTGGGAAGGGCAAATCCCCAGGAACAGAGTGGGGTCCAGGAGGTTCTCGGGCCACACGGGGAAAAGTGGCTCCACTGATGGAAGGACATTTGGTAGAGACTGTTGAAGCCACCTGGTCCCAGCAGACTCCAGAAGGGAGCCACATTCACTGGTGCTGGAACAAGGTCGTTAAGGGTGAAGCTTAGTGACAGATGTGTGTTGTGATTTTCCATAATCCCTGAAACGCTGCTGCTACACTGTCTCATGAACATTTTCTGGGGGGTGAGCTGGCACTTGGCTGCAGTCTCGGGGCACCGGAGACAACAGGGTCCAGCAGGCGTTCCTGGGTGCAGCCAATATTTGGCCATTGCTCATTTGGCCATTGCTCAGTGAGACCCTCCCACGGAGGGACACAACGGGTTAAAGCCACAGTCCTTTGGAAGTAAGGGGTGGAGAAAAACAGCCACATCTGAGACAAAACTTGGGGAGAGGTACTGCCTGGGGCCTGGTCATGGAGAGTGAAAAAGTGGGGAATTGACGAGAGCTGAAGAGAGAGGATGGGTGCTCAATTGCTGATCTGGGAGAACAGACTGAGTAGCTGGGTGGCACCATTTTCACCATTCCTGCGCATGCACATACACACCTATGAGCTCTGCAACAATCCACCCCAGTAGGCTAGCAGCCCCATCTAGTGTAGAGCGGAGCTGTTACACTGAGCCCAGCCCACCTGGGCCAACTTCGCTCTTCAAGAACACAAGTCTCACTGCTGTCTTAGTTTATGGACTATAAAGAGCTACATAGACTGACTTCTAGGGGAAGAGGAAGCAATTTCAATCCTGCTGCAACCTGTTAGCAGGTTTATCTATTCAATATTCTTTCCTTTTTTTCTCTTTTTTCTTTACTTTTACAATTCTTTTCTTCTTCTTGAATACAGAAAGAGAAAAAAAAGTCATTATCCTAACTTTTTACTTATTTATTTACTTATTTTTAATATATGAAATTTATTGTCAAATTGGTTTCCATACAACACCTAGTGGTCATCCCAAAAGATGCCCTCTTCAATACCATCACCTAACCTCCCTTCCCTCTCACCCCCCTTCAAATCTCAGTTTGTTCTCAGTTTTTAACAGTCTCTTATGCTTTGGCTCTCTCCCACTCTAACCTCATTTTTTTCTTCCCCTCCCCCATGGGTTTCTCTTAAGTTTCTCAGGATCCACATAAGAGTGAAACCATATGGTACCTGTCTTTCTCTGTATGGCTTATTTCACTTAGCATAACACTCTCCAGTTCCATCCATGTTGCTACAAAGGGCCATATTTCATTCTTTCTCATTGCCATGTAGTACCCTACTGTGTATATAAACCACAATTTCTTTATCCATTCATCAGGTGATGGACATTTAGGCTCTTTCCACAATTTGGCTATTGTTGAGAGTGCTGCTATAAACATTGGGGTACAAGTGCTCCTATGCAACAGTACTCCTGTAACCCTTGGGTAAATTACCCAGCTACCACTGGGTCATAGTGTAGGTCTATTTTTAATTTTTTGAGGAACCTCCACACTGTTTTCCAGAGTGGCTGCACCAATTTGCATTCACACCAACAGTGCAACAGGGTTCCCATTTCTTCACATCCTCTCCAGCATCTACAGTCTCCTGATGTGTTCATTTTGGCCACTCTGACTGGCGTGAGGTGATATCTGAGTGTGGTTTTGATTTGTATTTCCCTGATGAGGAGCGACATTGAGCATCTTTTCATGTGCCTGTTGGCCATCTGGATGTCTTCTTTAGAGAAGTGTCTATTCATGTTTTCTGCCCATTTCTTCACGGGGTTATTTGTTTTTCAGGCGTGGAGCTTGGTGAGCTCTTTATAGATTTTGGATACTAGCCCTTTGTCCGATATGTCATTTGCAAATATATTTTCCCATTCCGTTGGTTGCCTTTTAGTTTTGTTGATTGTTTCCTTTGCTGTGCAGAAGCTTTTTATCTTCATGAGGTCCCAATAGTTCATTTTTGTTTTTAATTCCCTTGCCTTTGGGGATGTGTCAAGTAAGAACTTGCTGTGGCTGAGGTCAGAGAGGTCTTTTCCTGCATTCTCCTCTAAGGTTTTGATGGTTTCCTGTCTCACATTCAGGTCCTTTATCCATTTTGAGTTTATTTTTGTGAATGGTGTCAGAAAGTTGTCTAGTTTCATTCTTCTGCATGTTGCTGTCTAGTTGTCCCAGCACCATTTGTTAAAGAGACTGTCTTTTTTCCATTGGATGTTCTTTCCTGCTTTGTCAAAGATTAGTTGGCCATACTATTGTGGGTCTAGTTCTGGGGTTTCTATTCTATTCCATTGGTCTATGTGTCTGTTTTTGTGCCAATACCATGCTGTCTTGATGATTACAGCTTTGTAGTAGAGGCTAAAGTCTGGGATTGTGATGCCTCCTGCTTTGGTCTTCTTCTTCAAAATTATGTTGGTTATTCAGGGCCTTTTCTGGTTCCATATGAATTTTAGAATTGCTTGTTCTAGTTTCAAGAAGAATGCTGGTGCAATTTTGATTGGGATTGCATTGAATGTGTAAATAGCTTTGGGTAGTATTGACATTTTGACAATATTTATTCTTCCAACCCATGACAACGGAATGTTTTTCCATTTCTTTATATCTTCTTCAATTTCCTTCATAAGCTTTCTATAGTTTTCAGGATACAGATCTTGTACATCTTTGGTTAGATTGATTCCTAGGTATTTTATGCTTCTTGGTGCAATTGTGAATGGGATCAGTTTCTTTATTTGTCTTTCTGTTGCTTCATTATTAGTGTAGAAGAATGCAACTGATTTCTGTACATTGATTTTGTATCCTGCAACTTTGCTGAATTCATGTATCAGTTCTAGCAGACTTTTGGTGGAGTCTATCGGGTTTCCCATGTATAATATCATGTCATCGGCAAAAAGTGAAATTTTGACTTCATCTTTGCCAATTTTGATGCCTTTGATCTCCTTTTGTTGTCTGATTGCTGATACTAGAACTTCCAACACTATGTTAAACAACAGCAGTGAGAGTGGGCATCCCTGTCGTGTTCCTGATCTCAGGGGGAAAGCTCTCAGTTTTTCTTCATTGAGGGTGATATTAGCTGTGGGCTTTTTATAAATGGCTTTTATGAACTTTAAGTATGTTCTTTCTATCCCAACTTTCTCGAGGGTTTTTATTAAGAAAGGATGCTGAATTGTGTCAAATGCTTTTTCTGCATTGATTGACAGGATCATATGGTTCTTATCTTTTCTTTTATTAATGTGATGTATCACGTTGATTGATTTGTGAATGGTGAACCGGCCCTGCATCCCAGGAATGAATCCCGTTTGATCATGGTGAATAATTCTTTTTATATGCTGATAAATTCGATTTGCTAGTATATTATTGAGAATTTTTGCATCCGTATTCATCAGGGATATTGGTCTGTAGTTCTCTTTTTTTACTGGGTCTCTGTCTGGTTTAGGAATCAAAGTAATACTGGCTTCATAGACTGAGTCTGGAAATTTTCCTTCCCTTTCTATTTTTCTGGAAGAGCTTGAGAAGGATAGGCATTATATCTGCATTGAATGTCTGGTAGAATTCCCCTGGGAAGCCATCTGGTCCTGGAATCTTATTTGTTGGGAGATTTTTGATAACCGATTCAATTTCTTTGCTGGTTATGGATCTGTTCAAACTTTCTATTTTCTCCTGATTGACTTTTGGAAGTGTGTGGGTGTTTAGGAATTTGTCCATTTGTTCCAGGTTGTCCAGTTTGTTGGCATATAGTTTTTCATTGTATTCCCTGATAATTGCTTGTATTTCTGAGGGATTGGTTGCCATAATTCCATTTTCATTCATGATTTTATCTATTTGGGTCATCTCCCTTTTCTTTTTGAGAAGCCTGGCTAGAGGTATATCAATTTTGTTTATTTTTTCAAAAAACAACTCTTGGTTTCATTGACCTGCTCTACAGGTTTTTTAGATTCTATATTGTTTATTTCTGATCTTTATTATCTCTCTTCTGCTGCTGGGTTTGGGGTTCTTTGCTGTCTGCTTCTATTTCCTTTAGGTGGGCTGTTAGATTTTGTATTTGGGATTTTTCTTGTTTCTTGAGATAGGCCTGGATTGCAATGTATTTTCTTCTCAGGACTGCCTTTGCTGCATCCCACAGCGTTTGGATTGTTGTCTTTTCATTTTCGTTTGTTTCCATATATTTTTTAATGTCTTCTCTCATTTCCTGGTTAACCCATTCATTCTTTAGTAGGGTGTTCCTTAACCTCCATGCTTTTGGAGGTTTTCCAGACTTTTTCCTGTGGTTGATTTCAAGCTTCATAGCATTGTAGTCCAAAAGTATGCATGGTATGATCTCATTTCTTGTATACTTATGAAAGGCTGTTTTGTGACCCAGTATGTGGTCTATCTTGGAGAATGTTCCATGTGCACTCTAGAAGAAAATATATTCTGTTCTTTGGGATGCAGAGTTCTAAATAGATCTGTCAAGTCCATCTGATCCAATGTACCATTCAGGGCCCTTGTTTCTTTATTGACCATGTGTCTAGATGATCTATCCATTGTTGTAAGTCAGATACTCAAGTCCCCTGCAATTACGACATTCTTATCAATAAGGTTGCTTATGTTTGAATTGTTTTATATACTGGGGGCTCCCGTATGTGGTGCATAGATATTTATAATTGTTAGTGTTTCTTGATGGATAAACCCTGTAATTATTATATAATGCCCTTCTTCATCTCTTGTTACAGCCTTTAATTTAAAGTCTAGTTTGTCTGATATAAGTATGGCTACCCCAGCTTTCTTTTGACTTCCAGTAACATGACAGATAGTTCTCCATCCCCTCACTTTCAATCTGAAGGTGTTCTCAGGTCTAAAATAAGTCTCTTGTAGACAGCAAGTAGATGGGTCTTGTTTTTTTTTATCCATTCTGATACCCTATGTCTTTTGGTTGGCGCATTTAGTCCATTTACATTCAGTGTTATTACAGAAAGATATGGGTTTAGAGTCAGTGTGATGTCTGTAGGTTTCATGATTGTAGCGATGTCTCTGGTACTTTATCTCACAGGATCCCCCTTAGGATCTCTTGTAGGGCTGTTTAGTGGTGATGAATTCCTTCAGCTTTTGTTCGTTTGGGAAGACCTTTATCTATCCTTTTATTCTAAATGACAGATTTGCTGGATAAAGGATTCTCGGCTGCATATTTTTCTGTTCATCACATTGAATATTTCCTGCCATCCCTTTCTGGCCTGCCAAGTTTCAATAGAGAGATCTGTCACGAGTCTTATCAGTCTCCCTTTATATGTTAGAGCACGTTTATCCCTAGCTGCTTTCAGAATTTTCTCTTTATCCCTGTATTTTGCCAGTTTAACTATGATGTGTCGTGCTGAAGATCGATTCGAGTT
Organism: Leopardus geoffroyi; assembly: GCF_018350155.1. Lineage (NCBI taxonomy): Eukaryota > Metazoa > Chordata > Mammalia > Carnivora > Felidae > Leopardus > Leopardus geoffroyi. Next base: position 51,264,891 of record NC_059343.1, read on the forward strand.
ATGTCTGAAGGGAGTTCTCTGTGCCTCTTGGATTTCAAAGCCTTTTTCCTTCCCCAGATCCGGGAAGTTATCAACTATTATTTCTTCAAGTACACCTTCAGCACCTTTCCCTCTCTCTTCCTCCTCTGGAATACCACTTATGCGTAGATTATTTCTCCTTAGTGCATCACTTAGTTCTCTAATTTTCCCCTCATACTCCTGGATTTTTTTTTTTATTTTTCTCAGCTTTCTATTTTTTCCATAATTTTATCTTCCAGTTCACCTATTCTCTCCTCTGCCTCTTCAATCCGAGCCGTGGTTGTCTCCATTTAATTTTGCATCTCATTAATGGAATTTTTTAGCTCCTCCTGGCTGTTCCTTAGTCCCTTGATCTCTGTAGCAATAGATTCTCTGCTGTCCTTTATACTGTTTTCAAGCCCAGTGATTAATTTTATGACTATTATTCTAAATTCACTTTCTGTTATATTGTTTAAATCCTTTTTGATCAGTTCGTTAGCTGTCGTTATTTTGGAGGTTTTGTTGAGGGGAATTCTTCCGTTTTGTCATTTTGGATAGTCCCTGGAGTGGTGCAGAGTTGCGGGACACTTCCCCTGTGCTGTCTTGAATCACTTGCAATGGTGGGCGTGGCCGAATTCAGACCTGATGTCTGCCTCCAGCCCACCAGTGGGGCGAGAGTCAGACTGGTGTGTACCTTCTCTTCCCCTTTGCTAGGGGCGGGATTCACTGTGGGGTGGCATGGCCCGTCTGGGCTACTTGCACACTGCCAGGCTTGTGGTGCTGGGGATCTGGCATATTAGCTGGGGTTGATAGGCAAGGTGCACAGGGGTGGGAGGGGTAGGCTCAGCTTGCTTTTCCTTCAGACATCCGCTTCAGGAGGGGCTCTGCAGCACTGGGAATGAGTCAGACCCACCAGAGTGATAGATCTGCAGAAGCACAGTGTTGGGTGTTTGTGCGGTGCAAACAAGTTCCCTGACAGCAACTGGTTCCCTTTGGGATTTTGGCTGGGGGATGGGCGAGGGAGATGGCGCTGGCGAGCGCCTTTGTTCCCCGCCAAGCTGCCCTCTGTTGTCCGGAACTCAACAGCTCTCCTTCCCGTTGTCCTCCAGCCCTCCCGCTCTCCGAGCAGAGGTGTTAACTTATAACCTTCCAGATGTTAAGTCCCAGTTGCTGTCAGAACACACTCCGTCCGGCCCCTCCACTTTTGCAAGCCATACTCTGGGGCTCCTCTTTGCCCCAGCTCCCTCCCGCCAGTCCATGTAAATTAAATTTTTTAATTTCAATTTTTCTACCTCGTTAATTCCCTTTCTCCCTTCAAAATGACAAAATGAAGGACTTCACCCCCAAAAAAAGAGCACGAAGAAACAACAACCAGGGATTTAAACAACACTAAGAAGAGTTCTGAACCAGAATTTTGAATCACGATAATAATAATAATAATAGCTGGAGTAAAAAATAGATTAGAATCCCTTTCTTCATAAATAAAAGAAGTAGATAATAGCCAGAATGAAATTAAAAATGCTATAACACAGCTGTAATCACGGATGGATGCAGCGACAGCAAGAATGGACAGGGCAGAACAGAGAATCAGCAATATAAAGGATAAAGTGAGAATAATGAAGCAGAAAAAAAGGGAGATTAAAGCAAAAAAGCACATTTTAAGAATTGGAGAAATCAGTGACTCATTACAAGTGAACAACATCAGATTCATAGGGGTCCCAGAGGAGGAAGAAAGAGAGATTGGGGTAGAAGTGTCATGTGAGGAAATCATAGCGGAAACTTTCCTAACCTGGGGAAAGACACAGACATCAAAATCCAGGAAGCACAGAGGACCCCCATTAGATTCAACAAAAACCGACCATCAGCAAGGCATATCATAGTCAAATTCACAAAATATTCAGGCAAGGAGAGAATCGTGAAAGCAACAAGGGAAAAAAAAGTCCCTAACCTACAAGGGAAGACAGGGTTTGCAGCAGACCTACCTACAGAAACTTGGCAGTCCAGAAAGGAGTGGCAGGATATATTCAGTGTGCTGAATCAGAAAAATATGCAGCCAAGAATTCTTTATCCAGCAAGGCTGTCATTCAAAATGAAGGAGACATAAAAAGTTTACCAGACACACAAAAATTAAAGGAGTTTGTGACCACTAAACCAGCTCTGCAAGAAATTTTAACAGGGACTTTCTCAGGGGAGAAAAGATGAATATATATATATATATATATATATATATATATATGCAAAAAAAGTTAGAAAGGACCAGAGAACACCACCAGAAGCTCCAGCTCTACAAGCATCATAATGGCAATAAATTCATATCTTTCAGTACTCACTCTACACATCAATGGATGCAATGCTCCAATCAAAACACATAGGGTAACAGAATGGATAAGAAAACAAGATCCATCTATGTGATGTTTACAAGAGACGCACTTTAGACCTAAAGGCACCTTCAGATTGAAAATAAGGGGATAGAGAACCATCTATCATGCCAATGGTCAACAAAAGAAAGCCAGAGTAGCCATACTTATATCAGACAATCTAGACTTTAAAATAAAGACTGTATCAAGACATGCAGAAGGAAATTATATCATAATCAAAGGGTCTATAGACAAAGAATATCTAACAATTGTAAACATTTATGTGCCAAATGTGAGAGCACCCAAATATATAAATCAGTTAATCACAAACATATAGAAACTCATCAATAGTAATACCATAATAGTAGGAGACTTCAACACCCCACTAACAACAATGGACAGATCATCTCATCAAAAAATCAACAAGGAAACAATGGCTTTGAATGACACACTGGACAAGATGGACTTCACAGATATATTCAGAGCATTTCATCCTAAAACAGCAGAATATACATTCTTCTCCAGTGCACATGGAATGTTCTCCAGAATAGACCATATACTAGGACACAAATTAGCCCTCACTAAGTACAAAGAGATCGAGATCACACCATGCATATTTTCAGACCACTACACTATAAAACTCGAAATCAACCACAGAAAAAATTTGGAAAGGTAACAAATACTTGGATATTGAAGAACATCCTATAAAGAATGAATGGTCTAACCAAGCATTTAAAGAGGAAATTAAAGAGTCAATGAAAATGATAACACCACAACCCAAAACCTCTGGGATGCAGCAAATGCGGTCATAAGCGGAAAGTATATAGCAATCCAGGCCTTACTAAACAAGGAAGAATTATCTTAGATATACAACCTAACCTTACACCTTAGGGAGCTGGAAAAAGAACATTAAATAAATCCCAAAACCAGCAGAAGCCAGGAAATAATAAAGATTGATAGAAATTAATGCTACCAAAACAACAACAACAACAACTTCAACAAACAGTAAAACAGATCAATGAAACCAGAAGCTGGTTCTTTGAAAGAATTTACAAAATTGATAAACCACCAGCTGGTTTGATCAAGAAGAAAAAGTCAAGGACCCAAATAACTAAAATCAAGAATGAAAAAGGAGAGATTACAACCAACACAACAGAAATAAAAATAATAAGAATATTATGAGCAATTATATGCCAACAAAATGGGTAATAGGGACGAAATGGAAAATTACTAGAAACATATACACTACCAAAACTGAAACAGGAAGAAATAGGAAATTTGAACAGACCCATTAACCAGTAAGGAAATCAAATTCGTAATCAAAAATCTGCCAAAAAACAGGAGTCCATGACCAGATGGATTTTCAGAGGAATTCTACCAAACATTTAAAGAAGAGTTAACACCTATTCTCTTGAAACTGTTCCAAAAAATGCAAATGGAAGGAAAACTTCCAAACTCTTTCTATGAAGCCAGCATTACCTTGATTCCAAAACCAGAGACCTCAGTAAAAAGGAGAACTATAAACAAATTTCCCTGATGAACATGGATGCAAAAATGCTCAACTAGATATTAGCCAACTGGATCCAACAATACATTAAAAAAAATATTCACCAAGACCAAGTGGGACTTATACCTGGGATGCAGGGCTGGTTCAATATCCACAAAACAATTAACGTGATTCATCACATCAATAAAAGAAAGGACAAGAATCATATGATCCTCTCAATAGATGCAGAGAAATCGTTAGGCAAAATACCGCATCCTTTCTTGATAAAAACCTTCAAGAAAGTAAGGATAGAAGGAGCATACCTCAAGATCAAAAAAGCCATATATGGACGACCCAAGGCTAATATCATCCTCAATGGTGAAAAACTGAGAGCCTTCCCCCTAAGGCCAGGAACAAGACGGGGATGTCCACTCTCACCACTGTTATTCAACGTAGTATTGGAAGTCTTAACCTCTGCAATCAGACAACACAAAGAAATAAAAGCATGCAAATTGGCCAGGAGGAAGTCAAACTTTCACTCTTTGCAGATGACATGATAGTCTATATGGAAAACCCAAAAGATTTCACAAAAAAACTGCTAGAGTTGATTCATGAATTCAGCAAAGTGTCAGAATATAAAATCAATGCACAGAAATCGGTTGCATTCCTATACACCAAATATGAAGTGACTGAAAGAGAAATCAAGAAATTGATCCCATTTACAGTTGCACAAAAACCATAAAATACCTAGGGATAAATTTATCCAAAGAGGTGAAAAGTCTATACACTGAAAACTATAGAAAGCTTATGAAAGAAATTAAAGAAGACACCAAAAGATAGAAAAAGATTCCACGCTCCTGGACAGGAAAAAAATTATTAAAATGTCGATACTAGCCAAAGCAATCTACATATTCAATGCAATCTCTATCAAAGTAACACCAGCATTCTTCACAGAGCTAGAACAAATAATCCTAAAATTTTTATGTAAACAGAAAAGACCCCAAATATTCAAAGCAATCTTGAAAAAGAAAACCAAAGCAGGAGGCATCACAATCCCAGACTTCAAGCTATACTACAAAGCTGTAATCATCAAGACAGTATGGTACTAGCACAAGAACAGACACTCAGATCAGTGGAACAGAATAGAGAACCCAGAAATGGACCCACAAAATTATGGCCAACTAATCTTTGTCAAAGCAGGAAAGAATATCCAATGGAATAAAGACAGTCTCTTCAGCAAGTGTTGCTGGGAAAACTGGACGTGGCATGCAGAAGAATGAAACTGGGCTACTTCCTTACACCACACCCAAAAATAAACTCAAAATGGATGAAAGACCTCAATGTAAGACAGGAAGCCATTAAAATCCTTGAAGAGAAAATAGGTAAAAACCTCTTTGATCTTAGCCACAGCAACTTCTTACTCAACACGATGCCAGAGGCAAGGGAATCAAAAGCAAAAATGAACTACTGGGACCTCATCAAAATAAAAAGCTTCTGCACAGCGAAGGAAACAATCAGCAAAACTAAAAGTCAACCGACAGAATGGGAGAAGATATTTGCAAATGACATATCAGATAAAGGGTTAGTATCCAAAATCTACAAAGAACTTACCAAACTCAACACCCAAAAAACAAAGTGAAGAAATGGGCAAAAGACATGAATAGACACTTCTCCAAAGAAGACATCCAGGTGGCCAACTGACACATGAAAAAATGCTCAACATCATTCCTCATCAGGGAAATACAAATCAAAACCACAATGAGATACGACCTTACACCTGTCAAAATGGCTAACATTAACAACTCAGGCAACAACAGATGTTGGTGAGGATGTGGAGAAAGGGGATCTCTTTTGCATTGCTGGTGGGAATGCAAGCTGGTGCAGCCAATGTGGAAAACACTATGGAGGTTCCTCAAAAACTAAAAATAGAACTACCCTATGACCCAAAAATTGCACTACTAGGCATTTATCCAAGGGATACACTTGTGCTGTTTCGAAGGGACACATGCACCCCCCCCCCGTTTATAGCAGCACTATCAACAATAGCCAAAGTATGGAAAGAGCCCAAATGTCCATTGATGGATGAATGGATAAAGGAAATGTGGTATACATATACAATGGAGTATATACTCGGCAATCAAAAAGAATGAAATCTTGCCATTTGCAACTATGTGGATGGAACTGGAGGGTATTATGCTAAGTGAAATTAGTCAGAGAAAGACAAAAATCATATGACTTCACTCATATGAGGACTTTAAGAGAAAACAGATGAACATAAGGGAAGGGAAACAAAAATAATATAAAAACAGGGAGGGGACAAAACAGAAGAGACTCATAAATATGGAGAACAAACTGAGGGTTACGGGAGGGGTTTGGGGAGGGGGGATGGGTTAATGGGTAAGGGGCATTAAGGAATCTACTCCAGAAATCATTGTTTCACTATATGCTAACTAATTTGGATGTAAATTTTAAAAAATAAAAAATAAAATTAAAAAATTGAAAACTAATAAAATGAGTCACTTCAAAAGACATAGACACACAAAGAAGAAAGAAGGAGCAAAGATTGCAATGATATAGCCAAGAAACACCTGGATCCTCCAGCAGCTTCAAGAGGGCAGAAAGGCTTCACTGTAACCTCTCACTTTGATTTTGGACTTCTAGCCTCCAGAATTATAAGAGAAAAGAATTCTGTTGTTCTAAGCCAAATAAACAAACAAACAAACAAACAAATAAATAAATAAAATGAGTCTCTTGTAGGCAGCATATAGATGGATCATTTTTTTTGTTGTTGTTGTTATCCATTCTGACATTCTATGCATTTTGATTGGACCTTTAGTCCATTTATATTCAGACTGATCATTGAAAGATATGAATTTAATGGCATTGTGTTATGTGTAGAGTTGTTGTTTCTGGTAATGTTCTCTAGTCATTTCTAGTTTTTTTTTTTTTTTTTGATTTTGGTGTTTTATTTTTCTTTTTCTCCACACAGAGTCCCTATTAAAATTTCTTGCAGGGCTAGTTTAGTGGTCACAAACTCCTTTCATTTTTGTTTGGGAAATTCTTTATCTCTCTTTCTATTCTGAATAACAACCTTGCTGGATAAAGAATTCTTGGCTGAATATTTTTCCAATTCAGCACACTGAGAATATCCTCCCACCCCTTTCTGACCTGCCACATTTCCATGGACAGATCTGCTGGGAACTTGATCTTTCTTCCCTTGTAGGTTATGGATTTGTTTTCCCTTGCTGCTTTCAGGATTATTTCTTTGACTATTTTCCTGAACTGGACTATGATATGCCTTGGTGATGACTGGCTCTTGATTAATTTAATGGGAGTTCTCTGTGCTTCTTGGATTTTGATGTCTGTGTCCTTCCCCAAATTATGGATGTTTTTAGTTATAATTTGCTCATATAAACTTTCACCTTTTTTTCTCTCTTCATCTTCTGGGACTCCTGTGATACAAATGTTATTCCTTTTTAATAAGATGCTGAGTTCTGGAAGTCTTGTATTGTGATCTTTGACCTTTGTATCCATCTTCTTTTCAGCTTCATTACTTTCCACAATTTTGTCTTCTATATCACTGATTCACTGCTGTGCTTCATCCTCCTTACTGTCATGGCATGTACTTGAGATTGCATCTCAGTTATAGCATTTTTAATTTTAGCCTATATTTTAATTATTTTATCTCTGCGGAAAGGGATTCTCTGATGTCTTCTGTGCTTTTTTTCAACCATAGCTAGTTTTCTCATATTCGTGGTTTTAAACTTAATTCCGACATCTTACTTATATCTGTGTTGATTAAATCTCTGGCTGTGAGTTCTATTGCCTGTTCTTTTTTTTTTGGGGGGGGGGTAGGTGAGTTTCTCCATGTCATCATTTTTTCCAGGAAAGAAATAGAAAAGAAAGAAAAGAATAGTAAAACACCACACAAACATAAAAAAAAAAAAAAAAAAAAAAAAAAAAACCCTATATCCTGGATGTGTTTTGGTCTGCTTATTAAAAGAATCTAGACCCTAAAATAAAATAAAATAAAGTAAAAGAAAATAAAAATAAAAATAAAATAATATGTATATATGAAAAAATATGTAAGTATAAAAACAATATTAGTAAAAAGCAAAAGGAATTAAAAAACTAAGAAAAAAGTGAAAAAAGTAAACAAAAGTAAAATGGAATTTAGATCCCATTTCCCCTATAGCTGAAGCTTTGCAGTGCTATGATAGTAGACTTGGTGCAAAATAGTTGCTTATGCTGGTCTTCTGGCTGGAGGGGCTTGCTACATTGTTTCTCTGGTGGACGTGTTTCAATGGAAATGCGCCTCTGGGGTGAATAGGGGCAGAGTTTGGTGTACGTGTCTCCAGCCTCCACTAGATGGCAGTGTTTTGCTCTGTGAAAGCTTTCAGCTCTGAAAGGCATAATGAATATGGCTGCGCTTGGCTGGATAGCCTCATAGCCTAACTCTTCAGGGAAACCTCAGAGAAAAGCAATTAATCACCACTCTTGTGTCCCTAGTTTCCATTAGAACCCCGCCTGTGTTGCTCAGCTTGTGTCTAAGTTTTTTATTCCCAGTGTGCAAATGAGTTTCAAAACTCAAAATTTTAGGGATTCCTGTGGGGCAGACCTGCACTGCTCCCCTGGAGGAAGGTCTTGCCAAGCTTTTGCCAGCCCATGAGAAAAAAAGAAGTGCCATGACTGTGCTGTTGTTTAGTGTTTATATCAAAACAGCAGGAAGCAGGCACCCATGCTTTCAGCCCTCTGCCATAGTGAGTCCCCTCTTACACCTGGAAACAGTATAGCACTTTGGTGTGACCCTTCTTTCTTGTGACCCAAGGGATCCTCAGACCACACTAATATTCCTGGGATTCTATGCCCCTTCAGCACTTGAGCACCTTTAAACCTGGCACTTCCCCCATGGTAGGGAAGGGCTAAAAGTTCAGATTTTGTGCTCCTCGGCTTATACTACTTTTTAGTAGACTCCTTCAGCTGGTTCCCTCTTAACCACCACACCCAGACCAATATCTCTCCTGGTAAATTTTACACTTCCTACCCCCCAGTGTTCCCTTTTCTACATGTAATCTTGCAGTTTTTGTTCATGCAGACCTCCGGTTGATTTTTTGGGTGTTCAGAATGATTTTATTACTATCTAACTGTGTTCAAGGAATGAGACAAGCATAGGGTCTCCCTACTCCTCCACCATCTTAACTCCACTGAGCTGATCATATGGTTTTCACTCTTTCTCCTCTTGGTGTGGTATATCATGTTAATTGATTTGTGAATAGTGAACCACCCTTGTATCCCAGGAATAAATCTAACTTGATTATGGTAAATGATTTTTTAAAATATATTGCTGGATTTGTTTTGTAAATGTTTTGTTCAGGATTTTTGCATCTATGTTCATCAGAAATATTGACCTATAGTTCTCTTTTATTGTAGTATCTCTGGTTTTGGTATCAGGGTAATGCTGGCCTCATAGAATGAAATTAGCAGTTTCCATTTCCCTTTTATTTTTGGAATAGTTTGAGAATAATTGATATTAACTCTTCTTTAAATGTTTGGTAGAATTCATCTCTAAAGACCACTAGTCCTGGACTTTTGTTTGTTGGGAGTTTTTTGATCACTGATTCAATTAATTGCTGGTAATCAGTCTGTTCAAATTTTCTTTCTTCCCACTTCAGTTTTGGGAGGTTATATATTTCTAGGAATCTATCCATTTCTTCTAGGTTGTCCAATATTTTGGCATATAATTTTTCATAACATTCCCTCACAATCCTTTGTATTTCTGTGGTGTAGGTTTTTATTTTCTGCTGTCACTTTTGATTTGGTCCATCTCTCTCTCTCTCTCTCTCTCTCTCATGAGTTTGGCTAAAGGTTTTATCCATTTTGTTAGTTTTTTTTTCAAAGAAATAGTTCCTGGTTTCACTAATCTGTTCTACTGAACTTTTTAGTTTCTATTTCATTTATTTCTGCTCTTTATTATGTCATTCCATCTAATGTTTTTGGGTTTTGTTTGTTATTCTTTTTCTAGGTTCTTTACGTGTAAGAACCTTACGTGTAAGGTTTGGTTATTTATTTGAGATTTTCCTTGCTTCTTGAGATAGGCCTATATTATATAAACTTACCTCTGAGAACAGCTTTTGCTGCATCCTGATTATTTTGGACCATTGTGTTTTCATTTCTCTCCATGTGGTTTTTAAGTTCCCTCTTTGATTTCTTGATTGAGCCATTCATTTATTCATAGCATGTCATTTAATCTCCACATATTTGTGGTCTTTTCAGATTTTTTCATGTGTTTGATTTATACTTTCATAGTGTCGTGGTCAGAAAAGATGCATGGTATGACTTCAATTTTTTTGAATTTGTTGAGATGTTTTGTGGCCTAATATGTGATCTATTCTAGAGGATATTCTGTGTACCCTTGAAAAGAATATGTATTATGCTGTTTTAGGATGGAATGTTCTGAATATATCTGTTAAATCCATCTGGTCCACTGTGTCATTCAAAGCCACATTTCTTTATTGATTTTCTGTTTGTATGATCTGTCCATTTGATGTAAGTGGGGTTTTAACATTCCCTACATTTATTGTATTACTAATAAGTTTGTCATTAACTGCTTTATGTATTTGGGTGCTTCCATGTTCAGTACATAAATATTTACAATTGTTATACCTTCTCATTGGATTTTTCTGTCTATGATTATATAGTGTTCTTTGTGTCTTTTTATTTTCTTTGTTTTAAAGTCTATTTTGTTTGGTGTAAGTATTACTACCCTGGCTTTCTTTCACATACATTTGCATGATAAATGCTTTAAGACTGAAATGAATCATTTGTCTTTAAATTTCTAAAATTTCTCTGAGACTGAAATGAGTCATTTGTTGGCAGTGTATACATTTTTCATTTTTAAATATATTTTGTCACCCCATGTCTTTTTTAAAAATTTACTTATTTAAATTCAAGTTAGTTAACATACAGTGTAGTATTGGTTTCAAAAGTACAACCCAGTAAATCATCACTTGCATATAACACCCAGTGCTCATCTCAACAAGTATGACGATTTATTTCACTGACCGATTTATTTCACTGACGATTTATTTCACTGACTGATTTATTTCACTTAGCATGATACAATCTAGATCCATCCACGTTGTTGCAAATGGAAATATTTCATTTTTTATATATTATGTTATATATATAGATATAGATATAAATATAGATATAGATATAGATATATATACCACATCTTCTATATCCATTCATTAGTTGATGGACATTTGGGCTCTTTCCCTAATTTGCTATCATTGATAGTGCTCCTAAAAACATTGGGGTGCATGTGCCCCTTCAAATCAGCATTTTTATATCCTTTTGATAAATACTTAGTAGTGTAATTAATGGGTCATAGGGTAGTTTTATTTTGAATTTTTTCAGGAATCTCCATACTGTTTTCCAGAAGTGGCTCCACCAGTTTGCATTCCTACCAACAGTGCACAGGGTGCATCAACATCTGTTGTTTGCAGAGTTGTTAATTTTACACATTCTGAGAGCTGTGAGGTAGTATCTCATTGTGGTTTCATTTGTATTTCCCTGATGATGAGTTATGTTGAGCATCTTTTCATGTGTCTGTTAGCCATCTGGATGTCTTCTTTTGAAAAATTGATGTCTTTTGTCCATTTATTACTGGATTATTTTTTTGGGGGGGGTGTTGAGTTTGATAAGTTTTTATACATTTTGGGTACTAACCAATCTAATATGGATACCATCCAATATGTCATTTGCAAATATCTTATCCCATTCCATAAGTAGCATTTTAGATTTGTTGATTGTTTCCTTCACTGTACAGAAGCTTTTTATCTTGATGAAACCCCAATAATTCATTTTTGCTTTGATTTATCTTGCTTCTGGAGACATGTCTAGTAAGAAGCTGGTGCAGCCAAGGTCAGAGAGGTTGCTGCCTGTTTCCTCTTGTAGGATTTTGATGGTTTCCTGTCTTACATTTAGGTCTTTCATCCATTTTTAGTTTATTTTTGTGTATGGTGTAAGAAAGACATTCAGTTTCATTCTTGTGCATGACACCGTCTAATATTCCCAACACCATTTGCTGAAGAGATTGTGATTTTTCCATTGGATATTCTTTCCTGCTTTGTTGAAGATGAATTGACCCTACATTTGTGGGTCCATTTCTGTTCCATTGATCTATGTGTCTGTTCTTGTGCCAGTACCATACTGTCTTGATGAATACAGTTTTGTAATACAGCTTGAGTTATAGCTCTGAGAGGAATGCTGGTGTTATTTTGATAGGGTTTGCATTGAATGTGTAGATTGCTTTGAGCAGTATCGACATTTTATCAATATTTTTTTCTTCCAATCCATGAGCATGGAATGTTTTTCCATTTCCTTGTGCCTTCTTCAATTTCTTTCATCAGTGTTCTATAATTTTCAGAGTACAGATCTTTTACCTATTTGGTTAGGTTTATTCTTAGGTGTCATGGTTTTTGGTAAAATTGTAAATAGGATAAATTCCTTGGTTTCTCCTTCCACTGCTTCATTATTGGTGTACAAAAATGCAACCAATTTCCATATGTTGATTTTATATCCTGTGACTTTGCTGAATTCACATATCAGTTCTAGTATTTTTTGGCACCCTATGTCTTTTTATTGGAAAGTATAACACATTTACATTCAAAGTAGTTATTCATAGGTATGTGTTTATTGCCATTTTTAACTTGTTTTATGGTTCTTTTTGTAGTTTTTGTCTGTTCCTTTCTTCCTTTGTTTTCTTCTTTCATGATTAGTTGGTTTTCTTTAGAGATATACATGGATTCCTTTCTCTTTTTTTTAGCATATATATTACTGGTTGTTTTATTTGTGGTTACATTTACATTTGTATATAAAATTTTCTGCATATAGCAGTCTATATTAAGTAGATGGCTGCTAAGTGTGAACCCATTCTTTCCTCTTCTTGCTTTTAGTTATGTTATATTTTACATCTTTTTTATTTTGTAAGACCCTTGACTGGCTTTTTCATAAAAAAAAATTATTTTTACTGCTTTTGTATTTCCTACTTTTCTTAATCTTACTTATGGTCTTTACTTTCCACTCAGAGTCGCCTTTCACATTTCTTTCAAGGCTCATTTTAGTGGTCATGAATTCTTCTAACTTTGTTTTGTCTGGAAACTCTTTATTTCTCCTTGCATTCTGAATGATAGCTTTTCTGGATAGAGTATTCTTGGCTGAAAACTTTTCCTTTCAGTCCTTTGAATATGCCATGTCACTCCCTTCTAGCCTGGAAAGTTTCTACTGAAAAATCCACTGACAGCTTAATGGGGTTTCCTTTGTACATGTGTGGTTTGTTTCTCCTTTAAAAAGTCTCTATCACCTCTTTTTTTTAATTAAATCCAAATTAGATAACATAAAGTGTAATAATAATTTCAGGAATAGAATTTAGCTGTTCATCACTTACATTATACCACCCAGTGTTCATCCCAACAAGTGCCGTCCTTAATGCCCATTGCCCATTTAGCCAATTTCCACACCCAACTCCCCACCAGCAGCCCTAAGTTTGGTCTCGGTATTTAAGAGTCTTTTATGGTTTGCCTCCCTGTCTCTTTTTATTTTATTTTTGTATCCCTTCCCCTATGTTCATCTGTTGTGTTCTTTAAATTCAACATATGGGGGCGCCTGGGTGGCTCAGTCGGTTAAGCGTCCGACTTCGACTCAGGTCACGATCTCGCGGTCCGTGAGTTTGAGCCCCACATTGGGCTCTGGGCTGATGGCTCAGAGCCTGGAGCCTGCTTCAGATTCTGTGTCTCCCTCTCTCTCTGCCCCTCCCCCGTTCATGCTCTGTCTCTCTCTGTCTCAAAAATAAATAAAACGTTAAAAAAATTTAAAAAAAAATAAATAAATTCAACATATGAGTGAAATCATATGATATTTGTCTTTGACTGACATTTCGATTAGCATGATACATTCTAGTTCCATCAACATTGATGCAATTTGAAAGATTTCATACTTTTTTATCACTGAGGAATATTTGATTATATATATATATATATATATATATATATATACACCACATTTCTTTATCTATTCATCAGATTATGGACATTTGAGCTATTTTCATAATTTGCCTATTATCTCTAGTGCTGCTATAAAGATCTGAGTGCATGTGCCCCTTCAAATCAGCATTTCTGTATCCATGGATAAATACCAATAGTGCAATTTCTGGGTCATAAGATAGTTTTATTTTTAATTTTTTGAGCAATCTACATATTGTTTTCCAGTGACTGCACCAGTTTGCATTCCCACCAGCAGTGCAAAAGTTTCCTCTTTGTGTCCCTGCCAACATCTCTTGAGGCCTGAATTGTTAATTTTAGCCATTCTGACAGGTGTGAGGTGGTATCCCACTGTCGTTTTGATTTGTATTTCCCAGATGATGAGTGATGTTGAGCATCTTTCACTATGTCTGTTAGCCATTTGGATGTCTTCTTTGGAAAAGTGTCTATTGATATATTTTGCCCATTTCTTGACTGGATTGTTTGGTTTTTGGGTGTTGAGCTTCATAAGTTTTTATAGATTTTGGATACTAACCCTTTATCTGATATGTCATTGGCAAATATCTTCTTCCATTCCGATGGTTTCCTTTTAGTTTTGTTTCAATCACTGTGCAGAAAGTTTTTATCTCGATGAGATTGAAATAGTTCATTTTTGTCTTTGTTTCCTTGCCTAAGGAGACATGTCAAGTAAGAAGTTGCTGCAGCTGAGGTCAAACAGGTTGTTGACTACTTTATCCTCTAGGATTATGATATCTTCCTGTCTCAATTTTAGGTATTTCATCCATTTTGAGTTTATTTTTATGTATGGTGTAAGACAGTGGTCAAGATTCATTCTTTTGCATGTTGATTTCCAGTTTACCCAGCAAAATTTGCTAACGAGACATTTTTTTTCCATTGGATATTCTTTCCTGCTTTGTCAAAGATTAGACCGCCATATATTTATGGGTCCATTTCTGGGTTCTTTATTCTGTTCCATTGATCTATGTGTCTATTTTGTGCCAGTGCCATACTGTCTTCATGATTACAGCTTTGTAATACAGCTTGAAGTGCTGAATTGTGATGCATCCAGCTTTGGTTTTATTTTTCAACATGACTGGCTATTCAGGACCTTTTCTGGTACCAAACAATCGTTTGTTTTAGCTCTGTGAAAAATGCTGGTGTTATTTTGATAGGGATTGCATTGAATATGTAGATTACTTTGGATTACTATCAACATTTTAACAATAGTTGTTCTTCTAATTCCTGAGTTTGGAATATTGTTACATTTTTTTGTGTCTTCTATTTTTTCATAAGCTTTCTATAGTTTTCCATCTATAGATTATGCCACTTTCGTTAGGTTTATTCGTAGAAATTTTATGGGTTTTGGTGCCATTGTAAATGGGATGGATTCCTTCTATTTCTCTTTCTGCTACGTCATTATTTGTGTATGGAAATGCAACTGATTCATGTAAATAGATTTTATATCCTGTGACATTGCTGAATTCATGGATCAGTTCTAGCAGGTATTTTTTGGTGGAATCTTTTGGATTTTCCACATAGAGTATCATTTTCTTTGCAATGAGTGAAAGGTTGACTTCCTCCTTTCTGATTTGGAAACCTTTTATTTCTTTGTGTTTGATTACTTAGGTTAGGACGTCCAACAGTATGTTGAATAACAGTGATGAAAGTGGACATCCTTGTAGCATTCTGGGCTTTAGGGGGAAAGCTCTAAATTTTTCCCCATCGAGGATGATATTAGCGGTGGATCTTTCATGTATGGCTTTTATGATCTTGAGGTATGATTCTTCTTTTTTTAAAAAAATTTACAGCCAAGTTACTTAGCATATATTGCAACAATGATTTCGGGGGTAGATCCCTTAAAGTCTCTTACCCACTTAACCCATACCCTCTCCAACAATCCCTCCAGTAACCCTCTGTTTGTTCTCCATACTTAAGAGTCTCTTATGTTTTTCCCCCCCTCCGTGTTTTTATATTATTTTTGGATCCCTTCCCTTGTGTTCATCTGCTCTGTGTCTTAAAGTCCTCATATTAGTGAAGTCATATGATATTTGTCTTTCTCTGACTAATTTCGCTTAGCATAATACCCTCTAGTTCCATCCATGTAGTTACAAATGGCAAGATTTCATTCTTTTTGATTTCCGAGTAATACTCCATTACACACACACACCCACACACACATACACCTCATCCTCTTTATGGAGTAATATATATATATATATTATATATTATATATATATATATATATATATATATATATATATATATATATCCCGTCGTCTTTATCCACTCATCCAACAATGGACATTTGGGCTCTTTCCATACGTTGGCTATGGTTGATAGTGCTGCTATAAACATGGGAGTGCATGTGTCCCTTTGAAACAGCATATCTGTATCCCTTGGATAAATACCTAGTAATGCAATTGCTGGGTCACAGGGTAGTTATTTTTTTAATTTTTCGAGGAACCTTGATACCGTTTTCCAGAGTGGCTGGATTTAAATTCCCACCAGCAATGCAAAAGAGATCCTCTTTCTCCACATCCTTGCTAACATCTGTTGTTGCCAGAACTACCCTATGATCCAGCAATTACACAGCTAGGTATTTACCCAGAAAATACCAAAATACTAATTCAAAGCTATGTATGCACCCTGATGTTTATAGCAGCATTATTACAATGGCCAATTATGGAAACAGCCCAAATTTCCATCGACTGATGAATGGATAAAGAAGTGGTATATATACAATGGAATGTTACTCAGCCATAAAAACAAATGAAATGTTGTCATTTGTGAGGACTTGAATGGAGCTATAGAGTATTATGCTAAGTGAAAAATCTGTCAGAGAAAGACAAATTCCATATTATTTCACTAATTTGTGGAATTTAAGAAACAAAACAAATGAGCAAAGGAGAAAGAGAGAGAGAGTGAGAGAGAGAGGAAAACCAAGAAACAGACTTTCAAATATAGAGTATAAACTGATGTTTACCAGAGGGTTGTGTGGGTAGGGGCATGTGTTAAATAGGTGATGGGGATTAAGGAGTGCACCTGTGATGAGAACTGTGTATTGTATGGAAATGCATCACTGTATTGTACAACTGAAACTAATATGTTAATACTGTATGTTATCTCACTGGAATTTCAATAAAAACTGAAAAAAGGACACCTACTCAGGGATTCAAGATCCATTATCTTTCCATGATTTCTTCCACTAGAATTAATTACTTCTTCTATAGACCCAGGTTTAAGTCTTTTTCTCAGGATGTATCACATGCTCTGATTCCTCACCGGCTTGTACTTTTACCCTGATTAGACTGTGAACTTCTTGCTAGTACAGATGTCTTTTTAAATTTTGTATCTCATAACCCAGCTCAGCTCCTGGAAAACCATCTCTGTTTTCTAAATGAATGTTTTTTTTATATTAAATGTATTGTGAAATTGATTTCCATACAACACCCAGTGCTCCTTCCAACAGGTGCCCTCCCCAACACCTATAACCCACCCTCCCCTCACTCCCGCTCCCCATCAAACCTCAAGATATTCTCAGTTTTTAAGAGTCTCATATGGTTTGGCTCTCTCCCTATCTGAACTTTTGTTTTTCCTTCCCTTCACCCATGGTCTTCTGTTAAGTTTCTCAGAATCCACATAAGAGTGAAAACATATGGTATCTGTCTTTCTCTGTATGGCTTATTTCACTTAGCAGAACACTCTCCAGTTCCACCCACGTTGCTACAAAAGGCCATATTTCATTCTTTATCATTGCCACATAGTACTCCATTGTGTATATAAACCACAATTTCTTTATCCATTCATCAGTTGATAGACATTTAGGCTCTTTCCATAATTTGGCTATTGTTGAGAGTGCTGCTATAAACATTGGGGTACAAGTGCCCATTGGCATCAGCACTCCTGCATCCCTTGGGTAAATTCCTAGTAGTGCTATTGCTGGGTCATAGGGTAGATCTGTTTTTAATTTCTTGAGGAACCTCCACACTGTTTTCCAGAGCAGCTGCACCAGTTTGCATTCCCACCAACAGTGCAAGAGGGTTCCCGTTTTTCCACATCCTCTCCAGCATCTGTAGTCTCCTGATTTGTTTATTTTAGTCACTCTGACTTGCATGAGGTGATCTCTCAGTGTGGTTTTGATTTGTATTTCCCTCATGAGGAGTGACGTTGAGCATCTTTTCATGTGCCTGTTGACCATCTGGATGTCTTTTTTAGAGAAGTGTCTATTCATGTTTTGTGCCCATTTCTTCACTGGATTATTTGTTTTTCGAGTGTGGAGTTTGGTGAGCTCTTTATAGATTTGGATACTAGCCCTTTGTCTGATATGTCATTTGCAAATATCTTTTCCCATTCCGTTGGCTGCCTTTTTGTTTTGTTGATTGTTTCCTTTGCAGTGCAGAGGCTTTTTTTTCTTCGTGAGGTCGCAATAGTTCATTTTTGCTTTTAATTCCCTTGCCTTTGGAATGTGTCAAGTAAGAAATTGCCGCGGCTGAGGTCAGAGAAGTTTTTTTTTCCTGCTTTCTCCTCTAGGGTTTTGAGCTTTCCTGTCTCACATTCAAGTCCTTTATCCATTTTGAGTTTATTTTTATGAATGGTGTAAGAAAGTGGTCTAGTTTCATTCTTCTGCATGTTTCTATCCAGTTCTCCCAGCACCATTTGTTAAAGAGACTGTCTTTTTTCCCATTGGATATTCTTTTCTGCTTTTTCAAAGTTTAATTCGCTATACTTTTGTGGGTCCAATTCTGGAGTCTCTATTCTATTCCATTGGTCTCTGTGTCTGTTTTTGTGCCAATACCATGCTGTGTTGAGGATTACATCTTTGTAGTAGAGGCTAAAGTCTGAGATTGTGATACCTTCCGCTTTGGTCTTCTTCAAAATTACTTTGGCTATTAAGCGTCTTTTGTGGTTCCATACAAATTTTAGGATTGCTTGTTCCAGCTTCGAGAAGAATGCTGGTGCAATTTTGATTGGGATTGCATTGAATGTGTAGATAGCTTTGGGTAGTTTTGACATTTTGACAATATTTATTCTTCCAATCCACGAGCAGGGAATGTTTTTCCATTTTTTTGTATCTTCAATTTCCTTCATAAGGTTTCTATAGTTTTCAGCATACAGATCTTTTACATCTTTGGTTAGGTTTATTCCTAGGTACTTTATGATTATTGGTGCAATTGTGAATGGGATCAGTTTCTTTATTTGTCTTTCTGTTGCTTCATTATTAGTGTATAAGAATGCAACTGATTTCTGTACATTAATTTTGTATCCTGCGACTTTGCTGAATTCATGTATCAGTTGTAGCAGACATTTGGTGGAGTCTATCGGATTTTCCATGTATAATATCATGTCATCTGCAAAAAGTGAAAGCTTGACTTCATCTTTGCCAATTTTGATGCTTTTAATTTTCTTTTGTTATCTGCTTGCTGATGCTAGAACTTCCAACACTATGTTAAACAACAAAGGTGAGAGTGGACATCCCTGTCGTGTTCCTGATCTCAGGGGGAAAGCTCTCTGTTTTTCCCCATTGAGGATCATATTAGCTGTGGGGTTTTCATACATCGCTTTTATGATGTTTAAGTATGCTCCTTCGATCCCAACTTTCTTGAGGGTTTTTGTTAAGAAAGGATGCTGAATTTTGCCTAATGCTTTTTTCTGCATCTATTGACAGGATAATATGGTTCTTTTCTTTTATTTTATTAATGTGATGTATCACATTGTTTGATTTGCGAATGTTGAACCAGCCCCTCAGCACAGGAATGAATCCCACTTGATCATGTTGGATAGTTCTTTTTATATGATGTTGAATTCGATTTGCTAGTATCTTATTTAGAATTTTTGCATGCATATTCATCAGGGATATTGGCCTGTAGTTGTCTTTTTGGCTGGGTCTCTGTCTAGATTAGGAAATAAAGTAATACTGACTTCATGAATGAGTCTGGAAGTTTTCCTTCCCTTTCTATTTTTTGGAACAGCTTGAAAAGGATAGGTATTATATCTGCATTGGATGTCTGGTAGAATTCCCCAGGGAAGCCTTCTGGTCCTGGACTCTTATATGTTGGGAAATGTTTCATGACTGATTCAATTTCTTCACTGGTTATGGGTCTGTTCAAATTTTCTGTTTCTTCCTGTTTGAGTTTTGGAAGTGTGTGGGTGTTTAGGAATTTGTCCATTTGTTCAAGGTTGTCCAGTTTGTTGGAATATAATTTTTCATAGTATTCCCTGATAATTGCTTGTATTTCTGAGGGATTGGTTGTCATGACTCCTTTTTCATTCATGATTTTATCTATTTGGCTCCTCTCCCTTTTCTTTTTGTGATGCCTGCTAGAGACGTATCAATTTTGTTTATTTTTTTCAAAAAACAACTCTTGGTTTCATTGATCTGCTCTACAGATTTTTTTAGATTCTATATTGTTTATTTCTGCTCTGATCTTTATTACCTCTTTTCTTCTACTGCGTTTGGGGTGTCTTTTCTGCTCTGCTTCTATTTCCTTTAGGTGTGCTGTTAGATTTTGTATTTGGGATTTTTCTTGTTTCTTGAGATAGGCCTGGATTGCAATGTATTTTCCTCTCAGGACTGCCTTCACTGCATCCCAAAGTATTTGGATTGTTGTATTTTCATTTTCATTTGTTTCCATATATATTTTTTTAATTTATTCTCTCATTTTCTGGTTGACCCATTCATTTTTTAGTAGGGTTTTCTTTAATCTCCATGCTTTTGGAGGTTTTCCAGACTTTTTCCTATGGTTGATTTCAAGCTTCATAGCATTGTGGTCTGAACATGTGCATGGTATGGTCTCAATTCTTTTGTGCTTATGAAGAGCTGTTTTGTGACCCAGTATGTGATCTACCTTGGAGAATGTTCCATGTGCACCCGAAAAGAAAGTATATTCTGTTGCTTTGGGCTGCAGAGTTCTAAATATACCTGTCAAGTCCATCTGATCCAATGTATCATTCAGGGTCCTTGTTTCTTTATTGATACTGTGTCTAGATGATCTATCCATTACTGTAAGTAGAGTATTAAAGTCTCCAGCAATTACCACATTCTTATCAATAAGGTTGCTCATGTTTGTGATTAATTGTTTTATATATTTGGGGGCTCTCATATTCGGTGCATAAACATTTATAATTGTTAGCTCTTCCTGATGGATAGACCCTGTAATTATTATATAATGCCCTTCTTCATCTCTTGTTACAGCCTTTAACTTAAAGTCTAGTTTGTCTGATATAAGTATGGCTACTCCTGCTGTCTTTTGACTTCCAGCAGCATGATAGATAGTTCTCCATCCCCTCACTTTCAATCTGAACGTGTCCTCTGGTCTAAAATGAGTCTCTTGTAGACATCAAATAGATGGGTATTTTTTTTTTACCCATTCTGATACCCTATGTCTTTTGGTTGGAGCATTTAGTCCATTTACATTCAGTGTTATTATTGAAAGATGTGGGTTTAGAGTCCTTGTGATGTCTGTAGGTTTCATGCTTATAGTGATGTCTCTGGTACTTTGTGGTCCTTGCAACATTTCACTCACAGAATTCCGCTTAGGATCTTTTGTAGGGCTGGTTTAGTGGTGATGAATTCCTTCAGTTTTTGTTTGTTTGGGAAGACATTGATCTCTCCTTTTGTTCTGAAGGACGGGATTGCTGGATAAAGGATTCCCGGCTGCATATTTTTTCTGTTCATCACATATTAGAATTCTTGCCATTCTTTTCTGCCCTGCCAAGTTTCACTAGATAAGTCTGATACTACCCTTACATGTCCATCTTTGTATATTAGGGCCTGTTTATCCTTAGCTGCTTTCAGAATTTTCTCTTTATCTTTGTCTTTTGCCAGTTTCACTATGATATGTCATGCAGAAGATCGATTCAAGTTATTTCTGAAGGGACTTCTCTGTGCCACTTGGATTTCAATGCCTGTTTCCTTTCCCAGATGAGGGAAGTTGTCAGGTATGATTTGTTCAAGTACACCTTCAGCCCCTTTCTCTACCTTCTTCTTCTGGAATTCCTATGATATGGATATTGTTCTGTTTAATTACTTCACTTAGTTCTCTAATTTTCCCCTCATACTCCTGGAATTTTTTATGTCTCTTTTTTCTCAGCTTCCTCTTTTTCCATATTTTTATCTTCTAAGTCATGTATTTTCTCCTCTGCCTCTTCAATCCATGCTATGGCTACCTCCATTTTATTTTGCACCTCATTTATAGCATTTTTAGCTCCTCATGACTATTTCTTTGCCTCTTGATCTCTGTAGCAGTAGATTCTCTGCTGTCTTCTATACTTTTTTTAAGTCCAGTCTAAATGAATAATGAAATGAATAGACAAACTTACTAGATGGTTTAGAGAAAATCATTTCTATTTCCTTAATTTTGCAAGATTTAGAACAGGGATCATTACTGTCCTCACAACTTTTTAAGATAAAATAATTATTTCCAATTTTAACATTCTGATAAAATTATAGAGATAAAAGTTTAGTGATTTCCAGGATAGTGGGGGGACAGGACCGATTACAAATAGACATGAGCGAAATTTCTGCGGTGATGAAAGTGTTCTCCATTATGATGGTTTTGGTGGTTACATGACTATACATATGTGTTAAAACACATAAAATTCTAGACTTAAACTTGGTGTGTTTTATGATATGTAAATTATACTGTAATAAAGCTGACCAAATGGTCTAGATTCTCAAGAAAAAAGGAGCTCTAAAATCCAAGGTCATGAAGGTAATCTAGGGGATGTAGTAAGGAGAACACACCTGATAATAAAGACATCAAAGTTCCAATTTGGTTTTGTCAACAGTTATCTAGGTGATCTTAAACAAGTAATTTAATTTCTCTAAGATATTCTGTGCCTCTATTAAATAAGGACAATACCTGCTTTGGCCTCCCAGGATACAAGTCTCCAATGAGATAATGTATATGGCTACACTTTAAAAAGTTCAACATTCATTTTATTGTGACCAGAATCTCCACTCTGTACAGAAAAATTTAACCAGATTCAGAGAAGACTGTCTAGAACCCAGAGTTGAAGGAAATTGAATGGATCCTGAAACTCAAAGTTCACCCTCACCAACTTCTATAAAGAGAGCTCATCAACTGATAAAGAAATTTCCTTTGGAAAGTGTTTTCTCAGCCTACACTTGGGAAAAGGAGACTGTCGATTTTTAATTTCTGGGAGAAAGTTAGGTTGGATTTTTGATAGATGAAACATGAGGGTTGCAGAAGCAAAAAGAAAGCACCGAGTAGGAGCCAACATCATTTTCCCCTTGGAGTTCTGGGTACCTAGGTATTTGTCTTGCCTCCAGTGCATCCCAACTAGAGATTCCTAATTTGTTGCCATGGGGGCACCATCATAGCATGTTTTTCTGAATGATATCATCAGCTGGTGCTCAGTCTCCGAAGGTCAAGGCCAGCCAAGCTAGGTCCATAGAGAAGACAACAGATGGTAGGAGTTGTAGAGAGAGAATATGGATAGATCTATTTTCTTTAAGACCTACTGCAGATATCCTACAATCTTCCTCAAGTGGAAGTATGAAATGGGGATCAGGTCAACTCTTAAACTAAAGTAACCCTCAACTTCATAACACATCTCCCTGGACAAGAGTTTCTAAGTGGTAGTGGTCATTAAACAAGCCTGAACTGCTGTGACTACAAACCTATTTCTGAGTAGGAACATTAAAATGGGAGGGTAGTAGTTGTAAAACTAAGCTATTAGGCCAGACATCTCTGGGAGTTACATTCTCAGCTTTCATTGCTTACCAGGGTTTTGCCATAGAGCTGTACCCTTATACGTCCAAACATCCTTGCTCTCGGATAGACAACCTCATGCAGACACACAAACGCACTGGAAGACAGACATTTGTACACACCCTCAAGCAAAAAGATGCAAATGAATAGGTTCATAGGTTCAAACATATGCACACACAAAAAAAGCACCAGATGTCAAAACACCCAAAGATACACCCAGAAAAAGGATGTGTGTGTGTGTGTCTGTGTGCGTGTGTGTGTTTATACAAACACAGACACACATAAGCAGAGAGTTAAGTTAAAAAACACACACACATTGTAGTCATGATGCTCAGGGACACTTGTAATGCATCAAAGAAATAGTTTAACAGTCATGTCGATGGGAAAACGCACATATAGGCATACATGTTCAGGAATGCACATGCTCAGAGATATATAGCAAGAAGGCTACACTTATAAAGGTTTGCATAAATATTCAATAGCAAGGATATAAAGAGCCATAGGCAAAGAAGCCTGCTAACACTATGTAAATAAGCCTGTTAACACTGTATTCTTAGACACCAGCTATTGTATCTGCATTTATGAAACACTTTCCCCAAGGAAACGGTCATAAATATGCCACCAGTCAGGAGAGAAGATGATAATTACCCAAAGAATGTAATAAAAGCAAACCAAAGTACTCAGGGTTTAAAATCGCACAACTTGAGTGCCTTGGTGGCTCAGTTATGTGTTTGATTCAGTTTGTTGAGCATCCGACTCTTGATTTCAGCTAAGGTCATGATCTCACAGTTCATGAGATCGAACACCAATCTGTCGCTGTGGAGTCTGCTTAGGATTTTCTCTCTCTCTCTCTCTCTCTCTCTCTCTCTTGATAAAAATAAACAAAAAATATCTCACAGGTCTCCCCATCTACCATGGGAAAGGCAGCCAAAGACAGTGCTCCCAACTTTTTTATGTAGCCATAAAATAACTCAGAAACGCATTTTTGAAATTGCTGCCATTTCCACATGATGGAAGCTCCAATACTTGTAATATGCCTAAGAAAAAGAATGCTTAGAGGAAATAAATGGTCCCAAGAGGCCTGGAAAGTTCCAAAGGAACTAAGAGATCTTACTTCATTAACTTGCTTGTTTCCTGGTCCCTGGGGCTTCCAGTATCCACCAATGTTCGTGTAGGTTTCTAGTGTCTTGAAGCCCTGATCCAAGAGCCTATGGTGAGAGAATACCCTTTAGGTTGATTCTACACTCCAGCACCTTTTAGAGAGGTCTTATTGCTGGTCTTCCTGGTCAACCTTTCAGAACCACCAGTAGTGAAGTGGATCAAGAATGAGAAGGAAGGTTATATTCACATGAGACCAGTGATGGGTAAAAAAGGGGACTGAAATTAGTCAAGAAAAAATCCAAAGCCAGTATCTGAAATACCCTGAACTTTCTTACACTGCTCAGGGAATATCTTGAGAAAGGAGGAACCTGAGGCTCTTGTCTGGAATTACAAAGTAAGAATTACAGTTCTGCACAATTCTTTAGTACTTGAAGTCTTATGTGGTATGGAGAGCTTGGTTAATTAAAACATACAAATATTGTCAAAACATTGTTTCCACCAGTATCTCTAAGTTCTTGCCTCTCCCAACACTTCCCAAGAGTGACATAAACAGTGGTAAATTTTCATATCTTTCTGTAACCCAACTGTTAAGAGGAAATGTGAACTGTAGATGTGTTTAAAAGAGAGAGAGAGTGAGAGAGGTACCTGTGTGGCTCAGTCAGTTAGGTGTCATACTTCGGCTCAGGTCATGATCTCGTTGTTTGAGTTCAAGCCCCCGTCAGGCTCTGTGCTGACAGCTTGGAGCCTGGAGCCTGCTTTGGATTCTGTGTCTCCCTTTCTCTCTGCCCCTCCCCCACTCACATTCTGTATCTCTCTCAAGAAATGAATGAACATTAAAAAATTTAAAAAGAAAGAGAGAGAGAGAAAGAGTAAGAGGAGAAACCAAGTACATATATAATCAGACCCAATTAGTAGGTGAAATCTGTGACCAGAAAACTGTGAAAACTCAGAATAGCCATGAAACACTGTCTCCATTTCCAAGATGAGAATAATGAGGCTCACAGAATGACAATGATTAAAATTGACTACACACATTTACATACAGAAAGTGAGCAACAGAACTCAGGTCTCTGACAACCTGGTTCAGTTATCAAACATGGCTAAATGATACCATCACTGCAGAGATATTCAAATAATGGATAAAGATATATCAGTGTCTTCTTACTTGCTCAGAAGCGAGTGTCTTGCCTAAGATTCCTTCCATCTGCTCCAGGGCTATTCATTCAAGTGGTGTTAGGTTTGTCTAGATGTACCTTACAACAATTAAGATTAACACCAACCCAGAGCCACACTTACCGGGAGGTCAGGGCCTCAGGGGTAAATGATCTGAATGTCACTACCAAAAATAGGCCTTGGAGTCAGCCAAGCTTCAAGTGGTTTGAGCAGAGCTCAGTCAATATGTAGAGTGATATGCATGTGGGTATGCCTACACCGGGGCTGTTTATGGGATCCTTTCAAGTAGAAGAACCCCTCTACTTAGTTTGGAAAGTAAATCTTGAATTCTAATATTGGCATCAACAGATACTTATGGACTATCAACTACTTAAGGGGCCTGGATAGGTATAAGACATAACTCTTATCTCTAACAGACTTATTGTTATTGTCATATCATTACCATCTAGTTGCATGGCAATGAAGAGCTGATAAAACATTTTTACATTTTTAGTCTTTTTGAGCCTTAAAGCATTCCTGGCAAGGTTCAAATTATCATGCTTATATTGCAGATAAGAAATCTGAGTCTCAAAGTAGTAAAATGACTTATTCCAGGTCACACAGCTAGTAAACGACAGAGACAAGATTCAACTCCAGGTACGTTTGACTTCAAAACTTTTGCCCTTTACATCACATCAAGCTATCGCAAGGCAAACTCCACTCCCTTTCTAATTCTGCTCAATAAATGTTTGGTGAGTGAGAAAGTGAGTGAGTGAATGAATGGATAATGAGAGGCAGTAGTTCTTGTACTAGGTCATATTCAGTTTGAGCCCCATAGTAGTGTATATGTGTGTGTCAGGGTAAGTCCTTGGGAAAATGGAATTGGTAAAAATGCAGTGGGGAGAAGGAATTTGCCATCACTGAATACCCGTGAATTCTAGGAACTGTAGCAGGGACATTCATGGACTCTATTTCACTTAATCCCCACAATGATCCTATTAGTCAAACGCTATCCAGCGTCTCATTCTTCAGATGGGTAAACAGGCACAGAGAGGTTATTCAACTTGCCCAAGGTGGCAGAATAGGAATTTGAACTTGGGTCTATCGAAACTCCAAAGCTGGTCCTCTTTTCACTACACTGGTTTGTCCTGGGAATCTTCAGATTACAAGCTGAGTGGGAGGATCTGGTAGAAGTGCATGTGGAGGAAGATGGAAGGACAGAGACTGAGCACTAGAAAACAACCTGAAGTCCTTCAGATTGAACAAGATAGAGGTAAATAAGCTACTAAACATAATGGGAATGGGATCCTTGGATCCCACTGCCAGCAGAGTCAGGGATATAAGAGAAGATAAATCACAACTGGCTTCTGAAATTGGATCCTGATGTCATCCTCCTTACTAGGGATATCTTTAGCGCAAGTGTCAGTATGGAACCTTGAGAAGCAGATCCACAACGTGGGAGCCACTTATATCCCAGAGGTGAGAGTGGCTGTTGAGGTGATGGCAGGTCCTGTGCCAATCTCTGGGGTACATTTTCCCACCATGGCCTATAAATAACCCCAGAGCAGTCCACAAGGTAGGTATTAACCCCAGCTTTCGCAAGCCCTCCCCAGGGGTCTGTCATCTGCTCCTGACAATCAGAAGGCTAATGTGGGGATGCACTCTGATACACTGGCAGTGGAGTGATAACAGCTGCTTAAAAAGCCTCTGAATTTCCAGGAGTTGGGATCACTTTCCTAAGAGGGAGAGAGGAGACAGACATCTATGACCAGATAACCTGCATTAGACTCCCTGGACTGACCTCCCAGGGAGTTGTGAGAAAGTACCTTATTCACAAGACTTACAAAATATGGCAAGTATCTGCTACTGCTTTGATGACTTGATTTGTGCCTATCACCTAATCTCTCTTGGGGGAAGGAGGTGGTTGGCAATCCCAGTACAGATGAGCTTGAATGGAACCAAGGATTGTCATTGCAACATTTAAGACAGAGGAAGCCTCTAGGTTTAAAGTGGGTTAAATGAAGCTGCATTTCACCTTGAGGGAATTTCCATGGTTAGTGGTCAGTGAAGGAGAGGAAAGACCTAGGATCCATAGAGAGTAAGTCCAGGCAAGATGCAAGAGAGGCAGGGCTAGGATGACTCTATGGGGGATGGGAACTACATGACTGGTCCCTTTGAGGCCAGGAGGATGAATATAAGAGTACTGAGAAAAGGGTGGAAGGAATAACTGGAGCTTATGAGACCTGGAAAGTATTCGGTACAGAGAGCCTGGGGGGAAAAAAACGATGATTTAAGAAGATGGTATATTTGAGTGTTTTGAGTTAAAGGGCTCCCCAAATGAAAATGTTTGCATTTTAACAGAAGAAAATGGAGAGAGAAAAGTCTATACCAAGATACTGATAATGGTGGATTTTCAGGTACCAATGAGGAAGAGACCTGGGGGATAAGGGGAGGCCATGAGGAAGAAAGAGGGTAAATATCAATACAGTCTGTCTATGCATAAACATTGCTTATCTTGTCCTGCCACAGAAACCAGGACATAAAAGGCATGCCTGTACAAAGTTTTCTGGGTCCCCTCCAGTTCACTTGATCCAGCTCCATGGGGATGCTGTGTGAGACAGGCAGAGAGTGGAATTTTTCCAAGAGGATTTTGAGGGGTAGAGTCCTTGGTGATGGTTCAGCTAGGGGAAAGAAAACCTGCAAAGAAAACCAATTAGATTATTTAATGGAGGTGGGAAGTGGGCCAACACTTGGCTTAAATAGCAGAGCTTCTGAATTTGAAATATCTGGTCCAGTCCCCAAATCCAGGCAGAGTTACCATGCACCATCAACAAATGCAAAGATCCAACTATCAAGAGCCTAAAAGACATCAAGCAGTGGAGAAAATAAAAATAAGGCAACTGATTTAAAGAAAGTCAGTGTAGCAATACTTATATCAGATAAACTAGACTTTTATGGTCTTGTTTTTATCCTGCTTTGGTATCAGGGTAGTACTGGCTTCATGGAATGATTTTTGAATGCGTTCACTCTATTCCATGATTTGTAAGATTATGATAAAGATTGCTAATTATTTATGTTTTTTTAATGTTTGGTAGTGGGGCACCTGGGTGGCTCAGTTGGTTGAGTGTCCAACTCTTGATTTTGGCTCGGGTCATGATCCCAGGGTCATGGGATCCAGCCCTGTGTTGGGCTCTGCACTGAGCGTGAAGTCTGCTTAGGATTCTCTTTCCCTCTCCCACTGCCCCTCTCCCCTTTTTGCACTCTCTTTGTAAAATAAAAAAAAAATGGTTTCTTTAAAAAAAATGTTTGGTGAATTCACCAATGGAACCATGTGGTCTTGGGCTTTTCTGTGCTGGGAAATTTTCGATTCATAATTCAACTTTTATTCTTGTGTTTTGTTTAAGAAGATTTCTTATTTCTTGGATTCAAGATTCTGTATTCATTCTTGATAATTTGTGTGTTTTTAGGAATTATCTGTTTTTTTTCTAAGTTATCTGATTTGTTAGAATACAATTGTTTATAGTAGTCTGTTATAATATATTTCTGTGGTTATCTGTTGTATTGTTTTTTCTTCCATTTCTCATTTTGCTTTTGAGTCTTCTCTCTTTTTTTCTTAGTTAATGTAGTTACAGTTTTGCCAATTTTATTTTTTTGGAAAAACTAGTCATTACTTTCAATGTTATGCTATTGCTTGTTCTGGTCTCTATTTTATTTATTTCTGATTTTTCATTGTTATTTCCTTCCTCTACTAAATCTCAGCTTTCTTTTTATAGTTGCTTATGGTGTAATGATAAGTTGTTTATTTGAACTTTTTTCTCAATGTAAGCATTTATAATTTATAGCATAAATTTCACTCTAGCATCTGCTTTTGCTGAATCCCATAGGTTTTGAAACATGAGGTTTTCTTTTTATTTTGTTTTGAGACATGTTTTGATTTGCCATTTGATTTGTTATTTGGCCCATTGATTGTGCAGTAGAGTGTTGCTTAATATTTACATATTAAATATTTAATATTTACATTGTAGATTTTCCAGCTTTGTTTTATTGTTTATCTTTAGTTTTATACCATTGTAGTTGGAAAATATGCTTTGTATGATTTCAGTCTTCTTAAATTTATAATAGTTGTTATGTATCGTTTTATGTGATTTAACCAGGGGATTCTTCTGTGCATACTTGAGGAAAATGTGTATTCTGTTTTTCTTGGATGGAATGTTTTATGTATATGTTTTACAACCATATATTCTGAAATATGCTTCGTGTAAAAAAAGTTCTTGTTAAAAAAATAACTTTAACTGAAGTTAGTCATTTAAAATAAAGCATATCGGGGCGCCTGGGTGGCTCAGTCGGTTAAGCGTCCGACTTCGGCTCAGGTCACGATCTTGCACTCCGTGAGTTCGAGCCCCACGTCGGGCTCTGGGCTGACGGCTCAGAGCCTGGAGCCTGCTTCCGATTCTGTGTCTCCCTCTCTCTCTGCCCCTCCCCTGTTCATGCTCTGTCTCTCTCTCTGTCTCAAAAATAAATAAACGTTAAAAAAAATAAAATAAAATAAAGCATATCAGGGGCGAGGAAGGGAGAGGATGGGTAAAATAGGTGAAGGGGATTAAGAGTACACTTATCATTATGAGTAATGATGTATAGAATTGTTGAATCACTATATTGTACACCTGAAACTAATATAACACTGTATGTCAACTATACTGGAATTAAAATAAAAAATAGAATAGTGCTCAAAATGACTTTTTTAAGTTTATTTATTTATTTTGACAGAGAGAGAGAGAAAGTGGGGGAGGGGCAGGGAGAAAGAGGGAGAGAGACAATCCCAAGCACGTTGCACACTGCTCAATGTGGGGCCTGATGCGGGACCTAAATCCATCAATCACGAGATCATGCCTTGAGCTGAAGTAGGACGCTTAACCAACTTAGCCACCCAGGCACCCCAATATAATAGTGCTCTAAATGCAGTAAACACTGAATCAGTAATTCTTAAATAGTTTCATGCAAAATAAAATCTTTTTTATTTTTTCTTTCATTTTTTTCTTTTCTTATGTATTTAAAGAGTGTTTTGAGAATAAACACATTAATGCTTAAAGTATTATTCGAAATTCACATTAGGTAGTATTAAAAATATTTCTATGGCATTTTCAGCTTCCAGCACAATAAAACAATACACTTACTCTAAGTATTTAGGAAACTGTAGATAGAAAGTGGCTAGGCAAGTGGATCTAGAAAATTCTCATCAGAAGAAAAAATAAAACCTTTTGTAAATATGTATGATGATAGATAGTAAATGGACTATTAATTGATCACTTTGCAATATATACAAATATCAAAGTATTACACTGTATTCCTAAAACTAATATAATGTTATATCAATCATACCTCAATTAAAAAGTAAAATTAATTAAAAAAAATAAAGAAAATAGCACCTATTTGTTTCTCTTTTCTTGGACATTTTTTCTTGTGTGTGTGTTAGGTTTGTATTGAGACACGGTGAGTAAGTATTCTGCATTTTCTATAGACTTTAACCTTTATTCAATGTGAGACCTGAGCAAATGACTTCATCTCTCTAAGTCTCAGTTCCCCTATTTTGCATAAGATGAACAGTAATAATACCTACCTTACAGAGTTGCTAAGATAAGAAAATGAGAAAATTTACATAAAGCATTAATAAAGTGCCTTAAAAAGTTTACGTGTATGTGAGAATGAGAGTACAGAGAGATTGACACACACACACACACACACACACACAGATTCAGAGAGACAAAAAAATATACCTTTCTTGCCAGAAGCACATCTTAGCTAAGTTCAATTCTTCTTTGATATCAACATAGCCAGCTATTTTTATCCCAAATTCTTTCTTTTCTGAAATTCTGACCTCCAAATGGAGAAAGAGTAAAGAAACAAACATCTGCAAAATATCTATGGAGCAACTAGTATGTATCAGATACCTTTTATGTGTGCTATCTTATTCAGCCTTTGCAACTACTCCATAAGGTAGATAGTAGTTTCATGGTAAGGAAACCAAGGCTCAAAAAGGATAAGTGAGTTGCCCAAGGGACACATAACTAGTAAATGGTAGATCTATCTGACCACAGACCTGCCACTCTGACTTTCTAGACAAGATAGAAGTAGTTCCTGGGCACCTACATCCTTCAAGTTTCTCCTCAACACTCCTAAGTCATTGTAAACACAGTGCAGATTTCTTTCACATGTATCATTCACCCCCAAGATGATTGGGTGTGGGGAGCCCCTAATAGTTTGGATGACTCAGGGAAGGGTCTCTACCCAGTTCCTAACCCAGTTTCTAAGGGCAGAGACCAGCTACCAAAGTTGGTTTATCTTTATGCACAGTGAAAGTCACTGGGCAGTACTGAAAATAGACCTGTGGAAACTACATGAGACTGTAGTGAATCTGTATAAATCCTAATACATGTTCTCAAGGCTGTTTGTTTTTTGTTTTGTTTTGTTTTGTTTACCACAAACTCAGTGGTTTATTATTTTCTTACAGGTCTAGTGGCCAGAAGTCTGAAATCAAGGTGTCAACAGGACCATACTCTTTCTGAAGTCTCCAGGGGAAGATACTGTTGTGCCTCTCAACTCCTGGTGGCTCCCAAAAATCTTTGGCATTCCTTGGTTTGTATCCGTATCACTCCAATTTCTGTCTGCATCATCACATAGCCTTCTTCCCTGTGTCTTTGTCTTTGTCTCTTTTCAAATTCTCCTCTTATAAAGACACCAGTCATTGGATTCAGTATGACCTCATCTTACCTTGATTATATCTGCAAAGACCCGTATTTCCAAATAAGGTCACATTCACAGGTACTGAGGATTAGGACTTGAAGATATATTTGGAGGTACACAATTGGGCCCAATACACAAGGACAAAGCCTTTTGAAAATTGCATCTGGGGGAGGGACCAGAACTAAGCATTTTGAAGCTTAGAGGACAAGGGCAACAGCCTCCACAGATGGAAGAGGGTAAGAAAAGAAAGGTGGAAGGCAGCCATTTGTACTTTTACTAATGCTCATCCTGAATTAAAGTTACAATCTTTGTGGCCCCTAATGTCTTTAAAGAATATTTATACCTGCCTGCACAAACTGTAGCATCAACTTCATAATTTTGTGTGTCTAGAAACATTTTGATATGGTACCCATTTTGGACCTTCCTCTTCTTTGTCAAATGTCCCTGATGGTATGGACAGTAGGGAGGCAGCTCACCCAGGGAGTGCCCTGCCCAGCCCTCTCTGCTTCTCCACCAGGAAGGAGAAGCTGAACCCATAGCAAATGCAGGAGTTAATGGTAGAGCAGGAGCAGATGAGAGAATCCAGAATAACTGGCAAATTGGTCAGCAAAGCCCGACTATAGTTTCCTTCACAGTCCATAGTTTGTGCCACCAGTTTTGAAATGTAAAGTAACTAAAAGAATGGGGAAATTGGGCTCAATAATTCTCAAAATACCACAGAATGGAGTGATAAAAAGTATAGATCCAGCACTCACATAAAGGCTAGGATCCCTATGTCTTGATCCCATATTACCACTTTGCATACTTAGATAAGGATCAGTCTCTTCAGCTGTGATAGCCACTGCTCTGACTGCTTCTGAGTATGGTTATGAGTACCATTTGTAGGAAGACACATAATAAAATAGGAGACTGGTGATGAGTTCAAATGCACCAGGCACACTGGGGGGATCAAATATGATAATAGAAGTAAAAGCCCTTGGTAGGTGTTCAATATATCTATGTTTTCTTTCTTCCCTAAGGAGGAAACAGGGGAGACTCCTTATTGCCAGTTGACAAATGAAGGAAAACAAGAGTCAAAGTGGTTAAATGATTTAACAAAAGTCACACACCGAATAAAGTAAAAGAGCCAGAACTTTGAAACTAAGCTTTTTGACTTCAACTTCAATGTTTTGTTCCTCAAATAGCACGATTCAAGTTCCTTATGTCATATGGAAATAATGATAATAATAATAACAAGTATAATTAGAGTAGTTTTTCAAATCAATTTACATATGAGAAAGCAACCTGCAAAGTATAAAGTCCTGTACAAATTTAAAGAATGCTTACCATTCTTCCTCTTCCTCCTTCAACTTGTATTCTACTAATTCCCACTAAGGTATTAGCTAATAACAGGCTTGAGGTGAAGTCCCTCTCCATGGCATTTGCCTTTAATAACCAATGCAAGTAGCTAACAATGACTCCTGGCCACACACTGCTACAAAAACTTATATGAACAACATCCCTATAAGGTAAGCATTATTATCGTCTTCACTCTAAAGATAGTCCTTGACTCATTGGGTAGTTATATGGTGAAATAAGCTCATACATGTAAAATGCTGATAACAATGTGTGGGCCTATAATGAGCACTGTGTAAATGTTAGATATAATTATTAGTATTACTCTCATTTTCCTAATGCAAAGAGTGAAGCACAGAGAAGTTTCAGTCTCAACTGACCCTTGAAAAACTCCCCAATTAAAGAGCTCTGATGAGACCCTACCCTGCCATCTGCTTTAACATGCATCACAACCTGGGGTACAAGAGCAATCCTAGGCTTGACCAAGGAGCCACTTAGCTCTGGAGGGTTGGATAAACAGACTTCAAAAATAAGACACCTTGGAAGAAGTTAGCTAAAGCCCAGTTTTTCTGGGAAATACAAAAGGATCTGAACCATTCTGCTATCCAGGTTTTTCACTTCTATCTTCTTATAATTATCCATTGCAATAATATAGACTTTGCTAGTTAACAGTGGCTTTGCTTTTATATCCATTATCTCAACTTAGCCTCATCATAGACCTGCAAGGTGCCTGAGGGAAGGATGAGGATTTACAGTTAGCAGAGAAGAATGCTAAAACCCAGAGAGAAAAGTGAGGGTTATCAGTAGGGTTTGTGATAGAGCCAAGACTACAACTCTCAGGTCCTCTTGCTTTCCAGTTTCTGTGTTTTGCGAAATCCTTTCCAACACAGTCTAAAATGAAGTGATTGGACCACATGGTCAATGGTACCCCTGATGTACATTATTGCCTCTTGACATTCAGCTTTTCAACTCCATTTTGCTTTTCCCCTGGAACCCAGTCCTTGTCTATGCAGGTGTTTAGAACACTCCAAGGGAAGATAGCCAGAATATTTCAGCAACCAGCAGAGGGCACAGGAGACCTGCCAAGGAAAGCCATTCTGAAACAAGTTACTAGGCAGCAAGGAATCTCCCATTGTTTGGAGAACAATTAAAGGCTTAGCTGGGAGGAAATAACTACACAGTCAGGTAGGAAAGATCCTTAGGAATTATCTGGTGCAAACTCTCTGGTTCAGATGGATAAACTGAGGCCCAGTGAGGGAAAGGATCTGTCTCAAGGTCACAAAGCAAGTCAAGGGTATTGTTAGGGTCAGGCTTATGGCAGGGTAAAGATAGGAGTCAGAGGCTAAAAAATTTTAGCAGTCAAAAGCTTTATTTGGGAACTAAGGTCTTTGGCGAGGTTCTGTGACTCAGGGAGAGAGAGAGAGGAGTCAGGGTAGTCGCACCCAGGTGTGGTGGGGTGGAGTTTTTAAGCTGCAGCGGTTCCGGGTTTAGATCCGGGCGGGCCTTTTTCGCATCAGGTCGTGCTGTCGCTAGGTGATTGGTTGACCTCCAATTCGTTCTGGCACACTACTAGGGGCTTTTCCTTGGGTTGCGCTGGCCAGATGGCCGTCCCCTCTACAGTGGTTTGAAGAACATCCTAACAGGTATAAAGGAGACTAGAAGACAGTTTTGTGAACTCAGACACTGCTCCTTCAACTGTATTAACTAGCTGCTGCTACAGTACGGTCTTGAATCATTTCTCTTACTGCACATTAGTCACATAATTTACCAAATTTCAGTAATAATGACAACATCTATCACTTTGTGGATGCCTACACCATGTCACAAATGGTGCTAAGCTGGGCACCTTATATACTCTGGCTCCATTGGATACCCACAACAGCCCTCTTAGGTATGGAGTGTTTTGTCCCATTTCACTGATTATAGGACAGGTCACATTCAAGCTTTTGTGACTCCAAAGCCTGTGTTTTTATTTATTTATTTTTCAATATACGAAATTTATTGTCAAATTTGTTTCCATACAACACCCAGTGCTCATCCCAAAAGGTGCCCTCCTCAATACCCATTACCCACCCTCCCCTCCCTCCCACCACCCATCAACCCTCAGTTTGTTCTCAGTTTTTAAGAGTCTCTTATGCTTTGGCTCTCTCCCACTCCAACCTCTTTTTTTTTTCTTCCCTTCCCCCATTGGTTTCTGTTAAGTTTCTCAGGATCCACATAAAAGTGAAAACATATGGTATCTGTCTTTCTCTGTATGGCTTATTTCACTTAGCATCACACTCTCCAGTTCCATCCATGTTGCTACAAAGGGCCATATTTCGTTCTTTCTCATTGCCATGTAGTACTCCATTGTGTATATAAACCACAATTTCTTTATCCATTCATCAGTTGATGGACATTTAGGCTCTTTCCATAATTTGGCTATTGTTGAGAGTGCTGCTATAAACATTGGGGTACAAGTGCTCCTATGCATCAGGACTCCTGTATCCGGTGGGTAAATTCCTAGCAGTGCTATTGCTGGGTCATAGGGTAGGTCTATTGTTAATTTTCTAAGGAACCTCCACACTGTTTTCCAGAGTGGCTGCACCAATTTGCATTCCCACCAACAGTGAAAGAGGGTTCCCGTTTCTCCACATCCTCTCCAGCATCCATAGTCTCCTGATTTGTTCATTTTGGCCACTCTGGCGTGAGGTGATATCTGAGTGTGGTTTTGATTTGTATTTCCCTGATGAGGAGCGACGTTGAGCATCTTTTCATGTGCCTGTTGGCCATCCGGATGTCTTCTTTACAGAAGTGTCTATTCATGTTTTCTGCCTATTTCTTCACTGGGTTATTTGTTTTTCGGGTGTGGAGTTTGGTGAGCTCTTTATAGTTTTGGATCCTAGCCCTTTGTCCGATATGTCATTTGCAAAGATCTTTTCCCATTCCGTTGGTTGCCTTTTAGTTTTGTTGGTTGTTTCCTTTGCTGTGCAGAAGCTTTTTATCTTCATAAGGTCCCAGTAATTCATTTTTGCTTTTAATTCCCTTGCTTTTGGGGATGTGTCGAGTAAGAGATTGCTACGGCTGAGGTCAGAGAGGTCTTTTCCTACTTTCTCCTCTAGGGTTTTGATGTGTCCTGTCTCACATTCAGGTCCTTTATCCATTTTGAGTTTATTTTTGGAATGGTGTCAGAAAGTGGTCTAGTTTCAACCTTCTTCATGTTGCTGTCCAGTTCTCCCAGCACCATTTGTTAAAGAGACTGTCTTTTTCCCATTGGATGTTCTTTCCTGCTTTGTCAAAGATGAGTTGGCCATACGTTTCCACAAAAGTATCTACTTCTGGGGTTTCTATTCTATCCCATTGGTCTATGTGTCTGTTTTTGTGCCAATACCATGCTGTCTTGATGATGACAGCTTTGTAGTAGAGGCTAAAGTCTGGGATTGTGATGCCTCCTGCTTTGGTCTTCTTCTTCAAAATTACTTTGGCTATCCGGGGCCTTTTCTGGTTCCATATGAATTTTAGAATTGCTTGTTCTAGTTTTGAGAAGAATGCTGGTGCAATTTTGATTGGGATTGCATTGAACGTGTAGATAGCTTTGAGTAGTATTGACATTTTGACAATATTTATTCTTCTAATCCATGAGCAGGGAATGTCTTTCCATTTCTTTATATCTTCTTCAATTTCCTTCATAAGCTTTCTATAGTTTTCAACATAAAGATCTTTTACATCTTTGGTTAGATTGATTCCTAGGTATTTTATGCTTCTTGGTGCAATTGTGAATGGGATCAGTTTCTTTATTTGTCTTTCTGTTGCTTCATTGTTAGTGTATAAGAATGCAACTGATTTCTGTACATTGATTTTGTATCCTGCAACTTTGCTGAATTCATGTATCAGTTCTAGCAGACTTTCGTGGAGTCTATCGGATTTTCCATGTATAATATCATGTCATCTGCAAAAAGCGAAAGTTTGACTTCATCTTTGCCAATGTTGATGCCTTTGATTTCCTTTTGTAAGTCTGATTGCTGATGCTAGCACTTCCAACACTATGTTAAACAACAGCAGTGAGAGTAGACATCCCTGTCGTGTTCCTGATCTGAGGGAAAAAGCTCTCAGTTTTTCCCCATTGAGGATGATGTTAGCTGTGGGCTTTTCATAAATGGCTTTTATGATGTTTAAGTATGTTCCTTCTATCGCAACTTTCTCGAGGGTTTTTATTAAGAAAGGGTGCTGGATTTTGTCAAAGGCCTTTTCTGCATCGATTGACAGGATCATATGGTTCTTCTCTTTTTTTTTGTTAATGTGGTGTATCACGTTGATTGATTTGTGAATGTTGAACCAGCCCTGCATCCCAGGAATGGATTCCACTTGATCATGGTGAATAATTCTTTTTATATGCTGTTGAATTCGATTTGCTAGTATCTTATTGAGAATTTTTGCATCCATATTCATCAGGGATATTGGCCGGTAGTTCTCTTTTTTTTTTGCTGGGTCTCTTTCTGGTTTACGAATCAAAGTAATACTGGCTTCATAGAGTAAGTCTGGAAGTTTTCCTTCCCTTTCTATTTCTTGGAATAGCTTGAGAAGGATAGGTATGATCTCTGCTTTAAACGTCTGGTAGAACTCCCCTGGGAAGCCATCTGGTCCTGGACTCTTATTTGTTGGGAGATTTTTGATAACCAATTCAATTTCTTCGCTGGTTATGGGTCTGTTCAAGCTTTCAATTCCCTCCTGATTGAGTTTTGGAAGCGTGTGGGTGTTTAGGAATTTGTCCATTTCTTCCAGGTTGTCCAATTTGTTGGCATATGATTTTTCATAGTATTCCCTGATAATTGTTTGTATCTCTGAGGGATTGGTTGTAATAATTCCATTTTCATTCATGATTTTATCTATTTGGGTCATCTCCCTTTTCTTTTTGAGAAGCCTGGCTAGAGGTTTGTCAATTTTGTTTATTTTTTCAAAAAACCAACTCTTGGTTTCGTTGATCTGTTCTACAGTTTTTTTTAGATTCTATATTGTTTATTTCTGCTCTGATCTTTATTATTTCTCTTCTTCTGCTGTGTTTAGGCTGCCTTTGCTGTTCTGCTTCTATTTTCTTTAGGTGTGCTGTTAGATTTTGTATTTGAGATTTTTCTTGTTTCTTGAAATAGGCCTGGATTGCAATGTATTTTCCTCTCAGGACTGCCTTCGCTGCATCCCAAAGCATTTGGATTGTTGTATTTTCATTTTCCTTTGTTTCCATATTTTTTAACTTCTTCTCTAATTACCTGGTTGACCCACTCATTCTTTAGTAGGGTGTTCTTTAATCTCCATGCT
This sequence comes from Leopardus geoffroyi, assembly GCF_018350155.1. Lineage (NCBI taxonomy): Eukaryota > Metazoa > Chordata > Mammalia > Carnivora > Felidae > Leopardus > Leopardus geoffroyi. The sequence continues at coordinate 51,304,129 of NC_059343.1, forward strand.
TTTCGAGGTTTTCCAGACTCTTTCCTGTGGTTGATTTCAAGCTTCATAGCATTGTGGTCTGAAAGTATGCATGGTATGATTTCAATTCTTGTATACTTATGAAGGGCTGTTTTGTGACCCAGTATGTGATCTATCTTGGAGAATGTTCCATGTGCACTCGAGAAGAAAGTATATTCTGTTGCTTTGGGATGCAGAGTTCTAAATATACCTGTCAAGTCCATCTGATCCAATGTCTCATTCAGGGCCCTTGTTTCTTTATTGACCGTGTGTCTAGATGATCTATCCATTTCTGTAAGTGGAGTGTTAAAGTCCCCTGTAATTACCATATTCTTATCAATAAGGTTGCTTATGTTTGTGAGTAATTGTTTTATATATTTGGGGGCTCCAGTATTCGGCACATAGACATTTATAATTGTTACCTCTTCCTGATGGATAGACCCTGTAATTATTATGTAATGCCCTTCTTCATCTCTTGTTACAGCCTTTAATTTAAAGTCTAGTTTGTCTGATATAAGTATGGCTACTCCAGCTTTCTTTTGGCTTCCAGTAGCATGATAAATAGTTCTCCATCCCCTCACTCTCAATCTAAAGGTGTCCTCAGATCTAAAATGAGTCTCTTGTAGACAGCAAATAGATACGTCTTTTTTTTTTTTATCCATTCTGATACCCTATGTCTTTTGGTTGGCGCATTTAATCCATTTACATTCAGTGTTATTATACAAAGATACGGGTTTAGAGTCATTGTGATGTCTGTGTGTTTTATGCTTGTAGTGATGTCTCTGGTACTTTGTCTCACAGGATCCCCCTTAGGATCTCTTGTAGGGCTGGTTTAGTGGTGACGAATTCCTTCAGTTTCTGTTTGTTTGGGAAGACCTTTATCTCTCCTTCTATTCTAAATGACAGACTTGCTGGATAAAGGATTTTTGGCTGCATATTTTTCCTGTTCAACACATTGAAGATCTCGTGCCAATCCTTTCTGGCCCTCTTCCATGGGCCTCTCGTCTGTGCTTGGCTCCGGAGACTCCATTCTGCTAGTCTTCTGGTGGTTTTCTGGGTTAGTTAGGCAGGCGTAGGTGGAATCTAAGTGATCAGCAGGACGCGTGGTGAGCCCAGTGTCCTCCTACGCCACCATCTTCCCTCCCTCTCCAAAGCCTGTGCTGTTAAATAACCAATGATTCGTCTCTGTGCATAGTACACACAGCCCCCTAGTAAGATGTACTCATCTGTGACCCTCTTCCTAGCAACTGATAACCTTGATGTGCACTGCCAAATTGCTATTTCAGGTAATGGAGTCATTAGGTATGTTTGTTTGCTTGCTGTAGTGGTCTTTAAAACCACTGCAATTAAATTTACTTCCAATACTATTATTTCCATTTTTGTGTCCTTAAAGCTTGCCAGAAACTATAAATATGGAAACAGAATGCTTGTAAACATATTAATGTCCTTCTAAAAATGCAAGCTTATTACTCCTGTCCTGATGGGGCCCAATTTTTCTGAAAGTGGGATGTGAAAGATGATAATACATGAGAACTATCAAGCTAGACCCCCCACACACACCACGAGAAAGAATTATAAAAAAATACATTATCTCAAAATTTTCTGTAGGAACTATAGCATACCCCCTTATGAAAACAGTCTTAAGTCTCAAAACCAGAGACTTTTTCTATTGTTTATTCAACATTCTTCCTACTACAATTCTAGCACCTGTTTGTCACCACTCTATTAGAACCCCCTGAAGCTATAGTGATCTATATAAAAGCACCAGAGTTGGAGTCAAAAGTGAGATCTGAATCAAAATTTTGTCACAATCTAAATGATTTTGGACAAGTCACTCAACTTCTCTGAGCTTGTTTTCTCACTGGTAAAATGATGATAATCACTTCCACCTCACAAAGTTATTTTAAGAATTAAATGAAAACAATGCATGTGACAGAACCCTGGAAAATACTAGACATAAAGGATATAAAGCTACCATTCAATGAATATTTGAGGAGAAATGTTATTGGGTTGTCCTCTGCCTACATTCTTCAGGTCAAATAACATAGAGTGTTGTTACGAGAAAGTGCCTAGAGATCTCCGAGATACCAAGACAACATCCTCCCCTCTATAAGGAACTGTGGTCCAGAAAGATGTAAGGTTTTGTCTCAAAGTTATATAGACAACAGTACACAGAACTGGGGCATAAATCCAGGTCTCCTGACACTCAGCCCAGAGACTCCTTTTCACCAGTCTCTGGATTCTGCTCCTGTTGGTGGATGAGGAGAAGGTTGCAAAGCCAGGGAAATATCCCACAGCTTAAGGAAAATAGCTGCCTTAAGCATCATTAAATAACCCTGGTCATTCAGCTGCCATTCTGAGTTTCAGTTTTTGTTCTAGGATGCATTTAGTTGTAACTTCAGGAATTCTGTCCAAGGAAGGAGTAGAAATTGCTCAGGGTTTTAGGATCAGTCAAGTCCCAGGCACCTGACTTATAGGAGTGTTCCTCCTGGGATACTCCTGGTGAAAGGCAGGAATTTGGGGAAGGCACAGGAGTCTAGCTAGTTTCAGGGGTCCTGAATGTTTCAAATGGTGCTTTTGAAGAGCCACCACCCACCTCATCTGAGTACTGGGGACTCCAGTGTAAGCCCTGTTGGTTTTACTCTCTGCATTTCCTGCACCCATACCTAAGTTGTATTTCTGGGGCTGCCCTGCCTGGCTGTACCCTTCGAGGCACCTGAAGGTCTCCTACTCCTCTGTCATGCTGGGCTTCCCCTCTATCTTCTCCATAATAGCTTCAGTGGCTACCCTCCTGACACAGATGCCCATCTCAGGGGACTCTCCAGTACTGTCACGTTCCTTGAGGAAGCTGATCAGAGCCCCAGTGTCTTCATCGAGCTTCTCAGAGGAAGAGTGCTACCTAGTGAAAGCACAATGGTAGTGGCAGCTGTAACTATTCTATGACATTGGATTATCGTGGAACTCAAAGATGGCCAAGACCAAGACTGAGGCCAAAGCAGAAGTGGTGAGGACCTTGCCTGGCATTTCCTCACCTTCAATGCTCATTTTGAAGGTGCCTGAGGCCTGCAAGGTCTTGTGTTGGCAGGGCAGGTACTTCCCAATGGCACTGCTCCACAGCATGACATAGGGGGACTGGTAGGACAGGTCAAGTAGATAGGAGGCCAAGAGGTGGCACCCTCTAGGATGAAGCCTTCATTGTCACAAAGTAAGCTTTGTGGTGGTGGCCCATCTGCGGCTCTTGCTAGGAGAATGACCTCCACTTGTAGAGCACCTCAGCCACATTGCTGAAGAACTTGACAACACCCCGAAAAGGTGTTGCCTTGTCTCAGCATAGGTGCCCAGGGGTCCCCTCATTTCTCCCTTTCATATTCCCTTCAAGGTGGAGCGCTTGATGGAAGAATCCACTTCCTGGATTCTGGAGTCTCCGGATGTGTGTGGGGCCTCATGGTCCCCAGGCAACATGCTTTTCAGGTAGCTCCTAGCCTGCCTGCTGCCACTGGATTGATCAGGGTCTTCTTCCTCCCAAGAGTCTTCCTCCACTTGGATTCCAAAGAAGTCAGAGGCTAGCACTTTCTGATTCACTTTCTTGGTTATGTACACCAGCTTCTGCACACCTGCAAGGATGCACTCCAAACCCTCAATGTGGCCTGCTTAGGAATGGCGGAAAGGCTTCATGTCCTTCTCTGCCCTCATCATCTGGTAGATACCTGGGGATTCATGGGGTCCCTGGGCCTTGCTGATTCTAAGGGGAGTATTCTTAGAGTCTCCAGTGTAAGGCTTTGACCTCTTAAATGACTTCATTTGATCCAGTGATGTGATTTTGTCTTTCAATTCTGATGGTTTGGAGGTGTCTCCCAGTAAAATCATGGACCAGGGTCACTTCCTCTGACTAGAAGGTCCTTTTCTGTGGCTTACAAAATTCCAGATCTTGCTGGCTTTAGTTTTATTCTTATTCTGACCACTCTCTTCCCTGGGACTCAAGTACCCCTGGTCATACTGTTCAGTTTCCTCCAACACAACCTCCCCAGCCAGGCCTTCTATATCAGGGTGACCTGGGAAGACCTGAACCAGGTAACTATAGGATGCCAGCTTAGAAAAAGGGACAGTCTGGCAGATGCTTATAGTCTCCATGATCAGAGCAGGGGATGGGAGCACCAAGACACAGAGGGATGTCTGGCCAGTTATTTCCAGATGAAGAGGAGAAAGATAGGAGAGATATATTACACAAAGCCACAAACAGGGTTCTTTACAGAGTTGTCACAATCAGATGCATAGAATATATATTGTCATCACTGAGCCATCAAATATTTAGGACGCTTACAAAACAAAATTTCGTTAGTTTGGACCCTACTAGTTTGGCATGGAAGGAGATCACAGCTTATCCTTTGTGCCAAGGAAAGCATTGATTCCTACTTAAATGCAAATATTCTTGAGATCGGCATACCTTAAAGCTATTATTATCAGACCTTGATCATATATATATATATATATATATATAGCAAAGCCAAAAAAAAAAAAAAGTGAAAAGCTGAAAGTACCTCAGAAGTCCATTAATTTTATCCTCTGACTTTACAGGAAAGCACTAAAGATCCACAGAAGAAACCTGTCTTGCCTAAGCCACAAAGCCAAGAGAGCAGAAGGTAGGGTTCCAAGCTCCCATATCTCATTTGTTCCTCTGTTCACTCAGGAAACTAGCAAGTAGTGAGTTTTCCTGACAGATCACCTGGTTAGCTCCAATCACTAAGTTAGGTGCTGGACACCACTAATATGAAACAGACACACACAGGTAGTCACCCAAGTTCACAGGGTACTGAGAGAGACTGGTGGACATAAATTGCAATACAGCCTGATAAAAGTGCTCTAATAGAGGTATGCATAAGGGCAGTAGAAGATTAGAGGAAAGGAGAAAGGGAACATTAGACTTAAAGGGGCTGGGGGCTGGGGATAGGTGGAGAGATAGAAGATTATTGGCCCACAAGAATGCTTTCCAATACAGCTGGGACTAGAACTAGGAACTCACTCATGGTGAACTCTCTTTCCATAAAGTGATGTTTGTCCCTCTGTCCTGCACAGCTAAGAGGGAGAGAGAGAAAAACGCAGGTTGATATTCAGAAGCTGAAAGGAAAGGAAGAGAGGCAAAAGCAGGCAGAGCTCAGAGCCCTAAAGACAGTTTTTGCCTTCTTGGTGGTTTTACAAGGGGTCAACTCAGTAGATCAGTGTTTAGCCCTCCTTTTCCTGTCTGATCTTCAAGGTTAACTTCACCTGACCTGGATCATGCCTTTACTTTGTGCCCTTCCTGTACTCATAAGCACAACGTGCATAGAATCTGTTTGATTCAGAAAATATTAAAGTTGGAAGATACCTGAAACATTATCTAGTTTTGTTCAATGGGACCAAAAAGGGGGAGGGACTTGACCTAGATAACCATCAAGCCAGTAGCCGGCCAATAATAGAAGCCTTGTCCTCCTGCCTCTCAGGCCAGGAAGGGCCCTTACCTCTGCCACACACTGCCACTCTCATCCAAAAGCTCTATTTCTCCAAGTAGGCTGTCTGGCCAACTCAGGATGATAATAAAAACAGCTAACCTTTATTAGTGTGAGGCATTGTATACGTTCTTTATTTTTTTTTCTCACAACAACCTTATGAAGCAGGTTCTATTGTCATCCCCATTTTAAAAATGGTTCAAATGGAGTTTAGAAAGGTTAAATTATTTGCCTAGGTTCTCCATAGCCACTCATGGATTTGAATCCAGACAGTGTGATGCCAGAGGCTATGCCCTTAACCATTATACTATACTCCTTTTCCAGAACAGAACTTTGCACACAGAGGATGGTCCATACACAAGTCTTCCTACTGGGCTGCTGTCTCTTGACTTTCTTTGGCAGTACCAGAGCAGAATTATCTTCCTAAAGGACACCTTGACACATTCTTGGTCACAGGTCCAAAAGCAGAGCATGGTTGGGACTGGGGAGTTGGTGAGAGATGACCACTTTACCTGGTGACTCTCCTACAGAAAGCCATCCCAAATAAGGCAGGTGAACTAAGAACTTTCACTTTCCCTGATTTTCCATCTGGTCGGAGACCTTTCCCTTGGGATTTACTCCAAATATATCTCAAAAAAAAAAAAGAATATGCTCTGAAAAGAGACAGTCTTAGGCTCTAAGTATAACTTACAATCAAAGAGAACTTTGGGATCTTCATCCACCATTTCGCAGGATGAAACTGAGGCACAGAAAATCCATAGGAAAAGAATGTCAGGTGCACATTGTGTATTTATACACCAATGACAACTGCAGAGCTAGAAAGGATGTTGGAAACCATTTAGCTGGGTCCCTCACGCTGCTTCATCAAGATGACAAAGGCCAAGGGAAATTTCCCCAGCACACAAATGAGTGAAAGAATAGGGCTAGGTTTCCCAATATGCAGGCCAGGCTACTGTGCCCCCCTAATTCTCTCATAGATGTTTAGAAGAGGTCCACCAAAAAATGGGGATACTATAAAGTAGAATTTCCCTGTGGGAAGACTTAAGAATGGACACAAATATGTATTTTTTTTAAAAAAATTCCATTTGGTCTAAGCATTATTTTAACAGTCTCAGGATATAACTAAGATTATCAAGGGATATATATGAGGTGAAACCTTTATCAATGAATTTTATGTTTCACTGGACCAAAAAGACTCTTCCTAAGACAGGAGTAGAGCTATTATCATAACACACAAAAATAGGGACCCCCTTTTTCGTGAACCAAACACATTCCTTTCATGCTGCTATAGAGCACTTATCATCCTGCATTTTGATTACCTGTTTGTGTGTCTAACTCCCCCGTAAGACTGGGTGTCACAGACTCTAAGTCTAAAGTTGTCTTTTGGTCAGCAAAAGAGTGGGATGCAGGATGAAAAGTGAGAGATGGCTAATGTCTAAGAAAAGACAAGAGCCCCGAATAAGGGTCCTTGCCCTGTTTATGTTAGGATCAGAAGGTTTAAAACATGATGATGGACATGCACAAAGACACAATGAATCTGTGAACATTAACTTGTGGACATGAGGGAAAGGGGGTCTTGAAGACATTCAGAGTTAGGGGTTTGGGTTAATACAAAACAAAATCCTGGCGCCGGGCAGTCAGGCAGAAGGTTGTTTACAGCGGACATGAGACACCACCTCTGTTTATCTTAGCTAGCCTAGGGGATGAGACAGGTAGGACAAATAACCTCAGGGTTAACAAGGCACCTTTTATTTTGTTAATCATCTCTACTCTGGGCAACTTCACCTGCAGCACAGCAGTCTATAGCCCAATTTACCTGTTTACCTATCTTGTTCCTTTCTTTCTGTGAAAGCAGCTTTCTGCTATAGTACTAAATTGAGGGGGTGCTTACGCCCTGAATGCCTAATCTTGCTTACCTCATATACCTTTGTATTGGGTGTCTTTGCACCCCCTGTCTATTCTGGAGCCTTTACCCCTCCCTCTCTATTCTGGGGGCTCTGCACCCCCTCTCTATTCTGGGGTACCTTTGAACCTCCGCATTCTGGGGTCCTAATCGTGTTTACCTAATCTTGGCTGTGAGTATCCTTTGGCTTTGCACTTCTTTATGCCTTGTTAACCCATTGGTATAAGCCCAGGGAATTTCTAAGCTTATTTCCCTCAACTTACAGCTTTTCCAGGGTAAATATTGTATCTTATTTTCCTTGCTAATCCTCAGTGCTGGTTAGGTGCCTTCCATACAGTTGGTGCTTAATAATGAGAATCTGAATCAGGAGTCAGCAAACCAAGACCTGCCACCTGGCTTTGTAAAGTTTTATTAGAATACAGCCACGCTCATTAATTTATTTATTTTCTATGACACTTTTCTGCTACAAAAGCAGAATGAGTATTTCCAATTGAAACAGCACAGCCCTCAAAAGTCTAAAATATTTATTATCTGATCCTTTACAAAGAATGTTTGCTGATCCATGCTGCAGGTAATATTTTATGTGTATAGTCTTCTATAGTTTACCATTCTTACATTCCTATAGAGTGGGTATTTATGGCTCCATTGTAGAGATATCCACAGTGGGTATCAGGAGAACAAACTGCTTTGCATCACTCAGAAGTATACCACAAACAGGTAAGAATTAGCAACAAAACATGTTTCATTTATCCAGTCAAAAGTTCCTGACCTTATAGACAATGAATGCCAGAACTAGAACAAGAACACTGGGTATGTGGTGTCAAGTCCAATATCCACTGTCCTATGTCTGACTCTTTCCTTAGGAGCCTTAAAAATGATAATGAAAGAAGATTCATTGCTAATTCCTACCTATATAGCATTTATTGCCTGACAAGAATTGCTTAGGTCAACAGACACTTATTTCCAAATTCACTTGAAATATGAACACAGTTCTCCTAAATACCAAGCAATCTTGAAATTAGTTTTCTGTGCCATAAAGGTGCTATGAGTGTTAAATGAGATAATGCCTAACACAATAAGGGTGATAATGAATGATGTGTCTTGCACTTACTTTGAACCAAGCACTGGATTAAACACTTTATTTATGTATCATATCACTAATCTTTGTCACATGGCTAGGAAGTATTATGATCCCCATTTTAAATGCAGAAAAGAAGCCTCAGAGTAGAGAGATAGCTTTACCCAAAGTTACATTTAGAGTCAGAATTTGAACCAGGTGCATTTGATGCCAGAGCCTGTGTTCTTTAATCACAACCCACACTGCCCCTCCAAGTATAACAATGTCTGGCACATTCTATCACTAAATTATCAATTCCTGGATTATGTTTTAATTTCTGTTTTTATCAGCATCTACCATTTGTTGAACGCTTGCTATGTATCAGGGATTGTGCTATGCACTGTTATAAATATTAACCAGTTGAACATTCAAAACTACACAATGAGGTTGGTACTATTACCTCCATTTTGCAGTTAAGGAAGCTGAGAGACTAAGAAACTTGACAAAAATAACACATCTAGCAGATGGTTGGCACTAACAATGTTCTTGTTACTCTGGGGAGGAGAGGCATGAGATTCATGCCTGGAAGAAACCTGGAAAACAACCTAGTAGATCATGACCCTCCCTCCCATTCCAGTAGGGTGGTATAAGGGAAAGAGAATGGGCTTAGGGGTCAATAAGACCTGGGGGAATAATGCCCAGTTTACCCCAAATGGTTCAAATAGAGTATGAGCTGCCTTCTAGATTTTACATTTCTATAGAAAGACAAATAGGACAATCCAGTTCATGAGGATGAGCCACAGGAAACCAGTGCTTTAAGACTCCTTAAGAAGAAGGTAATAATGGTAGTGACTGCTTCTTTTGGGCTCATCATTAATCATCCCATCTGACTCATACGACTTAACTTTGCTCTTCCTCAGAGAGGAACAATAGGTTACCTGACTACCCTTCCTCTTCTTTTTAGATTTAATTTCAAATCATAGAGTTATAGGCCCAAGACTTCTAACCCAGCCCTAGCACATCCTCACTGTGACCTTGGTTATGTCACTTCCTCTCCAAGCCTCAGTATCTACATATGTAAAATAAGGAAAAAAAATCCCCCTCATTGAATTGGTATGAGGATTCAATGTGAAAACATGTCAGAAGTCCTCAGAATAAGGCCCTTACATTCAACAGATATCAGGATGGAAGCTGCACCTTTCATAAAGTTGCCTAAGTGGATGGTGAACCTGAACCATTTTCATAAATCCAAATGTAACTCTGATACACATTTCTCTGAGATGATTTTCTGATAAGTGACATCCTCAGCAGCTGGTCTGTATGGTCTTAAGGAGAACATCTGGAGTAAAAATACCTGGGAGCACAAAGAGCCTGAATTCAGCCTGAAGGACGAATGAAAACATTAACCAACTGGGGAAACCAGTAGAGATGTGGCCAAACATCTCCATCAGACCCAACCCCAGAACAGAGGCAAGGCTGTTCTGTTGCAGGTGGCTGCCTTGTCCTTCTTGATTATTTGGTCTGTTTTGCAATCTTGCTAAATTCAGGACCCTTTCAGTTTCCCTTTCCCATGGTCCCCCTGGCATGCAGGGCACAAGTAGCTGCATACTTAGTTCTTTATTACCTAAAATCCAATAGTTCTCTCAAAATCAATAATAGATTGTAAGAATTACAGCACATCTAATCGAATCCCTCATTTAGTAGAAAATGAAACCAAAGCCCAGAGAGATTAAGTGGCTTAACCATATCTACCCACAAGAATGTTTATCCTTCCAATCCACGAGCATGGAATATTTTTCCATTTATTTGTGTCATCTTCAATTTCTTTCACTGGTATTATAGTTTTCATACTACAGGTCATTAACTTTTGGTTAGGTTTATTTCCAAGTATCTTACTGTTTTTGGTGCAATTGTGAATGGGATTGATTCCTTGATTTCTCCTTCCGCTGCTTCATTATTTGTGTATAGAAATGTTTATTTTGTATCCTATAATATTACTGAATTTGTTTATCAGTTCTCTCAGTTTTTTGGTGGAGTCTTTGAGGTTTTCTATATAGAGTATCATGCCATCTGCAAATAGTGGAGGTTTTAATTCTTCCTTGCCAATTTGGTTGCCTTTTATTTATTTTTGTTGTCTGATTGCTGAGGCTGGGACTTCCAGTACTATGTTATATAACAGTGCTGAGAGTAGACATCCCTATCTTCTTCCAGACCACAGAAGAAAAGCTATCAGTTTCTCCACATTGAGGATGATATTAACTATACGGCCGACTAATGTTGTACTTTGTCAAATGCTTTTTTTTTTTTTTGCATCTATTGAAAGGATCATATGGTTCTTATCCTTTCTTTTATTTGTTTTATTTAAATTCAAGTTAGTTAAAGTACAGTGTAGTCTTGGTTTCAGAAGTAGAACTCAGTGATTCATCTCTTACATATGACACCCAGTGCCCATCCCAAAAGTGCTCTTCTTAATGTCCATCACACCACCCATCCCCCCGCCCAAATCCTCTCCAGCAACCCAGTTTCAAAGTGGTTAGTTTGTTCTCTGAATTTTAAAGTCTCTTATGGTTTGCCTCCCTCCCTGTTTTTATCTTATTTTTACTTCTCTTCCCCTGTGTTCACCCTGTTGTTTCTTAAATCCCACATATGAGTGAAATCATCTGATATTTGTCTTTCTCTGACTGACTTATTTCGCTTAATGTAATACCATCTAGTTCCATCCACATTGTTGCAAATGGCAAGATTTCATTCTTTTTCGTCAGCAAGTAGTATTACATTGTATATCTATACCACATCTTCTTTTTCCATCCATCAGTTGATGGACATTTGAGCTCTTTCCATAATTTGGATATGGCTGATAATACTGCTATAAACATTGAGAAGCATGTGCCCCTTTGAATCAGCATTTTTGTATCCTTTGGATAAATACCTAGTAGTACAATTGGTGGGTTGTAGGGTAGTTCTGTTTTCAATTTTTTGAGGAAAATTCATACTGTATTCCAAAGGGGCTACACCAGTTTGCATTCCAACCAACAATCAAAAGGGTTCCCCTTTACTGCATCCTTGCCAACATGTATTGTTTCTTGGGTTGTTCATTTTAGCCATTCTGACAGGGGTGAGGTGGTATCTCATTGCAGGCTTGATTCATATTTCCTTGGTAATGAGTGATGTTGAGCATTTTGTGCGTGTGTGCATCTGTTATCCACCTGCATGTCTACTTGGGAAAAATATCTATTTATGTCTTCTTCCCATTTCTTCACTGGATTATTTTTAGGGTGTTGAGTTTGGTAAGTTCTTTATAGATTTTGGATATTAAGCCTTTGTCTGATATGTCATTTGTGAATATCTTCTCCCATTCCACTGGTTCCATTTTAGTTTTGTTGATTGTTTCCTTCGCTGTGCAGAAGTGGTTTTTATCTTGAAAATGTCGTAATAGTTCATTTTTGCTTTTGTTTCCCTTGCCTCCTGAGACATGTCAAGAAAGAAATTACTGTGATGAAGGTCAAAGAGGTTACTATCTGTTTTCTCCTATAGGATTTGGATTGTTTCCTGTCTCAAATTTAGATCTTTCACTGATTTTGAGTTTATTTTTGTGGATGTTGTAAGAAAATTGTCCAGTTTTATTTACTGCATATCACTGCCCAATTTTCCCAGCACCATTGGCTGAAGAGATGGTCTTTTTTACATTGGATTCTCTCCTTCTTTGTTGACGACTAGTTGCCCATATATTTGTGGGTCCATTTCTGGGTTTTCTATTCTATCCCACTTATTTGCTGTTTTTGTGCCAGTACCATACTGTCTTGAGTCTTAAAGTCCTACATTGTGATTACTACACCATGGTTTTCTTTTTAAACATTACTTTGGCTATTTGGGGTCTTTTATGTTTGCATACAAATTTCAGTATTATTTGTTCTAGGTCTGTGAAGAATGCTGGTGTTGTTTTGATAGGTATTGCAAAGAATGTGTAGATTGCTTCGGGTAGTATCAACATTTTAATATTTTAATATTTATTCTTCCAATCCTTGAACATTGAATAATTTTCCATTTCTTTGTGTCTTCTTAAATTTCTTTCATAAGCTTTCTATACGTTTCAACGTACAGATCTTTTAACTCTTTGGTTAGGTTTATTCCTAGGTATCTTATCATTTTTGGTGCAATTGTAAATGTGATCGATTTCTTGATATCACTTTCTGCTGCTTCATTAGTGGTGTATAGAAATGCAACTGTTCCTGTACATTAATTTTACATCCTGAGACATTGCTGAATTCATGTATCAGGTCTAGCAGTTTTTTGGTGTTCTTCCAGGTTTTCCATGTAGAGTATCATGTCATCTGCAAAAAGTGAGCATTTGACTTCTTCCTTGCCAATATGATTGCCTATTATTTATTTTTTTTATTTTCTCATTGCTGAGGCTTGAACTTACAGTATTATGTGGAACAACAGTCGTTAGATAGGACATCCCTGTCATGTTCCTGATCTTAGGGGGAAAGCTCTCAGTTTATGTCATTGAAGATGATATTAGCAGTGTGCCTTTCATATATGGCTTTTATGATTAAGGAATGCTCCTTCAATCCCTACTATCTTGAAAGTTATTACCAAGACAGTATGCTGTGTTTTATCAAATGCTTTTTCTGCATCTATTGAAAGGATCATATAGTTCTTATCCTTTTATTAATTTATTAATGCAATGTGCACTGTATCACATTGATTTACTTGTGAATGTTAAATCATCCTTGCAGCCAAAGAATAAATCCAACTTGATCATGAAGAATAATTCTTTTAATGTATTGTTGAATTTCATTTGCTAGTATCTTGTTGAGAAATTTTGCACTCATGTTCATCAGGGATATTGGCCTCTAATTATCATTTTTAGTAGGGTCTTTGGTTTTGGAATGAAGGTAATGCTGACTTCATAGAATGAATTTGGAAGATTTCTTCCATTTCTATTTTTTGGAAAAGTTTGAGGATATAGGTATTAACTCTTCTTTAAATATCTGGTATAATTACCCTGTGAAGCCATCTGGGCCAGGACTCTTGTTATTTGTTGGGAGATTTTTGATAACTGATGCAATTTCTTACCTGGTTATGGGTCTTTTGAAATTTTCTTTCTTCCTGTTTGAGTTTGGGTAGTGTGTGAGTGTCTAGGAATTTGTCCATTTCTTCCAAATTATAAAGTTTGTTGACATATAAGTGTTCACAGTACTCTCTTTCTCTTTTTAATATAATTTATTGTCAAATTGATTTCCATACAACACTCAGTGCTCATCCCAACAAGTGCCCTCCTCCATGCCCACCACCCACTTTCCCCTCTTCCCCACCCCCATCAACCCTCAGTTTGTTCTCAGACCTTGAGAGTCTCTTATGGTTTTACTACCTCCTTCTCTGTAACTTTTTTCCCTCTTCCCCTCCCCCATGGTCTTCTGTTAACTTTCTCAACATCCACATATGAGTGAAAATATATGGTATCCATCTTTCTCTGCCTGACTTATTTCACTTAACATAATACCCTCCATTTCCATCTACGTTGCTGCAAATGGCCAGATTTCATTCTTTCTCATGCCACGTAGTATTCCATTGTATATATAAACCACATCTTCTTTATCCATTCATTATTTGATGGACATTTAGGATTTTTCCATATTTTGGCTATTGTTAAAAATGATGCTATAAACATTGGGGTACACGTGCCCCTATGCATCAGCACTCCTGTGTCCCTTGGGTAAATTCCTAGCAGTGCTATTGCTGGGTCATAGGGTAGGTCTATGTTTAATTTTTTGAGGAACCTCCATACTGTTTTCCAGAGCAGCTGCACTAGTTTGCATTTCCACCAGCAGTGTAAGAGAGTCCCCATTTCTCCACGTCCTCTCCAGCATCTATAGTCTCGTGATTTTTTTCATTTTAGCAACACTGACCAGAGTGAGGTGGTATCTCAGTGTGGTTTTGATTTGTATTTCCCTGATGAGGAGTGATGTTGAGCATCTTTCCATGTGTCTGTTGGCCATCTGGATGACTTCTTTGGAAAAGTATTTATTCAAGTCTTCTGTCCATTTCCTCACTGGATTATTTGTCTTTCAGTTGTGGAGTTTGGTGAGTTCTTTATAAATTTTGGATACTAGCCCTTTATCCAATATGTCATTGGCAAATATCTTTTCCGATTCCATCGGTTGCCTTTTAGTTTTGTTGATTGTTTCCTTTGAAGTTCAAAAGTTTTTTATCTTGATGAGGTCCCAATACTTCATTTTCTGCTTTTAATTCCCTTCCCTTTGGAGACGTGTCGAGTAAGAAATTGTTGTGGACGAGGTCAAGGAGGTTTTCTCCTGCCTTCCCTTCTAGGGTTTTGATGGTTTTCTGTGTCACATTCAGGTCGTTCATCCATTTTGAGTTTATTTTTGTGTGTGTGTAAGAAAGTGGTCTAGTTTAATTCTTCTGCATGTTGCTGTCCAGTTCTCCCAGCACCATTTGTTAAAGAGACTGTATTTTTCCATTGGACACTCTTTCCTGCTCTCCCAAAGATTAGTTGGCCATAGGTTTGTGGGTCTAATTCTGGAATCGCTATCCTATTCCATTGGTCTATGTGTCTGTTTTTGTGCCAATACTATACTGTCTTGATGATTACAGCTTTGTAGTGGAGGCTAAAGTCTGGGATCGTGATGCCTCCCACTTTGGTTTTCTTCTTCAATATTACATTGGTTATTTGGGGTCTTTTGTGGTTCCATACAAATTTTACGATTGTTTGCTCTAGCCTTGAGAAGAATGCTGGTGCAATTTTGATTGGGATTGCATTGCATGTGTAGATTGCTTTGGGTAGTATTGACATTTTAACAATATTTATTCTTCCAATCTATGAGCATGGAATGTTTTTCATTTTCTTTGTATCTTCTTCAATTTGCTTCATAAACTTTCTATAGTTTTCAGCACACAGACCTTTTACATCTTTGGTTAGTTTTATTCCTAGGTATTTTATGGTTCTTGGTGCAATTATGAATGGGATCAGTTTCTTTATTTCTCTTTCTGTTGCTTCATTACTGGTGTATAAAAATGCAACAATTTTCTGTACATTGATTTTGTATCCTGCGACTTTGCTGAATTCATGTATCAGTTGTAGCAGATTTTTGGTGGAGTCTGTCGGGTTTTCCATGTAGAGGATCATGTTGTCTGCAAAAAGTGAAAGTTTGATTTCATCTTTGACAATTTTGATTCCTTTGATTTAATTTTGTTGTCTGATTGCTGATGCCAGGACTTCCAACCCTATGTTAAACAACAGTGGTGAGAGTGGACATCCCTGTCGTGTTCCTGATCTCACGGGGAAAGCTCTCAGTTTTTCCCCATTGAGGATAATATTACCTGTGGGCTTTGCATAAATGGCTTCTATTATGTTTAAATATGTTCCTTCCATCCCGTATTTCTTCAGGGTGTTTATTACAAAAGGATGCTATACTTTGTCCTATGATGTTTCTGCATCTATTGAAAGAATCATATGGTTCTTATCTTTTCTTTTATTAATGTGATGTATCACATTGATTAGTTTGCGAATGTTGAAACAGCCCTGCAGCCCAGGAATGAATCCCACTTGATCATGGTGAATAATTCTTTTTATATGCTGTTGAATTCAATTTGGTAGCATCTTGCCAAGAATTTTTGCATCTATATTCATCAGGGATATTGGCCTGTAGTTCTCTTTTTTTTTTTGCTGGGTCTCTGTCTGGTTTAGGAATCAAAGTAACACAGGCTTCATAGAGTGAGTCCAGAAGTTTTCCTTCTAGTTCTATTTTTTGGAACAGCTTGAGAAGGATAGTATTAACTCTGCTTTGAATGTCTGGTAGAATTCCCCAGGGAAGCCATCTGGTCCTGGACTCTTATTTGTTGGGAGATTTTTCATGACTGATTCAATTTCTTAACTAGTTATGGGTCTGTTCAAATTTTCAGTTTCTTCCTGTTTGAGTTTTGTGAGTGTGTGGGTGTTTAGGAATTTGTCCATTTCTTTCAGGTTGTCCAGTTTGTACACATATGATTTTTCATAGTATTCTCTTCTAATTGCTTGCATTTCTGAGGGACTGTTTGTAATAAATCCATTTTCACTTGTGATTTTATCTATTTGAGTCGTCTCTCTTTTCTTTTTGAGAAGCCTGGCTAGAGGTTCATCAATTTTGGTTATTTTTTCAAAAAGCCAATTCTTGTTTTCATTGGTCTGTTCTACTGTTTTTTTTTATTCTATATTGTTTATTTCTGTTCTGATCTTTATTATTTCTCTTCTTCTTCTGGGTTTGGGGTATCTTTGCTGTTCTTTTTCTAGTTCCTTTAGGTGTGCTGTTAGATTTTGTATTTGTGATTTTTCTTGTTTCTTGAGATAAGCCCAAATTGCAATGTATTTTCCTCTTAGGACTGCCTTTGCTGCATCCCAAAAGGTTTGGATTGTTGTATTTTCGTTTTCATTTGTTTACATATATCTTTTAATTTCTGTTCTAATTGCCTGGTTGACACATTCATTCTTTAGTAGGATGTTCCTTAACCTCCATGCTTTTGGAGGTTTTCCAGATTTTTTCCTGTGGTCGAGTTTATGTTTCATAGCATTGTGATCTGAAAGTGTGCATGGTATGGTCTCAATTTTTTATATTTATTGAGGGCTTTTCTGTGACCCAGTATGTGGTCTATCTTGGAGAATATTCCATGTGCACTCAAGAAGAAAGTATATTATGCTGCTTTGGGATGTAGAGTTCTAAATATATCTGTCAAGCCCATCTGATCCAATGTATCTTCAGGGGCATTGTTTCTTTACTTATTCTGTCTAGATGATCTGAACATTGTTGTAAGTGGAGCATTAAAGTTGTCTTCAATTTCCACCTTCTTATCAATAATGTTGCTTCTTACCAATAATGTTGATTATGTTTGTGATTAATTGTTTTAAATATTTGGGTACTACCAAATTCGGTGCATAGACATTTATAATTGTTAGCACTTCCTGATGGATAGCCCCTGTAATTATTATATAATGCCCTTCTTCATCTCTTGTTACAACCTTTAATTTAAAGTCTAGTTTCTCTGATATCAGTATAGCTGCTCCAGCTTTTATTTTTTTTTACTTCCAGTAGCATGATAGAGAGTTATCTATCCCCTCACTTTCAATCTGAAGGTGTCCTCAGATCCGAAACGAATCTCTTGTAGAGGGAAATAGATGGGTCTTGTGTTCTTATCCATTCTGATACCCTATGTCTTTTGGTTGGAGCATTTAGTCCATTTACTTTCAGTGTTATTATTGAATGATATGGGTTTAGAGTCATTGTGTTATCTGTAGGTTTCATTCTTGTAGTGATGTCTCTGGTACTTTGTGGTCCTTGCAACATTTCACTCACAGAGTGCCCCTTAGGATCTCTTGTAGGGCTGGTTTAGTGGTGATGAAATCCTTCAGTTTTTGTTTGGGAAAACCTTTATCTCTCCTTCTATTCTGAATGAGAGACTTGCTGGATAAAGGATTATTGGCTGCATATTTTTCCTATTCAGCACATTGAATATTTCCTGACACTCCTTTCTGGCCTGTGAAGTTTCAATAGATAGATCTGCTACTACCGTTATGCTTTACTTTTGTATATTAAGGCCCGTTTATCCCTAGCTGCTTTCAGAATTCTCTCTTTATCTTTGTATTTTGCCAGTTTCACTATGATATATTGTGCAGAAGATCGATTCAAGTTACGTCTGAAGGGAGTTCTCTGTGCCTTCTGGATTTCAATGTCTGTTTCCTTCCCCAGATCAGGGAAGTTCTCAGCTATGATTTGTTCAAGTATACCGTCAGCCCCTTTCTCTCTCTCTTCTGGAATTCGTATGATACAGATATTGTTCATCTTGATTGCATCACTTAGTTCTCTAAATCTCCCCTGTTGACCCTGGAGTTTTTCTTTTTTTTTTTTCAGCTTCCTCTTTTTCCCATAATTTTATCTTCTAATTCTCTTATTCTGTCTTCTGCATCTTCTGAGATAAGACAAGATCGGGTGCCTTCAGGGTGGTATGTCCGTAGACTGTCCTCTGCATCTTCAATACACACTGTGGCCGCCTCCTTTTTATTTTACAGCTCATTTAAAGCATTTTTAAATTCATCATGACTAGTTTTTAGTTCCTTGAACTCTGCATTAATAAATTCTCTTCTGTCCTCTATGCCTTTTTCAAGCCCAGTGATTAATTTTATGACTATTATTATAAAGTCTTTTTCAGTTATATTGCTTATATGTGTTTTGATCAATTCTTTAGCTGTCCCTTCTCCCTGGAATTCCTTTTGAGGGAAATTCTTCCATTTCATCATTTTGGCTAGTTTTCTGTCCCTTATGAGTTTTTAAAGCTTGTTATGTGCTCTGCACCTGCGAGCAATGCTATATTAAAGGGGGGTCAGACACAGTCCAGGGCCTGGCCCTTCAGGAGGTGTTTTTTGGAGAGTGTTACTTGATGTCTGTTGTTATAACTTTGGTTATCTTATTTCTCTACTTGTGATTTTTTGGACCCACCATGAGGTGTGCTTTTATTTGTTCCTTGAAGTATCCCTAGAAAGGAAAACAAACAAACAGGAAACAGACACACAAATACACAAATGAAACAAACAGACAAAACACACACACACACACACACACACACACACACACACACTCACACACACACACACACACTCCAAAAGCAAAAAACCAGAAATTCAAGTTGCAAGTAAAGAACAGGTTGGAGGCGGTGCTGATGGAAGAGCACATACAAAGAGAGAAATGACAGGGGTGGGGATAAAGGAAAAAAAAGATTGACTGGGCAGAGAGAGAAGACTAAATGGCTTAATCCAGAGAGAGAGAAAGGAAAATATATAATGAGGTGGGGGGAAAAACGAAGATAAAGTTACCCAGACAGGGAAACTATATGGCTTGATTATTCTAGAGAGGGAGAAAAGAAAGTACAGAAGGAGATGTAGAACATGTATCAAGAGAATGGATTAAATATATCTGCTTAAAAAAACCAACAACAAGAGTAACCAGCCTAGAGGAGGGAAGAGATAGGAATGGAGAATATATATAAATAACAATAATTGTTCTGGAATTAATCCAGGTTATGCAGCATCACTGGTATGAATAATGGAGGCATCTGGTTGCACAGCATCTATCTGGATCCAGCAGATATGCAGTTACCTGGCACAGAGGGGCGTGGTTTGGTGTAGGCTTGTCCCACCTGTGGGACTGATCCCTGAGGCCCCACCTTGGTGGTGGTGGGGTGGAAAAATTGAGATCCCCCAGTATCTTCTCCATGGACCCAGTGGACTCTGTTCGAGTCGTCCTCACTATGCCATGGGCACAGACAGGGCGGTCCTTCTTGTTCCACCAACTCCCCTGACCCAGAACTTGGCTAGGATTCATAGTCCTAATCCATGAACTCTGCCATTGGGGAAGTGACAATGGCCCGATATGTGTCCCAGCTTCCTTTTTCTGTGATGCAGCACTTCAGGGAGGATCACCTTTTCCTGCTGTGGACTGCAACCCTGACGTTGCCACCAAGCCCAGGGGTGGCAGATGCAGGCAGGCTTTGTCCTGTCCCATAGCACTCCAGGGAGGGGGCTGCTTTCTCCTACTGTGGACTGAGCCCTCAATCCAGACACTGAGCCTGGGGGTGGTGGATGCAGGCAGGCTTTGTTCTATCACGCAGCACTCCAGGGAGGGGACCACTTTTTCCTATTGTGGACTGTGCCCCTGACCTACCACAGAAGCCGGGGCTGGCTCCCCTCCTCCCCAGTTTTGTGCAAATAGGGCAGCTGGCCCATTCTGAATAAAGCCCCACAGTTAGAGATGGGATCCCTCTCAGTCCCAGTCCAAGGTTTATCTCTTGTCCAGATACAGTCCTATGCTTCCCCAGCTGGTCTTTCTCTTCCCTTTGTCTCTCCACAAAAGCCAAAGTATTATTTTATAATTGTTTATATTTCTTTTTTTTCAAAACACTAATAGTAATTTTTAGTATTAGAATTACAGGTAATTTAGCTTTTATTCATTAGATTTTTTTCTTTATTTTTGACCTATATAATTGTTTGTATTTCTGTGGTGTTGGTCTGGATCTGTCCTATTTCATTCATGATTTTATCTATTTGTGTTCTCTCTTCTTTTTGAGAAGTCTGGCTAGGTGTTTATCAATTTTGTATATTCTTTTAAAAAACCACCTCTTAGTTTTATTAATCTATTCTACTGTTTTCTTTTTTGATTCCATATTGTTTATTTCTGCTCTAATCTTTACTGTTTCTCTTCTGCTACCTTTGGGCTTGATTGCTGCTGCTTATCTAGTTCCTTTAGGTGTATGGTTATGTTCTGTATTTGGAACTTTTCTTCCTTCTTGATACAGGTTTGAATTGCAACGTAATTTCCTAATAGGACTGCCTTTGCTACATCCCAAAGTGTTTGCACTGTCGTGTTTTCATTTTCATTGGTTTATATGTATTTTTAAATTTCTCCTTTAATTTTCTAGTTAACCCATTCATTCTTTAGTAGCATGTTCTTTAACCTTAATGCATTTGAGGGCTTTCCAATTTTTTCTTGTGGTTTATTTCAAGTTTCACAGCATTGTGGTCTGAAAATATCCATGGTATGATCTCAATATTTTCATACCTGTTGAAGGCTGATTTGTGCCCCAATATGTGATCTACTCTACAGTATGTTCCATGTGCACATGAGAAGAATGCATATTCTGCTGCTTTAGGATGAAATGTTCTTAATATAAGTGTTAAGTCCATATGGTCCAGGGCGTCATTCAGAGCTGTTGTTTCCTTGTTGGTTTTCTGTTTATATGATATGTCCATTGTTGTAAGTTGAGTGTTAAAGTCTCCTACTATAATGGTATTATTATAAATGAGATTCTCTAGGTTTGTGATTGTTTTATATAACTGAGTATCATCAAGTTGGGGACATAAATATTTACAATTGTTAGATCTTCTTCATGGAAAGACCCCTTAATTATGACATAATTCCCTTCTTTTGTTATAGTCTGTTTTAAAATCTCATTTGACTAGGTCGCCTGGGTGGCTCTGTCGGTTAAGCATCCAACTTCAGCTCAGGTCATGATCTGATGGTTCATGACTTTTAGCCCCACGTCTGGCTCTGTGCTGACAGCTAGGATCCTGGAGGCTGATTCAGATCCTGTCTCTCCATCTCTCTCTGCCCCTTCCCTGCTCACACTCTGTCTCTGTCTCTCTTTCTCTGTCTCTCTCTCCCTCAAAATAAATAAACATTTAAAAAAAGTTTAAAATCTCATTTGGCTGATAAAAGTATGGCTACCCCAGCTTTCTTTTGACTTGCATTAGCATGATAAATGGTTCTCCATCCCCTCACTTTCAATCTGAAGGTGTCCTCAGATCTAAAATGAGTCTCTTTTAGGCAGCATATAGATGGACCTTGTTTTTTTTAATCCACTTGATATTCTATGCATTTTGATTGTGCCATGCACTCCATTTTCAATCAGAGTGATTACTGAAAGATATAAATTTAGTTCCATTGTGTTGTCTTTAGATTTCACATTTCCGGTGATGTTCTGTGGTCCCTTGTAGTATTTGCTGCTTTGGCCTTTTTATTTTTCTCCACTCAGAGAGTGTCCTTTAGAATTTCTTGCAGGGCTGGGTTAGTTGTCATGAACTTCTTTAGTTTTTGTTTGTTTGGGAGATTATCTCTCCTATTCTCAATGGCAGCCTTGTTGGATAAAAGATTCTTGGCTGCATATTTTTTCCAATTCAGCACATTGAATATTTCCTGTCACTCCCTTCTGGTCTGCCAAGTCTCAGTGGACATGTCTGTTCATAACCTTATTTGTCTACCCTTGTATGTTAAGGAACTTTTGTCCCTAGATTCTTTCAGAATTCTCTCTTTATCTTTGTGTATAGCAAGTTTCACTATGATATGTCATGGTGTTGACCTATTGTGTTGATTTTGAAGGGAGTTTTCTGTGCCTGTTGGACTTGGATGCTTGTTTCCTTCCCAAAATTAGGTAACTTCTCAGTTATAATTTGTTCAAATACACCTTCTCCTCTGTTTTCCTGCTCTTCCTCTTTTGGGACTCCTATGATACGGATATTGTTTCATTTCATGGAATCACATAGTTCTGTAATTCTCCCCCTCATGACCTAATAATTTCCTTTCCCTCTTTTTTTCAGCTTTGTAATTTTCCATTATTTTCTATTTCATCTATTTTCTCCTCTGCTTCTTCCATCTTTGCTGTAACTATATCTAGTTTATTTTGTATCTCAGCTATAGCATTTTTTAATTCATCCTGGCTAGTTCTTAGGTCTTTGATCTCTGCAGGTAGGGCTTATCAAGTGTCTTCTATGCTTTTTTCAAGCCCAGCTAATAGCCTTATGACTGTGGTTCTTAATTCTTGTTCAGATATATTGTTCATATCTGTTTTGAGCAAGTCTCTGGCTGTGATTTCTTCCTGAACTTTCTTTTGGGATAATACCTCTATCTTTTCATTTTGCCTGTTTCTTTTATGTGGTTTAAAAGACTCTTATGTGTCCTGCAAGTGAGAGTACTACTATATTAAAAAGGGGTTATACACTGTCCAGGGCCTGGAATTCCAGGAAGTGTTTTTGGTGTATGTTGTGTTCACTCTGCTGTTGCATTTTGCCTGCCCTTTCCCACTGGTCAGTCCCCTGCAGAGCTCCTCTTTTCTTGAAGTGGTGGTGTGTTTGGACCCTTAGCTAAGTGTGCTTTGGTTTGTTTGTTGAGGTAACCCTGGAAAAAATGGGAGGGGAAGCCTGATCCCATAGAAAGAGAACAAGAAAAAGGGACAGAAGACAATGAAACAGAGAATTAACATAAGGCTGATTCCAAGGAAAGATAAAGGTAAAAGAAGAAGAAAGAAAGCAGAAGAAAGGAGAGAAGGGAAAAGAAAAAAATTAAAAAAAAACTGATCAAAAAAAGATTAAAAAATATGACAAAAAATCAGAAACTATGTGCCTCACACCTGCCAAGCTTTCTCCCTCCAAGTGTGGAGATCTTTCTGCCACTCACAGATTAATTTCCTGGGTATTCCAAGAAATATGACCCCAAAACAGCTGTGTTGGAGGGACATGGGATTCCAGGGTTTCCTTACCTCTCACCCATTTCAATTCATCCTTATACTTTCTTTAGTTAATGTGGTATATCACAGAACCACCCTTGCAGCCCAGAAATAAATCCAACTTGATGATGGTGAACGATTCTTTTAATTTACTGTTGGAATTTGGTAGTATTTTACTGAGAATTTTTGCACCTATGTTCATCAGGGATATTGATGAACATGATACTGTAGTTCTCTTTTTTAGTGGAATATATATCTGGTTTTGGTGTCAGGGTAATGCTGAGTTCGCTGAATGAATTTGGAAGTTTTCTTTCCTTTTATATTTTTTGGAAGAGTTTGAGAAGAAGAGATATTAACTCTTCTTTAACTGTTTAGTAGAACTCTCCTATGAAGCCATCTGTCTCTGGAATTTTGATTGTTGGGAAATTTTTGATTACTGATTCAATTTTTTTGCAGGTTATTGGTCTCTTCAATTTTTCTATTTATTCCATATCACTTTTGGCAGTTTATATGTTTATAGAAATTTACCAATTTCTTGAAGATTGTCTGATTTGTTGGTGCACCTGCATGGCTCATTTTGTTGAGTGTCCAACTTTGAGGTCATGATCTCACAGCTCGTGATTTGAGCTCTGTGTCAGGCTCTGTGCTGAAAGCTCAAAGCCTGGAGCCTGCTTCAGATTTTGTGTCTCTGTTTCTCTCTGCCCCTCCCCTGCTCGTGCTCTGCCTCTCTCTCAAAAATAAATATTTAATTTTTTTTTTAAATTGTCTGATTTTTTGGATTAGCTTTTCATAATATTCTCTTATAATTGTATTTCTGTGTTGTTGGTTGTTGTTTTGAATAAAAAAAATCTTTCTCTTTTTCCTTTTTTTTCTTACAAGAGTTTATTTAAATTCAAATTAACATATAGGGTAGTATTGGTTTCAGGAGTAGAATTTAGTGATTCATAGCTTACATAGAACACCCATTGCTCATCACAACAAGTGCCCTCTTTAATACCCATCATCCATTTAGCCCATCGCCCCATTCACTTTCCCTCCAGAAACCAAATATTTGCTCTCTATAGTTAAGAGTCTTTTATGGTTTGCTTACCTTTCTGTTTTTATCTTACTTTATTTTTCTTTCCCTTCTCCTATGTTCATCTGTTTTGTTTCTTAAATTCCATATATGAGTGAAATCATATGGTATTTTCTTTCCCTTAATGACATATTTTTCTTAGCATGATATGTTCTAGTACTATCCATGTCACTGAAAATGGCAATATTTCATTCTTTTTGAATATATATATATTTATTCATTTAAAATACATAATAATATATATATATATATATATATATATATATATATATATGCCACATCTTCTTTATCCATTCTTCAGTTGAGGGACATTTGGGATCTGTCCATAATTGGGCTATTGTTGATAGTGCTTCTATAAACATTAGAATGCATGTGTCCCTTTGAATCAGTATTTTTTGTATCACTTGAATAAATATCTAGTAGTGCAATTGCTGGGTCGTAGAGTAGTTCTATCTTAAAATTTCTGAAGATTCTTCACACTGTTTTCCAGAGTGACTACACCAGTTTCCATTCCCACCAAGAGTGTAAGAGAGTTCCTTCCTTTTTCACCACATCCTCACCAACAACTGTTGTTTCCTCAGTTGCTAACTTTAGCCATTCTGACAGGTGTGAGGTGGTATCTCATTGTGATTTTGATTTGTATTTCCCTGATGAGTGATATCAAGCATTTTTGTGTATGTGTCTGTTAGCCATTTGTATATCATCTTTGAAAAAGTGTCTGTTCATGTCTTCTGCCCATTTATTAACTAGATTATCTTTTTGGGTGTTGAGATTGATAACTTTTTTATAGATTTTTGATACTAGCCCTTTATCCAATATGACATTTGCAAATACCTTCTTTCATTCTGTAGTTTGTCTTTTGGTTTTGTTGATTGTTTCCTTTACTCTGCAGCAGTTTGTTTATTATGATGAAATCCCAATAGTTTATTTTTGTTTTTGTTTACCTTACCCCCAGAGTTGTGTCTAGAAAGAAGCTTCTATGGCCGAGGTCAAAGAGATTTTTGCCTGTGTTCTCTAGGACCTAAATCCCAAATTTAGGTTTTTCATTCATTTTGAATTTATTTGCGTGTATAGTGTAAGAAAGTGGTCCACTTTCACTTTTCTACATGTCACTGTCCAGATTTCCCAACACCATTTGTTGAAGAGACTGTCTTTTACATTGGATATTCTTTCTTGCTTTGTTGAAGATGAGTTGAACATATAGTTGTGGGTCCATTTCTGGGTTCTCTATTTTGTTTCATTAATCTATGTGTCTGTTTTTGTGCCAGTACCATACAGTCTTTATGATTACAGCTTTGTAAGACAACTTAAAGTCCATAATTGTGGTGCCTCCCACTTTGCTTTGCTTTTTCAACATTATTTTGGCTACTCAGAGTCTTTTCTCATTCCATACAATTGTAAAATTGTTTGTGCTAGCTCTGTGAAAAATGATGATGTTATTTTGATAGGAATTGTACTGAATGTGTAGGTTGCTTTGTGTAGTATAGACATTTTAACCATATTTTTTATTCCAATCTATGATTATGGAGTGTTTTTCCATTTCTGTGTGTCTTCTTCAATTTCTTTCATAAGTGTTCTGTAGTTTTAAGAGTAAATACCTTTTGCATATTAGGTTAGGTTTATTCCTAGGTATCTTATGTTTTGGGGTGCAATCTCTTTCTGCTGCTTCACTATTGATATATAGAAATGCAACAGATTTATGAACATTGATTTGATATCTTCAATCATTGCTTAATTGATGTATCAGCTGTAGCAAATTTTTGTGGAGTTTTTCAGGTTTCTTACATAGAGTATCAGTTCATCTGCAAATTGTGTAAGTATAACTTCTTTCTTGATGTCTTTTATTTATTTTTATTATATGATTGCTGAGGCTAGGACTTCCAGTACTGTGTTGAACCTTGGTGTTAAGAGTGACATTACTGTCATGTTACCGACCTTCAGGGAAAATCTGTGTTTTTCCCCATTGAAAATTATATTAGCTGCAGGTCTTTTGTATATGGCCTTTATGATGTTGAGGTATATTCCTTCTATCCATCTTTCTTGAATATTTTTATCAAAAAAGGATGCTATATTTTTTTCTACTGCTTTTTCTGCATCTATTGACAGCATCATATGATTCTTATCCTTACTTTTGTTAATTTGGTATAGCAGATAAATTTATGGATATTAAACCACCTTGCAGCCCAGGAATAAATCCCACTTGATTGTGATGAATAATTCTTTTAATGAACTGTTGGATTTTATTTCCTAGTATCTTCTTGAGAATTTTTGCATCTGTGCTCATCACAGATGTTTGTCTATAATTCTCCTTTTTAGTGGGTTATTTTTCAAGTTTTGGAATCAAGGTAATGCTGGCCTCATAGAATGAGTTTGGAAGTTTTCCATTTGTATTTTTTTGGAACTATTTTAAAAGAATAGGTATTAATTCTTCTTTAAATATTTGGTAGAATTCCCCTGGGAAGCATACAACCCTGGACTCTTGTTTGTTGGGTGACTTTTGATTACTGAATCAATTTACTTCTTTCTCTCTGTCTCTTTTGTTCGTTTATTCTTTCATTCATTTTTCTTTAAAACTTCTTTAGTTAATATACAGTGCAATATTGGTTTTAGGAATAGAATTCAGTGACTGATCACTTACTTACAACGCCCAGTGCTCATCACAAGTTTCTTCCTTAATAGCCATCACTCATCTAGCGCATCTCCCACCCACCTCCCTCCATCTACCCTCAGTTTGTTCTCTACATTAAGAGTCTCTGGTGATTTGTTTCCCTCTCTTCTCTTATCCCCACTTCCTATATGTTCATCTGCTTTTTTCTTAAATTCCACATATGAGCAAAATCATATGTTATTTGTATTTCTCTTATTGAATTATTTTGCTTAGCATAATACAATCTAGTTCCATCTACATCATTGCAAATGACAAGATTTCACTCTGTTTGATGGCTGGGTAATATTCCATTGTATATATACCACTTCTTTATCCATCAATCAGTTGATAAACATTTGGGCTCTCTCCATAGATTGGTTATTGTCAATAATGCTGCTATAAACAGCATGCACCCCCATTGTCTCTGTATTTTTGTATCCTTTGGGTTAATACCTAGTAGGGAAAATTCTGGATCATAGGGTACTTCTAATTTTTTTTTTGAGAAACCTCCATACTGTTGTCCAGAGTTCCTGCACCAGTTTTTATTCCCACCAACAGTGCAAAAGGGTCCCATTCCTCCATATCCTCACCAATACCTGTTGTTTCTTGTGTTGTTATTTTTAGCCATTCTGACAAGTGAAGGTGGTACCTAATTATGACTTTAATTTGTATTTCCCTGATGATGAATGATGTTGAGCATCTTTTCTTGTGTCTATTAGCCATCTGGATGTTTTCTATGGGACAGTGGCTAATCATGTCTTCTGCCCATTTCTTCACTACATTATTTGTTTTTTAGGTGTTGAGTTTGGCAAATTCTTTGTATATTTTTGATGCTAACCCTTTATCAGATATGTCATTTGTGAATATCTTCCCCCATTCCATAGGGTGCCTTTTAGCTTTGCTGATTGTTCCCTTCACTGTACAGAGGTTTTTATCTTGTTAAAGTCCTAATAGTTTATGCTTTCTTTTGTTTTCTTTGCCTTTGGCGACGTTTCTAGTAAGAAGTTGCTACCGCCAAGGTCAAAGAGGGTTGCTACCTGTGTCCTGTTACTGGCTATGGGTCTGTTCAAATCTTCCATTTCCTCCTGTTTCAGTTTTGGTAGTTTATATGTTTCTAGGAATTTGCCCATTTTTTTATGGATTGCTCAACTTGTTGACATATACCTGCTCATATATTCTCTTAATGTTTGTATTTCTGTGATGTTGGCTGTGATCTCTCTTCTTTCATTAATGATTTTATTTATTCGGTTTCTTTCTCTTTCTTTGTGATAAGTCTTATTGGGGGTTTAACAATTTTGTTAAATCCTTCAAAGAATCAGCACCTAGTTTCATTGATCTGTTCTACCAGTTTTTGTTTTTAATTTCTCTATCATTTATTTCTGCTGTAACCATTATAATTTCCCTTTTTATAATGGTTTTGGGCTTCATTGACTGTTTTTTTTCCAGGTCCCTTAGGTGTAAGGTTAAGTTGTGTATTTGAGTCTTTTCTTCCTTCTTGAGGAAGGTCTGTAATACTATAAACTTCCCTCTTATGATCACCTAGCTGCATACCAATATTTTGGACAGTTGTGTTTTCATTTTCATTGGCTTCCATTTATTTTTTATTTCTTCTTTAATTTTATCATTAGCCTGTTCATTCTTCAGGATGATTTTTAATGTTTATATATTTTGAGAGATAGAGAAACAGAAACAGAGATAGAGAGAGAGGGAAAGAGAGAATCCCAAGCAGGCTCCACATTCAGCATGGAGCCCAATGCAAGTACCAATCTCATGCTTGTGAGATAATGGCCTGAGCCAAAATCAGTAGTTGGATGCCCAACCAACTAAGCCACCCAGGCACCCATAGCAGGATATTTTTTAATCTCCACATTTTTGTGGTCTTTAACTTTTTTTCTTGTGGATGAATTCAAATTTCATAACATTAGGGTCTGAAAATATGCATGGTGTGATCTCAATTTTTTGTACTTGAGGTCCGATTGGTGACCCATTACATGATCTATTCTGGAGAAAGTTCCATGTACACTTGAAAAGAATATGTATCCTGTTGCTTTAGGGTGAAGTGTTCTGAATATATCTGTTAAATCCATCTGGTCCAGTGGGTCATTCAAAGCCACTGTCTCTTTTTTAATCTTCTGCTTATATTATCTATCCATTGCTATAAGTGGGGTACTAAATTCCCTACTATTATTGCATTATTATCAATGAGTTTCTTTTAGTTAGTTATTAATTGATTCATATATTTGGATATTTTCATATTGGGGCCATAAATATTTACAACTGTTAGATTTTTTTGTTGGTTAGACCCCTTTCTTATAATTCTCTTCTTTGTCCTTTATTACAGTCTTTGGTTTAAAATCTAGTTTTTCTGATATAAATATGTCTACTTCAGCTTTGTTTTGATATCCATTAGCATGAGAAATTATTCTCCACCTTCTCACTTTCAACATGGAGGTGTCTTTGGGTCTAAAATGAATCTCTTGTATGCATCATATTCATGGTTCTTGATTTTTTTTTATTTATTCTGATATGTATTTTGATTGGACCAATTAGTCCATTTATATTCTGAGTGATTATTGATAGATGTAGATTTAGTGCCATTGTATTACCTGTGAAGTCCCTGTTCCTGTAGATTGTCTGTTTCATTCTAGTCTTTATTGCTTTTTATCTCTTCCCCCCACCAATGGGTCCCCTTTAATAGTTCTTACAGAACTATTATGGTGTTCACAGACTCCTTTAGTTTTTGCTTGTCTGTGAAACTCTTTATCACTCCTTCTATCCTGAATGACTACCTTGCTGGATAAAGAATTATTGGCTGCATATTTTTCCCGTTTACCATGTGAAATAT
This sequence comes from Leopardus geoffroyi, assembly GCF_018350155.1. Lineage (NCBI taxonomy): Eukaryota > Metazoa > Chordata > Mammalia > Carnivora > Felidae > Leopardus > Leopardus geoffroyi. Next base: position 51,334,181 of record NC_059343.1, read on the forward strand.
ATCATGCCACTCCTTTCTGGCCTGCCAAGTTTCTGTAGACAGGTCTGCTGCTAAACTTATGTGTCTACACTTATATATAAGAGGCTTTTTCCCTAGCTTCTTTCAGAATTCTCTCTTTATGTTTGTATTTTGCAAGTTTCACTATGATATGTCATGGTGTTGACCTGTTTTTGTTGATTTTGAAGGGAGTTCTCTGTGCCTCTTGGACTTGAATGCCTGTTTCCTTCCCCAGATTAGGGAAATTTTCAGCTATAATTCGTTCAAATAAACCTTCTACCCATTTCTGCTCTTCTTCTGGGATTCCTATGATATGGATATTATTGCATTTTATCAAATTACTGAGCTCCTCAAGTTTATATTCATGATCTAATAGATTTCTTTCCCCCTATTTTTCAGCTTCATTATTTTCCACAACTTTTTCTTCTATATCACCTATTCCATACTCTTCTTCTTCCATCCTTTTTGTGATTACATCTAGTTGGCTTTGTATCTCAGGTTTAGTATGTTTTATTTTGGTCTGACTTATTTTTAGGTCTTTTATCTCTGTAACAAAGGTTTATCTGGTGTCTTTTCTGCTTTTTTCAAGCCCAGATAGTATTCTTATGACTGTTTTTCCAATTTTTTGTTCAGATAAGGGCGCTTGAATGGTTCAGTCAGTTGAGCATCTGACTCTTGATTTTGGCTCACGTCGTGATTCCAGGGTCATGGCATTGAGCCTACATTAGGCTCTATGCACAGCGTGCCTTAACATTATTTCTCTCTCTCTCTCCTTCTTCCCCTCTGTCCAACTCTCACAGACACTCTCTCTCTTTAAGTAAGTATGAGTAAGTAAATAAATAAAATAAAATAAAATACGTAAATACATAGATTTTTGTTCACATATATTATTTATATCTCTTTGCACCAAATCCCTGGCTGTGATTTTTTCTTTACCTTCCTTTGGGGGAGAATTCCTCTGTCTTTTTATTTTATCTATATTTCTTTTGCGTGTTATGAAAGCTTGTGTTTCCTGCTCTTGAGAGTAATGCTATCTCAAGAAGGGGTTATACATGTCCAGGGCCTGGCACTTCAGGAAGTGTTTCTGGTGTATGTTGTGTGTACTCTACTTTGTGATTTGGCTGTTCTTTTTCCAAGCTCAATCCTCTGTGGAGTTCCTCTTTGCCTGCTGTGGGGAGTGTTTGGACTTTTAGCTAGGTGTGTTTTGATTTGTTTGTTAAAATAAGCCTGATTTTTAAAAAGACCTGATTCCACAGAAAAGCAAAGGAAAAGGAACAACAAAAACAACCAAACAAAAACACTTATAAGCCTGATTCCAATGGAAAAAAAAGTAAAAAAGAAGAAAATAAAAACAAAGAAGACTCATCAAAAAAATGAAAAAAACAAACAAATGAACAAAAAAAAACCACTTACATGCTTAATTCAAAAACAAACAAACACACCTGGTCTTATTTCCACCAGAACTGAAGGTTATACTTTGGAACACTTTATGATCAGTACACTTGGTGCATGTGGAGGGGCCTGTGTTGGTCCTCTGGGGAAAAGGCCTGCTGCACTGGTGCACAATCTGACCTGTTCTTGTAAAAATGTCCCTGTAGGGTTCAGGGGGCTGAGTTTGATGAAAGTGGCTCCAGCTTCAACTAGGGATGCTGTGTTGCTGGCTGAAGTCGGACCATGATGGTGAGCAGGGGAAGATGGCATCACCCTACTCTCTTGTCCCAGGGTAAGGGAGCTGGAGCCTGCCAGTGTTCATGTAGCTCTCTCTGACAAGCAATCTCCCCTCCTGTGTCGCAGGCTTCTGTCAGATTCCTGCCTTCAGCTGTTCTGTGCCTGGGCTGTTGACACACCTGGCACCACAGCTCTCCTGTATTTTATCTCTGGTGCATGCCTGGAATTCAAAACTCCAAATCTTAAAGGACATGGCAGGTGTGGACCTCCTCCCCTCCTTTGGAGGAGACCCTTGCATCTCTGTGCCTGGCACTACTGTGTTCCAGAAAAGTAGCATGGCCGTGCAGACACCTGGAGCTTATGGTGAAGCACAAAGAAAATCTGTGTGTGCGTCTGTTGCCTGCTGTTGAAGGTCTGCTCAAAGGTGCCAGCCAGGTCTTCTGTCCTGGGAGATGCAATATACCCTCTGCCAAATGCACTCTATGAAGGGGAACTTTCTCCTTCAGTGCAACCCAGGGGATCCCACACCAAGCTGTCCACTCCTGGCTTCCACTTTTCCACAAGAGCACCGCTAGCCATCCATATCTACTCCAGAAAATGGCATAGGCTTCCAAAACCTCAGAATTTCAGTTACACAAAAACTTGTAAGAGTCAGTTCCTCAGGATACCCTTGTCAACGGTTTGGGGGGGTAGTTTTGTGAGCCCAATGTGCTGCTTTCTCTCCCCACTCTCTTTCTTCTCTCTGCAAAAAGGGCTTCCTCCCCTCTGCAGCACCGTGGTTTTTCTCTCTGTGCTCTGTACCTGCCACACTGTCTCCCTCAAATTATGCAGATTGTTTTCTTGATACTCATATCAATTTCCTAGGTGTTCAAAATGATTTCATGTTGATCTAGTTGTGTTCATGGGATGAGACTAGCCCATGGTCCCCCTCCTACTCTGCCATCTTAACTTCTCTCCACCTGGTGATGTTGGTTGTTATTTCTCCTCTCCCATTTGTGATTTTATTTATTGGGTTTCTTTCTCTTTTCTGTTTGATAACTCTGGCTAAAAGTTTATCAATGTATAACTTTTTTTTCAAAGAAACAGCTCCTGGTTTCATTGATGTGTTCTATTTTTTGTACTATCTATATGATTTATTTATGCTCTAATCTTTATTATTTCTCTCCTTCTGCTGGCTTTAGGCTTTATTTGTTGTTCATTTTCTAGCTTCTTTAGGTATAAGGTTAGATGGTTTCTTTGAGATTTTTCTTGCTTCTTAAAGTAGGCTTATGGCTATATATTTCCCCTGACGATGGTTTTTGCTGCATTCCAAAGGTTATGAACCATTTTGTTTTCATTTTTACTTGTTTACATGTATTGTTTTTGGTCTTTCTTTGATTTCATGGTTGACCATTCATTGTTTCATTGTTTAACCACAATGTATTTGCAGTCATTCCAAACTTTTTCTTGTGGTTGACTTCTATTTTCCCAGTGTTGGGTCAGAAATAGTGCATGGTATGATTTCAATCTTTTTGTATTTGTTGAAACTTGTTTTATAACTTAATATGTGATGTATTCTGGAGAGTGTTCCAATGTCTATACTACCCAAGGGAAGCTACATATTCAATGCAATCCCTATCAAAATACCAATAGCATTTTTCACAGAGCTAGAATAATCCTAAAATTTGTATGGAACCACAAAATATCCTGAATAGCCAAAGCAACTTTGAACAGGAAAAGCAAAGTTGGAGGCATCACAGCTCTGGACTTCAAGTTATATCATAAAGCTGTAACGATCAAGACCGTATGGTAATGGCACAAAAACAGACACACAGAACAATGTAACAGAAGAGAGAACCCAGAAATAACTATAAATGTGTGGTCAACGAATCTTTGACAAAGTAGGAAAGAATATACAATGGAATAAAAGACAGTCTCTTCAACAAATGGTGTTAGGAAAACTGGACACCAACATGCAGAAGAGTGAAGGTGGACCACTTTCTTACACCATACACAAAAAAATTCAAAATGAACTAAAGACCTAAATGTGAGACAGGAAACCATCACAATCTTAGAGAAGAACACAGACAATAACTCTTTGACGTTGGCCATACCAACATCTTACCACATAGGTCTCATGAGGTAAGGAAAACAAAAGCAAAAATAAACTTTTGGGACTTCATCAAAATAATCTTCTGCACATGGAAGTAAACTATAAGAAAAACTAAAGGTAAACCATTGGAATGGGAGAAGATATTTGTAAATAAAATCTGATTAATGGTTACTTTCCAAAATACATAAAGGACTTATAAATCTCAACACCCAAAACACAAATAATCCAGTTAATAGGTGGGCAGAAGACACAAATAGACATTTTTTTCTTTATTTTTTTTTATTTTTTATTATGAAATTTATTGTCAAATTGGTTTCCATAAACACCCAGTGCTCACCCCAACAGGTGCCCTCCTCAATACACATCACCCACCCTCTCCTCCCTCCCACCCCCATAAACCCTTAGTTTATTCTCAGGTTTTAAGAGTCTCATATAGTTTGGCTCCCTACCTAACTTTTTTTTTTCCTTCCCCTACCCCATAGACTTCTGTTAAGTTTTTCAGGATCCACATAAGAGTGAAAACATATGGTATCTGTCTTTCTCTGTACGGCTTATTTCACTTAGCATCACACTCTCCAGTTCCATCCACGTTGCTACAAAAGGCCATATTTCATTCTTTCTCATTACCACCTAGTATTCCATTGTGTATATAAATCACAATTTATCCATTCATCAGTTGATGGACATTTAGGCTCTTTCCATAATTTGGCTATTGTTGAGAATGCTGCTATAAACATTAGGGTAAAAGTGCCCCTATGCATCAGTACTCCTGTATCCCTTGGGTAAATTCCTAGCAGTGCTATTGCTGGGTCATAGGGTAGATCTATTTTTAATTTTGTGAGGAACCTCCACACTGTTTGCCAGTGCAACTGCACCAGTTTGCATTCCCACCAACAGTGCAAGAGGGTTCCCATTTCTCCACATTCTCAACAGCATCTATACTCTCCTGATTTGTTCATTTTAGCCACTCTGACTGGCGTGAGGTGGTATCTGAGTGTGGTTTTGATTTGTATTTCCCTGATGAGGAGTGACATTGAGCATCTTTTCATGTGCCTGTTGGCCATCGGGATGTCTTCTTTAGAGAAGTGTCTATTCATGTTTTCTTCCCATTTCCTCACTGGATTGTTTTTCAGGTGTGGAGTTTTGGTGAGTTCTTTATAGATTTTGGATACTAGCCTTTTGTCCGAAATGTCATTTGCAAATATCTTTTCCCATTCTGTTGGTTGCCCTTTATTTTTGTTGATTGTTTCCTTTGCTGTGCAGAAGCTTTTTATCTTCATGAGGTCCCAATAGTTCATTTTTGCTTTTAATTCCCTTGCCTTTGGAGATGTGTCAAGTAAGAAATTGCTGCGGCTGAGGTCACAAAAGTTTTTTCCTGCTTTCTCCTCTAGGGTTTTGATGGTTTCCTGTCTCACATTCAGGTCCTTTATCCATTTTGAGGTTTTTTTGTGAATGGTGTAAGAAAGTGGTGTAGTTTCATTCTTCTGCATGTTGCTGTCCAGTTCTCCCAGCATCATTTGTTAAAAAGACTGTCTTTTCTCCATTGGATATTCTTTCCTGCTTTGTCAAAGATAGGTTGGCCATACTCTTGTGGGTCCAATTCTGGAGTATCTATTCTATTCCATTGGTCTATGTGTCTATTTTTGTGCCAATACCATGCTGCCTTGATGATTACACCTTTGTAGTAGAGGCTAAAGTCTGGGATTGTGATGCCTCCCACTTTGGTTTACCTCTTCAATATTACTTTGGCTATTCGGGGTCTTTTGTGGTTCCATACAAATTTTAAGATTGCTTGTTCTTGCTTCAAGAATGCTGGTGCCATTTTCTCTGGAATTGCATTGAATGTGTAGATAGCTTTGGGTAGTATTGACATTTTAACAATAGTCTTCCAATTCATGAGCACAGAATGTTTTTCTATTTCTTTGTACCTTCTTCAATTTTTTTCATAAACTTTCTATAGTTTTCAGCATACAGATCTTTTACATCTTTGGTTAGATTTATTCCAAGTATTTTATGATTTTTGGAGTTATTGTGAATGGGATCAGCTTATTTATTTTTCTTTCTGTTGCTTCATTATTAGTGTATAAAAATAAAACTGATTCCTGTACATTAATTTTGTATCTTGTGACTTTCCTGAATTCATGTATCAGTTCTAGTAGACTTTTGGTGGAATCTATTGGGTTTTCCATGTATAATATCATGTCATCTGTAAAAAGTGAAAGCTTGACTTGATCTTTGCCAATTTTGATGCCCCTGATTATCTTTTGTTGTCTGACTGCTGATGCTAGCACTTCCAACACTATGTTAAACAACAGTGGTGAGAGTGGACCTCCCTGTCATATTCCTGATCTCAGTGGGAAAGCTCTTAGTTTTTCCCCATTGAGGATATTAGCTGTCGGCTTTTCATAAATGACTTTGATGATATTTAAGTATGTTCTTTCTATCCCAACTTTCTTGAGGGTTTTTGTTAAGAAAGGATGCAGAATTTTGTCAAAAGCTCTTTCTGCATCCATTGACAGGATCATATGTTTCTTTTCTTTTCCTTTATTAATGTGATGTATCACATTGATTCATTTGCGAATGTTGAACCAGCCCTGCAGCCCAGGAATGAATCCCATTTGATCATGGTGAATAATTCTTTTTATATGCTGTTGAATGGGATTTGCTAGTATCTTGCGAATTTTTGCATCCATATTCATCAGGGATATTGGCCTATAGTTCTTTTTTTTTTTTTTTTCTGGGTCTCTGTCTGGCTTCGGATTCAAACTAATGCTGGCTTCATAGAATGAGTATGGAAGTTTTCCTTCACTTTCTATGTTTTGGAACAGGTTGAGAAGGATAGGTATTAACTCTGCTTTAAATGTCTGGTAGAATTCCTCAGGGAAGCCATCTGGTCCTGGACTCTTATTTGTTGGGAGATTTTTGATAACCGATTCAATGTCTTCGCTGGTTATGGGTCTGTTCAAGCTTTCTATTCCTTCCTGTTTGAGTTTTGGGAGTGTGTGGGTGTTTAGGAATTTTTCCATTTCTTCCAGGTTGTCCAATTTGTTGGCATATAATTTTTCATGGTATTCCCTGATAATTGCTTGAATTTCTGAGGGATTGGTTGTAATAATCCCATTTTCATTCATGATTTTATCTATTTGGGTCATCTCCCTTTTTTTTTGAGAAGCCTGGCTAGAGGTTTATCAATTTTGTTTATTTTTTCAAAAAAACAACTCTTGTTTTCATTGATCTGCTCTACAGTTTTTTTTTTTATATTGTTTATTTCTGCTCTGATCTTTATTATGTCTCTCCTTCTGCTGGGTTTGCGGTGTCTTTGCTGTTCTGCTTCTATTTCCTTTACGTGTGCTGTTAGATTTTGTATTTGGGATTTTTCTTGTTTCTTGAGATAGGCCTGGATTGCAGTGTATTTTCCTCTCAGGACTGCCTTCGCTGCATCCCAAAGTGTTTGGATTGTATTTTCATTTTAATTTGTTACCACATATTTTTTAATTTCTTCTCTAATTGCCTGATTGACCCATTCATTCATTAGTAAGGTGTTCTTTAACCTCCATGCTCTTAGAGGTTTTTCAGACTTTTTCCTGTTGTTGAATTCCAGTTTCATAGCATTATGGTCTGAAAGTGTGCATGGCATGATCTCAATCCTTGTATACTTATGAAGGGCTGGTGTGTGACCCAGTATGATCTATCTTGGAGAATGTTCCAGGTGCACCCGAGAAGAAAGTATATTCTGTTCCTTTGCGATGCAGAGTTCTAAATATATCTGTCAAGTCCGTATAATCCAATGTATCATTCAGGGCCCTTGTTTCTTTATTGATCCTGTGTCTAGATGATCTATCCATTACTGTAAGTGGAGTACTAAAGTCCCCTGCAATGACCACATTCTTATCAGTAAGGTTGTTTATATTTGTGAGTAATTGTTTTATATATTTGGGGGGCTCCCGTATTTGGCACACAGACATTTGTAATCGTTAGTTCTTTCTGATGGATAGTCTTTGTAATTATTATATATTGCCCTTCTTCATCTCTTGTTACAGCCTTTAATTTAAAGTCTAGTTTGATATAAGTATGGCCACTCCAGCTTTCTTTTGACTTCCAGTAGCATGATAGTTCACCGTTCCTCACTTTCAATCTGAAGGTGTCCTCAGGTCTCTTCAGACAGCAAATAGATGGGTCTTGTTTTCTTTATCCATTCTGATACGCTATGTATTTTGGTTGGGTAATTTAGTCCATTTACATTCAGTGTTATTATAGAAAGATATGGGTTTAGAGTCATTGTGATGTCTGTAGTTTTCACACTTGTAGCGATGTCTCTGGTACTTTGTGGCCCTTGCAACATTTCACTCACAGAATCCCCCTTAGGATCTCTTGTAGGGCTGGTTTAGTGGTGATGAATTCCTTCAGTTTTTGTATGTTTGAGAAGACCTTTATCTCTCCTTCTATTCTGAATGACAGACTTGCTGGATAAAGGATTCTCAGCTGCATATTTTTTTCTGTTCACCACATTGAAGATTTCCTGCCATTCCTTTCTGTCCTGCCAAGTTTCAGTAGATAGGTCTGTCACTAGTCTTATGGGTCTCCCATTGTAGGTTAGAGCCTGTTTATCCCTAGCTGCTTTCAGAGTTTTCTTTTATCCTTGTATTTTGTCAGTTTCACTATGATATGTTGTGCAGAAGGTTGATTCATGTTATGTCTGAAGGGAGTTCTCTGTGCCTCTTGGATTTGAATGCCTTTTTTTCTTTCCAGATCAGGGAAGTTCTCAGCTATGATTTGTTCAAGTACACCTTCAGCCCCTTTCTCTTTCTCTTCCTCTTCTGGAATTCCTATGATGTGTATATTTTTCTGTTTGCATCACTTAGTTCTCTAATTCTCCCCTTATACTCGTGGGTTTTTTTGTATCTCTCTTTTCCTTAGCTTCCTCATTTTCCATAATTTTATCTTCTAATTCACGTATTCTCTCCTCTGCCTCTTCAATCCGTGCTGTGGTCGCCTCCATTTTATCTTGCACCTCATTTATAGCGTTTTTAGCTCCTCATGACTATTTCTTAGTCCCTTGATCTCTGTAGCAATAAATTCTTTGCTGTTCTCTATACTTTTTTTCAAGGCAAGTGATTAATTTTATGACTATTATTCTAAATTCTTGTTCCATTATATTGCTTAAATCAATTTTGATCAATTCGTTAGCTGTTGCTATTTCCTGTAGTTTCTTTTGAGGAAAAGTCTTGTGTCTTGTCATTTTGGGTAGTCCCTGGGGTGGCACCCAACTGCCAGGCACTTCCCCTGTATTGTCCAGAGTAACTTGGGTTGGTGGGTGGGACCCTAGTCAGACCCAATGTCTGCCCCTAGCCCACTGCTGGGGCCAAAGTCAGACTGGTGTGTACCTTATCTTCCCCTCTTCCAGGGGCAGGACTCACTGTGGAGTGGTGTGGCCCTTGTCTGGGCTATTTGCACACTGCCAGGCTTGTGGTGCTGCTTTGATGGGTTCTGGCCAAGGGTGTATTAGATAGGGTGAATCTACAAGGTGCACAGGGGCGGGAGTGGCAGGCTTAGCTCTCTTTGCCTTAGGTGGTCCCCTGCAGGAGGGGCCCTACAGCACCAGGAGGGAGGCAGACCCATTGCAGGGATGCATCCACAGAAGCACAGCATTGGGTGTTTTCATGGTGCAAGTGATGTGATGACAACTGGTTCCCTTTGGGATTTCAGCTGGGGGATAGGAGAGGGAGATGGCACTTGGCAGTGCCTTTTTTCCCCACTGAGCTGAGCTCTGCCTTTTGGGGCTCAACAACTCTCCCTCCCCGTGTCCTCTTTCCCTCCCTGCTCTCCGAGGGCAGAGATGTTCACTTTTAACTTTCCAGATGTTAAGTCCAGCTGGCTGTCAGAACTCATGCAATCTGGCCCCTCCGCTTTTGCAAGCCAGACTTGGGGCTCTGCCTTGCTGGGCAGGTTGCCCCTCCAGCACCCTGGCTCCTTCCCACCAGTCCTTGTAGCGCACACTGCTGCTCTGCCCTTCCTACCCTCTTCCGTGGTCCTCTTGTCTACGTTTGGCTCTGAAGAGTCCATTCTGCTAGTCTCCTGGTGGTTTTCCAGGTTATTTAGGCAGGTGTGGGTGGAATGTAAGTGATCAGCAGGACACAGTGAGCCCAGTGACTTCCTATGCTGCCATCGTCCAGTCTCTCCCAAATAGACATATTTTCCAAAGAAGATGTACAGATGACCAACAGATACATAAGATCCTCAGCATCACTCATTATTAGAGAAATACAAATCAAAATTACAATTAGATATCACCTCACAGCAGTTACAATACCTAAAATTAACACAGGAATCAACAGGTATTGTCAAGGATTTGGAGAAAGAGAAACCCTCTGACAGTGTTGGTAGGAATCCAAACTGGTGCAGACACTCTGGAGAACAATATGGAGGTTCCTCAAAAAGTTAAAAATAGAACTACCCTATGATCTGTCAATTGCACTACTAGTATTTACTGAGTGAATTCAAAAATACTAATTCAAGGAGATACATGCTCCTGGATATTTATAACAGCATTATCAACAATAGCAAAATTATAGTTCTAGTCCAAATGCCCTCCCCTGATGAATGTATAAAAAAGCTGTGGTATATATATATATATATATATATACACAATGGAATATTACCCAGCCCTAAAAAATAATGAAATCTTGCCAGTTAGAATGACGTGGATAGAGCTGGAGAGTATTATGCTAAGTGAAATAAGTCAGTCAGAGAAAGACAAATACCATATGATTTCACTCATATGTGGAAAATAATAAAGAGAAATGAGCAAAGAGAAAAATGAATGAGAGAGGCAAATCAAGAAATAGATGCTTAACTGTAGAGAACACACTGATGGTTACCAGAGGCGAGGTGAGTGGGGGGGTGGATTAAAAAGGTGATGGGAATTAAGGAGTCCACTTGTGATGAGCATTAGTTGTTATATGGAAGTGTTGAATCACTATATTGTACACCTGCAACTAATATTACACTGTATGTTAACCACCTTGAATTTAAATGAAAACTTAAAAATAAATAAATAAATAAATAAATCTCCCGAGGTTTAAAACAATTCACTGAGGAAAGGTGAATTTAAGTCAAACACATTTTGTTTAAGAAGGCAGAGTAATGCATAATACATATTTAAATAGGCTTTCATATAAATAAGATTTAAATGTTTTAAAAGCTTCAAGAGTTATTTCGGTTTATTTCAACTATCTGGACAACTCGCCTCTATGGAATGACTCATTACACTAAATTGTTGAAGAAATTGTTAGGAACCAGGTTGAAATGCTGGAGGAATGCTGGTGATTTTGGTGCATCGGAGATTTATTTAACACCACAGAGGAGACCGTTTCTCCAAATATCTGAGCCCTGAATGAAGGTGGAAAGGGTAATGTATAGTTGTCAGCTTCCATATCTGTGGCGAGTGTGCAGCAAACAGGATAAGAAGCCAGAAGAGGGGCCTCTAAGCTAGAGACCAGAGCCTGTTTTAGTCCCATCAGCCATCTTATGGTGTAAAACTTTATGCATTTTCCCAACATTCCCCCCCTTTGATGCCTTTTTAAAATCTTTTATTAAGCATCATTTTTTAGCTCTAGGGGTGGGTACCCTCGCAGGGCTAAGATATTAGCTGCAATTTGGCAAGCAACAGTGTTTTCAATAAAACGTACCAGGGTATTTAGTATAGAGGGGCCAATGGTCACGAGTAAAATTCTGGAAAGGAGGGGCCCTGCCAGGGCAGGGAGCCAGGATACACAGTCTATGAGACCCCATCATCTCCATTCACTGATATTTTCCTGTTGTCTACTTTGAATTCTTTCCTTGAGTTCCTTAATGGTGGTCCTAACTATTCCTGATTGGTTTACAAAATAGCAACATTCCTCCCCCAGAAAGATACAAGTCCCTCCTTTTTCTGAAGTGAGGCAGTTGAGGGCTCACCTATTTTGGGGAGAGACACTACTTCTAGGGAGTTTATTTGGTTTTGTAAGGTTACCAGGGAGTCTGTCATCCGTTCCATGTCCAGCTTGTTGGTACAGTCTCTGTTAGCCCAACAGCAAGAAGCAAGATCAGGGCTATGACACCAGTAAGGGGCAAGGGCTAGCAGAGTTGCATCTGAACCCCTGAGGTCAGTCCACATGTTCAATCCTCAAGTTTCTGCGATCTGCAGGCTAGCTAGCTTCTGGGGTGGCTGGAGCACGGCTGTAGATCTCAGGGGTCAGTGTCTTTTTGAGGGTCAATTTAAGCGGGTTGACTGGATCTGGATCACCTTGCCAGGTTGAGGGTTCCTTTGAGTTGGCCTTCTTAGCTCTGGAATGATGGACCCATAGGATGATACCTGAAACTGAATCCTCTATTTGATTGTATGTCTGTAAAGTCCACCTCCAAGTCTTCGAAAGGGGCGGGTTTCTGGTAACTGTCAGATCAGGTTTAGGGAAGACATGATTTGCATATTTAGAGATCCATCCTGTTTTCCAGTTGTTTAAATAATCATATGCCCATAGGGTCTTATTATTATCCCCTCAGAATAACAAGCACAGAAGATCGTCTATATATGTAATGCTGTGACAATTTTTCTAAAGTTTACCTCCAGCTGTCTAGTTTAGGCAAACAACAGACATTTAAAGACAATCATAACTACAATTTAACATCCATAATGGTGCATTGTTGAAACATGGTTTTTCTCTCTAAAAACCCCCCTTTCCAGAGATAGCCAAATTGAGACCAATGCATTTGTAGAACAAGTCCAGGCTTAACAAACCTGGCCTAATTATTTACATAAGCTCAGCAAGAATAGCGATTGATCATGAGGATCTTTTAAAGTTTGCTTTGCTGGAACCTTTTATAAGGAATCTCTGGGTTGAACTTTTAGTAGCCTCTCCAGGCCAGAAGCCAAGCCAAATACTTGCCATCAGACAGGCCTGCAATACCTGTGGAATTGGGTGAGTTCCTCTTCACAAGGTCCCCAATATATCCTGAGGTTCCTGCACCTGCCAGAAAGTGACATTCTTTACTCACCTGGTGAGGCTGCTGGAACTCTATAACAAGGTATCAGGCCAACATTTCCAAGGGCCTTTATGGCTCCATGTTTCATAAAGCCAACCTTAGTTCCTTAAAGCTGCCTGGCCATATCGGAGTCTATGAATGTCACTCTCAAATATGACATTACAGTCAAACCTTGGTAAAATAACAAGATGAATAGATGCTTATTGAACTTATGCAAACAATTGTAATTGCCATCAAAGAAAGAATACTCACTGAGAGTTTTTGAATTTCAGGGGAGTTTTGTAGAGAGAAAAAGTAAATGCTTCAGTTTACAAATGAATACTTTATGGCATTTCTGTATATCATAGATATCTTAAGAGAATGTTTCCTTAGTCTAAAAGAGGAAACATTAGAGAACCAGCAATATTTACAAGAATCACAAAACAATAATCTTCCCCAGTTCATTTAATCCCATGTTTCTAATTCTTATTCAATTTGAATGTAGCTTTTTAGTTCTGGAAATTCAAACCCATTTTAGTATTAATCTTAAAGATATCGAATACCTGTATTTGTCCCCAAAGTCCTTTTTATAAATCTTCTTGAAGAATAAACACGTTTTGTGAGAGAATAATAACAATTATAAATGACAAAATCACAGAAATAGACATTGTTAAAGATATGATGAGAGTTCATTATGATGCAATTGACAAAGAAATTTGGTTATTTCTGTGACACATAGCACTTCAAGTAATCAGAATATTAAATGATTACCTTATACCAAAACACTAAAACTTTAGGAATGGCATATCTATTTTGGCAGTTACAACACTTACCTGTGCAATGCAACCTAAGCTTTACCATGGTACGACCGTGATCTTCCAAGTAGCTTAACACCCCAAATAAAAGGGCCTAACTGGTCAAAAAGACTTCACTTACCATTCAAATCCTGGTAAGTTTGTTAAAACTTTAGGAAGTTATGGGGCGCCTGGGTGGCGCAGTCGGTTAAGCGTCCGACTTCAGCCAGGTCACGATCTCGCGGTCCGTGAGTTCGAGCCCCGCGTCAGGCTCTGGATTGATGGCTCAGAGCCTGGAGCCTGTTTCCGATTCTGTGTCTCCCTCTCTCTCTGACCCTCCCCTGTTCATGCTCTGTCTCTCTCTGTCCCAAAAATAAACATTGAAAAAAAATTAAAAAAAAAAAACTTTAGGAAGTTATAAGTACATTCTAAATAGGATTACAGATCATTACAAATGTTAAAACTTTACTCAACCAAGGTGGCAATAAAAATCCTAAAGGTGAATGTATAGCATTATATAGTTGTTACCAAAACATAGCTCCTTTAACATTGATAAATTTTAACTAAAGAATCAAAGACCTGATAAAGATGAGACCTAAAACTTTGGTTTTCCCAGAAGACAAACCTTTGTTTGCATTGTCTTATCAAGAGAAGATCAACAGTCCAAGAAAACTTTCTCATTTGAACAGAGAGAAAAGCAGAATTTCAACCTTATACCAGTGTACTTTTAAAATTCCGTTCATCTCAACCTTAGTCGATCGTGAGCACACATAAAATTCCTTTCCAAAGATCTCCCTTCATGAACCTTCTACAACTTTCCTTTGCCTTCAAACTTTGTCCCAAAGCCATTTCTCTCCAAATAACCAGTCTCATTTAGGACAAAATTACTTTCTTCTACCCTCAACAAAAATGTATTTCCATTCCTTATATCTTTCTTACATACCTCCTACTTTCCTACATACAAGGTTGCTTTCTGTATTTTCATTGGTCTTAAGTACACATAGCAGAATTTTAATTCTTAGGAAACCTTAGTCTCCAATTGAGGACTTAGTAACCAACTGAGACGTGTTTACACCAGAATTTTTTTAGATGGTAAATTCATGAAGCAATTAAATACGAAGCATCTTTTCCAATAGGTCCAAATAGCCTTAATTTCTCTGCAATAAGAAGTTAAAATCACAAACCTATGTTCAGTAATCAAAGCTTTAGCGCTCCATCCTATTTGGAAAAGACCTAGATGTCCAAGGGGGTGCACTTTACTCTTTGACCTTGAGGATGGAAGGAGGAGCCAATGGTACCTGAGGCACTGAGGTGGGTATAGGAACCTGTTATGTATGCCACACCCAAGTTGGTGCAGAAACAGCAGGGGGAGGAGCAGGCAGAAGAGGCAAGGTGCTAGTAGAAGGCAGAGAAGGAAAACCTATTTCAAAACCTTAACTCAGAGGAGCAGACACCATGGTTTTTCCACCAAAGTGGAAATATGGAGTCCACATCAGGCCAGAGAAGACAGGGAATTTCCCAGAAACAGAGTTTCAGCAACTGCTTGGGAACATTCCTTGAAGTCCTCATCCCGAGGTAGACTAACCACAGTTGGCTCCAATTAAGTTGTTAACCTGGGACATGAGGGAGAATCCTTCACATCTATTAGGCAGAGGAACAGGGAGAGAGAGGCAGTGTCCCCTTCGGTCTGATTCTATCTCGGCAAGACCAATAAGGTCCCCTTCTCAAGGTTCCTCCTGATATTGGCTAGCTTTCTGGGACTTCCCCTGGTTGGGACATTTATTCTTTTAATGTCCTTTTTCCTTGCAGTAGGCTCATTGACCCCTTGCTAAGGAGGTTCTGGGCCTCCCCTCTTTTGGTGGCTAGACCTTCTCTGTCCTTTTGTCATGGCTCTCTTGTGCCTCTGGAGTAAACAGGGTGTAAGCCACACACACCGTCTCATAATAATCCCCAGGGGAATCCCCTTGTTGTTGGGCATATTCATGGGCTTCTCAGCCCCTGCTCTGATCTCCTGGAGGAGAGCCTCTTGGTACTGGCAGATGTAGGCTAGAATCTGGAGAGTGCCTGTGCCTGGCCAAGGGTGCAATCTGGCCACTGGTCCTTGTGGGGGAGGGTTCTCTGGGTCTGGGAGGGGAGGAGAGATGGGCGGCAGTAGTGGCAGAGGAAAGACAGATGGGGGAGGAGTTTCAAGCTCAGGGGCAGGGGGAAGGGAGCCTGGTGAGTCATAAGGTGGCAGAAAGACGGGATCTTCCTCCAGGTCTCCTCCAAACACTAGGGGATTGGTGGGTTGCTTCTTTGGCTCCCTGGGTGAGTCTCCAGATAAAGCGGCTAAAACCTTTGCCTGGCTCTGCTTGCTATGGATGAATTCCACCCAAGGCGGAGGATTTGGGGCAATTTCAAGCCAGGAGTTGATGTATGGAAATTGACCAGTGTGACCTGGGTCTCTGGAGACAACATGCCAGATGCAATGAACCACTGGGACATCCAAGGTTCCCTCATAAGGCCCTCCTACACCAAAAGTGGGCCATTCTAACTCACATAGGGTCCTTAACATGCCGGGGGGTATCTTAATTCCATAGTCTTCCAAAACCCCTTCTTTGCTCTGTCCCATCCCCATAATGTTCCTGTGAGGTGTAGTAACAAAGACAGACAGACAGTGGGATAGGGGTGCCCCCTCTAATGAGGAGACCAGTCAGATGCCCTCTGGCTGTGTCCTGAAGGAACTTAGATGATGCTTAGCTGTAGCAGTCTCAGCTTTGTGACTTACCATCAGAAACTATTCTGATGCCACCATAGACTGTGTGTCATTCACCTCGGAATCACAGATAGGCCCACTCAGAGTCCATGGGCTTTTGGGGACCTTGAGGGTGCCTGTCCATGGAGCCACAGAATTGAACTCAGCAGGCAAGCTAGACAGAGTCACAAACTCACACTCACATATACACCAGAGGTTATTACATTCCCTCCCACAGAATTCCTACCTGTGAGACCTCTGAGGTCTCAAGGAGTGATCAGGTCCCCCTTCCACTCTTGCTAGTGGTCCTAACTAGATTGGACCCCAGGCTTACCGGTTCCGATGTCGGGTCCAGGTCCTCATCTGCCAAGTCTTGAATCCAGTAGGAATGGTGGAGTGGGGCTGGCCCTAGTCGACATAGCGGGAGACTGCTGAAATTCAGGCAGGGCGTGCCTTCTCCCTTGTGATTCCTCATTCCGTCAATGCCTTGCTGTTCTCCCAAACCAGTGGCAACAATGGGCCAGTGCAGCTGGTTTTCCCAGTCAGGGAACCAAATATGTTATGGAACTAGGCTGGAATGCTGGCAGAAAAACCAAGTGGCACTCAGAGAGTTTGGTGGATTGGAGATTTAACACTGGCGGGCTCATAGGAGACCATTTCTCCAAAGATCTGCGTTCCAAATGAAGGGGGAAGGGTAATTTATAGTTGTCAGCTTCCGTATCTGTGGCAGGTTTTCACGCACACGGCAAACGGGGGAAGAAGCACCCAGAAGAGGAGTCTCTAAGCTAGAGACCAGAGCTTGTTTTAGTCTGTCGGCCATCTTATGGTGTAACATTTTGTTCATTTTCCCAACAGTAGAGGAATCAAGATGGCAGAGAAGTAGGGGCGTGGAATTTCCCTTGTCCCTCAAACACAACAGTATTGAAGTCAGAACACTTGGAATACACAGGAAAACAGGCTGCGGAGGGACAGAAAAGTCTCCACAGGTGGGGAGAGGGCTTGGTGGGAGGAAGGTACATGTGTGCAAATTGGGAGAGATAAAATGGGTGGCATAGGTTTGCAGGGGGGAGGAGCCTCCCCTTTGCTTGAAGTGGGGAGTGTTTGGACCTTTCACTAGGTGTGCTTTGTTTTCTGTGTTAACATAAGACTGGTTTAAAAAAAATAAAAGGCCTGAAGCAAAAATTAGAAAAGGAAACAAACAAACCAACTAACTAAGTAATGTGCCTGATTCGAAACATTGGGGAAGATGGTGGCATAGGAAGATGCTGGGCTCACCGCGCATCCTGCTGATCACTTAGATTCCACCCACACCTGCCTAAATAACCCAGAAAACCGCCAGAAGACTAGCAGAACGGAGTCTCCGAAGTCAAGCGCAGATGAGAGGCCCACGGAAGAGGGTAGGAAGGGGGCAGCAAGGCGGTGCAGGCTACACGGACTGGCAGGAGGGACCCGGGGCAGAGGGGCGGCCCCCTGCCCAAGCAGAGCTCCCGAGTCTGGCTTGCAAAAGTGCAGGGGCCGGACGGAGTGTGTTCTGACAGCAAGCAGGACTTGACATCTGGAAGGTAATAAGTTAACAGCTCTGCTCGGAGAACGGGAGGGCTGGAGGACAATGGGAGGGAGAGTTGTTAAGCCCCGGATGACAGAACTCAGCTTGATGGGGAACAAAGGCGCTCGCCAGCGCCATCTCCCTCGCCCATCCCCCAGCCAAAATCCCAAAGGGAACCAGTTCCTGCCAGGGAACTTGCTTGCACTGCGCAAACACCTAAAGCTATACTTCCGAGGATCCATCCCTCCGGCGGGTCTGATTGCCTCCCAGTGCTGCAGGGCCCCTTCTGAAGCGGATCTCTGAAGGAAAAGCGAGCTGAGCCTGCGCCTCCCTCCCCTGTGCACCTTGCCAATCCACCCCAGCTTATATGCCAGATCCCCAGCACCACAAGCCTGGCAGTGTGCAAGTAGCCCAGATGGGCCACCCCACCCCACAGTGAATCCCGCCCCTAGAGGAGGGGAAGAGAAGGCACACACCAGTCTGACGGTGGCCCCAGCGGTGGGCTGGGGGCAGACATCAGGTCTGACTGTGGCCCCGCCCACCAATGCAAGTTATTCAAGACAGCACAGGGGAAGTGTCCCGCAACTCCGCACCACTCCACAGACTATCCAAAATGACAAAACGGAAGAATTGCCCTCAAAAAAATGTCCAGGAAATACCAACAGCTAACGAACTGATCAAAAACGAATTTAACAATATAACAGAAAGTGAATTTAGAATAATAGTCATAAAATTAATCGCTGGGCTTGAAAACAGTTAAAAGGACAGCAGAGAATCTATTGCTACAGAGATCAAGGGACTAAGGAACAGCCAGGAGGAGCTAAAAAATGTTATCAATGAGCTGCAAAATAAAATAGAGACAACCACGGTCGGATTGAAGAGGCAGAGGAGAGAATAGGTGAACTAGAAGATAAACTTGTGGAAAAAGAAGAAGCTGAGAAAAAGAGAGATAAAAAAAATCCAGGAGTATGAGGGGAAAATTAGAGAACTAAGTGATGCACTAAAGAGAAATAATATACGCATAATTGGTATTCCAGAGGAGGAAGAGAGAGGGAAAGGTGCTGAAGGGGTACTTGAAGGAATAATAGCTGAGACCTTCCCTGATCTGGGGAAGGAAAAAGGCATTGAAATCCAAGAGGCACAGAGAACTCCCTTCAGACATAACTTGAATTGACCTTCTGCATGACATAGCAGAGTGAAAGTGGCAAAATACAAGGATAAAGAGAAAATTCTGAAAGCACCTAGAGATAAACGTGCTCTAACATATAAAAGGAGACCTATAAGACTCGTGATCGATCTCTCTACTGAAACTTGGCAGGCCAGAAAGGAGTGGCACGAGATCTTCAATGTGCTGAACAGAAAAAATATGCAGCCGAGAATCCTTTATCCAGCAAGTCTGTCATTTAGAATAGAAGGAGACATAAAGGTCTTCCCAAACAAACAAAAACTGAAGGAATTCGTCACCACTAAACCAGCCCTACAAAAGATCCTAAGGGGGATCCTGTGAGACAATGTACCAGAGACATCGCTACAAGCATGAAATCTATGGACAACGCAATGACTCTAAACCCGTATCTTTCTATAATAACACTGAATGTAAATGGACTAAATGCGTCAACCAAAAGATATAGGGTATCAGAATGGATAAAAAAACAAGACCCATCTATTTGCTGTCTACAAGAGACTCATTTTAGACCTGAGGACACCTTCAGATTGAGAGTGAAGGGATGGAGAACTATTTATCATGCCACTGGAAGTCAAAAGAAAGCTGGAGTAGCCATACTTAATATCAGACAAACTAGACTTTAAATTAAAGGCTGTAACAAGGGATAAAGAAGAGCATTATATAAAAATCACAGGGTCTATCCATCAGGAAGAGCTAACAATTATAAATGTCTATGCGACGAATACAGGAGCGCCCAAATATATAAAACAATTACTCACAAACATAAGCAACCCTATTGATAAGAATGTGGTAATTGCAGGGGACTTTAACACTCCACTTACAGAAATGGATAGATCATCTAGACACATGGTCAATAAAGAAACAAGGGCCCTGAGTGATACATTGGATCCGATGGACTTGACAGATCTCTTCAGAACTCTGCATCCCAAAGCAACAGAATATACTTTCTTCTCGAGTGCACATGGAACATTCTACAAGATAGATCACATACTGGGTCACAAAACAGCCCTTCATAAGTATACAAGAATTGAAATCATACCATGCATACTTTCAGACCACAATGCTATGAAGCTTGAAATCAACCACAGGAAAAAGTCTGGAAAACCTCCAAAAGCATGGAGGTAAAGAACACCCTACTAAAGAATGAGTGGGTCTATCAGGCAATTAGGGAAGAAATTAAAAAATTAATGGAAACAAATGAAAATGAAAATACAACAATCCAAACGCTTTGGGATGCAGCGAAGGCAGTCCTGAGAGGAAAATACATTGCAATCCAGGCCTATCTCAAGAAACAAGAAAAATCCCAAATACAAAATCTAACAGCACACCTAAAGGAAATAGAAGCAGAACAGCAAAGGCAGCCTAAACCTAGCAGAAGAAGAGAAATAATAAAGATCAGAGCAGAAATAATATAGAATCTAAAAAAAACTGTAGAGCAGATCAATGAAACCAAGAGTTGTTTTTTGAAAAAATAAACAAAATTGACAAACCTCTAGCCGGGCTTCTCAAAAAGAAAAGGGAGATGACCCAAATAGATAAAATCATGAATAAAAATTAAATTATTACAACCAATCCCTCAGAGATACAAGCAATTATCAGGGAATACTATGAAAAACTATATGCCAACAAACTGGACAACCTGGAACAAATGGACAAATTCCTAAACACCCACACGCTTCCAAAACTCAATCAGGAGGAAATAGAAAGTTTGAACAGGCCCATAACCAGTGAAGAAATTGAATCAGTCATCAAAAATCTCCCAACCAATAAGAGTCCAGGACCAGATGGCTACCCAGGGCAGTTCTGCCAGACGTTTAAAGTAGAGTTAATACCTATCCTTCTCAAGCTATTCCAAAAAATAGAAAGGGAAGGAAAACTTCCAGACTCGTTCTATGAAGCCAGTATTACTTTTATTCCTAAACCAGACAGAGACCCAGTAAAAAAAAAAAAAAAAAAAGAACTGCAGGCCAATATCCCTGATGAATATGGATGCAAAAATTCTCAATTAGATACTAGCAAATCGAATTCAACAGCATATAAAAAGAATTATTCACCATGATCAAATGGGATTCATTCCTGGGATGCAGGGCTGGTTCAACATTCACAAATCAATCAATGTGATACATCACATTAATAAAAGAAAAGATAAGAAGCATATGATCCTGTCAATCGATGCAGAAAAGGCATTTGACAAAATTCAGCAACGTTTCTTAATAAAAACCCTTGAGAAAGTCGGGATAGAAGGAACATACTTAAACATCATAAAAGCCATTTATGAAAAGCCCACAGCTAACATCATCTTCAATGGGGAAAAACTGAGAGCTTTCCGCCTGACATCAGGAACACGACAGGGATGTCCACTCTCACCTCTGTTGTTTAACATAGTGTTGGAAGTTCTAGCATCAGTAATCAGACAACGAAAGGAAATCAAAGGCATCAAAATTGGCAAAGATGAAGTTAAGCTTTCACTTTTTGCAGATGACATGATATTATACGTGGAAAATCCGACAGACTCCACCAAAAGTCTGCTAGAACTGACACATAAATTCAGCAAAGTGGCAGGATACAAAATCAATGTACAGAAATCAGTTGCATTCTTATACACTAATAATGAAGCAACAGAAAGACAAATAAAGAAACTGATCCCATTCCCAATTGCACCAAGAAGCATAAAATACCTAGGAATAAATCTAACCAAAGATGTACAAGATCTGTGGGCTGAAAACTATAGAAATCTTATGAAGGAAATTGAAGAAGATATAAAGAAATGGAAAAACATTCCGTGCTCATGGATTGGAAGAATAAATATTGTCAAAATGTCAATACTACCCAAAGCTATCTACACATTCAATGCAATCCCAATCAAAATTGCACCAGCATTCTTCTCGAAACTAGAACAAGCAATCCTAAAATTCATATGGAACCACAAAAGGCCCCAAATAGCCAAAGTAATTTTGAAGAAGACCAAAGCAGGAGGCATCACAATCCCAGACTTTAGCCTCTACTACAAAGCTGTAATCATCAAGACAGCATGGTATTGGCACAAAAACAGTCACATAGACCAATGGAATAGAATAGAAACCCCAGAACTAGACCCACAAACGTATGGCCAACTAATCTTTGACAAAGCAGGAAAGAACATCCAATGGAAAAAAGACAGTCTCTTTAACAAATGCTGCTGGGAGAACTGGACAGAAACATGGAGAAGAATGAAACTAGACCACTTTCTCACACCACTCACAAAAATAAACTCAAAATGGATAAAGGACTTGAATATGAGACAGGAAACCTTCAATACCCTAGAGGAGAAAGCAGGAAAAATCCTCTCTGACCTCAGCCGCAGCAATTTCTTACTTCACACATCTCCAAAGGCAAGGGAATTTAAAAGCTAAAATGAACTATTGGGACCTCATGAAGATAAAAAGCTTCTGCACAGTAAAGGAAGCAATCAACAAAACTAAAAGGCAACTGACAGAATGGGAAAAGATATTTGCAAATGACATGTCGGACAAAGGGGTAGTATCCAAAATCTATAAAGAACTCATCAAACTCCACACCCAAAAAACAAAAATGCAGTGAAGAAATGGGCAGAAAACATGAATAAACACTTCTTTAAAGAAGACATCCGGATGGCCAACAGGCACATGAAAAGATGCTCAACATTGCTCCTCATCAGGGAAATACAAATCAAAACCACATTGAGATACCACCTCACGGTGTCCTGAGTGGCTAAAATGAACAAATCAGGAGACTGTAGATGCTGGCAAGGATGTGAAGAAACAGGAACCCTCTTGCACTGTTGGTGGGAATGCAAACTGGTGCAGCCGCTCTGGCAAACAGTGTGGAGCTTCCTCACAAAATTAAAAATAGTTCTACCCTATGACCCAGGAATAGCACTGCTAGGAATTTACCCAAGGGATACAGGAGTGCTGATGCATAGGGGCACTTGTACCCCAATGTTTATAGCAGCACTTTCAGCAATAGCCAAATTATGGATATAATCTAAATGTCCATCAGTTCATGAATTGATAAAGAATTTTGGTTTATATACAGAATGGAATACTACTTGGCAATGAGAAAGAATGAAATATGGCTTTGTAACAACGTGGATGGAACTGGAGAGGGTTCTGCTAAGTGAAATAAATCATACAGAAAAAGACAGATACCATATGTTTTCACTCTTATGTGGATCCTGAGAAACTTAACAGAAGACCAGAGGGGAGGGGAAGGGGAAAAATTTACAGAGATGGAATGAGGGTAACCATAAGGGTCTTAAAAACTGAGAATAAATTGAGGGTTGATGGGGTAGGAGGGAGGGGAAAGTGGGTGATGGGCATTGAGGAGGGCACCTGTTGGGATGAGCACTGGGTGTTGTATGGAACCAGTTTGACAATAAATCTCATATTAAAAAATAAAATCAAACAATAACATTAGGAAATAAATAAATAAATAAATTCTTTTTATAATTTAATTTCAAAATTCAAGTATAATTAACACAGTGTTATATTAATTTCAAATATACAATAGAGTGATTAAACTATTCCATATGTCACCTGCTGCTCACCAGGTCAGGTACCTTCCTTAATGCCCATCACCCATTTTGTCCATCTCCCTCACCTACCTCCCCTCTGGGAATCTCCAGTTTGTTCTGAATAGTTATGATTTTGGGTTTTTTTTGCTTGACTTTTTTATTTGTCAATTTATTTTGCATTTTAAATTCCACCTACGAGTGAAATTATGTGGTATTTTTCTGTCTCTGACTGAACATTTCACTTAACGTTATATCCTCAAAATCCACAAACCAAAAAGATAGCCCATAAAATGGGAGAAGATATTTGCAAATGATATATCTGATAAGGGGTTAATATTCAAATTATGTTAAGAATTTTTAAAACTCAATACCCAAAAAGCAAATAAACCATTTAAAAATGGGCAGAAGACATAAACAGACATTTCCCCAAAGAAGACATACAGGTGGCAAACACACACATTAAAAGATGCTTAACATCACTTAACATCAGGGAAATGTAAATTACTTACTCCTGTCAGAATGGCTAAAATCAAAAACAGAAGTAAAAAGTGTTGGTGAGGATGTGTATAAAAAGGAACCTTGCGCACTGTGGGTTGGAATACAAACTGGTTGCACTGTGTTACTGTGTTACTGTGTTGCACTGTTACTGTGGAAAACAGTATGGAGGTTCCTCAAAATGTAAAAATAGAACTACTCTATGATCCAAGGTAATAACCTAAGTCACCAAAACACTAATTCAAAGTGATACATACACCCCTATATTTATGGAAGCATTGTATACAATAGCCCAACTATGTAAGAAGCTCCAAGTGTCCATCGATAGATGAAGGGATAAAGAAGATGTGATATATCTTGCAATGACAATGCAATGACATGAATGTAGCTACAAAGTACAATGCTAAGTGAAATACGACAGTCAGAGAAAGAAATACCATATGACTTCACTCAGATGTAGAATTTAAGAAACAAAATGAAGGAACAAAGGGGAAAAAAGAGTGAGAGAGAGAGTCAGAAACCAAGAAGCAGACTCTTAACTATAGACAGCAAATTGATGGTTACCAGAGGTGTGGTGGGTGAGGAGATGGTTGAAATACGTAATAGGGATTAAAGTGGGCAATTGTCTTGATGAGCACCGGATGATGTATGGAATTGTTGAATCACTATATTGTACACCTGGAATTAATATAGCACTGTATGTTAACTGTACTGTAATTAAAATAATTATTAAAATATGTGTTATATACACACAAACACAAGATGTAATATCACTCAGTTGTGAAAAGAATGAAATCTTGCCGTTTATGTTATTGATTTCTAATTTAATTCTACTGTACTCTGAGAATATATTTTATATAATTTCAATTCTATTAAATTTGTAATGGTGTGTTTTATAACCTATATTGTGATCTATCTTGGTGACTGTTCTGCCAGTTGATTGATCATGCTGTTAATTTCGAATATAATATGTCAGGTTATAAATTTTTTTGTTATTCATCCTTTCTGGTGTTCTCTAAGCTACCTGGATTTTTGGCTTAATGTCTATCATTAATTTTGTGAAATTCTCAGTCATTATTTCTTTAAATATTCCTTCTGCTTCTTTTTATCTTCTTTTGGTATTCCCATTATGTTTATGTTACACCTTTTGCAAATGTCCTACAACTTTTAGTTACTATGTTTTGCCTTTTCTTTCTGTTTTCTCTTTGCACTTCAGTGTTATAAATTTCTATTGACACTTATTCAACTCACTGATACTTTCCCTGGTCATTTCCAATGAGTCAGTGAGCCTGTCAAAAGTATTCTTCCTTTCTGTTACATTATGTTTGATATCTCACATTTCCTTTCCATTGTTTTGGGGAGTTTTATTTTATTCTCACATTACCTACTTATATTTTCATATTTTTCCACTTTTTTCCATTAGAGCCCTTACCATATTAGCTATGACTGTTTTAATTTTTTGGTCTGATAATTTCAACATTCTTGTCATATCTGAGTCTGGCTCTGATACTTGCTTGCTCTGTTTCTTCAAACTGTGTTTTTGATTTATTAGTATGGCTTGTAATATTTGCTGAAAACTTGACCTGATGTACTGACTAAAAGTAACTGAAGTAAACAGGTCTATAGTGTAAGATTTTGGGTTTGTCTGACTAGGAGTTAGCCTGTGTTAATATTTGCTGTAGTAAGTCCTATGATTATGTCTCTGTCTTTTAGTGAGCCTGTGCCCCTGGGCTGTAACCTTTATAAATGTTTATCAGTTTCTGTTTCCCTGTCAGGTGAAATAGACTAGACAAGAATGAAACTGATTATTTCCCTTCTCCCTGGCAGGTTAGGCTCTCCTGAAACTCTAGTTGGTTAAAATCTGGTGAAATAGTTTCTCTTGAGGTCAGGCCATAATAAGAAAAAAGTAATGAGTTTGTTTTAAAATGAGTTTTACCCCCTTCCCCAGAAAGAAATGGAAAGGTATTTTTCTCAGATCATTTCTGTGATAACATAGTATGGTTCCTGGAGGTAAAACTGACAAAATTGTGTGGGTTCTCCCTTGTACACAGTGAACCTCCAGCAGTTAATCTCTTAGAGTTTCACTTTTCCTACCCCCATACTTGTTTTACTGGATGTTTTTGCTCCTGGGCTTCTCCTCTAGTACACTGTGATTCTATCTGCCTGTCTATATCCAATTTTGGGGACAGCAGTTTGCCCTATGAATTTATTTCTTGGGTGATTCTAAAAAGAGTTGTTGATTTTCAAATTTGCTCAGCTTTTTCCCCCTTTATTTTGAGGGAGAGAGCTCTTTACATGCTTTTAAACTTAATTCAACAACATTTATTGCACATCTACTGCATGCCAAGTATTACTCTAGGAACTAGAAATACAGTAGTAACACAAAAGTCTTGCCCCTAAAAAGCTAACTTTCTTGTTAATAGAGACAGACAATAAATAAATAAACATTCTAAGTATTACCTATATGGTTATACTTAATATTGTTGTTTAAACCAATATATAAAATATATAAATATTTAATATTTTTATTAAAAATGAAGATACATATTGTAAAGGAAACATTATAGCACTAGTATATGTGGAGAACCAGTAATATTCCAATATTAGAAGATAAGCATAAAAATAAATTAGTTACTGTTAAATAAATCATCATGGGAATTACATTTTTTTAAGTTGATTTATTTATTTTGAGAGAGAGATGGAGGGAGCACAAGCCGGGAAGGGGCAAAGGGAGAGAGAGAATCCCAAACAGGATCCATGCTGTAAGCACAGAGCCCAATGTTGGGCTTGATCTCACAAACAGTGAGATAATGACCTGAAGTGAAATCAAGAGTCAGTTCCTCAATCAGCTGAGCCACTCAGGTGTCCCGAGTTTGGTATGAAAGTTAAATGAGATTATGGATGTCACTCAACAGTGTGCCTGGCATCTGGCAATTACTCAATACACGTTGACTATCATTCGCATTATAGTTCCAACACCAAATATTTTCTAATGCTTCAAAAACCTCTAAATATTTTTCAAATCATTGTTCTGTCCTTTATCAATCTTTATACATGCTGGTTCATAAGTCTCAACAGCTTTTGATACACCTAAATATAAGATACAATTTGAAAGAAAAAAACCTCAAAACCATTTATAACAAATAAGAAAAAATTCAAAAACCTTAAATTATGAACAATTCATAGGAATGAACAAGACCCCAGTGGTTACAGTTAAAATATGTGAACATAAAAATCACTAAAAAAGTACAAATTGATAATAAACACATTGAAAAAACCTCAACTTCACGTGTATTCAAAGAAATGCATATTAAAGTGCACCAGAAATTTATTATTATCAAATAAGAAAAGCCCTTTCGAAATTTGCACACCAATTGCTAGAGAGGGTGTGCTGTGCTGACACTGCTAGTGGAAATAAAAATTGGTGTAGCTATTCTGGAAAGAATTCCAGCTATATATATCATGAGCCTTCAAACAACTAGTCCCTGAGTTGAGTCATCCCACTTTTGGGAATTGGTCCTAAGGAAGTTACTTGAAATAGTTTATATACAATGATGTTCACCAAAGCTTTATTTAAAATAGTAAAAATTGGGGCGCCTGGGTGGCACAGTCAGTTAAGCGTCCGACTTCAGCCAGGTCACGATCTCGCGGTCCGGGAGTTCGAGCCCCGCATCAGGCTCTGGGCTGATGGCTCAGAGCCTGGAGCCTGTTTCCGATTCTGTGTCTCCCTCTCTCTCTGCCCCTACCCCGTTCATGCTCTGTCTCTCTCTGTCCCAAAAGTAAATAAACATTGAAAAAAAAATTTAAAAAAATAAAATAGTAAAAATTTAGTACCAACTTCAACTTACATTCCTGAAGAAATGGTAAATTATAAAGGATTCATAAATTAAGACAATGCAAATTTACAAAACATACAATATATTGGCAAAGAATTCTGAAATGACTTGGAGAGGGAAAATGTTTATGTGGTTATGTTCAATGAATAAAGCAAGAACCAAAATTACATATATGGCATGATGAAAGTATACACAAAATAGAAAAATAGGTCTTGCATAAAATTCTGGAGGAAAATAAAATAGTCATAATGATAGATTTCTTAGGTTCTTTGTTAATTTTTCAGTATTTTCCAGAATTTCTATAGTAAGTATTTATTTTGTTAGTCTCATAATCAGAAAATAAGTGTGTTTGTCTTTATAAAACATCTTAAAGTTCTGAGGCTGATAAGTCTTCACTTTCTACTAGTAATACCCTAGTATTACAGATCTGTGTGCCAGGACCATTCCATTAGCATTTCTAGTCAGGCTCCCAAGCATCCTGTCTTATTCTGCAAGTTATTTCCTGGTAATGCCATGTCTTGAACAACAGAAAGACTTAAATGCCCCATGTACTTTTTGGTATCTAAAAAGCAACTTCTCCAGCTTGTGGACTACATTTAGTTTACCAGTTACCCTCAAATACAGTACTTCAACTCTTATCATACTCCCAAGGAGCAGGTGTTATTAGATTTTTCCATTATACCAATAAGGAAATCAAAGTCCAGAGAGGCAAAGGAACTTGCTCAACCTGTTTAGAATGTAAAAAAAGGTTTGACGGCCTCGAAAGCCTGACACTTTTCCCTTTCCTCATTGAAAGATTGAGCTGAGAAGGCAAATCTTCTAGAACAGTGAACTGAGACACCAGTATGTTCTAGCCAAAAAAGGAACAGGGTACTAGGCTATCCTGAGAGTAATTTTGGCTATGACAGCATTTCCTGAAATGTGACATCCCCCTAATGGAGCACTCTCTGTTCAAATAAGTTTAAGAAATATTATAACTTTATCTTCCTTTTTGGAGATTCCCAATGCACATTAGCAGAGTCTCTACATGATAATTTTCTTTACGATGAAATATGATCACAGGATACCTCGCCCTCCCCCTCACCTTCCCCAGAAAAAAAAAGAACTATTAACATGCAGTGGTACATCCATTTGAAGGGGACATACAGATTAAAGGACAGAAAGAGAAGTTTGCAGGTAATTTTGAAGAGAGTGTCAGAGAATAGGACAAACAGTCCAGAAAAAGGATAAAGGGGCCCCAGAGTTCAGCTTCATGAAACATTAGCATTTTGCTGAAGCATTTCCCAAGCATATACTCTATACATGCTCTCTAACCAACCTTGTCAAAGTCAAGTTCCCATCCTGGGAACTCAAGATACCCTGACTGCTATGTAAATTCTCCTTACCTGCCTGAGACACCTTCTCCACCTGATAGCAGATGACCCATCCACCACAGCTTAAGTCTGATATGTAAGCCTTCTTCGTTTATCTTCTGGATGCACTGGAAGGAAGACAAAGCCAGAGACAAAAGGAGGACAAAATAGCAAACGTGAAGTAAAGTCGAGAATACAGATTTAGATGGCTAAAGCATACAAAGCCGCAGTGCATGCCCTAGAAAGGAATATTTTAACAAGTAATACAGAGCATTTAAACTATGACAGGCATTATTCCAAGTGCTTTAGCTCTATTAACTTATGTAATCCTCAAAACAATCCTATTGTGTAGGTATTGTTATTATCACTACTATTATCCCCATTGTACAGGTAGGAAAACTGTGGCTCAGAGAAGTTAAATAACTTGTCCAAGACTACAAACTACAGCACCGAGTTTGAAGCTAGGCAGCCTGGCTCCAGAGTCCATCTCTTGACTACTAAGGTTACACACTGCTTCCTTACCTAGTTTTTCTCATACCAGTAAATGACACACACATCAGTCTTGATGCACAAAAATCCCAAACCTAGGAGTCATCCTTGATTCAGCTTTTTCACTCAGCTCTATCCCTACTTCTAAGTCATCAACAAATCCTAGCGATTATATCTCCAGAACACATCCCAAATCCAACCATGCATCTCTTCCTCCACTAACCCCACCCTAGTCTGAAGCACCAATCATATCTCACATGGATTAGTATGATAGCCTCATCACAGCACTTCCATTATGCTACAAGCATTCTCCACTCTATAACCAGAGAGATCATGTTTAAAACTTGCATCAGATTATGTCATGTCTTTACTTAAAACCCTCTAATGGTCCCTATCACATTCAGAATGAATCCAAACTCCTTTTTGTTGCTTATGAAGCCAAATGTTATCTAGCTCTTGTCTCCTCTTTGACTTAATTTTATACTCACATTTTACGTGCTTAACCTCATACCAGACCCACCATCCTTGTGTCTTTCAAACACGCAAAGGAGTTCCAATCTCTAGGACTTTGTATTTGCTGTTCTTTCCTTACTCGGAACCACTGGATTTTTTTAAGTTCATTTATTTATTTTGAGAAAAAGGGAGAGGTCAAGTGGGGAAGGACCAGAGAGAGGGATACAGAAAATCCCAAGCAGTTTACACCCTGTCAGTGTGGAACCCAATGTGGGGCTCAAATTCACAAACCATGAGATCATGACCTGAGCCAAAGTCAGACACTTAATCGACTGAGCCACCCAGTCACTCCCGAACCATTGGATTTTTAATTCCTTCAGATCTCAGCTGACATGTTGCCTCCTTATAGAAGTCCTCTACTACTGGTGCACCCTTTGCCTAGTCACACTGTAATCACGTCATCCTATTTTGCTTTCTTTATTGTTTTCATCATCATTTAAAATCATTTCTTTGTTTGTATTTGCACCAGAATATTAGCCCTGTGACTGCATAGATTTAGCTATCTTATTCACCGGTATACCTCTAAATCCCAGAATAGTGCATGGCACATAGTATGTGCTCAGTAAACACTGAAAGAATGAATGTCCCCTCCTTTAGGTCACAAGTGATGAGACTGAGACCTGGAGAGTGAAGGATACATGCCCAGGTGGGTGACAGAAGTAAGACTATAGAGCATGCTCTCTGACCCTCAGGGAAATCTTCTATGACAGGCAAATTCTGGCACTCAGGCCTGGGGCAATCAGGAAGACCAGAACTGTACCAGGAAGGACCCCTCTATACCAGATCCCAGCAAGATCTTGACTCTCAGACACTTTCTCATTTGATGCCCAGAGAGGGAAATCAAAGGAAGATGAGCTGAGGTTTTATGAGTTTCCAAACACTGGCCTCAGTCTAACTTGTAAGGGCAGTGGATATACAGAAAGTTCCAAAATTGAATATAGTTTGGCTTACACAGTTACCTAACTGTTCTGTGCTCCAGGTCCTCATCTACAAAATGGAACCAATATCTTATTCTATACACCTCATAAAGCAGTTGTGGGATTAAATGGGATAACACAAAATATATATACTTAGCACAAGTCCTGGCATGTAGATATCTTTAAATAAATGCTATTATTATTATTATTATTTTCACTATCTTATCCATTCATTCTTTTGCTTAGAACTTTTTGTCTGCTTCAATTCCCTCCAAACTGAATTAAAAAAAAATCTCTTGTGATTAAAAGTCTTCATCCAAGGAATTTTGTAATTTGGCCTTTTTCTTCTTCAGCCCTATCTCTTTTCATCCCCTTTCCTATACTTTTATTTCATATTCTAGCCACTCTGCATACTCTAGTCTCCAAACATGCTATGTGTCTTCATGTCTCTAGGGCTTGGCTCGTGTTATCTTTCCAGCAATACCCTCCTTGTTTGCTCCCATTGCCACTTTTTTTATTCCTGTCAATATACTACTTATGTTTTAGGATTTCCCTGAAATGCTCCCTCTTCTAAGAAGCCTCTATTTCCACAAGACTTTCAGAATTAATCTCTATTTCTTCTGGTCTACAAGAGCACTTTGCTCTCCTTTTGTTAAACTACTAATCACAGTGTTTAGCTATTTTTCTGTTGGGATGTAAACTGACTTCTGAAGGGAAATAAATGTGACATCTACATCCCTGATGTCCAAAACTTATCACAGAGAAGATGTTCAGAAAACATCTTTTTTTTTGTATCTAATAGAATTAGACCTGTTTGTATGCTTCCAAAATTAATATGTTAAAATCCAATCCCTAATATAATGGTATTTTGAGGTGGGGTCTTTGAGTATATGAGGGCACCTCATATACTGGTGCCCTTATAAAAGAAACCTCAGAGAGTTATCTTGTCCCATCACCATGTAAGAATACAGAGAAAAAATGACCATCTATGAACCAAGAAGTGGGCTCTCATCAGACACCAAATCTGCTGGTGACTCGACCTTAGACTTCCCGGGATCCAAGACTCTGAGAAATAAACGTGTGTTTATAAGCCATGCAGTTTATGGTACTCTGTTATAGTAGCCTGAACAGACTAAACAGGCCCCATCCATAGTGGTGAACACAGATATGCCTTACAGTAGCCTCAATATACACAGTTACTAGAAGTCTTCCAGCCTGGGACAGAGACAGAGGTGGAAGGATTGCCAGCCTTAGACCCTGCAGCTTGCTTAAGATATTACTTGTGGCAGTACTTTCTCCAAGCACTTTCCTCTTCTGCTGGGTTTGATGCTACCATATAAAGTAAAGGAAGCAAAACTGAAGCTCAGCTCAGTATATAGGCAATGGATCCTGGGGGAAGTGGCCATATGTTTTTTCAAGGATGTTCAAGTTATATTAAAAGCCATCATCCTTTTAAGGGCAAATGCCAGAACAATAGTAATTACATTTACCTCTTTCCCTGGCCGTGTTTTCCCAGACCTCCATGATTGTAATTCCTAGCTTCTTTCTTCTAATAGAAGCCCATCAGGTACGGTGGTAGATGGGAGGAACTACCTCCTGTCACACAAGTCCTTTTCTCCAAGTCCTTGTGGTTTATTGGAAATTTAAGGTAAAGAAAGTTGACTGCTTTGGTCTTTGGCTATTGGGGCCTAAGGTAGAACAAAGCATACTATGAGAGAGAGAGAGAGAGAGAGAGAGAGAGAATGAAAAGAGACAAAGTAAATAAGTTGGATGATAAATGGAAGAACAGTCTCTTCCTGCACCTTCCTTTTTTGGGCCTTCAGTACAATTATTAGGGTAGGATATCCTCCTCTCATAGCTGCATTACCTTGATTAATTAACTTCTCTGTGCATTAGTTTTCATATGTTTAAAATGGTGATAATATCTACCTCATAGAATAGGATCTTAACCACTAACTTTACTAACACTAATTAAGAATTCAATGAATATGTATATATATATATATATATATATATATATATATACAGTGACTAGCACATATTAAGTACTCAAATAATGTTACTTATTTTTATTTATTTATTTATTTCACTGTTATTTTTTTCAGTGATGTACCTCTCTCCCAGGAAATACAAGGCACAGAATGTGAGAGCAAGATTGTCTCTTAGACATCATCTAGCCCCGTACTGTAAGGTTTCAGATGGGAAAACTGAGGCCCACAGCGGAGAAGGGATTCACCTAAATGCACTCTCAGTTCCTGGGAGAATCAGGAACTATTCACAGGCCTTCTGCCTCCCACTGCTATTTTCCTCCCACAGAGACCCCTGTTACTTGTTCCATGGTGGGAATAGAAGGAAATGATAGTCTTCATGTTTTCTCACCCAGAGGGCTCAGGATTCTAGGTTCTGTGAATTTAGCATTCTAATTCCTTTCTGTAGAAAGAAGGTTCAGTTTATTGCTGAAAATTTTGCAAGCCTCAGTAAACAAGGGAATTAACAAAAAGAGTTGATAGAAGTGGCATGAATCCAGCCTGGTGTTGGAGGATGGAGGCAGATGAGGGAGACTTACTTTTAAGAGCTGGAGCAGACAATGAGTCAAGAGTTCTGCCAGGTATGGGGAAAGGATATCTGGAGGGAGATTTGGGGTACTTAAATCTGGGGGGCACTGGGTACAAGGAAACTCCAGGATAGCTCAGGGTATCTCAAGATTCTTTCTACTGAGAGGCCCAAGTGAGTGTCCCTGGGCATTTTAGTACCCCCCCCCCAGGATGTCAGTTCACCTTCCTGACCAGACTAGGAAAACATTCCTGGCAGGGCTCTTACCCACTTCCTCCAAAGAATAATGTGTCTTCACAGAGTCCCAGACAACACCTCTTTCTCTCCATAACCCCACACCCTCTCAGGAGTTTCAAAAGATACAGGGACCTGAAAAAACTGGAAAGACTTCACAGTTGCCATTGACCTTTATTCTGCTCTTTCCAGACCACTCATCCCACCCCTGTATGCAAGGCCTGGGCCCTGGCTCCTCAGGACCTTCCTCTTCACTCTTAGAAAGCATTGGCCTGTCTAAGCAGCATGGTACATTCATTTGAAAGCATAAACTATTTGTCGTCGTGTGAGAGGAATTACTTTGAGTAAGGGACCTGGAGTGACTAAAAAGCCTCAAATTTCTGGCATCTTAACAAATAAGTAAGGGAGATGTTCTGAAACAAATTCATGCATGAGATTTGGATTCACATAACTGTGGATTTGATTCCTGTAGCCATTTTCTGGGTTGTGTGATCTTTGGTGAATTACTTAAGCTTATTTATAAAATGGGAACAGTATTGCCTAGCTAATAGCAATTAAATGAGAGACTATGCAGAAAGCCCGTAACACAGTCCAGGCAAATGGAGATGATTAAACAAGAAACAATGTAATGATGAAGTTAAGAGCATGGACTCTGGTGCCAAACCACCTGAATTAGAATCCTGGTTCTGCAATTCACTTGTTGTGTGTCCTTGAGCAAGCCACTGCCTATTTCCCCACAAAAGAGTTTGGCTATTCTGTGCCTCAGTATTCTCCTATATAAAATGGGAATTAAAACAATAGACACACTTCACAGGGTTATTTTCAGATTTTAATGAGTTAGTCTTTGTATCATGTTTTAAAAAGTTCCTGATATGTGACAAATGGTTATTAAATGATAGCTGCTACTATTAGTATCATTATTGTTGTTACTGTTATTCATGGTACCAAAGTGGGAAGAGTGGCAGGAAGGCCATGGCAGCTCTAGCCTCTTGCTACTCAAAGTGTGATTCATGAATCAACAGATGGGCATCACTTAGAAGCTTGGTACATATGCAGAACCTCAGTTATCTCCACAGACAGGCTGAAACTAAATTTGCATTGTAACAAGATATCCAGGGCTTTCTATGCAAATAAGAGCTTGAGAAACACAAAACTCTGGGTTACAAACTAGAAGCTTCACTGGGGAACGATGAGCAATGGGAAGTTTGAGGTAGAAGACAAACAACAAAGCTTATAGCCTGAGGTAAGAGCTGGGGGATGAAATTAGTATGTGGTCAAGCCATACAGGTCAAAGCAAGGTCTTCGATACAATGAGGCAGCCAAATCCAAGTGATATTTGTCTCAAATATCCCAGGTGGTAGCCTAATGAAAATTAAAAGAAGGCACACATCCTTTGGGATGATGCAATCCTACAAGTACAAAACTTGGTAAATAGAGCTCAGAATCTATCTAAGCAGCTTCTTTCTCACTTGGCCAGGAAGCCAGCTCAGTTCCCAACTGCACAATTATATATAATGACCCTGGATGAAAGAGCAGAAGGACAGATACAAATATTCATGAAACCAACATGGCATATGTGGTAGCCAGCATCCAAAAAAGCCCCAAATAATTCTTATCTCCTGGTATTTGTACCTTTTTATAGTCTCAATCTTGTACAATGCTGACCTATTTAGCAAATAAGATAATGTGGAAATGTGACTTCTGAGGCTAGGTCATAAAAGACTTGTAGCTTCTGTCATGGCTATCTCTTGTTTCACTTTTTCTTAAAGGCCAGGTGCTGTGTCATGAGAACACTCAAGTAGACCATAGAGAGGCCCACATGGTGAAAAATTGAGACCCCCAAACAGCAACTAACATTAGTTTGATACTCACATGAGAAAGCCATCTTGGAAGCATATCCTCCGGCTCTAGTCAAGCTTCAGATGACTTCAGCCCTAGCCAAAAGCTTGACTGCAACCTCATAACAGACCCTAAAACAGAACCACCCAGCTAAGTCACTACTGAATTCCTGGACAACACAAATTGTGTGAAATAATAAATGTTTACCTCATTGTTAAGCACTTTTAGTGTATTTTATAACACAGAAATAGATAAAGCATACTACAGGTTTTCAAAAGCCCAAAGTCACCAAGGAAAACTCATGAGGTAAAAAGACAAGGTAAATAACCACAACAATGATATTAGCTACTTCCATTCACAAGCTAAGTCCTTTATCTTAATGAGTCTTCAAAGGACATGCACTTTTGGGGTATAAGCTTTTTGAAGTACAGTTAGGGAAATATGCCCAAGAGCACACATTCAGCTGTGGGCCAAGTGTGCCTATCTCTTCGTGTCTTTTTGCTGTCCTACATTACAAGGGACATCCCTATACATCATAGATTGCAAAGTTGGCAATAACAGACACTCAAGACAGAAGTTCCTTGAAGCATTCTGCTATAGCGTCTGGTGGAAAGGCAAACAATAGATGAGGACTGTATGTCCTTTATTTCCTCTCTCTCTCTCTCTCTCTCTCTCTGTCTCTCCCTCTCTCTATCTCTCTTTCTCACATCTTGCCTCTAATCCCTCAAGTCACCACATGAGATACTGATTCTCCCAGTATCCATTAAGCCCTCATATGAACCTATAAACAACTAGACACCAACAAACTGGAAAACCTAGAAAAAATGGAAAAATTCATAGAAACATACAAACTGAATCAGGAAAAAAAAATAAATTCTGAATAAATCAATTACTAGTAAGGAGATTGAATCAGTAATCAAAATGTCCCAAGAAAGAACAGCCCGGAACCAGATGGCTTCACTGGTAAATTTTACCAAACATTTTTTTTTTAAATTAATACCAAAAAAATAAAAGAGGAGGTTTTATGAGGACAATGTCTGCCTGATACCAAAACTACACAAGGGCACTACCAGAAAATAAAACTACTGAACAATATCCTTGATAAGTATAGAGGCAAAAAGTCTCTTTTTTAAGTGTATGTATGTATGTATGTATGTATTGAGAGAGAGAGAAAGAGATGGGGGGAGGGGCAAAGAGAGGGAGAGAATCCCAAGCAGACTTGTGCTGTCAGCACAGAGCATGATTCAGGGCTCAAACTCACAAACCACAAGATCATGACATGAGCCAAATCAAGAGTTGGATGCCTAACTGACTGAGCCACCCAGGTACCCCAAGAGGCAAAAAATCTCAATAAAACACTAGCTTAGAGAAGTCAGTGCCCTATGAAATGTATAACCTACCATGATCAAGTAGGATTTATATAGCTGATGCAAAGATGCTTCAAGGTATGCAAGTCAATCAATTTGATACATCATATTAATAGATGGAATAAAAAACTCATGATCATCACAATAGACACAGAAAAAGCATTTGACAAAATTCAAATTTGTTCATGATAAAAACTCTTAACATATTAGGTGTGGAGAGAACATACCTTAACATAATAAAGACCATATACAATAAGCCCACAGCTAATATCATACTCAATGGTGAAAGGTCCAAAGCTTTTCCCCTTAGATCAGAAAGAAGACAAGGGTGCCCACTCTCATCACTCCTATTGAACATAATACTGTAAATCCTTGTCAGAGTAATGTCAAGAAAAAGAAATAAAAGGCACCAGAATTTGAAAGGAAGAAGTAAATTGCCTATTTTCAGATGACATGATTTTGTACATGGAAAATTCTAAAGACTCCACACAAAAAAAATTGTTAGATCTGACCAACAAATTCAGGAAAGTGGCAAGATACAAAATTAACGTGCAAAAAATCAGTAGTGTTTCTATACACTAACAACAAATCATCTAAAAACAAAATTTAAAAAAATTCATTTATAATAGTATAAAAATGATTAAAATACTTAGGAATAAACTTAACCAAGGAGGTGAAAAATCTCTACTTTGAAAACTACAAGATGTTGATGAAAGAAATTGAAGAAGACACAGATAAATGGAAAGGTACCCCATGTTCATGGATTGGAAGAATTAATATTGTTAAAATATCTATACTACAAAAATGATCTATAGGTTCAACGCAATTCGTATAAAGATTCCAATGGCTTTTTTTTTTACAGAAGTAGAAAAAAATAAATCTAAAATTTGCATGGATCCACAAAACAACCCTGAATAGCCAAAGTCATCCTGACAAAGAAGAACAAAGTGGGAGGCATCACACTTCCTGCTTTCAAGCTACTATGAAGCTATAGTAATTAAAACATTATGGTACAGGCAGAAAAAATGACAAGAAAAAAGAGAGTTTCAGTACTGCCAGTTTTCTACAAAGAGTGGAACACAGAATCTGAAGTTTCAGAGCACAGTACCAAGCAGTACTTCTGGGAGGAAACAGGATGAATCCCTGGGAACAGGCAGCACAGTCTGAGGGGCCCATGTGCCATATGGGGACAAGCGGTTCCCTGGCTGGAATGCATTTAGTCGAGACAATACAGCCTTTCTGTGGGCAAAAGTCACAGTAGACCCAGAAAGCTGCCACATTTATTGATATTGGGACAAAGACACCAGCTCAATGAAGCAAAATGTGGCACCAGCTGCATGTTGTGATTTCCATAAACTCTGAACCTCTGCCACTGTGTGATCATGCATTTTCTTGGACAAATAGGTACCTCGCCATTGCTTGGAAAGACCCCACCCTAGAGTATCAGCATAGGTCCAAGCCACTGGGTCTCTGAAGTGTTGCATTTTGAAACACAGCCCCATCTGAGATAAAACTCTGGAGGGAGCTGCTGCCTGGCAGGCAGACAACATGGACACAGGGTAAATGTGGGGAGTGAACTGAAGTGTGAGACAAAGGAGGGGTGATTTATCACACCTCTGTGATGGCACAAAATTCCTGAAACAGAGACTAGAGAGCAGGGTGAAGCTATTTTCACCTCTAGCACACCCACATTAATCCACCCCAGTGAGCTAAGCAGCGCCACCAAGTGGACAAATGAGCCATTACACCAAGCCCTACCAACTTGTGCCCTGCAGGAACATCCCCCAGAAGACCAGCACAAATCCCTTCCACCTGCTTAGTCTATGGAGCATAGCGTACTGCAAAGATTCAGTTATAAGGGAAACTGGATCTAGTTTCATTCGAGTTTCATTTTGTTTGCTTGTTTGGTGGTTTGTTTTCTTTGCTTCTATTTTTGTTTTTAATGTTTTCGCTTCTTTTTTTTTTTCTTGGATACATAAAGGGCAAAACTTTTTATCTTTTTACTTTATTTTACTATATATTATTTTTTTTTAGTTTTAAACTTTTTAAACTTTTTTCTTTTCTCTTTTTCTCTTTTCTATCAAGCTTCTCTCAACAAGCAGACCAAAACACAACTAGACTCTTGATTCCTTTATTTGATTTTTTTAATTTTTAAATTTTTACTTATTTTCTTTTATTTTTTCTTCCTCCAAAATGACAAGATGGAAGAATTCATCCTAAAAGAAAGAACAGGGGGAAATGATGGTCAGGGGTTTATTATAAGTAAGAATTTAAAACCACAGTTATAAGAATACTAGCTGGGGTTGAAAAAAGCATGGAAGACACCAGAGATAAAAAAAAAAATTGCAGAGATAAAAGAACTAAAATCTACTCTGGCTGAAATTAAAAATTCTATAACCAAGGGATGCTTGGGTGGTTCAGTCAGTTGTGTGCCCAACTTTGGCTCGGATCATGATCTCAAGGTTTATGAGTTCGAGCCCCACATCAGTCTCACTCCTGCTGTCAGCACTGAAGCTGTCATCTCAGATCCCACTTCAGATCCTCTGTCCCCACTCTCACTCTGCCCTTATCCCCCTCAAAAATAAATAAACATTTAAAAAATAAATAAAATAAAAATGCTAAAACCAAAATGCAATTTAAAATGGATGCTATGATTGCAAAGATGGATGAAGTATGGTAGCAAATCAGTGATACAGAAGACAAAATTATGGAAATAATGAATCAGAAAAAAAAGAGAAAAACAAAAGCAAAAGATCACAATACAAGACTTTAGAGAACTCAGCAACTTATTAAAGAGGAATAATATTTATATTGTAGGAGTACCTGAAGATGAAGACAGAGAAAAATGAGAAGAAGGTTTATGTGAGCAAATTATAGCTGAAAACTTTACTAATCTTGGGAAGAACACAGATGTCAAAATACAAGAAGCACAGAGAATTCCCAACAAAAACTGACCATCAACAAGGCATATCATAGTCAAATTCACAAAATACACAGACAAGGAAAGAATTATGGAAGCAGCAAGGGAAAAAACTCCTTAACCTACAATGGAAGACAGACAACAGAATTGTCCACAGAAAATTGGCAGGCTAGAAAGGAGTGGCAGGATATATTCAATGTGCTGAATGGGAAAAACATACTGCCAAAAAGTCTTTTTCCATAAAAGCTGTCATTCAGAATAGAAGGAGAGATAAAGAGATTATCATACAAACAAAAACTAAAGGAGATTGTGACCACTAAAGCAGCCCTGAAAGAAATAGTATTAAGGAGGGACTTTTTCAGTGGAGAAAACAAAATAAAACAAAAAGACCAAAATCAGAAAATACTAGAAAATACCAGCGAACATCACCAGATAAACCAACTGTACAGGCAACACAATGGCACTAAATTCATATTTTTCAATAATCACTCTGAATGTAAATAGATTAAATGTTCCAATTCCAACGGATAAAACAAGATCCATCTACATGCTGCCTATAATAGAAAACTGCAGATTGATAATGAGGGGATGGAGAACCATCTATCATGCTAATGGATGTCAAAAGAAAGCAAGATTAGACATACTTATATGACACAAAATAGATTTAAAAATAAAGACTGTAACAAAAGATGAAGAATTGTTTCATAATTAAGGGGTCTATCCATCAGGACTAACAGTTGTAAATATTTATGCCCCCAATTTGAAATACCAAATTTATAAATCAATTAATTACAAATATAAAGAAACTAATTGGTAATAATACAATAATAGTAGGGGACTTTAACACCCACTTACAGCAATGGACAGTAAATCTAAGCAGAAAATCAACAAGGAAACAATGGCTTTTTTTTTAAATTTTTTTTTTCCAACGTTTATTTATTTTTGGGACAGAGAGAGACAGAGCATGAACGGGGGAGGGGCAGAGAGAGAGGGAGACACAGAATTGGAAACAGGCTCCAGGCTCTGAGCCATCAGCCCAGAGCCTGATGCGGGGCTCGAACTCACGGACCGTGAGATCATGACCTGGCTGAAGTCGGACGCTTAACCAACTGCGCCACCCAGGCGCCCCAACAATGGCTTTTTGAATGACACACTGGACCAGATGGACATAACAAATATATTCAGAACATTTCATCCTAAATTAGAATACACATTCTTCTCAGGTGCATATGGAACATTCCCCAGAATAAATTACATTCTTGGTCACAAATCAGCCCTCAACAAGTACAACACAATGGAGATCATACCATGCATATTTTCAGACCACAATGCTATGAAACTTAAAAACAACCAGAAAAAAAAATTGGAAAGACTACAAATACTTGGAGGTTAAAGAACACCCTACTAAAGAATAAATTGGTTAAATAAGAAATTAAAGGGGAAATTAAAAAGTACATGGAAGCCAATGAAAATGAAAACACGACAGTCCAAAACCTCTGGGATATAGCAAAGGCCCTCATAACAGGGAAGTATACAGCAATCCAGTCCTTCCTAGAGAAGGAAGAAATGTCTCAACTACACAACCTAACAAACATTACACGTAAAGGAGCAAGAAGCAGAATGGGCATATAAAGCCCAAAAACAATAGAATAAGGGAAATAAGACAGATTAGAGTGGAAATGAATAATATTGAAACCAACAAAAACAGTAGAACACATTAACAAAACTAGGAGCTTGTTCTTTTAAAGAACTCACAAAACTGATAAAACCCCTAGCCATATCAAAAATAAAAAGGAGGGGCGCCTGGGTGGCGCAGTCGGTTAAGCGTCCGACTTCAGCCAGGTCACGATCTCGCGGTCCGGGAGTTCGAGCCCCGCGTCGGGCTCTGGGCTGATGGCTCAGAGCCTGGAGCCTGTTTCCGATTCTGTGTCTCCCTCTCTCTCTGCCCCTCCCCCATTCATGCTCTGTCTCTCTCTGTCCCAAAAATAAATAAACATTGAAAAAAAAATTTAAAAAAAAACAAAAAAAAAATAAATAAAAAAAAAAAATAAAAAGGAAATGACCTAAATAAATAAAATCATGAATGATATAAAAGGTATCACAAACAACATCACAGAAATACAATTATAAGAGAATAGTATGAAAAATGATATTCCAACAAATGAGACAAACTGGAAGAAATGGACAAATTCCTAGAAACATACACTACCATAACTGAAACAG
Source organism: Leopardus geoffroyi (assembly GCF_018350155.1). Taxonomy (NCBI): domain Eukaryota; kingdom Metazoa; phylum Chordata; class Mammalia; order Carnivora; family Felidae; genus Leopardus; species Leopardus geoffroyi. The sequence continues at coordinate 51,376,467 of NC_059343.1, forward strand.
GAAGAAATAGAAAATTTGAACAGACCCATAACCAGTAAATAAATTGAATTAGTAATCAAAAATCTCCCAACAAACAAGAATCCAGGACCAGATGACTTCTCAGGGCAATTCTGCCAAACATTTAAAGATGAGTTAATAGTTGTTCTTTTGAAGATGTTTGAAGATAGAAGGAAAGCTTGCAAACTCATTCTATGAGGCCAGCATTACATTGATTCCAAAAAGAGACAAAGACCCCACCAAAAAGGAGAATTACAGACCAATTTCCCTGATGAACATGGATGCAAAAATTCTCAACAAGATCTAGTAAATCGAATCCAACAATACATCAAAAGAATTATTAAACATGATCAAGTGGAATTCCTTCCTGGGCTACAGGTGTGGTTCAGTATCCACAAATCAATCAACATGATACATCACATTAATAAAAGAAATGATGAGAACTACATGATCCAGTCAGATGCAAAAAAAAAAAAATCATGTGACAAAATACAGCATCCTTTCTGATAAAAACCTCAATAAAGTAAGGATAGAAAGAACATACCTCAACATCATAAAGGCCATATATGAAATATCCACAGATAATATCATCCTCAATGGGGAAAACTAAGAGTGTTCCCCCTAAGGTAAAGAACAGGACAGGGATGTCCATTCTCACCACTGTGGTTCAACACATGGAAGTCTGAGATGCATCAATCAAACAACAAAAAGAAATAAAAGGCATATAAATTGGCAAGATAGAAGTCAAACTTTCACTCTTCACAGACTTTCAAACTTATTCTATGAGGCCAGCATTACATTGATTCCAATGTATTCCACATGATAATCTGTGGAAAACCCAAAAGACTCCACCAAAAAACTGCTAGAACTGATACATGAATTAAAGTCACAGGATATAAAATCAATGTACAATTGGTTGCATTCTATATAACAATAATGAAGCAGCAAAAAGAGAAATCAGGGAATCAACTCCATTTACAATTGCACCAAAAACCATAAGATTTCTAGGAATACACCTAACCAACAAGTTGAAAGATCTGTACACTGAAAACCATAGAAAACTTATTAATGGAATTGAAGAAGACACAAAAAATGGAAAAACATTCCATGCTCATGGATTAGAAGAATATTGTTAAAATATCTATACTACCCAAAGCAATCTACACATTCAAAGCAATTCCTATCAAAATACCACCAGCATTCTTCACAGAGCTAGAAAAATCAATTCTAAAATGAGTATGGAAATAGAAAAGACCCCAAATAGCCCATTTTTCACAGGGCCAGAACAAACAATCCCAAAATTTGCATGGAACCACAAAAGACCTGAATAGCCAAAGCAATCCTGAAAAAGCAAAACAAAGCAGGAGAGTTAAGATGGCAAAGGAGTAAGGAGACATTAAGCTTGTCCCTTGAACACAGCCTGATAGTTATCATATCATTCTAAACACCCAAGAAATCAATCCAAGCTCTGAGACAACAAAACCCATAAGTCTACAAGTAGAAACACCACCACCTTCTGAAAGGTAGGAGGTGTGAATAGTTGACTTGGGAAAGACATAGCTGTGAGCACGGTGGCAGGTAGGGAACCTACTCATGGAGTCTACTGCAAAATATTATACACAGAAGAGCACAAAATCTGAGCTTGTAGAAGTCCACTATAGTGGGGGATGTGTCTAGATTAAAAGTGCTCAGGTGGCAAAGTGGGGCACAATCCCAGGAGTGACAGCATACTCTAAGGATCACCTGGATCACAAGAAGGATGGGTGGTGCCAATGTACTGTGCTGTTTCTATGCATAGGAGAGGGGAATTTGCCTGAGGACAGCAAGCATGGGTGCCAGCTTTCTGCTCTGTTTTTTTTTTCTTAATTTCTTTATTTAAATTCAAGTCAGTTAACATACAGTGTAGTATTGGTTTCAGGAGTAAAGCCCAGTGATTCATTACTTTCATATAACACTCATCTCAACAACTTCCCTTCTTAATGTTTATCACCCATTTAGACCATCCACTCCACCCACCTCCTTTCCAGAACCCCTCAGTTTGCTCTCTGTCTTTAATATTCTCTTATTGTTAGCCTCCCTCTCTGTTTTTATCTTGTTTTTCCTTCCCTTTATACGTTTATGTGTTGTGTTTCTTAAATTCCACACAAGTGAAATAATATGATATTACTGTTCTCTGTCTTATTGCACTTAGCATGATACACTCTAGTACCATCCACATTGCTGCAAATGGCAAGATTTCACTATTTTTGATCACTGAGTAGTATTCTATTGTATGTATATACCACTTCTTTATCCATTCATCAGCCAAATGGACATTTGGGCTCTTTCCATAATTTGACTATTGTTGATAGCACTGCAAAAACACATTGGGGGGGTACATATACCACTTAGAATCAGCATTTTTGTAACTGGATAAATACCTAGTAGTGCAATTGTTGGGTCATAGGGTAGCTCTATTTTTAATATTTTGAGGAACCTTCATACTGTTTTCCAGAGTGGCTGCAAAAGTTTGCATTCCCACCAACAGTGTTTCCCTTTCTCCACATCCTGGATTGATGTTTTGTTTCCTGAGTTTATTTTTGCCATTGTGACAGGTGTAAGGTGTATCTCATTATGGTTTTGATTTATATATTTCTGATGTTGGGTGATGTTGAGAATCTTTTCATGTGTATGTTAGCCATCTGATCGTCTTCTTTGGAAAAATATCCATTCATGTATTCTGCCCATTTCTTCACTGAATTTTTTTTGTTTTTTGGGTGTTGAGTTTGATAAGTTCTTTATAGATTTTAGATGCTAAACCCTTTCTCAGATATTCCATTTACAAATATCTTATCCCAATATATCAGTTGCCTTTTAGGTTTGTTGACTGTCTCCTTCACTGTGCATAAGCTTTTTATGTTGGTGATATCCCAATAGTTCATTTTTGCTTTTATTTTGCTCGCCTCTGGAGACATGTCTAGTAAGAAGTTCCTGCAGCCAAGATCAAAGGTGTTGCTTCCTGTTTTCTCCTGTAGCATTTTGATGGTTTCCAGTCTCACATTTAGGTCATTCATCCATTTTGAATTTATTTTTGTGTGTGGTGTAAAAAAAAATAGTCCAATTTCATTCTTCTGCAGTCACTGTCCAGTTTTCCCAGCACCGCTTGCTGAAAAGACTGTCTTTTTTTCCATTGGGTAACCTTTCCTGCTTTGTTGAAGATTAGTAGGTCATACATTTGTGTGTCAATTTCTGGTTTCTCTATTCTGTTCCATTGATCTATGTGTCTGTTTTTTGTGCCAGTACCATACTGTCTTGATGATTACAGCTTTGTAATACAGCTTGAAATCCAGAATTTTGATGCCTCCAGCTTTTGTTTTATTTTTCAGCATTACTTTGGCTATTTGGAGTCTTCTGTGGTTCTGTAAAAATTTTAAGATTGTTCTAACTGTGTGAAGAATGCTGGTGTTATTTTGATAGGAATTACATTTAATATGTAGATTGTTTGGGGCAGTATAGACATTTTAATAATATTTATTCTTCCACTTCATGAGCATGGAATGTTTTCCCACTTCTTTGTGTCTGCTTCAATTTCTTTCATAAGCTTTCTATAGTTTTCAGTGTACAGATCTTTTACCTCTTTGTTTAGGGTCATTCCTATGTATCTTAGGGCTTTGGTATAACTGGAAAGGGTATTGATTCCTTGATTCCTCTCTCTGCTGCTTCATTGTTGGTGTATAGAAATGACACTAATTTCTGTACATTGATTTTTATATCCTGCAACTTTTCTCAATTCATGTATTATTTCTAAAAGTTTTTTTTTGGTGGAGTATCAAGTTTTCCACATAGATTATCATGTCATCTGTGAAGAGTGAAATTTTGACTTCTTTGCCAATTTGTATGCCTTTTATTTCTTTTTGTTCTCTCATTGCTTAGGCTAGGAATTCCAGTACTATGTTGAACAACAGTGGTGAGAGTGGATATCCCTGTTGTGTTTCTGAATTTAGGAGAAAACCTCTCAGTTTTTCCCCATTGAGGATGATATTAGCTGTGGGTCTTTCATATATGGCTTTCATGATGTTGAGGTATGTTCCCTCTATCCTTACTTTCTAGAGGGTTTTTATGAAGTAAGGATGCTCTATTTTGTCAAAATTTTTTTCTGCATCTATTGAAAAGATCATATGGTTCTTACCCTTTTTTTAAATTAATGTGGTATATTGTAAATATTGATCCAGCCCTGCAGCCTAAGAATAAATCCCACTTGATCATGTTGAATAATTCTTTTAATGTACTATGAATTCTATTTACTAGTATCTTGTTGAGAATTTTTGCATCCAGATTCATCAGGAAAATGGGCCTGTAATTGTCCTTTGTAGTGGGTTGTCTGGTTTTGGAATCAAGGTAATTCCGGCTTCATAGAATGAGTTTTAAAGTTTTCCTTCTATTTTTTGGAATAGTTTGAAAAGACCAGTATTAACTCTTTTTTGAATGTCTGGTAGAATTCCTCTGGGAAGCCATGTGGCCCAGGACTTTTATGTTTTGGAATATTTTTGTAACTGATTCAATTTCTTTGCTCGTTATGGGTCCGTTAAAATTTTCCTATATCTTCCTGTTTGAGTTTTAGCAGTGAGTGTCTAGGAATTTGTCCATTTATTTCAGATTTTCTAGTTTGTTGCATATAATTTTTAATAGTATTTACTTATAATTGTTTGTATTTCTGTGGTTGGTTGTGATCTTTCCTCTTTCATTTGTGATTTTACCTATTTGTGTCCTCTCTCTTTTCTTTTTAAGAAGTCTGGTTAGGGGTTTATCATTTGTGTAATTCTTTCAAAAAAAAAAGCTCTTAGTTTCATTTATCCGTTCTAGTATTATTTGTTTTTTGTTTTTGTTGTTGTTGTTGTTACTATATCATTTATTTCTGCTCTAATCCTTATTATTTCCCTTATTCTGTTGGATTTGGGCTTTATCTGCTACTCTTTTTCTGGCTGCCATAGGTGTAAGGTTGGGTTGTGTATTGGGGATCTTTCTTGCTTCTTGAGATAGTCCTAAATTGTAGTGTATTTTTCCTCTTAGGACTGTCTTTGCTGCATATCAATGTTTGGACAGTCATGTTTTCATTTTCTTTGGCTTCCATGTATTTTATTTTATTACTTCTTTAATTTCCTGGTTAACCCCATTCATTCTTTAGTAGGATGCTCGTTAGTCCCCATGTATTTGAGGGCTTTCCAAATGTTTTCTTGTGGTTGATTTCAGGTTTCATAGCTTTGTGAGGTGAAACTATGCATGGTATGATCTCAATCTTTTTGTACCACTTGAGGGTTGATTTGTGACCTTGTATGTGATCTATTCTGTAGAATGTTCCATGTGCGCTCAAGAAGAATGTGTATTCTGCAACTTTAGGATAAAATGTTCTGAATATATCTGTTAAGCCATTTGGTCCAGTGTGTCGTTCAAAGCCATTATTTCTTTGTTGATTTTCAGCCTATACTATGTGCCAATTACTGTAAGTGGGGTATTAATTCCCCTACTGTTTGGGTATAATTATCAGTGAGTTGCTTTATATTATTAGTTGATTTATATATTTGGGTGTTTCAAGTTGGGGGCATAAATATTTGCAATTGTTAGATCTTCTTGATGGATAGGACCCATTAATTATGATACAATTCCCTTCTTCACCTCTTGTTAAAGGTTTTGTTTTAAAATTTAGTTTGTTATAAGTATGGCTACTACAGCTTTCTTTTGACCTACATTAGCATGATAGATGGTACTTCATCCCCTCGCTTTCAGTCTGCAGGTGTCTTTAGGTGTAAAGTCAGTGTCATGTAGGCAGCATACAGATAGACCTCGTTTTTATAATCCATTTTTATACCCTGTACTTCTTTGATTCCAACATTTAGTCCATTTACATTCAGAGTGATTATTGAAAGATATGAATTTAGTGCCTTTATGTTATCTGTAGATTTGGTGTTTCTAAAGATGTTATCTAGTCCTTTGAAGTCTTTGCTACTTTGGTCTTATTTTTATTCTCCACTCAGAGAGTCCCTCTTAAACGTTCTTGTAGGGCTGGTTTAGTGGTCATGAATTCCTTTAGCTTTTGTTTGTCTGGGAAAGTCTTTATCTCTCCTTCTATTATTAACGACAGACTTGTTGGATAAAGGTTTATTGACTACAAAAATTTCTTATTCATCACATTGAATATTTCTTGCCACTCATTTCTAGCCAGCCAGGTTTCAGTGGACAGGACTGCTACTACCTTATGTGTCTACCCTTGTATGTTAAGGACATTTTGTACCTAGCTGCTTTCAGAATTCTCTCTTTATCCTTGTATTTTGCAAGTTTTGTTATGATAGTTCATATTGTTAACCTGTATTTGTTGATTTTGAATGGAGTTCCTGTGCCTTTTGGACTTGGATGCCTGTTTTCTTCCCCAGATTAGGGAAGTTCTCAGCTATAATTCATTCAAATAAAATTTCTTCCCCTTTTTCTCACTCTTCTGGGACACCTATGATATGGATATTATTCTGTTTCATGGAATCAGTTCTCTAAGTCTCCCCTTGTGATCTATTAATATCCTTTCCATCTTTTTTTTAACTTCATAATTTTCCATAATTGTATCTACTATTTCACCTGTCCTCTTCTTGGCTTCTTCCATCCGAACTGTCACTTTTTCTAGTTTATTTTGGATTTCAGTTATAGCATTTTAAAATTCATCCTGATGAGTTCTTAGGTCTTTGATCTCTAGTGTCTTCTAAGGGTTTCTCAAGTTTCTTCTAGGCTTTTGTCAAGCCCACCTACTAGTTTTATGACTGTTATTCTAAATTTTTGTTCAGATATATTCATCATATTTGTTTTGAGCAAGTCCCTGGCCATGATTTCTTCGTGGCCTTTCTTTGGGGAGAATTCCTCTATCTGGTAATTTTGGCTAAGTTTCTGTCTTTTGCTTGTTATGCTTCCTGAACCTGAGAGTACTACTATATTAAAAAGGTTCATACTCTCTCCAGGGCCTGGCACTCCAGGAAGTGTTTCTGGTATATGTTGTGTGTTGTCTGCTCTTGCGTTTTGGCTGCTCTTTCCCACTGACCAGTCCTCTGCAGAAGTCCTCTTTGCTTGTTGGCAGTGGAGTGTTTGGACCTTTAACTAAGTGTGGTTTGGTTTATTTGTTGAAGTAACCCTGGAAAAAAGGGGGGGAGTCTTATCTCTCCCCAAAAGAGAAAAGGATAGGGAAGAACAACAAAAAACACAGAGAATCAAAAACTTCTAAGGTTGTTTCCAAATAAATAGAAAGGAAAATAGAGAACAGCAGAAGAAAATAAGAGAGAAAAAGAATAAAAAAGCCAATCCAAAAACAAAATATAAAGGGAAATTAAAAAAATAACTATTAACCTGATTTAAAAAGAAAAAAATAAAGAGGAAAAAAAGAAAAAAAGATTCCTTTGGTGCCTGGGGTGTGGTTGCTGGTCTGGTCTGGAGGAGAGGCTGGTTGCATTGGCTCATGGTCAGTCTTGTGCCAGTTGATAAATAGTGTCAGGCATGGAGGGGCAGAGTTTGGTGTAAACAGGTCTCACCTCTAAGGTTGAGGTGAGGTCTCACCTCACCACTTTGTTCCTCTCTGAAATTCCATCATGTTGGTCTTGGGGGAAAATTGTGCCATCCCAATCTTTCATCCCTGAACTGGGTATCTCAACACCTGCTGTTCAGATGGCCCTCATAGAATAGCAAGTTAAGAAGCTCACCCTGTGCCAAAACGCTCTTGCATTTTTTTCTTTGGTGCATGGCTAGGATTCGTAACCCAAAGGTGTAAATGACCTGGCACCATGTGGATCCACTCTTCTCCTCCAGAGTAAAGCTTCTTCACCCTACTGATGAAAGGCCTTTGGCTGACACCTTCAGGGCCTTTTGTCCTTGAAGAGGCAATAAACCCTCTTTCAAATTATCTCCAAGAAAGGCACTGTTCTCTCCCAGTGAACCCCAGAGATCATTACAGCACATTATGCACTCCAGGGCCAGTGCCCTTCTACTCATTAGCATGTGCCACATCTCTGCTCTGGAGAACGTTGTACACTTTCAAAACCTCAGAGTTTGATATCCAAAAGCTGTTTACAAAAAAGAACCATGACACCCAGTTCTTCTCATTCCCCATTCCATGGTCTAGAGAAGTTTTCCTCTTGTGCAAACTTGATACTGCACTATCTCATCCCCTTTCTCTTTCTCTCCCTTTTGCCTCTCCATGTTAATGGCTCCCTCCCTCTGCATCTCTGCCACTTTTCTCTCCCCTAGTTCACATTCACAAACATTGCACCTGCCAAGCTGTCTCCCTCCACCTGTGAGAATCCTTATGTCACTCTGCAGACCAATTTCCTGGGTGTTCCAAATAATCTGACCTCAATCCAGCTGTTTTTGCGGGAAGAGGAAAGCCCAGGGTCCCTCTACTTCTCCACCATCTTTACTCCTCCCCTTTCTGCTCTGTTTTTGACATAAAGTCTAAACTGCTGCATGGTTGTGTAACCATGACCCTTGAATGGGCTGAAAAAGCACAGAAAGACCGTTGCCCAGAGGAACAGCAAGTGTCTGTGCCACAGGATTCCCTAAATTTTGGAGTTTTAAAATTAGCCACATGCCTGAGATAAAAAAAAAAAAAAAAACTGAGACACTGGCAGGGTGAATGCAAGGTTCTGACAGAAACCAGGGACACAATAGGAATAATTGATTGCTCTTCTGTGAAGGTTACCTGAATAGTATGACATGACCTTTCAGCTCTGGGGCTAGAGAGTGGGGTTCCACAATATTTATCCCACCCATCAGCACTGAAAGTCATCAGAGAGCAAAACAGCATCACCTCGTGGATGCCAGCGCCACCTATACCAAGCTCCCTGGGCCCTGGAGGTGCATTTCCATTGAAATAAGTCAGCTTGAGAATCAACACATCAGGCCCCTCCTCCAGAAGACAAGTACAAACAACTCACTTGCATCAAGTCTACTGATCATAGAATGCTACAAAGCTTCACCTTGAGGGGAAATAGGATCTAGCTTCCTGTTTATTTTATTCTTTATTTATTATTAATGTTTTTCATTCATTTTCTGATTTTTAATTCGCTTTTTAAATTATTATTATTGTTTTTATATATTATGTTTTTACTTTTTGATTATTTTTACTTTATTATATTTTTATTTGGAGATCTATATTTTTTTTATTTAATACATATTTTAATGTTAATTTATTTTAAGAGAGAGTGCTAGTGGGGGCGGGTTAGAGAGAGAAGGAGAGAATCCCAAGCAGGTTCCATGCTGTCAGCATCAAGCCCAATATGGGGCTCAAACTCTAACTCTGAGATCATGACATGCACTGAAATCAAGAGTCAGATGTTTAACCAACTGATTCACCCAGGCACCCCAAGTATGTAGATTCTTTTAACAAGAAGACCAAAATACACCCAGGATCTAGATTTTTTGCTTTTACTTCTTTTTTTTTTTTTTTTGCGTTTTTAAAATTGTTTTCTTTCTTTCTTGTTTTCTATTCTGGACAAAATTACAAGACAGAAATTCACTACAAAAGAAAGAACAGGAAGTGAAACTCATGGCCAGGGATTTAATCAGTAAAGATACAAGTAAGGTGTCTAAACTAGAATTTAAAACAATGATTATAAGGATACTAGCTGGGCTTGAAAAAAGCATAGAAGACAATACAGAATCCCTTTCTGTAGAGATAAAGAATTAAAATCTAGTCAAGGCAAAATTAAAAATCTAATAATTGAGATGCCAACCCAAATTAAGACCACAAAAATGAGGATGGATGAGGCAGAGGAGCAAATTAGCAATATAGAAGATAAAATTATGGAAAATAATGAAGCTTTAAAAAAAGAAGGGTGAGGAGCAAAGATGGCAGAAGAGCATGGAAGTTTTTTTATGTCTCACGTCCATGAAATATAGCCAGATCAACACTAAACCATCCTGCACACCTTGAAAACTGATTTGAGGATTAACACAACAATCTGTACAACCTGAACCACAGAATTCAGAAGATACATAGTGGAGAGAGGTGAACTGGGGGAGAGAGAAGCTGTGGAGGGCAGGGAGCTGTTTTTGCCTGCAGAGAGAGGACGGAGATGGGGGGGGGATATGGGAAAAAGCAGCTGAAGAGAAAGTGGAAAAGTGGAAACAGCCGCAGGGACTGAACTAAAAAGGGTGAAAGGATAAATGAAGGGTTTAAATTCCATTAAGACTCTATAAACAGGGGAGAGCAGAGTCTGAAACTCCACAGCTCAATACCTGGTGGTGTTCTGGCGACAAGGGCAAATCCCGAGGAGCAGAGTGAAGTCCGTGGGTGTTCAGGCCACACAGGGAAAGGCAGTTCCCCTGCTTTGAGGACATCTGGTGGAGGCTGTGGGACTCCCCCAAAGGCAAAAGCCCCAGTGGACCGGGGAGAACAACCGCTTTCACTGGTGCTGGAACAAGGTCATTGGAGGTGAAGCCTGATGCCATATGCTTGTTGTGGTTTGCCATGATCCCTGAGACGTCTGCTGCTTCACAATTGCGCGAACTTTTTCTGGAGTGGCCTGGCACCCACCTGCCATCTCTGGGCATCGGCAGCAACACAGTCCCACAAACATTTCTGGGTGTGGCCAGCACCTGGCCATTGCTTACTGGGATCCTCCCACAGAGGGGCAGAGCAAGTCACAGCCACAATCCCTCAGAAGTATGGGGTCAGAAAACAGTCACATCTGAGATAAAACTCAGGAGGGAGGTGCTGCCTGGGGCTTGGTCATAGTGGAAAAGCAGGGAGTGGATGGAAGCTGAAGACAAAGTACGGATGCGTGATTGCTGATCAGGGAGAACAGAGCTCCAATACTAGAGACTGGGTAGCTGGGTGACATTTTCACCACTCCCACACATGCACATACACACCTACAAACAGCAGAACAATCCACCCAAGGAAGCTGAGCAGTACCATCTAGTGGAGAATGGAGACACTACATTAAGCCCCACCGAACTGGGTCAACATCGCCCTTCAGGAACACAAGTCTTTCCGCCTGCTTAGTTTACTAACTACAAAGAGCTTCCTAGTTTGACTTCTAGGGGAAAACAAAGTAATTTCAATCGTATTTCAGTCTGTTCATTGAACCATGTATTCAATTTTCCTTTTTTTCTCTTCATTTCATTTATTTTTCTTGAAGACAGAAAGAGAAAAATTATTTTTATATTCAATTTTTATTAAATTTTTTCTTTAATATTTTTCTACTATATTTTTTACTTTTGTGTAATTTTTTCCAAATTCGATTTTACTTCCATCATTTCATTTTATTTTATTCCAATGTGTTCATTGTTTCAAATTTTCAAACAATTCCCTTTTTCTTTGTCCTTTTTTTCCTTTAATCTATCAAGCCCCTTTCAACACCCAGACCAACACACATATAGGATCTAGCATCATTTATTTAATTGTGTGTGTGTGTGTGTTGTTTTTAAATTTTAAATTTTAATTTTTTATCTTAATTTTTTAATGTTCTTACCTCATTAATTCCTTTACTCCCTTCAAAATGATGAAACAAAGTAATTCACCCCAAAAGAAAGAGAAGGAACAAATGACAGCCAAGGACTTAACAAAACACATATAATCAAGATGTCTGAACCAGAATTTAGAATAACAATAATAAAAATACTAGCTGGAGTTGAAAATAGACTAGATTCCCCTTCTGGGGAGATAAAAGAAGTAAAAGTTAGGATGAAATGAAAAATGCTATAACTGAGCTGCAATTTCGAATGGATGCCATGGCGGCAAGAATGGATGAGGCAGAGTAGAGAATCAGCGATATAGAGGACAAACTTATGGAGAATATTGAAGAAGAAAAAATGAGGAAGACTAAGGGAAAAGAGCACAATTTAAGAATTAGAGAAATCAGTGACTCATAAAAAGGAAAAATATCAAAATCATAGGGGTCCCAGGGGATGAAGAGAGAGAAAAAGGGGTAGAAACATTATGTCAGCAAATCATAGTGGAAAAGTTTCTTAACTGAGGAAAGACACAGACATCAAAATCCAGGAAGGACACAGGACTCCAAACAGATTCAACAAAACCCGACCATCAACAAGGCGTATCATAGTCAAATTCACAAAATACTCATGCAAGGAAAGAATCATGAAAGGAGCAATGGGGAAAAAAAAAGTCCGTAAAGTACAAAGGAAGACAGATCAGGTTTGTAGAAGACTTACCCACAGAAACTTGGCAGGCCAGAAAGGAGTGGCAGGATATATTCAATGTGATAAATCAGAAAAATATGCAGCCAGGAATTCTTTATCCAGCAAAGCTGTCATTCAAAATAGAAGGAGAGATAAAAAGTTTCTCAGACAAACAAAAATTTAAAAACTTTGTTACCACTGAAGCAGCCCTGCAAGAAATGATAAGGGGGACTCTCTGCGGGGAAAAAAGATGAAAAAAACAAACAAACAAACAAATAAATACCAAAAGCAACAAAGACTAGAAAGGACCAAAAAATACCACCAAAAATCCCAACTCTACAAGAAACATAATGGCAATAAATTCATATATCTCAGTACTCACTCTAAACGTCAATGGACTCAATGCTCCAATCAAAAGACATACAGTAAGAGAATTGATAAAAATACAAGATCTATTGATATGCTGTTTACAAGAGACCCACTTTAGATCTAAAGACACCTTCAGATTGAAAGTAAGTAGATGGAGAACTATCTATCATTCTAATGGTCAACAAAAGAAGGCTGGAGTAGCCATACTTATATCAGACAATCTAGACTTTAAAATAAAGAATGTATCAAGAGATAAAGCATGGCATTATATCATAATTAATGGACCTAAACACCAAGAAGACCTAACAATTGTAAACATTTATGCACCAAATGTGAGAGCACCCAAATATATAAATCAATTAATCACAAACATAAAGAAACTCATTGATAGTAATACCATAACACTAGGGGCCTTCAACACCCCACTCACAGCAATGGAAAGATCATACAATCAAAAAATCAACAAGGAAACAATGGTTTTGAATGACACACTGGACCAGATGGACATAACAGATATATTCAGAACATTTCATCCTAACGCAGTGGAATATACATTCTTCTCCAGTGCACATGGAACGTTCTCCAGAACAGAACACATACTGGGACACGAATCAGCCTTCAAAAAGTACAAAAAGATCATACCTTGCATATTTACAGACCACAACACTATGAAACTTGAAATCAACCATAAGAAAAAATTTGGAAAGATAAATACTTGGAGACGAAAGAACATCCTACTGAAAAATGAATGGGCTAACCGAGAAGTTAAAGACGAAATTAAAAAGTACATGGAAGCCAATGAAATTGATAACACCACAACCCAAAACCTCTGGGACACAACAAAGGTGGTCATAAGAGGGAAGTATATAGCAATCCAGGCCATCCCAAAGAAGGACGAAAGGTGTCAGACACACAACCTAAACTTACATATTAAAGAACTGGAAAAAGAACAGCAAATAAAACCCAAAACCAACAGAAGTCGGGAAATATAAAGTTAGAGCAGAAATTAATGCTATCGAAACCAAAAAAAAAAAAAAAAAAAAAAAAAAAAAAAACAAAAAACAAACAAACAGAACAGATCAATGAAACTAGAAGCTGATTCTTTGAAAGAATTAACAAAATTCATAAACCACTAGCCAGTTTGATCAAAAATAAAAAGGAAAGGACCCAAGAATGAAATAGGAGAGATTGCAATCAACAAAGCAGATATGAAAACAGTAATGAGATAATATTATGAGCAATTATATGCCAATAAAATGGGAAATCTAGAAGAAATGGACAAATTCCTAGAAACATAAACTACCAAAACTAAAACAGGAAGAAAAAAAAATTTTAACAGATGCATAATCAGTAAGGAAATCAAATTAGTAATCAAAAATCTCCCAAAAAACAAGAGTCCAAGGCCAGGTGGCTCTGAGAGGAATTCTACCAAACATTCAATGAAGAGTTAACACCTGTTCTCTTGAAGCTGTTCGAAAAAATAGAAATGGAAGGAAAACTTCCAAATTCTTTCTATTTAGCCAACATTACCTTGATTCCAAAACCAGACAAGGACCCCACTAAAAAGGAGATCTATAGACCAATTTCCCTGATGAACATGGATGCAAAAATCCTGAACAACATATTAGCTGACCAGATCCAGCAATACATTAAAAAAAATTATCCACCACGACCAAGTGGGATTTATACCTGGGATGCAGGGCTGGTTCAATATCCACAAAGCAATCAATGTGATTCATCACATCAGTAAAAGAAATGAGAAGAACCATATGATACTCTCAATAGACGCAGAAAAGGCATTTGATAAAATACAAAATCCTTTCTTGATAAAAACCCTCAGGAAAGTACGGATAGAAGGATCATACCTAAAGATCATAAAAGCCATAAATGAAAGACCCAATGCTAATATCATTCTCAATGGCGAAAAACTGAGAGCTTTTCCCCTAAGGTTAGGAACAAGACAGGGATGTCCACTGTCGCCACTGTTATTAAACATAGTATTTGAAGTCCTAGGCTCTGCAATCAGACAACAAAAGGAATAAAACTCATTCAAATAGGCCAGGAGGTGGTCAAATTTTCACTCTTCACAGACGACATGATACTCTATATGGAAAACCCAAAAGATTCCATGAAAAAGCTGCTGGACCTGATTCATGAATTCAGCAAAGTTACAGGATATAAAATAAATGCACAGAAATCTGTTTCATTCCTGTACACAAACAATAAAGCAACAGAAAGAGAAATTAATGAATCAATCCCATTTACAATGGCACAAAAAAACATAAAATACCTAGGAATAAATTTAACCAAAGAGGTGAAAAATCTATATGCTGGAATCTATAGAAAGCTTATGAAAGAAATTGAAGAAGACAGCAAAAAATGGAAAAAGATTCCACGCTCCTGGATAGGGAGAACAAATGTTGTTAAAATGTTGATACTACCCAAAGCAATCTACATATTCAATGCAATCCCTATTAAAATAACACCAGCATTCTTCACAGAGATAGAACAAATAGTTCTAAAATTTGTATGGAACCAGAAAAGACCCCAAATGGCCAAAGCAATCTTGAAAAAGAAAACCAAAGCAGGAGGCATCACAATCCCAGACTTCGAGCTATACTACAAAGCTGTAATCATGAAGACAATATGGTCCTGGCACAAGAACAGACACTCAGATCAGTGGAACAGAATAGAGAACCCAGAAATAGACCCACAAATGTGTAGCCAACTAAACTTTGACAAAGCAGGAAAGAATATTCAGTGGAGTAAAGACAGTCTCTTCACAAAGTGATTCTGGAAAAACTGGACAGCGACATGCAGAAGAATGAGCCTGGACCACTTTCTTACACCATACAGAAAAATAAACTCAAAATGGATGAAAGACCTCAATGTAAGACAAGACGCCATCAAAATCCTCGAGGAAAGCAGGCAAAAACCTCTTTGATCTTGGCCGCAGCAACTTCTTACTCAACACGTCTCTGGAGGCAAGGGAAACAAAAGCAAAAATGAACTACTGGGACCTCATCAAAAAACAAAAAACAAACAAAAAACCCACTTCTGCACAGCAAAAGAAACAATCAGCAAAACTCAAAGGTAACCGACGGAATGGGAAAAGATATTTGCAAATGACATATCAGATAAAGGGTTAGCATTAAAATATCTATAAAGAACTTATCAAACTCAACACCCAAAAAGCAAATAATCCAGTGAAGAAAGAGGCAGAAGCCATGAATAGACACCTCTCCAAAGAAGACATCCAGATGGCCAACCGACACATTAAAAAATGCTCAACATCATTAATTATCAGGGACATACAAATTGAAACCACAATGAGATACCACCTCACACCTGTCATAAAGGCTAACACTAACAACTCAGGCAACAACACATGTTGGCGAGGATGTGGAGAAAGAGGATCTCTTTTGCATTGTTGGTGGGAATGCAAGCTGGTGCAACCACTCTGGAAAACAGTATGTAGGTTCCTGAAAAAAATTAAAAATAGACCTACCCTATGACCCATCAATTGCATTACTAAGGACTTACCCAAGGGATACAAGCATGCTGTTTCGAAGGGGCATATGCACCCCAATGTTTATAGCAGCACTATCAATAGCCAAAGTATGGAAAGAACTCAAATGTCCATCAATGGATGAATGGATAAAGAGGATGTGGTATATATATGTATATATACAATGGAGTATTATTTGGCAATGAAAAAGAATGAAATCTTGCCATTTGCAACTATGTGGATGGAGCTAGAGGATATTATGCTAAGTGAAATTAGTCAGAGTCTTTCACTCATATGAGGACTTTAAGACACAGAACATATGAACACAAGGGAATGGAAGCAAAAATAATATAAAAACAGGGAGGGGGACAAAACAAAGGAGACTCTTAAATATTGGGAACAAACAGAGGGTTACTGGAGGGATTTTGGGAGGGGAGATGGGCTAAATGGGTAAGCAGCATTGAGGAACCTATCTCTGAAATCATTGTTGAACTATATGCTAACTAACTTGGATGTAAATTAAAAAAATAAAATAATAAAAAAAAGAAAAAAGAGGGAAACAAAGATTAAGGATTATGAGGGGAGACTTATGGAACTCAGTGAATTATTAAAACATAATAGCATTCATGTCATAGGAGTCTCAGAAGATGAAGAGATAAAAAATGGGCAGAACGTTTATGTGAGCAAATCAAAGCCAAAAACTTCCCCATTCTGATGAAGGACACAGACGTCAAAATCCAAGACACACAAAGAATTCTCAATGAATTCAACAAAAACTGGTCATCACCAAGACATATCATAGTCAAATTCACAAAATACACAGACAAGGAAAGAATCATGAGCAAGGAAAATCAAGGAAAAAAGTTTTTAACCTACAAGGGATGACAGATCAGGTTCTCAGATCTGTCCACAGAAACTTCGCAGGCTAGAAAAGAGAGGCAAGATATATTCAACATGCTGAATGGAAAAAAAGTATGTAGCTGAGAACTCTCTCCAGCAAGGCTGTAATTCAAAATAGGAGAGATAAAGTGTTTCCAAGACAAACAAAAAGTAAAGGAGTTCATGAACACTAAACCAGCCAAGCAAGGAATTTTAAGGACTCTTTGAGTGCAGAAAAAAAGACCAAAAGCAACAAGCTACAAAGGACCAGATAGCATCAATAGAAACACCAACTCTACAGGTAACACAATGGCACTAAATTGATATTTTTCAATAATAATTCTAAATGTAAATGGACTAAATGCTCCAATCAAAAGACAAAGGGATCAGGGGAGGAGCCAAGATGGCTGAACAGCATGGAAGATTTTTGTGTGTCTCACGACCATGAAATACAGCCAGACCAACACTAAACCATCCTACACACCTAGAAAACTGATTGGAGGATTAACACAACAATCTGCACAACCGGAAACACAGAATTCAGCAGGTACGCAGTGCAGGGAGCTGAACTTGGGGAGCAAGAAGCTGCCAAAGGTAGTGAACTCCTTTTGCGGGCGGAGAGAGGACAGAGACTGGGGAGGAGGTAGCATATGGGAAAAGCACCCCTCCCCAAAATCAACTCGAGAGAAAGTGGACAATTGGAAACAGCCACAGGGACTAAACTACAAAGGGAGAAAGGAGAAAGGAGAGGGTTTAAATTCCATTAAGACTGTAAACAAGGGGAGCACAAAGGCTGCACCTCCACAGCTCGATACCTGGCGGTGTTCTGGCGGGAAAGGTGAATCCCCAGGAACAGAGTGGGGTCTGGGAGGTTCTCAGGCCACACAGGGAAAAGTGTTTCCACTGCTGGAAAGACATTTGATAGAGAATGTTGAAGCCACCTGTCCCAGCAGACCCCAGAAGGCAGCCACATTCGCTGGTGCTGGGGCAAGTTCTTTGAGGGTGAAGCCTGGTGCCAGATGTGTGTTGTGATTTTCCATAATCCCTGAAATGCTGCTGCTACACTGTCTTGCCAACTTTTTTGGGGGTGGGCTGGCACCTGGCCGCAGTCTTGGGGCACCAGCAACAGCAGGGTCTAGTGGGTGTTCCTGGGTGCAGCTGACATTCAACCATTCCTCATTCAGCCATTGCTTGGTGAGACCCTCCAACAGAAGGGTAGAACAAGTCAAAGCCACAGTCCTTCAGAAGTAAGAGGCTGGGGAAAACAGCCGCATCTGAGACAGAACTTGGGAGAGAGGTACTGCCTGGGGCCTGGTCATGGAGAGTGAATAAGTGGGGAGTGAATGAGAGCTGAAGACAGAGGACTGGAGCTCGATTGTTGATCCAGGAGAACAGACTGGGTTGCTGGGTGGTGCCATTTTCATTGCTTCCACGCATGTGCATAGGCACCTACAAGGACTGCAACAATCCACCCCAGTAGGATAGCAGCGCCATCTAGTGCAGAGCAGAACTGTTACACTGAGCCCTGCCCAACTGGGCCAACTTCACTCTTCCAGAACACAAGCCTCACCGCCGGCTTAATTTATGGACTATAAAGAGCTACATAGACTGACCTCTAGGGGAAAACGAAGCAATTTCAGTCCTACTTCAATCTGTTACCAGGTTCACCTATTCAATATTTTTTTCTTTTTTTGTGTTTTGATTTTTTCTTTTTCTATTTACATTTCTTTTCTTTTTCTTGAATACAGAAAGAGAAAAAATTCATTATTATTTTCAATTTTTATTAAAAATATCTGTCTTTAATTTTTATTACTATAGTTTTTACTTTTGTATAAATTTTTTCAAGTTCTACTTTACTTCCATCATTTTATTTTAGTCTACTTCAGTGTACTCACCTTTTCAAATTTTCAATTTCTTTTTTCTTTTTTTCTCTTTTTCATTTCTTTTCTTTTTCTTGAATGGAGAAAGAGAAAAACTTCATTTGTACTTTCAATTTCTTTCATAATATTTTTATTATTACATTTTTTTAATTTTTTTAACGTTTATTTATTTCTGAGACAGAGAGAGACAGCATGAATGGGGGAGGGTCAGAGAGAGAGAGACACAGAATCTGAAACAGGCTCCAGGCTCCAAGCTGTCAGCACAGAGCCCGACGTAGGGCTTGAACTCACGGACTGCGAAATCATGACCTGAGCTTAAGTCGGCCACTTAACCGTCTGAGCCACCCAGGCGCCCCTACATTTTTGATTTTATGTAATTTTTTTTAATTCCATCTTACTCCCATCATTTTCTTTTAGTCTACTACAGTGTATTCACTTTTACAAATTTTCAAACGATTTCTTTTTTTCTTTTCTTTTTTTTAACTTTTTTTATCTTTTTCCTCTTTTTTGTTTCTTTTCTTTTTTCTTAAATACAGAAAATGAAAAAAATTATATTAATTTTTAATTATTATTAAAATATTTTTAATTTTTTATACTATATTCTTTACTTTTGTGTATATTTTTTCAAATTCAATTTTACCCAAATCATCTCATTTTAGTCTACTTCAGTGTATTCATTTTTTCAAATTCTCAAACGATTTCATTTTTATTTCTCCCTACCCCCTTTTGTTTTTTTTTTCTTTTCTCTAATCTGTCAAACCACTTTCAACACCTAGACCAAAACACACCTAGGATCTAGCATCATCTATTCAATTTGTGTGTGTGTGTTTTTTATTTTTAATTTTAATATTATTTTTAATTTCAATTTTTTTAATTTCAATTTTTCTACCTCATTAATTCCTTTGCTCCCTTCAAAATGATAGAACGAAGGAATTCACCAAAAGAAAGAGCACGAAGAAACGACAGCCAGGGATTTAACCAACACAGACACAAGCAATATGTCTGAACCAGAATTCAGAATCATGATAATAAGAATACTAGCTGGAGTCGAAAATAGATTAGAATCCACTTCTGCAGAGATAAGAGAAGCAAAAAATAGCCAGAATGAAATTAAAAATGCTATAACTGAGCTGGAATCATGGATGGATGGATGCAGCGGCAGCAAGGATGGACGAGGCAGAACAGAGAATCAGCGATATAGAGGAAAAACTTATAGAGAATAATGAAGCAGAAAAAAGAGGGAGATTAAGGCAAAAGATCACCATTTAAGAATTAGAGAAATCAGTGACTCATTACAAGGGAACATCAGAATCATAGGGGTCCCAGAGGAGGAAGAGAGAGAAATAGGGGTAGAAGGGCTATGTGAGCAAATCATAGCAGAAAACTTTCCTAACCTGGGGAAAGACACAGACATCAAAATCTAGGAAGCACAGAGGACCCCCATTAGATTCAACAAAAACCAACCATCAACAAGGCATATCATAGTCAAATTCGCAAAATACTAAGGCAAGGATAGAATCATGAAAGCAGCAAGGTAAAAAAAAAGTCCCTAAACTACAAGGGAAGACAGAATAGGTTTGCAGCAGACCTATCCACAGAAACTTGGAAGGCCAGAAAGGAGTGGTGGGATATATTCAGTATGCTGAATCAGAAAAATATGCAGCCAAGAATTCTTTATCCAGCAAGGCTGTCATTCAAAATAGAAGGAGAGATAAAAAGTTTCCCAGACAAAAAAATTGAAGGAGTTTATGACCACTAAACTAGCCCTGCAAGAAATTTTAAGGGGGACTTTCTGAGGGGAGAAATATGAATATATATATATATATATATATATATATATATGATGCTCTACAAGCATCATAATGGCAATAAATTCATATCTTTCAGTACTCACTCTACACATCAATAGATGCAATGCTCCAATCAAAACACATAGGGTAACAGAATGGATAAGAACACAAGATCCATCTATATGCTGTTTACAAGAGACCCACGTTAGACATAAAGACACCTTCAGATAGAAAATAAGGGGATGGAGAGCCATCTATCATGCTAATGGTCAACAAAAGAAAGCCAGAGTAGCCATACTTATATCAGACAATCTAGACTTTAAAATAAAGACTGTATCAAGAGATTGAGAAGGGAATTATATCATAATCAACGGGTCTATAGACCAAGAAGACCTAACAATTATAAACATTTATGCACCAAATGTGGAAACACCCAAATATATAAATCAATTAATCACAAACATATAGAAACTCATTGAGAGTAACACCATAATAGTAGGAGACTTCAACACCCCACTCACAACAATGGACAGATCCTCTAATCAGAAAATCAACAAGGAAACAATGGCTTTGAATGACACACTGGACCAGATGGACTTCACAATTATATTCAGAACATTTCATCCTAAAGCAGCAGAATATACATTCGTCCCCAGTGCACATGGAACATTCTCCATAATAGACCATATACTTGGACACAAATCAGCCCTAAGTAAGTACAAAAAGATCGAGATCATACCGTGCATATTTTCAGATCACAATGCTATGAAACTCAAAATCAACCACAAGAAAAAAATTTGGAAAGGTAACAAATACTTGGAGACTGAAGAACATCCTACTAAAGAATGAATGGGCTAACCAAGCAGCTAAAGAGGAAATTAAAAAGTATATGGGAGTCAATTAAAATGATAACATCAGAAGCCAAAACCTCTAGGATGCAGCAAAGGTGGTCATAAGAGGTAAGTATACAGCAATCCAGGCCTTCCTAAAGAAGGAAGGAAGATCTCAGATAAACAACCTAACCTTACGCCTTAAGGAGCTGGAAAAAGAACAGCAAATAAAACCGAAAACCAACAGAAGACAGGAAATAATAAAGATTAGAGCAGAAATTAATGCTATTGAGACCAAAAAAAAAAAAAAACCCCAGTAGAACAGATCAATGAAACCAGAAGCTGGTTCTTTGAAAGAATTAACAAAATTGATAAACCACTAGCCAGTTTGGTCAAAAAGAAAAAGGAAAGGACCCAAATAAATAAAATCAAGAATGAAAGAGGAGAGATCACAACCAACACAGCAGAAATAAAAACAATAATAAGAGGATATTATGAGCAATTATATGCCAATAAAATGGGCAATCTGGAAGAAATGGACAAATTCCTAGAAACATATACACTACCAAAACTGAAACAGGAAGAAATAGAAAATTTGAACAGAACCATAACCAGTAAGGAAATCAAATTAGTAATAAAAAATTTGTCAATAAACAAGAGTCCAGAGCCAGATGGCTTTCCAGGGGAATTCTACCAAATATTTAAGGAAGAGTTTCTCTTGAAACTGTTACAAAAAATAGAAATGGAAGGAAAACTTCCAAACTCTTTCTATGAAGCCAGCATTGCCTTGACTCCAAAACCAGACAGAGACTCCACTAAAAAGGAGAAATATAGACCAATTTCCCTGATGAATATGGATGCAAAAATCCTGAACAACATATTAGGCAACCGGATCCAACAATACATTAAAAAAAAATTACCCACCACGACCAAGTGGGATTTATACCTGGGATGCAGGGCTTGTTCAATATCCACAACACAATCAATGTGATTCATCACATCAATAACAGAAAGGACGAGAACCATATGATCCTCTCAATAGATGCAGAGAAAGCATTTGACAAACTACATCATCCTTTCTTAATAAAAACCCTCAAGAAGGTACGGATAGAAGGATAATACTTCAAGATCATAAAAGCCGTATATGGACAACCCAATGCTAATATCATCCTCAAGGGCGAATTACTGAGAGCTTTCCCCCTAAGGTCAGGAACAAAACAGGGACGTCCACTCTCGCCACTGTTATTCAACATAGTATTGAAAGTCTTAGCCTCTGCAATCAGACAACACAAAGAAATAAAAGGGATCCAAATAGGCCAGGAAGAGGTCAAACTTTCACTATTCACAGATGACATGATACTCTATATGGAAAACCCAAAACATTCCACCAAAAAACTGCTAGACCTGATTCATGAATTCAACAAAGTTGCAGGATATAAAATCAATGCACAAAAAACAGTTGCATTCCTATACACCGACAATGAAGCAACAGAAAGAGAAATCAAGGAATTGATCCCATTTACAGTCACACAAAAAAACATAAAATACCTAGGAATAAATCTAACCAAAGAGATGAAAAATCTATACACTGAAAACTATAGAAAGCTTACAAAAGAAATTAAAGAAGACACCAAAAAATGGAAAAAGATTCCATGTTCCTGGATAGGAAGAAAACATGTTAAAATGTTGATATCACCCAAAGTAATCCACATATTCAATGCAATCCCTATCAAAATAACACCAGCATTCTTCACAGAGCTAGAACAAATAATCCTAAAATTTGTATGGAACAAGAAAAGACCCAGAATAGCCAAAGCAATCTTGAAAAAGAAAACCAAAGCAGGAGGCATCACAATCCCAGATTTCAAGCTATACTACAAAGCTGTAATCATCAAGATAGTATGGTACTGGCACAAGAACAGACACTCAGATCAGTGGAACAGAATACAGAACCCAGAAATGGACCCACAAACGTATGCCCAACTAATCTTTGTCAAAGCAGGAAAGAATATCCAATGGAATAAAGACAGTCTCTTCAGCAAGTGGTGCTGGGAAAACTGGACAGTGACATGCAGAAGAATGAGCCTGGACCACTTTCTTACACCATACCCAAAAATAAACTCAAAATGGATGAAAGACCTCAATGTAAGACAGGAAGCCATTAAAATCCTTGAGGAGAAAATAGGCAAAAACCTCTTGGATCTTGGACACAGCGACTTCTTACTCAACACGATGCCACAGGCAAAGGAATCAAAAGCAAAATTGAACTACTGGGACCTCATCAAAATAAAAACCTTCTGCACAGCAAAGGAAACAATCAGCAAAACTAAAAGTCAACCGACAGAATGGGAGAAGATATTTACAAATGACATATCAGATAAAGGGTTAGTATCCAAAATCTACAAAGAACTTATCAAACTCAATGCCCAAAAAACAAATAATCCAGTGAAGAAATGAGCAAAAGATATGAATAGACATTTCTCCAAGGAAGACATCCAGATGGCCAACCGACACAAGAAAAAATGCCCAACATCACTCTTCATCAGGGAAATACAAATCAAAACCACAATGAGATACCACCTGCCACCTTTCAGAATGGCTAACATTAACAACTCAGGCAACAACAGATGTTGGCGAGGATGCGGAGAAAGAGGATCTCTTTTGTATTGTTGGTGGCAATGCAGGCTGGTGCAGCCACTCTGGAAAACAGTATGGAGGTTCCTCAAAAAACTAAAAATAGAACTACCCTATGACACAGCAACTGCACTACTAGGCATTTATCCATGGGATACAGGTGTGCTGTTTCGAAGGGACAATGCACCCCCATGTTTATAGCAGCAATATCAACAATAGGCAAAGTATGGAAAGAGCCCAAATGTCCCTCGATGGATGAATGGATAAAAAAATGTGATATATATATATATATATATGTATATATATATATATATATATATATATATATATATATACATATATATACACACACACACACACACACACACACACACACAGTGGAGTATTACTCAGCAATCAAAAAGAATGAAATCTTGCCATTTGCAACTACATGGATGGAACTGGAGGGTATTATGCTAAGTCAAATTAGTCAGAGAAAGACAAAAATCATATGACTTCACTAATATGAGGACTTTAAGAGACAAAATAGGTGAACATAAGGGAAGGGAAACAAAAATAATATAAAAACAGTGAGGGGTACAAAACAGAAGAGACTCATAAATATGGAGAACAAACTGAGAGTTACGGGAGGGGTTGTGGGAAGGGGGATGGGCTAAATGGGTAAGGGGCATTAAGGAATCTACTCATGAAATCATTGTTTCACTATATACTGACTAATTTGGATGTAAATTTTAAAAAATAAAAAAATAAATTAAAAAAAGATGTAGGGATCAGAATGGATTATAAAAACAAGATCCATCTATATGATGCCTACAAGAGATTCATTTTAGACATAATGACACATGCAGATTAAATGTGAGGAAATGGAGAACCATCTATCATGCTAATGGACATCAAAAAAAGCAGGATATCTGTACTTATTTCATAAAATCTCTATTTTAAAGCAGACTATAACAAGACATGAATAATGACATTATACCATAATTAAGGTGTCTATCCATCAAGAAGACTTAACAATTGTAAATATTTATGCTCCCAAGTTGAAGCACACAATATGTAAATTAATTAATAACCAATATATAGAAACTCATTTATGATAATATAATAACAAAATAATAGGGCACTTTAACACCCCATTCACAGCATATCATGAAAGCAGAAAATCAATTAGGAAACAAAAGCTTTGAAGGACACACTGACAGGACTTAATAAATATATTCATATCCCAAAGCAGCTGAATACACATTCTTTTCGAGTGCACATGGAATATTATCCATAATAGATCACACACTGAGTAATAAATCAGACCTCAACAGGTACAAAAAGATCAAGAGCACACCATGCATATTTTCAGGTAACACCTCTATGAAACTTGAAGCCAACCACAAGAAAATAAAACTTGGAAATAACTCAAATACATGGAAGTTAAAGAAATTCTACTAAAGAATAAATGGGTTAACCAGGAACTTAAAGATGAAATTAAAAGATACATGAATGCAAATAAAAATGCAAGTACAATAGTCCAAAACCTTTGGGATGCAGCAAAGGTAGTTCTAAGAGGGAATTATATTATCATTCAGGCCTATCTCAAGAAGCAAGAAAAAACCCAAATATACAACCTAACCTTACACCTAAAGGAACTAGACATGAAGCAGCAAAGGAAGCCTACAGTCAGCATAAAAAGGGAAATAATTAAGATTAAAGCAGAAATAAATGATACAGAAACAAACAAAAAATCAGTAGAACAAATCAATGAAACTAAGAGCTGTTTTTCTGTAAAAAGTAACAAAATTGATAACCCTCTAGCCAGACTTATCAAAAAGAATAAAGGACCCAAATAGGTAAAGCCACAAACGAAAGAGCAGAGATCACAACCAACACCACAGAAATACAAACAATTTACTGATAATTTTGACAAATTACTCATGCCAGCAAACTGGACAATCTGAAAGAAATGGACAAACTTCTAGACACTCACACACTACTAAAACTCAAACAGAAAAGAATAGAATATTTGAACAGACCCATAACCAGCAAAGAAATTGAATCAGTTACAAAAATGTTCCAACACATAAGAGGTCTGGGCCACATGGCTTCCCAGCGGAATTTGCCAGACATTCAAAGAAGAGTTAATGCTATTCTTCTCAAACTATTTAAAAAAACAGAAATGGAAGGAGAAATTCCAAACTTATTCTATGAAACCAGCATTACCTTGATTCCAAAACCAAAGACCCCACTTAAAAGGAGAATTACAGGCCAATATCCCTGATAAATCTGGATGCAAAAATTCTCAAGAAGATACTAGCAAGTTGAATTCATAGTACAGTAAAAGAATTATTCACCATGATCAATTGGGATTTATTCCTGGGCTGCAGGGCTGGATTAATATTCACAAATCAACGAAGGTGGTATACCCCATTAATAAAAGCAAGGAGAAGATCCATATGATCCTTTCAATAGACGCAGAAAAAGCATTTGAGTAAATACAGCATCCATTTTTTTTTTCCTTTTTGTAAAGTGTACTGTATAGAGATTGCAATTGTATTGATAGTTTCATGAAGTTCAAGGTATGTGCTTAAGGTCACCCCTAGAGTAGAGTCAGGGTTTGCACTGCTGCCAGGTTCTGGACCCAATTAGAAAGCTCTTTCTGGTATTTAGTCTTTAATGGTTTCATACACACTGGTTCTGTCTCCTTGGGGAATTAGAGGATTTTTGACATCAAAAAACTAATCATGGTATTACCATCTGATCCAGGAATTATATATATATATATATATATATATATATATATATATATATATAATATTAGATATAATATATATAATATTATAGTATATAGCATATATAGCATATAGAATATAGTATATATAGTATATAGCATATATAGTATATAGCATATATAGTATATATATAGTACTATAGTGTGTGTGTGTGTGTGTGTGTGTGTGTGTGTATATATATATATATATATATAGTATATTTAAGTAGGCTTCATGCTCAACATGGAACCCAAAATGGGGCTTGAACTCATGACCCTGGGATCAACACCTGAGTTGAGATCAAGAGTCACACAGTTAACCAACTGAGCTACCCAGAGCCCTCAGAATTCATTCTTGATAAAAACCCTCAAAAAAGTAGGGATAGATTGAACATACCTGAACATCACAAAGGCCATATACAAAAGATCCACAGGTAATATCATCCCTCAATGGGGAAAAACTGAGAGTCTTTCGCCTATAGTCAGGACTAAGACAAGTATGTCCATTCTCACCTTTACTATTTAACATAGTACTGGAAGTCTTAGCCTCAGCAATCAGACAACAAAAACATGTAAAGAACATACACATTGGCAAGGAAGAAGTCAAACTTTCACTATTTGCAGATGACATGATACTCTACATGGAAAACCCAACAGACTCTACCAAAAAATTGCTAGAACTAATACATTAATCCAGCAAAGTCACAGGATGCAAAATCAACATGCAGAAATCTGTTGCATTTCTATACACCAATAATGAAGCAGCAGAAAAAGAAATCAAGAAATCAATTCCATTTGTAATTGCACCAAAAATAATTAAGATTCTTAATAATAAACCTAACTAAAGAGGTAAATGATCTGTACTCAGAAAACCATAGAATGCTTATGAAAAATTTTGAAGAGAACACAAAGAAATTGAAAAGCATTCCATGATCATTGATCGGAAGACAAGCACTGTTAAAATGTCTATATAACCCAAAGTGATCTATACATTTAATGCGATTCCTTATCAAAATACCACCAACATTTTTTTACAGAGCTAGAAAAAAACAATCTTAAAACTTGTATGGAACCGTAAAAAGACCCAAATAGCCAAAGCAATCCTGAAAAAGAAAAACAAAATTGAGCGTATCATGATTCTGCATTTCAAGCTATATTACAAAGTTGTAGTCATCAAGAGAGTATGGTACTGGCACAAAAACAGACACATAGATTAATGGAACAGAGTAGAAAATCCAGAAACAGACCCACAGCTATATGGTTAATTAATCTTTCACAAAGCAGAAAGAATAACCAATGGAGAAAAGACAGTCTCTTTGACAAATAGTGTTGGTAAATCTGTATGGTGACAGCAGAATAATGAAACTGGACCACTTTCATACACCATATGCAAAAATAAATTCAAAATGAATGAAAGACCTAATGTGAAACAAGAAACCATTCAAAATTTTACAGGAAAAAAAACAGGCAGCAACCTCTTTGACCTCAGAGAGAGCAACTTCTTACTAGACACGTCACTGAAGGCAAGGGGAACAAAAGCAAACATGAACAATT
The DNA here is from genome assembly GCF_018350155.1 of Leopardus geoffroyi. Lineage (NCBI taxonomy): Eukaryota > Metazoa > Chordata > Mammalia > Carnivora > Felidae > Leopardus > Leopardus geoffroyi. The sequence goes on from NC_059343.1 coordinate 51,404,813, forward strand.
GGGACTTCATCAAGATAAAAAGCCTCTGCACAGTGAAGGAAACAATCAACAAAACTAATAAGCAACCTACAGAATGGGAGAAGATATTTACAAATTACATATCTGTTAAAGAATTAGTATTCAAGGGGCACCTGGGTGGCGCAGTCGGTTAAGCGTCCGACTTCAGCCAGGTCACGATCTCGCGGTCCGGGAGTTCGAGCCCCGCATCAGGCTCTGGGCTGATGGCTCAGAGCCTGGAGCCTGTTTCCGATTCTGTGTCTCCCTCTCTCTCTGCCCCTCCCCCGTTCATGCTCTGTCTCTCTCTGTCTCAAAAATAAATAAACGTTGAAAAAAAAATTAAAAAAAAAAGAATTAGTATTCAAAATCTATAAATAACTTATCAAACTCAACACCCAATAACCAAATAACCCAGTTAAGAAATGTGAAGAGGACATGAATAGACACTTTTCCAAATAAGATATCTAGATGGCTAACAGACACATGAAAAGATGCTCAACATCACTCATCACCAAGGAAATACAAATCAAAGTAGCAATGAGATACCACCTCATACAGGTCAGAATGGCTAAAATTAAGAACATAAGAAAAAAAGATGTTGGTGAGGATGTGGAGAAAGGGGAACATTTTTCACTGTTGGTGGGAATGCAAACTGGTGCAGCTACTCTGGAGAACACTATGGAGGTTCCTCAACTGTCTCTCTGACCATCCCCTGTGCGCATGCTCTCTCTCTCAAAATAAATAAACATTAAAAATATCCTAAGAATAGAACTATCCCATGATCCAGCAATTTAATTTACACTATTAGGTATTTACTCAAAGGATACAAAATTACACGTTCAAAGGGTAAATGCACTGTGATTGTTACAGTAGCATTATCAACAATAGCTAAGCTACGGAGAGAGCCAGAATGTCCATCAACTGATGAATATATAAAGAAGAGGTGTTATATATTCGATAGAATATTACTCAGCCATCAAAAAGAGTGAAATCTTGCCATTTGCAACAACACGGATGGAGCTAGAATGTTTGTACCAAGCAAAATAAGTGAGTCAGAGAAAGACAAATACCATATGATTTCACTTATATGTGGAATTTAGGAAACAACACAGATGAACTTATGGGAAGGGGGAAGGAAAAGAGGGGGAAAAAAGAGACTCTTAATAGAGAACAAACTGAGGGTTGATGAAGGGAGGTAGGTGGGAGATATGCTACATGGGTAATGAGTATTAAGGAGGTCACTAGTGATGAGCACTGGGTATTGTATGTAATTTTACTGAATTCTACTCCTGAAACCAATATTGTACTGTGTGTTAACTAAAATTTAAAATAAAAAAATACAATGTCACAAATGTGTGTCAACTTGTTAATTTAAAAAAATCTCATATTTTTCACAATTCTTCATGTTTAAGGTATCAGTTGCTTTTTAAAATATGTAATTTTCAAGACCTTTATCCTTTAAATAAATATTTAATACTTGGTTTTGTAAAAAAAAAAATAATGTCCTGGGAATGTAATATATAGCATGGTATTCATACATAATAATACTAAAATATGCATTTTTCAAAGTTGTGAGGAGAGTAGATCTTAAAACTTCTCATCACAAAGAAGAAATGTAACTGTATTGTGATGGATTTAGGTTTACTAGACATATTGTAGTGATCATTTTGCAATGTATACAAATAGATCATTATCTTGTATGCTGGAAACTAATTTAATGTTATATGTCAATTATATCTCAATTTAAAAAAAGGATTTGATGAACTTATTGAATGATCAGATGTGGGATAAATGGTAGGGAAAAAGAGAAGAGACAAAAAAGAAGCTTGGGCTCAAGAATCATATTGCCTCAGTCTCATTTCTGACTCTGCTACTTATTATATATGGAAACATGGCAAGTCACTTTACCTCTTTGTGCCTCAGTTTCCTCATCTGTAAAATGGGGTGATAACAGTACTTACCTCAAATGATTGATATGAGATTACATTGGAAACTATAGGTAGAAAACAGTATCCAGAACATAGTAGACATATTTTTTTTCTTTTTTTTTAGTAGACATATTTTTTATCTCTCCTTTTGCTGAGAAGAAACATTGTTTCCACTTTCTGTAATTCTCATTCTTCCCAGTTCTTAGACAACTGGCTGTAGTCAAAAGCACACCTACCTAGGATTGGTGGGGCCTTATTCAGTAACTTCCTAGGCCTATATTTAAAATATGGAAAATTAGGTAATCTACAAGATCCTGTGAAGCTCCATTATTCTATGCTTTTGAGATTTTGTACCTACGACTTTGAGGCTAGAGAAGAGATTTGGTAAAATAATCTGGGGAAAGGCATGACAGCTTGGAAAAGCTATCAAATCTTATAAATCCTTAGCCTGCCTGAAGTGTGGTCTCTACAGGGCGCTCAAAATACACAAAGTACACTATTAAAGGTTCTTAGAGCTATGAGAGTAATAATCAAAGCTGGCAGCTGTTGTCAAAGAGGTCTAATTGGGGATTGCTGGTCTGGATAGATTTGAGCTCTCCCAGAGTACAGTTGTGGTTGGAAAAAGTCCTCATTTATGAGCCTGTGTCCCACAGGTTAGCTGTGATCATATTCCCAATGTACACATAAGCTGGTACTGAGTTTCCGACATCTCTTCTCCCCATAGCTTCCCTGTTGGGTCCCAGGGTCATGTGGTAAGATTTCAGGAAGTTTGGAAAGGGGCAATTTGAGGGGAGGTGCAGACAAAGGTGTTCACTTTCTAATGAGATTTGGAGGTGAGGGCAGGGAGGAGAATGGGAATGACCTAAGAGGTAGGACATACAGATATTTAAAACATCACTGGACTATGCTAAATGACCATATAGCCCTCTGGAAAGACATCCAAACTAATCATGCCAATGTGAAGCCCTGTGACAAAGAAATCTTAAACATTCTTCAATAAGCTGTGTAGTGAGAGTTTGCAAGAGTCTGGTTTTTAGATAGGAGGCCCCAGCTTCCTCCTCTACTCCAAGACACAGCAGGCCCCTTTCCTACTAAAGGCACCTCTGGCACTCAAATGACCCAATTACTGATTTAAAAAAACAACCTTCTTATTTCCAATTTCTGTAAAACATAAAATATTATCACATTTGAGTTTAATTAGGTAATCATCTACACACTTTGGCTGGTACCCATCCGTCCCCTACTACCTTCCTACCCCTGCCAAATAAAGGCTCTAAAAGGCACACAGAAAAGAAGCTGTCCCCCAGGGATTGCTCTCAAGGCCTGGTGTACCGTTTTGTTTTGTTTTTTTCTCAGACCTAATTGCAGTTGAACATAAATTTCCTCAAGAAAGGAGATGGCTATCTCTCTGGGCCTCTCTCCCCATGTTGAAAAGGAGAGAGTTTCCATGGGTCTATGCCAGTGACAAACCTTTTCTGGAATGCTAAAGACTGTCAGATGAGCTTTTCCTGAGAGCCTTTTGAAGTAAGGAAATGGATAAAGAAAACATGAGAATGGCATCAAACCTTTAGGGAGGTATTATCACAGAGGGTCTCAACATGCTGGAGGCTGCACTTGCTTCTTCAGATAGTCTTCTACTATCTGTAGATGGTTATTGCAGATGCCCCAGGGCAGAAAAGAAAGATCCCTTCCTAGATTTATCCTCCTACACTGTTCCTGGTCCTGACTAGAACTCTCCCCAAGCACAGCAGTATACCAGGCTATAATATGCTAGATCCTACTGTGAAAATCTAGTCTTTTCTCTTTCTCTTTCTCTTTCTCTTTCTCTTTCTCTTTCTCTTTCTCTTTCTCTTTCTCTTTCTCTTTCTCTTTCTCTCTCTCTCTCTCTCTCTCTTTCTTTCTTTCTTTCTCTTTCTTGCCAGGTTTATCACTGGCATAGACCCATGGAGACTCTCTGCTCTTTCTCTTTTCTTTTCTTTCTTCTTTCTTTCTCTATCATCTTTCTTTCTTTCTTTCTTTCTTTCTTTCTTTCTTTCTTTCTTCATGATGACTAATGGGCCTGGTCATCAGACATTTCTCAGTTGGAATCTAAGTTCAACCACTTCTGTGTGACCCCAAGCAATTAATCTAATTTCTCTAAATCCCATTTTCCTCACCTGTAATCTAAGTGTAGTCATATCCTGATTCATGGTGAATATTAGCTATAATATACCAAGTCAGAGTGTTCAGTTTAAATGTGTATTCAGAAAAGTGGGCTTTCTTTCCTCAGGAGCTCCTGCTCACAGAATGGCTCCTAAGAAAAATTCTGTAATTTTTCTGGGCCAACTTTTCTACATCTACATAATCAGGCTGGGGTGAGGGAGATACTGTCACTCAGAGGACATGTGGGTCTAAGGGGATGAAGTCATGAAGTGCCAGGGAGGGGCATTTATTATATCTCAAGAGCAAATGAAGGAAAACCCTGTAGTTGGAAAAACCAAACATCTTATTATTTTATCAGCAGTTTGGAGGCCAAATTTGGTTTTATCCCAGTTGGCTCCCGAGTTTGGTTTGCTCCAGAAAGCAAGGTTTGAAAGAGCAGCAAAGCCCTGGGCCAAGCTCCAGGCCCTAAGAAGGACAGGAGTATAACCTCTTCACTCTGAGTGGCTTAACTATTCCAAGCCTAAATTACAGGTTGGACACACTGTGCAGAAGAGCCTTGCTACTTGCTACCTCTGCTGAGATAAAGTTTAGAATGGGACTTCAGTGCTAGCACTGAACTCAGGACCATTTAAGGGTGGGTAAACAGTGACACAGAAATGAAGTAGTAGAGAAGGGGGAGCAAACACAAAGTCTCATTGATGGAGTCCAAACTGGCCATCATAGTCTCATTTTGACCCTCTCTCAACTCATATACATGTGTGTATACACATACATACATAAATTCAGGTTGTATTAGCCAGAAGCAGGGAACAAGAAGGGAAGAAGATTTTTTTTACCCAAGAAAGATTTGCTGATGCTACCTTATTAGAGATAATGGAATAGGAAATCCAGAGATTTTCACACTGAAAATGCTTTCATTCCACTTGTCTGAAATCCCCAGGACCTGGTCAGCTGAGGCTGCATCTTCCAATGGTCAGAAATATGGTCACGTAAGGGGCAGGTTCTCCTTGCTGGGATCAGAGAGCAAGAGAGTGGGGAACATTTATTTATCCAACTGCCCGAAAAGTTTAAAGTGCTGTATAAGTGTCAGGAACAGCAATTTTTACTGTACTGATTGGGTTCTGCTTATTGGACATAAGCTCAGTTCTGAATATAATTGTTACAAGTCAAATAAGTGTACTATTTAATCTTCATTGTTTTTTTTTTTCCTTCTGACTAGGAAGCTTTTGGAGAAAACAATGTTTTCTACAAGTTAACTGGAGTTATTTCTAACAATTTCCAGATTAAACTGGAAACATTAGATTTATGTCACTGAAAGAGCCCTGTGAAACCCCTTAGAAAAGAATACTCATGTTATGAATAGAGAAACTGAGACACAGAGAGAGGAAAATAAATCAAGTCTAAGGTCCGTGAGTAAGACACAGGTCTGATAATAAAGGGCTCCTTTTGATAAAATTCAGTCATTCCTTGGTCCAGTCCCCTCCCCAAGAATCAGGAAAGAAGAAAGTATGGTTGGAAGAACAAATACTCACTCATTTACCCACCTAAACAATTCAGAAGTAAATCTTCCAGCTCAGAAGGAACACCCTAGCCTGATGTAGGAGGCCCTGAATCAGAAGTAGATAGTAGTAAGATAAAAATTAAAGCAATAATGAAAAAAGCTCAAGCTGTAACAGGTAATACTGACTTGGTAGCTTAAAGTCTTCACCCTGTACTAAATGCTTCACACATAATCTCTCATTTCATCCTCATATTCATTCTTCAGGGTAGGCTGGGATATCCCCACTTTATAGATGAAGGAAATGAGTTTTTAAAAGGTTGAGTAACTTGCAAAGGGAACATAGCTGAAGTTTGGATATGGTTTGGAACATGTCTAACTGAACCCAAGGTCCAGGAGCTTAATTATCACTGTCTCCTTCATGGGGGCTCAAATGCCACCTCCATCTGAGAGCTACCTGATCCTTCCAATGAAGAACCTATTTCTTCCTCTACTGAATTCCCCTGCTTGTATTCACATTATTTGTGCTTATGTATTATTTCTCTCATATGCTGTAAGATTCTTGAGAATATGAACTGTGCCTCTGTGTATGTGATCAGCACATAGCCCAGTGCCCAACACATAGGAAGTACTTGCACTTGGTAAATACTTGTTGATGACCAATTGACTAAAATATATTGCTGAAGATGTTCAGGTTTGCAGAACAGCTATAAGAAAATTGCAAGTTGAACTCATACCCCTCTCTACAAGTTTGGAGCTCTACCTGAAGGCAGATACCTGACATCAATCCCCAATGGTGAGACAACCCCCCTTCCCTCCTCTGTTTCCATGGAAATACCCACCATGTCCCCACCTTCTCCTGGCTGAAGAATGATATCATAGAGTGGCTGTATGGCTGACAGAAGAACTTCTCTCCTCTGTCTCCATGGAAATATCCACCCTGTCCCCACCTTCTCCTGGGTGAAAAATGATGTCATAGAGTGGCTGTATGGCTTACAGAATCATAAAGTCTGCCCTAATTCTAAACAGGAGGCTCTGAGTCACCAAACTCTCCTAGACCTCAATGGCAGGTGCTGGTGACAGAGGCTGATTATCCCATTTGTCATGTCAGCCAAGTCATTGTGGACCAGAGCATAAAATCTCCATATAAAAATGAAATATTGCCCCTTCACATTTTACATACAGGGGAACTAAATCCCAGAGAAGGGAAAGGACTTCCCAGTGTCTCAAGTTCATTAAATGGCCAAGGCAAGGCTGCATTCATAGGCACTTTGTCACTCAACATGGGGCTGTTTCCACCACAAAACTCTGCCTCTTTAATCAAAGAGGCTTCCATTGATTTTTATCCTAGAGAGAAATTTTTATTACAGTGCTCCTTGAAGAATATTTTTTAAATGGTACAATAATTCCATTTTCAAGAGTGGGAAAATTGAGACCTGAAGAGTGAGCTCCCTTATGTAAACTCATGTTTGGTTAAAAGGGAATTACTCTATAAGGGGGAGAAGGGAAGAAAGGATTCTAAATAAACCTACCACTTCTCCATGGTTTTTATTGGTCCTCTCCAACATTAATTGAAGATGGTAGAGGGTCACAACCCCCTAAAATATCTAACAAAACACACCTCCAGGTTGTACAAACCTCCCAAGATAACTGCTGCTACCACACCTTATGTTCCCTATCAATGCTTTTGGGATATAGGGCATACCTCCAGCTCTGTCACCAAGGGACCTTCATAAGGATATGGAAATAACGTTCTTTTTTAACTCACCAGAAAAACATTGAGAACCTATATTGATATTAAGATCTAGATACTGACTCCAGGGAGAATTCATATTAAACCATTTGCCATTGAACAATATATTTATCCTTTCTAATCCTCAGTTTCTTCAGCTATCTCTTGAAAGTCTTCTCAATCACCCATTTACCTGTCTTGTAATCCTTCAACTGTCTATCTATCCAGCCATATATCCATTTGTCCATCTGTCTGCCCATCTACTGCTTACCCATTATAGGTTAAGATGTTAAGAAATATCTCTGGAGCCAAAATTCCTGGGTTTCAATACTAACTTCCTTATTTTCTGTATGTGTAGTGTTAGGCATGTGACTTAGACTCTCTGTGCCTCAGTTTTCTTATCTGGAAATTGGAGATGATAATAGTATCTAACTCATATGGCTGATATGAAAATTAAATGAATTGGTCTATGTAAAGAATTTTCAATGATGTCTGGCCCATAATAAGCACTTGAAAATAAGCGTTGGCTTTTATAGTTGCATACCCACTAGCTTCTAGACACTTTGCCAGGCTTTGGGAATGCAAAGTGAATCAGACATGTCCCATGGACTTCCAGAATTCCATGTAAAGGGGAAGGAAGATATGGATATCAATAAATTGCAATTCAGTGTAAAAAGTATCCTAATATAAGGTTTTACAAGTTACAGTAGTAGCAGAATAATTGAGGGACCAAGATTGCTGGGGCTGAAGTTGGGAAATGCCTAAGAGAGACTACACTGGAGCTGGGTATTAAAGGGCAAGGTAAAAGGGGTGGTGTGAGAACACAGTACCTGCAAAAGTAGACAGAGATACCAAAAGGTGTGGCGCATTTAGAGAAGTATAGCTCAGTCATTATTGCTGGTGAGCTAGGCCTAAGCCAGCATGATATATCAGATAAGAAAAGGCCTCATAAGCTCCACTGAGGAGTTTGAGTTTTACTCTGACAGTAGTGGAGAAAGTATGCAAATATATTTCTATCAAGGTAGAACAAAGTCAGATGATTTCTTGAGAACGGGTGTCCTAGGCATTGAATTTGGTGAATGGAATGGAGGCAGAGGAATAAGAGTTTGAAGAGATGGTGAGGGCCTGTGTGATTATGGAGATGGTAGTTCAAGAAAGTACAGCCAGCATCAGAACACTACGTTCAGGTGTGCACTTGTGATGAACACTGGGTGTTATACGTAAGTGATGAATCACTAAATGCTACTCTTTAATATTACACCATATGTTAACTATGTTAACTATACACTATATAGTTAACTATGTTAACTAACTGGAACTTAAATAAAGACTTGAAGTTACAAAAAAAAAAACACAGAAACAAAAAAGAGCACTGTGTTTAAATAACACTTTGTACCAGAATATAAACACATTAAACAATTCCAAGCAAATCTGGCCTGAAGTGGGCATTAAGATCCTAAGGGATCTCTGAATAAGCTCCACCAAACCCAAAAGTTCAAAATCCCTAAGCTTGAGCATAAGAGCTAATGAAAGGTGACCTTTCAGCCCAAGCTTCTATTCTTAGACTTGTGTATTAGGAGCAACACTTCACAGAAGACTATGCACGTGGCTTCCTTCTGCACTTCATTTAGATCTCTCTGTACACATCACCTCCTCAGAGAGAACTTTCTTGACCACCCTGTCTAAAATACTAAGGTTCTATCTATGAGTTATCACTCACTGCTCAGATCATACTGGGCCACATTATGGGCAGAAAGAAATGACACAGCCCCTTGCCTTCAGTGTTCCTACGGTTTGCTCTCTCTTTCTCTCTCTCTCTCACACACACACACACATACATCAAGCAAAATAAGACAGCAGCTTATTAGTACTAAATCATATGGTCCAGCCTAAAAGTGTTATAGTAGTTGACAGAATAAACAAAGAAAGGGTCTCAGAGGTGGAGCTAGTTAGATTTCTTCAAATAGAAAGTGGAATATGATAGATGCACTGAAAGATGAGCAGGAATTTAGGTTTAGGTGGAGGAGACTGTACTAGAATCTGAGCAAAGACTTTGGACCCTGGAATTATTTAGTCTTGGGTTAAAAACTGGACTCTTATTTTTACTACCTATATGTACTTTGGGAACTTGCTTTGCCTCCCTAAGCCTTTATTTTCATACATAAAATGGAGAAACTAATAATATCTACTTCATAATGTGGTTGTGAGTTTAAGGACATGGTAAAGCAGTCAGAAAATCTTACCTATTGTTGCTCTGATCTTCCACACTTTCTAACATTGTTTTACTGTGACGATTTCACTTATCATGACAGCCTCACTCCAGCCACCCTAGGGTCCCAAAGACGCATTTCCACTGTGTAACCCCACACAGGTCTGTCTTCTTGGGAAAATCCCTTAAGTTATCAGTGCTCTTTCTGTTCTCCCCTCTTTTTCAAATCTGGCCTGGCCTGTGTCCCTTTTACACATGGCTCTATTGCCTAGCTCTTTGATCTGATGAATTAATTTCTAGTGAAGGTCAATAATATTTTTGAGCTTCCCATCAAGTTTATTTATTTTTTAAATATAATTTATTGTTAAATTGGCTAACATACAGTGTTCACAGTGTGATCTTGGTTTTTGAGGTAGATTCTCATGATTCGTTGCTTACATACAACACCCAGTGCTCACCCAACAAGTGTCCTCCTCAATGCTTATCACCCACTTTCCCCTCTCCCTTGCCCCCTCATCTACCCTCAGTTAGTTCTCTGTATTTAAGAGTCTCTTATGGTTTGCCTACCTCCCTCTCTGTTTCTATTTTGTCCCCTTCCCTCCACCCATGGTTTTTTGTTAAGTTTCTCAAGATCCACATATGAGTGAAAACATATGATATCTGTCCTTCTCTGACTGACTTATTTCACTTAGCATAATACCCTATAGTTCCATCCACGTTGCTGCAAATGGCATGTCTTCATTATTCCTCATTGCCAAGTAGTATTGCATTTTATATATAAACCACATATTCTTTATCCATTCATCAGTTGATGGACATTTGGGCTCTTTCCATAATTTGGCTATTGTTGAAAGTGCTGCTATAAACATTAGGGTACATGTGGCCCTATGAATCAGCACTCCTGTATCACTTGGATAAATTTCCAGTAGTGCTATTGCTGGGTCATAAGGTAGTTTTATCTTTAATTTTTTGAGGAACCTCCACACTGTTTTCCAGAGCAGTTGCACCAGTTTGCACCAACAGTGCAAGAGGGTTCCTGTTTCTCCACATCCTCACCAGCATCTGTAGTTTTCTGAGTTGTTCATTTTAGCCACTCTGATCAGTGTGAAGTGGTATCTCAGTGTGATTTTGACTTATATTTCACTGATGATGAATGATTTTGAGCATCTTTGCAGTGTGTCTGTTGGGCATCTGGATGTCTTTAGAAAAGTGTCTATTCATGTCTTCTGCCCATTTCTTCACTGGATTATTCATTTTTTGGCTATTGAGTTTGGTAAGTTCTTTATAGATTTTAGATACTAACCTTTTATACAATATGTCATTTGCTAATATCTTTTTCTCATTCTGTTGGTCACCTTTTAGCTTTGTTGATTGTTTCCTTTGCAGTTCAGAAGCTTTCATCTTGATGAGGTCCCAATAGTTCATTTTTGCTTTTAATTCTCTTGCCTTTAGAGATGTGTCGAGCAAGAAATTGCTGTGGCTGAGGTCAAAGAGGTTGTTGCCTGATTTCTTCTCTAGGGTTTTGATGGTTTCCTGTCTCACATTTTAGGTTTTTCATCCATTTTGAGTTTATTTTTGTGTATGGTGTAAGAAAGAGTCCAGTTTCATTCTTCTGCATGTTGCTGTCCAGTTCTTCCAACACCATTTGTTAAAGAGACTCTTTTTCCCGTTGGATACTCTTTCTTGCTTAATCAAAATTAGTTGGCCCTACATTTTTTAGTCCAATTCTGGGGTCTCTATTATATTCCATTCATCTATGTGTCTGCTTTTGTGCCAATAACATACTCTTTTGATGATTACAGCTTTGTAGTAGAGGCTAATGTCTGGGATTGTGATGCCCCCCACTTGAGTTTTCTTTTTCCATATTACTTTGGCTATTCAGGGTCTTTTGTGGTTCCACATAAATTTTAGGATTGTTTGTTCTAGCTTTGAGAAAAATGCCAGTGCAATTTTGATTGGGATTGCATTGAATGTGTAGATTGCTTTGAGTAGTACTGAAATTTTAACAATATTTATTCTTCCAATCCATGAGCAAGGAATGTTTTTCCATTTCTTTGTGTCTTCTTCAATTTCCTTCATAAGTTTTCTATAGTTTTCAGTATACAGATCTTTTACACCTTTGGTTAGGTTTATTCCTAGGTATTTTATGGCTCTTGGTACAGTTTTAAGTGGGGTCGGTTTCTTGATTTATCTTTCTGTTGCTTCATTCTTGGTGTATAGAAATGCAACCGATTTCTCTACATTGATTTTGTACCCTGTAACTTTGCTGAATTCACGTATCAGTTCTAGCAGTCTTTTGGTGGAGTCTTTTGGGGTTTCCATGTACAGTATCATGTCGTCTGCAAAATTGAAAGTTTGACTTCTTCTTTGCCAATTTGGACGCCTTTTATTTCATTTTGTTTTCTGATTGTTGATGCTAGAGATCAATAATTGATAACGACCTCTTCCCAAGTTTTTTTTTTTTTAATATGACTCCTAGACACATAATACTGATCCCCAGAGGCATGTAGAGAAACCTGAGATTTTCCAGAGAGGCTACATATTTAAACATTGGGAGCATGCCCCTGCTCAGTTCCTAGGGACCTATAAGCGCATTCCATTCCAATAACTTTTCTGAAAGAAACCCCCTCCAACTGCTCTTTTCAGGCTATAACCTACTTGCCTCTATTTTCTCCTTTTATCTGTTTTGATTTGGTAACCCAGCTTGGAATAGTTTACTTTAGTACTTCTGATTGTAAACCCCATAAGCCACTGTTGTTCAGAAACCCTCGGGGCGCCTGGGTGGCGCAGTCAGTTGAGCATCCGACTTCAGCCAGGTCACGATCTCGCGGTCCGTGAGTTCGAGCCCCGCGTCGGGCTCTGGGCTGATGGCTCAGAGCCTGGAGCCTGCTTCCGATTCTGTGTCTCCCTCTCTCTCTGCCCCTCCCCCGTTCATGCTCTGTCTCAAAAATAAATAAACGTTAAAAAAAAAAAAAAAAAAAAGAAACCCTAAACTCCCTAGTCCGGCACCAATATCAGGCCTATATTCCTCCTTGGCCTAGGCTGGGCAGAGGAGACACCATAACCTCCAGGCAGACCAGAGTTCTGTCTTGTGATCTCCCACTCAGCTTTATTAATTATTCCCTTAAGGCAGATGCAGCAAGCAAACTGTACCATGCTACAGAACTCTCTGACGAAATTGTTCTTGCCCAACCCTGCACCTAAGTAGAGGGTAGCGACATTAGAAAGTACTAAAGATAAAAGGTAGCACAGGATATGGTACCTGAAAATGTATCTGGAGTAAATTTTATACGATTAGCGTGGCTTCACCCTATAGCCATTATGAACCAAAATCAGAGGGTACTGGGTTTCTGTTCATGCTAGGAGTTGGCGTTTTCCAGGAATTTTTTTTTTCCTTTTGGATGATAATCATGACCTACCTATGTGACCCTCAAACAGATGACACACTCATAACAGCCATATAAACAACAATAATAAAAATAAATAAAACTCACTTACATGGAATTTATTCTGTGTGGGGCACTATACTAAGTACTTAATTATTCATTTGATATTCACAATTACCCTAGGAAGTAGGCGCTTTTATCATCATTATTATCTCCCTTGTACAGTCGAGCAAACTGAGACACAATGAGGTTAAGTTACTTAATCAAGTTCACATACCTAGCAAGTTGTAGAGTTGGGACTAAAAATCAAGCAGTGTAATTTGCTTAGCCATGGTCATAATCTCCTAACCTACATAGCCTCTCAACTCTGTCCTCACATGTCCATGAAAGACTCATCAACTAAGAGCCAACATAAATGGACTTACAGAATGAATTGACCAAAGGTTTGTTGAGCAGAGGAACTCTCAAGGCTACATTACAAGTAAACTAGTATTTAACTTAACATAAAACACTGTATGAGTTTTGGTAGTGAGTGTCTAAGAATTTGCCCATTTCTTCCAGGTTGTCCAGTTTGTTGGCATATAATTTTTCATAGTATTCTCTTATAATTTTTTGTATTTCTGTGGTGTGGTTGTGATCTCTCCTCTTTCATTTGTGGTTTTATTTATTTGGGTCCTCTCTCTTTTCTTTTTCAGAAGCCTGGCTAGGCTTTAATCAACTTTGTTTATTCTTTCAAAAACAAATCTATTAGTTTCATTGATCTGTTCTAATGTGGTTTTTTGGGGGGGGGGTGGTTCTATATCATTTATTTCTGCTCTAATCTTTATTATTTCCCTTCTGCTGGCTTTGGGCTTTATTTTCTGCTCCTTTTCTAGCTCCTTTAAGTGTAAGGTTAGGTTATGTATTTGGGATCACTCTTGCTTCTTGAGACAAGCCTGTTTTGCAATGTATTTTCCTCATAGGACTGTCTTTGCTGTATCCCAAAGGGTGTGGACTGTCGTGTTTTTATTTTCATTGGCTTCCATGTATTTTTAATATCTTCTTTAATTTCCTGGTTAACCCATTCTTTCTTTAGTAGGATGTTCTTTTGCCCTCATGTATTTGAGGTCTTTTCAAATTATTTTCATTTAGTTAATTTTAAGTTTCATAGCATCATAATCAGAAAATATGCATGGTATGCTCTCAATCTTTTTCTACCTGTTCAGAGCTGATATGTGAAATAATTTGTGGTCTATTCTGAAGAATGTTCCATGTGCACTCGAGAAGAATGTGTATTTGGCTGCTTTCAGATAAAGTGCTCTGAATATATGTGTTAGGTCCATTTAGTCCAGTGTGTCATTCATAGCCATTGTTTCCTTGTTGATTTTCTGCTTAGATGATCTGTCCATACCTGTAAGTGGAGTATTAAAGTCTCCTACTATTATTGTATTATTATCAATTAGTTTCTTTTTGCTTTTTTTTTATTAATTGAATTATATATTTGGTTTGTTTCAAGTTGGGGCTATAAATATTTACAATTTTTAGCTCTTCTGGATATACCCCTTAATTATGGTACAATTCCTTTCTTCATCTCTTGTTACAGTCTTTGTTTTAAAATCTAGTTTGGATGATATAAGTATGGGCACTCTGGTTTTTTTTCTTTTGATGTCCATTAGCATAATAGATGGGACTTCATCTCCTCACTTTTAATCTACAGGTGGCCTCAGGTCTGAAATGAATCTCTTGTAGGAAGCATAAATGGATCTCATTTTTTTAATCTCAAACAGGAATAAACAGAAAATTTGTACAGACCTATAACCAACAAAGAAATTGAATTGGTTATAAAAAATCTCCCAAATAATGAGTCCTAGGCCAGATGGCTTCCCAAGGGAAATCTACCAGGTATTTAAAGAAGACATTAATACCCATTCTTCTCAAAATGTTCCAAAAAATATAAATGGAAAGAAAACTTCCAAACTCATTCTATGAAGCCAGCATTACCGTTATTCCAAACCCAGACAAAGACCTCACTAAAAAGGACAATTACAGATCAATATCCCTGATGAAACTGGATGCAAAAATTCTCAAGAAGATACTAGCAGCTCGAATTCAACAGTGCATTGAAGGAATTATTCACCATGATCAATTGGGATATATTCCTGGGTTGCAAGCCTGGTTCAAAATTCTCAAAGCAAACAATGTGATACACCACATTAATAAAAAAAAGGATGAGACCTATACGATCCTCTCAATAGATGCAGAAATAGCATTTGACAAAGTACAGAATCTTTTCTTGATAAAAACCTTGAAAAAAGTAGGGATAGATGAAACATTCCCTAACATTATAAAAGTCATATTTTAAAGGCCCACAGATAATATCCACAATTAGAGAAAACTGAGAGCTTTCCCCATAAGATCAGGAACATGACAGGGATGTCCACTCTCACCACTGTTGTTCAACATAGTATTGGAAGTCTTATCCACATCAACCAGAAAACAAATAGAAATAAAAGGCATCCAAATTGGCAAGGATGAAGTCAAACTTGCCCTCTTCACAGATGACATGATACTCTACATGGAAAACCATAAATATCCATCAGAAAAGTGTTGAGAGCTGATACATGAATTCAGCAAAGTTGCAGGATATATAAAATCGGATGCATTTCTATACATCAATAATGAAGCAGCAGAAAGTGATATCAAGGAATCCGTCCCATTTACAATTGCACCAAAACCCATAAGATACCTAGGAATAAACCTAACCAAAGAGGTAAAAAGATATGTATGCTGAAAACTATAGAAAGTTTATTAAAGAAATTTTTAAAAGACACAAATAAATTGAAAAATATTCCATGCTCATGGATTGGAAGAACAAATATTGTCAAAATGTCGATACTTCCCAAAGCAATCTACATATTTCATGTAATCCTTATCAAAATACCACCAGCATTTTTTACAGAGTGAGAACAAACAATCCTAAAATCTGTATGGAACCAGAAAAGACCCTGAATAGCCAAAGTAATGTTGAAAAAGAAAACCAAAGCTAGAGGCATTACAATTCTAGACTTTAAGCTGTATTACAAATCTGTAGACATCAAGACAGTATGGTAGTGACACAAAAGCAGACACACAGATCAATGAAATAGAACAGAGAACCCAGAAATGGACCCACAAATATATGGCCAACTAATCTTTCACAAAACAGGAAAGAGTATCTAATGAAAAAAAGACAGTGTCTTTAGCAAATGGTACTGGGGAAAATGGACAGCGACATGTGGAAGAATCTGGACTACTTTCTTACACCATACATAAAAATAAATTCAAAAGGGATGAACGACCTAAATGTGACACAGGAAACCATCAAAATCCCAGAGGAGAAAACTGGCAGCAACCCCTTTAACCTTGGTCACAGTAACTTCTTACTTGACATGTCTCCAGAAGAAAGGAAAATAAAAGAAAAAATGAACTATTGGGACCTCATCAAGACAAAAAATTTATGCACAGCAAAGGAAACATTCAACAAAACTAAAAGGCAACTGAAAGAATGGGAGAAGATGTTTGTGAATGGTATTTCTGATAAAGGGCTAAGGTACCCAAATATTTACCAAACTCAACCCCCAAAAATCAGTAAAAATGAGCAGAAGACATGAATAGACACTCTTCTAAAGAAGACATCCAGATGGCTAACAGAGATGTAAGAAGATACTCCATATCACTCACCATCAGAGAAATACGAATAAAAACCACAATGAGATACTACCTAACACCTGTCAAAATGGCTAAAATTAACAACTCAGGAAACAACAGATGTTGACGAGGATGTGGAGGAAGTGAACACTTTTGCACTGTTGGTAGGAATGCAAACTGGAAAACAGTATGGAGGTTCCTCAAAAAATTAAAAATAGGGCTATCCTATGATCTAGCAATTCCACTACTACGTATTTATCCAAAAGATAAAAAAATACCGATTCAAAGGAGCACATGCACCCTGAGGTATGTAGCAGCACTATCAACAAGAGCCACATTACAAAAAGAGCCTAAGTGTCCATAGACTGATGAATGGATAAAGATGTGGTGTATATATACAATGGAATACTATTGGGTGATGAAAAAGAATGAAATCTTGACATTTGCAACAACATGGATGGAACTAGAGGGTATTGTACTCAGCAAAATAAGTCAATCATAGAAAGACAAATATATTATTTCACTCGTGTGGAATTGAGAAACACAACAGATTAATATAGGGAAAGCGAAGGAAAAATAAGATGAAAACAGAGAGGGAGGTCAACCATAAAATACTTTTTAAAAAAAAACATTTTTTAATGTGTATTCATTTTTTAAAGACAGAGAGACAGAGCGTGAGTGGGGAAGGGGCAGAGAGAGGGGGAGACACAGAATCGGAAGCAGGCTCCAGGCTCTGAGCTGTCAGCACAGAGCCTGATGCAGGGTTTGAACTCACAAACCGCGAGATCATGACCTAAGCTGAAGTTGGACGCTTAACCGACAGCCATTCAGACGCCCCCATAAGAGATTCTTAAAGGCAGAGAACAAACTGAGGGTTGCTGGAGGGGAAATGGGTGGGGTATGGGTTAAATAGGTGATGGCCATTAAGGAGGACACTTCTTGGGATGAGCACTGGGTGTTATATGTAAGAGAAGAATCATTGGGCCCTAATCCTGAAGCCATGACAATACTGTATGTTAACTAATTTGAATGTAAAGATATTTTAAAACTTTAATTTAAAAGAAAGAGAGAGGGGCACCTGGGTGGCTCAGTCGGTTAAGCGTCCGACTTCGGCTCAGGTCATGATCTCACGGTCTGTGGGTTCGAGCCCCGTGTCAGGCCCTGTGCTGACAGCTCGGAGCCTGGAGCCTGGAGCCTGCTTCCAATTCTGTGTCTCCCTCTCTCTCTGCCCCTCCCCCATTCATGCTGTGTCTCTCTCTGTCTCAAAAATAAATAAACGTTAAAAATTTTTTTTTTTTAAAAATAAAAGAAAGAGAGATGGGCGCCTGGTTGGCTCAGTCAGTTGGGCATCCGACTTCGGCTCAGGTCATGATCTCACGGTCTGTGGGTTCGAGCCCCGTGTCAGACCCTGTGCTGACAGCTCGGAGCCTGGAGCCTGGAACCTGCTTCCGATTCTGTGTCTCCCCCTGTTTCTGCCCCTCCCCGCTTGTGCTGTCTCTCTCTGTCTCAAAAATAAATTTAAACATTAAAAAAAAACATGTTTTAAAAAAAGAGAGAAAACACTGTAGTGTCCCAGAATATTCATATCCACCAGATCTACACCCATTTGCACATACTTAATGTACTAAAGAGTCCTTATCCATTAAGTCAGGCCCACACTATGCTAGTAGATAATTTATGCTGTCACACGTTCTTAAATCAAAGAGCATTTATTTCTCCCAAATTCCACAGTGAAGATTAGCTTCACTCCAAATTAACCTTAGTTTTCACAGTATGACATATCTTGGATTTTTAAGATCCCTTTACTCAATAAGTTTATTATACATGTACCATGAGCCAGACACTGCATGTAGTACTGGGCCAGAGATCAGTGCAATAGCCCCAACCCCAGGAGTTAATGGTGTGTCCACACCTCATGCTGAGCACCATGGGTCCTAGGAGGGGCAAAATTTGAAAACCCCAGGAAGGGGCCCCTGGGGGGCTCAGTCATTTAAGTGCCCAACTCTTGGTTTCAGCTCAAGTGAACCATAAGGTTTGTGAGTTTAAGTCCCACATCAGACTCTGTGCTGACAGTGTGGATCATTCATGGGATTCTCTCTCTATCTCTCTGTCTCTGTCTCTCTCTCTCTCTCAAAAGAAATAAACAAACTTGAAGAAAAAAGAATGTTGTTTAAAAAACCAAAAAAAGGAAAGAAAGAAAGAAAGAAAGAAAGAAAGAAAGAAAGAAAGAAAGAGGAAACTCCAGGAAGGCAGAGACTTCTGTATCTGCAATGCCTAGAATATGTTGGGTGCCCAACAAGTATTTTCTTTCCTTTTCTTTCTTTCTTTATTTCTTTCTTTCTTTCTTTCTTCTTTATTTCTCCCTTCCTTTCTTTCCACATTTATTTATAATTTAAATTTTAATTAGTTGACATACAGTGCAATATTGGTTTTAGGACTAGAATTCAGTGATTCATCATTTAGGTTCTAGGAGTAGAATTCAGTGATCCATCATTTACATACAACACCAAGTACTCATCACAAGTGCCCTCCTTAGTATCCATCACCCATGTATCCCATCTCCCACCCACTTCTCTCTGTAAACCCATAGTTTATTCTCTATCATTAAGAGTCTCTTGTGGTTTGTTTCAAACAACTGTTTTTAATGAATGAGCAAGAGCACGATTCAAATGAAATTTTCAAAGTTGTAGTTTCTGTTTATAGAAAACTTACAGTATAAATAGTCAAATATCACATACAAAAAAGACAATATTTATCAAAGTTGATTAATTGACAACCACCGAACTAATGACAAACTAATTGACAAATATAATTCAATTGATTCTAAGCACTTTTATAGCTACCCTTTTTTGTTCTCAGAACAATTATGAGATAGGGAGAGACAGGAATTTTTCTCTCTAGGACATAAGTGGAGAAATTGAGACCTAGAGACATGTAGAGTCCAAGGGATTTCAGATGTCATCTTATGCAACCACTAACACTGCTCTAATGTCCTTCCTCTATCTCACTCCACAACTATTTGCAAATCCTAAATACTGAGTAAAAAATTCCTCATTCCACAATGAGGGATCCACAATTAACTCCATAGCATCTCTGACAAGTGATCATTCAGGCTCTGATAGATACATACAGGGTTCTATTCACACCAACTGGACTGCTGATCTTTTACTCAATGCTTGTCTTAGTAGACAAATCCTCATTATATGAGGCTGAAGTTTTCCTTTCTATAAACTTCCCTGAGTTCTAGTTTCTACAAATGAGAGAAAAGTGTCTCTCTCTCTTCCATATGCTAGCCCTTCAAATAAATAAAGGGATGTGTCCAAGGTCACTAGAAGTCCTCCCATTCCCACCACCCAGCTTATAACTATGAGACAACAAATATCCTCCCATAGAAATCAGTGATGAGATTCATTCAATAAAATATTTTCTGAGCATTGTGTTAATGAGAGCTCTACCCTCTAAGAGTTGCCAATCTAGTAAGACAAAAAGAAATATAAACTGTTGTAATGTATAGGGTAATTAATGAAATACCTGAAATGTAATGCAGAAGAAAGGGAGTTAAAGAGACTGTCTTTTTTCCATTGGATATTCTTTCCTGCTTTGTCAAAGTTAGTTGGCCATACTTTTGTGGGTCCATTCTGGAGTCTCTATTCTATTCCATTCTATTCAGACAGTCTATGTGTCTATCTTTGTGCCAATACCATACTTTCTTGATGATTACAGCTTTGTAGTAGAGGCTAAAGTCTGGGATTGTGATGCCTCCCGCTTTGGTCTTCTTCTTCAAGATTACTTTGGCTATTTGGGGTCTTTTGTGGTTCCATACAAATTTGAGGATTGCTTGTTCTAGCCTCAAGAAGAATGCTGGTGCAATTTTGATTGGGATTGTAATGAATGTGTAGATTGTGTTGAAGTATTAACATTTTAACAATATTTATTCTTCCAATCCATGAGCACGGAATGTTTTTCCATTTCTGTGTATCTTCCTCAATTTCCTTCATAAGCTTTCTATAGTTTTCAGCACACAGATCTTTTACATCTTTGGTTAGGTTTATTCCTAGGTATTTTATGATTCTTGGTGCAGTTGTGAATGGGGTCAGTTTCTTTATTTGTCTTCCTGTTGCTTCATTATTAGGGGATAAGAAT
Source organism: Leopardus geoffroyi (assembly GCF_018350155.1). Taxonomy (NCBI): domain Eukaryota; kingdom Metazoa; phylum Chordata; class Mammalia; order Carnivora; family Felidae; genus Leopardus; species Leopardus geoffroyi. The sequence continues at coordinate 51,425,514 of NC_059343.1, forward strand.
GCAACTGATTTCTGTACATTAATTTTGTATCCTGCGACTTTGCTGAATTCATGTATCAGTTCTAGTAGACTTTTGGTAGAGTCTATCGGGTTTTCCATGTATAATATCATGTTATCTTCAAAAAGGGAAAGCTTAACTTCATCTTTGCTAATTTTGATGCCTTTGATTTCCTTTTGTTGTCTGATTGCTGATTGCACTTCCAACACCGTGTTAAACAACGTGTGAGAGTGAACATCCCTATCATGCTCCTGATCTCAGGGGGAAAGCTCTCAGTTTTTCCCCATTGAGGATGATGTTAGCTGTGGGCTTTTCATAAATGGCTTTGATGATGTTTAACTATGTTCCTTCTATCCCGACTTTCTTGAGGGTTTTTATTAAGAAAGGATGCTGAATTTTGTCAAATGCTATTTCTGCATCGATTGACAAGATCATATGGTTCTTATATTTTCTTTTATTAATGTGGCGTATCACATTGATTCATTTGTGAATGTTGAACCAGCCCTGCAGCCCAGGAATGAATCCCACTTGATCATGGTGTATAATTCTTTTTATATGCTGTTGAATTCGATTTGCTCATATCTTATTGAGAACTTTTGCATCCATATTCATCAGAGGTAATGGCCTGTACTTCTCTTTTTTGGCTGGGTCTCTGTCTGGTTTAGGAATAAAAGTAATGCTGGATTCATGAATGAGTCTGGAAGTTTTCCTTCCATTTCTATTTTTTTTGGGACAGCTTGAGAAGGATAGGTATTATCTCTTCTTTAAATGTCTGGCAGAATTCCACTGGGAAGCCATCTGGTCCTGGACTCTTATTTGTTGGGAGATTTTTGATAACTGATTCAATTTCTTCACTGGATATGGATCTGTTCAAGTTTTCTATTTCTTCCTGTTTCAGTTTTGGAAGTGTGTGGGTGCTTAGGACTTTGTCCATTTCTTCCAGGTTGTCCAGTTTGTTGGCATATAATTTTTCATAGTATTCCCTGATAATTGTATTTCTGAGGCATTGGTTGTAATAATTACATTTTCATTCATGATTTTATCCTTTCGGGTCATCTCCTTTTTCTTTTTAGAAGCCTGGCTAGAGGTTTATCAATTTTGTTTATTTTTTTAAAAAAGCAACTCTTGGTTTCATTGATCTGTTCTCGTGTTTTTTTATATTTTATATTTTTTATTTTTGCTCTGATTTTTTGTTATTTATCTTCTTCTGCTGTGTTTGGGGTGTCTTTTCTGTTCTGCTTTGGTTTCCTTTAGGTGTGCTGTTAGGTTTTGTATTTGGGATTTTTCTTGTTTCTTGAGATAGACCTGAATTGCAATGTAATTTCCTCTCAGGACTGCCTTTGCTGCATCCCAAAGGGTGTGTATTGTTTTATTTTTATTTTCATTTCTTTCCATATATCTTTTAATTTCTTATCTAATTTTCTAGTTGATCCATTAATTCTTTAGTAGGATGTTCTTTAACCTCCATGCTTTTGGACGTTTTCCAGACTTTTTCCTGTGGTTGAATTCAAGTTTCATAGCATTGTGGTTTGAAAGTCTGCATGGTATGATCTCAATTCTTTATACTTATGAAGGGCTGTTTTGTGGCCCAGTATGTGATCTATCTTGGAGAATGTTCCATGTGCACTTGAGAATAAAGTATATTCTGTTGCTTTGGGATGCAGAGTCCCAAATATATCTGTCGAGTCCATCTGATCCAATGTATCATTCACGGCCCTTTTTTCTTTATTTATTCTCTGTCTAGATGTTCTATCCATTGCTGTAAGTGAAGTATTAAATTCCCCTGCAATTACCACATTCTTATCAATAAGGTTGCTTATGTTTGTGATTATTTTATGTATTTGGGGGCTCCTGTATTCGGTGCATAGACATTTATAATTGTTAGCTCTACCTGATGGATAGACCCTGTAATTATTATACAATGCCCTTCTTCATCTCTTGTTACAGCCTGTAACTTAAAGTCTAGTTTGTCTGATATAAGTATGGCTACTCCAGCTTTCTTTTGAGTTCCAGTAGCATGATAGTTCTCCATCCCCTCACTTTCAATCTGAAGGTGTCCTCAGGTCTAAAATTAGTCTCTTGTAGACAGCAAATAGATGGGTCTTGTTTTTTTTTTTTATCCATTCTGATACCCTATGTCTTTTGGTTGGAGCATTTAGTCCATTTACATTCAGTGTTACTATAGAAAGATATGGGTTTAGAGTCATTGTGATGTCTGTAGGTTTCATGCTTGTAGTGATGTTTCTGGTACTTTGTGGTCCTTGCAACACTTCACTCACAGAGTCCCCCTTAGGATCTCTTGTAGGGCTGGTTTAATGGTGATGAATTCCTTCATTTTTTGTTTGTTTGTGATAAAGGTTTCTTTATCTCTCCTTCTATTCTGAATGACAGACTTTCTGGATAAAGGATTCTTGGCTGCATATTTTTTTTCCATTCATCATATTGAAGATTTCCTGTCATTCCTTCTAGCCTGCCAAGTTTCAGTAGACAGGTATGCTACTACTTTTTTTGTGTCTACCTTTGTATGTTAAGGCTCATTTATCCCTAGCTGCTTTCAGAATTCTCTCTTTATGCTTGTATTTTGCCAGTTTCACTATGATATGTCATGCAGAAGATTGATTCAAGTTACGTCTGAAGGGATTTCTCTGTGACTTTTGCACTTCAATGCCTGTTTCCTTCCCCAGGTCGGGCAAGTTCTCAGCTATGATTTGTTCAAGTACACCTTCAGCCCATTTCACTCTCTTCATCTTCCTCTAGAATTCCTATGATATGGACATTGTTCCATTTGGGTGCATCATTTAATTCTCTAATTCTCCCCTCTAGGATCTTGTGGGTTTTTTAATCTCTCTTTTTCTCAGCGTCCTCTTTTTCAATAATTTTATCTTCTAATTCACCTCTTCTCCCCTCTGCCTCTTCAATCCGCACTATGGCCATCCCCATTTTATTTTGCACTTTATTTATATCATTTTTTTAATTCCTCATGACAATTTTTTAGTCCCTTGATGTCTGTAGCAATAGATTCTCTGTTGTACTATGCTTTTTATCAAGCCCAGCAATTAATTTTATGGCTATTATTCTAAATTCTTGTTCAGTTATATTGCTTAAATCGGGTTTGATCAATTCATTAGCTGTCGCTTCGTCCTGGAATTTCTTTTGAGGAGAATTCTTCCGTTTTGTCATTTTGGCTAGTTTTATGTCCCTTATGCATTTTAAAAGCTTGTTGTGTGCTCTGCACCTTCAAGCACTGCTATATTAAAAATTTTTTTTCAACGTTTATTTATTTTTGGGACAGAGAGAGACAGAGCATGAACGGGGAAGGGGCAGAGAGAGAGGGAGACACAGAATCGGAAACAGGCTCCAGGCTCTGAGCCATCAGCCCAGAGCCTGACGCGGGGCTCGAACTCACGGACCGCGAGATTGTGACCTGGCTGAAGTCGGATGCTTAACCGACTGCGCCACCCAGGTGCCCCTAAGCACTGCTATATTAAAGGAGAGTCATACACTGTCCAGGGCCTGACCCTTCAGGAGGTGTTTTGTTCGGAGATCGGTACTTGCTCTCTGTTGTTGTGACTTTGGTTATTATCCTACTCTTAGTGATATTTTGGACCCTCCACCAGGTGTGCTTTGATTTGTTCTTTGGAGTAGCCCTATCTTTTTTCTAGCTTTCCCATTTTCTTCCTAGTAGATTCAGTCTCTTTTCCTCCCAGGGTCTGTTGTTCAAAGTCCTTTGGTTTCTGCATTTCTTTGTTTTAGAGTCGTGGGAAGTATGGATCCCCTTACTTCTCCACCATGTTGGCCAGCTGCTGATATTGTTTTTTAGTTAAGGTTTTAATTTTAATTCCACTATTGTTAATATACACTAGTATATTAGTTTAGGTGTACAATATAATGATTCAACAACTCTATATATTAGTCAGTGTTCATCATGAGTGTATTCTTTAATCCCCATTAACTACCCATCACCCTGCCCACCTCTGTTCTTGTAATTATCCGTTTGTTCTTTTTAAAAGTTATTTATTAATTTATTTATTTAGGGAGAGACAGAGAGAGAGAGAGAGAGAGTGAGAGAGCGCATGTGCGAGTTGGGGAGCCAGAGAGGGAGAGAGATAGAGACTTCCAAGCAGGCTCTGCACTGTCAGTGAGACCGTGAGATTATGACCTGAGCTGAAGTTGGACACTCAACCAACTGAACCACTCAGGCTCCCCAGTTTGCGCTTTATAGTTAAGAGTCTGTTTCTTGGCTTGCCTCTCTCTCTTTTTTCCCCTTTGCTTGTTGGTTTTTATTCTTAAATTCCACATATGAATGAAATCATATATTTGCTTTTCTCTGATATTTCATTTAGCATTATACTCTCTGGCTCCATTTTTTGTTGTTGCAAATGGCAACATTCTCTTTTTATGGATGAGCAATATTCCATTGTATATATCTATACCACATCTTTGTTCATCTATTGGTGCTGGGCTGCTTCCATAATTGAACTATTGTAAATAATACTGCAGTAAACTTAGGGGAGCATGTATCCCCTGGAATTAGTGTTTTTGTATTTTGGGGTAAATAGTTGTGTGATTATTAGACTGTAAGGTAGTTCTATTTTTTAATATTATTTATTTACATTCAAGATAGTTAACATACAATGCAGTATTTGTTTCAGAAGTAGAACCCAGGGATTCATCACTTACATATAACACCCAGTGCTCATCCCGACAAATGCCTTGCTTAATGCCAATCATCCATTTAGCCCATACATCCATCCACCTCCCTTTCATCAACCCTCAGTTTGTTCTCTGTATTTGATAGTCTCTCATGGTTTGCTTCCCTCTCTGTTTTTATCTTACTTTCCCTTACTTTCCTCTATGTTCATCTGTTGTGTTTCTTAAATTCCACATATGAGTGAAATCATATGATATTTTTGATATCATATGAATTATTTCACTTAACCTAATACACCCTAGCTGCATCTACTTTATTTCAAATGGCAAGATTTTATTCTTTTTGATCACTGAGTAATAGTCTATTGCATATACATACAATATTTACAATTGTTGTATCTTCTTAATGGATAGACCCCTTATTTATGATATAATGTACTTCATCTCTGTTAAAGTCTTTGTATTAAAATCTTGTATTTTTTATATAACTATGGCTACTCTGGCTTTCTTTTGACCTCCATTAACATGATAGATGGTTCTCGATGCCTTCACTTTCAATCTGTAGGTGTCTTCAGGTCTAAAATATGTCTCGTAGGCAGCAAATAGATGGATCTTGTTTTTCTATCAATTCTGATAGCCTATGTATTGATTGTAACAATTATTCCATTTACATTCAGACTGATTTTTGAAAGATATGAATTTAGTGTCATTGTTTTACTTATAGAGTTGGTGTTTCTGTTGATATTCCCTGGTCCTTTGTAGTCTTTGTTGCTTTGGTCTTCTTTTTTTCTACAGTCAGGGAACCCCCCCCCCTTAAGATTTCTAACAGGGCTGGTTTAGTGGTCACAAATTCCTTTAGTTTTTGTTTGGGAAACTCTTTATCTCCTCCTTTATTCTAATTTCCAGCTTTGATGGGTAAAGAATTCTTGGCTGCATATTTTTCTCATTCAGTACATTGAATATTTCTTGTCATTACTTTCTGGCCTGCCAAGTTTCAGTGGACAAGTGTGTTGTTAACTTGTTTCTATCCTTGTATGTTGAGGACATTTTGTCTCCAGTTGCTTTCAGAATTCTCTATTTTATCTTTGTATTTTGCAAGTTTCAGTATGATATGTCATGGTGTTGACCTGTTTTTGTTGATTTTAGAGTGAGTCCTCTGTGCCTCTTAGACTTGAATGCCTGTTTCCTTCCCTACATTATGAAAGTTCTCAGGTATAATTTGTTGAAATATACCTTCTGCCTTTTCCCACTCTTCTCCTTCTGGGACTCCAATGATACGGATGTTGTTTCATTTTATGGAATCACTAAGTTCTCTAAGTCTCTCCTTGTAATCTAATAGTTTCCTTTCCCTCTTTCTTTCAGTTTCATTATTTTCCATAATTTATCTTCTATATCACCTATTCTCTCCTCTGCTTCTTCAATGCTCATTGTGACTGTATTCTGTCAGTTTTGCATCTCAGTAACAGTATATTCTATTTAAGCCTAACTATATCTTAGGTCTTTGATCTCTACAGCAAGGGTTTCTCTGGTGTCTATTCTTTTTTTCAAATCCAACTAGTAACATTATGACTTGTTCTAAATTCTTATATATATTTCTTATATCTGCTTCGGATAAATCCCTGGCTGTGATTTCTTCTTGGCCTTTCTTTTGAGAAGAATTCCTCCATCTTGTCATTTTGTCTATGTTTCTGTCTTTTGTGTGTTTTGAAAGCTTGTTATGTTTCCCGCACCTGAGAGTAATGCTATATTAAAAAGGGATCGTTCATATGTGAGGGTTATTTCAACAAACAAATCAAATCTCACCTAGTTAAAGGTCCAAACACTCCACACGGCAAGCAAGGAGGAGCTCAGCAGAGGACTGACTAGTGGGAAAAAGCCACCAAACTGCAACAGGAGAATGTACACAGCATGCACCAGAAATACTTCCTGAAATTTCAGTCCCTGGACAGGGTAATTATATGTTTAGCTTTTTTTGAGGATCCTCCATACTGTTTTCCACAGTGGCTGCACCAGTTTGCATTCCCACCAACAGTGCACAAGAGTTCTTTTTTCTCCATATCCTCACCAACACTCGTTGTGTCTTGTGGTTTGGATTTTAGCCTTTCTGAGACTTATGAGATAATGTCTCATTGTAGTTTTAATTTGCATTTCCTTGATGATGTTTAGTATTGTTGAGCATCTTTTAATGTACCTGTTAGCCATTGTTTTTAATTTTAGCAGGCAATCCATCTGAATAGGTTAAGACAAATAATTCTGACCTGCCTCTGTGGACTGGTTCTAATGCCAATTTAGTTTTAAGTGTTTGCAATATTAAGTTCTGCCCCATGTCTGTGCCACTCAGTGGTCATGATGGTATTTAGGTCGACATCAAACTTCTCAAAGCCTTTACTGTGTTTTCAATTTAGGATCATATCTATACACACAAAGCTCTGGGTAAGACCATACAATTTATGGGATAAATTTCCTGAACTCCTCTCTACAATTTCTACAACACATTCAGATCCTAAGAGCTCTGCTTCCTGATTTTTAGAGAAGTAGCATGTGTTGAGGCAACTGGGTGGCTCCGTTGGTAAGTATCTGACTTCAGCTCAGGTCATGATCTCATGGTTTGTGAATTTGAGCTCCATGTTGAGCTCTGTGCTGACAGCTCTGAGCCTCGAGCCTACTTTGGATACTGTGTATACCTCTCTCTCTGCTCCTCCCCCACTCAGGTTCTGTCTGTTTCTCTCTCTCTCAAAAATAAACATTAAAAGAATAAGTAGTTTGTGTTAAAAAAATAGGGAAATCACTGCTCAATAAATATCCTGGTTTCCTTTCCCAATATGCCTACTCCAATTTACTTTTTATCCTCAGAAACCTGCTGCTTCACTAAGTATCTACTGGGTTTTCAGTGGGAAAGACAAAAATCAGTGGAAAAGACAGAGTGGAGTATACATAAACCATCTAATTTGGAACCATAAGTTGATAGATCTTTAGCAGGTAAAAAATATAGGGCTTGGTGATGAATTAAGTGTAGGATATGAGGGCTAATGAAAGGTTTCTTAGGTATACATCAATGTTTCTGTCATGAGTGACTTGATAGTATTATCATTAACCAGGATAAGAAGTTTTAATTAGAACAGCTTCAAGAAAACAAGCTGCACATTAGCAAAATGGTTCCAAGCTCTTGTTTATTCATAGAAATATTGAAAAATTAATCAGAAACTGTCTGAATCAGGCTTTTCAGGGTTTAGGAAAAAAATAAAAGGATTATAGCACCCAAGTTAATTCTGAATAAAAAACAGGCATCTTTAAAATGGCAGGGAAGTTTTGTGGCCTTTTTAGTCATTCTTACTCCCATTCACTCTCCAATGTGGCTGTGATTTTGGTCTCAAAGTAGAAGTCTGGTTCCCAGTTTCCTCTCATAAACCATAGGGAGCAAAGATTATTTATAAACTATTGTGTAAGTTTATTCTAACCTATGTGGGGGGATACCTGAAGGATAAATACAAGATGCTTATCTTGATTTTACCTAATTCAGAACTCAAGTGGAAAAATTAACAGACATTGCATGTAAGAGCTGAAAAGAAGACTATAGACCCTCAGACATATAGAACAAGAGATTATGGCTGGTACATAAAATAGACTATGTAAGGCACAGAGGACATCTTGAGGTGACACTTTTTGGGAAATTGGGACATTCAAAAGCAGTCATATGTATGGAGAAATTTAGAAAGTGATGCACATGTCCAGGAAAGATAAATACACAAAAAAAGACCAGATAAGACCCTAAGCAGGGTGATCCTTAGATTCAGAGCAAACTTAACTGATTTGTAGGAATGACACAGCACAGGACAAATTCACAATGACTGTGAGAGGTTGGTGTGTGTGTGTGTGTGTGTGTGTGTTTAATTCTTTTTTGTTTGTTTGAGCTCTTGGCATTCAAGAAAATTTCTGTCAAAACATAGTGAAACAGAAACTACAGGAACAAAGACTTCATTTATCACACATATTATAATATTCAAAAAAAGCTTGAAGAGTTTTTAAATAGAAAACTACAGTCTTCACTAATTGAATATTTTTTAAAAAGAAAACCATGGGGATGGATGGTGATCTGATGTCCAGATCACCACATAATAGCCAAATGTCAAATTTTCAATGACATAAAAAACAAACAAAATACAAGAACCCACAAAGCACAAGAAGACATAGTTAAACAGGCCCATTAAAAAAAAAAAACAACTGACAGAAACTGCCATTGTGGAAGACCCAAATATTAGACATACTAAACAAAGACTTAAAATGACTATCTCATATATGCTTAAGAACTACAAGAAAGCATGAAAAAATAACTAAAGAAAATCAGGAAAATTATATATATATATATATATATATATATATATATATGGAGAAAGAGAGAGAGAGCGAGAGCGAGAGCGAGAGAGAGAGAGAGAGAGAGAGAATACCAACCAAGAGATAGAAATTATTTTAAAAACTACAAATCTGGAGCTAAAAAGTAAATAATGAAACGAAAAATTTAATATAAGGGATTAACAAAATATTTGAGGAGAGAGAAAAAAGAAACAATCAACTTGAAAAGAGGTCAAAAGGCACAGATAGCAGAAAAAAATGAGCAGAAAGAAAAAAAGGAAAATGAACAGAACCAAACAGGCACATAGGACCCAACAAGTGGACAAACACATTAATTATGGAAGTCTCAGAAGTAGAAGAGAGAGAGAAAAAAAAAACAGAAAAATTATTTAAAAAAATAATGACTGAAAAATTTCTAAACTTGGGGAACTATAAATCCAAGAATCTCAATGCTGCAATTAAGATAAATTCAGAGACCCACACAAAGTCACACTTTAGAATCAAAGGGTTGAAACTCAAAGAAAAAAAAGAACACTGAAAGGAAGATAAAAGTCACTTGCAAAGTGGCCTCTATAAGATTAATATTGTATTTCTCAGCATAAAACTTCAGGCCAGAGGGCAGTACTTAAAGAAAAAAAATAAATTATCAACTGAGAATTTTATATCCAGAAGAAATGTCTTTCAAATGTAAGGGAGTAATTAAGATATTCACAGTAAGCAAAAGCTGAGGGATTTATCACTAGACCTGCCATACAACAAATACTAAAGGAAGTCCTTTGGGTTGAAATGAAAAGACTCTAGGGGCACCTGGGTGGCTCAGTCATTGAGTGTCCAGCTTTGGCTCATATCATGATCTGTCAGTTTGTGAGTTTGAGTACCACATCGAGCTTGCTGCAGTCACCCTGTCAGAACAGAGCCTTTTTCTGATCCTCTGTCCCCCATCTCTGTTCCTCCCCCACTTGTGCTGTCTTAAAAATAAATAAATATTTTTAAAAAATAAATGAAAAGATGCTAGATAGTAAATCAAAGATCCATGAAGAAAGATGCCCTAATAAATGTAAATAAAAGGTGAAATATAAAAACCAGAAGTGGGCCAAGATGAAAGAAGAGCAAGGAAGTTTGTTTTTTCATCTCTCATCACTGAAATGCAGCCATATCAGCACTAAACCATCTTGCAACTAGAAAACTGATTTGAGGATTAACACAACAATCTGCCAGTGTGAACCACAGAACTCAGAATGTATGTGGTGCAGAGAGGTGAACTGAGGGGTGGAGAGAGAAGCCAAGTAGGGCAGGGAGCTATTTTTGCCTGAAAAGAGAGGACAGAGATGGGGGCAGAGTATGGGAAAAGCACCCCCCCACACACACACACATAGAAAGCAGCTGGAGAGAAAGTGGAAGAGTGGAAATAGCCACAAGGGAATGAAAAACAGGGAGAAAGGAAAAAGGAGAGGTTGTAAATTCCATTAAGACTCTATAAACAAGGGGCGCCTGGGTGGCGCAGTCGGTTAAGCGTCCGACTTCAGCCAGGTCACAATCTTGCGGTCCGGGAGTTCGAGCCCCGCGTCGGGCTCTGGGCTGATGGCTCAGAGCCTGGAGCCTGTTTCCGATTCTGTGTCTCCCTCTCTCTCTGCCCCTCCCCTGTTCATGCTCTGTCTCTCTCTGTCCCAAAAATAAATAAACGTTGAAAAAAAAATTTTAAAAAAAGACTCTAAACAGGGGGAGTACAGCGTCTGAAAATCTGCAGCTCAATACCTTGTGATGCTCTGGTGGGAAGGATGAATCCTCAGGAGCAGAGAGCAAGGTCCAAGGGGTCCTCGGGCAACACAGAGAGAGGTGGTTCACCTCCTGGCAGGATATTTGGTAGAGGCTGTGTGGTCTCCCCACAGGCAAAGGTCCCACCAGACCCCAGAGAATGACCACATTCTCTGGTGTTGAAATGGGACATTGGGGGTGAAGCCTTGTACCAGATGTGTGTTGCAATTTGCCCCAATCCCTGAAATGCTGCTACATGATCCCATGAACTTTTTCTGGGACAGGCTGGCACCCGGCCAAAGTATCTGGGCGTTGGCAGTGGCAGGGTTTCATGAACACTCCTGGGGGCGGGCCAACACCTGGACATTGCTCAGCAAGACTCTCCACCAGAGGGTCAGAACAGATTAAAGCTGCAGTCCCTCAGAAGTGAGGGGTTAGGAAACACAGCCCCCCCGCCCAAGATAAAAACTGAGGAGAAAGGAGCAGCCTGGCAGCCTGAAGGCTTGGTCACAGACAGTGTAGAAGTGGGGAGTAGGTGGAAGTCATAGAAAAAGGAGGGGTGCTTGATTGCTGGTCGGGGAGATCACAGAGTTCTGCTACTAGAGACTCGGTAGCTGGGTGATGCCATTTTCACTGCTCCCGTGCATGCACATACATGCCTACATGAGCCACAACAACCCACCCCAGTAAGCTAAGCAGCACAAACTGTGGAGAATGTAGCTGTTACACTAATCCCTGCCAAGCTGGATCAACCACGCTCTTGAGGAACACAAGTCCCTCCACCTGCTTAGTTTATGGACTATAAAGTGCTTCATAGTTCGACCTCTAGGGGAAACTGGATGTAACTTCAATTATATTTCATTCTGTTTGCTGGTCCACCTATCCATTTTTTTCTTTACATTTTCTTATTCTTGAATATATATAGAGAGAAACATTTATTTTTATTTTCCACTTTTATTAGAAATATTTTCTTTAATTATTCTACTATATTTTTTTACTTTTTTGTGAACTCCTAAAATTCTATTTTACTTTCATAATTTTATTCTATTTTATTGTATTCATTTTTTTAAATTTTCATATGTTTTCCTTTTTTCCCTTTTTTTCTTTTATTTCCCTTTTTTCTCTAATCTATCAAGCTTCTGTCAACAACCAGACCAAAACACACCTAGGCTTTAGCATCTTTTATTTGATTGTTTGTGTTGTTTATAATTTTTTTAATTTTTATTTTTTAATTTTTATTTTATTAACTCTTTCTTCCTTCTAAATGATGAACCAAAGGAATTCACACCAAAAGGAAAAAAAAAGGAGGAAATGACAACCAGGGACTTAATCAACACAGATACAAGCAAGATGTCTGAACCATAATTTAGAATCATGATAATAAAAATACTAGCTGGGGTAGAAAATAGATTACTGTCCCTTTCTGGGGAGATAAAAAAGTAAAGCAAGTCAGGATTAAATAAAAGAATGCTATAACTGAGCTGCAATCTTGGATGGATGTCATGGTGGCAATGATGGATGAAGAAGAGCAGCAAATCAGCAATGTAGAGGATGCACTTATGAAGAATGATGAAGCAAAAAAAATGGGGAGACTAAGGCAAAAGAGCACGATATAAGAATTAGAGAACTCAGTGACTTATTAAAAAGGAATAACATCAGAATCATAGGGATCCCAGAGGATGAAGACAGAGAAAAAGGAGTAGAAGTGTTATGTGAGTAAATCATAGAGGAAAGCTTTCCTAACCTGGGGAAAGACAGACAACAAAATCCAGGAAGCACACAGAACGCCCTTTAGATTCAACAAAAACTGATCATCAACAAGGCATAAGTACTCAAATTCACAAAATACTGAGGCAAGGAAAGAGTCATAAAAGCAGCAAGTGAAAAAAAGGCCTTAACCTACAAGGGAAGACAGGTATGCAGGATAGGCAGGATATATTCAATGTGATGAATCAGAAAAATATGCAGCCATGAATTCAGTATCCAGCAAGGCTGTCATTCAAAATAGAAGGAGAGATAAAAAGTTTCCCAGACATAAAAAATTAAAGGAGTTTGTGACCACTGAACCAGCCCTGGAAGAAATGCTAAGGGGGACTGTCTGAGGGAAGAAAAGACAACAAAATAAAACCAAAGAGACAAAAAGCAACAAAGACCAGGAAGGACCAGAGAAAAACACCAGAAACTTCAACTTTACAAATAACATAATGGCAATAAATTCATATCTTTCAGTACTCACTCTAAAAGTCAATGGACTAAGTGCCCCAATCAAAAGACACAGAGTAACAGAACGGACAGTAAAACAAGATCCTTCTGTATGCTGTCTACCAGAGACCCATTTTAGATGTAAAGACACCTTCAGGTTGAAAGTAAGGGAATGGAAAACCATCTATCGTGCTAATGGTCACCAAAATAAAGCTGAAGTAACCATACTTATAACAGGCAACCTAGATTTTAAAATAGACTGTAGCAAGAGATGAAGAAGGGCATTATTTCATAATCAAGGGGTCTATCCACCAATAAGATCTAACAATTGTAAACATTTATGTTTCAAATGTGGAGGCACCCAAATATATATATCAATCACAAACATAAAGAAACACATTGATAATAATACCTTAATAGTAGAGGACTACAACACCCCACTTACAACAGTGGACAGATTATCTAAACAGAAAGTGAAAAAGGAAACAATGGCTTTTAATGATGCACTGGACTGGATGGACTTAACATATATATTCACAACATTTCATCTTAAGGAGTAGAATACATATTCTTCTCCAATGCACATGAAACATTCTCCAGAATAGATTGCATACTGGGACACAAATCAGCCCTAAACAAGTACAAAAAGATTGAGATCATACATGCATAATTTCAGCCACAATGCTATGAAACTCTAAATCAACCATAAGAAAACAAATTGGAAAGATAACAAATTACCAGAGACTAAAGAACATCCTACTAAAGAGTGAATGGGCTAACCAATAAGTTAAAGAGTAAATTAAAAAGCACATGGAAGACAATGAAAATGATAACACCACAGCCCAAAACCTCAGCAAAGATGCTCATAAGAGGGAAGTATATAGCAATCCAGGCCTTCCTAAAGAAGGAATAAAAGTCTCAGATACATAACCTAACCTAACACCTTAAAGAGCTGGAAAAAGAACAGCAAAAAAAAAGCCCCAAACCAGCAGAATAAAGGAAATAATAAAGATGACAGCAGAAATTCATGCTATTAACACCAAAAAACAAAAGCAAAAGAAAAAACAAGAACCACAGCAGAACAGATCAATGAAACCAGAAGCTGGTTCTTTGAAAGAATTAAGAAAATTCAGGGGCACCTGGGTGGCTCAGTCGGTTGAGTGACCGACTTCAGCTCAGGTCATGATCTCACGGTTTGTGAATTCGAGCCCCACATCGGGCTCTGTGCTGACAGCTCATAGCCTGGAGCCTGCTTTGGATTCTGTGTCTCCCTCTCTCTGCTCCTCCCCCATTCATGCTCTGTCTCTCTCTGTCTCAGAAGTAAATGAACATAAAAAATAATTTAAAAAATGAAAGAATTAAAAAAATTGATAAACCCCTAACCAGTCTGGTCAAAAATAAAAAGGAAAGCACCCAAATAAATTAATCAAGAATGAAAAAGGAGAGATCACAACCAACACAGCAGAAATAAAAATAATAAGAGAATATTATGAGCAACTATATTCGAATAAAATGGACAATCTGGAGGAAATGGACAAATTCCTAGAAACATATACACTACCAAAACTCAAACAAGAAGAAAAACAAAATTTGAACAGACCCATAACCAGTAAATAAATTGAGTTAATAATCAATAATCTCCCAAAAAACCAGAGTCCAGGGCCAGATGGCTTCTCAGGGGAATTCTACCAATAATTTAAAGAAGAGTTAACACCTATTCTTTTGAAGCTGTCCCAAACAATAGAAATGGAAGGAAAAAGTACAAATTCATACTATGAAGACAGCATTACCTTGATTCCAAAACCAGACAAAGACGCCACTAAAAAGGAGAACTACAGACCAATTTCCCTGATGAACATGGATGCAAAAATCCTCAACAAGATACTAGCCAACCTTAGCTATCATTAGATAATGCATTAAAACAATTATTACCACAACATGGGATGCAGGGATGGTTCAATATCTGCAAAACAGACAATGTGATACATCACATCAATAAAAGAAAGAACAAGAACCACACGATCCTCTCAAAAGATGCAGAGAAAGCATTTGACAAAATACAGCATCTTTTCTTGATAGAAACCCTCAATAAAGCAGGAATAGAAGAATCTTACCTCAAGATCATAAAAGCCATATATGATATATCCACCGATAATATAATCCTCAATGGGGAAAAACTGAGAGCTTTCCTACTAAGGTCAATAACACGACAGGGTTCCACTCTCACCACTGTTATTCAAAATAGTATTGGAAGTCTTAGCCTCAGCAATCAGACAACACACAGGAATGAAACTCATTCAAATCGGCCAGGAGGAACTCAAACTTTCACTCTTTGCAGATAATATGATACTCTATAATGGAAAACCCAAAAAATTCTACCAAAACGACCTGCTAGAATTCATCCAGGAAATCAGCAAAGTTACAGGATATAAAATCAATGCACAGAAAACGGTTGCATTTCTATACACCAATA
The DNA here is from genome assembly GCF_018350155.1 of Leopardus geoffroyi. Lineage (NCBI taxonomy): Eukaryota > Metazoa > Chordata > Mammalia > Carnivora > Felidae > Leopardus > Leopardus geoffroyi. The sequence continues at coordinate 51,440,941 of NC_059343.1, forward strand.
ATTAAGTGACAGAAAAAGAAATCAAGGAATGGATCCCATTTACAATTGCACCAAAAACGATAAAATACCTAGGAATAAGTCTATCCAAAGAGGTGAAAAATCTATACACTGAAAACTCCAGAAAGCTTGTGAAAGAAATTGAATAAGACACAAAAAAAATGGAAAAAGATCCCATGCACCTGGATAGGAAGAACAAATATTGTTAAAATGTAAATACTACCCAAAGCAATCTACATATTCAATGCAATCCCTATCAATATAACACCAGCATTCTTCACAGTTCTAGACCAAACAATCCTAACATATGTATGGAACCAGAAAAGACCCTTAATAACCAAAGAAATCTTGAAAAAGAAAACCAAAGCTTGACAAATCACAATCCCAGACTTCAAGATGTATTACAAAACTGTAATCACCTAGACATTATGGTACTGGCACAAAATCAGACACTCAGATCAGTGGAACAGAATAGAGATCCCAGAAATGCAACCACAAACATATGGCCAACTAATATTTGACAAAGGAGGAAAGAATATCCAATGGAATAAAGACAGTGACTTTAGCAAATGGTTCTGGGAAAATTGGACAGCCACATGCAGAAAAATGAACCTCGACCATTTTCATACACAATACACAAAAAGAAACTCAAAATGGATGAAACACCTAAATCTAAGAGAGGAAGCCATCAAAATCCTAGAGTAGAAAGCAGGCAAAACCTCTTTGATCTTAGCCGCAACAACGTCTTACTCAACATGTCTCCGGAGACATGGGAAACAAAAGCAAAAATGAACTATTGGGACCTCATCAAAATAAAAAGCTTCTGAACAGCAAAGGAAACAATCAGCAGAACTAAAAGGCAACTGAGAGAATGGGAGAAGATATTTACAAATGACATATCAGATATAGGGTTAGTATCCATAATCTGTAAAGAACTTACAAAACTCAACACCCAAAAAAACAAATAATCCAGTGAAGAAATGGGCAAAAGACATGAATAGACACTTCTCCAAAGAAGACATCCAGATGGCTAACACACACATGAAAAACTGCTCAACATCACTCATAATCAGGGAAATACACATCAAAACCTCATAGAGATACCACCACACACGTGTCATAATGGCTAAAATAAACAACTCAGGCAGCAATAGATGTTGGCAATGATGCAAAGAGAGAGGATCTCTTTTGCTTTGCTGGTGGGAATGCAAAATAGTGGAGCTACTCTGGAAAACAGTATGGAGGTTTCTCAAAAAACTAAAAATAGAACTACCCTACAACCCAGCACTTACACTACTAGGTATTTATTCAAGGGATACAGTATGCTATTTTGAAAATGAAATGCACCCAATGTTTACAGCAGCACTTTTGACAATAATCGAAGTATGGAAAGAGTCCAAATGTCCATTGACAGATGAATGGATAAAGAAGATGTGGTATACACACACACACACACACACACACACACACACACAATGGAGTATTACTCAGCAATCAAAAACGAAATTGTGCCATTTACAACTACGTTGCTGGAACTAGAGGATGATACTAAGCAAAATTAGTCAGAGAAAGACAATATATGACTTCACTCATATGAGAAATTTAAGATAAAAAAAAAGATGAACATAAGTGAAGGTAAGCAAAAATAATATAAAAACAGGGAGGGGGACAAAACATAAGAGACTCTTAAATATAGAGAACAAACAGAGGGTTGCTGGAGGAGTTGTGGGAGTGGGGAATGGGCTACATAGGCAAGGGGAATTAACGAATATACCCCTGAAATCATTGTTGCACTATATGCTAACTAACTAGGATATAATTTTAAAAATTAATTAATTAATTTTTAAAAAAAGCCAGCATTATAGTACCTTTGACTTCTATTTTTTTTAATATATGAAATTTATTGTCAAATTGGTTTCCGTACAACACCCAGTGCTCATCCCAAAGGTGCCCTCCTCAATACCCATCACCCACCCTCCCCTCCCTACCACCCTCTCATCAACCCTCAGTTTGCTCTCAGTTTTTAACACTCTCTTATGCTTTGGCTCTCTCCCACTCTAAGCTCTTTTTTTTTTCCTTCCGCTCCCCCATGGGTTCCTGTTAAGTTTCTCAGGATCCACATAAGAGTGAAACCATATGGTATCTGTCTTTCTCTGTATGGCTTATTTCACTTAGCATCACACTCTCCGGTTCCATCCACGTGGCTACAAAAGGCCATATTTCATTTTTTCTCATTGCCACGTAGTATTCCATTGTGTATATAAACCACAATTTCTTTATCCATTCATCAGTTGATGGACATTTAGGCTCTTTCCATAATTTGGCTATTGTTGAGAGTGCTGCTATAAACATTGGGGTACAAGTGCCCCTATGCATCAGTACTCCTGTATCCCTTGGATAAATTCCTAGCAGTGCTATTGCTGGGTCATAGGGTAGATCTATTTTTAATTTTCTGAGGAACATCCACACTGCTTTCGAGAGAGGCTGCACCAATTTCCATTCCCACCAACAGTGCAACAGGGTTCCCGTTTCTCCACATCCTCTCCAGCATCTATAGTCTCCTGATGTGTTCATTTTGGCCACTCTGACTGGCGTGAGGTGATATCTGAGTGTGGTTTTGATTTGTATTTCCCTGATAAGGAGCGACGTTGAACATCTTTTCATGTGCCTGTTGGCCATCCGGATGTCTTCTTTAGAGAAGTGTCTATTCATGTTTTCTGCCCATTTCTTCACTGGGTTATTTGTTTTTCGGGTGTGGAGTTTGGTGAGCTCTTTATAGATTTTGGATACTAGCCCTTTGTCCGATATGTCATTTGCAAAGATATTTTCCCATTCCGTTGGTTGCCTTTTAGTTTTGTTGGTTGTTTCCTTTGCTGTGCAGAAGCTTTTTATCTTCATAAGGTCCCAGTAATTCACTTTTTCTTTTAATTCCCTTGCCTTTGGGGATGTGTCAAGTAAGAGATTGCTACGGCTGAGGTCAGAGAGGTCTTTTCCTGCTTTCTCCTCTAGGGTTTTGATGGTTTCCTGTCTCACATTCAGGTCCTTTATCCATTTTGAGTTTATTTTTGTGAATGGTGTGAGAAAGTGGTCCAGTTTCAACCTTCTGCATGTTGCTGTCCAGTTCTCCCAGCACCATTTGTTAAAGAGGCTGTCTTTTTTCCATTGGATGTTCTTTCCTGCTTTGTCAAAGATGAGTTGGCCATACGTTTGTGGGTCTAGTTCTGGGGTTTCTATTCTATTCCATTGGTCTATGTGTCTGTTTTTGTGCCAATACCATGCTGTCTTGATGAGTACAGCTTTGTAGTAGAGGCTAAAGTCTGGGATTGTGATGCCTCCTGCTTTGGTCTTCTTCTTCAAAATTACTTTGGCTATTCGGGGCCTTTTGTGGTTCCATATGAATTTTAGGATTGCTTGTTCTAGTTTCGAGAAGAATGCTGGTGCAATTTTGATTGGGATTGCATTGAATGTGTAGATAGCTTTGGGTAGTATTGACATTTTGATAATAATTATTTTTCCAATCCATGAGCAGAGAATGTCTTTCCATTTCTTTAAATCTTCTTCAATTACCTTCATAAGCTTTCTATAGTTTTCAGCATACAGATCTTTGACATCTTTGGTTAGATTTATTCCTAGGTATTTTATGCTTCTTGGTGCAATTGTGAATGGGATCAGTTTCTTTATTTGTCTTTCTGTTGCTTCATTGTTAGTGTATAAGAATGCAACTGATTTCTGTACATTGATTTTGTATCCTGCAACTTTGCTGAATTCATGTATCAGTTCTAGCAGACGTTTGCTAGAGTCTATCGGATTTTCCATGTATAATATCATGTAATCTGCAAAAGGCGAAAGCTTGATTTCCTCTTTGCCAATTTTGATGCCTTTGATTTCCTTTTGTTGTCTGATTGCTGATGCTAGCACTTCCAGCACTACGTTAAACAACAGTGGTGAGAGTGGGCATCCCTGTCGTGTTCCTGATCTCAGGGAAAAAGCTCTCAGTTTTTCCCTGTTGAGGATAATGTTAGCTATGGGCTTTTCATAAATGGCTTTTATGATCTTTAAGTATGTTCCTTTTATCCCGACTTTCTCAAGGGTTTTTATTAAGAAAGGGTGCTGGATTTTGTCAAAGGCCTCTTCTGCATCGATTGACAGGATCATATGGTTCTTATCTTTTTTTTTGTTAATGTGGTGTATCACGATGATTGATTTGCGAATGTTGAACCAGCCCTGCATCCCAGGAATGAATCCCACTTGGTCATGGTGAATAATTCTTTTTATATGCTGTGGAATTCGATTTGCTAGTATCTTATTGAGAATTTTTGCATCCATATTCATCAGGGATATTGGCCGGTAGTTCTCTTTTTTTACTGTGTCTCTGTCTGGTTTAGGAATCAAAGTAATACTGGCTTCATAGAATGAGTCTCGGAGTTTTCCTTCCCTTTCTATTTCTTGGAATAGCTTGAGAAGGATAGGTATTATCTCTGCTTTAAACGTCTGGTAGAACTCCCCTGGGAAGCCATCTGGTCCTGGACTCTTATTTGTTGGGAGATTTTTGATAACCGATTCAATTTCTTCGCTGGTTATGGGTCTGTTCAAGCTTTCTATTTCCTCCTGATTGAGTTTTGGAAGCGTGTGGGTGTTTAGGAATTTGTCCATTTCTTCCAGGCTGTCCAATTTGTTGGCTTATAATTTTTCATAGTATTCCCTGATAATTGTTTGTAACTCTTAGGGATTGGTTGTAATAATTCCATTTTCATTCATGATTTTATCTATTTGGGTCATCTCCCTTTTCATTTTGAGAAGCCTGGCTAGAGGTTTGTCAATTTTGTTTATTTTTTCAAAAAACCAACTCTTGGTTTCGTTGATCTGCTCTACATTTTTTTTAGATTCTATATTGTTTATTTCTGCTCTGATCTTTATTATTTCTCTTCGTCTGCTGGGTTTAGGCTACCTTTGCTGTTCTGCTTCTATTTCCTTTACGTGTGCTGTTAGATTTTGTATTTGAGATTTTTCTTGTTTCTTGAAATAGGCCTGGATTGCAATGTATTTTCCTCTCAAGACTGCCTTCGCTGCATCCCAAAGCATTTGGATTGTTGTATTTTCATTTTCGTTTGTTTCCATATATTTTTTAATTTCTTCTCTAATTGCCTGGTTGACCCACTCATTTGTTAGTAGGGCGTTCTGTAACCTCCATGCTTTTGGAGGTTTTCCAGACTTTTTCCTGTGGTTGATTTCAAGCTTCATAGCATTGTGGTCTGAAAGTATACATGGTATAATTTCAATTCTTGTAAACTTATGAAGGGCTGTTTTGTGACCCAGTATATGATCTATCCTGGAGAATGTTCCACGTGCACTCGAGAAGAAAGTATACTCTGTTGCTTTGGGATGCAGAGTTCTAAATAGATCTGTCAAGTCCATCTGATCCAATGTCTCATTCAGGACCCTTGTTTCTTTATTGACCGTGTGTCTAGATGATCTATCCATTTCTGTAAGTGGGGTGTTAAAGTCCCCTGCAATTACCACGTTCTTATCAATAAGGTTGCTTATGTTTATGAGTAGTTGTTTTATATATTTGGGGGCTCCAGTATTCGGCGCATAGACATTTATAATTGTTAGCTCTTCCTGATGGATAGACCCTGTAATTATTATATAATGCCCTTCTTCATCTTGTTACAGCCTTTAATTGAAAGTCTAGTTAGTCTGATATAAGTATGGCTACTCCAGCTTTCTTTTGGCTTCCAGTAGCGTGATAAATAGTTCTCCGTCCCCTCACTCTCAATCTAAAGGTGTCCTCAGGTCTAAAATGAGTCTCTTGTAGACAGAAAATAGATGGGCCTTGTTTTTTTTATCCATTCTGATACCCTATGTCTTTTGGTTGGCGCATTTAATCCATTTACATTCAGTGGTATTATAGAAAGATACGGGTTTAGAGTCATTGTGATGTCTGTATGTTTTATGCTTGTAGTGATGTCTCTGGTACTTTGTCTCACAGGGTCCCCCTTAGGATCTCTTGTAGGGCTGGTTTAGTGGTGACAAATTCCTTCAGTTTTTGTTTATTTGGGAAGACCTTTATCTCTCCTTCTATTCTAAATGACAGACTTGCTGGATAAAGGATTCTCGGCTGCATATTTTTTCTGTTTAGCACACTGAAGATCTCGTGCCAATTCTTTCTGGCCTGCCAAGTTTCAAAAGAGAGATCAGTCACGAGTCTTATAGGTCTCCCTTTATAAGTTAGGTCACATTTATCCCTTGCTGCTTTCAGAATTTTCTCTTTATCCTTCTATTTTGCCAGTTTCACTATGATATGTCATGCAGAAGATCGATTCAAGTTACGTCTGAAGGGAGTTCTCTGTGCCTCTTGGATTTCAATGCCTTTTTCCTTCCCCAGTTCAGGGAAATTCTCAGCTATTATTTCTTCAAGTACCCCTTCAGCACCTTTCCCTCTCTCTTCCTCCTCTGGGATACCAATTATGCGTATATTATTTCTTTTTAGTGTATCACTTAGTTCTCTAATTTTCCCCTCATACTCCTGGATTTTTTTATCTCTCTTTCTCTCAGCTTCCTCTTTTTCCATAACTTTATCTTCTAGTTCACCTATTCTCTCCTCTGCCTCTTCAATCTGAGCTGTCGTCGTTTCCATTTTGTTTTGCATTTCGTTTAAAGCGCTTTTCAGCTCCTCGTGACTGTTCCTGAGTCCCTTGATCTCTTTAGCAAGAGATTCTCTGCTGTCCTCTTTACTGTTTTCAAGCCCAGCAATTAATTTTATGACTATTATTCTAAATTCACTTTCTGTTATATTATTTAAATCCTTTTTGATCAGTTCATTAGCTGTTGTTATTTCCTGGAGATTCTTCTGAGGGGAATTCTTCCGCTTGGTCATTTTGGATAGTCCCTGGCGTGGTGAGGACCTGCAGGGCACTTCCCCTGTGCTGTGGTGTATAACTGGAGTTGGTGGGCGGGGCCACAGTCCGACCTGATATCTGCCCCCAGCCCACCGCTGGGGCCACAATCAGACTGGTGTGTGCCTTCTCTTCCCCTCTCCTAGGGGCGGGATTCACTATGGGGTGGCGTGGCCCGTCTGGGCTACTTGCACACTGCCAGGCTTGTGATGCTGGGGATCTGGCGTATTAGCTGGTGTGGGTAGGCAAGGTGCACGGGGGCAGGAGGGGCAGGCTTAGCTCTCTTCTCCTTAGGTGATCCACTTCAGGAGGGGCCCTGTGGCAGCGGGAGGGAGTCAGATCTGCTGCCAGAGGTTTGGCTCCGCAGAAGCACAGAGTTGGGTGTTTGCTCAGAGCGAGCAAGTTCCCTGGCAGGAACTGGTTCCCTTTGGGATTTTGGCTGGGGGATGGGGGGGGAGATGGCACTGGCGAGCGCCTTTGTTCCCCACCAAACTGAGCTCTGTCGTCTGGGGGCTTAGCAGCTCTCCCTCCCTTTGTCCTCCAGACTTCCCGCTTTCCGAGAAGAGCTGTTAACTTATGACCTCCCAGACGCTAAGTCGCGCTTGCTGTCGGAACACAGTCCGTCAGGCCCCTCCGCTTTTGCCAGCCAGACTCGGGGGCTCTGCTTGGCCGGCGAGCTGCCCCTCCGCCCCGGCTCCCTCCCACCAGTCCGTGGAGCGCGCACTGCCTCGCCACCCTTCCTACCCTCTTCCGTGGGCCTCTCGTCTGCGCTTGGCTCCGGAGACTCCGTTCTGCTAATCATCTGGCGGTTTTCTGGGTTATTTAGGCAGGTGTAGGTGGAATCTAAGTGATCTGCAGGACACGCGGTGAGCCCAGAGTCCTCCTAGGCCACCATCTTCCCTCTCTCCTCGCCAATATAATTTCTAAAAGAAAATACTCCAGAGTAATCAACAGGCGTTATCTACCCAAGGAATGGAACAAATAGGAAGGTCAGGTTCTAAGGAGCTGCCTTGTTTGTGCCAGTGGCCCCACGCTAGCTCTTTATTAATTGCATCACCTGGGATGCTGATAGCGAACTGAGCTTTGGAACATTTCAGGCCTGGCATGGAATGCAGTTTTTACACAAGCTGCACTGAAGCAGCGGTGAGATACCAGGGAGAGAGCAGTACCTTTGACTTCTAAATATACTGTTTATTTTCTGCACGATTTAAAAGACAAAATATATGGGGTGCCTGTGTGGTCCAGTCAGTTAAGTGTCCAACTTCAGCTCAAGTCATGATCTCACAGCTCGTGAATCGAGCCCTGCATTGGGCTCTGTGCTGACAGCACAGAGCCTGGAGCCTGCTTTGGATTCTGTGCCTCCCTCTCTCTCTTTCCCTCCCCCACACGTGCATTCGCTCTCTCTCTCTCTCTCTTTCTCTCTCTCAAAAATAATAAACCTTGAAAATTTTTAAAAAAATAAAAATAAAAGATGATACTATAAAAATAATGATAAATCTGTTATTAGACACATGATATGTAAAAATGCAAATTGTGATAGCAGTAACATAAAGTGAGACAGAGCTCACCTCCTCTCACTGACACATCAAGGCTACAACTACATATAATGCAACTCATTCTGAAAATAACTTGAAAACTGCCAAAAAGAAAGATTTTTGAAAGATTATAAGAAAATACTATGAAAAATTGTATGTCAACAAATTGAAAAACCTAGAAGAAATGACTAAATTTTTAGAAACATATGTTTCTAAAACTAAATCAAAAGAAATAGAAAATTGAACAGGTAATTACTAGTAATGAAATTGAATCAGTATCCAGAAAACTCACAACAAACAAAATTCCTGAATCAGATGGCCTCACAGGTGAATTCTACCAAACACTTAAAAAAGAATTAACATTAATTCTTCCCAAAATATTCCAAAACAAGAAGATGAAGTAAGTTTCCAAATTCATTCTACAAGGCCAGCATTACCCTGATACCAAAACCAAAGACACACTATAAAGAAAGAAAACTATAGACCAATGTTTCTGATGAACATAGATGCAAAAATCCTCAACAAAATGTTAGCAAAACAAACCCAACAATACACTAAAAATTTTTCAACACAATTAAGGGATGCACGTGTATTTCAATATTTGCAAATCAGTCAATGTAACACATCACGTTAAGAAGTGAAAGGATAAAAATTATATGATCATCTCAATAGATGCACAAATAGCATTTGACAAAGTATGACATCGGTTAATAATAAAAACTCTCAACAAAATAGGTTTAGAGGGAAAATACCTCAACAAAGTAAAAGTTATATGTGAAAAACCCTCAGCTAACATCATACTCAATGGTAAACAAGCAAACAAAAATCACAGTTTTTCGACTGCTAACTACATAAAGAGAAGGCCACATTGGAAAGGGTAGTAAGGGAATAGATGCAGTCAAGAACCAAACCCACAGTATAGGGACCCACAAATAGGAAGTGACTACAGATGCAAAGGTCCCCCTTGAAGAGTGAGGGGATCAAGCCCCACATCAGGCACCCCCAGCCCTGGGGGGCTTCACCAAAAAGATGAGCTCCCATAACATCTGACTTTGAAAATGAGTAGGGGGGGGGCACCTGGGTGGCTTAGTCGGTTAAGCATCTGACTTCAGTTCAGGTCATTATCTCATGGTTCGTGGGTTGGAGCCCCATATCAGTTTCTGTCCTGACAGCTCAGAGCCTGGAGCCAGCTTTGGATTCTGTGTCTCCCTCTCTCTCTGCCCTTCCCCTGCGTGTGCTCTCTCTCTCTCTCTCTCAAAAATAAATAAATATTAAAAATTTAAAAAAAGAAAAGAAAATGAGTGGGGATTAACTCTAGAAGAGTGGGAGGGCTATTGGAAACCAAGAATTTTCTCTTAAAACTTCAGTGTGCTATATCACTAAGTCTGAGACTCAACACAAAGGCAGCAGTTTGAAAAGCACCAGGGTTATACATAAAGGAGATTTATTGACTAATTTTATGGCATGTGTCAGAAGGATCTGTAGGAGCTTTCTGCTCCTAAATGGAAGTACTGGCAGGCACCATTTTTCTTGCCTTCCTTTAGCCTGGGTACCTAGATGCTTATGGGAACCAGTTCTAACATTCTCCATCTACTTTGTTATCTCTGTTTGCTCCACTCCAATGCTCACCTGCAGGACTGCCCTACCCAACCCTACAGCCCTGGTGGATGCCCCATCAAAAAAGGCTCCCACAACCAGTGAGCAGCCTAGGTCAGGGCCAGTATTCCCCCAAAACATCTTATGCCCCTGGGATTTGGGAGAGCCATCCCCACCCACATGCATGCCTGCAGCAGATGTGGCCAGGTCTCTGAGACAGCTGTGTTCGACCAACTCTGTCAACCAACATACTACAACAGCTATAGCATAATCACTCAGCCAGCTGTGCTGGGAGTTAGCCCCATCCACTAATGTAATCACAGTAGTTGCAGCCCAGTCAAAACAAGAGAGTACACACAGCCAACACAAAGGACACCCCCTGGAGCACCTGGTTCTGGTGACAAGAGGAATTGCTCTATTGGGATCCACAGGAGACCTTCTAAATAATGCCACTACATTCAAGACCAGGAGATATAGCTGATTTATCTAATATGTAAAAACAAGCATAGAGTCAACAAAATGAAAACACATGAGTATGTCCCAAACAAACAAATAAAACTAAAACCTCAGGAAAAAAAAAATGATATGAAACAGAGATAAACAAAGTCTGATAAACTGTTCAAACTAATAGCCATAAAAATAATAGAATTAAGAGAAGAGTTAATGAATTCATAGTTTCAACAAAGAGATAAAAAATATAAAGAGAACCAATAAGAGCTGAAGAATACAATAACGGAAAGGAAAACTACATTAGAGGAAATCAATAGCAGATAAAAGGATGCAGTAGAACAGATGACCAATCTGTAAGACAATAATGAAAAGCAGCCAAGCTGAACAGCAAAATGAAAAAAAAAGAATAATACAAGTGAGGATATACTAAGGAATCTGTACAATAACATCAAGTATACTAACATTTGCATTATAGGGGTCCCACAAGAAGAAGACAAAGACAACGGAGCTGAAAACTTATTTGAAGAAATAATAGATGAACACTTCCCTATCCTGGGAAAGGAAACAGACATCCAGGTTTAGGAAGCACAGACAGCCCCAAACAACACAAACTCTAGGATATACAAAATGCATGATGATTAAAATGTCAAAAATTAAAGATAAGGAGAAAATATTAAAATCAACAAGGGAAAAGCAAATATTTATGTACAAGAGGAACCTCATAAGGCTATAAGCTGATTTTTCAGCAGAAACTGTGCAAGCAGGAAGGAAGTGGCATGATGTATTCAAAATCTTGAAAAGAAAAAAAAAACAATATTATTCTATCCAGAAAGATTATTGTTCAGAATCGAAGGAGAGATAAAGAGTTTCCCAGACAAATAAAAGTTAAAATAGTTTGTCACTATAAAACTAGCCTTACAAGAAATGTGAAACAAATTTCTTTAAGCAGAAAAGAAAAGGTCATAACTAGAACTAAGAAAATTGTGAAAGCAAAAAATTTCACTGGTAAAAGCAAATATATAGTAAAGGTAGTAGATCAAACACTTAAAGAGCTAATATAAAGGCTAAAAGACAAAAGTAGTAAAATCAATTACATCTAAAAAAATTAGTTAAGAGATTACATACAATAAAAAATGTAAAATATTATATTCATGAAATGTAGAGGTAGGTGTAAAAATACAGTTCTTTTAGAATTTGTTAAAACTTAAGCAACCATAAATTAAATATAGACTGCTATGTAGATAGGATGTTATATATAAACATCATGGTACAACAAACCAAAAACCTATAATAGACACACAAAAAATGAAGGGAAAGGAAATCAAGCATAACACTAAAGAGTTATCAAATCACAATAGAGGAGAGCAAGAGAAGAAAGGAACAGAGAAGAACTACAAAAACCATGAGAAAACAATTACAAAATGGGAATAAGTACATGCTTACCAATAATTACTTTAAATGTAAATAGTTTAATGCTCTAATCAAATGATATAGAGTGATCGAATAAATAAGAAAACATAACTTATCTATATATTGCCTACAAGAGACTCACTTCAGACCTAAAGATATATACAGACTGATACTGAAATAAATAGAAAAAGATATTCTATGCCAATGGAAGGAAAATTATTATATATATCATATATATATATATATATATATGCCCTATAAGTACAGGGTAGCAGTACTTATATCAGACAAAATTGACTTTAAAATAAATATCATAACAAGAGACAAAAGAAGGTATTACATAATGATAAAGGAGTGAATCCAATAAGATATAAAATTGTAAATATCTATGCACCCAATATAGAAGCATAAAGGCAATATTAGCAGACATAAAGGGAAAAGTTGGCAGTAATACAATAATAGTAGGGGAATTTAGCAGCCCACTTAAGTCAATGGATAGGTCATTCAGACAGAAAATTAATTAGAAACAGTGGATTTGAATAACACATTAGACCAGATGGACCTAACCAATGTATATGGAACATTCCATCAAAAACTGCAGAAGACACATCTTTTTTCAAGTTCACATGGAACATTCTCCATGGCATACCACATGTTAGGCTAAAAACAAGTCTCAATAGATTGAAAAAGATTGAAATAATAGTAAGCACCTTTTCCAACTACAATAATATGAATTTAGAAATCAATTAAAGAAAAAAAAAACTAGAAAAAACACAAGCATGTGGAGGCTAAACAACATGCTATTAAAAAACAATGTATCAATAAGAAACCAAAGATGAAATTAAAAAAACACCTGGAGACAAATGGAAATACAATGCTCTAAAATCTTTGGGATACAGAAGAGAAGCAGTCAACATGATGGAACAGCATGGAAGTTTTTTGTGTGTCTTGTGTCCATGAGATACAGCCAGACCTGAGGATCTACACAACCTGAACCACAGAATTTAGCAGGTATACAACACGGAGAGGTGAACTGGGGGAGAGAGAAGCCACAGAGGGCAGGGAGCTGTTTTTGTGTGCAGAAAGAGGATGGAGACGGGGGTGGAGGGAGAATACGGGAAAAGCACTCCCCCCAAAAAGCAGCTGGAGAGAAAGTGGAAACGTGGAAACAGCCACAGGGACTGAACTAAAAAGGGAGAAAGGAGAAATGAGAGGGTTTAAATTCCATTAAGACTCTATAAACAGAGGGAGAGTAGAGTCTGAAACTCTGCATATTGATACCTGGAGGTGCTCTGGTGGAAAGGGAAAGTCCCCAGGAGCAGAGTGAAGTCCGGAGGTCTTTGGGCCACACAGGGAGAGCCAGTTACCCTGCTGGGAGGACACCTGGTAGAGGCTATGTGGCTCCCCCAAAGGCAAAGGCCTCAGTGGACCTGGGAGAACAACCACATTCATTGGTGCTGGAACAAGGTCACTGGGGGTGAAGCTTGGTGCCAAATGTGTGTTGTTAATTGCCATAATCCCTGAAACGCTGCTGCTACAAGATCATGTGAACTTTTTCTGCGGTGGGCTGGCAGCCAGCAGCAGTCCCTGGGCATCAGCAGCAGCGCTGTCCCGTGAAGGTTCCTGGATGCAGTGGGCACCCGGCCATTGCTCAGTAAGACCCTCCTGCAGAGAGACAGAATGGGTCAAATATGCAGATCCTCAGAAATAAGGGGTCGGGAAAAACATCCGCATCTGAGATAAATCTCAGGAGGCAGGTGCTGCCTGGGGCTTGGTCATGGACAATGTAAAAGCAGGGAGTGGATGGAAGCCAAAGACAAAGGATGGGTGCATGACTGCTGATCAGGGAGAACAGAGTTCTGATACTAGAGACTGGGTAGCTGGATGAAGCCATCTTCAAAACTCCTGCACATGCGCACACACACCTAAAAGCGACACAGCAATTCACCCCAATAAACTAAGCAGCACCATCTAGTGGAGAATGGAGCCATTTCCACTAAGCCCCGCCAAAGTGGGCCAACCTCGCTCTTCAGGAACACAAGTCTCTCCACCTGTTTAGTTTACAGACTATAAAGTGCTTCCTAGTTTGACTTCTAGAGGAAAACGAAGTAGTTTAGGTCATATTTCGGTCTGTTCGCTAGTCCATCATTCAATTTTTTTCTTTTTTTCTCTTTTTCATTTCTTTTTTTTCTTGAATACATAAAGAGAAAAAATTCATTTTTATCTTCAATTTTATTAAAAATCTTTTTATTTAATTTTATTCCACTATATTTTTTTTACTTTTGTGTAATTTTTTTTTCAAATTCTATTTTACTTCCATCATTTCATTGTAATTTACTTCAGTGTAATCATTTTTTTTATTTTCAAATAATTTCCCTTTTTTTTCTTTCCCCTTTTTTCTCTAAACTATCAAGACTTTTTCAACACCCAGACCAAAGCACACCTAGGATATAGCATCATTTATTCAATTTTCTATCTGTGTGTTTGTTTTAATTTTTTAATTTTAATATTGATAAAAATTTAATTTCTTTACCTCATTAATTCTTTTTCTCCCTTCAAAATGACAAAATGAAGGAATTCACCCCAAAGGAAAGAGCAGGAAGAAATGACAGTTGGGGACGTAACCAACACAGATACATGCAAGATGTCTGAACCAGAATTTAGAATCATGATAATAAGAATAACAGCTGGAGTCAAAAATAGATTAGACTCCCTTTCTGCAGAGATAAAAGAAGTAAAAGTTAGTAAGGATGAAATAAAAAATGCTATAACTGAGCTGCAATCTGGAATGGTTGCCACAGTGGCATGGATGGATGAGACAGAACAGAGAATCAGTGATATAGAGGAAAAACTTATGAAGAATAATGAAGCAGAAAAAAGAGGGAGATTAAGACAAAAGAGCATGATTTAAGAATTAGAGAACTCAGTGACTCATTAAAAAGGAACAACATCAGAATCATAGGGGTCCCAGAAGATGAAGAGAGACAAATAGGGGTAGAAGTGTTATGTGAGCAAAACATAGCGGAAAGCTTTCCTAACCTGGGGAAAGACACAGACATCAAAATCCAGGAAGGAAAGAGGACTCCCATTAGATTCAACAAAAACAGACCATCAACAAAGCATATCATAGTCAAGTTCACAAAATACTCAGGCAGGGAGAGAATCATGAAAGCTACAAAGGAAAAAAAGTTCTAAATCTACAAAGAAAGAAAGATCAGGTTTGCAGCAGACCTATCCACAGAAACATGGCAGGCCAGAAAGGAGTGGCAGGATATATTCAATGTGCTGAATCAGAAAAACATGCAGCCAAGAATTCTTTATCCAGCAAGGCTGTCATTCAAAGTTTAGAGAGGGAGAGGGCCAAACCATAAGAGACTCTTAAAAACTGAGAATAAGCTGACGGTTAATGTGGGGTGGGAGGGAGGGGGAGGGTAGATGATGGGCATTGAGGAGGCCACCTGGTGGGATGAGCACTAGGTGTTGTATGGAAACCAATTTAAAAATAAATTTCATATTAAAAAATAGAAGGAGAGATAAAAAGTTTCCCAGACAAAAAAAATTAAAGGAGTTTGTGACCACTGAACCAGCCCTGCAAGAAATGATAAGGGGGACTCTCTGAGGGGAGAAAAGATGAAAAAACAAACAAAAAAAAACAACAAATAAATAAAGAGCAAAAGCAACAAAGACTAGAAAGGACCAAAGAATACCACCAGAAGCTCCAACTCTACAAGAAACATAATGGCAATAAATTCATATCTTTCAGTACTCACTCTAAATGTCAATGGACTAAATGCTACAATCAAAAGACATAGGGTAACAAAATGGATAAAAGAACAAGATCCATTGATATGCTGTTTACAAGAGACCCACTTTAGACCTAAAGCCACCTTCAGATTGAAAGTGGATGGAGAACTATCTATCATTTGAATGGTCAACAAAAGAAGGCCAGAGTAGTCATACTTATATCAGACAATCTAGACTTTAAAATAAAGACTGAATCAAGATGTGAAATGGCATTATATCATAATTAAGGGATCTATCCACCAAGAAGACCTAAAAATTATAAACCTTTATGTGTCAGACATGGGAGCACCCAAATATATAAATCAATCACAAACATAAAGAAAGTCATTGATAATAATACCATAATACTAGGAGTCTTCAACACCCCACTCACAGCAAAAGAAAGATCATCCAATCAAAAAATCAACAAGGAAACAATGGCTTTGAATGACCAGATGGACTTAACAGATATATTCAGAACATTTCATCCTAAGGCAGCAGAATATACATTCGTCTCCAGTGCACATGGAATGTTCTCCAGAACAGACCACATACTGGGACACAAATCAGCCCTCAAAAATTACAAAAAGATCGAGTTCATACCTTCCATATTTTCAGACCACAACACAATGAAACTTGAAATCAACCATAAGAAAAAATTTGGAAAGGTAACAAATACTTGGAGACTAAAGAACATCCTTCTGAAAAACGAATGGGCTAACCAAGAAGTTAAAGATGAAATTAAAAAGTACATGGAAGCCAATGAAATTGATAACACCACAACCCAAAACCTCTGGGATGCAGCAAAGGTGGTCATAAGAGGCAAGTATATAGCAATCCAAGCCATCCCAAAGAAGGAAGAAAGGTCTCAGGTACACAACCTAACCTTAAATCTTAAAGAGCTGTAAAAAGAACAGCAAATAAACCCCAAAACCAGCAGAATACAGGAAATAATAAAGATTAGAGCAGAAATTAATTCTATAGAAACCAGAAAAAAAAAAACAGTAGAACAGGTCAATGAAACAAGAAGCTGGTTCTTTGAAAGAATTAACAAAATTGACAAAACATTAGCCAGTTTGATCAAAAAGAAAAAGGGAAGGACCCAAATAAATAAAATCAAGAATGAAAGAGGAGAGATCACAACCAACACAGCAGAAATAAAAACAATAATAAGAGAATATTATGAGCAATTATACACCAATAAAATGGGAAATCTGCAAAAATGGACAAATTCCTAGAAACATATAAACTACCAAAACTGAAACAGGAAGAAATAGAAAATTTGAACAGACCAATAACCAGTAAGAAAATCGAGTTAGTAATCAAAAATCTCCCCAAAAAAAAAAAATGAGTGCAGGGCCATATGGCTTTGCAGGTGAATTCTACCATACATTTAAGGAAGAGTTAACACCTATTCTCTTGAAGCTGTTCCAAAAAATAGAAATGGAAGGAAAACTTCCAAACTCTTTCTATGAAGCCAGCATTACCTTGATTCCAAAACCAGATGGAGACCCCACTAAAAAGGAGAACTATAGACCAATTTCCCTGATGAACATGGATGCAAAAATCCTATACAAGATATTAGCCAACCGGATCCAACAATACATTCACAACAACCAAGTGGATTTAATACCTGGTTTGTAGGGCTGGTTCAATATCCACAAAACAATCAATGTGATTCATCACATCAATAAAAGCAAGGACAAGAACCGTATGATCTTCTCAATAGATTCAGAGAAAGCATTTGACAAAATATAGCATCCTTTTTTGATAAAAACCCTCAAGAAAGTAGCAATGGAAGGATCATACCTCGAGATCATAAAAGCCATATACGAAAGAACCAATGCTAATATCATCCTCAATGGGGAAAAACTGAGAGCTTTCCCCTTAAAGTCAGGAAAAAGACAGGGATGTCCACTCTCACCACGGTTATTCAACATGGTATTGGAAGTCTTAGCCTCTGCAATCAGACAACACAAAGGAATAAAACTCATTCAAATTGGCCGGGAGGAGGTCAAATTTTCACTCTTCACAGATGACATGATACTCTCTATATAAAACCCAAAATATTCCACCAAAAAAAACTGCTGGAACTGATTCATGAATTCAGCAAAGTTGCAGGATATAAAATCAATGCACATAAATCGGTTCCATTCCTATACACGAACAATGAAGCAACAGAAAGAGAAATCAAGGAATCGACCCCACTTACAATTGAACCAAAAACCATAAAATACCTAGGAATAAATCTATCCAAAGAAGTGAAAAATCTATACACTGAAAACTATAGAAAGTTTATGAAAGAAATTAAAGAAGACCCAAAAAATGGAAAAAAATATTCCATGCACCTGGATAGAAAGAACAAATATTGTTAAAATAACAATACTACCCAAAGCAATCTATATTCAATAGAACTCTATAACACCAGCATTTTTCACAGAGCTAGAACAAATAATCCTAAAATTTGTATGGAGCCAGAAAAGACCCTGTATAGCCAAAACAATCTTGAAAAAGAAAACCAGGAGCCAGGGAAGATGGCAGCATAGGAGGATGCTGGGCTCACCGTGCGTCCTGCTGATCACTTAGATTCCACCTACACCTGCCTAACTAACCCAGAAAACCACCAGAAGACTAGCAGAACGGAGTCCCTGGAGCCAATCGCAGACGAGAGGCCCACGGAAGAGGGTAGGAAGGGCAGTGAGGCGGTGAGCGCTCCACGGACTGGTGGGAGGGAGTGGGGGTGGAGGAGCAGCCTGCCAGCCAAGCAGAGCCCCCGAGTCTGGCTGGAAAAAGCGGAGGGGCCTGACGGACTGTGTTCCGACAGCAAGCACGACTTAGCGTCTGGGAGGTCATAAGTTAACAGCTCTGCTCAGAAAGCGGGAAGGCTAGAGGACAAAGGGAGGGAGAGTTGCTGAGCCCCCGGATGACAGAGCTCAGTTTGTTGGGGAACAAAGGAGCTCACCAGCGCCATCCCCCTTGCCCATCCCCCAGCCAAAATCCCACAGGGAACCAGTTCCTACCAGGGAACTTGCTTGCTCAACGCCAACACCAATGCTGTGCTTCTGCAGAGCCACTGCTCCAGCAGCGGGTCTGACTCCCTCCCGCTGCCACAGGGCCCCTCCTGAAGTGGATCACCTAAGGAGAAGCAAGCTAAGCCTGCCCCTCCTGCCCCCGTGCACCTTGCCTACCCACCCCAGCTAATAGCTCAGATCACCAGCACCACAAGCCTGGCAGTGTGCAAGTAGCCCAGATGGGCCATGCCACCCTACAGTGAATCCTGCCCCTAGGAGAGGGGAAGAGAAGGCACACACCTGTCTGAGTGTGGGTGGCCCCAGCGGTGGGCTGGGGGCAGACATCAGGTCTGACTGCGGCTCCACCCACCAACTCCAGTTATACATCAGAGCACAGGGTAAGTGCCCTACAGTTCCGCACCACTCCAGGGACTATCCAAAATGACCAAATGGAAGAATTCCCCTCAGAAGAATCTCCAGGAAATAACAACAGCCAATGAACTAATTCAAAAAGGATTTAAATAATATAACAGAAAGTGAATTTAGAATAATAGTCATAAAATTAATTGCTGGGCTTGAAAACAGTATAGAGGACAGCAGAGAATCTCTTGCTACAGAGATCAAGGGACTCAGGAACAGCCAGGAGGAGCTGAAAAACGCTTTAAACGAAACGCAAAATAAAATGGAAATGATGACAGCTTGGATTGAAGAGGCAGAGGAGAGAATAGGTGAATTTGAAGATAAAGTTATGGAAAAACAGGAAGCTGAGAAAAAGAGAGATAAAAAAATCCAGGAGTATGAGGGGAAAATTAGAGAACTAAATGATACACCAAAAAGAAATAATGTACGCATGATTGGTATCCCAGAGGAGGAACAGAGAGGGAAAGGTGCTGAAGGGGTACTTGAAGAAATAATAGCTGAGAACTTCCCTGACCTGGGGAAGGAAAAAGGCATTGAAATCCAAGAGGCACAGAGATCGCCCGTCAGACATAACTTGAATCGATTTTTAGCACGACATATCATAGTGAAACTGGCAAAATACAAGGATAAAGAGAAAATTCTGAAAGCAGCAAGGGGGTAAACGTGCCCTCACATATAAAGGGAGACATATAAGACTCGTGACTGATCTCTCTTTTGAAACTTGGCAGGCCAGAAAGGATTGGCACGAGATCTTCAATGTGCTGAACAGAAAAAATATGCAGCCGAGGATCCTTTATCCAGCAAGTCTGACATTTAGAATAGAAGGAGAGATAAAGGTCTTCCCAAACAAACAAAAACTGAAGGAATTTGTCACCACTAAACCAGCCCTACAAGAGATACTAAGGGGGACCCTGTGAGACAAAGTACCAGAGACATCGCTACAAGCATAAAACATACAGACATCACAATGACTCTAAACCCGTACCTTTCTATAATAACACTGAATGTAAATGGATTAAATGCGCCAACCAAAAGACATAGGGTATCAGAATGGATAAAAAAACAAGACCCATCTATTTGCTGTCTACAAGAGACTCATTTTAGACCTGAGGACACTTTTAGATTGAGAGTGAGGGGATGGAGAACTATTTATCATGCTACTGGAAGCCAAAGAAAGCTGGAGTAGCCATACTTATATCAGACTAACTAGACTTTCAATTAAAGGCTGTAACAAGAGATGAAGAAGGGCATTATATAATAATTACAGGGTCTATCCATCAGGAAGAGCTAACAATGACTAATGTCTATGCGCTGAATACCGAAGCCCCCAAATATATAAAACAATTACTCATAAACATAAGCAACCTTATTGATAAGAAGGTGGTAATTGCAGGGGACATTAACACTCCACTTACAGAAATGGATAGATCATCTAGACACACGGTCAATAAAGAAACAAGGGCCCTGAATGACACATTGGATCAGATGGACTTGACAGATCTATTTAGAACTCTGCATCCAAAAGCAACAGAATATACTTTCTTCTCGAGTGCACATGGAACATTCTCCAAGATAGATCATATACTGGGTCACAAAACAGCACTTCTTAAGTATACAAGAATTGAAATTATACCATGTATACTTTCAGACCACAATGCTATGAAGCTTGAAATCAACCACAGGAAAAAGTCTGGAAAACCTCCAAAAGCATGGAGGTTACAGAACGCCCTACTAACAAATGAGTGGGTCAACCAGGCAATTAGAGAAGAAATTAAAAAATATATGGAAACAAACGAAAATGAAAATACAACAATCCAAACGTTTTGGGATGCAGCGAAGGCAGTCCTGAGAGGAAAATAAATTGCAATCCAGGCCTATCTCAAGAAACAAGAAAAATCTCAAATACAAAATCTAACAGCACACGTAATGGAAATAGAAGCAGAACAGCAAAGGCAGCATAAACCCAGCAGAAGAAGAGAAATAATAAAGATCAGAGCAGAAATAAACAATATAGAATCTAAAAAAAACTGTAGAGCAGAACAACGAAACCAAGAGTTGGTTTTTTGAAAAAATAAACAAAATTGACAAACCTCTAGCCAGGCTTCTCAAAAAGAAAAGGGAGATGACCCAAATAGATAAAATCGTGAATGAAAATGGAATTATTACAACCAATCCCTCAGAGATACAAACAGTTATCAGGGAATACTATGAAAAATTACAGGCCAACATATTGGACAACCTGGAAGAAATGGACAAATTCCTGAACACCCACACGCTTCCAAAACTCAATCAGGAGGAAATCGAAATCTTGAACAGACCCATAACCAGTGAAGAAATTGAATTGGTTATCAAAAATCTCCGAACAAATAAGAGTCCAGGACCAGATGGCTTCCCAGGGGAGTTCTACCAGACGTTTAAAGCAGAGATAATACCTATCCCTCTCAAGCTATTCCAAGAAATAGAAAGGGAAGGAAAACTTCCACACTCATTCTATGAAGCCAGTATTCCTTTGATTCCTAAACCAGACAGAGACCCAGCAAAAAAAAAAAAAAAAAAAAAAAAAAAAAAAAAAAAAGAGAACTACAGGCCAATACCCCTGATGAATATGGATGCAAAAATTCTCAAAAAGATATTAAGAAATCGAATTCCACAGCATATAAAAAGAATTATTCACCATGATCAAGTGGGATTCATTCCTGGGATGCAGGGCTGGTTCAACATTCGCAAATCAATCAACATGATACATCACATTAACAAAAAAAAAAAAGAGAAGAACCATATGATCCTGTCAATCGATGCAGAAAAGGCCTTTGACAAAATCCAGCACGCTTTCTTAATAAACACCCTTGAGATAGTCGGGATAGAAGGAACATACTTAAACATCATAAAAGCCATTTATGAAATGCCCACAGCTAACATCATCCTCAATGGGGAAAAACTGAGAGCTTTTTCCCTGAGATCAGGAACACGACAGGGATGCCCACTCTCACCACTGTTGTTTAACATAGTGCTGGAAGTGCTAGCATCAGCAATCAGACAACAAAAGGAAATCAAAGGCATCAAAATTGGCAAAGAGGAAATCAAGCTTTCGCCTTTTGCAGATGACATGATATTATACATGGAAAATCCGATAGACTCCACCAAACGTCTGCTAGAACTGATACATGAATTCAGCAAAGTTGCAGTATACAAAATCAAGGTACAGAAATCAGTTGCATTCTTATACACTAACAATGAAGCAACAGAAAGAAAAATAAAGAAACTGATCCCATTCACAATTGCACCAAAAAGCATAAAATACCTAGGAATCAATCTAACCAAAGATGTAAAGGATCTGTATGCTGAAAACTATAGAAAGCTTATGAAGGTAATTGAAGAGGATATAAAGAAAGGGAAAGACATTCACTGCTCATGGGTTGGAAGAATAAATATTGTCAAAATGTCAATACTACCCAAAGCTATCTACACATTCAATGCAATCCCAATCAAAATTGCACCAGCATTCTTCTCGAAACTAGAACAAGCAATCCTAAAATTCATATGGAACCACAAAAGGCCCCGAATAGCCAAAGGAATTTTGAAGAAGAAGACCAAAGCAGGAGGCATCACAATCCCAGACTTTAGCCTCTACTACAAAGCTGTACTCATCAAGACAGCATGGTATTGGCACAAAAACACACACATAGACTAATGGAATAGAATAGAAACCCCAGAACTAGACCCACAAACGTATGGCCAACTCATCTTTGACAAAGCAGGAAAGAACATCCAATGGAAAAAAGACAGTCTCTTTAACAAATGGTGCTGGCAGAACTGGACAGCAACATGCAGAAGGTTGATACTAGACCACTTTCTGACACCATTCACAAAAATAAACTCAAAATGGATAAAGGACCTGAATGTGAGACAGGAAACCATGAAACCCTAGAGGAGAAAGCAGGAAAAGACCTCTCTGACCTCAGCCATAGCAATCTCTTACTCAACACATCCCCAAAGGCAAGGGAATTAAAAGCAAAAATGAACTACTGGGACCTTATGAAGATAAAAACTTCTGCACAGCAAAGGAAACAACCAACAAAACTAAAAGGCAACCAACGGAATGGGAAAAGATCTTTGCAAATGACATATCGGACAAAGGGCTAGTATCCAAAATCTATAAAGAGCTCAGCAAACTCCACACCCGAGAAACAAATAACCCAGTGAAGAAATGGGCAGAAAACATGAATAGACACTTCTCTAAAGAAGACATCCGGATGGCCAACAGGCACATGAAAACATGCTCAACGTCGCTCCTCATCAGGGAAATACAAATCAAAACCACACTCAGATATCACCTCACGCCAGTCAGAGTGGCCAAAATGAACACATCAGGAGACTATAGATGCTGGAGAGGATGTGGAGAAACGGGAACCCTGTTGCACTGTTGGTGGGAATGCAAACTGGTGCAGCCACTCTGGAAAACAGTGTGGAGGTTCCTCAGAAAATTAAAAATAGATCTACCCTATGACCCAGCAATAGCACTGCTAGGAATTTACCCAAGTGATACAGGAGTACTGATGCATAGGGGCACTTGCACCCCAATGTTGATAGCAGGACTTTCAACAATAGCCAAATTATGGAAAGAGCCTAAATGTCCATCAACTGATGAATGGGTAAAGAAATTGTGGTTTATATACACAATGGAGTACTACATGGCAATGAGAAAGAACGAAATATGGCCCTTTGTAGCAACGTGGATGGAACTGGAGAGTGTGATGCTAAGTGAAATAAGCCATACAGAGAAAGACAGATACTATATGGTTTCACTCTTATGTGGATATTGAGAAACTTAACAGAAATCCATGGGGGAGGGGAAGGAAAAAAAAAAAGAGGTTAGAGTGGGAGAGAGCCAAAGCATAAGAGACTGTTAAAAACTGAGAACAAACTGAGGGTTGATGGGGGGTGGGAGGGAGGGGAGGGTGGTTGATGGTATTGAGGAGGGCACCTTTTGGGATGAGCACTGGTGTTGTATGGAAACAAATTTGACAATAAATTTGATATATTGAAAAATAAATAAAGAAAGAAAAATAATAATAATAAAAAAAAGGAAAGCAGGAGGCATCAAAATCCCAGACTTCAATCTGCATTGTAAAACTGTAATCATCAAGACAGTATGGTACTGGCACAAAAAAAGACACTCAAATAAATGGACCAGAATAGAGAACCTAGAAATGGACCTACAAACATATGGCCAACTAATCTTTGACAAAGCAGGAAAGAATATCCAATGGAATAAAGACAGTCTCTTCAGCAAGTGGTGCTGGGTAAACTGGACAGCGACATGCAGAAGAATGATCCTGGACCACTTTCTTACACCATACCCAAAAATAACCTCAAAATGGATGAAAGACCTTAATGTAATACAGGAAGCCATCAAAATCCTTGAGGAGAAAGCAGGCAAAAACCTCTTTGATCTTGGCCACAGCAACTTCTCACTCATCACGTCTCAAGAGACAAGGGAAACAAAAGCAAAATTGAACTATTGGGAGCTCATCAAAAGAAAAAGCTTCTGCACAGTGAAGGAAACAATCAGCAAAACTACAAGACAACCGACAGAATGGGAGAAGATATTTTCAAATGACATATCAGGTAAAGGGTTAGTATCCAAAATCTATAAAGAACATATCAAACTCAACACCCAAAAAACAAATAATCCAGTGAAGAAATGGGCAAAAGACATGAATAGACACTTCTCCAAAGAAGACATCCAGATGGCCAACCGACACATGAAACAATGCTCGACATCACTCATCATCATGGGAATACAAATCAAAACCACAATGTGATATCACCTCACACCTGTCATAATGGCTAACATTAAGAACTCAGGCAACAAAAGATGTTGGAGAGGATGCAGAGAAAGATCTCTTTTGCATTGCTGGTGGGAATGCAAGCTGGTGCAGCCACTATGTTAAACCATATGGCATTCCTCAAAAAATTAAAAATAGAACTAACCTATGACCCAGCAATTGCACTACTAGGGTTTTATCAAAGGGATACATGTATGCTGTTTTGAAGGGACACATGTACCCTAATGTTTATAGCAGCACTAATAACAATAGCCAACGTATGGAAAGAGCCCAAATGTCCATCGATGGATGAATGGATAAAGAAGATGTGAGATATATATATATATATATATATATATATATATATATATATATAATGAAGTACTACTCGGCATTGAAAAAGAATGAAATCTTGCCATTTAGAACTACATGGATGGAACTAGAGGGTATTACACTAAGGGAAATTAGTCAGTCAGAGAAAGACAAATATCATATGATTTCACTCATATGAGGCCTTAAAGATACAAAACAGATGAACACAAATGAAGGGAAGAAAAAATAATATAAAAACATGGAGGGGGAACAAAACATATGATACTCTTAAATATGGAAAGCAAACAGCATTACTGGAGGGGTTGTGGGAGGGGGAATGGGCTAAATGGATAAGGGGCATTAAGGAATCTACTCCTGAAATCATTGTTGCACTATATGCTGACTAATTTGGATATAAATTTAAAAAATAAATTTAATTTAAAAGACCCCCCAGAATAAAAAAAAA
Organism: Leopardus geoffroyi; assembly: GCF_018350155.1. Taxonomy (NCBI): domain Eukaryota; kingdom Metazoa; phylum Chordata; class Mammalia; order Carnivora; family Felidae; genus Leopardus; species Leopardus geoffroyi. The sequence goes on from NC_059343.1 coordinate 51,466,645, forward strand.
ATAAAATAAAATCTTTGACATATAGCGAAAGCAATTCCAAGAGGAAAAGTTATAGCAATACAGGCCTATCTCAAGGAGCAAGAACATTTTCAAATAAACAATCTAACTTTCATTTAAAGAACCTAGAAAAAAAACATAGCCCAAAGCTAATAGAAGAAAGGAAATAATAAAGATCAAAGTAGAAATAATTGAAATAGAGATATTAAAAAAATACAAAAGACCAACAAAGTAAACGCTGCTTTTTTGATAAGATAAACAATTTTAACTGGATTCATCAAGAAAAAAAGAAAGGAATCAAATAGATAAAATCAGATATTAGTGAAGAGAAATAACAATGCACACCACAGAAATACAAAGGATTATAAGAGACTATTATGAAAAATTATTTCCTAACAAATTGGACAACTAGGTAGATGTGGATACATTCCTAGAAACATACAACCTTCCAAGATTGAATCAGGAAGAAATAGAAAACCTGAATAGACTGATTATTAGTACAAAACCAAAATAAATCAACAATCAAAATACTCCCAACACACAAAAGTCCAGGACAAGCTGGCTTCACAGGTAAAATCTACCAAACATTTAAAGAAGAGTTAATACCATCCTTTTTAAACTATTCCAAAATATAAAAGAAAACCTTTCTTCCAATTTCACTCTACAAGACCAGCATTACTCTGCTACCAAAACCAGACAAAGATAATACAAGAAAAGATGAAACATACAGGTCAATAACCTTGATGAATATAGATGCAAAATTCCTCAGCAAAATATTTGCAAACTGAATTCAACAATACATTAAATAGAACATTCACCATGATCAAGTGGAATTTATTCCAAGGATGCAAAGTTGATACAATATTCACAGATGGGTAAACATTGTACACCACATTAACAAAATGAAGGCTAAAAATCATATGATTATCTCAATAGATGCAGAAAAACAGTAGACAAAATTCAACACCTTCTCAAAATAAAAAATCTCAACAAAGTGGGTTTAGAAGGAACATATCTCAACATAATAAAGGCCATATATGACAAACCTACAGCTACCATTATACCCAATGGTAAAAACTGGAAGCTTTCTCTGTAAGATCAGAAACAAGACAAGGCTTTCCACTCTCACTACTTTTATTCAACATAGCACTTGAAGCCCTAGCCACAGAAATCAGACAGGAAAACTATATAAAAGACATGCAAATTGATAGAAATATGTAAAATTCACGATTTCAGATGACATGATGCTAGATAAAAAACCCTAAAAATTTTACCAGAATGAATGAGTTCAGTAAAGTTGCAAGATACAAAATTCATGTACAGAAATCTGTTGCATTTCTAAACACTAATAATGAAATAGCAGAAAGGGAAATTAGGAAAAAAATCTCATTTACAATTTCATGAAAAAAAAAGCTAGAAACAAACTTAACCAAGGAGGTGAAAGAACTGTACTCTGAAAACAATAAGACATTTAGGGGGGATCTAAAATGGCAGTATAGTAGGAGGTCCCTATAAAATCCCTATTTATGGGAGGTCCCATAAAATCAACCTGACTACTGACAGAACAATCCGAACAACTGGAGGGAAATAAGAGGCCACACTGAGGAAGATAGGAATTGCATACAGGTGGTTTGGGAGAGAAACAGATCATGGGTGCTGCAGAAGGAAGGGAGCCCTCGTTGAGGAGAGAGGTTAGAGAGAGAGAAGCAAACAGAGGAAAGCACAAGTCCCAAAGCCACTGGGTAGGAAAGTGAGAAGGGCTGAATTTCATGAGTTTTTGTAACCAGAACGCTCAAAGACTGAAGTATTAAAGGTTGGAAGGCTTGGATGGGATAGGGTCCTGAGAAAACTGCCATACTCCTGGAGAGAAGTCATACAAGCAGCCCCTGGGTAGACTGCACAAATGAGGAGAATTTAAGGCTCACAGGGAGACACTGTTCAGTCTCCATGGAGAAAATTGTGAGAGGTGGTATTCCAAGAAATGCCTCTCCAGGGACAAAGGAGCTGGTGGAAAGAATTTCTCTCTCCTCCCTCCACTGCATAGACACATATCCACTTGCTGAGAGCAGCTAACCAGGACACTGGCTGCCTAGTTTGTGTGCTATAGGTCCCATGACCCTGTGTTCTGAAATGACTGCCTTTCCAAGTTTGGCCTCCATCAGTCCTAACATAGTAATAACCTCCCGCAAAAGATTAGCACAGTCTCTCATCACAGAAAATATCTAAATTTTGGAGTTTTAAGCATCATCAGCCTTGGCTTAGATAGAGCCCAAGGAGCACTGTGCTTCTACTTGAAGGCATAGAGCCTGGAGACAGGCAGGAAGCATTAAAATGACGATCTGAAAAATGCCTAGGGCACATGGGGGAAGATTATTCACTCTTTTGGGAGTGCTTTGCTGAAAGCACCAGGCAAAGAGGCCCCTAACTGGGGACAAAGAACTTGCCTTGTGCCGTTTCCCCTCCTGGCCCCTCAGCATAAACAAGCTTAATTAAACAGCACAGCACCAACACTGGCTGCCTAAACTTCTACCACGACCTACCTTCCCTGCACTCTGCCAGTACAACTTCTATTAAGCAAGTGTGCTTAATGACCAGTACAGCAGGCCCCTTCCCCAGAAGACCAGCAGAAACCCACACACAAACATGTCTGTTTACCAGAGAGTTCTGCAAGACTTCAGGTCTAGGAAGCAGCATCAAGTGTCACTTAATAAGCAAACCAAAGCACATTTAGTTAAAATTTGCCACAGCTTGGCCAAAGTCCAAACACTGCCCACTTCAGGCAAGTAGAAACTCTGCAGACAACTGGCACGAAGGATAGAGCAGCCAAAACATAGCAGCAGAGTGCACACAGCACACCAGAGACACTCCCTGAAGGCCCAGGCCCTGGGCACTATATTACCTCTTCCTCCTAAAACCATGACACTCAGGAGCAGGAAACATAACAGGTTATTCTAACACAGAGAAAAAGACAGAGACTTAGAAAAACTACTTCAATAGAGGGATTCATACCAAAGGAAAAACAAGAAAATGTCACAGCCAGAGACCTAATGGAAACAGATAACTCTAATGTGTCTCATAGAGATTTAAAAGTAATGATCAAAAGGATATTCACTGGGATTGAGAAAAGAATGGAAGACTTTATGCAGGCCCTTACAGAATGGATAAAAGAGTTAAAAGAAAATCAGGAATGAAAAATGCAGTAACTGAGATTCCAAACAAATTATATATAATAAACACAGGACGGAAGAAGTGGAGGAATGAATAAGTGATGTAGAATATAAAATAGTGGAAAATAATGAAGCTGAACAAAAGAGAGCAAGAGGAATTATGCATCATGAGAATAGACTAAGGGAACACAGTGACTCCATTTTATGTAATAACATTCATATAATAGGAGTCCTAAAGAAGAAAAGAGAGAAAAGGAGGCAGAAAATGTATTTGAGAGAATAATAGTTAAAATCGTCCCTAATCCGAGGGAGGAAATGGACATCCAGATCCAGGAGGCACAGAGAATACCCATTAAAATAAACAAAAGCAGTTCAACACCAAGACATGTTATAGTTAAATTTGCAAAATATACAGATAAAGAAAAAATCCTAAAAGCATCAAGACAAAAGAAGTATCTAACTTACAAAACAGCACCCATAAGTCAACCTGCAGAGCTCTCAATATAAACTGAGCAAGTCAGAAGTGAATGGCATGATATATTCAACATTCTGAATAGGAAAAACTTGCACCAAGAAAACACTACCTATGGGGCACCTAGTTGGCTCAGTTGGTTAAACATCTGGCTCTTGATTTTGGCTCAGGTCATTATTTCACGTTTTGTGGGATCAAGCCCTGCGTTGGGCTCTAGCTTGGAATTTATTCATTCTCTCTCTGTCTCTCTCTCTCTCTCTCTCTCTCTCTCTCTCTCTGTCTCCACCCCTCCTCTCTTTCTCTATCTCTCTCTCTCTATCCTTCTCCCCACTCTCTCTCTCTCTCTCAAAATAAATAAATATTTAAAAAATAATACACTATCCAGCAAGGTTATCATTCAGAACAGAAGGAGAGATCAAGAGTTTCATAGGCAAACAAAAACTAAAGGAGTTCGTGACCACTAAACCAGCTCTGCAAGAAATATTAAAGGGGACTTTTTCAGTGGGAAAAAAAAAACAAAAGCAATGAAGACTAGAAAGGAGCAGGAAAAAAATCTCCAGAAACAATGAGAAAACAAGTAATACAAAGGCAGTAAATAAGTATGTCATTAATTACTCTGAATATAAATGTAAAAATGCTCAAATTAAAAAGACATAGGGTGTCAAGATATTTATCCTATAAATGGATGTCAAAATAAAGCTGATTAGAAATACTTACAAAGGAAAAACTAGATTTTAAACCAAAGACAATTATAAGAGATGAAGGAGGACACTATGTCATAATACAGGGGAGTATCCAACAAGAATATCTAACAATTGTAATTTGTGCCACAACATGGAGGACCCACATTTATTAAAAAAATTAATAACAAACATAAAGTAACTCAGTGATAATAATATAATCATAGTAGGAGATTTTAACACTGTGCTTGCAGCAATGGAAAGATCATCTCAGCAGAAAATCACCAAGGAAATAATGGCTTTGAATGACACACTGGACCAAATGGACTTCACAGATACGTTCAGAACAATTCATCCTACAGCAAGATAATACACATTCCGTTCAAGTGCACATGGAACATTCTCCAGAATAGATCACATACTAAGTCACAGGTCAGGCCTCAACAAGTACAAAAAGATCAACATCATACCATTAACATTTTCATACAACACTATGGCACTTGAAGTCAACTTCAAGAAAAAATTTGGAAAGACCACCAACACATGGAGGGTAAACAATATGCTACTAAAGAATGAATGAGCCAAACAGAAAATCAAAGAAAAAAATTTTTTAAAAATATATGGAAACAATTGAAAATGTAAATGCAGCCCAAAAATTTGGTATACAGCAACAGTGGTCATTGGAGGAAAGTATATAGCAATACAGACCTACTTCAAGAAGCAAGAAAAATCTCAAATAAACAACCTAACCTTACACATAAAGGAGGTAATAAACTAACATTAAATGTAGGTTAAAGACAGGAGAAGAAAGTAAATTATAAAGATTAGAGCAGAAATAAATGACATAGAAAATAAAAGAAATAACAATGCAAGAGATCAATGAAACAAGAAGCTGGTTCTGTGAAAAAAATAATAAAATTGATAAACCCTTAGCCAGGTTTATCAAAAAGAAAAGACAATGGAACAAAATAAATAAAATCACAAAGGAGAGAGGAGAAATAAACAACACTACAGAAATACAAAAAATTATAAGAGAATCTTATGAAAAACTATATGACAACAAATTGGACAATCTGTAAAAAATGGATACATTATTAGAAAAACATAAATTACCAAAAACAAAACAGGAAGAAATAAAAAAATTGAACAGACTGGTAACTAGCAAAGAAAATGAATCAGTAATCAAAAATCTCCGCACAAACAAAAGTCCAGGGCCAGGTAGGTTCAGAGGAGAATTCTACCAAATATTTAAGAAAGAGTTAATACCTATTTTTTCAAACTACTCCAAAAAAATAGAAATCGAAGAGAAACTTCCAATTAAATCTATGAGGCCAGCATTAGCCTGATACCAAAACCAGACAAAGACCCCAATAAAAAGGAGAACTATAGGCCAATATCAGTGTTGAACATGGGTGCAAAGATTTTCAACAAAATACTAGCAAACTGAATCCAATTGTACATTAAATGTATCATTCAACACAATGAAGTGGGATTTATTCCTGGTTGGTTCAATATTCACCAATCAATATAATAAATATGATAAAGCACAATAATAGATGTATAAACAGCAAGCATTTTCGATAGATGTCGAAAAAGGATTTGACAAGTACAGCATCCATTCATGATAAAAACCCTCAAAAAAGTAGGTTCAAGGGAACATACCTCAACATCATAAAGGCCATATACAAAAATTCCGCAACTAATATCATCTTCTATTGGGAAAAAACTAAGAGCTTTTCCTCTACAGTCAGAAACAAGATAGGAAAGTTCACTCTCACCACTGTTATTTTTCATAGTACTAGAAGTCCTAGACTCAGCAACCAGACAAGAAAAAATATATATAAAGCACCCCAAATAGGAAAGGAAGAAGTCAAACTTTCACTATTTGCAGATGACATGATATTCTGCATCCAAAAAACTAAAATCCAAAAGACTCCACCAAAAAACTACTAGAACTAATGCACAAATTCAGTAAAGTTTCAGGAAATAAATTCAATGCATAGAAATCGGTTGCCTTTCTATATACCAATTACAAACCAGCAGAAGGAAAAATCAAGGAATCAATCCCATTCACAATTACACCAAAACGCATAAGGTACCTAGTAATAAATCTAACCAAAGAGGTAAAATATCTGTACTCTGAAAATGATAGAACACTGATGAAAGAAACCAAAGATGACAAAGAAATGGAAAAACATTCCATGCTCATGGATTGGAAGAACATATTACTAAAATGTCTATACTATTCAAAGCAGTCCACACATGTAATGCAATCCCTATCAAAATATCAAAAGTTTTTTCACAGAGCTAGAAAAAACAATTCTGAAATTTGTATGGAACCACAAAAGACCCTGAAGAGCTGAAGGAAACTTTAAAAAGAAAAACAATGCTGGGGGTATCACAATCCCAGACTTCAAGTTACATTACCATCAGTGGTGCCCAAGACAGCATGGTTCTGGCACAAAAACAGACACATAGATCAATGGAATAGAATAAAGAACTCAGAAATAAATCCACAACTGTATGGTCAATAACCTTCCACAATGCAGGAAAGAATAATGAATGGAAGAAAAACATCATCCTCAACAAATGGTTTAGGTAAAATGGACAGCAACATGTAGAAGAATGAAACTAGACCACTTTATTATACGATACACCAAAATAAATCAAAATGTAGTAAAGACCTAAATGTGAGACAGGAAACCATTATAATCCTAGAGGAGAAAACAGGCAATAGCTTCTTTGATATTGGCCATAGCAACTTCTTACTAGATGTGTCTCCTGGGGCAAGGGAAACAAAAGCAAAACTAAACTACTGGTGCTTCATGAAAACAAAACTTCTGAACAGTGAAGTAAACAATCAACAAAATTAAAAGACAACCTTTGGAATGAGAGGAGATATTTGCAAATGACATATCGTATAAAGGGCTAGTATCCAAAATCTATGAATAACTTACCAAACTCAACACCCAAAAGCAAATAACCCAGTTAAAAAATGTGAAGAAGACATGAATAGACACTTTTCCAAAGAAGACATGCAGGTGGCTAACAGACACATCAAAAGATGCCCCACATCACTCATCATCAGGGAAATACAAATCAAGATGACAAAGAGATACCGCCTCATACCTGTCAGAATGGCTAAAATTACCAACACAGAAACAACAGCTGTTGGCGAGGATGAACAGAAAGGGAAACGTTCTTGCACTGTTGGTGGGAATTCAAATTGCTGCAGCCACTCCAGAGAACTGTATGGAGGTTCCTCAGAAAACTGAAAGTAGTTTTTCCTTTCCCAGGTAGGCTCCCACTTTGTCTCTGGCGTGTGGCCAGTGCCTGTAAGAGGAGTCCAGCTGGGGCAGGTTAGAATTGCTGCAGCTCCATGAGCTCCTGAAGCAGAGACAGTGGAATCAGAGGGCTTAGGCAACTGCCTATTTTGCCTGGTTGCATTGTGGAAAGATGAAAACATCCAAGTTTACTACTGAAAGTTCTGTGTTAGATCATCCATTAAAAGGAACATATAGGAGGAGCAGCCCACTAGCAAAGCAGAGCCCCTGAGTATGGCTTGGAAAAGCAGAAGGGCCAGACGGAGTGTGTTCAACAGTAAGCGGGAATTAACATCTGGAAGGTGATAAGCTAACATCTCTGCTTGGAGAGCAGGAGGGCTGCAGGACTACGGGAGGGAGAGTTGTTGAGCCCTGGACAACAGAGCTCAGTTTGGCAGGGAACAAAGGTCCTCACCAGCGCCATCTCCCTTGCCCATCCCCCAGCCAAAATCCCAAAGGGAACCAGTTCCTGTCAGGGAACTTGTTTGCATGGCACAAACACCCAACACTGTGATTCTGCAGATCCATCCCTCCGGCAGCGGATCTGACACACTCCTAGTGCCACAGGGCCCCTCCTGAAGTGGATCACCAAAGGAAAAGTGAGCTGAGCCTGCCCCTCCCATCCCTGTGCACCTTGCCTATCCACCCCAGCTAATACGCCAGATCCCCAGCACCACAAGCATGGCAGTGAGCAAGTAGTGAAGACGGGGCACACCACCCCACAGTGAATCCCGCCCCTAAGACAGGAGAAGAGAAGGTACACGCCAGTCTGACTGTGGCCCCAGCAGTGGGGTGGAGGCAGACATCAGGTCTGACTGCAGCCCCGCCCACCAACGTAAGTTACTCAAGACAGCACAGAGGAAGTGCCCCGCAGTTCTGCACCACTCCAAGGACTATCCAAAATGACAAAACAGAAGAATTCCTCTCAAAAGAATCTCCAGGAAATAACGACAGCTAATGAACTGATCAAAAAGGATTTAAGCAATATAAAAGAAAGTGAATTTAGAATAATAGTCATAAAATGAATCCCTGGGCTGGAAAACAGTATACAAGACATAAGAGAATCTATTGCTACAGAGATCAAGGGACTAAAGAACAGCCAGAAGGAGCTAAAAACATGCTATAAATGAGCTGCAAAATAAAATGGAGACAACCACAGATCAGATTGTAGAGGCAGAGGAGAGAATAGGTGAACTTGAAGATAAAATTATGGAAAAAGAGGAAGTTGAGAAAAAGACAGTTAAAAAAATCCAGGAGTATGAGGGGAAAATTAGAGAACTAACTGATGCACTAGAGAGAAATAATCTACACATAATTGGTATTCCAGAGGAGGAAGACAGAGGGAAAGGTGCTGAGGTGTAATGAAGAAATAATAGCTGAGAACTTCCCTGATCTGGGCAAGGAAACAGGCATTGAAATCCAAGAGGCACAGAGAACGCCCTTCAGACATAACTTGAATCAATTTTCAGCACAACATGTCATAGTGAAACAGGCAAAATACAAAGATAAAGAGAAAATTCTGAAAGCAGCTAGAGATAAACGTGCTCTAACATATAAAGGGAGACCGATAAGACTCATGACGGATCTCTCTACTCAAACTTGGCAGGCCAGAAAGGAATGGCACGAGATCTTCAATGTGATGAACAGGAAAAAAATGCAGCCGAGAATCCTTTATCCAGCAAATCTGTCATTTAGAATAAAAGGAGAGATAAAGGTCTTCCCAAACAAACAAAAACTGAAGGAATTCATCACCACTAAATCAGCCCTACTAGAGATCCTAAGGGGGACCCTGTGAGACAAAGTACCAGAGACATCACTACAAGCATGAAACCTACAGACATCACAGTGATTCTAAACTCATATCTTCTATAATAACACTGAATGTAAATGGACTAAATGCACCAACCAAAAGACATAGGGTATCAGAATGGATAAAAAACAAGACCCATCTATTTGCTGTCTACAAGAGACTCATTTTAGACCTGAGGACACCTTCAGATTGAAAGTGAGGGGATGGAGAACGATTTATCATGATACTGGAAGTCAAAAGAGAGCTGGAGTAGCCATACTTATATCAGACAAACTAGACTTTAAATTAAAGGCTGTAACAAGATGAAGAAGGGCATTATATAATAATTACAGGGTCTATCAATCAGGAAGAGCTAACGATTATAAATGTCTATGTACCAAATACAGAAACCCTGAAATATATAAAACACTTACTCACAAACATAAGCAACCATACTGACAAGAATGTGGTAATTGCAGAGGAATTTAACACCCCACTTACAATAATGGATAGATCATCTAGACACATGGTCAATAAAAAACAAGGACCCTGAATGACACATTGGATCAGATGGACTTGACAAATCTATTTAGAACTATGCTTCCCAAAGCAACAGAAAATACTTTCTTCTTGACTACACATGGAACATTCTCCAAGATAGATCACATTCTGGGTCACAGAACAGGCCTTCATAGGTATACAAGAATTGAGATCATACCATGCATACTTTCAGACCACAATGCTACGAAGCTTGATATCAACCACAAGAAAAAGTCTGGAAAACCTCCAAAAGCATGGAGGTTAAAGAACACCATACTAAAGAATGAATGGGTCAACCAGGCAATTAGAGAAGAAATTAAAAAATATATGGAAACAAGCGAAAGTGAAAATACAACAATCCAAACGCTTTGGGATGCAGCAAAGGCAGTCCTGTGAGGAAAATACTTTGCAATCCAGGCCTATCTCAAGAAACAAGACAAATCCCAAATACAAAATCGAACAGAACATCTAAACGAAATAGAAGCAGAACAGCAAAGACACCCCAAACCCAGCAAAAGAAGAGAAATAATAAATATTAGAGAAGAAATAAACAATATAGAATCTAAAAAAAACTGTAGAGCAGATCAACGAAACCAAGAGTTGTTTTTTGAAAAAATAAACAAAATTGATACACCTCTAGCCAGGCTTCTCAAAAAGAAAAGGGAGATGACCCAAATAGATAAAATCATGAATGAAAATGGAATTATTACAACCAATACCTCAGAAATACAAGCAATTATCAGGGAATACTATGAAAAAATATATGCCAACAAATTGGACAACCTGGAACAAATGGACAAATTCCTAAACATCCACACACTTCCAAAACGAAATCAGGAGGAAATATAAAGCTTGAACAGATGCATAACCAGCGAGGGAATTGAATCAGTTATCAAACATCTCTAAACAAATAAGAGTCCAGGACCAGATGGCTTCCCAGGGGAGTTCTACCAGACGTTTAAAGCAGAGATAATACCTATCCTTCTCAAGATATTCCAAAAAATAGAAAGGGAGGGAAAACTTCCAGACTCAGTCTATGAAGCCAGTAATACTTTGATTCCCAAACCAGACAGAGACCCAGTAAAAAAAGAGAACTACAGGCCAATATCCCTGATGAATATGGATGCAAAAATTCTCAATAAGATACTAGCAAATCGAATTCAACATAATATAAAAAGTATTATTCACCATGATCAAGTGGGATTCATTCCTGGGCTGCAGGGCTGGTTCAACATTCGCAGATGAATCAATGTGATACATCACATTAATAAAAGAAAAGATAAGAACCATATGATCCCATCAATCGATGCAGAAAAAGCATTTGACAAAATTCAGCATCCTTTCTTCATGAAAACTCTCGAGAAAGTCGAGATAGAAGGAACATACTTAAACATCATCAAAGCCATTTATGAAAACCCCACAGCTAACATCATCCTCAATGGGGAAAAACTGAGAGCTTTTTCGCTGAGATCAGGGACACGACAGGGATGTCCACTGTCACCACTGCTGTTTAACCTAGTGTTGGAATTTCTAGCATCAGCAATCAGACAACAAAAGGAAATCAAAGGCATCAAATTTAGGAAAGATGAAGTTAAGTTTTCACTTTTTGCAGATGACATGATATTATACATGGAAAATCCGAAAGACTCAACCTAACATCTGCTAGAACTGATACATGAATTCAGCAAAGTTGCAGGATACAAAATCAATGCACAGAAATCAGTTGCATTCTTATACACCAATAATGAAGCAACAGAAAGACAAAGAAACTGATCCCATTCCCAATTGCACCAAGAAGCATAAAATACCTAGGAATAAATCTAACCAAAGATGTAAAAGATCTGTATGTTGAAAACTATAGAAAGCTTATGAAGGAAGTTGAAGAAGATATAAAGAAATGGAAAGACATTCCATGCTCATGGGTTGGAAGAATAAATATTGTCAAAATGTCAATACTACCCAAAGCTATCTACACATTCAATGCAATCCCAATCAAAATTGCACCAGCATTCTTCTTGAAGCTAGAACTAGCAATCCTAAAATTCGTATGGAACCACAAAAGGCCCCGAATAGCCAAAGGAGTTTTGAAGAGGACCAAAGCAGGAGGCATCACAATCCCAGACTTTAACCTCTACTACAAAGCTGTACTCATCAAGACAGCATGGTATTGGCACAAAAACACACACATAGACCAATGGAATAGAATAGAAACCCCAGAACTAGACCCACAAACGTATGGCCAACTCATCTTTGACAAAGCAGGAAAGAACATCCAATGGAAAAAAGACAGTCTCTTTAACAAATGGTGCTGGGAGAACTGGACAGCAACATGCAGAAGGTTGAAACTAGACCACTTTCTCACACCATTCACAAAAATAAACTCAAAATGGATAAAGGACCTGAATGTGAGACAGGAAACCATCAAAACCCTAGAGGAGAAAGCAGGAAAAGACCTCTCTGACCTCAGCCGTAGCAATCTCTTATTCGACACATCCCCAAAGGCAAGGGAATTAAAAGCAAAAATGAACTACTGGGACCTTATGAAGATCAAAAGCTTCTGCACAGCAAAGGAAACAACCAACAAAACTAAAAGGCAACCAACTGAATGGGAAAAGATCTTTGCAAATGACATATCGGACAAAGGGCTAGCATCCAAAATCTATAAAGAGCTCAGCAAACTCCACACCCGAAAAACAAATAACCCAGTGAAGAAATGGGCAGAAAACATGAATAGACACTTCTCTAAAGAAGACATCTGGATGGCCAACAGGCACATGAAAAGACGCTCAACGTCGCTCCTCATCAGGGAAATGCAAATCAAAACCACACTCAGATATCACCCCACGCCAGTCAGAGTGGCCAAAATGAACACATCAGGAGACTATAGATGCTGGAGAGGATGTGGAGAAACGGAACCCTCTTGCACTGTTGGTGGGAATGCAAATTGGTGCAGCCACTCTGGAAAACAGTGTGGAGGTTCCTCAGAAAATTAAAAATAGACCTATCCTATGACCCAGCAGTAGCACTGCTAGGAATTTACCCAAGGGATACAGGAGTGCTGATGCATAGGGGCACTTATACCCCAATGTTGATAGCAGCACTCTTAACAATAGCCAAATTATGGAAAGAGCCTAAATGTCCATCAACTGATGGATAAAGAAATTGTGGAGGATTCCAGGAAGATGGCGGCTTAGGAGGACGCTGGGCTCACCGCGCGTCCTGCTGATCAATTAGATTCCACCTACACCTGCCTAAATAACCCAGAAAACCGCCAGAGGATTAGCAGAACGGAGTCGCCGGAGCCAAGCGCAGACAAGAGGCCCACGGAAGAGGGTAGGAAGGGCGGCGAGGCGGTGCGCGCTCCACGGACTGGCGGGAGGGAGCCGGGGCGGAGGGGCGGCTCGCCGGCCAAGCAGAGCCCCGGAGTCTGGCCTGCAAAAGCGGAGGGGCCTGATGGACTGTGTTCCAACAGCAAGCGCCACTTAGCGTCTGGGAGGTCATAAGTTAACAGCTCTGCTCAGAAAGCGGGAAGGCTGGAGGACAAAGGGAGGGAGAGCTGCTGAGCCCCCGGACGACAGAGCTCAGTTTGGTGGGGAACAAAGGCGCTCGCCAGCGCCATCTCCCCCGCCCATCCCCCAGCCAAAATCCCAAAGGGAACCAGTTCCTGCCAGGGAACTTCCTCGCTCCGCGCAAACACCCAACTCTGTGCTTCTGCTGAGCCAAACCGCTGGCAGCGGATCTGACTCCCTCCCGCTGCCACAGGGCCCCTCCTGAAGTGGATCACCTAAGGAGAAGCGACCTAAGCCTGCCCCTCCTGCCCCTGTGCACCTTGCCTACCCACCCCAGCTAATACGCCAGATCCCCAGCATCACAAGCCTGGCAGTGTGCAAGTAGCCCAAACGGGCCACGCCACCCCACAGTGAATCCCGCCCCTCGGAGAGGGGAAGAGAAGGCACACACCAGTGGGACTGTGGCCCCAGCGGTGGGCGGGCCGGGGGCAGACATCAGGTCGGAGTGCGGCCCCGCCCACCAACTCCAGTTATACACCACAGCACAGGGGAAGTGCCCTGCAGGTCCTCACCACGCCAGGGACTATCCAAAATGACCAAGCGGAAGAATTCCCCTCAGAAGAATCTCCAGGAAATAACAACAGCTAATGAGCTGATCAAAAAGGATTTAAATAATATAACAGAAAGTGAATTTAGAATAATAGTCATAAAATTAATTGCCGGGCTTGAAAACAGTATACAGTACAGCAGAGAATCCCTTGCTACAGAGATCAAGGGACTAAGGAACAGTCATGAGGAGCTGAAAAACGCTTTAAATGAAATGCAAAACAAAATGGAGACCACCACAGCTCGGATTGAAGAGGCAGAGGAGAGAATAGGTGAACTAGAAGATAAAGTTATGGAAAAAGAGGAAGCTGAGAGAAAGAGAGATAAAAAAATCCAGGAGTATGAGGGGAAAATTAGAGAACTAAGTGATACACTAAAAAGAAATAATATACGCATAATTGGTATCCCAGAGGAGGAAGAGAGAGGGAAAGGTGCTGAAGGCGTACTTGAAGAAATAATAGTTCAGAACTTCCCTGAATTGGGGAAGGAAAAAGCCATTGAAATCCAAGAGGCACAGAGAACTCCCTTCAGACGGAACCTGAATCGATCTTCTGCACGACATATCATAGTGAAACTGGCAAAATACAAGGATGAAGAGAAAATTCTGAAAGCAGCAAGGGGTAAACGTGCCCTCACATATAAAGGGAGACCTATAAGACTCGTGACTGATCTCTCTTTTGAAACTTGGCAGGCCAGAAAGAATTGGCACGAGATTTTCAGTGTGCTAGACAGAAAAATTATGCAGCCGAGAATCCTTTATCCAGCAAGTCTGTCATTTAGAATAGAAGGAGAGATAAAGGTCTTCCCAAACAAACAAAAACTGAAGGAATTTGTCACCACTAAACCAGCCCTACAAGAGATCCTAAGGGGACCCTGTGAGACAAAATACCAGAGACATCACTACAAGCATAAAACATACAGACATCACAATGACTCTAAACCCGTATCTTTCTATAATAACACTGAATGTAAATGGATTAAATGCGCCAACCAAAAGACATAGGGTGTCAGAATGGATAAAAAAACAAGACCCATCTATTTGCTGTCTACAAGAGACTCATTTTAGACCTGAGGACATCTTTAGATTGAGAGTGAGGGGATGGAGTACTATTTATCATGCTACTGGAAGCCAAAAGAAATCTGGAGTAGCCATACTTATATCAGACAAACGAGACTTTAAATTAAAGGCTGTAACAAGAGATGAAGAAGGACATTATATAATAGTTACAGGGTCTATCCATCAGGAAGAGCTAACAATTATAAATGTCTATGCGCCGAATACCGGAGCCCCCAAATATATAAAACAACTACTCATAAACATAAGCAACCTTATTGATAAGAATGTGGTAATTGCAGGGGACTTTAACACCCCACTTACAGAAATGGATAGATCATCTAGACACACGGTCAGTAAAGAAACAAGGGCCCTGAATGAGACATTGGATCAGATGGACTTGACAGATATATTTAGAACTCTGCATCCCAAAGCAACAGAATATACTTTCTTCTCGAGTGCACATGGAACATTCTCCAAGATAGATCATATACTGGGTCACAAAACAGCCCTCCATAAGTTTACCAGAATTGAAATTATACCATGCATACTTTCAGACCACAATGCTATGAAGCTTGAAATCAACCACAGAAAAAAGTCTGGAAAACCTCCAAAAGCATGGAGGTTAAAGAGCACCCTACTAACGAATGAGTGGGTCAACCAGGCAATTAGAGAAGAAATAAAAAAATATATGGAAACAAACGAAAATGAAAATACAACAATCCAAACGCTTTGGGACGCAGCGAAGGCAGTCCTGAGAGGAAAATACATTGCAATCCAGGCCTATCTCAAGAAACAAGAAAAATCCCAAATACAAAATCTAACAGCACACCTAAAGGAAATGGAAGCAGAACAGCAAAGGCAGCCTAAACCCAGCAGAAGAAGAGAAATAATAAAGATCAGAGCAGAAATAAACAATATAGAGTCTAAAAAAACTGTAGAGCAGATCAACGAAACCAAGAGTTGGTTTTTTGAAAAAATAAACAAAATTGACAAACCTCTAGCCAGGCTTCTCAAAAAGAAAAGGGAGATGACCCAAATAGATAAAATCATGAATGAAAATGGAATTATTACAACCAATCCCTCAGAGATACAAACAATTATCAGGGAATACTATGAAAAATTATATGCCAACAAATTGGACAACCTGGAAAAAATGGACAAATTCCTGAACACCCACACTCTTCCAAAACTCAACCAGGAGGAAATAGAAAGCTTGAACAGACCCATAACCAGCGAAGAAATTGAATCGGTTATTAAAAATCTCCCAACAAATAAGAGTCCAGGACCAGATGGCTTCCCAGGGGAGTTCTACCAGACGTTTAAAGCAGAGATAATACCTATCCTTCTCAAGCTATTCCAAGAAATAGAAAGGGAAGGAAAACTTCCAGACTCATTCTATGAAGCCAGTATTACTTTGATTCCTAAACCAGATAGAGACCCAGTAAAAAAAGAGAACTACCGGCCAATATCCCTGATGAATACGGATGCAAAAATTCTCAATAAGATACTAGCAAATCGAATTCAACGGCATATAAAAAGAATTATTCACTATGATCAAGTGGGATTCATTCCTGGGATGCAGGGCTGGTTCAACATTCGCAAATCAATCAACGTGATACATCACATTAACAAAAAAAAAGAGAAGAACCATATGATCCTGTCAATCGATGCAGAAAAGGCCTTTGACAAAATCCAGCACCCTTTCTTAATAAAAACCCTTGAGAAAGTCGTGATAGAAGGAACATACTTAAAGATCATAAAAGCCATTTATGAAAAGCCCACAGCTAACATCATCCTCAACGGGGAAAAACTGAGAGCTTTTTCCCTGAGATCAGGAACACGACAGGGATGCCCACTCTCACCGCTGTTGTTTAACATAGTGCTGGAAGTTCTAGCATCAGCAATCAGACAACAAAAGGAAATCAAAGGCATCAAAATTGGCAAAGATGAAGTCAAGCTTTCGCTCTTTGCAGATGACATGATATTATACATGGAAAATCCGATAGACTCCACCAAAAGTCTGCTAGAATTGATACATGAATTCAGCAAAGTTGCAGGATACAAAATCAATGTACAGAAATCAGTTGCATTCTTATACACTAACAATGAAGCAACAGAAAGACAAATAAAGAAACTGATCCCATTCACAATTGCACCAAGAAGCATAAAATACCTAGGAATAAATCTAACCAAAGATGTAAAGGATCTGTATGCTGAAAACTATAGAAAGCTTACGAAGGAAATTGAAGAAGATTTAAAGAAATGGAAAGACATTCCCTGCTCATGGATTGGAAAAATAAATATTGTCAAAATGTCAATACTACCCAAAGCTATCTACACATTCAATGCAATCCCAATCAAAATTGCACCAGCATTCTTCTCGAAACTAGAACAAGCAATCCTAAAATTCATATGGAACCACAAAAGGCCCCGAATAGCCAAAGGAATTTTGAAGAAGAAGACCAAAGCAGGAGGCATCACAATCCCAGACTTTAGCCTCTACTACAAAGCTGTCATCATCAAGACAGCATGGTATTGGCACAAAAACAGACACATAGACCAATGGAATAGAATAGAAACCCCAGAACTAGACCCACAAACGTATGGTCAACTCATCTTTGACAAAGCAGGAAAGAACATCCAATGGAAAAAAGACAGCCTCTTTAACAAATGGTGCTGGGAGAACTGGACAGCAACATGCAGAAGGTTGAAACTAGACCACTTTCTCACACCATTCACAAAAATAAACTCAAAATGGAAAAAGGACCTGAATGTGAGACAGGAAACCATCAAAACCTTAGAGGAGAAAGCAGGAAAAGACCTCTCTGACCTCAGCCGTAGCAATCTCTTACTCGACACATCCCCAAAGGCAAGGGAATTAAAAGCGAAAGTGAATTACTGGGACCTTATGAAGATAAAAAGCTTCTGCACAGCAAAGGAAACAACCAACAAAACTAAAAGGCAACCAACGGAATGGGAAAAGATCTTTGCAAATGACATATCGGACAAAGGGCTAGTATCCAGAATCTATAAAGAGCTCACCAAACTCCACACCCGAAAAACAAATAACCCAGTGAAGAAATGGGCAGAAAACATGAATAGACACTTCTCTAAAGAAGACATCCGGATGGCCAACAGGCACATGAAAAGATGTTCAGCGTCGCTCCTTATCAGGGAAATACAAATCAAAACCACACTCAGGTATCACCTCACGCCAGTCAGAGTGGCCAAAATGAACAAATCAGGAGACTCTAGATGCTGGAGAGGATGTGGAGAAACGGGAACCCTCTTGCACTGTTGGTGGGAATGCAAATTGGTGCAGCCGCTCTGGAAAGCAGTGTGGAGGTTCCTCAGAAAATTAAAAATAGACCTACCCTATGACCCAGCAATAGCACTGCTGGGAATTTATCCAAGGGATACAGGAGTACTGATGCATAGGGGCACATGTACCCCAATGTTCATAGCAGCACTCTCAACAATAGCCAAATTATGGAAAGAGCCTAAATGTCCATCAACTGATGAATGGATAAAGAGATTGTGGTTTATATACACAATGGAATACTACGTGGCAATGAGAAAAAATGAAATATGGCCTTTTGTAGCAACGTGGATGGAACTGGAGAGTGTGATGCTAAGTGAAATAAGCCATACAGAGAAAGACAGATACCATATGGTTTCACTCTTATGTGGACCCTGAGAAACGTAACAGGAACCCGTGGGGGAGGGGGAGGAAAAAAGGAAAAAAAAAAAAAAAAGAGGTTAGAGTGGGAGAGAGCCAAAGCATAAGAGACTGTTAAAAACTGAGAACAAACTGAGGGTTGATGGGGGGTGGGAGGGAGGAGAGGGCGGGTGATGGGTATTGAGGAGGGCACCCTTTGGGATGAGCACTGGGTGTTTTATGGAAACCAATTTGGACAATAAATTTCATATATTATAAAAAATAAAAAAATAAAAAAATAAAAAAAATAAAAAAAAAAGAAATTGTGGTTTATATACACAATGGAGTACTACGTGGCAATGAGAAAGAATTAAATATGGCCCATTTGAGCAACATGTATGGAACTGGAGAGTGTTCTCCTAAGTGAAATAAGCCATACAAAGAAAGACAGATACCATATGTTTTCACTCTTATGTGGATCCTGAGAAACTTAACAGGAACCCATTGGGGAGGGAAAGCAAAATAAAAAGAGGTTAGAGTGGGAGAGAGCCAAAGCATAAGAGACTCTTAAAAACTGAGAACAAACTGAGGGCTGATGGGGGGGGTGGGAGGGAGGGGAGGGTGGATGATGGGTATTGAAGAGGGCACCTGTTGGGTTGAGCACTGGGTGTTGTATTGAAACCAATTAGACAATAAATTTCATATATTTTATAAAAGGAACATATATTGTAAGGTAAGTTAGTGTTCTGTATTTCCTTGAACATTTATTGTGATTCAAAACATTTTACTAATTTTTCCCAAGAGATTATTGGTTATAATGAGTCCAAATTCATTTTTCATATGAGAAAAAAACTGAAAATAAAACTACCCTGCAATCCAGCCATTGAACTATTAGGTTTTACCCAAAGGATACAAAAATACTGATTCAAGGGGGCACATGTACCGCAATGTTTATAGCAGCATTATCAACAATAGCCAAAGTATGTAGATATCCCAAAAATCCATCAACTGATGAATAAAGACAAAGTAGTACACACACACACAACACACACACACACACACAGACACACACACACACACACACTGTAATATTCAGCCATCAAAAAGAATGAAATCTTGACATTTGCAATGACATGGATGGAACTAGAATGTATTGTGGTAAGCGAAATAAGTCAGAGAAAGATAAATACCATATGATTTCAATCATATGTGGAATTAAAAAAAAACAGATGCAAATATGGGAAGGGAGGGCAAAAGAGGAGAGAGAGACAAACCACAAGAGAATCTTAAAAATAGAGAACTCATTACCATTTAACCCATCCCCACATCCACCTCCCATCCAGCAACCCTCAGTTTTTTCTCTATATTTAAGAGACTCTTATGGATTCCTCACTCTCAATTTTTATCTAATTTTTCCTTCCCTTCATATGTTCAAATGTTGTGTTTCTTAAACTCTATGTATGAGTGAAATCATGTTATTTGTCTTTCTTTGACTTATTTTGCTTAGCATAATACACTCTACTTTCATCCACATTGTTGCAAATGCCAAGATTTCATTCTTTTTCATCACCAAGTAGGATTCCACTGTGTGTGTGTGTGTGTGTGTGTGTGTGTGTGTGTACACCATATCCTCGTGATCCATTCATCACGAGATGGAACTTTGGCATTTGGTCTCTT
This sequence comes from Leopardus geoffroyi, assembly GCF_018350155.1. NCBI lineage: Eukaryota > Metazoa > Chordata > Mammalia > Carnivora > Felidae > Leopardus > Leopardus geoffroyi. Next base: position 51,487,120 of record NC_059343.1, read on the forward strand.
TCCATAATTTGGCTATTGTTAATAATGCTCCTATATACATTGGGGTGCATGTGCTCCTTCAAATCTGCATTTTTGTATCCTTTGGATAAATAATTAGTAGTGTAATTGCTGGGTTATAGGGTATTTCTATTTTTCATATTTTGAGGGACCTACATACTGTTTTCCAGAGAGGCTGCCCCAGTTTGCATTCCCACCAGCAGTGCGAAAGTGTTCCACAAAGCTGTAATACAGCTTAAAATCCAGAATTGTGATGCCTTCACCATTAGTTGTCTTTTTCAACATCACTTTGGCTATTCAGGGTCTTTTCTGGTTCCTTACAAATTTATTTTATTTTATTTTATTTTATTTTATTTTATTTTATTTTATTTTATTTTTATTTTATATATTATATTTGTATTTTTTATAACAAATGTTTAATGTTTATTCTGAACCTGGGATCATGACCTGAGCTGAAACCAAGAGTGGGACATTTAACTGACTGAGCTACCAAGCACCCCTGGTTCCTTACACATTTTAGAATAGTTCTAGCTCTGTGAAGAATTGTGGTGTTATTTTGATAGGGATTACATTGAATGTGTAGATTCCTTTGGGTAATATAAACATTTTAACAATATTTCTTCTTCTGATCCATGAGTATGGAATGTTTTTCCATTTCTTTGTGTCTTCTTTAATTTCTTTCATAAGCTTTCTATACTTGTCAGTGTACAGATGTTTTACCTCTTTGGTTAGGTTTATTCCAAGGTATCTTATGGTTTTTGGTGAATTTGTAAATTGGATGGATTCCTTCGTTTCTCTCCTTCATTATTGCTGTATAGAAATGCTACCAATTTCTGTATGTTGATTTTATGTCCTGTGACTTTGCTGAAATCATGTATCAGCTCTAGCAGTCTTTTGGTGGAGTCTTTCAGGTTTTCCATGTAAAGGATAATGTCATCTGTAAAGAGTGAAAGTTTGACTTCTTTGCTAATTTGTATGCCTTCTATCCCTTTTTGTTGTCTGATCGCTGAGGCTAGAACTTCCAGTATTATGTTGAACAACAATGGTTAAGAGTGGATAGCCCTGTCGTGTTCATGACCTGATTTAGTCACTTTTTCTCTGTTGAGGATTATATTAGCTGTGGGCCTTTCATTTATGGCTTTTATGATGTTAAGAAAAGTTCCTTCTATCCTTACTTTGTTGAAGGTTTTTATCAAGAATGGATGCTATATTTTGTCAAATGCTATTTATTCAGCTATTGAGAGGATCATATGATTCTTATCCTTTCTTTTATTAATGTGGTGTATCACATTGATTTATTTGAGAATATTAAACCAGGTTTGCAGCCCAGGAATAGATCTCACTTGATCATGGTGAATAATTCTTTGAACGTACTGTTGAATTTGATTTACCGGTATCTTGAGAATTTTTGCATCCAGGCAAATCAGAGATATTGGCCTATAATTCTCCTTTGTCTGGTTTTGGAATCAAGGTAATGCTGGCTTCATAGAATGAGTTTGGAAGTTGTCCTTACATTTCTTTCTTTCTTTCTTTTTTTTTTTTTTTTTGAACAGTTTGAGAATAATAGGTATTAACTTTTCTTTAAATGGCTGGTAGAATTCCCCTGGGAAGCCATCTGGCTCAGTACTCTTATTTGTTGGGAAGTTTTTGATAACTGACTCAATTTCATTGCTGGTTATGGACCTGTTCAAATTTTCTATTTCTTACTGTTTGAGTTTTGGTTGCTTGATATATAACTTTTCATAGTATTCTCTTATAATTGTTTGTATTTCTGTGCTGTTGGTTGTGATCTCTCCTCTTTTATTCGTGATTTTATCTATTCATGATTGTATCTATTTATCCATGATTTTATCATTTTCTTTTTGATAAATCTGGCTAGAAATTTATCAATTTTACTTATTCTTTAAATAAACCAGCTTTTAGTTTCATTGGTATGTTCTGCTGTTTTTTTCTGTTTCTATATCATTTATTTCTGCTCTAATCTTTATGATTTCCCTTCTTCTCCTGGCTTTGGGCTTTATTTTATGCTCCTTTTGTAGCTTCTTTAGGTTTAATATTAGATTATGTATTTGTGACCTTTCCTGCTTCTTAAGATAGGCCTGAATTGCAATGTATTTTCCCCTTAGGACTGCCTTCGCTGTATCCCAAAGGGTTTGGGCTGTCATATTTTCATTTTCATTTTCTTCCATGTATTTTTAAATTTCTTCTTTAATTTCCTGTTCGCCCATTTATTCTTTAGTAGGATGTTCTTTAACCTCCATGGTTTGAGGGCTTTCCAAATTTTTTGTTGTTGATTTCAAGTTTCATAGTGTTCTGATCTTAAAATATACATGGTATGATCTCGATGTTTCTGTACCTGTGAATGGATGATTTGTGACCCAATATGTTATTTGGAGAGTGTTGCATGTGTACCCAAGAAGAAAGCATATTCTGCTGCTTTAGGATGAAATATTCTGTATATGTCTGTTAAGTCCACCTATTCCAATTTGTCAGTCAAAGCCATTGTTTCCTTGTTGATTTTCTGCCTAGATGATCTGTCCATTGTTGTAAGTGGGTTATTACAGTCTCCTACTATTTTTATATTATCAATGAGTTTATTTATGTTTGTTATTAACTGATTTATATAATTGGGTGTTTCAAGTTGGGGTATAAATATTTACAAGTATTAGATCTTCTTGATGAATATACCCCTTAATTATGATATAATGCCCTCTTCATCTCTTCTTGCAGTCTTTGTTTTAAAATCTAGTTTTTTCTGTATCAATATGGCTACTATGGCTTTCTTTTGCCCTCCATTAGATGATAGATGGTTTCCATTCCCTAGCTTTCAATCTGCAGGTGTCTTTAGGTCTAAAATCATTGTCTTGAAGGCAGCATATCAATGGATCTTGTTTTTCTATCCATTCTAATACCCTGTGTCTTTTTATTGGAGCATTTAGTCCATTTACATTCAGAGTGATTATTGAAAGATATGAATGCCACTGTGTTATCTGTAGTGTTGATGTTTCTGATGATATTTTCTAGTCTTTTGAAGTCTGTGTTGCTTTGCTCTTTATTTTTTTTTTCTCCATTCAGTGAACCCCCCCTTAGAATTTCTTGCAGGGCTGGTTCAGTGGTCATAAAGTCCTTTAGTTTTTGTTTTTTTGGGAAAGTCTTTATCTCTTCTATTCTGAATGACAGCCTTGCTGGATAAAGGATTTTTGACTGCATATTTTTCCTATTCAGCACATTGAGTATTTCCTGTCATTCACTTCTGGCCTGCCAAAGTTCAGTAAACAGGTCTGCTACTAAACTTATGTGTCTATCTTTATATGTTAAGAACAATTTGTCAATGACTGCCTTCAGAATTCTCTCTTTATCTTTGTATATTGTAAGTTTCACTATGATATGTCATAGTGTTGATCTGATTTTGTTCATTTTGAAAGGAGTTCTCTGCCTCTTGCACTTGGATGCCTGTTTCATTCCCAAGATTAGAGAAGTTATCAGCTACAATTTGTTCAAATAAACTTTATGCCCCTTTTTCTTGCTCTTCTTTTTCTGGGGTCCCTGTGATATGGATATTGTTTCATTTCATGGAATCACTTAGTCCCCTAAGTCTTCCCTAGTGATCTAGTAACTTCAGTTTCCTCCTTTTTTCAGCTTCATTATTTTCTATAATTTTCTATTTCACCTATTCTCTCCTCTCCTTCATTCCTCATTTACACTGTATCTAGTTTATTTTACATCTCAGTTATAGGATTTTTTAATATATCCTGACGAGTTCTTAGGTCTTTGATCTCTGCATGAAGTGTTTCTCTATGCTTTTTTTTCAAGCCCAAATAGTAATCTTATGATTGTTCTTCTAAATTCTTGTACAGATATATTGTTTATATATGTTTGAGCAAACCTCTGTGATTTCTTATTGACCTTTCTTTTTGGGGAGAATTCCTCTGGTCATTTTGGCTAAGTTTCTGTCTTTTGTGTGTTTTAAAAGCTTGCTATGTTTCTTGCACCTGAGAGTACTGCTATATTAAAAAGGTGTTATACACTGTCCATGGCCTGGCATCAGCAAGTGTTTCTGGTGTATGCTGTGTGCACTCTGCTGTTGCATTTTGGCTGCTTTGGTGCTTTGGCTTGTCAGTCCTCTGCAAATATCCTCCTTGCTTGAAATGGTGGAGTGTTTGTACCTTTAACTAGGTGTGCTTTGAAATTTTTTTAAGTAACCCTGGGAAAAAAAGGTAGCCTGATCCCAAAAAGAGAGAAAAGGAAATGGAACAAAAAAGAAAAACCACAAAGTATCAAAAAGATATAAGGCTGATACCAAAGAAAAAGAAAGGAAAAATAGGAAAAAACGCAGAAGAAAAGAAAAAGGAAAAAGAAAAGAATAAAAAAAAGCCTGATCCCAAAAAATTGAAAAGAAAACAAAAAACACAAAACAAAACAAATAAGGAACTATAATCCCGATTCCAAAAGAGGAGTAGAAAAAGGAGGGAAAAAAAGAGTTGTTTATTGGTGCCTTTAGCGTATGGCTGGCTGTGCTGGTCTAGAGAAGAGGCTGGCTGTGTTGACTGAGTCAGTGTTGCCTCAGTAAATAAGCAGTTGCCAGGCACGGAGGGGTAGGATTTGGTGTAAGTGGGTGTTTTCTCCACTGGGAGCCACTATGTTGCTCTCCAAAGTCCCACCATATTGGCATTGGGGGGTGGGGGTAATGCTGCCACCCCAATAGCTCGTCCCGACTCGGCATCTCAATCCCCTCTGTTCAGGAAGCTGTCACAGGATAGCAAGGGAAGTCAGCTTGCTCTGCGCCAACATTCTCTTGCATTTTTTAATTTGGTGTGTGGCTAGGATTCAAAAATCAAAGTCTCAAAGGACCCAGCATGGGTCCTCCGGGGTATAGCCTCTCTACCCTGCTGATGAAAGGCCTTTCTTTGGTTGGCACCTTCAGGGTCCTTTGTCCTTGGAGAGGCAATAAACGCCCTTCCAAATAGTACTGCAGGAAGGTCAATGTTCTTTCCTAGTGCACCCTGGAGATCAGAGACCACTACACCCCAGGGCCAGCTCCCTTCTCCCCATTAGCATGCATCACCTCTTTTGTCTGGAGAAAGTCATGCATTTTCAAAACCTCAGAGTTTGTGCTCGAAAAGCTGTTTGCATAAAAGAACTGGGACACTCAGTATTTCTTCTCCACAGTACATGTTCCAGAGAGGCTTTCCTCTTGTGCTAACTTGATGTCACACTTTCTCAGCTCCTCTCTTTCCCCTTTCTGTCTCCATGGAAAGGGTTTCCTCCCCTCCATGGTGCCACCATTTTTCTCTCCCCCAATTCACATCCTTGCATCTACCAAACTTTCTCTTTTCAAGTGTGGAGATCCTTCTGCCACTCCACAGATCAATTTCCTGAGTTTTTCAAGTAATCTGATGGTAATATAGCTGTGTTTAAGGGAGAAGGAAATCTCAGGGTCCCCCTGCTTCTCTGCCATCTTAACTCCCTTTCCCTGCCTGTCATTTTTCTATTTGGTTTCATATGTCTTTGTTCTTTCATTGCTGTGTATTTTTAGTTAAGTGATACATTTTTAATTCCCTCTGTAATTTAATTTATTACATGTTTTTGTTTTATTTTCTTAGAGATTTGTCTGATTAGAAATAATTTTTATTAATACCAACTTTAATAGTTTATAAAAATTTTGTTCCTATATCACTTCATCTTCCTTCCATTATTTTACTGTCAAAAATTACATCTTGGGACGCCTAGTTGGCTCAGTTGGTTAAGCATCCCACTTTGGCTCAGGTCATGATCTTGTGGTCTGTGAGTTCAAGGCCTACATCAGGCTCTGTGTTGACAACTCAGAGCCTGGGGTCTGCTTCGGATTTTGTCTCCCTCTCTCTCTGCCTCTCCCCTGCTTGAACTCTGTCTCTTTCTCTCTCAAAAATAATTAAACATTTAAAAATTACATCTTTACACATTATGTGACTATAATAATAGATTTATAATCATAGATCTATACTTACTGCTTTATGCAGCTGCATTTATATCACATAGGAATAAAAATTAGTTACAAACAAATATATATTTATACTCTTTAATATTTACCTATGTAAATATAAAACTTCAGAATTTCTATTTGTTTCTTTTTATAATTTCTATCTATGTTTCTATAATTTACTTCTTCAGACATGGTTTTCATTAGCCATGTGAACATATTTAAAGTATGAATTTAAAGTATTTGTTTAGCAAATCTCGTATCTAGGTTTCCTCAGGGACAGTTTCTATCAACTGTTTTTTATCCTCTGTGTACAGGCCATACTGTCTTTTGTCTTTACGTGTCTTCTATTTTTTTAATTAAAATTTGGTATTTTAAATAATGTGGCTACTCTGAAAATTGGATTTTCCTTGCAATTGTTGCTGCTTATGGTAATTGTTGTTCGTTTGTGTGTTTTTGTGTCTGTGTGTGAATTTCATGTGCTATTTTTGTAAAGTTTGTGTGTAGCCACTGAAGTCTCTGTTCAGTTTGCTTAGTGGTGAGATAATGATTAGACAGCAATTTCCTCAAATGTCTGGAATCAATAAATACCCTTAACCTGTGCCAAAGGGTGCTGTATGTTGGGGCATACCTTCAACATTCAGCCAAGCAGTTTAAAAGTGTACTTAACTTTCAGTTCCTACTTGCATGGAACCTCAAGATCAGCTAGAGGTGAGATCCTAGGACCTTCTCAGGTCTTACCTGAGAATTCACAGAGCCCTAGGTATCTGTGTAGCTATCTAGAGCTTTAGGAATACGTTGGAGCTTTCAAAGTCCCTATGTACATCTCATTCCTCAGCTATTCCTTTAATCTTTTGGTTAGTCTACTGTTTGGAATAGACATTAACCATTATCTTGGCAAGTTGTCTGTGATTGTTTTCAACAAACACCTGCCCCCTCCAAGAGAGAAGTTTGTTTTGTTTTGTTTTGTTTTGTTTTATCACTGAGATCTGAGTAAGTCTTGTAAGGGGGAATCTTTCGGAAACTACCAGACAAGTGAGATAATAACAATTATTTGACAATAAGGCCTTTTGAGAGAGGCTGCCTAGGTATTTGGCACTGTGGGCTGTTATTTTTTAAGGTTATTGAGTAATAAGAGTAGAGGCTAGAACTAGGATAATTTAAGGTACTACAAAGCTCACTATTCTTTTTTTTTTTTTTAACGTTTATTTATTTTTGAGACAGAGAGACAGGGCATGAACGGCAGAGAGAGAGGGAGACACAGAATCAGAAGCAGGCTCCAGGCTCTGAGCCATCAGCCCAGAGCCCGACGCGGGGCTCAAACTCACGGACCGCGAGATCATGACCTGAGCTGAAGTCGGACGCTTAACCGACTGAACCACCCAGGCGCCCCCAAAGCTCACTATTCTTAATGAGATTTAGTTGTATTGTTTGAATAAACACTATCTGGGTGGCTGAAAGCTTTTGATTAACTTCCTGTGTTCTGAAAAAGTTCATTCTGAAAAATTTTACCCAGGCTTTACATTGCCTTTATGGAGGAACACATTTTTGTAGGTCCTTACTGCCCACCCTTTTAGCTGACATTGTCTGATGCAATTACCCTTTGAATTGATTAAGAGAAGAAGAAATAAACAAATATGTAATTATGGTGTCTATTGTTATTACTGATATAGTTACATTTATTGTTGTTCATTTTTCATGTAGATTATAATTAGTATCTGGTGTCACTTTCACTTTCAGCCTGAAGAACTTCCCTCAGTATTTTTTATAAGGGATGTCTTCAAGCAATAAATTATCTCGGTTTTTGTTTTTCTGGGAGTGTCTTAATTTCTCCTTCATTTTTGATGGATAATATTGCCATATATACAATCTTGTTAACAATTAATTTTCTTTATTTATTGAAGTATAATTGACATAAAATGTTACTAGTTTCAAGTGTATGACATATTGATTCAACAATTCTAAACATTATTTTCATTCCACATTTTGACTCTGTCATCCCACTGCCTCCATAGTTTCTCAGAAGTCAGCTGTTTTTCGTTCTGATTTTCCTGTATATGATGAATCATTTTTTTTTTCTTGCTCTTTTCAAGAGTCTTTCTTTGTCTTTGTTTTTTGGAGGTTTGATTATAATATGTTTTGGCTTTTTAAAACTTATTATACATAAAATTCATTTATCATCTTGGATGTACAGATTAATGTTTTTTAAATCAAGGTTGGGATAATTTCAGCTATTATTTTTTCAAATATTATTTCTTTCTCTTTCTCTTTCTCTTTCCCTTTGCCTTCTGGGACTCCCATTATGTGTACCTTTGATGGTGTCCCACAGGCCTCTTCATTCTTTATTCTTATTTCTCCCTATTCCTCAGACTAGACAATCCCAATTGATCTATTTTCAAGTTTTTTCTCTCTTCTGCCAGTTTAAAGCTTCCACTGAATACCTCTAATAATTTTTTTTCATTTCAGTTATGTAACTTTTCAACTCCAGAATTTTCATTTGGTTCTTTATGAGACTTCCATTCTCCTTACTAACAGTCTCTATTTAGTGAGACATTTTCCAGTATGTTTCTTTAGATCTATGAACATATTCAAAATAGCTTATTTTAACTCTTTGTCTAATAAGTCCAAAGTTCTTCCTCAGGGACAATTTCTATTGAACATTTTTTCTGTGTATGGATATTTTTTTTCAATATATGAAATTTATTGTCAAATTGGTTTCCATACAACACCCAGTGCTCATCCCAAAAGGTGCCCTCCTCAATGCCCATCACTCACCCTCCCCTCCCTCCCACCCCCCATCAACCCTCAGTTTGTTCTCAGTTTTTAACAGTCTCTTATGCTTTGGCTCTCTCCCACTCTAACCTCTTTTTTTTTCCTTCCCCTCCCCCATTGGGTTTCTGTTGCATGTGTCATGATTTTTTGTTGAAAAATTGGCTTTTTAACTAATATAATGTGCCAACTCTGGAAATCAGATCATCTCTCTTCCACAGGGTTTGTTGTTGTTTATTAGTTTAGTGGCTTTCCTCAACTAACCTCTTTTATATATATGGCCACTGAAGTCTCTGCATGGTTAGCTTAATGGTCAGATAATAATTGGATAGAGATTTCTTTAAGTGCATGGATCTAATTTGTTTTTCACTTGTTGCCAAGGATCTCAGTGCATATGTTAGAGCAAGCCTTCAACACTTAAGCAGGTAGTTTTCAATTATGCCTTAGTTTTCATGTTCAGTATGTGAAAACCCTCATAATCATCTAGAAGTGAGAGATTAAGGAATTTTAATGTCTTTCCAGTCAAATAAGAATACAGCATAAATAAAACATAAAATTTAAAAAAAATCAGTAGAGTAAATCAACAAAACCAAAAGGTTGTTCCTTGAAAAGTTCAAGAAAATTGGCCAACCTTTGCCTCGAGAGACCAAGAAAAAGAGAAAACTCAAATTACTAAAATTAGGAATAAAAGAGGGGACATTAGTGCCAATCTTACAGAAATAAGAAGAATTATAAGGGAATACTATGAAAAATCATAAGCCAAAAATTAGTTAATCTAGGTGAAATGGAAATTTTCCATGAAGACACAAAGTACTGAAAATGAGTCAAGAAAAAAAATAGAAAATCTGAATAAATGTGTTACATGTAAGGAGATTGAATCCATAATCTAAAATCTTATTACAAAGAAAAGCTTGAAATGATATGACATTCTTAGTGAATTCTGCCAAAAGTTTAAAGATGAAGTAATATCACTTCTCCATAAACTCTTCCAAAAAAAATGGAAGGGACACCTCTTAACTTATTTTATGATGCCAATACTGATATGATACAAAACTTAGATAAATATATCTCAAGAAAATAAAACTACAGATGAATATCTCTTATGAATATAAACACAAAAATTCTCAAAAAATACTAGCAAGAAAAATCTAGCAGCTTATTAAAAGATTTACACATCATGTCAAAAGTGGAATTTATTCTAGAAATGAGAAGTTAGTTTAACATACAAAACATCAGTCAATGCAATACACCATATAACAAAGGACATACAACTATCAAATGATCATCTCAATAGACACAGAAAAAACATTTGACAAAATCCAACATTTTCATGACAAAAAAATTCAACAAGTTAGGAATAGAGACTTTCTCAAGCTGATAAAATACATCCACCAAAAAACCCAGCTAACATAATGCTCAATGGCCTGCTGAGGAAACAGATAAAACATCTAGTATATAGAGTGGTGAGAACTGGGACTAGAATAAAGGTTGAAGCCATAAGATAGAAGGCTTTAAATGCCAAGTTGAGGAAGTTAGTCTTGATTTCATAAGCAATAGTGACTTCACAAGTGGCATGGACTGAGCAGCTGGGTGATTTCTAAAGAACATTCTGGTGGCAGTAGCTGAGAGTAGAGGTATAGAGCTCAATGGATGTTAGGAATAAAGGCCTGGCCTAGGACCATGGCAGCTGAGATGGATAGGAGGGGCTGGATTCAGGAGATATTTAAGAGATAGAATCAACAGAATTCAGTAACTGATTAGATATAGATACTGAGCGAGAGAAAAGAGACAATGACAACTCTATATAAGAGACTGACTGGCTGGTAATGTCATTAACTAAAATGTTGAATTCTTTTGGCTTCAGGAAATGGAAAGAGGCAGTATATACATCATCTGTATATCAATATTTTGAGACATAAACACTATTACTCTGTTGATAGGCAAATTTATTTTCTCAAGGCAAAATTCCTTCCACCTTTCCTCATAGAATTTATTTCCAACTGTCATAATTATTCTCCTTTTCTCTTCTCTGGATATCCTCTAATTTATGGCACTCTCAGAATGCAAGACACAAGCAGAGTGGTGAGGGTGGAGTGAAGAGAAAGAGTGAGAGTGAGGGAAAGAGAAAGTATATGTTCAGACAATAAGCCTACAACATAAGGATATGGCCTGAATTTTAACCTTTAACTTAGAGGAGACAATGAAACCAAAAATATTTGGTTATCTTACTCCATCAGTACTATGGTTTTCGTGTCAGAGCTTTCTCTATTTTGACAAGGAATCAGAGTAAATAAAGTGGTTTTGGACCCTTTAGGGTTAAGACAAAGACCTAGGAGTTTGGGGCCTAACTCCAGCTTAACCTCAGATAATATAAGAGGTCATGGGAAATCTTCCATTCCAGGTACTCTTCACTGCTATAGATGACATTCCATTAGGTTGAACCATATGAAATTGTCAATACTTGGCTATTTTTGACTGGCACAAATAGCAATATCAGATGGTTCAACTTAGTACCTTTATCTATTATAATTATGTGCTTGCTTACCTTACCACTTTTCCACATTGTATGCATGTATACTCACACACACACACACACACACACACACACACACACGATTGGCAGCTCCAGTTCTTGATATCTGAGGGAAAAAAGGCCCATATTTGCAGTGTTTGCTGATTTTCCATGGTGGGTACTACTCTCACCATTGCCTATTTTGTCTAACAATGTGATGTCACTGAATGGAGAGTTGAAGAGATGTGCACAATTTGCTTTTGATAGCTGGTACAAGCTGGCTCTAGCATACCACTGTTTGTTTCCACATATCCTTATAGTACTAAGTTCATAATCTCAGACTTAGCATGAGAGCAGTAATTGTTTGTCAATTTGAAAATACAACCTCTTCCTGAAGAATCCAAGCTACACAGATAATGGCAGTAATAATGACAGACATGCCCCCTTCCTTTACAGTTTTCCAAATTCTTTTTATATCCATTTCACAGAAGTGATATAGGGTAGGAATTCATATTCTTACCAAATAGATGAAGAAGCTGAGGTTAAGATGATGGAGTAGTGAGACTCTGGGCTGATCTCATCCCTCAAATACAGCTAGATCAATGTCAAATCATTTGGACACCTAGAAAATTGATCTTAGGTTTAACAGAACAGTCTGCATAATTTGAGGGAGAGAATGCAGCAAGTGTGTGGTACAAAGAGGTGAATTGGGGAGTGGGGGGGAAGAGACTTCGTGCCTCCCTCAGAGGGAAGGGAGCCATTTTCACAGAAAATAGAAAGACAGAGGGGGAGAGAGCACAGCACATCAGGTTCAGTCAAGAAAACACTCCCCCTAAAAGCAGGTAGAAAGAGTGAAAACATGCAGAGGGGACTCCACAAGGAAACTATACCCCAAAACCATTGATGGAGGAAAAAGGAGAGGGTTTTAATACTGCCAGCTTTTTATAAATAGCAGAGCACAGAGTCTGAAGTTCCAGAGGTTAGCCCCTGGTGGTGCTCCAGTGAGGAAGCAGGGTGGATTCCCCAGAGCATGCAACATATCTGAGAAACCCTTTGGTCTCATGGGGAGAAGCAGTGCCCCTGCTTGGAATGCATTTGGTAGAGGTGATTACAGCCTTTCCATGGGCAAAACACCTGGTAGACATTATCAAGTCACCATGTTCACCCATATAGGAACAAAGAAACCAGCTGAGGGCAGCAAACGCTGGCGCTGGCTCTGTGTTATGATTTACCATAAACTCTAATCTGCCACTGCACGGTGGCATGACCATTTCCTGGGACAAGCCAACCCTGGCCACTGTGTGACAAGACCCTCTCCCAGATCACTGGGCATCAAAACCACGGGGGCGGGGGGTGGTGGTGGTGGTGACTGAAGTGTGCAGCTTTGAAACACAGCTATGCCTGAGATAAAACTCTGTAGAGAGGCACTTCCTGGTAGGTGGACAGAGGACAGGGGGAAGGTGGGAAGCTGACATAAATGGTGGACACAGGAGAGGTGATTGATCACACATCTGGGAGGGCCTGAGCTTCCCACTCTAGGACTACAGAGTAGGGTGAAGCTATTTTCGCCATTAGCCCACCAACACTGATAGACCTCAGTGAGCTAAACAGTGCCACCAAGTGGAGAATGGAGCCATTACAGGAAGCCCTACACCTGGTGCCCTCCATCACATCTCCACTAGGGCAAGTTTCCTTGAGAATCAGAGCATCAGGTCCCTCTGCTAGAAGACCAGCACAAGTACCTTCTACCTGCTTAGTCTACTGACCATAGAGTGCTGCAAAGTTTCAGGAATAAGGGAAACTGGATCTAGCTTCATTTGGATTTTTTTGTTTGTTCATGTGATTTTTCATTTTTATTGTTTTTGTGGTTTCCGTGTTTGTTTTTGTTGTTTATCTTTTCTTTTGTTTCTTGGATATAGAAAGAGCAAAATGTAAAATTTGTTTTATATTTTTTTATTTATTTTTTTTCTTTCTTCTTATCTCTTTTCTCTTTTTTCTATCAAGCATCTCTTAACAAGCAGACCAAAGCACACCTAAGATCTAGTTTACCTTATTGATTTTTTAAACTCCTTTAATTGTTATTTCATTCTGTTTTTATTGTTTTTCTTCCTCCAAAATGACAAGATGGAGGAAATTGCCTCAAAAGAAAGAACAAGAAGAAATGATGGCCAGGGATTTAACCAGTGCATATATAAGTAAGGTGTCTGAAATAGAACTTAAAACAACAATTATAGGGGCGCCTACGTAGCTCAGTTGGTTAGACGTCCAACTCTTGATTTCATCTCAGGTCATGATCTCATCATTCATGTATTTGATCCCTGCATCAGGCTCCACACTACCAGTGCAGAGCCTTCTTGGGATTCTTTCTCTCCCTCTCTCTATGCCTCTCCCCTACCCTTCTTCTTTCTCAAAATAAACAAATAGACTAAAATAAAATAAAATAAAATAAAATAAAATAAGACAATAATTATAAACATACTATCTAGGCTTGGAAAAAGCATAACACCAGAGAATCCCTTTCTGTAGAGACAAAATAACGAAAGTCTAGTAAGGCCAAAATTATAAATGCTATAACCGAGATGCAAACTCAAATGGAGGCCATAAAAATGAGGATGGACAAGGCAGAGAAGCAAATTAGCTCCATAGAAGATAAAATGATGTAAAATAATGAGGCTGAAACAAAAGCGAAACAAAGGTCAAGGATCACAAAGGGAGACTTAACCAAATTCAGTGATTTGTTAAAACATAGTAACATTCATATAATTGGAGTCCCAGAAGATGAGGAAAGAGAAAAGGGGAAGAAACTTTATGTAAGCAAATTATAGATGAAAACTTCCCTAATCTGAGGAAGGACACAAACATAACAATCCAAGAAGCACAGAGAACTCCCATTAAATTCAACAAAAGCTGGCCATCACCAAGATATATCATAGTCAAATTCACAAAATACTGAGACGAGGAAGAATCATGAAAGCAGCAAGGGAAAAAAATCTTTAACCTACAAGGGTATCTACAAGATCAGCTATGCATCAGGTCTGTCCAAAGAAACTTGTCAGGCTAGAAAGGAGTGGCAAGATATATTCAACATGCTGAAGGGAAAAAATATGCAACCAGGAATGCTCTATCCAGCAAAGCTGTCATTGAAAATAGGAGGAGAGATAAAGAGATTCCCAGACAAAAACAAAACAAAACAAAACAAAACAAAAAGCCAAAAAGTCAGGAGTTTCTGACCACAAAACCAACACTGCAAGAAATTTTAAGGGAGACTCTTTGAGTGGAAGGGAAAAAAAGCAACAAAGACTGGAAAGGACCAGAGGGCCTGGCCAGAAAGACCAACTCTACAGGTAATACAATGGCACTAATTCATATCTTTCAATACCAATCAAAAAACATAGTGTATCAGAATGGATAAAAAAAGACCCATCTATATGCTGCCTACAAGAAACTCATTATAGACCTAAAGACATATGTAGATTGAAAGTGAGGGAATGGAGAACCATCTTTCATGCTAATGATTTTTATTTATTTTATTGTATTTTATTTATTTTATTTAAACTTTATTTTATTTAATAATTGTTTTATTATTTTATTTAATTATTTTATTTTATTATTTTTTTTTAATAATTATTTTTAATTATTATATTAAATAAAATTTTTATATTCAAATATAAATTAAATATATAAATTTAAAATATAAATATAAATTAAAATTAAATAAAATAAATATATTTTTAAATAAAAAATAAAATTAAAATTAAAATATAAATTAAAATATAAATATAAAATTTTATATTTATTATATTAAATAAAATAATTATTTTACTTAAAAATAAAACAGAAAGTTATTTCATACATATTTCATAAAAACTAGATTTTAAAGCAAAGACTGTACCAAGAGATGAAGAAGGACACTGTATCATAATTAAGTGGTGTATCTGTCAAGAAGATCTAACAATTGTAAATATTTATGCCCCCAACTTGAAACACCCAAATATATAAACCAATTAATCATAAACATAAAGAAACTCATTGATAATAACACCATAATAGTAGAGGACTTTAATACCCCACTTACACCAATGGACAGAAAATCTAAGCACAAAATCAACAAGGAAAAAAGGGCTTAGAAGGAAACACTGGACTGGATGGACTTAACAGATATATTCAGAACATTTTATCTTAAAGCAGCAGAATACACATTCTTCTTCAGTGCACATGAAACTTTCTCCAGAATAGATCACATACTGGGTCACAAATCAGCCCTCGAGAATTACAAAAATATTGAGATCATACCATTCATATTTTCAGATCACAATGCAATGAAACTTAGAGTCAACCAGAAGAAAATATTTGGAAAGCCCTCAAATACAAGGAGGTTAAAGAAAATCATACTAAAGAATAAATGGGTTAACCAGTTAATTAAAGAAGAAATAAAAAAACACATGGAATCAAATTAAAATGAAAACGCGACAGTTTTGCAATTCAGGCCTATCTCAAGAAGCAAATACAAAACTTAACCTTACAATTAAGGGAACTAGAAAAGGAACAGCAAATAAAACCTAAGCCAGTGGAAGAAGGGAAATAATAAAGATTAGAGGAGAAATAAATGATATAGAAACAACAACAACAACAACAATAACAACAACAACAACAACAGTAGAACAGATCGATGAAAGCAAAAGTTGGTTCTTTGAAAGAATTAACAAAATTAGTAAACCCCTAGCCAGACTTACCAAAAAAGAGAGGACCCAAAGAGATAAAATCACAAGTGAAAAAGGAGAGATCACAACCAACAACACAGAAATACAAACAATCATAACAGAATACTATGAAAAAGTATATGCCAACAAATCGTGTAATGTGGAAGAAATGGATAAATTTCTAGAAACTCACAAACTACTAAATGGAAACAGGAAGAAATACAAAATTTGAACAGACCCATAGTCAGCAAGGAAATGGAATCAGTAATCAAAAATCTCCCAACAAAAGGGTGCTGGCCCAGATCCTTCCCAGGAGAATTCTACCAGACATTTAAAGAAGAATTAATACTTATTCTTCTCAAACTGTTCCAAAAATTAGAAACAGAAGGAAAAGTTCCAAACTCATTCTACGAATCCAGCATTACCTTGATTCCAAAGGCAGACAAAGGCCCTACTAAAAAGGAGAATTACAGGGCAATATCCCTGATGAACCTGGATGCAGTAATTCTCAACAATATATTAACAAATTGAATTCAATAGCTCACTAAAATAATTATTCACCATGATCAAGTGTGATTTATTCCTGGGCTGTATGGGTGGTTTAATATTACCAAATCAATCAACATGTTACACCACACTAATAAAAGTAAGGATAAGAACCATATGATCCTGTCAATAGATGTAGAAAAAGCATTTGACAAAATACAACATCCATTCTTGATAAAAACTCTCAACAAAGTAGGGATAGATGGAAAATACCTCACCATCATAAAGACCATATATGAAAGGCTCACAGCTAATATCATCATCAATGGGGAAAAACAGAGAGCCTTTACCTTATGGTCAGGAACAAAACAAGGATGCCCACTCTCACCATTACTATTTAACATAGTACTGGAAGTCTTAGCCTCAGCAATTAGACAACAAACAGAAAAGAAATCCAAATTGGCAAGGAAGAAGTCAAACTTTCACTCTTCACAGACAACATGATATTTTATGTACAAAATCTGAAAGACTCCACAAAGAAAACCTGCTAGAACTAACACATGAATTCAGCAAAGTCACATGATACAAAATCAATGTGTGCAAATCTGTTGCATTTCCATCCAATAATGAAGCTGCAGAAAGATAAATCAAGGAATTGATCCCATTTGCAATTGCACCCAAAATCATAAGACAACTAGGAATAAATGTAAATAAAGAGGGAAAAGAACCAAACTCTGAAAACTATAAAAACACTTATGAAAGAAATTGAAGAGGACACAAAGAAATGGAAAAGCATTCCATGCTCATGGATTGGAACAATAAACATTGTTAAAATGTCTATACAACCCAAAGCAATCTACACATTTAATTCAATCCCTATCAAAACACCACGAGGTTTTTCAGAGCTAGAACGAACAATCCTAAAATTTGTATGGAACCACAAAGGACTCCAAATAGCCAAAGCAATTCTGAAAAAGAAAAACAAAACTGGAGGAATCACAATTCTAGATTTCAAAACTGTAGTCATTAAGACAGTATGATACTGGCACAAAAACAGACACATACATCAGTAGAATAGAAGAGAGAACCCAGAAATGGACCCACAACTATATGGTCAACTCATCTTTGATAAAGCAGGAAAGAATATCCAGTGGAAAAAGATAGTTTCTTCAACAAATGGTGCTGGGAAAACTGGACAGCAACATACAAAAGAAGAAATGAGCTTTCTTACACCACACACAAAAATAAATTCAAAATAGAAGAAAGATCTAAATGTGAGACAGAAAACCATCAAAATCCTAGAGGAGAACACAGGCAGCAACCACTTTGACCTTGGCTGCAACAACATCTTATTAGATATATTGCTAAAGGCAAGGGAAAGAAAAGCAAACATGAACTATTGGGATTTCATCAACATAAAAACTACTGTACGACAAAGGAAATAATCAACAAAACTAAAGGCAGCCTATGGAAAAGAGAAGATATTTGTAAATGACATATCAGATAAAGGGTTAGTATCCATAATCTATAAAAAAACCTATCAAACTCACACCCAGAAAACAACCCAGGTAAAAATGGGCAGAAGAGAGGGGATGAGGGAAGATGGCGGCATAGGAGGACGCTGGGCTCACCGCGCGTCCTGCTGATCACTTAGATTCCACCTACAGCTGCCTAAATAACCCAGAAAACCGCCAGAAGATTAGCAGAATGGAGTCGCTGGAGCCAAGCGCAGACGAGAGGCCCACGGAAGAGGGTAGGAAGGGCGGCGAGGCGGTGTGCGCTCCACGGACTGGCGGGAGGGAGCAGGGGCGGAGGGGCGGCTCCCCAGCCAAGCAGAGCTCCCTAGTCTGGCTGGCAAAAGCGGAGGGGTCTGACAGACTGTTCCGACAGCAAGCACGACTTAGCTTCTGGGAGGTCATAAGTTAACAACTCTGCTCGGAAAGCGAGAAGGCTGGAGGACAAAGGGAGGGAGAGCTGCTAAGCCCCTGGACACCAGAGCTCAGTTGGGTGGGGAACAAAGGCGCTCGCCAGCGCCATCTCCCCCGCCCATCCCCCAGCCCAAATCCCAAAGAGAACCAGTTCCTGCCAGGGAACTTGCTTGCTCCGCACAAACACCCAACTCTGTGCTTCTGCGGAGCCAAACCTCCTGCAGTGGATCTGACTCCCTCCCGCTGCCACAGGGCCCCTCCTGAAGTGGATCACCTAAGGAGAAGAGAGCTAAGCCTGCCCCTCCTGCCCCTGTACACCTTGCCTACCCACCCCAGCTAATACGCCAGATCCACAGCATCACAAGACTGGCAGCGTACAAGTAGCCCAGACGGGCCATGCCACCCCACAGTGAATCCCGCCCCTAGGAGAGGGGAAGAGAAGGCACACACCAGTCTGACTGTGGCCCCAGCGGTGGGCTGGGGGCAGACATCAGGTCGGAGTGCGGCCCCGCCCACCAACTCCAGTTATACACCACAGCACAGGGGAAGTGCCCTGCAGGTCCTCACCATGCCAAGGACTATCCAAAATGACCAAGCAGAAGAATTCCCCTCAGAAGAATCTCCAGGAAATAACAACAGCTAATGAGCTGATCAAAAAGGATTTAAATAATATAACAGAAAGTGAATTTAGAATAATAGTCATAAAATTAATCGCTGGGCTTGAAAACAGTATAGAGGACAGCAGAGAATCTCTTGCTACAGAGATCAAGGGACTAAGGAACAGTCACCAGGAGCTGAAAAACGCTTTAAATGAAATGCAAAACAAAATGGAAACCACCACGGCTCGGATTGAAGAGGCAGAGGAGAGAATAGGTGAACTAGAAGATAAAGTTATGGAAAAAGAGGAAGCTGAGAGAAAGAGAGATAAAAAAATCCAGGAGTATGAGGGGAAAATTAGAGAACTAAGTGATACACTAAAAAGAAATAATATACACATAATTGGTATCCCAGAGGAGGAAGAGAGAGGGAAAGGTGCTGAAGGGGTACTTGAAGAAATTATAGCTGAGAACTTCCCTGAACTGGGGAAGGAAAAAGGCATTGAAATCCAAGAGGGACCGAGAACTCCCTTCAGACGTAACTTGAATCGATCTTCTGCACGACATATCATAGTGAAACTGGCAAAATACAAGGATAAAGAGAAAATTCTGAAAGCAGCAAGGGGTAAACGTGCCCTCACATATAAAGAGAGACCTATAAGACTCGTGACTGATCTCTCTTTTGAAACTTGGCAGGCCAGAAAGAATTGGCACGAGATTTTGAGTGTGCTAGACAGAAAAAATATGCAGCCGAGAATCCTTTATCCAGCAAGTCTGACATTTAGAATAGAAGGAGAGATAAAGGTCTTCCCAAATAAACAAAAACTGAAGGAATTTGTCACCACTAAACCAGCCCTACAAGAGATCCTAAGGGGGACCCTGTGAGACAAAGTACCAGAGACATCACTACAAGCATAAAACATACAGACATCACAATGACTCTAAACCCATATCTTTCTATAATAACACTGAATGTAAATGGATTAAATGTGCCAACCAAAAGACATAGGGTATCAGAATGGATAAAAAAAACAAGACCCATCTATTTGCTGTCTACAAGAGACTCATTTTAGACCTGAAGACACCTTTAGATTGAGAGTGAGGGAATGGAGAACTATTTATCATGCTACTGGAAGCCAAAAGAAAGCTGGAGTAGCCATACTTATATCAGACAAACTAGACTTTAAATTAAAGGATGTAACAAGAGATGAAGAAGGACATTATATAATAGTTACAGGGTCTATCCACCAGGAAGAACTAACAATTATAATGTCTATGTGCCAAATACCGGAGCCCCAAAATATATAAAACAACTACTCATAAACATAAGCAACCTTATTGATAAGAATGTGGTAATTGCAGGGGACTTTAACACTCCACTTACAGAAATGGATAGATCATCTAGACACACGGTCAATAAAGAAACAAGGTCCCTGAATGAGACATTGGATCAGATGGACTTGACAGATATATTTAGAACTCTGCATCCAAAAGCAACAGAATATACTTTCTTCTCGAGTGCACATGGAACATTCTCCAAGATAGATCATATACTGGGTCACAAAACAGCCCTTCATGAGTTTACCAGAATTGAAATTATACCATGCATACTTTCAGACCACAATGCTATGAAGCTTGAAATCAACCACAGAAAAAAGTCTGGAAAACCTCCAAAAGCATGGAGGTTAAAGAACACCCTACTAACGAATGTGTGGGTCAACCAGGCAATTAGAGAAGAAATTAAAAAATATATGGAAACAAACGAAAATGAAAATACAACAATCCAAATGCTTTGGGACACAGCGAAGGCAGTCCTGACAGGAAAATACATTGCAATCCAGGCCTATCTCAAGAAACAAGAAAAATCCCAAATACAAAATCTAACAGCACACCTAAAGGAAATAGAAGCAGAACAGCAAAGGCAGCCTAAACCCAGCAGAAGAAGAGAAATAATAAAGATCAGAGCAGAAATAAACAATATAGAGTCTAAAAAAACTGTAGAGCAGATCAACGAAACTAAGAGTTGGTTTTTTGAAAAAATAAACAAAATTGACAAACCTCTAGCCAAGCTTCTCAAAAAGAAAAGGGAGATGACCCAAATAGATAAAATCGTGAATGAAAATGGAATTATTACAACCAATCCCTCAGAGATACAAACAATTATCAGGGAATACAATGAAAAATTATATGCCAACAATTTGGACAACCTGGAAGAAATGGACACATTCCTGAACACACACACTCTTCCAAAACTCAATCAGGAGGAAATCGAAAGCTTGAACAGACCCATAACCAGCGAAGAAATTGAATTGGTTATCAAAAATCTCCCAACAAATAAGAGTCCAGGACCAGATGGCTTCCCAGGGGAGTTCTACCAGACGTTTAAAGCAGAGATAATACCTATCCTTCTCAAGCTATTCCAAGAAATAGAAAGGGAAGGAAAACTTCCAGACTCATTCTATGAAGCCAGTATTACTTTGATTCCTAAACCAGACAGAGACCCAGTAAAAAAAGAGAACTACAGGCCAATATCCCTGATGAACATGGATGCAAAAATTCTCAATAAGATACTAGCAAATCGAATTCAACGGCATATAAAAAGAATTATTCACCATGATCAAGTGGGATTCATTCCTGGGATGCAGGGCCGGTTCAACATTCACAAATCAATCAACATGATACATCACATTAACAACAAAAAAGAGAAGAACCATATGATCCTTTCAATCGATGCAGAAAAGGCCTTTGACAAAATCCAGCACCCTTTCTTAATAAAAACCCTTGAGAAAGTCGGGATAGAAGGAACATACTTAAAGATCATCAAAGCCATTTATGAAAAGCCCACAGCTAACATCATCCTCAATGGGGAAAAACTGAGAGCTTTGTCCCTGAGATCAGGAACACGACAGGGATGCCCACTCTCACCACTGTTGTTTAACATAGTGCTGGAAGTTCTAGCATCAGCAATCAGACAACAAAAGGAAATCAAAGGCATCAAAATTGGCAAAGATGAAGTCAAGCTTTCGCTTTTTGCAGATGACATGATATTATACATGGAAAATCCGATAGACTCCACCAAAAGTCTGCTAGAACTGATACATGAATTCAGCTAAGTCGCAGGATACAAAATCAATGTACAGAAATCAGTTGCATTCTTATACACTAACAATGAAGCAACAGAAAGACAAATAAAGAAACTGATCCCATTCACAATTGCACCAAGAAGCATAAAATACCTAGGAATCAATCTAACCAAAGATGTAAAGGATCTGTATGCTGAAAACTATAGAAATCTTATGAAGGAAATTGAAGAAGATTTAAAGAAATGGAAAGACATTCCCTGCTCATGGATTGGAAAAATAATTATTGTCAAAATGTCAATACTACCCAAAGCTATCTACACATTCAATGCAATCCCAATCAAAAATGCACCAGCATTCTTCTCGAAACTAGAACAAGCAATCCTAAAATTCATATGGAACCACAAAAGGCCCCGAATAGCCAAAGGAATTTTGAAGAAGAAGACCAAAGCAGGAGGCATCACAATCCCAGACTTTAGCCTCTACTACAAAGCTGTACTCATCAAGACAGCATGGTATTGGCACAAAAACAGACACATAGACCAATGGAATAGAATAGAAACCCCAGAACTAGACCCACAAACGTATGGCCAACTCATCTTCGACAAAGCAGGAAAGAACATCCAATGGAAAAAAGACAGTCTCTTTAACAAATGGTGCTGGGAGAACTGGACAGCAACATGCAGAAGGTTGAAACTAGACCACTTTCTGACACCATTCACAAAAATAAACTCAAAATGGATTAAGGAACTGAATGTGAGACAGGAAACCATCAAAACCTTAGAGGAGAAAGCAGGAAAAGACCTCTCTGACCTCAGCCGTAGCAATCTCTTACTCGACACATCCCCAAAGGCAAGGGAATTAAAAGCGAAAGTGAATTACTGGGACCTTATGAAGATAAAAAGCTTCTGCACAGCAAAGGAAACAACCAACAAAACTAAAAGGCAACCAACGGAATGGGAAAATATCTTTGCAAATGACATATCGGACAAAGGGCTAGTATCCAAAATCTATAAAGAGCTCACCAAACTCCACACCTGAAAAACAAATAACCCAGTGAAGAAATGGGCAGAAAACATGAATAGACACTTCTCTAAAGAAGACATCCGGATGGCCAACAGGCACATGAAAAGATGCTCAACGTCGCTCCTTATCAGATTGTATTTACAAATCAAAACCACACTCAGGTATCACCTCATGTCAGTCAGAGTGGCCAAAATGAACACATCAGGAGACTATAGATGCTGGAGAGGATGTGGAGAAATGGGAACCCTCTTGCACTGTTGGTGGGAATGCAAATTGGTGCAGCCGCTTTGGAAAGCAATGTGGAGGTTCCTCATAAAATTAAAAATAGACCTACCCTATGACCCAGAAATAGCACTGCTAGGAATTTACCCAAGGGATACAGGAGTACTGATGCATAGGGGCACTTGTACCCCAATGTTCATAGCAGCACTCTCAACAATAGCCAAATTATGGAAAGAGCCTAAATGTCCATCAACTGATGAATGGATAAAGAAATTGTGGTTTATATACACAATGGAATACTACGTGGCCATGAGAAAAAATGAAATATGGCCTTTTGTAGCAACGTGGATGGAACTGGAGAGTGTGATGCTAAGTGAAATAAGCCATACAGAGAAAGACAGATACCATATGGTTTCACTCTTATGTGGATCCTGAGAAACTTAACAGGAACCCATGGGGGAGGGGGAGGAAAAAGAAAAAAAAAAAGATGTTAGAGTGGGTGAGAGCCAAAGCATAAGAGACTCTTAAAAACTGAGAACAAACTGAGGGTTGATGGGGGGTGGGAGGGAGGAGAGGGTGGGTGATGGGTATTAAGGAGGGCACCTTTTGGGATGAGCACTGGGTGTTGTATGGAAACCAATTTGACAATAAATTTAATATATTAAAAAAAAATGGGCAGAAGACATGAATAAACACTTTTCCAAAGAATACATCTTGATGGCTAAGAGACACATGAAAGGATGTTCCACATCACTCATAATCAGGGAAATACAAGTCAAAACCATTAAGAGATACCACCTCACACTCGTCAGAACAGCTACAATTAACAACACAAGAAGCAACAGATGTTGGCGAGGATGTGGAGAAAGGGGGACCCTCTTGCACTTTTGGTGGGAATGCAAACTGGTGCAGCCACTCTGGAAAACAATATGGAGGTTCCCCAAAAACACCAAAAATAGAACTGCTCTAAGACCCAGAAATTGAACTATTAAGGATTTACCCAAAGGATAGAAAAATGCAGAATTGAAGGGTTATATCCACCTCTATGTTTATAGCAGCATTATCAACAATAGTCAAACTATGGAGAGAGCCCAAATACCCATCGACTGATGAATTGATAAAGAAGAAGTGGTATAGATATAGATAGATAGATAGATAGATAGATAGAGATAGATGATAGGTAGATAGATAGAGGAATATTACTCAGTCATCAAAAAGAATGTTATCTTGCCATTTGCCATGACATGGATGGAGCTAGAATGTATTATGCTAAGCAAAATAAGTCAATCAAACAAGGACAAATTCCATATGATTTCACCCATGTGTGGAATTCAAGAAACAAAATAGATTACCATATGGGTGGGGAGAGAAGACAGGGAAACAAACCACAAGAGACTCTTAATGATAAAGAATAAACTATTGGTTGCTGGAGGAAGGTGGATAGCAGATGGGCTAGATGGGTGATGGGTAGTAAGGAGGGCACTTGCGGTGAGCACTCAGTGTTTTTATAAATGAGGAATCACTGAATTCTACTCCTGAAACAAATAATTCACTGTATGTTAACTAAAATTAAGAAAAAAAAAAAAAAACCTGAGGCCCATAGAAGTGAGAGGATTGTCCAAGGTCACACAATCATGAACAAACCAAAACCAGAAAGGCAGGTCTCATATATAACTACCAGGAGAGCAGGCAGACACCTCTCCTACTGCTGGGCTCTACTCACTGAAACTCAGGTCCACTTTGACCTATAGAGATGATACTCAGTGACTCTTGAGCCAGGGGTTGGGAGACTACAGAGCATTTCTATCAACTTCCCATAATCACTCTGAGTAGTGGCTGCCATGAGCATAACCAGATAAGGAGGAAGCCACATGAAGCCATCTGTATTTTGTATGGTCCTCTGCCAAAGCCAAGAACATGCTCAGCCTTGGTATTAAGAAAGAGACAGAGAGACAGAGGTAGGGAGAGACAGAGAGAGAGAAAGAGAGAAAAAGGCCATTAGACAGAGAGAGTTCAAGAGATTGAGAGACTCAGGCAGAGAAACAGACTGAGGAGTTGAGAAGATCAAGAGAGCAAATTCCTTTAAGCATGGCAATTTTTATTTTTATTTTTATTTATTTTTTTTTCAACGTTTATTTATTTTTGGGACAGAGAGAGACAGAGCGTGAACGGGGGAGGGGCAGAGAGAGAGGGAGACACAGAATCGGAAACAGGCTCCAGGCTCTGAGCCATCAGCCCAGAGCCTGACGTGGGGCTCGAACTCACGGACCGCGAGATCGTGACCTGGCTGAAGTCGGACGCTTAACCGACTGCGCCACCCAGGCGCTCCAAGCATGGCAATTTTTAAAAATTTGCAAGCACATACACACATCAAAAATAAAACTCTAAAGTCACTGTGTCTAATGACTGTGTTGTCACAGTGTAGGGTCTTGCTGCTGGCAAGTACAAATGGCTTTTCACAGGTTCCTCACAGACAATCAGTGCCAAAGTATTTGAATAATGTTACCACCTTGCATTTCTATAGCCGTTTACAATTTCTAAAAAGTTCTCTCACATCTGGCATCTACTGCATTCTCTAGTAGGAAAAAATGAAGATTGTCCCCACTGTAGCACAAGACTGGTGGGAAAGAGGCTGCAGGCATTACTGGTCCCAACTAGGTGAGAAAACATGCTCAAGGTTGGGGAGAGACCTATCAAAGTTCTCAAGACTTGCATGTTACACACTGGCTGTTCCCAGCACAGGACTGCCCCAAGCCATTTTTTCAACCTCCAGGTGAGCAGAGTCCCTCTTCAGCTTAGCCCACCTAAGCCTAGCTCCAGAAGTGACAATTAGAAATACCCTATAAATGCTTGACTTTAAAGCTGGGCTACCCTGAAAGCAGCCCTCAAGGTAGGGACCCTGAGGAAAGAATTTGGTGAATCCTCTGTTTGCACCTTGTATGCAAATACAGCTCAATTGCCAGCACAAAAAGCTGATGGAAACTCATAAAAGCCCAGCCAGGCACCAAGAACCAGCCATGATTATCTCCTTCCCACTCATCTATTTGATCCCACTGTTCCTCACTTTCCTCTTCATTTTGCACCTGGGCTTCTCATGACACTTTAGGCTCCTTACTTGGATGATGGTTTTACTCCCGATTATGCATCATAGACCTGAACCTGCTTGTTCAGGTACAGCCTCATGCAGGTATTCTGGCTCCAGGTGTTTACAATTTCTGGTAAAAGAAACACTTGCCACCCATTATCTTTGAAGTCTTCATTCCCACCTCTTCTTGGGGTGAGACATTGGACCATGAGTCTGGATATTGACAGCCTTGGCTCTTCTGGGGCTCTTGTGTACAGCCACTAACAGACACTCACAGAACTTAACAAGAAAAGCATGATGGGACCCATACTCTTACTTTCCAAGTTGCTGAGGTCTCCACATATGGTGACCAGGTTAACTGGATTCTCTCCTACTACAAGGCCCACACCTACTAAATATCTAAAGTGAGGCTGCCTATGTGCCAGGGATACAACGCACAATGACAGCTAAGATTGTCCATCATATGGGCAGGGCCTGCATGGGCCAGACACTGGACAGAGGCTTTATACATATCATTGATAATTCCCACAAGTATAGAGTATTTCTTCCATTTACAGATAAAGATGTTGAGGCTTAGAGAAGGTCTCACTTATTGATGGTCACATAGCTGTTAGTTCTAGAGTCAAGAATAGGACCAAGGTCTGTTTGACTTCAAATATTTTTAAAAAATTAGTTTATTTATTTTTGAGACAAAGAGAAAGCAGAGAGAGAGAGAGAGAGAGAGAGAGGTAGAGAGAGAATCCCAAGAAGGCTCCAAGCTGTCAGTGCAGAGCCCGAAGCAGGGCTCAAACCCATAAACCATGAGATCAAGACTGGAGCCGAAATCAAGTGTCAGATGCTTAACCGACTGAGCCACTCAGGTGTTCCATTGACTTCAAAATTCTTAATACCACTCAGACTGTAACAGAATTCCAGGAGTAATGACAAAGGGCCTGTGAATTTGTTCAAAGTGTTCACACTTAGCACACTAAAATGAATGGAAATACCTTCTCTGTGGTGATAACTTTGTAATGTTTGTGAACAAAGATTTTTTTCAAAAATATTTTCAGTGTTAAAAGGATATTAGAGGACATCAAGGAAAGCAATCTCTCCACACCCCTCTGCATAGGTTAGGCCACCCTTGAGAAATTGTGTCTTGTTCTGAGACCCACACTTGAAGAGGGCCACAAACACTGGAGTGTGTTCAGGAGGGAGTAGAGAAGGCTGGGGAGGGGGCTGAGATCCAGGACACATGAGGAAAGTTGGAATGGCCTAGAACTGTTTGTCCTGGAATGAGATGACTTCGGGTGACAGAAGATGGGTCACATCATTCTCTGCTCCCATCTAATTCAGGACAAGAGCCAAAGTCTTTACAGTGGTCTAGAAGGCCCTTTTCCAACTCCTTAATCCCAACATTACCTCTGTGACCTTATCTCCCATGACGTTCTCCTCACTAATTCCACTTTATCTACACTGTACTCCTGGTTGCTCCTGGTATACATTATCTGCTCTTGTCTCAGGGCTTTATTTAGCCCCTCTCCCAAATGTGACCTGCTCACTGAGTCTCTCTTGACCATTCTATTTAAATTGCAACCTCAACCTCCTGTCTCTCCTCCTATACTTTGTCTCCATTGTACATATCACCATCTGACATACTATGCGTTGTTTATTTATTTGGTTTATTGTATGCCCACCCTCCCGCAAAAACAAGTAAGCCCCATGAAACTAGGGGTGTTTATCACTCTTGTTCATTGGTGCACACTCAGCACCTAGAATAGAACCAGGAATATAATAGATACTCCATATTTGTTGAACCAAATAGCACAATCTCTGCCTTCAGATCTGGAAGTGTTGTTATAGGACAGACAGTAGATAGAAGACAGGATCCATGTGGTTCCAAGGAACTAACCTATGCCAATAGCAGCATATAAGAAAGAACATCTTAGTGGATGGCTACATACAAAAGAATGGCACTGGACCACTTTCTAACAGCATACACAAAAATAAACTAAAAATGGATTAAAGACCTAAATGTAAGACCTGAAACCATAAAAATCCTAGAAAAGAACATAGGCAGTAATTTCTCTGACATTGGGCATAGCAACCTTTCCCTAGATATGTCTCTTAAGCCAAGGGAAACAATTGAGACTATTGAGACTATGTCAAAATAAAATATTTTGCACAGTGAAGGAAACCATCTACAGAAAAAAGTCAATCTGCTAAATGGGAGAGGATATTTGCAAATGATATATCCAATAAGGGGTTAGTATCCAAAAAATATAAAGAACTTGTACAACTCAACACCAAAAAACAAACAATCCAATTGAAAGATGGGCAGAGGACATGAATAGACTTTTTTTTTTCCAAAGGAGACATACAGAACAACAATAGACACATGAAAAGATGCTCAACATCACTCATCATCAGGGAAATGCAAATCAAAACCACAATGAGATATCACCTCACACCTGTGAGAATGGCTAAAGTCAACAACACAAGAAATAACAAATGTTGGCAAGAATATGGAGAAACAGGAACTCTTGTGCACTGTTGGTGGGAATATAAATTGATATAGCCACTGTGGAAATAGCATGGAGGTTCCTTAAAAAATTAAAAATAGAAATACATATGATCCAGTAATTACACTACTAGATATTTATCCAAAGAAAACAAAAACACTAATTTGAAAAGTTATATACACCTCCCTGTTTATTGCAGTATTATTTACAATAGCCAAGATATGGAAGCAACTTATGTGTTCACTATAGATAAATGGATAAAGATATAGTGTATATGTACAATGGAATATTATGAACCCATAAAAAGGGTGAGTTCTTGCCATCTGTGACAACATGGATGGACCTTCTAGGTATTATACTACGTGAAATATGTTAGACTAAGACAAATACCATATGATTTTACTTATATATGGAATCTAAAAACAAAATAAATGAATAAAAGTATAAAACCAGAATCAGACCTATAACTATAGACAACAAACTGATGGTCGCAAGAGGGAAAGGGGGTGGGAGAATGGGTAAAATGGTTGAAGAGGAGTGTGAGATACGGCTTCTAGTTATGGAATAAATAAGGCATGGGAATAAAAGTTACAGCATAGGGAATATAGTCAATGATATTGTAATAGTGTTGTATGATAACAGATGGTAGTTATACTGGTGGGAAGCATAGCATCGCATATAAAGATGTTGAATTACTATGTTGTATACCTGAAACTAATGTAACATTGTGTGATAACTTGGGAAAATGAATAAAGTTTTACACCATAAGATGGCTGACGGGACTAAAACAGGCTCTGGTCTCTGGCTTGGAGGCCCCACTTCCGGGTTCTTCTTGCCCTGTTTGCTGCACGCACGAAAACCCACCACAGATATGGAAGCTGACAAATATTAATTACCCTTCCTCCCTTCATTCGGAGCTCAGACCTTTGGAGAAACGGGTCACCTCTGAGCCCACCAGTGTTAAATAAATCTCTGATCCACCAAGATCTCCAAGTGCCGCTTGGTTTTTCCACCAGCGTTCCAGCCTGGTTCCATAATATATTTGGTTCCCTGACCAGGAAAACCAATTGCGCTGGCCCATTGTTGCCACCGGTTTGGGAGAATGGTGAGGAGGTGATAGAAGGAGGAATCGCAAGGGAGAAGGCACGCCCAGCCTGAATTTTGGCAGTCTCCCACTCAGTTGCTTCGGGCTGGCCTCACTCCTCTGTTCCTGCTGGACTCGAGGAGACTTGGCAGGTGAGGACCTGGACCTGACATCAGAACTGGTAAGACTGGGGCCCAATCTAGTCAGGCCCACTCGCAAGAGTGGAAGGGGGACCTGATCACTCCCTGGAGACCTCAGTGGTCTCACAGGTAGGAATTCTGTGGGAGGTAATGTAATAACCTCTGGTGTGTAGGTGAGTGTGAATGTGCGGCTCAGTCTAGCTTGCCTGCTGAGTTAGATTCTGTGGCTCCACGGGCAGGCACCCTCAAGGTCCCCAAAAGCCAACAGAGTCTGAGTGGGCCCATCTGTGATTCCAAGGTGAATGGCACACATTCTGTGGTGGCATCAGAATAGTTTCCAATCATAAGTCACAAAGCTGAGACTGCTATGGCTAAGTTCAGCTAAGTTCCTTCAGGACACAGCCAAATGGGCATCTGAATGGTCTCCTCATTAGAGGGGCACCCCTATCCCACTGTCTGTCTTTGTTACTACACCTCACTGGAACATTATGGGGTCGGGACAGAGCAAAGAAGGGGTTCTGGGAGACTATGGAATTAAGATACCCCCCCCCCCGGCATGTTAAGGACCCTATGTGAGTTAGAATGGCCCACTTTTGGTGTAGGAGGGCCCTCTGAGGGAACCTTGGATATCCCAGTGGTTCGCTGCATCTGGCATGTTGTCTCCAGAGACCCAGGTCACCCTGATCAATTTCTGTACATCAACTCCTGGCTTGAAATTGCCCCAAATCCTCCGCCTTGGGTGCAATTCATCCATAGCAAGCAGAGCCAGGCAAAGGTTTTAGCCGCTTTATCTGGAGACTCACCCAGGGAGCCAAAGAACCAACCCACCAATCCCCTAGTGTTTGGAGGAGACCTGGAAGAAGATCCCGTCTTTCTGCCACCTTATGACTCACAGGGCTCCCTTCCCCCTGCCCCTGAGCTTGAAACTCCTCCCCCATCTGTCTTTCCTCTGCCACTACCGCCGCCCATCTCTCCTCCCCTCCCAGACTCAGAGAACCCTCCCCCACAAGGACCAGTGGCCAGATTGCACCCTTGGCCAGGCACAGGCACTCTCCAGATGCTGGTCTACATCCGCCAGTACCAAGAGGCTCTCCTCCAGGGTATCAGAGCAGGGGCTGAGAAGCCCATGAATATGCCCAGCAACGAGGGGATACCCCCAGGGATTATTATGAGAGTCTATGTGATGCTTACACCCCATTTGCTCCAGAGGCACAAGAGAGCCATGACAAAAGGACAGGAAAGGTCTAGCCTCCCAAAGAGGGGAGGCCCAGAAACTCCTTAGCAAGGGGTCAATGAGCCTACTGCAAGGAAAAAGGACATTAAAAGAATAAATGTCCCAACCAGGGTAAGTCCCAGAAACCCAGCCAATATCAGGAGGAACCTCGAGAAGGGGACCTTATTGGTCTTGCCGAGATAGAATCAGACCAAAAGGGATACTGTCTCTCTCTCCCTGTTCCTCTGCCTAATAGATGTGAGGGATTCTCCCTCATTTCCCAGGTTAACAACTTAATTGGAGCCAACTTTGGTTAGTCTACCTCGGGATAGGGACTTTAAGGAATGTTCCCAAGCAGTTGCTGAAACTCTATTTATTTCTGGGAAATTCCCTGTCTTCTCTGGCCTGATGTGGACTCCATATTTCCACTTTGGTGGAAAAACCATGGCGTCTGCTCCTCTGACTTAAGGTTTTGAATTAGGTTTTCCTTCTCTGCCTTCTACTGGCACCTTGCCTCTTCTGCCTACCCCTCCCCCTGCTGTTTCTGCACCAACTTGGGTGTGGTATACATAACAGGTTCCTATACCCAACTCAGTGCCTCAGGTACCATTCGCTCCTCCTGCCATCCTCAAGGTCAAAGAGTAAAGTGTACCCCCTTGGACATCTAGGTCTTTTCCAAATAGGAGTGCTAAAGCTTTGATTACTGAACATAGCTTTGTGATTTTAACTTCTTATTGCAGAGAAATTAAGGCTATTTGGACCTATTGGAAAACATGCTTTGTATTTAATTGGTTCATGAATTTACCATCTAAAAAAATTCTGGTGTAAACACCTCTCAGTTGGTTACTAAGTCCTCAATTGGAGACTAAGGTTTCCCAAGAGTTAAAATTCTGCTATGTGTACTTAAGACTGATGGAAATAAGCAACCCATATGTAGGAAAGTAGGAGGTATGTAAGAAAGATATAAGGAATGGAAATACATTTTTGTTGAGGGTAGAAAAAAGTAATTGTACCCTAAATGAGACTGGTTATTTGGAGAGAAATGGCTTTGGGACAGTTTGAAGGCAAAGGAAAGCTGTAGAAGGTTCATGGAGATCTTTGTTTTGTTCTTTTTTTGTTTGTTTGTTTTGTTTTGTTTTGTTTTCAATATATGAAATTTATTGTCATATTGGTTTCCATACAACACCCAGTGCTCATCCCAAAAGGTGCCCTCCTCAATACCTATCACCCACCCTCCCCTCCCTCCCACCCCCCATCAACCCTCAGTTTGTTCTCAGTTTTTAAGAGTCTCTTATGCTTTGGCTCTCACCCACTCTAACATCTTTGTTTTTTTTTCCTTCCCCTCCTCCATGGGTTTCGGTTAAGTTTCTCAGGATCCACATGAGTGAAAACATATGGTATCTGTCTTTCTCTGTATGGTTTATTTCACTTAGCATCACACTCTCCAGTTCCATCCACGTTGCTACAAAGGGCCATATTTCATTCTTTCTCATTGCCATGTAGTACTCCATTGTGTATATAAACCACAATTTATTTACCCATTCATCCGTTGATGGACATTTAGGCTCTTTCCATAATTTGGCTATTGTTCAGAGTGCTGCTATAAACATTGGGGTACAAGTGCCCCTATGCATCAGTTCTCCTGTATCCCTTGGGTAAATTCCTAGCAGTGCTATTGCTGGGTCATAGGGTAGATCTATTTTTAATTTTCTGAGGAACCTCCACACTGCTTTCCAGAGCGGCTGCACCAA
This sequence comes from Leopardus geoffroyi, assembly GCF_018350155.1. Classification (NCBI taxonomy): domain Eukaryota; kingdom Metazoa; phylum Chordata; class Mammalia; order Carnivora; family Felidae; genus Leopardus; species Leopardus geoffroyi. Next base: position 51,520,166 of record NC_059343.1, read on the forward strand.
TTTGCATTCCCACCAACAGTGCAAGAGGGTTCCCGTTTCTCCACATCCTCTCCAGCATCTATAGTCTCCTGATGTGTTCATTTTGGCCACTCTGACTGGCGTGAGGTGATATCTGAGTGTGGTTTTGATTTGTATTTCCCTGATGAGGAGCGACGTTGAGCATCTTTTCATGTGCCTGTGGGCCATCCGAATGTCTTCTTTAGAGAAGTGTCTATGCATGTTTTGTGCCCATTGCTTCACTGGGTTATTTGTTTTTCGGGTGTGGAGTTTGCTGAGCTCTTTATAGATTTTGGATACTAGCCCTTGGTCCAATACGTCGTTTGCAAAGATATTTTCCCATTCCGTTGGTTGCCTTTTAGTTTTGTTGGTTGTTTCCTTTGCTGTGCAGAAGCTTTTTATCTTCATAAGGTCCCAGTAGTTCATTTTTGCTTTTAATTCCCTTGCCTTTGGGGATATGTCGAGTAAGAGATTGCTACGGCTGAGGTCAGAGAGGTCTTTTCCTGCTTTCTCCTCTAAGGTTTTGATGGTTTCCTGTCTCACATTCAGGTCCTTTATCCATTTTGAGTTTATTTTTGTGAATGGTGTCAGAAAGTGGTCTAGTTTCAACCTTCTGCATGTTGCTGTCCAGTTCTCCCAGCACCATTTGTTAAAGAGACTGTCTTTTTTCCATTGGATGTTCTTTCCTGCTTTGTCAAAGATGAGTTGGCCATACGTTTGTGGGTCTAGTTCTGGGGTTTCTATTCTATTCCATTGGTCTATGTGTCTGTTTTTGTGCCAATACCATGCTGTCTTGATGATGACAGCTTTGTAGTAGAGGCTGAAGTCTGGGATTGTGATGCCTCCTGCTTTGGTCTTCTTCTTCAAAATTCCTTTGGCTATTCGGGGCCTTTTGTGGTTCCATATGAATTTTAGGATTGCTTGTTCTAGTTTCGAGAAGAATGCTGGTGTAATTTTGATTGGGACTGCATTGAATGTGTAGATACCTTTGGGTAGTATTGACATTTTGACAATATTTATTCTTCCAACCCATGAGCAGGGAATGTCTTTCCATTAATTTATATCTTTCAATTACCTTCATAAGCTTTCTATAGTTTTCAGCATACAGATCTTTGACATCTTTGGTTAGATTGATTCCTAGGTATTTTATGCTTCTTGGTGCAATTGTGAATGGGATCAGTTTCTTTATTGTCTTTCTGTTGTTTCAATGTTAGTGTATAAGAATGCAACTGATTTCTGTACATTGATTTTGTATCCTGCAACTTTGCTGAATTCATGTACCAGTTCTAGCAGATGTTAGGTGGAGTCTATCAGATTTTCCATGTATAATATCATGTCATCTGCAAAAAGTGAAAGCATGACTTCATCTTTCCCAATTTTGATGCCTTTGATTTCCTTTTGTTGTCTGACTGCTGATACTAGAACTTCCAACACTATGTTAAACAACAGCGGTGAGAGTGGGCATCCTTGTCGTGTTCCTGATCTCAGGGAAAAAGCACTCAGTTTTTCCCCATTGAGGATGATGTTAGCTGTGGGCTTTTCATAAATGGCTTTGATGATGTTTAAGTATGTTCCTTCTATCCCGAATTTCTCAATTGTTTTTACTAAGAAAGGTTGCTGGATTTTGTCAAAGGCCTTTTCTGCATCGATTGAAAGGATCATATGGTTCTCTTTTCTTTTATTGATGTGATGTATCACGTTGATTGATTTGCGAATGTTGAACCAGCCCTGCATCCCAGGAATGAATCCCACTTGATCATGGTGGATAATTCTTTTTATATGCCGTTGAATTCGATTTGCTAGTATCTTATTGAGAATTTTTGCATCCATATTCATCAGGGATATTGGCCGGTAGTTCTCTTTTTTTACTGGGTCTCTGTCTGGTTTAGGAATCAAAGTAATACTGGCTTCATAGAATGAGTCTGGAAGTTTTCCTTCCCTTTCTATTTCTTGGAATAGCTTGAGAAGGATAGGTATTATCTCTGCTTTAAACGTCTGGTAGAACTCCCCTGGGAAGCCATCTGGTCCTGGACTCTTATTTGTTGGGAGATTTTTGATAACCGATTCAATTTCTTCGCTGGTTATGGATCTGTTAAAGCTTTCTATTTCCTCCTGATTGAGTTTTGGAAGAGTGTGGGTGTTTAGGAATGTGTTCATTTCTTCCAGGTTGTCCAATTTGTTGGCATATAATTTTTCATAGTATTCCCTGATAATTGTTTGTATCTCTGAGGGATTGGTTGTAACAATTCCATTTTCATTCATGATTTTATCTATTTGGGCCATCTCCCTTTTTTTTTGAGAAGCTTGGCTAGAGGTTTGTCAATTTTGTTTATTTTTTCAAAAAACCAACTCTTGGTTTCGTTGATCTGCTCTACAGTGTTTTAGATTCTATATTGTTTATTTCTGCTCTGTTATTTATTATTTCTCTTCTTCTGCTGGCTTTGGGCTGCTTTTGCTGTTCTGCTTGTATTTCCTTTAGGTGTGCTGTTAGATTTTGTATTTGGGATTTTTCTTGTTTCTTGAGATAGGCCTGGATTGCGATGTATTTTCCTCTCAGGACTGCCTTTCGCTGCATCCCAAAGCGTTTGGATTGCTGTATTTTCATTTTTGTTTCCATATATTTTTTAATTTCTTCTCTAATTGCCTGGTTGACCCACTCATTCGTTAGTAGGGTGTTCTTTAACCTCCATGCTTTTGGAGGTTTTCCAGACTTTTTCCTGTGGTTGATTTCAAGCTTCATAGCATTGTGGTCTGAAAGTATGTATGGTATGATTTCAATTCTGGTAAACTTATGAAGGGCTGTTTTGTGACCCAGTATATGATCTATCTTGGAGAATGTTCCATGTGCACTCGAGAAGAAAGTATATTCTGTTGCTTTGGGATGCAGAGTTCTAAATATATCTGTCAAGTCCATCTGATCCAATGTGGCATTCAGGGCCCTTGTTTCTTTATTGACCATGTGTCTAGATGATCTATCCATTTCTGTAAGTGGAGTGTTAAAGTCCCCTGCAATTACCACATTCTTATCAATAAGGTTGCTTATGTTTATGAGTAATTGTTTTATATATTTGGGGGCTCTGGTATTCAGCCTATAGACATTTATAATTGTTAGCTCTTCCTGGTGGATAGACCCTGTAATTGTTACATAATGCCCTTCTTCATCTCTTGTTACAGCCTTTAATTGAAAGTCTAGTTTGTCTGATATAAGTATGGCTACCCCAGCTTTCTTTTGGCTTCCAGTAGCATGATAAATAGTTCTCCATCCCCTCACTCTCAATCTAAAGGTGTCCTCAGGTCTAAAATGAGTCTCTTGTAGACAGCAAAGAGATGGGTCTTGTTTTTTTATCCATTCTGATACCCTATGTCTTTTGGTTGGTGCATTTAATCCATTTACATTCAGTGTTATTATAGAAAGATACGGTTTTAGAGTCATTGTAATGTCTGTATGATTTATGCTTGTAGCGATGTGTCTGGTACTTTGTCTCACAGGATCCCCCTTAGGATCTCTTGTAGGGCTGGTTCAGTGGTGACAAATTCCTTCAGTTTTTGTTTGTTTGGGAAGACCTTTATCTCGCCTTCTATTCTAAATGACAGACTTGCTGGATAAAGGATTCTCGGCTACATATTTTTTCCTGTTCAGCACATTAAAGATCTCGTGCCAATCCTTTCTGGCCTGCCAAGTTTCAAAAGAGAGATCAGTCACGAGTCTTATAGGTCTCCCTTTATATGTGAGGGCACGTTTACCCCTTGCTGCTTTCAGAATTTTCTCTTTATCCTTGTATTTTGCCAGTTTCACTATGATATGTCGTGCAGAAGATCGATTCAATTTACGTCTGAATGGAGTTCTCTGTGCCTCTTGGATTTCAATGCCTTTTTCCTTCCTCAGATCCGGGAAGTTCTCAGCTATTATTTCTTCAAGTACACCTTCAGCACCTTTCCCTCTCTCTTCCTCCTCTGGGATGCCAATTATGTGTATATTATTTCTTTTTAGTGTGTCACTTAGTTCTCTAATTTTCCCCTCATACTCCTGGATTTTTTTTATCTCTCTTTCTCTCAGCTTCCTCTTTTTCCATAACTTTATCTTCTAGTTCACTTATTCTCTCCTCTGCCTCTTCATTTCGAACCGTTGTCATTTCCATTTTGTTTTGCATTTCGTTTAAAGCGTTTTTCAGCTCCTCCTGCCTGCTCCTTATTCCCTTGATCTCTGTAGCAAGAGATTCTCTGCTGTCCTCTATACTGTTTTCAAGCCCAGCGATTACTTTTATGACTATTAAATTCACTTTGTTATATTATTTAAATCCTTTTTGATCAGTTCATTCGCTGTTGTTATTTCCTGGAGATTCTTCTGAGGGGAATTCTTCCGTTTGGTCATCTTGGATAGTTCCTGGAGTGGTGAGGACCTGCAGGGCACTTCCCCTGTGCTGTGGTGTATAACTGGATTTTGTGGGCGGAGCTGCAGTCAGCCCTTACGTCTGCCCCCAGCCCACTGCTGGAGCCACAGTCAGACTGGTGTGTGCCTTCTCTTCCCCTCTCCTAGGGGCGGGATTCACTGCGGGTTGGCGTGGCCCGTCTGGGCTACTTGCACACTGCCAGGCTTGTGGTGCTGGCTATTAGCTGGGGTGGGTAGGCAAGGTGCACGGGGGCAGGAGGGGCAGGCTTAGCTCACTTCTCCTTAGGTGATCCACTTCAGGAGGGGCCCTGTGGCAGCGGGAGGGAGTCAGACTGGCTGCCAGAGGGGTAGCTCCGCGGAAGCACAGCGTTGGGTATTTGCGTGGAGCAAGCAAGTTCCCTGGTAGGAACTGGTTCCCTTTGGGATTTTGGCTGGGGGATGGGCGAGGGAGATGGCGCTGGCGAGCGCCTTAGTTCCCCACCAAACTGAGCTCTGGCATCCCGGGTCTCAGCAACTCTCCCTCCCTTTGTCCTCCAGCCTTCCTGCTTTCTGAGCAGAGCTGTTAACTTATGACCTCCCAGATGCTAAGTCGCGCTTGCTGTCAGAACACACTCTGTCTGGCCCCTCCGCTTTAGCAAGCCAGACTGGGGGGCTCTGCTTGGCCGGCGGGCCGCCCCTCCGCCCCGGCTCCCTCCCGCCAGTCCGTGCAGCATGCACAGCCTCTCCGCCCTTCCTACCCTCTTCCGTGGGCCTCTCGTCTGTGCTTGGCTTGGGATACTCCGTTCTGCTAGTCTTCTGGTGGTTTTCTGGGTTAGTTAGGCAGGTGTAGGTGGAATCTAAGTGATCAGCAGGGCATGCGGTGAGCCCAGCTTCCTCCTACACTGCCATCTTCCCCCTAAATCTCTCATGGAGATCTTTGGAAAGGAATTTTATGTGTGCTCACGATGGACTAAGGTTTAGATGAATGGAATTTTAAAAGTTAACTGGTATAAGGTTGAAATTCTGCTTTTCTCTCTGCTCAAATGACAACGTTTTCTTGGACTGTTGATCTGCTCTTCATGAGACAATGCAAACAAAGGTTTGTCTTCTGGGAAAACCAAAGTTTTAGGTCTCATCTTTATCAGTCTTTGATTCTTTAGTTAAAACTTTTCAATGTTAAAGGAGCTAGGTTTTGGTAACAACTATATAATGCTACACATTCATCTTTAGGATCTTTTATTGCCACCTTGGTTGAATAAAGTTTTAACATTTGTAATAATCTGTAATACTATTTAGTATGTACTTATAACTTCCTAAGGTTTTAACAAACTTACCAGGATTTGAATGGTAAGTGAAGTCTTTTTGACCCATTAGGCCCTTTTATTTGCGATGCTAAGTTACTTGGAAGATCACGGTCATACCATGGTAAAGCTTAGGTTGCATTGCACAGGTAAATGTTGTAACTGCCAAAATAGATATGCAATTCCTAAAGTTTTAGTGTTTTGGTATAAGGTCATCACTTAATATTCTGATTACTTGAAGTGCTATATGTCACAGAAATAACCAAATTTCTTTGTCAATTGCATCATAATGAACTCTCATCAGATCTTTAACAATGTCTATTTCTTAGATTTTGTCATTTATAATTGCTCTTATTCTCTCACAAAACGTGTTTCTTTTTCAAGGAGATTTACAAAAATGACTTTGGGGACAAATAGAGGTATTCAACATCTTTAAGATTAATACTAAAATGGGTTTGAATTTCCAGAACTAAAAAGCTATATTCAAATTGAACAAGAATTAGGAACGTGGGATTAAGTGAACTGAGGAAGATTATAGTTTTGTGATTCTTGTTGTAAATATTGCTGGTTCTCTAATGTTTCCTCTTCCAGGCTAAGGAAACTTTCTCTTAAGATATCTATGATATACAGAAATGTCATAAAGTATTCATTTGTAAACTGCAGAATTTATCTTTTCTCTCTACATAACTCCCCTGAAATTCAAAAACTCTCAGTGAGTATTCTTTCTTTCATGGCAATTACAATTGTTTGCATAAGTTCAATAAGCATCTATTCATCTTGTAACAGGTCACCATTGGAAATACTGGTTATTTTACCAAGGCTTTGACTGGAATGTCATATTTGAGAGTGACATTCATAGACTCCAATGTGGCCAGGCAGCTTTAAGGAACTAAGGTTGGCTTTAAGAAACATGGAGCCATAAAGGCCCTTGGAAATGTTGGCCTGATATCTTGCTTACAGAGTTCCCAGCAGCCTCACCAGGTGAGTAAAGAAGGTCACTTCCTGGCAGGTGCAGGAACCTCGGGATATCTTGGGGACCTCATGAAGAGGAATTTGCCCAATTCCACAGGGATTGCAGCCCTGTCTGATGGCAAGTATTTGGCTTGGCTTCTGGCCTGGAGAGGCTACTAAAAGTTCAACCCAGAGATTCCTTATAAAAGGTTCCAGCAAAGCAAACTTTAAAAGATCCTCATGATCAATTGCTATTCTTGCTGAGCTTATGTAAATAATTAGGCCAGGTTTGTTAAGCCTGGACTTGTTCTACAAATGCATTGGTCTCAATTTGGCTGTCTCTGGAAGGGGGGATTTTTAGAGAGAAAAACTATGTTTCCAAAATGCACCGTTAGGGATGTTAAATTCTAGTTCTGATTGTCTGTAAATGTTTGTTGTTTGCCTAAACTAGACAACTGGAGGTAAACTTCAGAAAATTTGTCACAGTATTTCATGTGTAGACAATCTTCTGTGCTTGTTATTCTGTGGGGAAAAATAAGACCCCATGGGCATGTGATTAAACAACTGGAAAACAGGGTGGATCTCTAAATATGCAAACCATATCTTCCCTAAACCTGATCTGACAGTTACCAGAAACCTGCCCCTTTCGAAGAGGTGGACTTTACAGACATACAACCAACTAGAGGATTCAGTTTCAGGTATCATCCCATGGGTCCACCAGTCCAGAGCTAAGAAGGCCAACTCAGAGGAACCCTCAACCTGGCAAAGTGATCCAGATCCAGTCAACCTGCTTAAATTGACCCTCAAAAAGACACTGATCCCTGAGATCTCCAGCCCTGCTCCAGCCACACCCTGGAAGTTGGCTGGCCTCTGCACAGCAGAAACTTGAGGAATCAACATATGGACTGAGCCCAGGGGTTTGGATGCAACTCTGCCAGCCCTTGCCCCTTACTGGTGTCATAGCCCTGATCTTGCTTCTTGCTGTTGGGCTAATAGAGACTACACCAACAAGCTGGATATGGAATGGATGGCAGACTCCCTGGTAACCTTAAAAAGCCAAATAAACTCCCTGGCAGTAGTGTCCCTCCAAAATAGGTGAGCCCTCAACCTCCTCATTTCAGAAAAAGGAGGGACTTGTATATTTCTGGGGGAAGAATGTTGCTATTTTGTAAACCAATCAGGGATAGTCAGGACTAAGTTTAAGGAACTCAAGGAAAGAATTCAACTTAGACAACAGGAAAATATCAGTCAATGGAGAGGATGGGATCTCACACACTGGGCATCCTGGCCTCCCTGCCCTGGCAGGGCCCCTCCTTTCCAGAATTTTACTTGTGATCATCGGCCCCCATATACTAAATACCCTGGTACGTTTTATTGAAAACACTGTTGCTTACCAAACTGTAGCACATATCTTAGCCCTGCGAGGGTACCCACCCCTAGAGCTAAAAAGTGATGCCTAATAAAAGCTTTTTAAAAAGGCATCAAAGGGGGGAATGTTGGGGAAATTAATAAAGTTTTACACCATAAGATGGCTGACGGGACTAAAACAGGCTCTGGTCTCTGGCTTGGAGGCCCCTCTTCTGGGTTCTTCTTGCCCTGTTTGCTGTGTGCGCAAAGACCTGCCACAGATATGGAAGCTGACAACTATAAATTACCCTTCCCCCCTTCATTCGGAGCTCAGATCTTTGGAGAAACGGTCTCCTCTGAGCCCTCCAGTGTTAAATAAATCTCTGATCCACCAAGATCTCTGAGTGACGCTTGGTTTTTCCGCCGGCGTTCCAGCCTGGTTCCATAACAAACTATACTTAAATAAAGAAAAAAATAATTTAAAAAAGAAGGCACGTCCTAGGCATTAAAACTTCCCCAGGAATCTATGCCAGTGGAGGTGAGAGGAAAAATTACAGCTGGTGTAGGAAGAATTTAAGCATCAAAAAGTTAAGGGTAAGGAAAGGACTGCAGTTTGAGATTCTGTGTTCTCCAAGACCCTCATTTACAGATGAGTAATCTGAAGCTCTGAGAAACCACCCGATTTTCCATCAGTTGCAGACAGAGCAGAGACTAATGTCTTGGTGTCCTGAATTCTAGGATAGTGATTTTTTTTCAATAAGGCAGCATTTTTGTGGCAGAGTAATTTCTGGAAATGCTCACATTTGTTTGTGTCTGTTGTTCCTCTATGTCCTCACTCCCCATTCCCCTGCACCTTGGTGGTAACCAGGCTCTTGACAGACCTCTTGCAAGAGGGATTTCAGTGTAGAAAGCAGAAGCAGGCTGAAGTGACCAAATCTCTCATTCTTTTATAAAAGCCTAAAACCCCCATTGAGAACATACTGTCATAAAGGAGAAGGAAGAGGCACTGAAAAGCCCAAAGAGAAAAAAAAAGAGAGAGAGAGATCCCTACCCTTCCCAGCCCCACCTAGAAAGGAAGAGTCTGGGAGCACTATGAACTCAAGTACTACATAGTGCATTTCCTCAAGGATGGAGGGAGATGCCTCTAATGTACCCAGAGGGAGGTAGAATTTAAGTCCCTAGGGCTCTCAGCTTCCCCTCTCCCACTGCTGGTATAGAAGATGAGGGTGTCAGTGGTGATTGGAATAGGTTAGAGATTAGTTGCCCTTGCCCTAATTTCTTGGTACCACAAGTGCCCCCTAAATTCTAGTGCCACCCTTGAATAGGCCTCCAGTCACAACTGACATGGAATTTTCTGCTTCTCTGTTAGGATGGGATGGGGAGTTTGAAGTCCTAATTTAGTTACACAACAAAATGAAACAAAGCAAAATAAAAGGAGTATTTATTGCCTACATACATCTGAGTTTATAGACAGAGATAGATGCACATTCCATTTTTGTTTTCTTGAATAACATTACTTTTAATCATGGCATTTGTGGCCAGGCAGAGCACCCATTTCCTGTTAGCAATGGGTACTGCACAGGAACCCTTGGGAAATCTCATCCGATGTTCCATGTATTAGAACAATATAGGAAATGTGCTCAGGTATCCTGAGAGAGAAGGTGGAAAAGCAAGAAAGAAACTGAAGAAGCAGAGGAGAACAGCCTTCAAGAGTCCATCAGATGGCAGTTATTCTCCCAGAGAATGAGACTATTTCCTACTGTGGCCATTAAGTGATTTATAATTAAGTAGCTCTTCATGAGGCAGTGATCCAATTGATGGTGGAGGTCTGAGAAGTGGGAGGCCCATTCTCCAGGCATCTAAGTGCTCATATTTATTGACTCACTCTGCTATTCATCATATTCATCTTGTTCAGCCTTTCCCAGGCTGCTTATTAGCAGGTTTAAGCGGGCCTACCTGGCTGGGAACAATTCTCAGAGATCCAAGTCTGGGGGTGGGAGTGGGGGAAGGGAGTCCCTCCCTGGACTGACAAAGGCCTCTAATCTTGGCTTAGAGCTGGGAGATCTGCCTGGACACAGTGGAATAAGGAGGTATCCAAAGGTCTCTTTTAGCTTTAGGATGCTCTCACTTTGGGCCTGCTGCTGGGGGCATTTCTGGGATCCACCATGGCCATCCCTGATGTGAAGCTAACTAGAAGCTTCACTACAAGTGTGATAGAAAATGCAGGAGATTTAGAGTCCAGTTAGCTGGCTGTGTGAAATTTGCCAAGGGTCTTAACCTTTCTGAGGCTCAGTTTTCTCATCTTAAAATGTGCATAACAATGTTAACCTCATAGAGTTCAGGCATGGATTACACAAGATAGTGTGGCACATATCAATGATATTATTAATTCGGTGCTTGAGGAATTATTAATAGTAATCTTTCTCTTCCACCACATCTTCTATCCCTACCTTCTCTCTTTCTCACTTTGACTCACAGTCAATGTTCTGTATTACCAAGTCATTTCACTTGTCTATGGCTCCATTCCTACCTTGGTAAAGTGGGGATGAGATCATCTGCTCTGCCAACCTGTTTCAGGGGCCTTTTAAAAAGACAATGGAGATGGAAGGAGGTTGCAGATTAGAAAGTGCTACCCTCAAGTCACTTGCTTTTATTAGCTAGGTCTGAATCCCAGAAGCCATGCAGCTCAGCTGAAGTGTAGGAATTATACAGAGAAAGAACGTGGTCAGTAAGGCCCAAGCCCGATGTGGGTGGGGACAGTGGGGAGCTAGCAGCTTGTCTGCAGCATCCCCCAAAAGGCTTGTACAAAGGTATCTAATCTGTTGGGTCTACATATGCTCTAAACAGAAACTAAGAACAAAGGCAGTCTGTTCACTAGGTACAACCCCAGCCCTTAAGCAGACCAAAGAACAGCACTGGAGCTGATCAAGGTGGTTTCCTTAGTTATCTAAGGAAGGTATTAGGAGGTTACCTCCACCAACATCCCCTTCCAGTATTGCAAAGGACTCCCCAGAGGATCACAGTGAAGGCAGCCATCAGTTACAGCAGAAAGGGAGGAGCTCTTACCAAATCATCTTGTTCAGCAGGTGCAATGCACCAGAATCATGTGGGGGCACCGCACCACAGAAAAGAATTCCACTCCAGGCCAACTGAGCTAGAAGGGGGTGGGGAGTGCTGAACTTTGGCAGTTGAAAAGGTTCCATGGGTTACTCTATGGTAGCCCAATCTTCTGACCTGCATATGGAAACTAGTCAAATCTATGCCCATGCCACCCATATATTGTTGATGGGGAAACTGAGACTCAGAAGAAGGGTTTTGCCCAAGCCCAGCTGATGATGAGGGATGAAAATTAGGGCAGAAATCGAGGCCTCCCATACTACACAACCCCTTGAATTTCCATTGGATGTAATAAGATCTTCCTAGATCTTGCTCCAAAATTTCTCTGAGCAACCATGGCCCTCTTCCTTCCATGAGCAGTCCGTGACAGAGAATTCAACTTCTACAAATTATTAACTCCCATTCCAGGAGGTTCTCTCATTTCTCTCTTGTTAAACTGCTTTTATTTTGGCTTTTCTTGATTCATGAGGTACTGGGGGCCACCAAACTTCTCTGCTAGTCTGGGGAAGGATCCCAAGGGGCTTTCTTATGTGTCTTTGGCAGCACTGTCTACAGTCTATAGCAGTTTCAAGCAGCTACTATTTCAGGCCTTCTGGCTTGGACATGGCAATTGGGAAGAACTCAAGGGAGCCCACTAGCAGGTGTCAGAAGCCCTTTCTTATCAGGAGCGAAGGGCGAGACACATGCTTCCCACTCAGCCCCACACCTGAATAGGTGGAGCAGGCAGCTGCCCAGCCAGTATCTCTGTCCATAAACTTGGGTAAAGAATGCCATTCCTGCAGCTTGGCTGGAGAATCCCACTATTTAGACGAATTCTTTTCATGAAGCCATCAGTAGTAGGTCCACACCTCTACCTCCTAGCTGATGGGGATGCCAGCACACTTGCATGAACTGAGGCCAGTTTTAGAAGTGCTAGTAAATCCCTGGAAGTTCTCAAAATGTGCAAAGTGTGATGGAGAGTTTACCAACACAGCATCAGAGAGATGCAGAGCATGACTTGGATAAAGAACTGAAGTTTCCTCTACTTTTAGTTTCAGCTCTGGCTTCTATTTCCCCTGCTGGGTGATTCCCACCCCCCATCAACCTCCTTGCTTTCTCCATTTCCCTTCAAGGATAACCCCAACAACCATGGGTCACGGCATGCTGCTGTGGAACAAACCAGAAGAATTCACTTTTTTTTTGACTGGGGGGGGGGTTCTTCTTGAACCCAGTTTATTAGCATTCAGCAAAAGAAATATATATTATTACAAATAGGCAGTGTATCAAGATATCTAGGTGTCAAGGAGAGCTAGGATTGGAGAGGTCACAATCCAGACAATCCTGTGATGTCTCAAGGAATAGGGAAGGGGAAGCTAGGGTATTCACAGGGGCCATGCTCCCCATTTTACACTGGGAGAGAAAAAACTCTTATACATGGGGTGGGGATGTACTGCAGTTACCAATTTCTTCCCTCTGTCCTCTAGCCATTTTATTTAATGTGACCTAAATATACATTCCTGGTTTCTTCTCCACCCCGCCCCTATATACAGCAGGGGAAATAAGCACCAATAGTAACAAGAATAATAATTAAATAAAGTCCTGCCTCTCCGTAGGCCCAACCATCACACATATACATGCCACGTGGATTTTCTTCTTTGGAGTGACTGTAGGATAGAAAAGTGGGAATCAGGCCAGCAAGCCATCACCCTGATGGTCACTGTTCCCCGAAATACCATTTGTATGTGAACTGGAGCAGGACAGGGCAGGAGGGGATGGTGGTAGGGGGATAAATACCCCCAAAGCAGCAAGAGGGGTCAAGGAGTTTCCCAACATATCTTCTGGCAAATGTCACAATCAATTGAGTTCTTGGGAAGTCCCATGCAAGGATTTCCTCAATGAGATGGCTAATTCCTAGTTGTTAAAGCACCATTGCCCTCTGTCTCCCCAGCTTCTTAGGGAGAAAGGACATGATAGAAACTCCATGTCCTTCCCACTGGGTGGAAAATGCCCCCAAAATGCTTCCTTTGGAGAAACTCAACATGGTAAATAGTACAACATGGTCACTCTGATCTCAAAATGAAAGCACAAAATATAAAAAAGGAGGGAGAGAAAAAGAGGGAGAGTGAGAGATGGGTACTTTCAGAAGGTCTACACATGGGGAAGGGGCAGGGCCCAAAAGAAAAAATAAAGCCATAAAACAATATGCTATTTACCAGGTTCCTCATGCCTGAAACATCTGGCATTTGTCATCGTACCTGGGCATATTTGCCATTCCTATGAAGGAGGGAGGGGGTGGACAGTAAGATACATTGGGGTGAAGGGAGAGGAAAGAGGGAGGGCCCTAGGCAGTTGAGATGCCAGCCCTCTGCACAAGCAGCAACAATTTTTGTGTCATCTTTGTTTTGTTTAAAACTATAAACAGCACCGCTTAAAAATAAATCAGAAAAGAACAATTGATAAACATTGTTTTCCATGAATATAAAATGCAAACAATACAAAAATAGATAATTGACTTTTGAGATATATATATATATATACATATATATATATACATGTGTATATATATATGTATATATATATATACATATATATACATATGTGTGTGTGTGTGTGTGTGTGTAAAACTTGGATGCAACATACACATGGGTACACTTGAAGTCTCCCTGCTAAATCCCCCATGCCTCCCTCTAGCTATTGGGCCCAGGGGCCAAGGGCAGGTGGCATGGTGGCACTGGGAAGGGTGGGAGAGTTGCTGGCAGCAGGATGAGAGGAACACACCTTGGGTGTAGGAAGCTACTTCCCTGCTTGGTACAGCACTGAGGAGGGAGAGAGACTAGTGTTGACCAAAGCCTTTGGCCCAGAAGGCTCATGGACAGGTGCCCAAGCTGAGTGTCCCAAATCAGGGCTTCCTTGAAGGCGCTAAATCACCGAGAGACTGGTGGCCCTTAAAGAAGCCTGATAGGTGACCTTCTCTATCCACAATCATTGTTTCTCCAAGGACTGGTCTCATCTGACAATTCTCAGGATCAGAGCTGTCTGGTACTAGAAAAGCCTTCTGGGTAGCAAGATGATGGCAGACACCTCCTCTCAAGTCATATCTTCCCATGAAATCACATCCACAAGCATTATCCCAGGACCTTGCAATGCAGATATGGTATTCATCTGGTCACAGCCTAAGAGATGTGGACTTGACATCAACACCTTTAATATTCTGGGGCATATTTGCTGTCAGCCAAGCAAGCACCAGCTATCTTTGGGAAGAGGCCTGGAGTTTGATTGGTTCTCCCAGTATCACCCTGTGCTGCCATTCCATGTCCCCAGCCATTTCTTCCTTCCTTTTCTAGGCTGTAGCTGGTATTTGGCCATGAACTGCTTGGATCCAGAGTGAGAGTCAAAGGAGCATGCTTCTGCAGCCATGCACCTTGACTATCCCACTTCTGGTGGTGAGGATTGTGTCCTTGGGATGGCTAGGACACTGAAAGGACTTGAAGGCAGTAATGTTGTCCAAACCATGAGGTGTTGCTCAGTTCTAGGCCCTACTCTGTGCTACGTGACCTTCCAAAGCCAAGCAATGTGTTTCAGGACTATGACCTCTCCCCTCAGGGGCAGCATGTCTTGTTGCCCTCTTTTCACTGAGGGCAGCCCTCTGCCCTTGGCCAAAGGCTGACCACCTACTTTTTCTTTTCACGGGCTGGTGGCCCAGTATACTCTGAAGGCTGGTGATGGCTCTACTACCTGCTATGGCTAGAACAGTCCACATACAGATAGGAGCTTTAACTGCCCTGAAGGACAAGCAGAGAGAGAGGAGGCAAGTAGCAGGGTTTCCCTTGTTGTAAAGGCATTTGGTGTATTTTCTGCCAAACAGCCAGGCCTACTTCAGCCCTACCCTCCCAGGGAAACTTTGGTAAAAGGCAAAATGGTTGGAATTTGGGCATTTCTCTTCTGGAATGCTGTGCTTGGGGTGAGGAGGGCCTTCCTCATGTTCTTTCTTTCTCTAACTCCATGAGGGATGTATTTCTTCACAATACAGACAGAGTTAGCCTGAAGAGCTGGTCTGGCTCTCTTGAGCAGTGCTGTTGGTGTCATGCCAACTTTTGTGGTGCTTCCAGGTGTGTAGCTTCTATCAGATAGATTTACTCTTTGTGGGAAGGAAGACTACCAACCCCAATCTGAGAAGTGGTGACAAAGACCAGCACAAACACATTCCTTGGCCAAGGGGAAGTTGCCCATAAAGTCACCTTGACTCAGGGGGCCAACAGCCTCTGTTCCCAAGAGCCCTGTTGACCTTTTAACAGGCATGGAGATAAGCAGAGCCAGGGTTGGGGGGCAAGGATTATAATTTGGGTCAACACAACCAGGCAAAACATGTTCTATATTCTATTTCCAATAAAGAAATTAAAAGGAACCCTCTCTTACTGGTGATTAATGAGAGGTTGAGCCAGGTTAGATTAGCCTTTTGCAATGCCTTCCTGACAGCAACTCTTCCACACCAGCATTTCCAAGCTAGTTAAACATGAAAACTGTGGATACAGAAGGGAGTGTACCATTCACTCCATATAGGGCTGCAATTCCCATGCAAATCAGAAACCTGCAGCTTGGCAGAGTGAGGACAGATCACAGTCTTTCCTCTCATGAAGGTCAGCCCTTTGAGGATGCTAATTGGAAAATGAAAGTTCTTTAGAGAGACCAGAACAGCAGCCTAGATGCCTTTGGTATCCTATCTCTTGAGAGTGCTAGCCTGGTGCCTCTGAGCCTCTTTATAGCAACCAAATGAAGGGGTGGGCAAGGCTTAAGGAAATTTTGCTTTTTGGGGAAAAGGAATTTTCTCTTCTAAGAAGCTAGGCTTCCTTGAGCTTTGCAATGTCTAAAATTCTCTCCTGACAACTGGGACAAATGGAACTCCTTTTCCTATTCTTCCCCTGAAACCCACAAAAAAACCCAACCCCCTATAGCCAAGCTTAGTTTAGGTTACTTCTCTCCCTGTGTCTCAATTAAAAGACTATGTCCCTTGTGATGAGATTATGAAAATTTCCTTTGGATACAAAAAAAAAAATCAAAAGTGTCTGCAACTCAGGCAGTCACAAGCTTAAGAGAGGAAGAAGGAAAAAAAAATCCTATCATTCCACAACTCAAGACTTATGGCAGTATCTACGACAGAACCCTATTTTGCCTTCTGTTTCCAAATGGATGAATTTGATCACTCCATTAAGGGGATTAGAATTTTTTCCTTCAACCCAAGTTATCATAGGCCATGTTAAAAGGCCCCCATCTGGTTACGATGCCAAAGTCCACAGCAATAGGCAGTAAGACATATGCTACTTGATCCTCTCTAAGGGCAGCTAGCTGGGGTGAACAGATTATATAATCATCTGATGTATTGGTGGCAGCTATGCCAAGACTGAAGGGAGTGGGGGTGGAGAGGATCTGTACCATTATTTCACATTGTTAATAGCAAACAAGCCCTCTGTCCTTAAGTGGGAAGCAGTGCAGACCTGGCTGCTCATCAGTGGTGCATCATTCACTGTGTGTAGGGGGGGTGGCAGGGATATTAACGGGTCAGCCTGTGTCAAGGATGCATGCTATATATATAATCACTAACTGGGCAACTGGAATAGTCACAAAAGTACAGCATCTCAAATCCTGCATGGGCAACAAGAAACTCCAAAAGGGAAAACTGGAGCACAGAGCAGCAGTAGCCTCCCAGGGCAGATGTACTCAAGCTGAATGTGACCACAGATTGGCAGAAGAGGGAAGTGGGAAAACAAAGGCAAGAACTCATAGGAGCTTTCCTTGGCCAAAAGGATTTTCAAGTTAAATAGCAACCCCCACCCCCCACCCCTCTGCTCAACCCCTGATCCCCAATCACATGCTTAGGCCCCATGCCCCCACTCCAGAATAGATGATGACTACTCAGCTAGGTTTCCATTCACAGCAGTGGAGGAGTAGCTGGTGGGGAGATAGGCACCTTGCTCAGCCCTCTCCTTTGACAGGTCAAGGCTGGAAGCCCTGTAGTGAATGGGTTGAGGCTGTTGGGGCTCAAGCTGGACCCTGGACAGCTGAGGGATGCCATGAGTGATGCCCACAGGCTTGGCCTGGGACAGAGGGCTGGGGTTGAAGCCTCCAGAACTGGAGGAGCAACTGGGCTCATCAATAGGCAACAGCATATCTTGAGGCCTGGCTCTCATATTCTGAGAGGCCTGTGGCTGCAGGTTATAACAAGGGACCATGGGAAGGGGTAGGTGTGAAGGCCGAGCTAGCTGAGGCCTGGATATCCCAGGTACCCTTAGCTCTGGCCCTGATACTGAGAGCAACATTGACATGGCCACAGGAGGTATGCAACAGGTTGTCTGCCCATATGGAGAAGGGCCAGAAGACTCATCCAATTGGCTGGGACTTATCCAGGCAGGGCCTGGCCCCATTGGGAGAGGACAGGGAGCCCAGGCAAGCCAGTCGTAGGCCGCTGGTGGTTCAGTATAAAGGGACAAAGGACTGTCTCGTCCCCATTCTCCTCCTCCTCCTCCTCCTCCTCCTCCTCCTCCTCCTCCTTCTTCTTCTTCTTCTTCTTCTTCATTTGAATCTTCCTGCTGAAACTGAAGCTCATCAGACACCGTGTATCCCTGGGCCAGGTGGGAATTTGAGAGCTCCAGCTCCAGGGTCTCCGCAGTGTCCAGAGAGCGGCTTCTCCTGTTGAGGGCCATGGCAGCAGGTGGAGGTCGAGGGTGCATGCCAGGCAGTCCCAAGTACCGAGGAAGACTGCTCACACCCCAGGGCAGACCTTGGTAGAATCGGCTGTGGTAGTTGGTGAATGTGTGTTTCTGGTAGTAGCCCAGCTCAAAAGCTTCCAAGGAGGCTGCAAGGTCTTCATCATTCTGGAACTCAGGATTCTCTTCACACTTGCCTTCCCCATCCCGTTCCACATCAGCAATGTCAAAGGTCACCATAGGGGGTAGCTCAGGGAGGTTTTGAGTGAAGGATGAGTCAGAGTCAGAGCTGCAGGACATGCTGGAGAAGAGGTTTCCACTGCTGGTGAACTCCACAAGGGCCTGTGAGAAACTCACAGTGGCATTCCCTTCCTTCTCAACCTCTTCTTCCTCTGGCTCCTCAGGGGGTGAATAAGTAGGGTAAGCCTTCCTGGGAGATCCTCCAAAATTTGCTTCTTTCATGTCTGGCTCAAACATAGCATCACTTTGGAAGAGCTGCATTAGACAGGTACTTTGATCTTTCTTGGAGCAGATTCCCTCAAAACGTTTCTCTAGAGGACGGAAGTCCCTCCAGTCTGGCTCACTGCCTGCAGTGGTAGGGAAAGCTGAGGTGGTTCCCCGGTGGGAAGTCTGAGAGGCCCCTGATGTCCCTGCCACTAAGCCCATCACTGATGGGCCTAAGGGCCTCATCTGATATTCCATGATGGGCTTCTCTTGCCAGGCCTGAACCTCCCGGACTTGAGCCTCTCGAGCATGGGCCTCTCGGGCATGTGCTTCCCTAGCACAGGTCTCCCTGGCATAGGCCTCTCGGGCTTGGGCCTCTTTGACATGAGCTTCTCGGGCATGGGTCTCCCTGGCATGAGTTTCTTGGGTATAAAACTCCCTGGTGTGAGCCTCTCGGGCACGTGCCTCCTTAGCTTCTTGGACCTCGAGCTGCTCTCGCCGAAGCTCCCAATATAACAACTGTTTCTGGATGGTCACTAGCCGTTCTTCCTCTGTCTCCATTGCCCCAGGTGGCCGAGAGGAAGAAAAGGGCTCAAAGTTCAAGAAGGGGTCAAATTTTTCAGAGCTGCGACCATGGAGGTCATAAAGACAGTCATCCAGAGGTGGGGAGGCCTCAAGACTATCATCTGGCTCATAGAACTCATACAGGGCATCTCCACTGTAGCTATCTCGGGGCAGGCAATCCCTGCGGACAAGCCCTAAGGTCTCACCTGAATCACCCTCAAATCCAGGTGTTGTGGAGTCATAATAACCCTCATCACTATTGGGGGCAGACTCTTGCTGGTCACTCTGAGGAGTCAAAAGGTCCCCAGGGGCTAAGCCAGGATAAGACTGAACTGAGTCAAGCAGCATGTAGCCATGCTCTCCTGGAGATGTGATGGGATGGTAGCCTAAATGCAGATTGGGTTTTGGGTACATCTGGGCACTTGCCCACAGATACTCTAAGTCATAATCTTCTTCCTCCTTGACATCCTCTTCTTCTTCCTCTAATTCTACCTCCTCATCCTCCTCTTCTTCCTCATCATCATCATCTGGCAAGGCCATCTCCTCCCCACCTCCTTGGTAGGTAACCAGGCATGAACTTCTCTTGGTCCCATCTCGATTTGCCCTCTGGCCTCCAGAGGCCATGCTGTCTGTCATACTGTCCATGTCCTGCTCTGCTATGATGTCACCACAACCTGTCAGTGAGTCAAAACTTTTCAGGGATGTGACATCCCCAAACAGGAGGCTCAGCTGGTCCCCAACAGGGCCATTTGGTGGATTTACCTCTTCTGCTACCAATTTCTCCCCTGTTTTTGGACTGTGGGGCTCCTCTGGGCCACTGGCTTCAGAGGCAGACTTGGACTGCAGAAGTGCTGAGGCACAGCCCTCCATGGGTTTTTCTGTATCTTTACAGGCTGTCTTCTCAGTGACTGCTGGAGAAGACTCTGGTACTAAAGAAACTTTTGACCCAGGGGTATCTTGGGTTTTGGCATTTTCCTTTCTGTGGGCTTGGAGGATATCCTCAGCACAGGGCAGAAGGGCTGAGCTTACATGTTCATGAGGCCTGGCTCTGGCCCCTTCAGACCCCTTGGCCCCTAGCTTATTTTGTTCAGCCCCAGAGACCTTGCTTTTCCGGTGACGGCGGATACTGCTGAAAAAACCTTTCAGGCCTTTCTTTGGCTTGGGCACAGAGGGAACCTTCTCAGCCCCAGCTTTGTCTGTCGCTCCAGCCACAGATGTTTTGCTTTTGGAGCCTGTCTCCAAAACCCCATGGGCACTCTGAGAACTGGGAAGTTGGCAAGGTGATTCAGGCAAAGGTAAGGCAAATCTGGTTCCTTCACTGACACTGTCTTCAGGGCCATGGGCTGCTTCAGTCAGGCCATCGTGGGTCTTGCTCTTGCTAAGACCCTTCTTGGAGATGCCTTTCCCAGAACCTTTGCTTCGCCCCCCTCCAAAGAAACTAGGCAGGGTACAGATACCCTTCCTGCCACCAAAAAGTTTCATGGCAGTTTTCTTCAGCCTACCTGGGCCAGATGAGGGTGGCTCTGACACTGGCTCTTCTGTCATCTCAGCTGCATTGTTCTTGGCTCCTTTCTCTGCCCGTTGGTCCTGGGTGTCCATAGAGGCTGCTGCTCCCTTGGCCTTAGAAGCTTCATCCTTTCCAGTCTCCATGGTTATGGGGACAACTCAGGTATGTTCAGCTAAAAAAGCAGCCCTTTGGCTTCCAGGCACTGTTATAACATCATCCGTCAGGAAGCATCACAGTTGGGCCTAGAGGAGATGAGAGAAACAAAGATATAGAGAGTGTACTGCTAAGCAAGCATCCAGGCTATGTTTGTTTTCACAGGTGTCTTTTATTTCAGGCTTAAGTGGAACAAGGAAGAAAGTAAAAGAAAATGTATGAAAAACCTTAATGCAACCCATATGGTTGGCTTGCTAGGCCAGCCTCCCCTGGGCCCCAAGGCAACATAACCCTGAACAACAGGCAGCCATCACCCCAACCCCTCACTAGGTCCACTCCCTTCAGGCCACCCTAAGCTCAGGAGAGCACTGGGCAGGAGGAACTTCAGTTGTGGGAAATGCCCAGTTGTGCTATTGACTGCAGGGGTAATTATCAAAGGGGGTAGGAAGGGGGAGGTAGGAAAGGCAACAGGAAGGTCAGCTAGGATGACACAGGATTTTTGCCAAACAGCCCATTCAGTCCTAACTGGGCTCTTCAAGATCCAGGCCTCAATTTCACATTAGTCTGGGTTCTCACAGATATTTTTCATGGGGTTAGAAAGAAAAGTAGACCTGAAGTTCCACTTCTTCCCCACAGGCTCCCTAAATTGCAGCATGCCCATGCTCAGACTGTCAGAAGCCCAGAGTAGGAGCCTCACAGGCCCACATTCCAGAGCTATAATCCAGGATCTGCTAAAAAAGCATGGTTGCCTCGGGGCAAGGCACTCTATGGACTTCAGTACCCTTGGTCCAAAATGCCCAGCAATACTTCCCCTTCATAGTGGTTATGTGAGGGGTGGGTCTAGGTCAGACTCTCTATTGACTGTCCTACTGGGAAAATAATAATGTGGTTCTTGGTAACTGGAAACCCCAATTTCCATTTTAGAACCACGAGGCAAACTATGTCTTCTCTACTCCCCTCATTATTTTGGCCCCCATCTAGTTCCCTATCTAGAAAGGGAACTCCTTGAAGACATAACTCCACATGATTCACGTTCCTGGTCTGTAAGTAAGGCTCTCAATAGCAATTAAATAAGCAAACCTGGTACAAGGCACACCCTTCTGGTCTAGGCCCCCAAATTCTCCAAATATCCAAATGCCACAGAGATGGAATAAAGACTATCCATCACACACACCCCAACACATGTCTCCCACCCCAAGTCTGATATATCCATTCTAGTGACTGAAGCTGGTTGACAGATGGATCAGTGACCAGCCTGCTAAAACTCGTGACCTCTCCCTGGAAAGTTCCTTACCATTGTTTCCCTTCTCTGTAGGGTAGCCACAAGTAGACAGGGAGCTAAGGAAGGAGGGGAGGCAGAACAACTGCTGGGAGCCAGAAAGAGACAGACAAGCATTGCTGGTGTCCCTGGAGTAGTTTGCCAGCACATCAGCCCTGTAATTGGTTGCAACAGTAATAAGACTCACACATTCACCTGCAGTAGAAGACTAGGGACCAGCTTTGGGGTGGAGAGAGACTGGTAGCTAACTAGCCCCTGAACTCATTGGAAGAACCTTCCTGGAGCCCTGATCCTGTCCTTCAAACATGAATTTTGCTCCCTGTGCCTTGCTTGACTTGACACTTGAATCATCAGTGTGATCCCAACTTCCATCAGGAGCACTCTGCATAACTGAAATATTAAACTTGGAGCAAGATAATGGCTGGTTATCCAGAAAATAAAAGAGAAAAAAATATCTGATCCCTTCTCTGCAGAGATGTGTATTGTCACTCAGGTTTTTTTCCTAGATGACATATTTTTACATGATATTGTTTTACCTCAGCCCTGCAACTGATAGCCTTACAATAGACGGTGCCATCCCCCACAAATATACAATCATGCATACACACACAACCACTCAGAGTCCTTTCCTCAGGGGTCATATGGGAATAGGGGTCCTATCATCTACGTGAATTCCACACTTTTCAAATCACAGATTTTGCTTCAGCCCTGAAATTATTCACAGTGTTGTCATTATGGTGCTAGACATGGAATAGCAGGAGTGGAGTTGTTTATGAAATTGTATTCCCCTCTGTGGAATTTATGAAACAAACCTTTTCTGAACATTTGGTGAGTGATAGACATTAAGCTCAGTTCTACAAGGTAGCCAGTGCTTTTGGGGGAGTTCCTAGGCTAATAGGGAGAGGGTACCATATATAACAGTCTGAAGGCACAACATAATACAAGCCTTAAAGAAGAGCCCCCATTATTGCTTAAGATGCATGAGGGAGTATCATTATTTATACCTTGTTATCATAACCCACTATAAATCTGAAAAGCAGAAAGACACCCCCCTGGGTTCAGAAAAGCTGCATTGAGGAGGAGGCATTCAATCTAGGCTTTTTCAGACAGGATTGAGTAAAAGTGACAATGATTTAGAGGGAGGGATGAAGGAGACTAGTAAGTGTGGCTGGGCATGAAGGAAGACCAAGGGCCAAGTGAAAAACCTCATGGATCTAAACATCCTTGTGGATAGAAGGCTGAATTGTCCTGCTGGGTTTGGGGATGGAGTTCTTATGAACAGAGAGATTCTGCACATTGAATCTTAAAGAGAGCTGCTTTTCAGAACCTTGATGCCTTGGCTGGAGGGAAATTCCTAGGGCCTTCTCTTACCTTTGCTATTGTGCTTCTCTGGGGTAAAGGCCAGCATACTACTTTCTACATCATTTACTTCCCTGCCACAGGAATCTGCAGTGTGTTGTGGAAGAAGTCATGGGCTGCAGGGCTGGGTTACAGGCCATGCCAGGGGACTCTGAACAAGCCAAGGTACCCCTCTTAGGCTTGGACACTTGTGAAATGGAGATCACATTATGATCTCCAGTGGTATGAGAATTAGATGGGATAATGGACACCACACACATTTTGTAAAGTGCAGTGCAAATGAGAAAGATTGACATTACTGTTATTACCACCTTCCAGGTCAGATCCCACTTTCTTAGGAAATAGCAGACCATGTATAAAAGGCCACTTATTTGGGTAAGGCATTCATTGTGGGGAGCCTTAGGGACCAGCTGCC
Organism: Leopardus geoffroyi; assembly: GCF_018350155.1. Lineage (NCBI taxonomy): Eukaryota > Metazoa > Chordata > Mammalia > Carnivora > Felidae > Leopardus > Leopardus geoffroyi. The sequence continues at coordinate 51,543,649 of NC_059343.1, forward strand.
TTGGCCATGCTAAGGAGGAGCCAGGTGTGAGGGGATTTTAAAGACATGAGTGTGGTTTTATACAAAGTCCTCTGTGTATGTGTGGTGGGAGTAGGTGAAGTAGGCAGGGATGTCTCTGGGACTAGGATTCTCTCCCCCCAGCTTCAGGCCCTCCTCCTAACTAGGACCAGGGTCATTTTTGCTGGAAAGGACCAGACTTAAAACTGTGTTGTCTCCCATTTCCCTGCCTTGTCCCTCCCAGGGCCACAAAGCTCCCCAAAGATACCCATAATGCCTTAGGTTTCACAACCTGTGTGGCTAAGTTTCAGGTGGAATGTTGGGTAAGGGAACACTCTAAGGCTACTCTGTGGTCCCTGGCAGGGGCTGTTTATTGCAGTTGCTACTATCATTGGTAGGGAGTGGGCTGTGGCCATCTCTGCTCTCAGGCTCAGCCTCAGGCCATGCTGGGACCAGTGGAAGGTTGGCTATTAGGGCAGAGCTTCTTTCTTCTCCTTTCCTCTCAAAACACAAGCAGGATACAAGCCACAAACTTGCCCCAGGAACACTTCTTAGTAAGAAGGAAACAGCTGCGGCCTGAGCCTTACATATTTTGCTCCCAGCTCAGCTTCCTGGGGCCAGCTGAGCCAACTTAGAATTCAGGAAAGAAGTGTGTGGATTCATGCAGTAGCTCCAGAGGCATGACCTCAACCACTCATAGTTCTCAAGACTTCCACCAAGCAGTATCTGGGGCAAGACTACTCTGGGCCCATCTTGCCCATGTGTGTGGGCGGGTAACTAAGGAGGGAGTGATGAGGATAGGGAGCAACCCCCCCTCCCCCCAAGAGTCAGCCAGTTCTGCACTATAATCAGCTCTGCCTACCTGGGGGAAATCTAGAAAGTTCTTTCAGTTTCCTCACCTGGAAAATGAGGCTACTGAGAGTGTCTACCTCTTAAAACTATTGTAAGGAACCACATCAATGTATTTAAAGTACCAAATAGGGGCGCCTGGGTGGCGCAATCGGTTAAGCGTCCGACTTCAGCCAGGTCACGATCTCGCGGTCCGTGAGTTCGAGCCCCGCGTCAGGCTCTGGGCTGATGGCTCAGAGCCTGGAGCCTGTTTCCGATTCTGTGTCTCCCTCTCTCTCTGCCCCTCCCCCGTTCATGCTCTGTCTCTCTCTGTCCCAAAAATAAATAAACGTTGAAAAAAAAAATTTAAAGTACCAAATAAAATTCATTATATAACAGAGGCTCAAAAACATAGCGATTAATTTTTAAAATATTTTCTTCAAACTATAGTTGGACAATTTCTAGAGAAACTACCTCAGTCAGGATTGAGAAGGGTATACTCCAGGCCTTTATGGGTAAGTCACCAAAACTCTTTGGGTCTCAGTTGCCCCAAATGGTAAATGAGGGTGACTATGTAGTTATCTCACAGGAGGCTTTAGCTGCTCTTTTAGCCAAACTCAGGGACCCAAATTGTTGCCTCAAGTCAGCTATTGGCTAGTAGCTCTGGATTATCTGGGAATTTCAACTAGCTAAGTTCCACAGCATAGGCCAGAAAGGTCAACAATTCAATTCAATTCAATTCAAACTCAGCTAAATGCACCAACATCAAAGGAAATGCAAATGAAGTGCCCTTCACCGAATCAGAGCACTTACCAGTTTACAAAGCACTCCCCACTCCCTCATCCCCACCTTGGCCCTTCTTAGCAATCTATTAACCAGTCTAGGTGGGAGGTGGTAACTCCTTGTCACAGAGAAAGAAATTGCCTAGGCTTTGGAAAAGCCTTACCTAAGTTCACACAGTAGGATGGTGACAGAGCCACACCAGCTCCCGGGCCTCTGCAATCCTTATCCCAATGCCATTCTACTTCACTGTGCTAGCTACCAATAGAAGGAGGAAGACTGAGTAAAAGGACTGTGAAGGTTCCCTTCATACCTGAAAGCCATCATCTCTCCCTCCCATCCCCTGTCCCAGACTAGCTGAGCTTTCTCTGAAGCATTTCCAGTCCTCACTTAACTTCTACTGTTTTGGCCCCACCTAGCACATTCCAGAAAGCCTGCTGACTTCAGTCAGAATCCAAGGTCTGCCAATCCAGTCTGTTGCTGCTCTCCTCATCAGCAACTCCATCACCAAACTGTGGAACATGTTCTTTTACTCTCCTTTTCCTTTGGAGATAAGTTTGATGGGCCAAAATAGGTTCAAACAGAAACATGCCATTGGGGACAAAGATGCAGATTTGAGCTATAGTTTAAAGGAAATGACCTATGAGATGATCTGGAACTTGAATCACCCATTTCTAAAGCCCACAGCCAAGGTCCACTCTTAAAACCTTTGTTACCATTAAGGAGCACCTCCTCTAAAGAAGGTATATTCCATAACCTCTAGATGCAGCACAGACCCCAACATGGACCCTCTCACCTTGGCTCCCATTTGCCCACTACCAGCCCCTCAAATGAGTTAATGAGTTAACATACTCAGCATAGGGTAATTCATTCAGGCAGACCTCAGTCTGTTCATTTCTCTCAAATGGACCCTCCTTCATCTTATAATCACTACAACTAGCACAGAGCAGAACCTCAAACAACATTGGTTCAACTGAAATCTAATTCAGTTGGAGTTTTTCAGCCCAGAACTAAAATGCCAGCTTCATCCCTTACAGGTAGTAAGGTTCGAGAAATTGGCCTAAAATCCCTGAGACTGAAATGCCTTACCTGGAAAATAAAGAAAATGCTACCTATCATGTAGGATCACTGTAAGGATTAGAGATGATAAATGGAAAGGGTAAATTGCTCTCTAGTTACTGGCAAATATTCAGTAAAGGGCCACTTGCAGCCACCTTCACCACTCCAGCTCCTCAGCTGCCAGCCCATGTCCTCTGAAGATGACACAAGCCTCTTATCTGAGCTCCCTCTGGTCCTTCCCTGCCACAACGCAGAAATCTCACCCCTTGCCTCTCCTTCTTCCATCTCCTCCACACACTTGCCAGATTCATTTTTACAACCCTAACTTCAGAGCACCACTCCTCTACTTACCAAATTATTCCACACTGCCTACAGGATCAGGGCCAAACCCCTTTACCTGACCTTCAAGACTCACTCTTCCTGCATGCCCCTTGCAGTTCCCTAATCTCACTTCTCTACCCAAAATACACAGGGACTTCTCTAGTCTGGAAGATATGGTCACCAAGACACTACTTCTCCCTAGAAATTGGCTTTACCAGTGAGCCTTCTTGATGCCCTACTTTCTCCTTAGGCTGCTGAGGTTCCCTGCCCATTTGCCTAGAATGATGGGGTCTCTGGGAGCCAACTTGCTACTCCCCTCTCAGGCTCCCAAATTTCCTTAGAGAGGAAAATACCTGAGGTGGGTGCCATGCCTACATGGTAAGGCTTCTACTATGTCAGTACTAACCCAGCAAGGGTGACACTGGAGACAGGTGCCACCACCCTCCACCCAGTTCAGATGAAGAATAAGAGAGCTAACTCCAGGGAAACAGATGTGACAAGGCAGCCAAAGCCTAAAGAGGAACAGTTGAGCCAAATGAACAATGGACACCCCTGACTTTCCCATGTGTCCACTCCCCTATATATACTATACCCTATGTGAGAGTCCAGGTAAGATAACTGAGGCTTGGGAAGGGATCAGAATCAGTGTACTTAGAGGAAGAAAGCTTGAATTGAGGGCTTTATGCTCCTGTGTAACCTTGAGCAAACCCCTTCCCTGTTCTGGGCCTCAGTTTCCCCATATGGAAATGGGAGGTTGAACTAGGGGTCTGCTTACCCCAGGCTGTGTAAGAAGCCAGGAGAATGGTAGACCTATGACCAGTTTTCTAGTGGCTGAAGAGGAGGCATGGTGGGAGCATGTGATTTTGGGGGTCCTAGGCTTTAGTGGGAGGCCTGCATGCCTAGTTGGTTGGGCTCAGTCTACCACTTCACTACAGCCCAGCTTCATTTCTCATGCCTCCCTCCACAGAATCCCACCCAACATTTTACTTTTTCAAGATGCACTAGGCCTGGCCTGCAAATATTTCCTCTATGTCCAGAAAGGAGGGGGAACAGAACTGGTCTGGCCCAACTCTCTCTCCCCTGAGAAGAGCTGCAGCCCCCAGCAGGGAGGGCTGAGGAATGCTGTCTGAAGAAGCTGGGTTAGTACTTGCTTCCACGCTCACCAGGGAAAAAAAAAAAAACAACCTGTAGGAGATGAAAGCATTGAAGGCTCTACAATAAGAACTGCATGTCAAAAGGTCACAAATGTCTCTGCAGCACCACTATGTCTGCCTCTGCTCCCACCAAGCCCCCTTGTACCATTTTCTTCACTGTCCTTATCATCCCCTAATCCTGAAAGGGAAGGTATGGGGAAGCAACGCATCCTCACCCAGTTGGCACCTGCACCTCCGCAGCGGTTCTGGTTTCCGTAACTTTCTTACTAGAATTACATTTACACATGCACAGGTTTGAAAAGTAAGACCAAGGAGAGGAGATGAAAAGCTCTGTATTATTTAATTCAGAGAACAGAAGTTGGGGGTGGGAAAAATGGTTTAATGCCCATGAAATCTCCAATGGTTTGTTAAGCAGTAGCAATGATGGCCAGCTGCCCCCAACACACACACACACACACACACACACACACACACACACACGTGCCTGTGCCTGCACACAGGTTTATGTGTAGCATGACAGGGTCAGATTAGCTTCGAAAAAAAAAATTCCTGGCAGTGTGAGATGCATGACCCAGGAATGAATGACACAGGGAGGAAATGCCTCCTGTGGAGGCTTTACCTTTATCGCCTAGTTTATCTGCCTGGACTGAATTCAAGGCAGAGGAACTGATGGAATAACACTGGGCATGTCCTCTTCTAGCCTCCAGTAGCCTATCTGTAAGTGAGGGGGCTGGAAGTCCCTTTTCCCTCCTTGATTCCACAAGCAACCCAGTGACCTGCCAGGCTAGCTGTTATTTATCTCATTTCCTTATTCCCCTGAACCAGCAGAACAGGGCTGCCTCCACCCCCCATACACACACACTTTCAGAGTGTAACAGTTCTTGAGGAATATTTAATGCTTCCACTATACTAGGAGAGAATCACTGGACTTCCAACTTCTTCCAACTACCTCTCCTCCTTCTGAAACTTTCAACCCCCAACAGGCTCCAGACCAAGACTAAGAAGCAAAATAGACATGAAAGGGGAGGTAGAGTTCTCCAGAGAGGGCCCCAAGCTAAACCCAGCACCTTCTCACTCTTGAGGAATGGGTGAGGTGAGATTAGAGGTTGGTTAATGAGATTTTTGTGAAATGGAGGCCACTGGAGATAGTGGGATACAGTGTAAGAGTCCCTGTACAGGAGGCAGCAGCCTATCCCTAAATGCTGTGTGACCTTAGGGAAGTCCCTGTGCTTTCCAGGACTCAGGATTCCCATCTTGTAAGCACAGGAGTCGAAGCCGGTGCTCCCTGAAGGCCTGTCCAGTTGGAAGGTTGGGCATCAGCAGAGGTCTGGGGGATACTTAGCCTCCACCACATTGGTATGTAAGCTCTAGGAACCCTCCTTCAATTTCACCCCCTGCAAGGCTGAAGGGAAGCCAACATGATACAACTTTCCTCTAGAGATAGCCTGCCCCTCAGTTCTATGTCCAGACCTAAAGGTGACCCCTTACAGTCCCAACTTACAACGTGTTTCCAATCTCTAAGACCCCTTTCTAAAATCCCATTTTATTATGGCATATTTACACAAACACACACACACACACACACAAATATCAAAACCTCCCGATGTTCCATTCTTCAATGGCCCCTTCCCCCATTCTCCCAAGATCAGATCCCCATTCCACAGCCTGGCATTTGGCAATCTCCATCTCTGGGCACCAACCTCCTCTCTACCTTAAAGCCATACAATCTCTACCAGAAAAGACTACATCACATCTCTCAGCCTACCTACCACCCACCCACTCTCATTCCTAATTTTGCTTTTACACCTACCCTTTGCCTAGCCAAACCCCTCTACTTTCTGAAAGCTTCCAGGGTGATCCCCCTACATATACAGATTTCTCATCTCTCTCCACAGTACTTTGCCTCTAGGCTCATGAATCAGCAATCAAAGATATGTGCAGTCTGGGGTCTGGGCAGTCAAGATCTTGAATTTGTTGTTGAAGGGAAACATCGTTATTATTTTTTTCTTGTAGTTGCAACCCATTGCCCTTCTCCATTCTCATTAGGCATACTCAATAAATATCTTATCCTGAAGTATCATTTCTCTAATCACTTTCATATGATCAGGACAAGTACATCTTAGAGAAGTAAAAGTCTTCTTGAAAGCTCGACAAAGACAGCATATCCTTCTGGAGCATTCATAAACTGCTCTGCATGGCTAGGCTTTGAGGGGGTTATGGCTGATTTCAAGGTTTCATTTATCCCTCTGAGGGGTTCTGAGATAACCCAGAAATCCATGATATCAGGGAGACAAAGTAGAGGCAGGGAAACTTAATTATAATTTGACTTCTATTCTAATTTAAGTCCCCAAATGGCCAAGGGACACAGGGAGCCTGGAGAAGTTTTGAGAAAGAAGAGGTTATCATGGGTTTAAAGAGACAGGCAAAAGAGACACCCAGGAGAAGGTGGGCCCAGAGCTGGGGCCTGAGAGGGAAAAGAATTTGGGCAGTGTAGGGTGAGTGGGTTTGGGTGTGAGGAGGGGAGTTATATAATTATAAGTTATAATATATCTTATAAGTTATATAAGATATATTAGGTGGCTGTTGGTTCGAGGCAAGGCAGAGAGCATGTCCAGGCCTGAGCTGGAGATGCCCAGCTGCAAATAGAGGGTTGGTTTCTGTTGGTGCCTGGTCAAAGTGGGAAGATATGACTAGAGTGTGGTATTTGCAGTCCTAGCTGGTGTCACAAAGTTCCCAGCTAGCCTTTCCTCAAGTGAGGGATTTACTCCTCTCAAATACCCAGGCTTTGCAGCCCACAGTGTTCTCCACCCTTAGAGGCTGGTCAAAGGTCCTAGAAGAAGAGCCTGCCAGGCCCCTTGGTCACTCCCTAGTTCTTCAGAAAGGCCTAGAGTTTATTGCCAGAAGCATATCCTGGTGCAGTGACTGAGCTGTGGGTGGGGCAGAATGAGGGAAGTTGCACTGGGGGAGAAGGCTCTGCTAAAATGCCCTTAGGTGGGGTGGGGAGTCCAATAGCGCAGTGCCCTCCACCTAGCCCATATCCATGCCAATGCAGCAGGCCAGCAGAGCCAAAGAGTGAAATGTTTAGGTGCTGGAGAAGGCTCCCTTTGACCCCATGGGCCTACTAGCCTGACCAAACCGAGGCCTGCTTTGCAGGGCCAGTCCACTGGCGACCTGGGCACTTAGGCTGTGGAGTGCCTGGAGGGCACAGCCCCTCTTTGCCAGGGAGCCTAGGCAAAGTCCTGCAGTCAGGTGGTCACCAGTGTCAGAGGTGTCTGCAGCAGACAATGACAGTGGCTCACAGGCTGGGTATTTTAAGTAACTGCGAAGTTGGAGGATTTGGCTGTCTCTCTAGCTTTCTCGCACAGACCCAGACGGTACGTTCTCTACTACAATAATTGCTCCTTTGGCCTCTGGCACATAAATACCCCGCTAACACCACGTTTATCGCTATTTTTAAGTGGGCGGCAGGAGAGAAAAAAGCGGCCAGTTCTCTCTTAGGGGATAGGAGGTGAGGCGAGGAGGGAAGACAAAGCGGCCTTGCAGATTTAACCCAAGGACTAGTTTGAGCTGCAGCTCTAACCTAAGGTCCAGCAAGAGCTCCGTTGCCAGCCCCCTTGTCCGCGGGGGCGGGTGCCAGATGCGCCTGGAGGCCCAGCAGCAGGGGGTGCGGCTGGTTGGGGCCGCAAGGCTGAGGTTTCTAAGTGGGCAGCCCACAGGCCCAACTGAGCTCCTTGGGAGAGGAGGCACACAGTGTAGATAGCCCAATCCACGCCAAAGCCAGTTTCCGTCGGGCCCAGGCCAGCACGCCCTCTGCATCCGCAGAGGGGAGAAGGAGGCAGGGGATGAGCAGGGGAGGGAAGGGGCGGCAGCTGGGCCGCTGGGGTGAGCAATATCCACGTAACACAGCTGTTTCAGCTAATGTGCTACAACAAAGCTGCGGAGCTCCCGGCCTACAAATGCACCGCTGGGGGTGCTGGCTGGCGGCTTCCCTGCCCCGGGTCGGTGAAGCAGCACGTGCGGGCCCCATCCCCACCTCCCCCAAGAGCCTGGAGGCATGGCCCAGGCTAGCCTGCCCGCCATCTGCACCCCTTCTAGCCGCGGTCGCCTGCGCCCAAGGGACTCTGCTTTGCCCCCTCACCGGCCAGTCTTCAGAGCTGGTTCCGAGGGAGAGCGGAGGGCGGCCCAGAAGCCGATTGGCCCAGCCCCTGGAACCCTGAAGGCGGTCAGAGCAGAGCACGCGGGACTGCACCGGACGGCGGGCAGGCGGAGGCTACCGGCAGCGCGCAATGCTTACCCGGCTCGGTTCGGTTTCCAGCCCGGTTACTGTCTGCTGCGCTGGGGCTGGAGCTTAGGCTTCTGTGGCTGAGATCGCCGCCGCTGCGGCTCCTGCCGCCGCCGCCGCCGCTGCTCTTCACCTCCTGCACTGGCTCCCCTTCCCCAGTCTTTGGGCAGCTCCCCCATACTCCCTCCCCGCAGACTCCATAGCCACAGGGTGGGGCGTCCGCGCCCTGATAGGCAGGCATGTAGCCCAATCGCCACGGTGGGAAGGCGGGCCCCACCCCGCCCACTGTTTTCCTTGGTGTGTTTCCCTTTAAATGCAAATAACCGTGGGCGTGGTGTTGACTGGAGGCGGAGAGGGTGAAGAACCCCTCGCTGGGACTCCCCATTCAACCCCCCCCCCAACCTCCAACACACAGGGCGAATAATGGTTTGGCGATACGGCGAGCTCGCTGGGTCGGTCCCGCCCGGATGGGGCTCGCTGGAGCCCTGGAGCTCGGTTTTAGTTTTGCATATAGTCCCATTTCCGTGGATGCAGTGCAGTCGTGCTGAGGCGCCCTGGCAGCCACCCGGCAGTTTATTCCAGAGCGAAAAGCGGGCGAGGAGAGGCGGGGCGGAGAGGCTGGGAAACCTGGGGGACTGCAAAGCTCTTTGGAGCCTCGCGGGGCCCAACTTTAGGTGTAAAGATAGGCCCCCGTGGCGCGCGCCCAGAGGGACTCATCTGCCAGGAAAGCCAATTGCAGCGTCCATGCCCCGGCTTCTTCCGCCTGTCTGGCCCTTAGGACCATCGAGGTCAGTTTGCACCCATTACCGAATGGTCTGCTGCTGCTCTGAGAAGGGAAGGCACTTCCCTGAGGTCACCTAGCCTGCCTGTGACGGTGGCAGACTTGGAATTCAGAACCCAGGATCCTGCCCTAGGCTGTTTCACTTTGGAGAGGCCTGTTTCTGTAGTTTGACCCTCACCCAAATTTTTCACCTTTCATGGAACATGAGGGGATCTCCAAGGCCTCTAGAGGGCACCTCAACCTTTTAATGGTAAGCCAGATTTTGTGCAGTTCCCTGCCTCTGAAAAGTCTAGATATTGAGAGAAAAATTGTGTCTAGGCCTAGACTGGAAGTCAAGGCTGAGGGTGGAGTGAGGAGGCCTGTATCAGCCTAGCTGGCTTCTGTGTTTGGGATGTGGCAGGTGGCCAGCCTGAGCTTGGGTCCTTAACTAGCCTGAGGGCATTAAGTGGCACTAGTGGCTGCCAAGGACAAGTGAGCTGAGGCAACAAACAATCCAGTTCTACCACTAGCTCAAGAATATACAGAAGGCCCTACCCCAAAACTCTGTGAATGTCTAAAAAAGGGTAGGGGGTTCAAGTTGAGAAGAGAGAAGGGATTAGAGAAAAACGTCTGCCATTTTTGCATTGCAGGGGGAGTGTTCTCTGCTGCTGTATGGGGTCCTGTCTGCCTTGAAAAGATTCAGCTGCTAGAGTGGTAAGAGAAGAACTGTTGCCTCTGCATGTATGAAGCACATAAACTGACATGGCTTGCTAGGACAGGGATCTGGCTCCAGCTCTGCCTCAGATTTGATGTATGACCTTGGCCAGTCCATTTTCCTCTCTGAGCCAGTCTGTCCCCTCATCTCCACAAGCAAGGTGTAAGATTGATCAAGTTCCTTGATCTCTTCCAACTCTGACAGTTGAACTTAATTCTTTTTATAATATTCCATGATGTTCCATGACATTCTATACATTTCCAACAAAAATCACACCTTAAACATCAGACCTCCTATTCTGGTTCCAGCTCTAGATAAATGGCAGGGAGTAGGAAGCCACTGGCTCACTGTGTGACTTTGTTGAGCAAGTACCTTCTCACCCCTAGCCTTAGTTGCCCCATCTGGATGGCTGAACTATAATATTTACTTGGAACTGTGTTTTCCTGCTTTGCAAAGTCCTTATTCTCATTTGTTGGACCTGATTTTGGAGGTGTCTTTTTTCCACCACCTCATTCATAGGCTTCCGCAACTCCCTTGTGCCTCTGGTTTTCTACCATTTGTTCATGTTTCACCAGAACCTTGATTATTTGAAGTAGGCTAAATATTACAATTTGAAAAAGACAGTTTCCAAATTTTAAGCCTAGGGAAACACAGGGCCAGGGTAGTGTTAGCTCTGGGAATAGGGAGAGAGGAGCTGTGCAAGGCAATCAAGTGGTGGGCTTGAAATAAACATGAGGTAAAGAGGTACTGCTGTGCTACTCCTGCTACAGGAATTAGCCCTCCATGTCCTCTTCCCAGCTGCCAAACATTCTGCCATACCAGTTAGCTTTGGGATGAACAGATATTGAACATTAGGCTGAGTCCAAAAGAAATAGCGTTTTAGAAAAACGAAAGTGGTCTTTGGCATGTTAAAAAGGTCTCCCAGCTGTGTGCCCTACTTCTTGGTCCTGATGTTTCTAAGTTCCAGGAAAAGATTGTGTTCATGTGAATTAAAGAGGAAAGGGTGGTGGTGGGTGGCACAGCTCCTTATTTGTATGGTCCGCTCCTCTCCAGGGACAGTGTATGGAAAGACCAAGTGTAGGCATAAACTTGTACCTCAAAATGACTTTTCAAAGAGGGAGTCCTCTAGGCTCTGATTGCACATGCTGACAGACACATGATCAACTTGTTTGATCGCTACAGGGGCTTGTCGTGGGGGAGCAAGAATAATTGGTCTTAAGTTTCTTTACCTACAAAATGGAGATAATCCCTCTGCTGCCCAGTGTCTTGTGGCTGTAGTGAAAAGCTTATGAGAACAGATGTGCAGGCTGTGTGGAGGTAATTCCATAAACTCATGTAGACAGACTGGTCCACATGAATACAGTGCTTCTTTCTTTCTTTAGTAAATATTCCATGGGTACCTCCTCTATACCAGGCCTTGTGATAGCCATTGGGAAGAGTGGGTAGAATGGTAACATTCTGGGAGAATGGGCGCTCTGTGGATGTAGTTCTGAGAGGAGTTGAAAGCTAGACTAGAAGTCCGGCAGAGGTGATCTGGAGCATTGTAGATGAAGAGCTTCCTTCCTCCCAGGGTGGGGAGTGGTATCAGAGAAACTTTCCATGGAGGGATGACCTTGATGATTATGTCAAGTCAGAATAGCAGGGAAAGGATTCCTGCCCAATCCAAAACCCATCAATGTGAGAGGGTGTGGTAGGTTAGGCAAGAGTTAGGATCTGGACATGTGGTGCTGGTGCATATTGGTATAGGAGTAGAGAAAGTATTTGTGTAGGAGGAGAGAAAGAGCTGAAAATTAGGCTAAAAAAAGTCTGGGGCCAAATTGTATAAGACCATGACTGTATGGCTAAAAGACTGATGCTCAGCTAGCTAATTTTGTCCTTCCCAGGGAAGCAAAATGTATAGTATAGTTACTTTGCTACCAGACTGCCTGGACTGGGATGTTGGCCGCACCACTTAGGAGTGGTGTGACCTGGGCAAGTTATTTCACCTCACTGAATCTCCTTTTTCTCTTCTACATAATGGGAACAATAATAGTACCCATGTCACAGAATTGTGGTAAGAATTGAGTATTGGGGTACCTGGGTGGCTCAGTAGGTTGAGCATCTGGCTCTTGACTTTGGCTTAGGTCATGATCTCGCAGATTGTGGGATCAAGCCCTGCACTGGGCTTTGCACTGGCAGTGCAGAGACTGCTGATATTCTCTCTCTCCCTCTCTCTCTGTGCCCCTCCTCCATTTGTGCTCTCTCTCTCAAAAGTAAATAAACTTAAAAAAAAAAAAGAATTGAGTATTTCATGTAAGTACTTAGCACAGAGCCTGCTACATACAAAGCCCTCAATTAAGTGCTAGGTACTGCTGCTTGTTATTACTTTTGTTGATCCAATGTATGGATCTTCAGAGTTATAGAACTTACTATATTACTTTGAAACCACTTTTTGATATAAGCACACATGAGTCTATGATTCCTTAAACACAAGTTTATTTTGATTGTGCAGAGCCAGACCAAACTTCCCAGGGCAGAGGGTCTCTTTGTTCGTCTTTGTATCTTTAGCACCCAACAGAGAGTTTAGTACAAACTTAATGCTCACCATATATTTGTCGAACATAGTCAAATGAAGCATCTTTGGGTGCAATATTAAGCTTAGTTGCTATCATCCACCAGAGTGATGTTGCCACTCTCTGAGCACCTCTGTGTCAGGCTTTGTGTTTGGTGCCACACCCATCATGATGAACCAGACACAGATTCTGGACTCAGGGCACCAGCATAGTGGAGGAGGCCCACAACCCATCAGATCAATGCCCTGCAGCTTCTGATTTAAGCAAGGCAGTGGATGGTGTTGCCATCCACTGAACTGAGAAATATAGGAACAGGATTAAGGAAAATGTAATGATTCTGTTTAGAACGTTCTAAATTTGACTTGTCTGAAATCCCACATCCAGGGCTTTGTACTTGCTGTTCCCTCTGCCTACAATGTTTGTTCTCTGAATACTGACATGGTTTGTGCCTCATTTTCTTCAGATGTCTGCTCAAACGGCACCTTATTAGTGAGGCCTTCCCTGGACACTTGAAATATAAAATAGGAATCCCCATTTCTGCCTGCCTTCACTCTCCAATTCCTTAACTGGCCTTTTTTCTTAACTGTAACATATACCACCTCCTGGTATTATGAGTTTTATTTATTTATTTATTTATTTATCTGTTTATTTATGTCAGTTTTTTTTTATTTTTTCACACTAGGAACAAGGGCTAAGCTCTGAAGCAGGCAGTTTACTAATAAAAATGCATTTTTCTTTTTTTAATTGAAGTATAGTTGACATAAAATATGATGTTAGTTTTGGGTGCACAACATAGTAATTCAACATTTATATACATTACAAAATGATCATCATGATAAATCTAGTTACAGTCTGTCACCATACAAAGTTAGTACAATATTATTGACTATATATTCCTTATGCTGCAAGTCGTCCCGATGACTATTTTATTTTATTTTTATTTATTTTTATTTTTTGGAGAAAGAAAGAGCACCAGCAGGGGAGAGGGGAAGAGGGAGAGACAATATCTTAACTAGGCTCCATGCTCAGTGCGGAGCCCTACACGGGGCTTGATCCCAGAACACTGGGATCATGATGACCTCAGGCGAAATCAAGAGTCCATCACTCAAGCAACTGAGCCACCCAGGTGTCCCAACTTGTTTATTTTATAACTGGGAGTTTGTATCTCTTAATCCCCTTCACCTATTTCACCCATCCCCTAACCCCCGTCCCTTGTGGCAACCAGCAGTTTTCTACATTTATGAGTCTGTTTCATTTTGTTTGTTCATTTGTTTTGTTTTTCAGATTTTACATGTAAGTGAAATAATGATATTTGTCTTTGTCTGATTTGTTTCACTTAGCATAAACTCTGTAGGTCCATCCATGTTTTAAGAGTACACTTAATGTGATTAACACTGAGTAATGTATAGAATTGTTGAATCATAATATTTTACACTTGAAACTAACATAAGACTGTCTGCTAATTATACTTTAATAAAAATTAATTTAAAAATAAAGGGAATGAAATTTGTTGTAATTTTTTAATTTTATGTTTCCCATTATGATAATGTAATTTTAATGAACAGTGACAATGAATGAAATATGTAAGTAAAATATGTAGTATATCAGATGGCAATATATGGAGAAAATAGAGCAAGAAAGAAGTACAGGGAGTATTGGTGGGAGGATGCTATTTTAAATAGGGCAGTTGGGATAGGCCTTACCAAAAAGGTGATTATTCAAGCAAATATCTGAGAAACCTGATGGAGAAAACTAGGAGAGTGTCTAGAAGAAGAATATTCCAGGCGAAAGGGACAGTAATTACAAAGACCCTGAGGTGGGAGCATACTGGAATGTTAGAAGAACAGGGCAGCTAGTGCAGCTAGAGCAGAGTATGTGGGGGAAAAGTGGTAGGAGAGGGGGTTAGAAGGGACACAGAAAGCAGATTGTTATGGATTTCTGAACCATTTTAAAGACTTTAGACTTCAGGATTTTGAGCTGAGGAGTGGCATGGTCTTAGTAAAATGTCTAGGGCACTGTAACAGCAAAGGAGGAAGCAATGAGGCCATGAAGGAGGTTCATACAGTGACCTAGATGAGAGGTGATGGTGACTCAGACCAGGGTAGAGGCAGTGGAAGTGGTGAGAAGTGGTTGAATTTTGGATGTATTTGGAAGATAGAATTGGACAGACTTGGTGATGGCACCTTAGATGAAGGGTATAAGAGAAAGAGAGGAATAAGGAACAACAGCCCACAAAGCCCTGAAAGGGAGGGATTGGCATGGTGAAACCAGAACCAGAAGAGCTGAGTTTCTCAGAAGCCAAGGAAGACACAGGGATTTTATGAAGATGGATGGTATAACTAAGAGTGCATGTGTCAGATGCTGCCCAGAAGTCCAGCAAGATAAAAGTAGAAAATATGACATTGTATGTTTATCTAGGAAGTCACTGTTGACATGGGGAAAGCCAGTGTGGAGCAGGGGTGAGGGTATACACCAGGCTACAGTGGAGTGGCAAGAGAATGGTCTGCAAGGAAAGGGAGAATGTATGTAGCCTTCTTGTTCCAGAAGTTTGACTGCAAAGAGATGCTGGCTAAGTGGGGTACTGGGGTTCAGATTTGTTTTTACAAGATGGAAGGATATGAGCTTGCTTATGCACTTAGGGGAAAAACCAATCAATTTGAAGATACAAGACACAGGATAACTGACAGGTGGATGGCCCTGGCTAGGGGTGGGGGATGAAATCCAGAGCCCCTGGAAATGAGTTAGCCTTCATAGAAGGAGGGACCAAGATAAGAGGGAAGGATGGGTGGATGTAGTAGAGTCTGTTGTAATGACAAGTTGAAGATGTCATGCCTAATGACCTCTAGGTATTCTGGGAAGTGGGAGGCAAAGTCCCCAAAGTGAGAGGAAAAGCAAGGAAGCTTGCTAATATTGTACAAGGTTTGAAATAGTTACAGAAGATGGGGAACTTCGGTGACTCAGTTGGTTGAGTGTCTGACTTAGGCTCAGGTCATGATCTTGCAGTTTGTGAGTTTGAGCCCTGCATCGGGCTCCGTGTTGAGAGCTTGAAGCATGGAACCTGCTTTGAATTCTGTGTCTCCCTCTCTCTCTGCCCCTCCCCAGCTTATGCTTTGTCTGTCTCTCTCTCAAAAATAAATAAACATTAAACAACTTTTTTTTGAAATAGTTACAGTAGAGAATGGGCAAGTTGATAAAGGCATAGCTGGGCTGTCATCCAGGAATGTATGGTGATCTCATTTTCATGAGATTCTGCTTCCTATTTTGTGATCTTGAGCAAGTTACTTAATCTTACTGTGCCTCAGTTTCTTCATCTATAAATTGGACATGAGTAAAATAAGATCATTGAATTAAATGAGTTAATCCATGCTTGGTGATTATTGAGCATATTGCCTGGCACATAGTAAGTATTCAATGTATATTAACTTTTTAGATTTCTATGATGATTACTTATTTTAATTTCTTCTGTGGTGTTCATCAGTCCAGGCTTAGGAGAGGACAATGGCTTCATCCAGTTTGTTTGGTACTTGGGTGAGAGACTGAAGTGATTGAAAGAACACAGGATCAAAGATGGATAGGGAAGGACATGAATGCAGGGGAGGGGGACAAATGGAGAGAAAATAGATCATGTGGTACCTGAAACTCAGAGCCTGGTACCTATTAGGTCTCAATAAATCTTTATTGAGTGAAAGAATGGGAGAGACTATGGGTGTCAAACCATAGGATTCCAAGAATGTCACTTCTGGAAAAGCAGGAAGTTCTGGCTGGAAAGGGGGACCTGCATTTCCAGGTGAGACCAAAGGAGTGGGGGTAAAATGGAGGTTTTATGGTGTTGTACAAGTCAAAGAGGAACTGCAGGTGAACTTGCCACTGAATCAGATCCTGCCATTACCTCAGCCTCGGCTTTTTTATTGGGAGGAGGTAGCCTGTGCTGTGAGGAGACTGGCAAAGTAAGAGCTATCAAGTAGACTAGTGTCTGGAAGCTAAGTTTTCTGTGACTATAGATGGATAGAGATTAAAAAGTGCCAGGATGAAGCAGATTGCTTGACTGTGGAAGAGAAGGATTTCCCCAGGTAGTTCAGAAACTATCCTAGAAGTAAGTGAAGTGATGAGTGCACAAATAATTTATAAGCAGTCAAATGCTCTGGGCTTGCAAGAGGATGGTGAAATTAATGCTGCCAGGATAAATGTAGGAATTATATAGGTCAATTAATTTATAACAAAAAAGCCAAGATACACAATGGGTAAAGGACAGTTTCTTTTTTTTCCCTTTTTTTTTTTAGAATTAATGTTTATTTATTATTTTGGAGAAAGAGAGAGAGCACAAACGAGGGAATAGCAGAGAGAGAGGGAGACACATAATCTGAAGCAGGCTCCAGGGCCTGAACTATCAGCACAGAGCCCGATGCAGGGTTCAAACCCAGAAACTGTGAGATCATGACCTAAGTCAAAGTAAGATGCTCAACTGACTGAGCCATCCAGACACCCCAGGACAGTTTCTTTAATAAATTGTGTTGGGAAAACTGGACAGCCACATAGAAAAGCATAAAACTACACTACTATCTTACACTATACACAAGATTTAATGCAATATGGATTAAAGACTTGAATGTAAGACCTGAAACCATAAAAATCCTAGAAGAAAAACATAGGCAGTAAGCTCCCTGACATAAGTCTTGGTAATGACTCTTTTGGATTTGACACCAAAAGCAAAGTCAACAAAAACAAAAAAATAAGTGGGGTTGCATCAAACTAAAAAGCTCCTGCACAGCAAAGGAAATTAACAAAGTGAACATTTCATCAACAAAATGAAGTCAACCTACTGCATGGGAGAAAATATGTCATATAACTGATAAGGGGTTAATATCCAAAATATATAAAGAACTCATACAACTCAGTAGCAAAAATGAAAACAATATGACTAAAAAAATAGGCAGAGGTTCTGAATAGACATTTTTTCAAAGAAAACATACAGATGGCCAACAGGTACATGAAAAAATGCTCAACATCACAAATCATCAGGGAAATGAAAATCAAAACCAAAATGAGATATCACTTCACACCTGGTTACAATGGCTATTATCAAAAAGGCAAGAAATAAAAGTGTTGGTAAAAATGTAGGGAAAAGGGAACTTGTTGTGCACTGTTGGTGGTAATGTAAATTGCTGCAGCCACTATGGAAAATAGTATGTAGTTCCCTCAAAAAATTAAAAATACAACTACCACATGATCCAGAAATTGCAATTTTGGGTATTTATCCAAAGAAAAAGAAAATACAAACTTGAAAAGATATATGCACCCCTATGTTTACTACAGCATTATTTACAATAGTCACATCATGGAAGCAACCTAAATGTCCATTGATGGATGAATAAAGAAAATGTATACATATACATACACATATAGCTGGATTCAGCTATAAAAAATGATATCTTGCTATTTGCAGCAACATGGATAGAGCTTGAAGGCATTATGCTAAGTAAAATAAGTTGGACACAAAAAGACAAATACCAAATGATCTCCCTTATATGTAGAATCTAAAAATTTTTAAATGAGCTCATATGTACAGAGGACAGATTAGTGGTTTCCAGAGGTGGGAAGTAGAGGGTGATTGAAATGGGTGAAGGGATCAAAAGGTACAAACTTCCAATTATAAAATAAATAATTCATGGGGGATATAATGTACAGCATGGTGACTATAGTTAATAATACTGTATTGAATATTTGAAAGTTGCTAAGAGAGTAGATTTTAAAAGTTATTATCACAAGAAAAGATTTTGTCACTATGTGGTGATGGATGTTAACTAGATATTGTGACCATTTCAAAGTATATACAAATATTCAAGCAATATTGTATACCTGAAACTAATAAAATGTCATGTGTCAATTGTATCTCAATTTAAAAATATAATGATGCCAGGGGTGCCTGGGTGGCTCACTCAGTTAAGCATCTAACTTCATCTCAGGTCATCATCTCACAGTTTTTGAGTTCAAGCCCTGTGTTGGGGTCTGTGCTGACAGCTCAGAGCCTGAAGCCTGTTTTGGATTCTGTGTCTCCTTCTCTCTCTCTGTACCTCCCCGGCTTGCACTCTGTCTCTGTTTCTCTAAAAAATAAATAAACATGAAAAAATAAATAAAAATAAAAATAACTAAAATATAATGACGCCAGATTTTCCCTGGGAAATCAGGGAACACGTTCTCCATATATTCAACAAATCATTCCTATGACTGTGCATACCCCATTCTAAGAATTGAAATCTTTAAGTCTAAGAGACCAGAGCATTCAGGGCCCTCTCCAGTCTAGTCCCCAGCCTATCTCTGGTTAAAATACATTGAACTCAAAACAAACTAAACTGCTTACCCAAACTGGCCTTTTTCCTGCTTCTAGATCTTTGGTCACTGAATTCCTTCCTCTTTTTTCCCTCTCTACTGATTAAAACCCTTTCCACTATTCAAGGCCCAAGATCAAGTACAACCTCTTCCATCAGAATTTCCCTCAAGTTAGCAGTTGAAGGGAATCTCTCTGGTGTCTGAAGTCCAGTGGGCCATTTTGCACTTTGGATCCAGTCTTTGAGGGCCACCTTTCTGAATAAAGCAAAAAAAATTTCTCATTGTAGGAGAGAACACAAACTGATCAGTGACAAGAGCAGAGCTGAGCCAGCCCCAGGTTCATGGCAATGCCAGGAAGGGAGGAAAAGAGGGAAGGAAGGAAGGAAGGAAGAAAGGAAAGAAAGGGAGGTCAGGAGACAGGGAGAGAGGGAGAGAAGGAGTGAGGGAAGTGGCCTGGCTCACTTGAAAGGATTAAGATATGGCTTCCTGGAAACTGATGGTTGTTGTCAGGGGAAGTGGGAGTATGGTGGTGGTGGGGAGACTGGGTTATCATATGGGACCAATGCCAACAAGAAACTAAAGGCCAAGGGGGATATTTCACTCCAGGAACAGAGACATCACCTCTGCCTCCTCCTCTTTCTCAGGGCTCCTAGGGAAAGTTGCCTCAGAAGATTCATCATCAGAATTTGAGATGACCCATTCCAACCCCTAGCCTATTATCCAAATGGGAATGGTTAGGCCCAAGGAGGGGAAGAAACTAAGGCACCAGCTCTTGAATTGTCTCTGCTCACCAGCAACACAGGAAGCTGAAAAATAACAGCTAGAGATATTCTGGAGAGCTGGGCCACCAATAACATGGGAATTGAACTTTGTCAGGTTCTCAGTCTGCTCATCTGAGAAATGAGGCTGAGAGTTCCAGCCCTTCCTTTCTGCCTAGAATTTGCTATGTTCTTACATCCTTATTAAATGTAATTCCTTCGAAATGCCCAGAGTATCTACATGCTTTCATGGGTCAGAGAATCTGTGTTCCAGATGGCACAGGAAAGGCCACCCTCGCTAGGCCCCATTTGAAGGGTGTACTTTCCGAGGGGGCCTATATCAGATAGAGCTGCTGAAGTTGACTCCTAATCCCCAAGGGCTTTAAGGGGATAGGGGACAGAGCCAGGCATGGGGTCCTGGACAACTCATTCCTCAGGAGCCTAGATTGAAATAAAGGTACAAGAGAGCTAGGGCCAACTGCCCTGAAGCCCTGTCTGTGCTTGTAGCCAAATCTTTCAGTTCTCTTGCTTCTTGGAGATAAACAGTTGCATTGTTCTCCAAAACAAGAATGAAAGTCTGGAAGTTGAGTAGGGCAGGATCATGGAGATAGATGATCAATTTTCTTGGCTTCCTAAAGTCTTTCAGGCACTAGGAGCTAGGGAGAGTGAGCAGGTAAGGAGGAGAGAGGCAAGACAGCTCAAGGCCTTATTCCCTGCCCCCTTTTCCTCATAATAGGAGATCATGATATAGAGGAACTGTCAAGGCAGCTCGCAGGAAAAGCTCTAAATATCTAAAGATTATCTGAGCTCTCCTCCTCCACTCCTTCAACTTGTGTCTCTTTCACTATTTGTCCACATCCCCACCCACAGTTGTGCAGGAGAAACACAAGAAGGTACTGTAGAAGATTTTAGCAAAATAAAGTTGCCTAGATCTGAATTTGGGTGGTTATCTGTGCTGGTCCAGGGCATGTTTGCCTCCTTACCCTGCCCTTCTCCATATCATAGAGGGTGTAGGATGCATTTCCCAGGCTCCCTCATCAATCATCTGGCTGGATTCAACCAATGGGAAGCACTGGTGAAAGATTAGAAAAAAATAGAGAAACCATGGTACTTAGCCTCTGCCTTTTGTGCTTCCAGTGGTGTCTCTGCTGTGTCTCTTTTATGGCTCCCAATGTGAATATACTTCCAATTCTGTTATGTGATACTAGCTCCTGGATTAGATAACACCACTTTCTCCCACTGCCCCTCCATTATGCACCTTTCCCTGCTCTGCCCTATGCAGCAGGAGGTCTGGCCCCTGTTTCCCAGGATCTGATATTAGTTGACTTCTAATTTCCCTCAATGAGAGACATTGGAGGCAGACTGAAGGGCACCAATAAGGAAAAAGAAAGGATATTTCTTCTTTTCTTGTCGTTTGAACAGTGCCTCCCTTTTAGCACCCCTGGACAAGCCTGTGATTCCACTTCCATCAAGTGACCCTTGTCCCTGAACTTTGGACATACCTCCTCCCTCACTCCTCCAGCCTAGGGGTGGTGTTAGTATCCTGCTGTCACTAATCTCTAGGTTACCTTCCCGTCCTTCTTGGCATCTCAACCTATCATCTATATAACCAATTTTTTTCTGCATTAAATTCTATGCCATAAATATTTGGTAGTTTGATTTCCCAATTAGATCTTGAATATAAACTGGACTAGTGGGAATGCAGTCTATGATTCAAGGTGGATTAATGGGAAGATCCCTAGTTACTTGACTCAGAGTAATAGGAGATTGGGTTACAGCTCCAGAGAGGGTGCCTTATAGAAAACAGGAAAGTGAAGGGAGGTACAAGGCTGAGCAAACTGATGCTACTATTCCAATCAACCACTTGAATTCTTTGACCTTGCTTCTAAGAACAATACAGCTCTAAATTTTCTTTGAGATCTTGGAGGAGGTGTGAGCCATTGGATTATTTTTCCCCCCTGTCAGTGGCCAGGACTCCTATGCCTGTCAAATGCCAGATAATTACTATCCTTCCCTTTGGCCAACCAGACCCCTTCCCCCAGTAAACTCCCACCCCCCCACACACATATAGCAGACATAACATCCACCAGGATTTATTTTGATGAGGATTTTATTGTGGAGGATAATACAGGAGAGCAGCCACCAGGATTTATTTTGATGAGTATCTTATTGTGGAGGATATGGAGCAGCTCCAGGTGAATGGGTGGAGCTGTAGTGCCCTTCAGCTACCTGGGTCCCCAGGTGGTTTTTGTAGGTATTGTGGGTTTCTGTTAAGGCTGCAAGATTACAGTTGGTGTTTGAGGTAGCTAATCAACACAGGGGGAAGATCCAGCTGGTCAATGGCTTGTGGCTGGCTGGCCTGGTGCAGGGCTCTGCGGATAACTAAACGGGCCTGTGACAGTAATGACCGTGGAGTGGCTACAGCAAGGAGAAATAGGTCATAAGAAGGATTTATCAGTGTAATTCTCCCACCCAAGACTGCATCCACCCTGCCCTGGATCCTGCAGCCCTAATTGCTTTCTTCCTTCTAAGAAATACCCCCCCCCCCTGCCCTGTCCTCAATGCATGGTGCCAATAGGAACACACTGAAGTCTACAGAAGGCATGCTCAAGGCCACAAAACAGTCATTGGCAGGGCCAAAGCTAGAAATTCTACTAGTGATATCCCCCACCTTATCTTAGTAATCTTTTCTCTAATAAGGAATCTATAACTTCTCCACTGGGGTCTCAGGAGAGGGAGAAGATGGTATTTTCTCCAATTCATCCCACAAGGATTAGCTTGGGGAGTGATTTGTGGCCCTTGGACCTCCAAGCCAGAAGGTCTATAGAGCTAAGTTGCTGGACACTTACCTCGGGCCTGTAGCAGCAATGCAGTGCCTTTATTATCTTGCAAGTTCACGTCCAGGGAGAGACATGGAAGGTAGATGTTAGCACCAAAATCAATTAGTAGCTGGATGTACTCTGGCTCACAATTATGGTGGAGGCAGATTTCAAGGAGGGTGTGGGGCCGTGGGACACGAGCCAATAGGTGCTGGTCAGTACAGTTGTAGTTGGGGTCTGCCCCATGTAGCAAAAGCAGGCGGAAACAGTCAAGATGCCCATAGACTGCAGCCAAATAGAGGGGGCCAGAACATGAAGCTATGTTTGATGCCCAGACTGGTAGTTTAGCCTTGACATTGGCCTCTGCACCATGGCCTAAGAGTTCCTGAAGGATGGCAGCAGCACCATCACGGGCAGCTGTGAGCACGGGAGAACAGTTGTTGTAGATACTACCACCAGGACAGGCACCAGCTTCTAAAAGCACACGCACACAGTCCAGATGGCCATGACTGACAGCAGTAAAAAGTGGTGTCTGTGCCTTGACATCCAAGCTGTCAACATCAGCACCATGTGCCAGGAGGACCTGCAAACAACTGAGGTGGCCATAAGAAGCAGCCAACCGCAAGGGTGTCCCAGGAACACCCCAGCCACTTCTACTGTTGATGAAACGTTTGTAACGCTCCTGGCACAAAAGCTGGTCCAAGGTATAGGAGTCGTTGTCATACACTGCTTGATTGAGAGCCTGCTTCTCCCCTGTGTCGGTGTCCTCCTCCTCCTTGTCGTGCTGCAGGAGGGAGAAAATCTTGGTGATGTCCATGAGGTTCATCTTGATTGATTGCAGCAGAACTATTCTCATTATGAGCACAAGGATATGCCAGATCTGTGGGTGACAAATATTGGAGAGAGAATGAGGGCCCACACCAAAAAGCCTGGATGCCAAACCTTACCCCCTCCACCCTTCACCATCAGGCTCTTCACTCATGTGCCCCCTGCTTTTAATTCCTACTTCATCTTATGTTAGGGCTCAGAGATGGCTTCCCAAACACATAAGGCCATTTCACAGCTTGGTGCCTTTGCATATGCTGTTCTACTTGACATTCAAACTCCTACTTCTGGGAAGCCTTCCCTAATCTCCTCCTCCCCATGCTCAGGGATTCCAAAGGATCACACTAGACTTTATCTATGAACTTTCACACTACATTTGCACGTATCTGTGCTTCAGTATGTAAACTCTAGGGTAAGGAACGCTGTATCCATCTGTATCCCTCCATTCCCAGTAGGGTCTACATCATTACTGGTGACTTGGTAGAGGCACCTTCCTTAGTTCAGAAAGTGTGGACTAATGAAATGACTCTAGTCTGGCAGTTGCTAGGCCAACAGAATGGTTTTTGTGTGTGTGTGTGTGGTGTCAAGTTGTCATCCCTGAGCATTCTGACATCAGTTTGATGGGGCAGGCCTTCAGTGCCACCTGTCAGCCTTTTAGATGAAATTCAACCTCCTCATAGTCCTTCATATGTGACCTCCACTCAGACTTAGGTCCCATGCTTCAGGCAACAGAGTTACACAGGAAATAGATGTTGAATGAAATTTACTAATTAAATAAATAGATGTCATTACAAAGAATAGACTTCAAGTAAAATGAAGTCAAAGAGATGGCAGAAAATAGTCATTTCCAGGGCAAATCGTCCTCTTTGGTGGACAACTGGTTTATCCTCCAGGACTACTTCAATACAGAAATCACTTTGATTCCAAGCACCTCCTTGGAACCTATGGACTCCCATCCCTTTAGGTCAAACCTTTTCCCATCCTCTCTGACACACCCAGTTTAGAGCCTTGTCTCAATCCTCAACTCTTCTCTCACCATTATCCCCAGGCCTTATAAAATTACCCATGGCGCAGTGACTGACTTAACCCCTTGACCTTACCCGTCTTGTTCCTAGTGCTCAAAAGCCAAAGTCACCCACCTTAGTTTGTAATGTCATCAGGGTAAGCTGGTAGGTTTTCAGAGCTCAAGTCTTCCTTCTCTCCCATACCCTGCAGCCATGGTCTAAGGGCCATACACCTCCTTTTATTCACTGTATACCTCCATCCCTCTTTGTGAGCCTGGGACCCCAGGTACATACCTCATAGAAAAAAAAAATTGTGAGGTGGGTGGGTGGGGTCTCTCTAAGCTTTAGGCCCCTCCTCACCCACTAACATCAACTCCATATATGGTCTTTTTACTCCTTTGAGGTGTGCAATAAGTAGAGGATTTTAGAAATCAGGTAGACCTAAGTTGGCAACTCAGCACCCCAAGTTACTAGCTGAGAAGACATGGGCAAGTCTCTTCTCTTCTTTGGGACTAAGTTTCCTCATCTATAAGACAGAAATGATAATCCCTGCCTCATGGAGCTGCAATATAGTAGGTCTTAAAGGAACTTCCTCTCTCTGCCCCTTCAACCTCCTGACTGGCTCCTTCCCCTCAACCATCTTAGGAAACAAAACACTTCTATGGTTCTTTGTCTTACTCTAGCTAGCTTTCTCTTCATCTCTCTCTTTTTCACCAAATATACCAAAGAGCTTTCTACCATCTACTTCTCTCTCATTCATTTCTTCAATCCCTGCAATCTGGCTCCACCCTTCTTCAACCACACAATAAAATAGTTCTTTAAACAGTCACCATTGTGGTTAAATTTGCTGGCTCCTTCTCTTATCTTTCCTTCTGTGACCTTTCTGGTACATCTGTCCCCACTGGCCACTTTCTCCTACATACTCCTCCATTGGCTTCCTGACCATCACCCTCTCCTGATTTTTCTCCCCTATGTTCTACCCTGAAATAGTTATACTCCCCTTTGTTCTCTCCTTAATCTTCTTTCCATTCCCAGAGATGCAGCTCTCACTGTAATTCTGATGCTTTCAAGTTTATCACTCCAAGCCCCCTAGCTAGCTCTCTTTTCAGCAAAAAAAGTATATATTCACTGAATTTCTTCAGGTCCTTCAAAGTCAGCAGTATCACACTACCACTACCATCACTACCATCAGCAAAGTTAATCCATATCTGTTTCTCACTATCCACCTGGTAAACCAAACCAAAAACCCAAGACTCATCTCAGTCCGCTTATCTCTTTGTCCCACTTGCATCCAATTGCTCATCAAGTCCTATGGATTTTACTTCCTAGAGGCCTCTACAGGCCACCTCCCTCTGACTTATCCCCATTGCCAGTGCTTTACATAAGCTAGGTAAATCATTTTTTTGTGTCAACTGTTGTAATAGTTTCCTAGCTAGTTTCCCCTTTTTCTTCACATTATAAAGCAATTGTTTAAAAATACAAATCTGGTCTGTGCCAATCCCGTTTTAAATCCCTTAATGGCTCCCCTTTCTTTCAGAGTATAGCCCAGATACTTTGGACTGGCTCACAGATTCTTTATGAGCAAATTTTGGCCAACATCTCCAGGCTCATTTCCTGCTACTCTTCTTATACCCCAAGACCCAGCAATAAGGGAAGAGAAATGATGTCTCTCTGTAAACGTCATGCTTCTTTCTGTCACATGTAGTTCCTTCTGATGGGTTAGTTTCTCCAGAATTTGTGGTCTTATATAACTATAGCAGTCAGGACACTGTATCGTAACTCTTTGAAATGGGTCTGTTTTTCACTCACTGCAGAAAGACAGACCATGTAAAGTAGTAGTAAAACATGGTCTGGAATTCTGCTTCAATTCAAGCTCCACCACTTAGTAGCTGTGTGACCTAGAGCAGATCACTGCAGATTACTCTCTGTGCCTATTTCTTTATCTGTAAAGAGAGGATGATAGTAGTACCTGCTTCAGAGGGTTATTGTTAGGATTACATGAGTTAATATTTAAATTAATAAGTAAATGAGTTAATTGTTTAGGATAGCACCTGAATGTAGTAGTCAGTAACTCAGCAACTGTAGTACCAAGTGATTATTATTACCTAGGTCTCCAATTTCTACTATTGCTCCTTATTTAAAGTCCTATAACCTCAGATCTGGAATGCACCAAATAAATAATTTAATTTAATTCCCTTAGTTTAGAGATAGAAAACCCAAGGCTCAGAGGAGAGCAGGACATTTTTTCTAAGGTCATATGGGTGTTATTACCCGTTGTCCCATTAGCAGGAACCCAGAACACACCTATAATCTTGGGCTTTTCAAAGCAATTTCACATAGTGGAGTAGGTAATATCATCCCCATTTTGTGGATGAAAAACACTGAGGTCTGAGAGGGCAAGGGATTTGCTACATGCCTTACATCAAGGTAACAGCAGAGCCAGAAATAGAATCCATGTTTCCCTATTGCCCGTCCTGTTCTTTCTATTGCAACTTGAAAAGCAAACACGTGCCCCTTTCCCTTGCCTTAAGCAGTCACATTGCAGCTCCCCAAATCCTCAGCTTTGAGGGTCATGCTGAATTCCAGGGACTTCAGTAATGGAAGGTTTCTTTTACGGATCATTTCTTTTGATAGCAAATAGGGATTCATTTACCCTTTGGTGGGGGAAGGGGAGACTGGTTCCAGGGAGATGAAGAGGGAAAGGAGTATAGAGGGAAATGCTGAGGCTCTCATCAAGGTCATACCAGGAGCCTATAGCAGGGCCCATCTAATGAGCCTCCATAGAGAGATCAAGTCATGGACCCCAGCTGGCTTAGGGATTTGGTGGATTGTGCCTTATTAGACAGGATAAGAAAATCTAATTAATCTATTGTCTAACTTCACCTAGCTCTTATTAAGCTAAGAGTCATTACATGACCATTCTATGCAAGAATCCCTTTCCTGATCCTCAAAGTGCAGGGGTTTTAAACCTTTTTTGTGACATTGACCCCTATGGCATTCTGGTTAAGTCTCTTGTCCCCTCTCAGAATGGTTTTTAATACATAAAATAAAATACATAAGATTAAAGGAAACTAATTATATTGAAGTACAGCTATTTTTTTAAAACTGCTTGATATAGTAATAAATGTTCTTTATTAACCCATTAAATACAAATATCTATTAATAATTTCTAAGTGATGATGAACATAAATGACATTTTAGATCTCTTCCACAACTGTAATATGATATGAAATGTCTGATTTTTTTTCTGGTGACCAAATTATAGTAACTGGTAATACTACTGACATTTGCTGTCTGCATTCATCCTTGAAAAGAAATGGTAAGTTTCAGTTAGAGATTAGGGGTGAAAAAAGGTAATTCTTTGCTCCATCCATGTTTTATGACCCTTTGAATTCTAAGGCTCTTTTGTGGGTCTATGAATACAAGTTAATAACTCCTACAGGGGAGTGGCTGGTTTTGGTGGGCCCTAGAACAGTTCTCTAGGCATTACTAGACTATTTTTAAGCTTCATCTTCCTCCCCACAACCTGAGGAGCTCTGCCTTTCTGCTCTTGAGCCCACCCAGATGCAACCCCCAACAAAGACAACACACAGGGACACAAAGACAAATCATTATCTTCTCTGTTTTGTATAGCTGCAATTTCCCTCAAGAAGTGGGTCCATTTGGACCCCAGAGCCTAGGTACACATACTTTCTTGGGACACAGACAGCAGGAAGCCATCATCATAACCCTCCTTCCCTCTGTGGGCAGATTTCTCTACTAACCTCCCAAGCACCCCCAGAAACAAGATCCAGTGGGAAAACCCTATGGAGGGTGGTGGTTACGGGTCCATGGGCCTGCAATCCTAAGGGTTCGTTCCTCCCTGGCTTCATAATTGGGTTCTAGACTCCAGATACTCACTGGGCTTCTGCTTGAGGCCACGCTGCCACGGGTCGCTGCCACTGCTGCCCCTCTTGTGAAGAAAAGGGCCCTGGTGGCCCCTCTGCAGGGAGCCCCTATTTGCCCCGGAGCCTAAGCAGGCAAGGTCCCTTGGTTTCTACTTTTAACAACACTGCCTAAAGGCTAGGCATCAGGGCCATGGGCTAATTTTAGGCTACCCTCCACCTCCACCCCCCTTCCAAGGGCTGTTTTATTTTACCCTTTCTGGGAGCAATCCAAGCAAGAGGAGGGGTGCCATCTGTGGGGAAGTCCTGGAAGGTCTGACTCACAGATAGACAGGTGCTTGGTGAGGCCAGGGCTCAGGCTTCTAGCATGTCTCCGCTTACCCCTCCCCACCATTGAAACAGGCAACACAACCAGGTCCCTGCACTGTGAATGTTCTCACCTAACCACCAAGGAGCCTGAGAAGGCCAGGCTCATCTAGCACATCTCCCTATAGGCCAAGGACTCTTTCCTTTCTCTTCCTAACTTAGCCTCTCTGAATTTCCTGTTTCCACTTTTGAAGGTTCAGCAACATATTGCTCTCCCCTCACCCCACCCTGCCCTCACTCCCAAGAGTGAGGAGGACAGTTGGAAGCAGAGACCTCCATACTGGAACATGTATCAGTAAAGCAGTAAAGTTTAATAAGTTTGAGAAAAACTTGCTCATTTATAAAGGCCTCTGCAATCCAGTAATCCCAGCTCTGTCTAAAGAAAATGCCCACAACTTTTCTCACACCTAAGGCATCAGATATGTTCAGCCCTGGAAACTTTGTCAAAAGCTCAGCTCTTAAGAGTATCATTTTATCTCGGGGCACCTGGGTGGCACAGTTGGTTGAGCTTTGGCTCAGGTCATGATCTCGTGGTTCATGAGTTCAAGCTCCAAGTTGGGCTCTGTGATGACAGTTCAGAGCCTGGAGCCTGCTTGTGCTCTGTCTCTCTCTCTCAAAAATGAATAAACATTAACAAAATAAAAAAGTATCATTTTATCTCCCTGGTTGCCTTTAAATGAAGGCAGTGCTAGGGAGATACTTTTAGAAATAGTCACATTATCTATTTTAGGTGTCACTCAAAAAGAATCTGGGAGCCAGCTCCCTCTTCCCTCTGGGAAAAAATGCCAGCCTAGTGTTTGGTATACAAACTACACTACAATCTGATCATGCCAAGAAACTATGGAGAAACTAGCAAGTCGCCACTATGGGTAATGTTCTAGATGCAGGAAGAACACACGGAAAAGTAAGAAATGTTGTCCCTGAAAAAGCTCACAGTCTATTAGGAAAATCAGACATGGAAATAATCATACCTCACATAAATGCAAAATTGCCAGAACTAAAATCTGCCTATGGTTATCCTGCATTCATGTCGATCTCCTAAGGGGAGTTCAGGGGGTTACTGTGGGGTTCTGTCTCCTTACATGCTCCCACAAACAAAATAACTTGAATTTTTCTGCAAAGATATTCCAGTCTACCCAGAACCTGGATCCCCAGACCTCAGAGTCCTTCTATTTCCCTTCCAATGACCAAGGAAGAGAGAGTTTCAATTAGAAAAAATGAAAAGTCAGTGAGGGGACCAGACCTATGTTGAGATAAAGCACTAGCAACCTAGTTTTACATGATTACTTTGATGTTAGAATCTACACATTGAAAGGGAATTTCCACGTTTCTGAGAGATGTTCAATTACTTCTGATTAAATGTTTCCAATAACAGGACACTCTCTACATCCAGAAACTGCAAATCTAATTACTTGGCAGCTCAGTTAGTTTTTCTTTCTGCTAAATTTATATTTGCATCTGCAACCCCTGAGGTTGACAGTTGAGCCTATCTTTGCTCACCCTTAAAACCTCAGAGAACATGATCACTTCCTTTGCCCCCAAATAGCCCTTTAGGGATCTGAACTCAGGTGTCTTCTCCTTTATGTCACCTTATTTCAGGGAAAACAGTCCAACTCTTTAAACTATTTCTTTCAAGCTGGTATTTACCCAATCCCTTCCTCAGCCATGTCTACCACACTTATGAAGTGATCATGAAGCCTTTTAACACATTGACACCACTGAGGAATTCATAGGATGCCAGATGACTTCTTAAGAGTATCCCAGTGTGATCAATGAAGATCAGAAGCATCAAAAAACGTATCTGCTTCAGCTTAGTTTGAGCCAGTGGTCTAGAGCTATTAATTATCATTAAAATTTTTTTTAATGTTTATTTATTTTTGAGAGAGAGACAGAGCGTGAGTGGGGGAGGGGCAGAGAGAGAGGGAGACACAGAATCCGAAGCAGGCTCCAGGCTCTGAGCTGTCAGCACAGATCCCAACACGGGGCTCAAACCCACAGACTGTGAGATCATGACCTGACCTGAAGTTGAATGCTTGACTGAGCTACCTAGGCGCCTCAGCTATTCATTATCTGAGGCCTTGTGCAAAACCTCATTAGCAGCCAATAAATAAACTATTATGATGCTAAAGATGAAAGAGTAGGGTATTATTCTTGGGGAAA